>NC_090984.1:5837613-7231779 GCF_041146395.1 Eulemur rufifrons | reverse complement strand
TACCCCACTGATGAGACCAGTCATTTAGGGTGTCCTCCAAGAAGACTGAGCAAGTTCAGAGAGTTGGTTCAAATACAGTGGAAGCCCGTTACTTGTGGCAGCTACATTCCATGAAGTTGCCGCAGACTCTGAATTAGCAAACACCAGACGATGGCTCCTGGGGAAAATGCAGGGTTAGGTTCCTGGGGGCCCCTGGTCACAGTTTTGTACACCGATCAATACCTAACCTTGTTTTATGATCCAGCGATTCCACTTCTGGGTATATACCCAAAAGAACTGAAAGTAGGGTATCAAAGAGATATTTGTGCACCCCTGTTAATAGCAGCATTATTCACAATAGACAAAACGTAGAAGCAACCCAAGTGTCTATCGAGCGAAAATAAATAGATAAACAAATGAGGAATATTATTCAACCTTACAAAGGAAGGAAATTCTGACACACGCTACAACATGGATGAATCCGAGGTCATTATGCTCAGTGACATAAGCCAGTCACAAAAAAGACAAATACTGTATAGTTCCACTTATATGAGGTCCCTAGTATAGTCAAACTCAGGGCCAGGCGTGGTGGCAGCGCCTGTAGTCCCAGCTACTCAGGAGGCTGAGGCAGGAGGATCGCTGGAGCCCAGGAGTTGGAGGCTGCAATGAGCTGTGATGATGCCACTGCACTCCAGCCTCGGAAACAGAGCAAGATCCCGTCTCAAAAACAAAACCCAAAAATACTCAGAGACAGAAAGTAGAGTGGTGGGTGCCAGGGGCGAGGCGGAGGGGGGATGGGGAGTTAGTGTTTAATGGGGACAGAGCTTCAGTTTGGGAAGAAGGGAAAGTTCTGGAGACGGGTGGTGGTGACGGCTGCACAACAGCGTGAATGTATTTAACACCATTAACCTGCACACTTACAAATGGTTAAGATGGTAAATTTTATATGATTTTGCCTACAATTTTAAAAATTGGGGAAAAAGAGAGAGAGAGAGAGAGAGAGAGAGTAGATCAATCCTTTTTCTGGGCTCAGAGGCACCCCCGCCCTGGTCTCAGACCTTCCCCATCTGAGTCACCCTTGCTCCAGCCAACAGAGGGGAGGGACTATCCCAAGTCCCAAATCCCTGACTCCAGCCCTTCTGTGCTGTCCACAGCCGTACCACCCCTCCCAGCACTCGGATTCTCTCCGCTTCTCGAAAGGGTTCCACCACCCTCTTCCACCTCCTAAGTCCTGTGCCCAACCCTCTCTGACACACTGACCCTATTGCAATATGACGACTCTTTGGGCATCTGTCTACTCCAGCTAAAACGAAAATTTCATGAGTGCTGAGACCCTGTCTGCCTTGTTCAAGCGGCTATTCTCGGCATCCAAAAACATCACCCAGCATCTAAAACATAGCTACATTTGAGTGATGATGGACAGACAGTCTATCTTACAACTGGGCTCCCAGAACAAAGCACGGTAACCTCGGACCTGTTCTGAGCAGGAGTTAAGCCTTCCCACCCTGAGGACACGAGGAGCACTGTCACAGCACAGCGTACCTGGAAGGGCACAGCTCAGAAGTGAGTCTACCCGCCAGCCCGTGCTGAATTGAGGGTCAGAACTTTCACACCCAACTGGTTTACCAGGGCAGGCACTGCCCCCTTTTGCAAGTCCCATTGGTGCTCTGACACCAAGCGTCCAGAGAAAAAAGCCAATTGCATCGGGCAGAAATTTGGCCCCTGCGCTCCTGCTTCAAGCAGAATTAAAAGAGAGAGAAAAAAAATACGGAAATGTGCTGAGGAAAGCATCCTGTTTTCGAGCATTAGCTTTAGTCCCCTGAGGAGTGAGGAGGGCAGAGGGTGAGGTCACGTTCATGTTCCAGGCAACTGTAATCGTGTAATGAGCTCGTTATGCAAACAGAGCAGATAGAGTTACCCCAGCAGGGAGTGGTGAGAGGCACAAAGCCCTCACATTTCATATTTCACGGGCAGATGTTCAAGGCTGCAGCGGGGCTCAAGGCTGACTTCATGGCTTTGTTTTATGCATTAGAAAAAGATGCACAATGTCGTACTCAGACGCTGGCATCGGCTCTGCCCATCCCACTGGGAACTCCGTGGACTTGCACGAGTGCCTTTGAGCCAACCAGCAGACAGCACGGGAGAGGAATCCTACTGTACCTGATGTTGAGACAATGCCAAAGCCATGTTTCAGGGAAGAAAGTCCTTTTTTTCTTCTCTGCTCTATGAATATATAAAAAAAAAAAAAGATTAAAATTGCACAGACATAACAAATTTTTTGCCCGGCAGATTAGTATTCTATTTGTTTAGATAGAATGTGTTCATTCTTTTACCTGGCACAGTTAACATTCTACTTGATTAGGACATAGCTTGTTAATTCTTTTACCTGGAAGGGTTAACAGCCTACTTGATTAGGAACAGTGGAAGCAAGGTATCAAAGGCTTGGCAGAGCTCACCTTAAAACAATAGTGTTGCCTTATCTCCTGGATGCAGAAGGTAGGAACGGCCACAGGGACCACCCCATGTCCTGCCCTTTGCTAATTTCCCTCACTTAACTCCAGTGAGAATGCCCTTTATCAAAAAGTCCCAAAAAACACACGTTGGCGTGGATGTGGAGAGACAGGAACACTCATACACTGCTGGTGAGACTGCAAACTAGTGCAACCCCTGTAGAAAGCATTATGGAGATACCTTAAACAGATTCAAGTAGACCTACCATTCGATCCAGCAATCTCATTATTGGGCATCTACCCAAAGAAACAAAAGTCATTCTATAAAAAAGACACCTGCACCCGAATGTTTATAGCAGCACAATTCACAATTACAAAGATGTGGAAACAACCCAAATGCCTATCAATTCATGAGTGGATTAGTAAATTGTGGTATATGTATACCATGGAGTATTACTCAGCTATAAGAAATAACGGTGATATAGAATCTCTTTTGTTCTCCTGGAGAGAGTTGGAACCCATTCTATTAAGTGAAGTATCCCAAGAATGGAAAAACAAGCACCACATGTACTCACTAGCAAATTGGTTTCCCTGATCATCACTTAAGTGCACGTTTGGGAATAACACCAATTGGGTGTCGGACAGATGTGGAGGGTGGGGAGAGGGGATGGGTGTATACCTACATAATGAGTGTGATGCGCATCGTCTGGGGAATGGACACGCTTGAATGTTCTGACTCGGTGGGATGGGGGGGAGGGGATGGGGGTATAACTACATGATGAGTGCAATGTGCACTGTCTGGGGAATGGACACGCTTGAAGTTCTGACTCGAGGGGATGGGCAGGACATGGGCAATATATATAACCTGAACTTTTGTACCCCCATAATAAGCTGAAATAAAAAATAAATAAATGAAAAATAAATAAAAATAAAAAAGCTAGAAGAAACAAATGAAAACTTATGCAACTTTGTAATCAGAACTCCAACAAAAAGCAATAATAATTTTAATAAAAGTTTTAGCACAGTTAAAAAAAAAAAAAAAGAATGCCTTTCATTCATTCTTGTTTGAGCCTCAGAGCTCACCTTCCCCAGACACTGACTGCCCTTTTCTCAAAAAAAAAAAAAAAAAAAAAAAAAAAATGATGATGATAATAATAAGCCCTTCTCAAAATGTGGCCATTTTAAGTGGTCACATCCTTTCCATCTACAATACTTCTCCTAGCACTGCACCCTGGAAATACCCACAGATACAGAGTGGTTTCACATCAGTGCTGTGAGCATTAGCAAACAGCCCAAATCTCCATCCAGACGGGGACTGGCTAATCAGATAATAGCGTATTCATTTGTGGAATATTATATACCAGTGAAAAGTGAGGTAAGCATGCATGGACTGATATAGAATGATCTCCAAGGCTCATCATTAACTTAAAAAAGGAAAGTACAGAACAGTATTATAGTATTCTTCTATTAATGTTCTTTATAAAGTCTGTCTATGCACAGAAGGAGGATATCTAAGAAATTATTCACCATGGTTGCTTTTGAAGAAGGGAATGGAACATCTGGGGGTAGGAGGGAGACTTAAATTTCATTACATGTCCCTTCATACTGTTTGAAAAAAATGTAACCATATTCATATGGTTAAAAAAAAATATCTTGTCCTCAGAATAAGGATGTGTTTTCCAATTACAAAAAAACATGGACACTGGCTTTTGAAGGCATTTCTTGTGGCTTTCTGCATTGGGATTTACACCTTCCTGCACAGTTTTGAGTGTCAGAAAGCTGCTTCCATACCTGCCGCAGGCCAAGATCTTAGCCACACGCACATGAGTGGGTGAGGGCCCCTAGGGTGGCTGCCGGCAGATGGAGGCCCCAGGGCAAGTATCCCACCTCCCTCCTCCAAACCCATACTGGAAATGCTTCCATGTGTGTCCAAACTCCAGGAGGGGGCCTGGTCTGCCGACGCACTGAAGTTTGGAAACTAGGATTTGTGTACATCTGCAACACTCCTGCTAAACGTGTGGTCCCAGCAGGAAGAGCCTGGGAGACTGAGGCTGTGGAGGGGATGGAGGAGCATGAGAATGTTCCTGATCTATGCAGAGAGGGCTTGGGACAAAGCCCCAATTCTAAGGGGGAGAGCTGAACGCTTCTCTCTCTGGAATTGATATTGCAAGCAAACCAAACAATGAATAAGAATATAGGGGATTTGGATACCATCACCAACAGGCTTGCCCTGAAGCATGCATAGAAAGCCTTGTGCCCAATAACGGGGACTTGGACATTCTTTTTAAGTAGATCCAAGCATTTACAAAAACTGGCCATAGAGAAAGCCTCTAAAATAAAAATCAAAGGATGACTAGCATACAGATCATGTTTTCATTGGCCGCAGTACATATTTGACATGAATTTAAAAAACATATACAAATAATCATGAAAAGAAATCACTTGAAAATTTAAAACACTTCTGGACAAGTCATAGCCCAAACATTCCACTAGCTAGAACGTATTTGGAACCAAGCAATAATGGAAATACTTCATAACACAATGTGGGTGCAGCCAAAGCAGTGCTCAGAGGAAAATTCATAAGCCCCTAAAGGCTTAAGTGTTTATATGTAAAATAAAGAAGACTGAAAGGTAATTACTTGGCGTCTAACTCAAGACAATGGCTTCTCACTGTGCCAGGATCCCTCTGTCCACAGACAGGTCAATTTTCCTGATCCATCTTCTCTCTTCTGTATCCCCAATCTTGTACACTGGGGAACTGGGGCAGGGCCAAGAACTGCGGGGTCATGAAGTCCTTGGTGTCCCAGACCACTAGGCCAATGGCCCCCCAGGGGACCTTGGACAATGTCTGTCTGGAGACCTTCTGAGTTGACAACTGGGGAGAGTGCTACTGGCATCTAGTGGGTAGAGGCCAGGGACACTGCTCAACACCCTGCAATGCACAGGACAGCCCCCAGCACCAAGAATGACCCAGCCAAGCAATGGATGCAATGTTTGTGTTCCCCTTAAAATTCATACATTGAAATCTATTACGGTAATGGTATTAGGAAGCAGAGCTTTGGGAGGTGATTAGGTGATGAAAGTGAAGCCCTCAGCAATGGGATTAGTGCCCTTATAAAAGGGATCCCAGAGAGCCCCCAACTCCTTCTACCATGTGAAGATACAGCAAGAAGGTGCCATCTATGAAGTAGGAAGCAGATCCTCACTGGACATCAAATCTGCTCGTGCCTTGATCTTGGACTTCCCAGCCTCCAGAGCTATGAGAAACAAATCTCTGTGGTTTATGAGCCACCCAGTCTGTAGTATTCTGTTAAAGCAGCCAGGAAAGATTAAGATGAGTCCCAAAGCCAACAGCGCCAAGGTGAACAAACCTTGCTAAAGGCACAGGCCATTACCTGGGGGGGTGCCTGGAAGGAACTGCTGCCACCAGGCTCCCGGTGTGGGGCTGGAAGGCAGGGACAGCCTCGTCGGTGTACAGGCCACCGTCCTGCCGGTGGTTCAGGCTCACGAGGTTGGTCATCACCACCAGTCCCGTTTCCTAGGCAACAGACAATGCCCAAACCAATGGTGAGGAAGTGGATGCTGACGGTCCCAGAGGCACATGGGAATGAGTACGCCTGTGTCCACCCACCCAGCTGCTGGGAGGCCTCAGGGGATCATCCTTCAGTTCTGGGCGTGGTGGCACAAACTGAGGAGGTCGTGGGACCCTGTGACCATCCAGGCCCGAGAGGACCAAAAGCCATTGGCCCAGGTATAAAGGGCCACGTAGTGTGTGACTGCATTGCCATGAAATGTCCAGAACCGGCAAAGCCATAGAGACAGATTAGTGGTTGCAGGGGGTGGGAGGGGAGTGGGGAGTGACTGCTAGTGGGGACGGGGTCTCCTTTTGGGGTGATGGAAATGTTCTGGAACTAGATGGAGGTGGTGGTTGCACAACACTGTGCATGTACTAAATGCCACCGAATTGTACTTTAAAATGGTGAATTTTACATTATGGGAATTTCACCTTAATTAGAAAATATAATCAGTTGGCCCAGTCCCTGACCCGGACCAAGGGCCAAAAACTGTGATTGCAATAATCACTTTTTCTTTCTTTCTTTTTTTTTTTTGTGAGACAGAGTCTCGCTCTGTCATCCCAGCTACAGTGCAGTGGTGTCATTGTAACTCACGACAACCTTAAACACCTGGGCTTAAGTGATCCTCCTGCCTCAGCCTCCCAGGTAGCTGGGACTACAGGTGCACACGACCATGCCTGGCTAACTTTTTTCTATTTTTGGTAGAAACAGGGTCTTACTCTTGCCCAGGCTGGTCTCGAACTCCAGAGCTCAAGCGATCCTCCCGCTTCGGCCTCCCAGAGTTCTGGGATTGCAGGCGTGAGCCACCGCGCCTGGCCACAACGATCACTTTCATTATGACCTGCATCACTGCAAAATTACTGGGAGAAACTGGATTGAAGAGAAGACTGACCCACTCTAGACTGGGCTGACTCCAATGTGTGAACAAGGAATTTAAACCCAGTTGCTTTCACACAGAGGCATCACCTCTGATTTCCAAAAGCCGGCAGCGCCCTGGGCCCAAACTGTCAGACAGTCCACATACATGTAACGGAAATGTCATTAAAAAAAAAAAATTGCCGGGGTGGCAAATAAAGCAAAATGTGAATTGTGAAAACTAGGTGGTGGGTATGTGGGTGTTTGTTGGCTAATTCATTCAACTTTTCTGTATATTTAGAAATTTTCCATAATAAAAGCAATAGGGGTTGGGGGAGGGAGGAATGCCTTTGAAGTGATTTTTAAAACCAGGTGAAAGGCACCCACCAACGGGACAAGCATTTGAGGGCAGATCCCCCGCATGCTAACGCGTGCTCCCGGGACCCCCAGCTTCCGGTGAGAAGGTTTCCTTCCAGCAAAGCACCCTCAACGTCATTGCTCCACAACAAGTTCAAGTTACCAGTCTGAACCTGACCATTTACATGCATAAGATTCCGCTCTCATGTGCTTTGCAAATCAAGAGGATCTGCTTGTGATCTTTCACTGGAGAGAAACAATAAAGAACCCTGACCGGGCGTGTGGCTCACGCCTGTAACCCCAGCACTCTGGGAGGCCAAGGCTCGAGGCCAGGAGTTCCAGACCAGCCTTGCAAGAGTGAGACCCCATCTCTACAAAAAAGAGAAAAATTGGCCAGGTACAGTGGCGCATGCCTATAGTCCCAGCTACTCGGGAGGCTGAGGCAGGAGGATCACTTGAGCCCAGGAGTTGGAGGTTACCGTGAGCTGTGATCACATCACTGCAGCCTGGGCAACAGAGCAAGACCCTTTCTTTAAAACAAACAGACAAAAAATTCTGCAGTTAGGAGAGTTTGGAAACTTCTGCTCTGAGCCATCCCTGGATCCCTGACACCTTTCGTGTCCAGGCAAGAGGAGCTCAAGGGGGCAGAGGGATCTGAGACCACCTCTCCTTACGGTGAAGGCAAACCCGGAGTCCTTGGTGATGCCCCAGGGCCACGGGAAGACGGAGGAGCGCCGGCGTCGCCGGGCCGTCAGCCCAGCCCACCAGAAGGGTCCGTCCTCCCTGGACACACCAAACGCATCAGAAACATCATAATCTTCCAGTTCCCGGAAAACCTGCAGGCATAAGGGGACTGGTGAGTTGAGGTTTTCTTTACAACCCAAACTGGCTCTCATGCGTCCAGCATGCTCCCATCCCAACCTCCTTCCATGTACATCATATTGTAACAACCTTAGGAGGTGGGCATTGGTAGCATCGGCCCATTTTACAGTGGGCAAACTGGAGCCAGAGGGACGGGACCTGGTCCAATGTCATGCTGCAAAGGTCTGATGAACTTGACCTCTTGCAACTGCACCACAGCGGCCACAAGGATTTACCAGAGAAACCCACTGGGTTCCCCGAGAAACGAACTCAATGCAGAAAGCAAATCCGATTTCACATCCAGCTCTTCTCGCATTGGAAAGGGGGATGGGACGGGGAGAGCGAGGAGAGGGAAGCCTCTCCACGGAGGTAGGTGCTAGAGCCCAGAGCTCACCTGGGCAGGAGTCAGCCGAAAGCCTGGTCTGAGCAGGTAGACGCTCTTATCGACAGCAGCGACACACACGCAGCTCCCCCTCGTAGCCCTGACCCGCAGGTCGACGACCTCCCCGGGTTGGGTCTCGTTGGCTGAATACGTCACTGAAACCTGGACATAAACACAGCAGGACATCGGTAGCTTGGTCTGATCCACGGTGTCTCTCCTGCCCCACCCATCCAGTTGGTCCTTGCCGGCCCAGCTGGGACCCTGGCTTTGTCACCCAGGCGGAACTGGTCCATGCCATGACTGGCAGGGGGTCCTTGTGCAGAGGACACAGGAAAGAGACAGGGAGGTCTGGGGGGGGGGTGCTAGGGAGGCAGGTGCCAGCTGAGAGCATGTGGCACTTTGTTTTGAAGGTTGCAGAGAAAGGGGACAGGGAGCTGAGCCTGCTGTTGGGAACATGAGTGCTGTCCCTTAGGTTGAGAGTTCAGCAAGGGCAGAGAATAGCTGACCACTTTCCCTGCGTGTTAGGAATATGATCTCCATTTGGGCGACTTTAGGACCACACACCTCAGTAAAGATGGAACTTATGTTGCAGTAATTCCTAGAGATGGAGCAGCCCTCATGAGTCGTGCCTGCAATGCCACGTGGAGTCTGAGTCCCAGATATGACAGCCCACCCTGCCACCGTGCTGACACCCTGGAGAACCCCTGTGGCATGTGCCCATGTCCCCGGTTTGGTCCCCAATGTTCTACCTGGTTTTCAAAGAAGGTCTCGACTGCAAACTGGAGGCTGTCTGCAACCCCTTCTCCGTTCTCCCGGACGTAGAAGACCAGCAGACGGCCGAGGGGGACCATGCTGGGAGTCACAGGCAGCCGGAGAGAGGTCACACACACGTTGACCTCGGCTGCTGGGGCTGGAGGGGGCTCTGAGGTGAGTCAAGCATGGGGACAGGCAGTGAATTCCCTGCATCCCACCTGCAACCTTGGCCATCTGATCGCTGCTCCAATTCACCCCGTGCTATGCTTCTGTCTGTGCACCGAGACGGCTCACATCTCTGTTTTTGGATGCCCTTTGTCTCTGGTCTACACTGATGCTTCCCAGTGGCTCAGCTCTAGGGTCGCCTGAGGCTCCTCCAGAGCAGGCTGGACTTTGCCTAAAATCACCCGCTCCCCCCTCTCTGTTGGGAAGCATAGTCCCTGCTCTGTCACCAGCACACTGCTTCCTCCCATGGCGGCAAAGCCATCTCAGCTCGCCCAGGCAGCACCATCCCAGCCCCCAAGAATGCCTCTGACCCCAAACCCTCCCTCCCTGACTGGCCCTGTCCCACTGGGGCCGGGGGCCAGCAGACCTGAGCGGCCATTATTTGCCAACTTGAACCAAGGCTTCTTCCCTGTGGGTAAACGATCCCCAAAGCACACATTCTATAACAGAGCATATGAGCCTGCTCAGGTGCTCCCAAACACTCCAGTGCACAAGAATGAGAGTAAAAAGCTCCCAGTCCCAGGATCTGTGCAGAGTGTAAAGCACCCAGTGGACAGGGAAGTCCCTGGCACTGGGGGAGTCCCCAAAGCTCCCCAAGTCACAGCCCCTTCACTTGCAGGTGGACACGGTGGAGCCACCACCACCCCAGTCTGCTGTGGGGATTAAACGGGGCAGAGCGTGGGGGGTCTGGGCCCAGGGCTGGCCCAGGACAAGAGCTCTGGGAAGACTCAAAGTCCCTGTTATTTCACCCAGAAGTGAAGATACACTCAAAAGGATGCAGGCGCACCATGCCCAAAGCAGAGTTCAGGCCAGCAGTTCTCAACCAAAGCAATCCTGCAACCCCAGGGTACACTAATAGTGTCTGCAGACATTGTTCGATTGTCACCACTGGAGGGGGTGCTACTGGCATCTGGTGGGTGGAGGCCAGAAATGCTGCTCAACATCCTACAAAGCATAGGATGGCGCCACCACAGAGAATTATCTGACTCCAAATGTTGATAGTGTAGAGGATGAGAAACCCTGCCTTAGGATGAGAGAGTCCCTGTCTGTCTGCCTGTCTATCCATCATCTTTCTATCTGTCTACCCATCCATCCATCCATCCATCCACCTACCCGCCCATCCATCTTTCTATTCATCCATTCACTCATTCATCTTTCTATCTGTCCATCCATCCACTCATCCATCTTTCTATCTGTCCACCCATCCATCCATCCACCCACCCACCCACCCATCTTTCTATCTGTCCATCCATCCATCCATCCATCCACCCATCCATCCATCTTCTTATCTCTCCATCCATCCATCCATCTATCCATCTGTCTCTCTATCTGTCCATCCATCCATCCATCCATCCACCCATCCATCCATCTTCTTATCTCTCCATCCATCTATCCATCCATCCATCCATCCATCTATCCATCTGTCTCTCTATCTGTCCATCCATCCATCATCTACCTATAATGCTACTGGCATCCAGTGGGTGGAGGACAGGGATACTGCTCAACATCCTATAGTGCACAGAATACCCCCACCCCAGAGAATGATCTGGCCCCAAATGTCAATAGTTCTGAGGTTGAAAAACTCTGCCTTGGGGGCATTGGTACTACTGTCATCTAGGGGGTAGAGACCATGGATGCTGCTCAACACCCTGCAGTGCACAGGACACCCCTACCCTCAGAGAGTGATCCTGTCTCAAATGTCCATAGTGCCCGGGTTGTGGACCCTGCTTTGGGCAGAAGGGTTTTGAAGAGCAGGGGGACTAGGGAAGACCCTGAGGGGGAGGTGGGTCTTGTGAGGAGCATGTGGAGTCAAGGAAAGGGAGGAGGAGGAGGATTCATAGGCAGGGGAAGAGCCTTGGCAAAGAGACAAGATAGCACAGTGTGGGCCAGTGCAGGAGCCCAGCCTGAGGCTGGCCTGTCCCTGTCCGCTGCAGACACACAGTGAAAATAGCCTAGAGTCTGAACCTCTCCACCTCCAGCAGCTGGTCACTGCCCACCCTCCCGGACCCAGTCTGGTCTCACTGGGGACATGTCCCCTCTGTCCTGAGGTGGGCTTCCCTCTCTGCTGGGTCTTCCCTTGTCTTTCCGTGGGGCACCCATCCCAGTCTCAGTGGTTGGGAAAGAAAAACAGGAACCTTCTCCCTGCTGCCAGGCCTTACCTGTCTCAGAAAGGTGTGTTAAACGAATTGGCTTCTCCAGGACGGGGGTTGCCCGCTTGCTTCGCTGTTGGGTGATGTGGGTGGGCTGCTGGCCTGAGAGCACGATGTTGCCCCGGGCAGCCACCTCGTAGTATAAGGTGAAGTTGCAAGGACACGTGGACTTCACAGAAAAATAGGCTTCCTCTCCAACCTGTGGAAGACACACAGCATGGGGGCTCTGCCTGCCACTAACATTGCAGCCCACCCCAGAGAGACAGCTGCTCTGGGGCCAGACGGAAGGTTGGGATGGCTGGGGGAGGTGTCCTAGTCTTGGGGCAGAGTGCCTGACATATAGTCCTGGCCTCTAGTCAATGTACAGGGTGATGCTCACCTCTCTGCAGGCACGTGGTGCAGACGGAAGCTCTCAATAAGGTGTCACGTAGTAAAGAATTGAATCTGACCCAAAGACAGAGGCCTGGCTTTTGCCCATAGCTTGGAATGTCCTGCCTGATAAGAGGTCTTGGGTCACATCAAATAGTAACAATGTGATTTCTGGTGGGGATCTTGGGCCATGAAGTATCAGCTCAACCTCTAAAGGGGCTGGAGAATGAGTTCAGCCACACAGGCATTCATAGTCATTCAGGTCTATGTGACCAAGTCCCAATAAAAACTGTGAACACAGAGCTCAGGGGAGCTCCCCTGGCTGTCAGTACACCATGTGACACATTGCAGCTGGGAAAGTAACAATGTCCGTAACTCAACAAATGAAGTTCATGTGCAGAACTATCCTGGACTCTGCTTGTCTTAGCTGATTTTAATCTGTATTCTTTACCGTAATAAACTGTAACTGTGAATGGAACAGCTTTTAGTGAGTTCTGTGAATCCTTCTAGAGAATGAAAGAAACTAAGGGTGGTTTGAGGACTCCCAAACCCTGCAATTGGTGTCAGAAGGGAGAGTAGCCTTAAGAACTACTCTCTAACATCGTAGGTGCCACTGCTGGCAATGGGCTGGACCTTCTCATTGGACGTACACTCAATGAGTTGGGTACTATCAAAAATCCCCGAGTTTCTGGAGAAGGAAACTGAGGCTTGTTTCTTTGCCCAATATAGGGGCAGGATTCAAACTCAGGAGGGCTGATGTCAGACCTCCACGCTTAACCCCAAAGTTGCCCATCAGGAAAGCTGATGTGACCAGCCTGAGCAAGAGCGAGACCCCATCTCTACTAAAAAAATAGAAAGAAATTATATGGACAGCTAAAAATATATATATAGAAAAAAATTAGCCGGACATGGTGGTGCATGCCTGTAGTCCCAGCTACTCGGGAGGCTGAGACAGGAGGATCGCTTGAGCTCAGGAGTTTGAGGTTGCTGTGAGCTAGGCTAACGCCACGGCACTCACTCTAGCCTGGGCAACAGAGTGAGACTCTGTCTCAAAAAAAAAAAAAAAAAAAAGAAAGCTGATGCCTCCCAGGTCCTGTGACCTCTCTGGGGGTTTGGGGTGTGACCATGTCCAACAATGAAGTCACAGCCTCCATGGGGAGTCACCTTCTGGGCCTCTGGCCTAGAGTTCCCCCCTATGCCCCATGTTTTGTGGTCTGTGACTTTCCCCTATATCTGGACCACTCCAAAAGCCCAGAGGAGGGAAATCTGGGGCAGAAGTATCATTTTTGTCATGGGCCCTTTGGCAAGTCATTTCACCTCTCTGAGTCTCAGTTTCCCCACATGTAAAATATAGCTGTATCTCCTAGACAGAGAGTCCTGATGTTCCAATGAGATAATGAATATGTCATGCTCAACATCACATATGCACACTGTAGGTGCTTAATAAATGTCATTCCACCTCTCCCTGAAGCAAGAATCTGCCTGTTTAATGAGCTGGCCCAAAAGGACTCTCACAGCCAAATTTGGGGAATTTGAGCAGCAAAAAGAGGAGTAAACTCTTCAAGAGTGTCAAGGTCATGAAAGACAAGGAAAGACTAAGAAATCACCAGATTGGAGGAGATTAAGGAGATGTGATGATGAGATGTGATGCGGGATCCTAAGGGCAATCCAAGACCAGACAAAAAGTCCCTGAGTGGAAAAACTGGGGAAGTCCAAATAAAGTCTGGAATTTAGTTAATAGTTATGTCCAGTGTTGACAAATGTATCATGGTTTTGTAACATGTTAATGTTAGGGGAAACCTATTGGAATCCCAATGGTCTATTTGTGCAGAAATGGAAAGGCTGTTCTTAAAATTAATATGGAAATGCAAAGGATGCCCAAAACAACCTTGAAATAGAAGAACCAAGTTGGAGGACTCAACACTTCCCAATTTCAAAATTTACTACAAAGCTACAGTAATCAAGACAGTGTGGTACTGGCATAAGCAAAGAGATATAGATCAATGGGATGGAATTGAGGGCCCAGAAATAAATCCATACAGCTATGGTCAATTGATTTTTAATAAAGGTGCCAAAACCATTCAATGGGGAAAAAATAGTCTTTTCAACAAATGGTGCTGGGACAACTGGATCTCCACATGCAAAATAATGAAGTTGGATCCCTACCTCACACCATATACACAAATTAACTCAAATGGATCAAAGACCTAAATGTAAGAGCTAAAACTATAAAGCTCTTAGAAGAAAACATAGAGGTAAATCTTCATGACCTTGGATTTGGCAATGGGTTCTTTTAGATATGGTACCCAAAGCACAAGTAGCAAAAGAAAAAAAAAATAGATAAATTGTATTTCACCAAAACTAAAAATTTTTGTTGCAGCAATGGACACTATCAGGAAAGTAAAAAGACAACCTGTACAATGGGAGAAAATATTTGCAAATCATACATCCAATGAGGGCCTCATATCTATAATTTGTAAAGAACTCTCACAACTCAACCACAAAAAGACAAACAACCCAATTCTAAACAGTAAGGGGACCTGGATGAAGGGTATACAGAACTCTGGGTACTGTCTGGGCAACTCTGCTGTTAATCTAAAATTATTCCAAAATAAAAAGTTTTAAAAAAAACAAGTGTGATGTAATGAATTACAACATATTGGATAATAAATGTCCATATGTCCATAGGCATACTCAGAACAACCACAAAAATAATGGTGGCTCCTAGCTACTTGGCTGAGGCAGGAGGATTGCTTGACCGTAGGCGTTTGAGGTTGCAGTGAGCTATGATGACCCCACTGCACTTTAGCCCCAGTGACAGAGTGAGACCTTATCTCAAAATAATAATAATGGTGAGAAAGAAGGGAAAATTCCTTTTTTATGGAAGAATGTCAGTTCATAAAAGTAAAGCAGAGGTAAAATTCAGAAGGCACCATCATGAAGCCCCAATGTGATAACTGCAATAAGAATTGTCAATGATGCAAAAGACATTGGGTGCCAAGTCACTGGAGTGCCTGAGTGTCACCTGTATTTACTAATCTCACCCATAGAGGGAAAGGGCTAGCAGGAACCAGACCCAAACCAAAAATCAGATCAGCTTAAGCAAGGGTGGACCCACACAAATATCATCCCCTGATGAGATGCAACAAGGGCAGCGCCTGCACAGTAATTTCACCCCAGGTTTTTTATAAACTGAATTTAGTTCAAAATGTAGGACAAGACAAACAGGCCAAGATGCTTCATAAAGATCACCATGACAAAAGGCAGTAGATCAAGAGCAACTAGGAAGATGAAAGAGCCAAATGCAACATGTAAATGAATCCTGAAAAAAAGGAACATACACACAGGTTCGCATGCACACAAACCACACAAATGTTCATGCACATTCATGCATATGTAACACATGCATACACATGCACAGTCATACGTGTGACACAATTGTGTAGTCATGCGTGCATGCGCACACACACTAAATACAAGTTACATTTTGAGAACACCCTTTGAAAACCTAAATATTGCCTTGAATTAGAGGATGTGATTGAGTTAATGGAATTCTCTTAGGTGTGACAATGGCTTTGAGGTCAGGTAAAAGAATGTCTTTATTTTTAGCACATATTGTGATCAAGTATTTAAGAGTGAAGCATTAGCATGTCTGTAACTTGCTTTCAAATGCTGCAGCCAAAAAATGTGCAGAGAAATGAGTGGATGGATGGATGGACGGAAGGTGGATGGATGAATGGGTGGAAGGTGGATGGATGAATGGGTGGAAGGTGGATGGATGGATGGGTGGAAGGTGGATGGATGGATGGGTGTAAGGTGGATGCATGAATGGGTGTAAGGTGGATGGACGAATGGGTGTAAGGTGGATGGACGGATGGGTGTAAGGTGGATGGATGAATGGGTGTAAGGTGGATAGATGAATGGGTGTAAGGTGGATGGATGGAAGGTGGATGGATGAATGGGTGTAAGGTGGATGGGTGTAAGGTGGATGGATGAATGGGTGGAAGGTGGATAGATGAATGGGTGTAAGGTGGATGGATGGAAGGTGGATGGATGAATGGGTGTAAGGTGGATGGATGGATGGGTGTAAGGTGGATGGATGGATGGGTGGAAGGTGGATAGATGAATGGGTGGAAGGTGGATGGATGGAAGGTGGATGGATGGATGGGTGGAAGGTGGATGGATGGATGGGTGGAAGGTGGACGGATGGATGGGTGGAAGGTAGATGGATGGAAGGTGGATGGATGGATGGGTGGAAGGTGGATGGATGGATGGGTGGAAGGTGGATGGATGAATGGGTGGAAGGTGGATGGATGGATGGGTGGAAGGTGGATGGATGAATGGGTGGAAGGTGGATGGATGGAAGGTGGATGGATGGATGGGTGGAAGGTGGATGGATGGATGGGTGGAAGGTGGATGGATGGAAGGTGGATGGATGGATGGGTGGAAGGTGGATGGATGGATGGGTGGAAGGTGGATGGATGGATGGATGGAGGGTGGATGGATGGAGAGTGGATGGATGGATGGAAGGATGTAGGCAAAATATTAATTTGTAAATCAAGGTGAAAGGCACATGATTGTTTATTACATTAATACTCTTTCTTCCAATTTCACTCTAAATTTATAAATGTCCCTCTTATAAAAAGACACCCAAGCAAAAGTTCCCTTCTGTTTGAGATTTTGGAAAAAATGAAAGGAAAGAGCCCAAACCTTCCTCCTCTTCTTGTGCACTAACCCCATAGCATCACAGCAACCCTAAAAGATTAGGGTGACAGCCCCCGTTTACAGAGCAAAACAGGCTTAGAGTGGCAGAAGCAGAGAAGCAGGCAGTGGGGACCTCCAGCTCCCCCCCACCCCCTGCATGTGCCCTGGTGCCAGAAGAAGGGGCCCCAGCATGAACACATCTTCCCTCCATGCCCTGAGGCTGTGCCCCGGGCCCCTCGGTGGCAGCCTAGTGCCGGAAGAGGAGCGGGAGTATGCTGACCCAATGCAGATAGGATGGAGATGTCACCCTGATAGCAAAGTCTGTGTGGCCAAGCCAAGTCCTCGCCTAATCTGAACAACAGTCTGGGCAGCTGAGAGCACAGGGCTTCTTCCTGCGCCCCGAGGAGGAGGCCAAGACCAGTGTCCCCATCCCGCACCACCAGCTTAACAGCATCACAACGAGAACAGTGTGTTCAGCCAAGCTGGGGATGGTCCTGTCTGAGTTTCTCATTGTTACAACTCCTGCAAAGGTGGCCATTAATCCAAGGAACGGGTCACCATGGCACCACAGTTCCTCCGAGCCATACCCCAGGGGCCCTTCACACGCTCAGGAGTGTGAAAGGTTTATGGGCTGGCAGGGCCCTGGGAGCTGCGATGACAACTGGTTTCCATTAAGAGCAACACTTCTGCCAAGGCCAGGGCCACAGCTGGAGCTGGAAGCCCCACCAGGAATGCAGCCAGGGTGCACACGGCGGGCCAGCAAGCCTGCCACCAGCCCACAGAGTTAACAGAGGGGTTGACAGAACTTAAATATATGCATGCATGTGTGGGTAGCTGGGTATCCACACACACAGGCACGCATCCACATCCGCATACATATATATACATTGACCCTGAACAATACAGGTTTGAACAGCACTCACGTGTGGATTTTCTTCTGCCTCTGCCACCCCTTAGCAAGACCAACCCCGCCGCCGCCGCCTCCTCCTCCTCCTCCTCCTCCTCCTCCTCCTCCTCCTCCTCCTCCGCCTACTCAACATGAAGATGACCAGGATGAAGGCCTTTACGATGATCCTTCCACTTAAGGAATAGTAAATGTATTTTCTCTTCCTTATGGTTTTCTTAATAACAGTTTCTTTTCTTTCTAGCTCACTGTATT
This sequence comes from Eulemur rufifrons, assembly GCF_041146395.1. NCBI lineage: Eukaryota > Metazoa > Chordata > Mammalia > Primates > Lemuridae > Eulemur > Eulemur rufifrons. Next base: position 7,213,960 of record NC_090984.1, on the reverse strand, counting down.
GTAAGCACACAGTATATAACACACATAACATATACAATATTAATATGTCTACTCGTCTGTTCATGTTATCGGTAAAGCCTCCAGTCAACAGCGGGCTGTAAGTTTCTAGAGAGTCAAAGTTACGAGTGGATTTTTGATTGCGCAGTGGGTTGGCACCCCTAACCCCAGCGCTGTTCAAGGGTCAACTTTACACATCTATATATTTATCCACTCATTTATTGAAGGTGAGTGGGATATACATATAAAATATATACACACATATAACATATATACATATATATCTTCCCCTAGGTGAGTGGAGCATATACACACACATACATACAGGTGTACACACATATAAACAAACATATGCATACAGATGTATATACACACATGTGCACACATGCTACATACGTACATGTACACACACACACACATCTCTCTCCATAGGTGAGTGGGTAGACAAACTGTGGAACATCCCTGCAAGGGAATATTATTCAGCAATAAGAAAAAATGAGTTCTCAAGCCATGAAAAGATGCGGAAAAACCTTAAATGCATATTGAATCAATATCCATTCATCAATTGTAACAAACGTTTCGCACCATGCAACATGCTGATAACAGTGGCCAGAGAACGGGAGCAGCGAGGGGAATATATGGGAACTCTCTGTACGTTTTGTTCAATGTCTTTGTCCACCTAAAGCTGCTCTTTAAAAACTAAGTCTATTAATTTAAAAATATATATATATGTATACACACAATCTTATACACATAATCTTAATCAAGATTGCAAAATAGCAGCCCAGGAAAGACTTATGTGAAACATCACCCCAAGTTCATCTTCACGACCAACGCGTCTGGCTGGAGAAACCCCCGGTGCCTCTGCATGAGAGAGGGAGGCTCTGGACGGGGCAGACGCTGGCCCAACAGCAGTGGCCCCTTGTCTGGCTTGGGGGCACCGCACCCTGGGGCACCGTGGTGGTGTTTGTCACAGGAAGTCCTGGGCCACAGCCTAAATGTCCATCATACATAAATGGCAGTGCATCCATTCCACGGAATACCTTCCCTGCTAAAGGGATGGGGGCCCCCCGTCAGCGGCAGTATTGCATCCCCTGGAAGCTCACACACGTCAATTCCTGGGTGCCGTCCGGCCCAGGAAGGGGCAGGACCTGAAAATCTCACCTGCAGGGCGCGGGAGGGCGGCTGCAGCTGCAGGTAGCACTGACTGGGCGAGTACCAGCTGCCGAGGGAGAGGTAGCTGGGCAGGTACTGGGTGCCCGCGGGCTTCCCATTAAGCGCTGTCACCTTGGTCTGAAGAGCAGAGGACATGTGGTCAAGGCCTGGGTGCCGGGCATCGGAGAGGGCTCTTGGGGAACTTCTTTCTGCCTGCTCTGCCCTGCAGCAAGACCCTCTCATGCTTCAGTTTCCCTTTGGGGAACCCCTTCCCCAATCTTCAGGGACTGGGGTCCAGTGTGGCTAGCACCTGCGCCTCCCCTACCCAAGAAGCGAGTGTCGCAGACCAGCCGCAGGGTGCTTGGGGTTGGCTCAGGCAGGGGCAGGAGGCTCTACCAGGGACATGTTGGGAAAGCCTCTTTCCTTCTCCTCCCACCAGCCAGTGGCCCTGGTGGCTTCTTGGGGGCGATAACCCCGCCCACCCCCTCCCCCGGGGAAATAAACACAGAGGAAAAGGGGCAGCCGTGTTGGACAGCATCCCTGGGGCTCGGGACCCAGCCCACTCAGCTTGCAGCCCTACCCTGCAAGCCCCAGGCCCTGGGCGGCTGCGTCATTCTGCCCCTTGGGGGATTTGAGCTGGTCTCCAGCACTTGCTGCTGAAACAATGCGGCTTATGCAATGGAGAGGCCAGAGGGAGTCCTTTGTCCCTGGTTCCTGGGAGGTAGGTAGCCTCTAAACCCCTGCAATTCTTGGAGCCGTGGGAGTATCTTCCTTGTTCACGCTGGATCTCAATAGTACAGGCTAATAACATGGCCCAGAGCGGGGACCGGCCACACCGGAAAGACCACCCATGTGATCACAGGGTTATGGCTTCGAGCCCTGTGACATCAGCCTGACCTCCAAGGGAAGGGAGAAGCCTAGAGATTGAGATCAGTCTTCCGTCCAGTGATTTAGCCAATCATGCAAGTGTCATGAGCCTCCCAAAAAACCGCGGACTCGGAAGCTCATAGGAGCTTCCCTTACAAAGCTTCAGCTCTGGGACGCTCGCAGACCTCGCCCTGTGCGTCTGCCTCTTTGGTTGGTCCTAACTCGTATCATTTTTGCTGTGATAAAACTGTAATTGAAAGGCGGTGGGGCAGTGGGAAGCCCCGAATTTGTGGCCAGTGGCTCAGATGTACAGGTGGCCCAGGGACCCCTGGGCTTATGGCCGCGGTGTGTGAATTGAGGGTTATACCTGTCACCTGGGAAGTGTGGCCCAACTCTGGTAGTGGGTGGCAGGAGTCATTGCAATCTCCCAACTGGGGAGACCGTCTCTGGTTCCTCCAGGGGTCTGAGAGGTGCCAGGCTATGGTCACTCTAGCAATACAGGACAGTGGCCCAGGTGACCAAACGGCTGTGCTCTGCGTTGAGTAGCAGTGCAAACACAGGAGAGCGTGGACGCATCTTGCTGTGAATGTCACTTGGTAATGCAGTGGCTTCAGTGGTTAAAATCTTTAAGGGCGTGTCACCCACAGAGGACAAAGTAACCACGAGTGTCCTTGGTTCCCATGCACACATTTACCCTCAGCTGCTCTCCTGTCTCTCCCTGGGGAGTCTGTGCGGGGCTGCAGTGTCCATCCAGTCCCAAAGCCTAGGGCTGGGACATCCTCTTCATCTTCTATCACTCCTGTTCATCCCTCCCGTGTCGATGGGACACTAAGTCCTGCAGACTCTACTTCCTCAACAGCTCCAGTTTGGTGGCCTCTCTGTCCTGCCTGCTGTGGCCCCGAAGCCACAGCCCCCACTGAAGGCTCTGGAGTGACCACTGGCTTTCAAAAATCAGATTCCTCTTGGCTGGGCGTGGTGGCTCACACCTGGCTTCCCAAAGTGCTGGGGGCGGGAGGATTGCTTGAGGCCAAGAATTTGAGACCAGCCTGGGCAACATAGCAAGACCCCAACTCTTACAAAAAATGAAAATTAGCCAGGCATGATGGCTTGCACCTGTAGTCCCAGCTACTCAGGAGGCTGAGGCAGGAGGATCACTTGAGCCCAGGAGTTCGAGGCTGCAGTGAGCTATGATCACGCCACTGCACTCTAGCCTGGGTGACAGAGCAAAACCGATCCTGTCTCTAAAAAATTTTTTTAAATTTAAAAAACCAATCAGATCCCTCTGTCTCCCTGATGCTGCTTTCCAGGGAAACCTTGAGCACCCCCATGAGCTCCCTCCCCCAGCTGAGCATTTGCAGGACTCGATTACAGTATGATCACAGGAACCTCTGAGCCTCCATGCATGCTGTTCCATCCATGAGCTACCTGGCTGTCCCCTGTGTGGTCAGGAGTCCACCTGGAGAGACTCCCTTGGGAGGCCTCCTCTGGCATGACTGGGCCAGACACCCTCACCTCTCCCCAGCCTCCCGACCCTCCCTGGGATGGCTGGGTCATCCACCCCACCATCTGGTTGGCTCCATCAGACTGGGAACCCCAGCCTGGGAGAAACGCCACATCCCTCCCTGCCGGCTGAATGACCAGGGTCTAGGGAACTCACCCACCTCCAGCCACACGTGCTGGGCTGATGTGGGGATGGAAGGAATCTCAAACCCCACCAGGCCACCCCGGGACACTGATTCACTGGTGTAGATGTTGTCCTTCGGCGTCAGCTCTGCCTTAATCTGGACCGTCACCCCCTTGGCAGGGCTGCCATCTGGGTAGGACAGCTCCACCTAGAAGGGGTCATCAAAAATTCAACACGATTAAGGTGGAAACATGCCCCAAACTGATCTGCAGAATCGATATCATCGCCACTGAAATCCCAGCTGGCTTCTTTGCAGAAATGGACAAAATGGTCCTAAAATTCACAGGGGATTGCAAGGGGCCCTGAATAGCCAAAGCAATGCTGAAAAAGAACAAAGAAGGACCCAATTTCAAAACTTACTGCAAAGCTACAGTAATCAAGATACAGGCATAAGGACAGACATGGAAATCTACGCAATAGAACTGAGAGTCCAAAAATAAACCATACCTCTCCCGTCAATTGATGAGAGGCCTTGACAAGGGTGCCAGGACCATTCAATGGGGTAAAAAAGTCTTTTCAATAAATGGGATCAGGCATGGTGGCTCACGCCTATAATCCCAGCATTTTAGGAAGCCGAGGAAGGAGTATTGCTTGAGGCCAGGAGTTTGAGATCCACCTGGACAACATAGTAAGACCCCATCTTTACAAAAAATTGTAAAAATTAGCCGAGTGTGGTGGCATGTGCCTATAGTCCTAGCTAGTCAGGAGGCTGAAGAAGGTGGATTGCTTGAGCCTAGAAGTTCAAGGCTGCAGTAAGCTATGATCAGGCCACTGCACTCCAGCCTGGGTGATCGAGCAAGACCCTGTCTCTTAAAAAAAATACATGGTGCTGGGATAACTGGATATCTGTATGCAAGGCAACAAAGTTAGACCCCTACCTCACACCATATACACAGATTAACTCAAAATGGATCAGAGACCAGAATGTATGAGCTAAAACTATAACACTATTAGAAGAAAACCTAAGAGTAAACCTTCATGCTCTTGGATTTGGCAAAGAAGTCACAAAGTACAAATTACCTTAACCCAATGCCGCACGAGGGCAGGGACTGGTGGACAGTGCTGAGAACATTTCCGTGTGACCCTTAGACAGTCAGTCAGAACGAGGAAGGCATGGATGTTTTGAAAGGAGCATGGATCACGGCCCCTGAAGGACCCTGGAACAGCCCCTCCGCTGTGTAGGTATCTGGTGACAGAGTGACCCAGGCTTCAGCCCACATGATCCTATGAAACACTCCGCTCTTTAATGCAGATGGTGGATTTTCTCGGTCATATGTGAAATGCTCCCCTTTGACCAAACTGAGAGTCCTGAGCCCCTTCCTGGAACACGTTCTGAGCCTACACGAAGTCCTTTAGTTTCTACTCAAGCTGGGGCCCTCAGAGGGAGGGGCACAGGAGTGTGTCTCTGTGTGTGAGGCAGTGGTGGCTGGGACCCCGGCTCAGAGAGAGAAGGGAGGCCCAGAGTGGAGCAGCAGAGTCAGGCCTCAGTGTGAGGACAGAAGCCAGCACCACGTGGGTGACTCATGGGTGGCAGGAGGGAACTGGCGGGCGGGCAGAGGCAGGGTTCTAGGGCCATGGCCTGCTTTCCCTTCGGTGACAGTGGGCTCTGCTGGCCTCACCCGCTCCTCACAGCTGCAACTGGCATGAAGACACCCCCATTTAAGAATTGTAATAAGGATCACAATTTCTGGTCACCTCAATATTTACTGTGCATGAGAATCACGTGGCGGGTGGCAGGCAGGGGCTCGTTCAAAATGCCGCTTGCCCCCACCAGGGGGTCTGAATCAGTTGGTCTCGAGGACAGGGGATCTGCCTTTTGGGACTCTGATGTTAGGTCCTCAAGGGATAAAATCAACCCAATTAAGAAGCTAGACCGGGCATGGAGGCTCAGACCTGTAGTCCCAGCAACTCAGGAAGCTGAGGCAGGAGGATTGCTTGAGGCCAAGAGTTTGAAACCAGATGGGGCAACATAGTGAGACCCTGTCTCTAAAAAATAAATGAATGAATAAAAAATGAAGCAGCACTGCCTTAGAGGAACTGGTTTAATAAACGGCCACCCAGTGTCTCGGATGACCGCTACAGGTACAGGGATGTCCGCATGGAATAAAGTAGATCGTCCTTTTAGGTGGAGGAATGTCCCGTGGCCCTTGCTGGGGGGCCAGCTCTCACCACACTCCACACAGCAGCCAGGGCAAAGCTTACGTCAGGGCAACCAGCAGACCCGTTTTCAGCTGAATCAGAGCGGAGTCACCACTGGGGAGCCAGGGGAGCCTGGCAGTGGCAGGAGTCTCACAGTGGCCCTCAGGCGGGAGGCGGTGCGGTAACCCCAAACTTACCTTCCCCACGTAGGCCAGGCCCGGCTTGAACTGCTTCCTCGTGTCCTTGGAGTAGCGGATGTCCACCAGCTGCCTCTGGACAGGAGTGGAGTCATCGAACGCGACCTGCTGGCTCCCGTCCACGCTGGTCACCGTCGCCCAGATGCTGATCCTGCCCCGGAAGTGCTCGGGGACGTCTGCCGGGATCATGTCCCTCACGCAGATGTCGAAGTCCTGGGAGCCGAGGATCTGGAGGGGGAAAAACACAGGCTGTGCTCACGTGGGGTTGGGGCAGCCTCAGGGGCTCCCCCCCAACCACACACCCGAGGTGCAGGACTCCCTGGCCACGTGGAGGGCCGGGGGACACTAAGTGACATAGTCCACTGCATGGGGACTGTGCAGAGGGTCTCTTGCTGGATCTGCACAATGTCCCAGGGAAGACGGGTGTTGGTGTCATTGGGCAGAAGAGGAAAGAGGTCCCCACGGTGCTGACACAATCTCCCTCAGCCCAGGCAGCAGGGGTTACATTTGAACCAGGCCAGCCCCACTCCAGAGCACAGAAAGCCCCGGTTCAACCCCTGTCTCAGGACCCCTCCCTGGGCCCAGCAAATAATCCACGTCCAGAGACAACTATGGAATAAATGACTCAGCAAACGGGAGAATAAGACAAAAGCCACCAACTGTCAGCCCCCAAGGAGAACGGCTGGGATACCTAGGGTGCCAGCGCCAGGCACGGAATAGGTGAGGGGCCAGGGTGTCCACTCCTCGGAGATGTGTCCCAGGTGGCAAAGAGACAGGAAAGGAACTTTGATTGGGGAGTGGGGAGCAACCGGGGCCAAAAGGGTTAATGTCGCAGGCACCTACAGAGACAAGCAATCTCCAGGAAGGTGGGTGCCTGTTACATTGCAGCGTGCGCACAGTGTGACTATGTTGAACACCAAAAACAGGCTCCAAAACTTGGCATACACTGGAATGTACAATAGTGCAGTGACATTCACAATCTGGTGGCTCCTCAAAAGGAACGACTCTGTGACTTAATGAAGACTATTCCCTGACTTGTACACTCTATAAGGGTGACTGGTATGGGATGTGCATTATATCTCAATAAAATTATTATTACTTTTTATCTTTTTAGAGACAGGGTCTCGCTATGTTGCCCAGGCTGGCCTCCAACTCCTGGGCTCAAGCAATCCTTCTGCCTCAGCCTCCCGAGGACCTGGGACTACAAGTGATACATTTATTTATTTTTTTTAAAAACTTAACATACCAAAACCTAGGAGGAAACACACCAAAACACCAGTGGAGGCTGTGTCTGCCTGTTAGGGAGCCGGTCGTCTTTATTTTCTTCCTTTATATATTTTCTAAAGTTTCTATGTTCAGCCCGCAGCAATTTTACCCTCAGCAAGATCCCCCCACATAACTGTTGTAGAAAGTGAAATGAAACGGTTAATGGCGGAGCTGCGGCTGGGGGCTGGAGCGGGGGGTCGCACTCCTCACCGTTGTGCTTCTGAGAACGGGGCGCCCCACTTCATGGCTGTAGTACCCCACGCCATTTACAGTCATGTTGATGGTTAGGGCCCCCGACACGGGTTTCCCAAAGGTGTACCTGGAATGAAAGGACAACCGGCACTCGATTCCACAGCCCAGAGACCCCAGGTGGGGCGGAGGGGGCCGCCAGCCTCAGGAAGGCCAGTAGGAGCCTGACTGATATAGCTCCCCTCCCCCATCCTGCGATTTGTCTTTACAGACCCCCTGCAGCCTGGAACCGAGACAGATGATGCCAGGGCCCTGTGATCCTCTGCACCAAGGTGACAGAAAAACAGACCGAAGGGCAGACAGGATCTCTGAACCTGAGAGCACCAGGTTGGTGACACCTTTGGAGCAGGACAGAGCAGAGGAACAGGCCCTTGTGGGCACCTGGGAAACCTGGTCACAGCTAATGAGTTCGACCTTGAACCAGGGACCTGACCTCTTTGAGCCTGTTTCCTCAACCAGAGAATGGGAATAGAACTATCCTCTCAGGGATGCTGGTGAAACTTAAACGTCTGTATTAACATGTCACGGCTGGTGCAGAGGGGACACCTGTGCACGGGGAACAGGAGCAAAATGGGACAGCTCAGCCAATAAAAAAATAGCACCAGGCGTTTCAATAGTATCTCCTAGACTACAAACGCATGTGCGCCGTCTGCGCACTGGACTGGAAACAGCACACAGCTGCGGGAGACGCAGACCGGAGGGCCCTCTCCGCTACAACCTCTGGGAAGGCGACAGAGGGGAGACAGGAGTGGGGGGCCCTCAGGGCTGCCCCGGGCACACCCAGAAGGGGACAGCATGCCCTCATGCCCTTGGGTCGACCCTGGCTCGGGGTCAGTCAGTAACCCGGTCATCAGCTGCGCAGCCCCCTCCAGAAACCCCTCTCCCCGGGCAGCACCCAGCCAGGGGCGCCGTGGGATGTCAGGGGGGCTGCAGGGGGAGGAGGCACCCTCAAGGGAGAGGGACCCCAAAGGGAAAAGGGACATTTGGGGGGGCAAGGCCATGGTGGGGAGTGAACGCCTACAGGCGGGGGAAGGGGCCGCGGGGGAGGGGCATAGGGGGCATGCGGGTGAGCGGGGCACGCCTGGCCGAGGAGGAGCACTCCCACGGGGGGAGGAGGAGCACTCCCCCGGGGGGAGGAGGAGAACACCCACGGGGGGAGGAGGAGCACTCCCATGGGGGGAGGAGGAGCACTCCCACGGGGGGAGGAGGAGCACTCCCACTGGGGGAAAGGCGGGGGGGGGACACACCTGGGGGAGAGGAGCACACCCATGGGGGGCAGGAGCACACCCACTGGGGGAGGAGGAGCACTCCCATGGGGGGAGGAGGAGCACTCCCACAGGGGGAGGAGGAGCACACCCACTGGGGGAGGAGGAGCACTCCCACGGGGGGAGGAGGAGCACACCCACTGGGGGAGGAGGAGCACTCCCACGGGGGGAGGAGGAGCACACCCACTGGGGGGAATGCGGGGGGGGGCACACCTGGGGGAGAGGAGCACACCCATGGGGGGCAGGAGCCAAGCACTGCCCAAGGCGGGGGAGGGGAACGCCCACGGGGGAGCACGTGACATTCTCCACTTGTCCCCAGCGGTCAGACAGGGAGGACAGCCTGCCCACAGCAGGTGGGACGCACCCGCAGGAGGTAGGGGATGGTAGTAGGGGAGAGGGATGCTTTGGGGGCAGGGGCACACCCACAGGCGTGGTGATGCCAGCCAGCGTGGGAAGGGCACACAGGGGGTGGTGTGGGACGCGCTTGTGGGGCAAGGGGACACCACGTGGGAGGGAGGCAGGCAGTGGGGGAGGGGATGCCCTGGGGAGGGAGCCTCCACAGCATGGTTGTGGGGTGGGGAGGGGACCCCCAGCACAGTGGCGGGGGGTGGGGAGGGGTCCTCTTTCTCACCTGGCCCACACAGTGCCAGTCTCGCAGGCGTCCAGGTCTCGGATGTACCGGGGAGGGTGAATCAGAAGCTCAAACTTGGGCAACACTGAACAGAGAGAGTGCAGAGGTGATGCGGGGGCAGCTGCTCCCACCGAGGTGGCCTCAGGAGCCTACTTAATGCGTCAGAAGGACAGCAGCAAAGCTGCGCGGGCCACTGCCCCGGCTGGCACGGTATACCGGTGCACAGCCCGCTCTGCAGACAGGCTCCCTGGGGATTTTGCCAGCTGCATCTATTTCCTGTCTTTGGGGGACCAGGATCTTGTTTTCCTGGGTTGGGGGGGTGGCACCTCCCATCACTGTGAGACCGTGTGCTTTGAGGGTGGCGGATTCCAGCCCATCCCAGGGCTGGACAAGTGGCCACATGGAGCCTCTCTGCTGCTGTGACTCCTGGGAGCCCACAAGAGGCGTCCTCAGGGTGACTGTAGCTGGGAGCAGGTCTCTGTCTTTGCTGCTGGACAACCCTGGGAGCGTGGAGCCATCTTGTCACCTTGCACGGCCAAGGGAGGCACAGACATGGGGCACAGCTCCGAAAACCGGAGAGAACCCGGTCGTGAGAGCCTCTTTACAGGAGCTACAAATCCCTTCCTTGTATTATGGGACTTTGCACTGGGCTCCTGCTGCTTGCAAGCCATCGCCCAGACCCAGACGGTGACAGCCGCTCCCTCCTCCAGAGGAGGACAAGCCCTTGACCACAGGGGGGAGAATTTTAGCGCAGACGCAGAGTAAGCAGCTCTGGCTCACGTTCACTCTTGGCTCTTGTTACCCGAACAATTTCCTGAACGGCTCTCTCAGCCTCAGTGTCCCCATCTGTAAAGTGGAGAGACCTCGTAGAGTCGCCTTAAAAGGGGAGGGGAATTCTGATACGTGGCTACGACCAGATCCACCTTAAGGACATTATGCCAAGTGAAATAAGCCAGTTACAAAAAGACAAATACTGTGCGATTCCCCTTATCTGAGGCCCCGAGAGTCACCAAGTTCATAGAGACAGGAAATGGAACGGTGGGTGCCAGGGCCTGGGGAAGAGGGCGGGGAGATAGAGTTTCATGGGGACAGTTTCAGTTTGGGAAAATGAGAAGTTCTGGAGGTGGACGGTGTGATGACTGCACAACAGGATGAATGTATTTATTTAATGCCACCAAACTGTGCGCTTACAAACGGGTAAGACGGCCGTGGTGCAGCGGCTCAGCCTGTCATCCCAGCACTTTGGAAGGCCCAGGCGGGAAGGGAGGATTGTCCTCCACCACCACGCTCAGCCACTGTGAGCCCGCAACGAATGGGGACCCTCGTCCTCCTCCTCTTCATCAGCCTCCTCGTGACGTCTGAGGTTCCTCCCAGATCTGAAATCCCAGGACCCTGACGGCCTCCAACTCACTCACCATACTTCTGAACTTCGAAGGACTTGTTGTACACGTGGCCTTGCATTTCGACAAAAATGAACCACTCTCCCAACACGGGCTGGTCGGACAAGGGGAAGCTCATGTTGGTGATGCCTGTGTGAGGAGAGACACACGCTTTGTGCCGGGCGAGGGCATTTGCGGAGAGCCACCAGCGGGGGCCCAGCCTCAGCACCCAGCAGCAGTGAGGTCCAGGAAGAGGGACCCCGGGACCCTGCTGCTCCCGATGCCCTGGGCAGCCCCCCCAGGAGGTCACGCAGAGGCTGGTGGGGTCTGTAAGGAGCAGGACGCTGCAGGGCAGGCGCTGGAGCAGGCCTGAGACCCCCAGTGGGCTGAGGGAGGGGACAGGAAGAGGCTGCACCTCATGTTCCTGGGAGAGCCTGCAGCCAAGGTCAAGTGCAGGCCGGGAGCGGGACAAACAAGGGAGATGGACCGGCCCCGCCCGCCCTTCTGCTCCCGAGCAGGAGTCATTCCTGGCCGGCTACTGACATCCAGGGCAGCGCTCTTGTCCGGGGCGGGGCGTCCAGCACTGCAGGGTGCTGAGCAACAGCCCGGCCTCCAGCCAGCAGATGCTGATACCGCCGCCTCCCCTAACGGCGGCAACCTAAAACGTCTCCAGATGTTGCCAGTATCCCAGGGGGCAAAGTCACCCCCGGGTGGGAATCACTGAGATGGATGCATGGATGGATGGACAGACAGATGGACAGGGACAGGGCAGACCACCGCCCTCCAAATATCGGCCAGGAACATCACTGGCCTCTGGCGCGGGAGGTGCCGTCTGCTCTGGGTCAGCCCTGAGCCCTGCCCGAGCTCTACTTGCACACTGGGAGCTGATGGGGGGGTTGAATGTGCACGTTGACTCCGGGCAGCTCTGGGGGATCTTCCGCCCCTGAGTGTGACATGCTCCACTCGTCCCCAGTGGTCAGACAGGGAGGGCAGCGCCCCAGAGACTCTGGCAGAACCCAGAGCCTACAGCGGCACCCACAGCTTCCCTCCGTCACACTGGAATGGGAAAACGCGATGGCTGACACGACTCTTTCTCCAAGTATTCAGAGAAGGGGGGTCTTTGATGACTGGAGGACATTTAAGGTACTGCTGGGAGCACACGTTTTCTAAGGACCCTGTGGCCAACATCCCCAAATGCCCCCTGAAAGAGGCACAAAATCACCCTGGTTGAGAACCCTTAGTCTACACACATCTCAAGGGTTTTTTATTATTATTATTATTTTTAGAGACAGGGTCTGGCTATGCTGCCGAGGCTGGTCTCGAACTCCTGGCCTCAAGCAATCCTCCCACCTCAGCCTCCCGAGTCACTGGGACTACAGTCATGAGCCATCACACCTGAGGGGATTTTTAAAAACAAGAAGTTGACTACTCCTCTCCTCTGTGCTCTTAAGATCAAGTCCAGGCCGGGCGCGGTGGCTCACGCCTGTAATCCTAGCACTCTGGGAGGCCGAGGTGGGCGGATCGTTTGAGCTCAGGAGTTCGAGACCAGCCTGAGCAAGAGTGAGACCCCATCTCTACTAAAATTAGAAAGAAATTATATGGACAGCTAAAAATATATATAGAAAAAATTAGCCGGGCATGGTGGCGCATGCCTGTAGTCCCAGCTACTCGGGAGGCTGAGACAGGAGGATCGCTTGAGCTCAGGAGTTTGAGGTTGCTGTGAGCTAGGCTAACGCCATGGCAACTCACTCTAGCCTGGGCAACAGAGTGAGACTCTGTCTCAAAAAAAAAAAAAAGATCAAGTCCATACTCTTTCCCGGCTCTCACCAACCTCACCCATGCCCTCAACTCTCCAGACACCCAGGCCTCTGTCTGGCCTCCAGCCTCACTCCCTCAGTCACCCACAGCTCTTCTCAAATGCGGGGTCCCTTCCTGGAACGTGCTTCCTGGCCACTTGCTTTGCCTGGCTACCTCCTGTTCCTTCTTCACTTTGTCACCGAAAAGATGCCTCTTCCAGGCAGCCTTCCAGGATTGCCACTGCTACCTCAGGCTGGGATAGAGCCCCATTTTGCCCTCTCTGAGTCTGGACTTCCCCAGCCTAGCACTCATCACAACTGACATCATCTGGGCTGTTTAGTTAGTGTTTGTTTCCCCCATGGGACTGGAAGCTCACCCCATCACAGTAGCTACAAGGTCCCCAGCAAGTATCTGCTGGTAGGAAGATGGCAAGCCAGGGAGAGAGAGGGAGGGACGAAGGCAGAGAGGGACGATGGAACAGAACAAAAGGGCCGAGCACCAGGGCAGGAGACAGAAGGAGGCAGGGGGGTCACCAAGCGACCCCTGTGAGTCCTGCCTTTGGTCCCACCACCGCTCCACTTCTGGACAGCCCTAATGGGTGCACGGCTGTCCTCGGACTTCCCCAGTTCTACCCATCCCCTGTCCTCTGATGGGACACCACGTCCCTCCCGGCCAGAGCAAAGAGGGCGACGTCAATTTCACAGCCCTTCTCGTCATAGAAAAAAGAAAAAAGCTGGTTCCTTTGGCCAAAGCAAAGTCTGTTCTGACTCCTAAATGAAACAGAAATGTCTCGTGCAGTGCGGGTGACGAGGTCTTCAACCTGCGGCAGGAAGACAGTGGGAGCAGGTGCCAATGAACAAGGCCAGAATATTCCAGAAAGCTCTTGAGTTCTGGGCACAATTCCCAGCCAGGGATTGCGCAGAGAAACATGGGCAGAGGGTCCAAATGTGCGGGGCCGGGGCCGCGGGCCAGGCTGAGGTTCTGGGACCCGAACCCACGGTATTGCCGCCTCCCGGGTGTGTGCCTGCCCTCTGCTCCTCCTTGGTCCCCTCCGGCTGTGGTGGCAGTGGGGGTACACTGGGGAGGGAGCCCCCGGACAGGTCACACTGTTTACCTGCAAGGTTGGTCACTCGTGCAGCTGGCAGCCTGCAGGGGAAGAAACAGCGAGGAAGGGAAGGAGGACACTCACCACAGCAGACGGGCTTCAGGTGTCTCCACTCCATCATCCGAGAGCCGCGGGGGTCCTGCAGGGGGCACAGACACGCGTGGGGAACTCAGGGCAGCCCAGCGTGTGCCCAGTTCAAGGACATGACCCAGCCTTCTCTGTCGTGGGCGGACAAGCGTGGCGGGCAAACCCCAGGACGAATCCTTAACACCGGCACGGGAGCAGAAGGAAGCGCTGGAGGGGGAAGGTCTGAAGACAGAGGGGCCGGGCTGGGCTCTGCCTACTTAGGGAGCTGCGTGCAGATCTACAGGGATGGAAAGACACATGCTCGGCCTGTCCCAGGGAGGACGTGGGGACCAGGCCAGGCAGGAGAGGCCAGGTCCCAGCCTTGCAGGGCACGAGGGCTCGACCCAGAAGGCAGGCGGTGGGCAAAGACAGACCGATCTTGCAGAAGGTAGGCTGACCATTCCCCGAGTTCAAGCGCGGAGGGACACGGGCCACTCACCAGGATGTGGGCTTCCAGCTGCAACAAAGACACACAGAGGCGGTGAACAAACCCTCTGCACACGCTTAGTCGTCATCCACGCGTCGCCTGGGTCCCTTGGGACAGGCACTGTCACTGTTTTGGGTTGAATTTTTCTCCCCCTCCTCCAGGTTACATGTGTCAAAGTCCTAAGCCCCGGGACCTCAGAACGTGACTGTATTTGGAAATAGAGTTTTTAGAGAGGAAATCAAGGTACAATGAGGCCATTAGGGTGGACCCTAATCCAATGTGACCGGTGTCCTTAATACTAGGGGAAATTTGGACACAGCCACACACAGAGGGAAGACCCCCGAGATCAGACACGGGGAGAAGACACCATCTCCAAGCCAAGGAGAGAGACCTCACAAGGAACCTCCGCCGCTGACACCTTGATCTCAGACTTCTGGCCCCCAGGATTGTGGGACAACAAATTTCTGTTGTTTAATCCACCCAGTTTGTGGTACTTTGTTAAGGCAGCCCTAGCAAACTCACACTGTTGCCATTGGCAAGAAGGTGGCCGAGCCCCCGCCTGCCCTTCCAGACCCACCCCAGGGACGACTCCTCCAGGCAGCCTTCCTAGGTGTTCCACTGGGACATTTTCCCAGGTGGCCCATGCCAGGGTCCCCTTAGGCCCTAATGTTCCCAGAACTTGGCCGTGAGCCAGCGCCCATCAATCTGGGTAGCACATGCTGCCTCCAACTTGTAGAACTCTCCAGTCGAGTTCCGTGGCTCACACACGCCCTGCGCTTCCCGAACTCTGCAACATGCCCCGGTCCCCATGTGTTGCTGATGCTGGGTGTGTGGGTCTGTCCCACCAGCTCAGGGCTGCCTGTGTATCCAGGGGTGCCCCTGTTGAGGCCAGAGGCACCTAGAAGCCTTGCACGTTGGATTCAGTTCCCTGTGATTTTACCCTTCCTGCGGGCTCTCAGCAACCCCTAGAGGAAAACATCGCTGCAAACATCCAACGCTCTTTCCTTCCTCATGGGCATCGAGCCCCCAGCAGTAACTGCACATCCGGCAAAAGCCGATCTCAAGTGCCCAAGGCCACAGAGGGAGGGCTCTGAGCACACGGTCCCCAGACAGCCAAGCACAGGGAACCAGCACCGTGTGCTCAGAAAGCCACCCAGGGCCTTCAACACCAGCCTGGCCACGGCCCTGGAATCCCACTCCTGGGATCTACCTGAAGCTGAGGAAGGAAACACCTGTGGAAAAGGAAGGTTCGAGTATAAAGACAATTGTGGCAGCATTTCTGACAAAAGCAAAATCTGGAGACGTGCAAATATCCACTGGGAGCGAGTGGTTAGATACGAAGCCTTCCCGGGGCAGAAGGAACTCAGGTACGGAGGTGAGTTTACAAGGCTGTGTCCAAAAACATGGGCAAATGCATCAAAGTATCCAATAAAAAAGTAGCGTAATCCCAGCACTTTGAGAGGCTGATGGGGGAGGATCGCTTGAAGCTAGGAGTTCGAGACTGGCCTGGACAACACAGCAAGACCCCACCTCTAAAACAAACAAACAAACAAACGAAACCAAAAAAGTAGCATCATAATTTGCAGGTGATTCCAGTTAAGAAAAAGTTGCGTATACCCACAGAACTGCACTTCTAGGCTGGTCACCACTCACCAGGGAACTCTGCAGGCATATAGACCCACAGATGGGGTCCAAATCTGATCTGCTCAGCGACGAGCCCCAAGCACTAGAACAGAGCCTGGCACACAGTAGGCACCTTCCATGAGTCTCCTTAGGGTTTCCAAAGTGGGAGTTGCCCTCTGACCACTTTCACCTCTTTGCTATGTATGGGTGCAGTTTATCAGTTTACTCAAATCTCTTTCTGTACAACCAATGCCTTTTGAAAGCTCCTCCTTGCAGCAGAATGCCAACAAATAAATGCAGAGGAAACGACTGAGTTAGAAAAATCACTGCTTTGCAACAGTAAGTTTCGACTCACATGGTTTTTGCATCGTCTGCCAATGCTAGAACTCTCAGGGGAACATCGGAGGGGTAACAGGGTGTCCGCAGTCTCAAGTGTTCCCTATGGATTATTTATTGATTATAAAAGGGAAACAGGGACTTCGCGGAGGGGAAACCAGACAGACTCTATTGAACCACTGGCCACCGTTAACATCGTCCAGCAACAGGACAGCCCACGCCAGGTGCCCCCCCATATGAGGCACCAGGGACGAGCCAGCTTTGCTTCTGTGGCTCCTGCCCAAGGTGCACAACCTGAGCCTGGTCCCAGGGAAGCAGCGGGCCTGCCAACTGTGGGACACTCTGTAAGACACTGCCTGGACTCTCCCAAAATGTTAGTCGTGAGAGACACAGAAAGGCAGTGAGGAAATAATTCGAATTAAAGGAGACCAAGAGACGTGATGATCAAATGCAAGAAATCATCCGGGATTAGATCCTGGACCAGCAATGAAACATGCCATAAATGATATTATTGGAACAACATGTATTTTATATTATTAATAGATAACATTTCTGTATTGATGTCAAAATTCTTAAATGTGATGATTGCTCGTGTAAGAGAATGTCTTTTTCTTAAAGGATACAGGCAAAAGCATTCAGGGGTAAAAAGACATAATATCTGTAAATTATTCTTAAATGACTCATTAAAATAATTTTATAAGTATGTGTGTGTATATATAAGTATACTAAATACATAAACACACATATATTTGTGTATATATACATATATGTACACAGAGGGGGAGGGGACATAAATGTACAAAATGTAGGTTTTGCTACATTTGTAGATTTGCAATTAGTGAACCTACACCCGTGTTTCTCAAAGTGTGTTCCTCACACCAGCAGCACCTGGGAATGCAGAAATGTAGAACTCTGGAGCGGGCCCAGCAATCTGTGTGTGAACAAACCTATCGGGTGGTTCTGACGAACAGTCAAGTTCAAGAACTATTGCTCCAGGTCAGGGGTTGGCAAACTATAGCCCTCAGCGAGTCTGGCCCTCTGCCTCTTTTTGTAAATAAAGCTTTATTGACACCCAGCCGTGTCCATTCATTTACATACTGTCTATGGCTGCTTTTGTGTGTCGATAGCAGATCCGAGCAGTTGCTACAAAAGCCACCTGGCCACAGAGTTCTCTGTGCTGGTCTTCCAACAGGTCTCTAAGTTTGACGTTATTTCCAAATAAAAAGTTAAAAGAAGATCCGTGCCCTCTTTGTGAGAATGTATTTATTATTCTGAAGGAAAAATGATGGATTTGATGTGGCAGTTGTGTTTTCTTTCTAATAAAGGTTGAATGAATGCCTGGCAGTTAGGATTTAAATGCTAGTCCATGGCCACCGAAAGCCCTCCACGGTCACCAGCGCTTCCTGGCTGAGGAGGAGTAAGCCGGGTGCACCCACCAGCCTCCCTCTGTCACAAAGACACCCCCAGCGGCTCCTTCGAGGGGCACAGAGCCTCAGGAGGAAGGCAGGAAATAAAAGGTGCGGGGGGTGCTGACGGTGGCCCTGACCAGTGGTCCCAGGTGGGCGTGCTCCAGGCACACAGTTTCAGAAGCCGATCTCACCTTCTCGTTGACGGGCCTCAGGTCTGGGGAGACGGTGAAGACGTTTACAAGCACTAGAAGAAAAAAGAGAGGCGTGTGGCACCCTGCAGACCATGGCCAGCCACACCCACCCCGCACTGGCCTGCTCCGGCCGCCCACCTCGGTCCTGGGGCCTGTACACCGGCTTGTCCGTCTGGATGAACACGGAGGTGCCCCGGCCATCCACTGTCACCGAGGTCTGGTTGTGGAAGAGGGGACCCTCCTCTGCCCACTGGCTGAGACCCCACACCTTCAGGAGCGCCTGGCCACGGAGGCCCGTGGGCACCTGCAGGCAGAGACCAGAGCTTTGGGACAAAGGTGTTACCCTGCCAGGGGCCAAGACGTGGGGAAAGTAGTTTGGAAGTCTCCAATGGGGGTGCTAGCCTGGGGGTGACTGTGCCCCCCCCGGGGACACTGGGGAGTTTGGGGAGATGTTTTTGGGTGTCATATCTCCTGGGAGTGGGAGATGCGACTGTCATCTAGTGAGTGGAGGCTACGGATGCTGCCCAACATCCTACAGTGCACACGACACCCCCATGGCAAAGAATGCCCCAGCCCCAACTATCAACAGTGCTAAGCCTAGGAAATGCCAGCCCAGCTACAGTGACAGAGTCTCCTCCACACTACAAAGTTGCAAAGCTACTTTCGCTCATTAGCCCTGTCGAGTCAGAGCTGTCTCTCATCTTGCCAAGTGACTTCACAGCCCATGCACGGGGACTGAGAACCCAGGGCCCTCGTGGACGTGTGCACATTTTTATGTGTGTGTCCATATGCGTATGTACATATATCACATACAGACGTGTTACCTTGCTCTAAAAACACGGCACACACACAGTGTGTGCCTCCATTGCTATGACATGTTCAGAACAGCCAAATCCACAGCGACAGATTAGAGGTTGCAGGCATTGGGGGAGGAGGAGTTGGAGTGACTGCTCATGGGGACAGGGTTTCCTTTGGGGGTGATAGAACATTCTGGAACTAGATAGAGGTAGTGCACAACCTTGTGAATGTACTGAATGCCACTGAATTGTACATGTTAAAATGGTTAAAATTGTACATTTTAAAATGATTAAAATGGTTACAATTTTTTTTCCCCACATAGATGGAAAAAACAAAAACAAGAAGAAAAGCACTGCAGAGACGTAAGGGTCTTCCCTGGAGTGGACACTTTGCTAGGACAAAATTTCCACTCCTCAGGGGACGGAGCCCGCCCTATACAATTCCCTCTTGTCTGTCTAAGCCATGAGCAGAACACCCCAGTTCTGCAATTAACTCATACTCTGTCTATAAAGGCTCCATTCGTGCTTAAAGCAAACAAAGGTCACGCCTCCCTCGGTGTGACGCACATGTGGTGACAGCTACTACGTTCTGGCCGTCCCTGGGCACCCGGTGGGTGGACATCATCTGTCCGCAGTTCACATGGGGACCCATGTGTACCCCCCCCTCCTAAAACCACTCAAACGTGGGGTGTGCCCCTTCTGAGGGCTCCTTTGCCAGCATCCACCGGTGTGGTCCCCCGAGCGGTGGAAGGGACCCTGGTCACCGTCACAGTGAACGGCTGCGAGAAGCATCCTGCCGAATTCCGTGACATCCTCATGGCGTTTTGCACCATCGTGTCCATTGCACAGGTGAGGCCGGGGTGGTGCCAGGACCCGCGTCCCTGCGACCACACAGGGTCAGCCCCAAATCTCTGGCTCAGGGTCAGTCCCCACCTTCTCTCCTGCCACCCCGCTCCTGTCCGCTCAGGACAGTATAGAGGGACCAGCCCCGCCTGCCGCCTTTAGGACCAGCCTTCTGGAGCCTGTGAGTTTCTTTTCAGAACCAACCAACCTCACTCCCTGCTCCAAACAGAAAACCCTCACCTGCCCCTGTTTCTAGAAACCTCTCAGCATTGGCCTGAGGCTGAGAAAAAGTCCCAACCACCCAGGAGCAAGGCATGTGTGGGCAGGAGGGAAATTTGCAGGGGTGGGGACTGCATGTTAGAAGGACAGAGAGGCTGGGGGGACAAGAGGCTTCCCCTGAGGACAGAAAGGGGGCCAGGCCACAAACCGCAGCCCCCAGAAGAGCTTTCCCGCTCCCACAGGGAAGGAAGGCAGGAAGGACCCTCAGTGGGCCGGGCCTGGCTTTGGGGTTCTCCTGCCTTCTTTCCTTCTGCGTAGGGACAGAACGGGTCCCTGCTCACAAGAGGAAGTGCAGCTCCAAGGCTGGAGCTCAGCGTAGCTACGCAGCTCCCGCCCATCAGGTGCCCGAGCACTTCAGAGCACTTCAGAGCCGTATCCAAGTCTGGGGACAGGGTGACAAGACACCCCCCACCCAGGGTGCTCGGAAGTACCGGGCCTGAATCACACGTGGCCTTTGGGGACAGGAAGTGACTCGCTCCAGGTCAGGAAGGCTGCAGAGCCACCGTTGCAACCAAGCCCCCTCAGCTCAAAGCAGTGGTCCTAGCTGGTCCTGTACCTGCCTGCTCCCAGAGGTCTTTCTGGAATATTCTAGACTAAGCAGATTCCGCTCCCCCTCATACCCAATCTCAGGGATCCAAGTTCACTTGTTTAACATGGAGGACAACCAAGGGCTTGGGGGCTGAGATCCACGCGGGGGAAAGGTGCCCTGCGAGGCCATTAGGGAGGCAGCCAGGAAAGGCTGGCACCGCTGGAGGCTGAGATGGCAGGTGAAGGGGGACAGGGCTGAGGGAAGAGGCTCCCGGGACAGGCCCCCCCTTGGGGAGGGCCGTGCGGAGTGTCCAGTTCCACCCCAGGCCTGTCCCCTGACCCCCATGAACATCCAGAGGCAGCTGGCTTTACCCAGCGCCCCGCCCCGCCAGGCCAGGACCCCCCCCCCCCCCCCGGCTCTGGATGTGTGTCCCACCTTAAAGGACCCTTCTCTGCCCTCCTGAAAGCCCAGGATGCAGCCCACTGACCCATCGCGTCCCTCGGATGTGTGCCCAGGAGAGCAAGCAGCCAGAAGCCTGGCCTCAGGCCCCAGCCCAGTGCCCAGAAGGCCTCATGCTCTCCCTGAGACTCAGACCCGTGGCAGGGGGACGTCGCCCTCCAAGTGTGTCCGTGAGAGAAGCAACCTGATTGGCCCGAGCCTCTGAGCTTCCGTCTCCTCTGCTGTAAAGCGGTGAGGATGTCTACTGTGAGGAGAGTTAATCACGAGTATAAAACACCTGGCGCATGGTTAGACGCCCATGGATGGTGGCAACAAGGTGTCATTATTGCTGTCCAAACTGGATAGCCTCCGGAGCAGAGGAATCCTCGCGAGACTGATTGCAAAGATGGGAAAATCTCCCTCGCATGGGTTACAAGAGAGCACGTGGTTCGCTCTGCTCCAGGCCATGGGCTACTGCCTCTTGTTTCCTCCTTCCTGCCCCAGGACCTTTGCACTGGCTCTTCCTTCTGCCTGGAACGCCTTTCCCACAGATCCTGCAGGGTGGTTCCTCCTGGCCTCAGCTCAAATGTCACCTCCTCAGAGGGGCTCTCCCTGCTGTATAAAACGTAGCCCTACACACCTCCCTGCCTTTCTCCAGTATATTTTAAAATAAAATTGAATTTTTTTATTGAACTTTCTATTCTATGAGGTGATCCTACTGATGTCATTGGGTGTCAACTGTCTGATCCACCCCCTTGCCTGCCACCAACAAGGCCGGTAGCTGAGAGAGCAGGGAACCTGTCCAGCTTCATGTTCAGGACTTAACAGATGCTTAAGAGACATGTGTTACACAGAGGCATGGGTGAAGTATGAAACATCAGAATAAAGCAAGTGTCGCAAGGTTTTAGGGACACTTTCTCTAGAAAGTTCCACCAAGGGCATCTAAGCTGCATCCTCACCACACAGGTGAGAAGGCCAAGGATTGGGCAGGGCCTTCCCGTGGCGGCCAATGCCAATGTGCTGGGTGCCCACAGCACTGGCTTGCAAACCGTGTGTCCCGACACTGTCCTGGCCCCAGACGAGTCCCCAGGGCAGGCACATCTGGGGTGGGGACGGGGATTCTGCACATGTAAGAGCAGCGTGGCTTTCACCCAATGCCCGCACCATGGTTCTGCAGAGTGTCTCAGACTCGGCACTGGTGACATTTGGGGCCTGACCATTCTTTGCCGTGGGGCAGCCTGTGCGTCCTAGGACGTTTGGCAGCACGCCTGCCCTTTGACCTGACAGGTGCCGATAGCAGCCCCCTCCTCCTTCAGATGTGACAATGGAAAAATGTCTCCAGACATTACCAAATGTCCCCCGGGGGACAAAACCACCCCCAGGTGCAGACTGCTACCTTTACCTTCGGGAAAGGATTCTATCATCGAACACGAGGCCCCACAGCAATTAGACACTAATGACACGCCCCGTGGAGGAGGAACCGTCTCAGCCTCCCTTCTGATGGCTGCGGGTGGGCACATTATCATTTAGAATGATTCTCAACTGCGCCCATGTGTCAGGGACTCCTTGGAGCATCTGCTAAAACTTAAGGAACAGCTAACCCCCCAAAACGCCTGCAATTTCAAGGCTTCCAAATCCCCTGAAATCTAAGGACTCCAGTTGAAAAACCCACGTCAGAGAATTCCTTGCAGTGCAGTTTGGTACGTGAAATAATTTAAAAACAACACTATTCAATGCTAAGAGGACATGGGGAAATTTGGTCCCTCATATATTGCAGGTGGTGCCACGAACGGGTACTGCTGTGTCTCCTAAGGCAGCGGTCCCCAACCCTTTTGGCACCAGGGACAGTTTTCATGGAAGACAATTTTTCCACGGACTGGGGAGGGGGATGGTTTCAGGATGACTCAAGCGCATTCCATGTATTGTGCACTTTTATTTCTATTATGATTACATTGCAATATGTAATGAAATAATTATACAACTCACCATAGGTCCCCAGGCCTTGGGGACCCCAGCTCTAAGACATAGCGAGACCCAGAGAGAGGCCTGGATCCTAACCTGCAAATCTTCCAGGGTGTTTGGGCTACAGAAAGCATCCAAGATGCTAATGCAGCTTTATGCACAAAGATGCTGGCAACTTTTGGATTATAGTATCAGAACCCTGAAAATAATCTAAAAAAAAAAATCTAACCTGGACAAGGTAGAGGTTAGTAAATGAGTATACGAGACAGGCACAACAGGGTGTTGTTTATAATAAGATGCAAACCACAAAGACAGAGACTTAGAAACAGGGAAGTATGTTGACGACAACGTGTTGAGAGAAAGTAGCAGGAAACACCACGGTATGTACCCTTTAATTGAAACTATGAAAGAAAATATATGTACAAGGCTTTGTGGGAAACATACAAAGTGAAAAGTAAGAAAAGGGGACTATGGGTGGATTTTGCCTTTTCTAAATTTCATTATTCGTTTCTTACATCACCACTGATGATTTTTCTCGCAACACACAATGTCTCCTGTTCCCTTCCAATTGCAATTCTTTATTTTCGAGGTAGGGTTTATGATTTAAAAAATTCACAGCTTACCTTGAGTTTGATTGTCCCTTTATCTAAAAATGAAAATAAAATGAAAAAGGGTTAAATCAGGAGCTGTGCTTTCCTGCCTCCCCGAGCTGCGGCCTTGCAAACAGAAACTTTCTCAACCCAGAAGGGTTCTTCTGTGGACAAACACACCCTGGGTCAGGCTGGCCTGGCTGGGATTGGCAGAAGCAGGAGGTTTCCTCCAAGCTGGCGAGAGCTGAAGGCTGGAGGGGATGCACAGAGCTGACCTATTCGGGGGAAAGTTGGCCTGCCTATGTACTTAATTGACTTCACCCCTGGCCCCTGCCCAAAGTAAGCTGTGAGGAGAGTAAGGGGAAAACACCAGGGTAGAGGAACAAGAAGAAAAGTGGAGAGAAAGAAGAGGAGACAGAGGTCCCCAGTGGACCTCACCCCATTGAACCTGATTGGTCTCCTATCACCTCACTCTGCTACCCACACTGGGTCATTTGTGGTTCCAAAACCTGTCCTGGGTTTTCTGGCCTCCAGGACTCAATTAGGCACCTACTGTTTTAGCCTCCCACCATCCATTCCCCCATCTCCTGCTAACAGGACCTCAGTTACCATGAGGGAGCTACCTGCCCAGTTCCCAGTCCATGTGGCTTTGGAAAGTCTCCACTCCCCTCTCTTGGGGCTCTGTGCCAATCTGCATAGGCAACCCCTTCTGGTCATAATGATTGGTTAAGGGTTGATCACATGACCCAAGACGGGCCAACCAGAGGGAATCCTGGGACTTTATCCAGCAGTCCTGGGAAGCTGGCACTCCCTCTGATCTTTGGGGGAAACACAGACTCCATCAGGATGTAGGACAAGAAGCTGGCCAGCAATGCCAGGGGACTTTCCTTCTAGTTATGAGAGACCATAAACTCTCTGCTACTGAAGCCAACCTGAGATGGGTTTTAGTTGGCTAGCCACAGATCAGGACTGCCCACTTCTTCTAGGACTAGAAGGACTTCTGGAAGGTTCTAGAAGGACTTCATCTAGGTAGTCCTTCTTCTAGCTTCCACAATCTCACTTCCTCTGACCACAACGCCCCCTGTCCCCAGGTGCTGCCTCGCTGGCCTTGGAGCCCCCGACATCATCTCTCTGTGTCTCCCGTGGCTGCGTCAGGCTCTGCATGGGGAATGAGTCTGCCGGCCCTGCGAGACTCCAGCTCCTGCAGGCAGGTCCCTGCACTCACCACCTTTGCGCAGGAGGCTGACACTCTTGTTATCCACATTTGACCACGGAGAGAGGGGGAGAAACTGGCTGAGGGCCTGAGCTCCACTCAGTGAAAAGACCTGTGAGCCCAGGTGAGGGTCTGATGGCACAAGGGTCCTGGAAACCCAACACAAGGTCTGAAGTGGTCATGAGATCCCTGCCAGGCCCCCAGCTCTACCTCTGCCCAAAGCTGGCACAGATGGGTGCCCCGACTCTGTCCAGATCTGTGCCCACAGAACCAGGGCTGCCAAGGAACAATGCACGCTGGTTTCCAAGACAAGGCAGGTGGCTGCCCTTCCTGGGCCTTACTCTTTCCATCTGTAAAATGGGGAGAATGCAACCTGCCCTCCCTCCCTCCGTCTGGGGATGTGAGGCAGAAAGGAAACAAAGCAAGGCCCACACTGCCCCCAGCCCTAAAGGCCAGCAAATGGCTCCACTTTGCAATGGGAGCCTTGGTCAGGCACCCAAGGGACCTACCCAGGATGGCTCCCTGGCTCTGTGCCACTGCCTCACCCTGGGCCACCAGCTGAGCCTGGACCGTGACTTCCCTTGGGGAGTTAAAGATGGTCACGCTGATGACTTCGTCCACTCCCGAGCGGAAGACAGAGGGAGCAGCAATCAAATAGCCCCTGCAGGAAAGGAGAACCGAAGTGAAGGTTTGACCCACCCCTGGCCTCACCGCCACCCTGGCTGGGTCGGGGCACTCCCCAGGCAGACTCCTGGCTTTTCCTGACCATCCCTGGCTGGCACTGTTGCTCTGCATGTCTTTGTTCCCCAACAGTCTTTGAGGCATGAAATCGGCTTATTCACCTCTGAAGTCCCATGTTGGATAAGAATCTGGCCTCACTGGACTTACCCAGCATCACACACACCCTCTACTCTCTGTACTCTGGCCTCCAGTCTCCTTTCTCAGCCACTTCCTTCTGCCCCAGGACCTTTGCACATGCCATGCCCACTGTCTGAAATACTCTCCTCTATAAAGCCAGATAACCAGCAGGATGACAGCCACCTTGTGGGAAGTGCTAACACGAGTCCCATTTACAGAATCAGAACATAAGCCCTGGAGAAGTCAAGTCAAGACCCAATCATTGAGAGACCAGAATGCTAACTCAGCCAGCCAGACCACAGCCCAGGGGAAAGGAACAAGGGGCTTTGCTGCAGCATTCACGTTCAGAACAAACCCTGAAAACAAACTAGGCAGCCCCAGATGAGAAAAGCTCTGGGAACAATGGAATCCAAACAGCCCTCTCTTTCTGAAAATCCTCTAATTGACTGTGCAGACACTTCTGAGAGGGAAGTGTTGCTATCTCACTTTCCGGATAGGAAGCTGATGTTTTAGAAGAATAAGAAACATGCACCAGATCATAGCCAGGTAGGAGAGGTCCTGTCTCCCCCAGGCTCCCAAGGAAAATTACAAAGGCTCTGTAACCTTGTGAAATATTTACAATGAGCTTTGGCAAGCGCCAATAGCACCAGCAAGAAAAAGGCACCCCAAACCCAACCATGCAGAACAATGGACACCAGAAGAAAGGAGGGTAAAGGGAAACACTGGACAGGGCAATGAGATTAGGAGAGATTTCTAGTTCCTCAAAATCACCTCTGGGACAATATGGCATCCCCATGCAAAAAGATGAATTTGACCCTTACGTCACACCATACACTAAGATTAACTCAAAGTGGGTCACTGAACTAAATGTAAAACTGTAGAAGGACTAGAAGAAAACATAGGTCTTTGTGAGCCTAGGTTAGGCAAAAATTGCTTGGACAAGAAACCAAAAGCATGACCCGTAAAAGAAATTACTGATAAACTGGACTTCATGAAAACATCATTAAACACTTTGAGTTTCAAAAGACACAATGGGTTTGTGTTGTGTGCTGCCTGGCCATAGCCCTGGCCACAGCATACGCTGACTCTGGGATTACACTGTGCTCCATTCAGTTTGAACAGTGACCAGGCACAGTCCCCTGGGATCATCTGTGGACTGTCCAAGTCCAGGACCACCTGGAGCTTACGAGACTCTAGGTACATGCTGTGTACTATCTAACTCCTGCACTGCCCAGGGCACAGAATGACCCTAGGTTCATAGGTGCCCTGTCCCACTCCAGCATGGGAATGTGGCCTCCTTTCGAAGGGACGTACTCTTTCTGTCTAACCCCTAGAGCTTAGACGGGTGTCACGAATACACGTGCTGAGTGTGGAAGAGCGTCTGAGAAATATGCCATCTACATATTCATTTTCCCTGGTCACCTTCTAGAGTCCTAACCCAAAATCTGGGTTAGCATCTTCATCCAACTGCCCGGAGAACCTGATGTAACCAAATTGACCATCCGTGCTGTTCAGAAGTCGCAGCCATTAGCAGCTGTTGGGATGAACACTAGCCATTCGCTATCACACCCGACCCCCTCCGTCCCCCAGCATCTGGGCTGACACTGGCATCTTCTCACCCTGCTGGTCTCAGAAGGTTCTAGATTGGGGAAAGTGTGTTTGGTTAAGTGTCGACAGAACTGCTCTTTCAACAGTGTGCAAACCCATGCTGCTTTCTGGGGTCAGGGATTCCTCGTACGAAAATTCCTCGGGTCACAGAAGTGGGTATCTGTGGCTGTTCCTAAGACAGGATCCTTTGGGCTGGGGGGGTGCGGAGGATCATGGTCTGGCCAAAAGGCCAGCTAATCCTGAAGCCGGGCAGTCATTTGGGGACTTCTCTTCCAGCACCCCTGGCCTGCACCCAGATTTCAGCAGCGCTGCTTTCCCCTAGCTGTGACAGCCAAAAATGCCTCCAGACATTGCCGAATGTCCTCAGGGAGACAAAAACTGCCTATTCTATTCTAAGAGATGCAATTTTGCAAGAAGCATCAGGACAAAACTTTGCAAGGTTCCGATGTCACATGGCCTCACAAAGCGGAGCTCGAGGGAAATCTCAGCTCTCAGAGCGCAGTATGTTGTCCTACTTTTCCAACTGTGACCAGAAAGAGCAAACTGGAAAAGACGACGTCCACCTAGTCTCACTGCTTACCTGTTTTCTGGAAATTCCTAAACAAGGGCTGCTTGAACCAGCCACCTCCTGAACACCCAGCTGGACTGAAAGGCTGGGCTTGTGCGGCCAGGGCAGCCCCCCTGAACCCACAGCCACGCAGGACTTACCCAAACTTAGCAGGTCTGGAAATACGCCCTACGAGCCAACTAATGGGAAACTGTCCCCAGCAGCTAGTGGATTCGCCGCCTCCCTGTGTCCACCCACCAGCTCTAAGCAAACCTCCAGAAAAATGTGTAAGCAAAACAAACACTTCCTTCCCGCCCCCCACCAGGCCCACCCAAGGGCAAGGCACGGCAGGACACTCCTCCCACGTCTCTGCTAAGACACGCGCTTCTTACCTCCGTGCCTTGGACAACTGGAAATCACCGCCCAAGATGACAGCCCCGTCACACGAACGGGGCGAAGTGGGAGGGGCGTGGCTGGCCTCCCAGACTTTAGCTTTCGGGAGTCTTTGTGCCTCCACGGGCCCACCTCGGGCGCCCCCCCCCCAGTACGATTCGGGAACAAGACTGTACTCCCCCCCAGCGCGGAGGCTAGGTGGCCTTCCACAGGTCGCCGCAACTCTCCGAGCCAGTCCTTGCGACCCCCTCCCCGGAAGGCGACCAGCCTCCTCCGGCGCCCGGGGATACTCACGGGGCCTGGGGCTGCGCGGCGCGCGCGCCATCCCGCAGCGACAGCGGCGACAGCAGCAGGAGCAGGAGCCGGAGCAGCGGCCCGAGCAGGGCGCCTTTCATTTTTCGGCTCCGTGGGGGCGCCACGCCCGGGAAGGGGGCCGGGCCCGGGCCGAGCCGGGGCCGGGGTCGGAGCGCGGACGTGCCCGCGCTGCCACCGCCGGGGGCCCTTTGTTCGCAGCCCCCGAGCCGTGCGCCCGGCGCCATGCGCCCCCGCTCCGCGCTCGGCCAGGCTGGGGCCACCCCGGGCCAGCCCCCTCCCCGGACCCGCCTAGTCCCCGGGCCCGCCCCGCACGCCCCCTGCTGGACACGCCCCCGGACGCCGGCCCCGCCCACCTCCCGTGTCACCCCCTTCCCGGACCTGCCGCGCCCCAGCCGGGACCCCTCCCATCCGTGCCACATACTCCCCCCAGACTCCCCACCCGCCCCGCCCCGCCCTGCATCGCCCCCCACCCTTCCCTTTCTGGCCCCTCCCCTCTCCCTCTCTCCTCCCCCCCTCTCCTCCCTGCCTGGCTGACCCCCTGCAGTGCCCCCTCCTCGGAGGGGCCTCCTCCCCGGTCCCGCCTCGTCCCCGTCCCGTCCCCGTCCCGTCCCTGTCCCGTCCCGGGATACTCTGAGTCTCCGCACAGGCTTCACCCCTGACCCTGCAAGGCCCGCCGCGACCCGGGCCCTGGACTGGACCTGGCACCCAGGGAAGTATGCACGGCCAAGGAGCGG
Source organism: Eulemur rufifrons (assembly GCF_041146395.1). Lineage (NCBI taxonomy): Eukaryota > Metazoa > Chordata > Mammalia > Primates > Lemuridae > Eulemur > Eulemur rufifrons. The sequence goes on along the minus strand of NC_090984.1, from coordinate 7,185,011 downwards.
AGGACCCTTTGGGGAAACTGAGTCTAGCCGGGGGTCAGTCAGACCTTCCAGACCTGCAGCTGCTCCAGGCCCCAGACTGTCCTCACTTGTCCCCTCTCCCCACCCTCACCATCCACAAATCGGTCAGGCCCCTCCCCTCCCCCTCTGGGCCTCAGGGTCCCCCTTGCCCTCCAGCTGCAGGGGGCTGGGTGGCACCCCCTTTCTTTCTGCCCTCCATGTGTCTCCACCTCAGCCATGGTCCTGCTGTCCTAGGTCCCTCTAGCAGGAACTTCGGTTCCCTACCCCCCACCCCTCTCCCCGGCCACCAGCTACTGTCCTAAAACTCTGGTGTTCCCCGAATCCTCAGGGCTCCCTGTTTATTGAGACCAAGTCCAAATTCTGGCTTTGCTGGTCCTGACCTCAGCCTAGCTCCTCGGACACCCTGTCTCCACCCCACTGCCTGCTTTTGCTTAAATTCTCACTTCGCTCTGTGAACCTCCTTCACCAGCCAACTCGGATGCTTTCAGGAGACTGGAGAGATGCTTCCCTGGCCCCGTCCCCGCTCCCAGGCATGGGGGTCCTCTGGGTGACTCTGGGCCCTCCCCACAGGCTTTGGGCCAAGCACTGACACCTAGGGAGCACCGAGCCCCTTATACTCAGGTTTGCCCTGCCTAGTGCCTGCAACCAACCTTGCTCCTACACAAGCCGATTCCACTCCTCAGCCTATGGGCCGGCCTTCTGCCTCTCTTCTTGTCCTCTCATCATCAGACTCTGGCCACGCTGGCCTCCCCAGCTCCATGGACCCCCATCTGCCACCACCATCTCAGGCTAAGGTGGCAGCTGTTCCCTCTGCTCGAGATGCTCTAGCCCTGGCCACCCTGCCCTCCACCTTCAGGGTTAGCTCGGAGGGGCCATCTCTGACTGTCTGCGTCCTAAGGCCTACGGTTTCAAGGGCGGCCTTGACAACACTGTTGAGCCTCAAAGAGCCACTAAGTCCTAACCATGACTCCCCCTGCTCTGGCCAGATTTGTCCCACCACCCAGCAGGTGATTCCCGCAGCAGCCAGACCAGCTGCACCCCACAGGTCCTCAGCTGCCAGATTTCACTTCCCTGCCCGCTGAGACGCTATTCAAACAGGCCAATCACATCCTCCCATGGGAACCAGGGACCATCTCGCCCTCTTGGTACTACAAAGCCGGCCTCCCAAGCCCCCGCTTGTTCACTCTGCTCCAGGTGCAACCCCACCCCCGCCCCGTGCCCCTACTGGGCCTGTGGTGTCTTCCCCCTGCAGGTTGACTGATACAAGGTCTGTCTGGAAAGCATCCAGCCACTGTTAATAGAACGAGAACAGTTTGCGTGACGTCGATGTAACCCGGCAGCCAAGGAGAGTGGACTGGGATGCGCCTGTCTGAGCAATGGCGACGTCACGGTACCAGTCAGTGGGGCGCTAGATGCCGTGGAGTGAGCATGCGCGCCGTGTGGCTGTCACATTCAAAATGACTGAGCGAGTGGAGCAACGAATCTGCATGGAATTTTGCATTAAGCTTGAACCTGCCTCGGCAGAAACCATTCGGATGACTCAGCGGCTTTCGGGGACGCTGCGATGAGTGCGCCACAGATCAAAGTGTGGCACGAACACTTCAGTGAGGGTCGAGAATCTGTTCAAAGTGATCCACGACCTGGAAGGCCCGCCACGAGCAGACCACCTGAGGATGTTGAACGCGTACGGGTCAGGTGAAGAGATGCTGGGAGAACTGTGTGAGGTCCCAAGGTGCCTACTTTGAAGGGGACTGAGGTGTCACTGTCCTACGCACAATGTTTCTTGTATCTCATATCGTCTTCAATCAATGTCTCTAATTTTTCACATTACTTGGCTGGATGCTTTCCAGACAGACCTGGTGTGTGAGCAATACACCGTGGTCAATCGCATCTGTCCAGCGTCAGGCGTTTCGTGTGCTTGGCCCCGTGTTGTACTATTTAGGGCCAGAGATTCCTCCTTCACCAAGAGAGTGGTTAGGAGAAAGCGGGAATATTAGCACAGCCTGTCATCCAGTTTAACTCTCTCCACGGTGCCCAAACACGGAACACGATCTTACTATCCCATGCACGCCTGCTTCCTGTCTGACTCTGCTGGCGTGTGAGCCTCGTGTGCTGCTGGACCCCCGGCCCCTGGCTCAAAGCACTCGGCACGCGGGAAAAGACCCACCACATGGAAGAGTCAGTTGATACTTTTCCAGTAATCATGTGAGCTGAGGGGTTAACAAAGCCATTACTAAAAATTAAATGACACAAACCTTGCAATGAAACATGTTATACAGCTGAGTAACCTTTATCTGAAATGCTTGGGACCACAAGTGTTTCAGATTTGGGATTTTCTTCAGATTTTGGAATATTTGAATTATGCTCAGCGGTGGAATATCTCAAATCCAAAAATCCCCAAATCCGAAATGCTCCAATGAGAGTTCCCTTTGAGTGGCCTGTTGGTGCTTAAAATGTTTCAGATTTTGGAGCGCGTTTGGATTTAGGGTTTTTTGGATTGTGGATGCTCAACATGTATTGAAAACACGAGTTTGACAAGGAAATTCCCATATATGAACTAATAAACATGTTTGAAAACATGTTTCCTTATACATTGGTACTTATAAGGACAAGTTGGAATATGTAGCTATAAAAGACAAATGTGAGGTGATGTAAGTACTCAAAACTGATCACTTGTTTTTTATTTTACTATATCTTACTATTCTCTGTATTTTTTTAAGAGATGGGGTCTTGCTATGTTGCCTAGGCTGGTCTTGAGCTCCTGGCTTCAAGTGATCCTCCGCCTCTGCCTCCCGAAGTGCTGGGATAGATAGCAGGCGTGAGCCACCAGCCCCACCAATATTTTCTTATGTTGAGGGTGAGGCCCTCCATTCTTGGCGGAACCAAAACGAGTGGCTCCTTTCCATCTTTCTGATCCCTTCTAGGTGGTTCATCTTCGTGAGCCCCTTTCTGAGGGGCCCCCTCGGATGGGTGACTGCGCCACCAGATGCATCCTTGTGATATGTGCTATCCACACCTGCCCAGCTCGCCTGGAGACTGTGTGGCCACCCCCTCACCTAGGGCCCGTATAATTCAACTGGAAACCACGTGTCTGCCCACCTCACCTGGGGGCTGTCTATACTGGTCCAACTTTCCAGGGGGTTGTCTACATCTGTCCCCCTCACCTGGGGGGGTGCTGTGTCCCTGCTCACCTCCCCTGGGGGATGTCTATGCCTGTCCACCTCATCCAGGGGCTATCTATACCTGCCCATCTCACCTGGGGGGCTGTGTCCCTGCTCACCCCACCTGATGGCTGTCTATACCTGCTTACCTCAACTAGGGACTGGTCCCTCCAGGGCCAGCACAGGTGGAAGGCAGGGGGCCGGGGGCGGGGCATGTGTGTGTCTGTCCTGGGAGGGGACTGGGGGTGCCCTCTGCAGCCTATGTACCTCCACCAGAGCCCTCAGTGCAACTCGGAGTCAGACACTCCCAGGCATGGGGTCTGGTGGCCAGCACCGCCTTCCGTCCCGTAGCCTGAGTCCCAGCCCCGACCATTCCTTCTTGGAGGCTGCCATGAGCTCTGAGCCGGGACAAGGCCTCCGACGACACCCAGACGAACAAACTGATGGCCAGACAATTCAATAGGCACCCTGGCAGGCAGGGTCTGGGCAAACAGACTGGGAATAAAAGTGCCACAGTGAACGCCCTGGCACACCTCGGCTCCACCAGCTGTGTCTGTCCCAGGGAAGATGCCAGCTCAGTGCCAGGAATGTTCTGGACACATCCTGGGCCAGGAAGGAACTGAATAGCCACCGGGCTGCCAGCAGCTCCAAGCACATGCTGGGTGGGAGCTGGGAAGGGGGCTCGCCACCCTCGGTCCCCCTGCTGGCCCATGTCTGCTGGAACAAAGCCTGGAACATTTGTCCCCAGCCAGCGGCCCCTGGGTAAGGTAGACAGGGACATGGCCCCAGGGGAAGTGGACGGGTGTAGACAGGCTCCAGGAGAGGTGCACAGGGACATGGCCCCCAGGTGAGGCGACCCCTTCCTTCCCTTCTTCCCTCCCCTCACTGAGCATCTGCGGACACTGCCCACCAGGCCAGCGAACCAAGCACTCCAGTCTGGCCCAGCCTCAGTGGCTCACAGTGTTTAGGACAATCAGTTCTACCCAGGCGAGTTCAGAACCTCTGCCAGCAGGGCTCACCTCACAGGGCCCTGGTGGGGCCACAAAGGACAGCTTGGGGACGCAGGGGCCAGGCAGCCCAGGGGCAGGAGGGGCTGGCTCCCACAGGGAGGGACATTTTGCAGGAGGAGACATGTCATCATTTGTCAGTGCAAACCTCCTGAGGCTCCCTCGCCAGCCCAGCTCACCAGCCATGGCTTCTCCCAGCCCAGGACATGGTGTCCCGCTGCCCGATGAGCCCGGCCGGCCCATTCCCGCGTCCCCAGCCATCGGCTTCTCACCTGCCACGGCTCCGGTGGGCTTCAGCTCTGGCGGGCGAGCACCCACCCCCTGCCTCCCTGCGCCCTCCTTTCTTTCTTCTACTTTACAATTTTATTGCTTTTTTAAATATCTAGTTCTATTGAGATACAATTTACATACCACAAAGCTCACCCATTGAAAGTGTCCAATTCAATGGCTTCCAGTGTATTTACAGAGTTGTGCAACCATCACCTCTATCTAGTTCCAGAACATTCTCATCCCTCCCAAAAGGAGACCTCGTCCCCATTGTCAACCCCTCCAGAAGGCTGGTCCTAAAGGCGGCAGGCGGGGCTGGTCCCTCTATACTGTCCTGAGCAGACAGGAGGGGGGTGGCAGGAGAGAAGGTGGGGACTGACCCTGAGCCAGAGATTTGGGGCTGACCCTGTGTGGTCGCAGGGACGCGGGTCCTGGCACCACCCCGGCCTCACCTGTGCAATGGACACGATGGTGCAAAATGCCGTGAGGATGTCACGTAATTCGGCAGGATGCTTCTCGCAGCCATTGACTGTGACGGTGACCAGGGTCCCTTCCACCGCTCGGGGGACCACACCGGTGGATGCTGGCAAAGGAGCCCTCAGAAGGGGCACACCCCACGTTTGGGTGGTTTTAGGAGTGGGGATACACATGGGTCCCCATGTGAACTGCGGACAGATGATGTCCACCCACCGGGTGCCCAGGGACGGCCAGAACGTAGTAGCTGTCACCACATGTGCGTCACACCGAGGGAGGCGTGACTTCTGTTTGCTTTAAGCACGAATGGAGCCTTTATAGACAGAGTATGAGTTAATTGCAGAACTGGGGTGTTCTGCTCATGGCTTAGACAGACAAGAGGGAATTGTATAGGGCGGGCTCCGTCCCCTGAGGAGTGGAAATTTTGTCCTAGCAAAGTGTCCACTCCAGGGCAGACCCTTAAGTCTCTGCAGTGGTTTTTTGTTTTTTCCATCTATGTGTGGGAAAATTTTTTTTATAAGCATTGTAACCATTTTAACATGTACAATTCAGTGGCATTTAGTACATTCACAAGGTTGTGCAACCACTGCCTCTCTCTAGTTCCAGAACATTCCATTATCCCAAAAGGAGACCCTGTTCCCATCAGTAGTCACTCCCCACTCCCCTTCCCCCAGCCCCTGGCAGCCACTAACCTGCTTCCTGTCTCTATGGATTTGCCTGCTCTGGACACTTCACGTAAGCGGTACCATGCAACATGTAACCTTTTTTGACTGGCTTCTTTCACTCAGCATAGTGTTGATTGGGTTTTTTTGTTTGTTTGTTTGTTTGTTTGTTTAAGAGACAGGGTCTCACTTTGTCACCCAGGCTGGAGTGCAGTGACATGACCATAGCTCACTGCAGCCTCCAACTCCTGGGCTCAAGCGATCCTCCTGCCTCAGCCTCCCAAGTAGCTGGGACTACAGGTGCCACCACCATGCCCGGCTAATTTTTCTATTTTCTGTAGAGACGAGGTCTCACGCTTGCTCAGGCTGGTCTCGAACCCCTGAGCTCAAGTGATCTTTCCGCCTCGGCCTCCGAAAGTGCTGGGATTACAGGCGTGAGCCACTGCACCTGGCTGTAACTCTTCGATAAACATCTTATTTGGCCTCGTGATCACAAGTGTGCTTTGGCTCAGCAACTGCCCAGAACCCCACATTTCTTCTGCCTTCCATCCTGTTGGTTCCCCATGCCAGATCTGTGGAGGGTGACGATCCTAACAGCCTCCTGTTCCCCGTGGCCTCTCACTGCAGCTGAGGCTGGTACAACTGCTCACATCCAAGGTCAGCTGTGGGCTTCCAGCTCCCCAGGGAGAAAGTTTTATGCCTACAGGAAAATATTTGTGTGGTTTGTAAGCTGAGCTGACCCGCCGCGGAAGCAATTAAAAGGACAGTGTAGGTGGAGAGCCCATGTCGTCATGGTGTTGGCTGGGCTAGGCAAGGCAGCAGGCACCATCCTAGGGGACTCTTCGGGAAGCTGATGGACGTGACCCACCGGACCTTTTTGTTTTCTGAAATCACCAAACATCTGCTGAGTGAGCTGCTTCCCGGACCTTTTTGGGAACCGTTCCAGGCTTGGCCGTGGAGGGAAACGCAGCATAGAGGAGGAGGGGGCTCTGGCTGGGACTTGGCCGCAGCCGCCTTGCTGTGCGAGTGGGGCGGGGTTGTGGGGGCATCCACATAATCCCCGGGGTCCTCTTCAGCAGGAACACCCATGAGTCATTTTTAATCAATCATAAAGAGGGAAAGAGACAAATGTAGTTAATGAACACTCTCATGCCACGCTGTGACAGAATGCTTTTAATTGTCACACAAGGCAACCTTGGGGACACCATAAGTGTCCAGCAGGGGTGTGGATGGCTAAGTCGATCGAGGTGCCATCTGACACTGAGACGTCAGGCTGGTGCAAAAAGCAAAGCACAGCTGTGTTCGTTTCTGACGGCTGCAGTAAAAAATCACCACCAACTTGATGGCTTAAAACAACACAAAATTCATCTCTCAGAGTTCTGGGGACCAGAAGTCCAAAATGAGTGTCACCAGGTTAATATCAAGGTGTCAACAGGGCTGCTTCCTTCGGGAGACTCTGGAGGGAAATGTGTCCCTTCCGTTCCAAGTGTCTGGAGGACATCTACGTTCCTTTGCTCCTGACCCCTTCCTGTTGCAACCCTCTTGGTTCTATTGTCGCATCTCCTAGTTCTTCCTCAAATTTCCGTCTGCTTCTCTCTTGTGATTACATTTAGGACCCATCCAATAATCCAAAATTATTGACCCATTATCTCAAGATCCTTAGGTAATCACATCCGTGAAGTCCCTTTTCACGTAAGGTAACATTCACAGGTTCCAAAGAGTAGAACATAGATGTCTTTGAGGGGACATCATTCAGCCTACCACACGTGCCCTTTGGCACGGTTGTAATTGGATGGATCAATTCATTATGTATCGTTAGGAAGCATATCAGCCAGGGATCAAGGCAGGAAACAGACACCGCTTGAGGTCTTTTAACAGAAGGAGATTTAATACGGGACATTCACAATGATTCAACTCTGCCGCTGTATTGACAAAGGAGCCACACACAATATGTAAATAAATGTATGTGGCCCTGCACTAATAAAACTTTATTTACAAAAACAGGCTGGGCGTGGCGGCTCATGCCAGTAATGCCAGCACTTTGGGAGGCAGACGCAGGAGTATTGCTTGAGTCCAGGAGTTCAAGGCTGCAGTGAGCTATGATCATGGCACTACACTCCAGCCTGGGCAATACGGTGAGACCCTGTTTCAAAAAAAAAAAAAAAATATATAGTAGGCTGAAAACAGGCTTCCGATATCAAAGAAGAGTTTCCATCACACTCTCACTGCAGCCTGGCCCACCATGCCTGCACATGCTGAAGGGAAGGGCACCCATAAAGGTCATAGGGAGGTTACTCAGGGAGGAAAGCAGCGCTCTTGCAGAATCTTATTTTGCCCACAAGTAAAAACAAGAAGAAAACTAAATGGGTCTTTCACACAAATGTGAACCAGAACCTTCCAACTCAGCACAGAGAAGAGGAAAAAGAACCACAAGGGACAAGGAGAGAGGCACACCGGCTGGGTCCCTTGTGCTTAGAATGAGCCAAGACCCCAGGACACACCAGGCACAGCCAAAGCCCACCTAGCTCTGCAGCCAGGGACACCCTTGGCGGATTCCGGGGTCCACCGAGGGAGGGAGGGCTCACAGTCTGGGCAAATGCTCCTAATTGCTCGGGGTCAGTGGGTCGCTGAGCTAATCCTTCCAAGGACGTCAGGGGGCTTCCGGAACTCTCTGGAACCCAATCAAGTCCAATTAGCCAGAAAGGCAGGAATGTGGGCTGGGGCCAGGGCAGGGCTGGAGGGCTTCTCGGCGGGAGACCGGCCTGGCCCAGGGACTGTGTCACTCATGGAAACAGGCCCCGGGCCCTGGCCCCGTTCAGGGCAGGATGGGAGGGAACCCAGGCTCGGGTCACCAGGGTCTCTCTGTTCAGTGGGCCTTCGGCTGTGGGATCCAGTGATGTGACCCTTTGTGGTTAATTTGATGTTCTGCTCACAGGGCCAAGATCATCAACAAGCCACATTTCAGTAAGGCACACAGAGAGGGATGAATACGGTGTGATTGTACTTCTCTGAGCGGCCTGGGACAGGCAAATTCATAGTGACAGAGGGTGGAAACGAGGTCCCAGGGGCCGGGGGAGGGGCCCTGGGGAGTTAGCGTTTAATGGGCCTGGGGTTATGTCGGGCGATGAACAGTGTCGGGGACAGGTAGTGGTGATGGTTGAACACGCTCTGAATGTTCTCACGTCACAGAATTGCACACTTACAAACCAACGGTCGGCATGATCGCTGTTACGTATACTTTGCCACAGTGAAAAAAAGACCTTGCCTAGGTGTGAAGTCAGCATTAATCACGCCAGTCAACTGGCTCGTGAAATGTGTAGTTTGATTTATTAGCTGTGCAGCAGCGTTCAAAGATTGGGGGAAATGTGCTTTCTAGATATAAATGCTTAATCAACTGAACATTAAAAATAAATAAATCTTACAGAGCCCCGTGTCAGGGCGGGCGGGAGAGAGAACGTGCCTGCCCCGGCGGGATTTGCAGGCTTTTCCACAGAGGGCTGAGGCGACAGCTCCCTCCCGCTCCACTCCGGGTGTAACGGAGTCCCTCCCCCTGTGCTCATCTGATGGAGGAGACAAACCGGCCACCGAGGCTCTGGAGTTGAGAAGCTGGATTCCTCGGATGCTGCTGTCACCGTCCCTATTTGTGGAGGAGGATGAGCGCCCAGGGGGGTGACACGGAGTACCGCAGGGTCCCCTGAAGCACCCGGGGGAGGCTCCACGTGGTCTCCGCTCCACCGTCCTCCCTGCCCGACGTTCACAGTCACTCCTCAGGGTCACGTGGAGCTGGGATTCGTGGGAACGAACCTGCCCCAGCCCCCTGCCATGGCTGGTGCTCAGGTGAGTCCCAGCAGGGACATGGCCCAGCTGGTAGCAACAGGGATGGTTCCGCCTTGTTCTGACGTGGCCCCATCCACCCCGGCTGCTGCCCTCCAGGGACTCTCCCAGCCTGAGGATGTCGTTCCCCATCCCTGGTTCATCCCAGGTCTGCACGTGGTGGGCGCAGCTCCAGGATGATGCCTGGGATGCCCGAACTAGGCCAGGTGACGGTTCAGAGGGCTGAGCTGGGGTATCCGAGGAGAGAATGGGGCTCATGCCGTGCTCTGTTCGATGCTGGTGCCGCCCCTGGTTGGGGGCTCAGGTTTTAGGCCACAGACTCAGCTGCAAGCCCTGCCTGCTACAACAGGGAATCAGAAACAGATCCGCCTCTCTGTTCCTGAAAATGCTAAATATACAATGACCATATGATCCCGAGATGTCCCTCTTTGGGACATTCTCAAAAGAACCGAAAACAGGTGTTCACAGCAGCACTAGTCACAATAGCCGCAGGGGAGAAACAGCTCAAACGTCCATCAGCAGATGAATGAAGAAAATATGGTTCATCCGTACAGCAGAACAGTACTCAGCCATAAACAGGAATGAAGCTCTGACACCTGCTACAGGGTGGATGAAACTCGAGGACACGGTGCTGAGTGAGAGAAGCCAGACACAAAAGGCCAAGCAGTGTATGATCCCATTAACGTGAAATGTCCAGAACAGACAACTCCACAGAGACAGGAAGCAGATGGGTGGCTGCCAGGGGCTGGGGGAGGGGGAGTGGGGAGTGACTGCTAATGGGGATGGGGTTTCCTTCTGAGGGGATGAAAATGTTCTACAATTAGAGCGTTGCTCCTAATGACCTTGGACTCCGGCCATTCGGGGATTTGCTGCCCCCTAGAGCCCATTGGGAGAATCTCCACCGCGGCCAGGTAGCTGCAGCCCACCTGCCCAGGGCCAGGACAGCAAGGTGGAGCTTCACTGAACCCAGACGGAAAGGCTGGGTAAGTCCCCTCTGTGCAGTGCTCTGCTCTCTGCAAGCCCCTCTCCCCGTCCCCTCCTTGAAGACCTGGCTGGGCAGTGGCCCCTCGGGGATGCTGTCTTCCCCCACCCCCAGCCACGTGGGGGGGGCGCCATCCACATTGGGTACCCCGCTCAACCTGGGTGTGAACATCTCTGAGAAGTAAATTTACAGAGGGTGGGGGCGCAAAACCACCCCCCAGTCCAGTGGGTGCTTGGCCTGAGGTGAGCAGCTCACAGATAATTTGAGGAACAAGGCACGTCACGCCTGGATCCAACTCTGTTACCTCTTCCTCTTTGGCCTCCCGAAATGCTAGGATTACAGGCTGAGCCATGGTGCCTGGCCGATAACAGCCATTGTAATTGAAGTGAGATGATATCTCATTGTTGTTTTCGATTTGCATTTCTCTGATAATTATGATGTTGAGCATTTTTTCATATACCTGTTGGCCATTTGAATGTCTTCTTTTGATATCTCTCTCCCTCCCTCCCTCCCTCCCTCCCTCTCTCTAGAGACAGGATCTTTCTCTGTTGCCCAGGCTGGGCTCAAGCAATCCTCCCACCTCAATCTCCAGAGTAGCTGGGACTACAGGTGTGTGCATCACCCTCACCTGGCTACTTTTTTAATATAGAGATGGGGTCTGGCTTGTTGCCCAGGCTGGTCTCTAACTACTGGCCTCAAGTGAACCTTCCACCTTGGCCCCCTGAAGTGCTGAGATTGCAGGTGTGAGCCATTGTGCCCAGCCATTTTGCCCAGTTTTTAGTGTGATTGTTTGGGTTTGTTTGTTTTGCTATTGAATTGTTTGAGCTCCTTATATATTCTGATTATTAATCCCTTGTCAGTTGAATAGTTTGGAAATATTTTCTCCCATTCTACAGGTTGTTTCTTCATTTTGCTGATTGTTTCCTTTGCTGTACTAAAGCTTTTTAGCTTTATGTGATCCCAATTGTTTATTTTTGCTTAGGTTGCCTGTGCTTTTGAGGTCTTACACAAAAATTTTTTGCCCAGACCAATGCCCTGAAATGTTTCCTCAATGTTTTCTTCAATAGTTTCATAGTTTCAGGTTAGATTTAAGTCTTCAAACCATTTTGATTTGATTTTTGTATATGGTGAGAGATACGGGTCTGATTTCATTATTCTGTATATGGTTATCCAGTTTTCTCAGAACCGTTTATTGAAGAGACTGTCCTTTCCCCATTGTATTAATATATTCTTGGTGCCTTTGTTGAAAACAAGTTGGCTGTAAATGTGTGGATTTATATCTGGGTTCTCTATGCTGTTCTATTGGTCTATGTGTCTGTTTTATGCCAGTACCATGCTGCTTTGATTACTATAGCCTCGTAGTATATTTTGAAGTCAGGCAATGTGATGCCTCCAGTTTTGTTCTTTTTGCTCAGGACTGCTTCGGCTATTTGGGGTCTTTTGTGGTTCCATATACATTTTAGGATTGTTTTTTCTATTTTTGTGAAGAATTTCATTGGCATTTTGATCGGGACTGCACTGAATCTGTAAATTGCTTTGGGTAGTATTGTCATTTTAACAATATTAATTCTTCTAATCCCTGAGCATGGAATATCTTTCCATTTTGTGTGTGTGTGTGTTTCCTCTTCAATTTCTTTCATCAGTGCTTTACAGATTTCCTTGTATAGATCTCTCACTTATTTGGTTAAATAGATTCCTAGGTATTTTATATTTATTGTAGCTACTGTAAATGGAATTGCTTTCTTGATTTCTTTTTCAGATTGTTTTTATGTTGGTATATATAAATGCTACTGATTTTTGCACACGTTGATTTTGTACCCTGGAATTTACTGAATTTGTTTATCAGTTTTAACAGTTTTTGGATGGAGTCTTTAGGTTTTTCTAAGTGTAAGATCATGTCATCTGTGAACAAAGCAAATTTGACTTCTTCATTTCCAATATTGATGTCCTTCATTTCTTTCTCTTGCCTAATTTCTCTGGTCAGGACTTCCAGTATTATGTTGAATAAAAGTGATGAAAGTCAGCATCCTTGTTTTGTTCCAGATCTTAGAGGAATGGCTCTCAATTTTTCCCTGTTCAGTATGATGTTAGCTGTGGATTAGTCATATGTGGCCATTATTATTTTGAGGTATGTTCCTTCTATACCTAGTTTGTTGAAGATTTTTTATCATAAAGGGATGTTGAATTGTATCAAATTCTTTTCAGCATATATTGAAATGATTATATGTTTTTTTCCTGGTTCTGTTTATGTGATGTATCCCATTTATTGATTTGCATATGTTGAACCATCCCTGCCATCCCTGGGATGAATCCTACTTGATCATGGTGAATGACCTTTTTAATGTGTTGTTGAGTTTGGTTTCCTCGTATTTTGTTGAGGATTTTTGTGTCTGTGTTAATCAGTGTTTTTGGCCTGTAATTTTCTTTTTTTGTTGTGTCCTTGTCTGGTTTTGGGATCAGGGTGACACTGGCCTTGTGGAATGAGTTTGGAAGCATCCCCTTCCTCTTCAGTTTTTGTTTTCTTGAAGAGTTTGAGTAGAATTGGTATTAGTTCTTTAAATGTTTGGTAGAATTCAACAGTGAAGCATCAGGTCTTGGGCTTTACTTTGATGGGATACTTTTCATTATGGCTTCAATCTCATTACTTGAATTTGATTTGTCCAGGTTTTCTATTCATGGTTCAATTTTGATAGGTTGTATGTGTGCAAAAAGTTATCCATTTCTTCTAGGTTTTCCAATTTGTTGATGTGTAGTTCACAATAGTCTCTAATGATTCTTTGTGTCTCTGTGGTTTCAGTTGTTATGTCTCCTTTCTTGTTTCTGATCTTATCTATTCAGGTCTTCTCTTTTTTCCTTAGTTAAGCTAAAGGTTTGTTTATTTTGTTTATCTTTTCAAAGAACCAACTTTTTACTTCATTGATCACCTATATTATTTTCTAGCCTCACTTTCATTTATTTCTGCTATGATAGTAATTGTTCCTTTCTGATAGATTTTTTTTTTTTTTTTTTGAGACAGAGTCTCACTCTGTTGCCCAGGCTAGAGTGAGTACCGTGGCGTCAGCCTAGCTCACAGCAACCTCAAACTCCTGAGCTCAAGCGATCCTCCTGTCTCAGCCTCCCGAGTAGCTGGGACTACAGGCATGCACCACCATGCCCGGCTAATTTTTTCTATATATATTTTTAGCTGTCCATATAATTTTTTTCTATTTTTAGTAGAGATGGGGTCTCGCTCTTGCTCAGGCTGGTCTCGAACTCCTGAGCTCAAACGATCCGCCTACCTCGGCCTCCCAGAGTGCTAGGATTACAAGCGTGAGCCACCGCGCCCGGCCTGTTCCTTTCTTTCTACTAATTTTGGATTTGGGTCTGTTCTTGCATTCTATTTCCTTGAAGTACATAATTAGGCTGTTTATTTGAAGTCTTTCTACTTTTTTGATATAGAATTATATTGCTGTAAACTTCCCTGTTAATACTGCTTTTATCGTATCCCATAGATTTTGGTACATTGTTCCATTTTCATTTGTTTCAGGCAATTTTTTCCTTTCCTTATTAATTTCTCCATTGACCCATTGGTTGTTCAGGAGCATGTCATTTAATTTTCATGTGCTTGTGTGTTCTCTGAGGTTCCTATTGTTATTAATTTCCAATTTTATTCCATTATGGTCAGAAAAGATACGTGGTATGATTTCTACTTTTTTTAAATTTGTTGAGACTTTGTTTTGTGGCCTAAGATATAGTCTATTCTAAAGAATGTTCCATGTGCTGATGAAAAGAATTTGTATTCTGCAGCAGTTGGGTGAAATGTTCTGTAAATGTCAGTTAGGCCTATGTATTACAGTTTAACTCCACTGTTTCTTTGTTGATTTTTTTGTCTGGACAATCTGTCCATTACTGACAGTGGGGTATTGAAGGCCCCTACAATTATTGTATTGCAGTCTATCTCTCCCTTTATATCTATTAATGTTTGCATTATATACCTGGGAGTTTGGGTTCATGAATATTTATATTAGTAATTGTATCGTCTTGCTTATTGACCTCTTTATATATTGACCTTCTTTGTCTCTTTTTACAGTCTTTGATTTGTAGTTTATTTTATTTGATATAAATATAGCTACTCCTGCTCTTTTTTGACTTTCAGTTGCAAAGAATATTTCTTTTCAACTCTTCCTGTTCAGTCTATGTGTGTCTTTATAGGTGAGGTGGATTTCTTGTAGGCAGCACATGATTGGGTCTTGTTTCTTTATCCATTTGGTCACTTTATGACTTTTAATTGGGGAATTGAGTCCATTTCCATTCAGTATTATTATTGATAAGTAAGGACTTACTACTGCCATTTTTGCTTCTTTTCTGGTTGTTTTATAATTGTTCTCTTCCTTTCTTACTGTCTTCCTTTGTGGTTAAATGATTTTCTCTGATAGTATATTTTAATTTGTTGCTTTTATTTTTATTTATTTATTTTTTTAGAGACAGCGTGTGCTGTGTTGCCCAGGCTGGATTACAGTAGCTATTCACAGGCATGACTGTGGCACACTGCAACCTCAAACTTCTGGGCTAAGTGATTTCCTCACCTTAGCCTCCCAAGTAGCTGGAACTACAAGCACATGCCACCCTGTACAGTTTTGTTTGTTTTTATTTTGAGTGACTCTGTTATAGCTTTTTTGCATTGTGGTTACTGTGAGGCTTATAAGAAAAACCACCTTAGTGATACAACAATTTATTTTAAAGAGATGACAACTTATCTTAGATCACAAAGAAAAGAATAGAAACAAAGAAAAAATGGAAAAAAAAATCCTCTACACTTTAATTCCATCCCCCCACATTTATACTTTTTGTTGTCTCAATTTACATATTTTTATATTGCCTATTTTTTAACAGGTTACTATAGGTATTGTTTTTGATATATTTGTCTTTTGGGCTTCATACTAGAGTTACAAGTAGATTGCACACCACACTTACAGTATTAGATAATTCTGGGTTTGCCCACATACTTAATTTTACTCTAATTTTATACCTTCCAATTCACGAGGCTGGGAAGTCCAAGATCAAGGCACTGGTGGATTTGGTGTCTGGTGAGGTCCTGCTTTCTGGTTCACAGATGGTACCTTCTCCCTGTGTCTTCACACAGTGGAAGGGGCTAGCTAGCTCTCTGGGGTCTTCTTTATAAAGGCACTAATCCCATTCATGAGGGCTCTGTTTTCATAACCTAATCACCTCCCAAAGGCCCCCGCATCCTAATACCAACACCTTCAGGGTTAGAATTTTAACATATGAATTTGGGGAGAACAGAAACACTCAGATCATAGTAGCAGGATTCAGTTCCTCAAGGGTTGTTCTACTGGTGACCTCACTGGCTGGCCTGGAGTTCACCCTCAGCTCCTGGCTGCTTCAACATCGAAGCTCATTGAATCAAAGTCAGTGGGTGTGGTGGCTCATGCCTGTAAACCCAACACTTTGGGAAGTTAAGGTGGGAGGATTACTTGAGGGCAGGAGTTTGAGACCAGCTTAGACAACATAGTGAGACCTCCTCCCTCTATAAAAAATTTAAAAAATTAGCCAGGTGTGGTGGCATGCACCTGCAGTCCCAGCTACTTGGGAGGCTGAGACAGGAGGATTGCCTGAGCCCAAGTGCTTGAGGTTGCAGTGAGCTATGATGACACCACTGTACTCCAGCCTGGGCAACAGAGTGAGACCCTGTCTCAAAAAAAAAAAAAAATTTAAAAACTCAATGGAGTCCACATTCTCCCTAGCAGCACTGGGAACTAAGAGACAGTGGAACAAGGCTTTGTGGGATTACCATTAGTTTTTCAAAACTAAAAACCATCACAAGGACCACACACACAGGTGGTAAAACTAACACAAAACAGGACAATTCGTACATACAAACTTATGGTTACTACAGAAAGGAGTTCGAGAAGGGAGTCAGGAAGCAGCTCATTCCTTTGCTTGTGCAGTGGACACATGGGAGTGGGTTTATTATTACTTTTTGACTTTTACCTATGTGGATTTTGTTTTGTTTTGTTTCTACTTTTGGGTTTTTTTTTTACAGATTTATTGAGATATGACCCACATATAACCCATCCATTTAAAGTGTGCGAGTGTACAATTTAATAATCTGAGTTGTGCAACCATCACCATAATCAATTTCAGAGCATTTTCTTTTTCTTTTCTTTCTTTTTCTTTTTTCTTTTTTAAAGAGCTAGGGTCTTGCTCTGTCACCCAGGTTGGAGTTCAGTGGCATCATCATAGCTCACTACAGCCTTGAACTTCTGGGCTCAAACGATCCTCCTGACTCACCCTCCCGAGTAGCTGGGACTACAGGTGTGCATGACTGCACCTGGCTAATTTTTTTATTTTTTGTAGAGACAGGATCTCGCTGTGTTACCTGGCTCATCTCAAACTCCCTGGCTCAATCAATCCTCCCACCTCAGCCTCCCAAAGTGCTGGGATTATGGGCATGAGCCACTGCATTTGGCTTCAAGTCTAATCATTAAAGTTTAGCTGCTTAATTAGGGTAGAAGCAGGCCTCTAAATCAGAATCTAAAGTCTAGTTGAAGTTTGAGGTGTACCTTATACGAGAGCTTCTCCGGAGAGATGGATGGACCAACAGGACAAGATCTGTGACAACACAGGGTCCCTTGACACTGCAGGGCAGTGCTGGTGTTGGCAGGTGGGGCATAGAGATTAGCTCAAAGGTTGACAGTAGGTAACCCTGACACAGCCTAAGCTCTTGAAGTGTCTGTCAAATTCTTGGGTCTGTATGTATGGTTGACCCTTGAACAATGCAGGGGTCAGGGGCACTGACTCCCCGTGCAGTTGAAAATTCACATATAACTTTTGACTTCCCCCAAACTTAACTACTAATAGCCTAGTGTTGACTGGAAGCCTTACTGAGAACATAAACAGAGGATTAGCACAGATTTTGCATGTTATACGTGTTATATACTGTCTTCTTACAATAAAGTAAGCTGGAGAAAAGAAAACGTTATTAAGAAAGTCATAAGGGGCCAGACGTGGTGGCTCACATCTTGAGCGGGGTATCCAATGTGGATGGCGCCCCCCCACGTGGCTGGGGGTGGGGGAAGACAGCATCCCCGAGGGGCCACTGCCCAGCCAGGTCTTCAAGGAGGGGACGGGGAGAGGGGCTTGCAGAGAGCAGAGCACTGCACAGAGGGGACTTACCCAGCCTTTCCGTCTGGGTTCAATGAAGCTCCACCTTGCTGTCCTGGCCCTGGGCAGGTGGGCTGCAGCTACGGGCCGAGGTGGAGATTCTCCCAGTGGGCTCTAGGGGGCAGCAAATCCCTGACTGGCTCCAGTCCAAGTTCATCAGTGGCTGCACCCTCTGCCCTCTGCAGCCAGCCAGCGACCATCTCCCATCCACAGATGATACTGGCAAATCTTTGCACTCTTAAAAAAAAATAAAATATCAAGTATCGCTACCCACAGATCACATTAATATTTTAGTATTTCTTTTATCTTATTGGACTTCTTTTGACAGGTTCATTGTAGAAAATTGAGACAATCAAAAGAGGAGAGTTACAAAGCATCCACTGAGAGATCAGCACGGTTCACATTTGGGAGCACATTATCCCGATCGAATTTCAGCCCAAAATGGGGAGGAATGGTGCATTTTTACCTGCCTGTCATCTGCAACACCATGAGCCTCTTTTCTGGTCAAGTATCTTCAGGGTCATCGCTCTTTGTGGTATAGGAAGCTTCGTTTCACATTTTGGTTGTTTCCAATTATTTGCTACTATAAACAATGACCCAATGATCATCTTGCAGCCAAATGTATCGTTGAAATGTTGGTGTTGCCGCCATAGATAAGAAACTCAAAGCCTGCACAAACTGTACCGAACTAAACCAGTGATGTCAAAGGCCGCTTGCTATCAGCTAACACATATTGGGCACCTTCTCTGGCCTGGAACAGGGGAGCTTCTCCCTGATTTCAGGACATGTTTATTATCCTAGTTTTATAAATCAAGAGACTGTGGCTTAGAGAAGTAAATCTTTTTCCCTCCGAGGCAAAATTCAAATAATATAACATTAAGCACTTTAAAATGTCCAATTCTGTGGTATTTAGTATATTCACAATGTTGTGCAACCACCATCTCTAATTCCAAAATATTTCCATCACCCTAAAAAGACACCCCGTCCCCATCAGCAGTCACTGCCCACTCCCCTCCCCCAGCCCCTGGCAGCCACTAATCTGCTTTCTGTGTCTAAGGATTTGCCTGTTCTGGACATTTCATGTCAATGGCGTCACACACTGTGTGGCCTTTGGTGTCTGGCTTCTGTCACTCAGCACCATGTTTCTGAGGCTCATTCATGGCGTGGCAGGTGTCAGAGCTTCATTTTATGCCTGAATGTTCCTCTGTTATACGGATGGACCCCATTTTGTTCATCCACTCACCAGTTAAGAACTATTACACCTAACACTTTTCAGCTCCTGTGAACAATCCGGTACAAGGGTTTGAGTTTCTGTTTTTAACCCCTTTGGGTCTTCACGTAGGAGTAGAATTGCTGGGTCATGTGGTAATTCTGTGCTTAACTTTTTGAGGAACAGAGAGGTGAATCTTGCACAATTTCCCAAGAGTAGCAGATATGACTTAAAGTTGGGTTGTGACCCGCGACCTGAGCCCCTGGACAGGGGCTGTGTGGGTCACAACCCGTCCTCCCAGGCAGGGTGTGGGCCTCCAAATGTCCCCTCATGCCCCTTGGCTCAGCCCTCTGAACATCGCCTGGCCTGAGAGAGTCAGTCCTACCGGGTAAGGTTAAACATTCCAGAGTTGGTTATCTGTGGTGGTGGTTTTGATTCTGGGATCGTTAGTCTTCAAAGAGAATTCTGCATTGTGAGCCAGCTGGGTCTGATTGGGACGCCAGCCGAGAGGGAGATGAAGGGAAGAGATTTGCCCAGAGAACTGACTGGGCTCCAGCCAGTGCCTGATTTCTACATGGAGTGTACTCAGGGACTGGAGCAGGGTGGATGGTGGCCTCCAAAAGTGACATAGGACTCCCAGAAGCTGTGAATGTGACCTTCATTGGAAAAAGAGTCTATGAAGATATTAAGCAAAGTATCTGCAGATGAGATCATCCTGGATTATGGGGGGGGGGGCGGGGCGAGCGGAATCCAGTGACAGGTTGCTGATGAGAGAAAGGTGGAGGGAAATGTGACACACAGGAAGGCACAAGGACAAAGGCCATGGGAAGGCAGAGGCAGAGATTGGAATGAGGAAGGCTTAGCCACGCAATCCTGGGTTGTCCCTTTGGGCCCTAACTCCAATGACAAGTGTTTTTATAAGACAGAGACAGAGAGAGATCTGAGACAGAATCAGAGAGGGCCATGTGAACACACAGGCAGAGATTGGAGCGATGCGGCCACAAGCTAAGGGACACCTGGAGCCCCTAGAAGCTGCATGAGACAAGGTGGGATTGTGCCCTAGAGCCTCTGGAGGGAGACTGGCCCTGGTGACATTAGGAGTCTGGCCTCGAGAACTGTGAGAAAATAAGTTTCTGTTGTTCTAAGCCACCCATTCATGGTCATTTCTTACAGTAGCCACAGGAAACTAATCCGGGGTCCAATCAGAGACACCATGGGTAAAAGGGGGTGCCCTGGTCACAGCCACAGCCCAATCAGCTGTGAGGGCCTCTGCCATCCCCTGGGCTGACTCTCTGCTGGCACAGACAGAGGGAGGTCTCTGGCCTATGGTGGTTTAGTGAGTCGGGACGAGAAGCAGCTTCCAAGCTCCTCCCCAGGCCACCTCGCTGCAAGGACAGGAGCTGCGCCCACCACGTGCAGACCTGGGATGAACCAGGGATGGGAACGACATCCTCAGGCTGGGAGAGTCCCTGGAGGGCAGCAGCCGGGGTGGATGGGGCCACGTCAGAACAGGGCGGAACCATCCCTGTTGCTACCAGCTGGGCCATGTCCCTGCTGGGACTCACCTGAGCACCAGCCATGGCAGGGGGCTGGGGCAGGTTCGTTCCCACGAATCCCAGCTCCACGTGACCCTGAGGAGTGACTGTGAACATGGGGTGGGGAGACGGTGGAGCGGAGACCACGTGGAGCCCTCCCCCGGGTGCTTCAGGGGACCCTGCGGTACTCCGTGTCACCCCCCTGGGCGCTCATCCTCCTCCACAAATAGGGACGGTGACAGCAGCATCCGAGGAATCCAGCTTCTCAACTCCAGAGCCTCGGTGGCCGGTTTGTCTCCTCCATCAGATGAGCACAGGGGGAGGGACTCCCTTACACCCGGAGTGGAGCGGGAGGGAGCTGTCGCCTCAGCCCTCTGTGGAAAAGCCTGCAAATCCCGCCGGGGCAGGCACGTTCTCTCTCCCGCCCGCCCTGACACGGGGCTCTGTAAGATTTATTTATTTTTAACGTTCAGTTGAGTAAGCATTTATATCTAGAAAGCACATTCCCCCAATCTTTGAACGCTGCTGCACAGCTAATAAATCAAACTACACATTTCACGAGCCAGTTGACTGGCGTGATTAATGCTGACTTCACACCTAGGCAAGGTCTTTTTTTCACTGTGGCAAAGTATACGTAACAGCGATCATGCCGACCGTTGGTTTGTAAGTGTGCAATTCTGTGACGTGAGAACATTCAGAACGTGTTCAACCATCACCACTACCTGTCCCCGACACTGTTCATCGCCCGACACAACCCCAGGCCCATTAAAAGCTAACTCCCCAGGGCCCCTCCCCCGGCCCCTGGGACCTCATTTCCGCCTTCTGTCACTATGAATTTGCCTGTCCCAGGTCGCTCAGAGAAGTACAATCACACCGTATTCATCCCTCTCTGTGTGCCTTACTGAAATGTGGCTTGTTGATGATCTTGGCCCTGTGAGCAGAACATCAAATTAACCACAAAGGGTCACATCACTGGATCCCACAGCCGAAGGCCCACTGAACAGAGAGACCCTGGTGACCCGAGCCTGGGTTCCCTCCCATCCTGCCCTGAACGGGGCCAGGGCCCGGGGCCTGTTTCCATGAGTGACACAGTCCCTGGGCCAGGCCGGTCTCCCGCCGAGAAGCCCTCCAGCCCTGCCCTGGCCCCAGCCCACATTCCTGCCTTTCTGGCTAATTGGACTTGATTGGGTTCCAGAGAGTTCCGGAAGCCCCCTGACGTCCTTGGGAGGATTAGCTCAGCGACCCACTGACCCCGAGCAATTAGGAGCATTTGCCCAGACTGTGAGCCCTCCCTCCCTCGGTGGACCCCGGAATCCGCCGAGGGCGCCCCTGGCTGCAGAGCTAGGTGGGCTTTGGCTGTGCCTGGTGTGTCTTGGGGTCTTGGCTCATTCTAAGCACAAGGGACCCAGCCGGTGTGCCTCTCTCCTTGCCCCTTATGGTTCTTTTTCCTCTTCTCTGTGCTGAGTTGGAAGGTTCTGGTTCACATTTGTGTGAAAGACCCATTTATAATAGATTTCCTCTCACTTCCAGCTTTACCTAATGACTGCTTTAATGACCATATCTCCAAACACAGTTTCTTTCTGAGGTACTGGGGTTACAAAGTCAACATATGCATTTGGGGGAGACATAATTCAGTTTTTAACACTCCCCACTTACAGAGGAGATGATGGAGGCTCAGAGAGAGAAAGTCATTTGCCCAGGTTTGAACAGCAGAACGAGAAAGAGAGATGTCAAACACACACCGGGTGTTAGTTATGATGCCAGGGCTGTGTTTGTCTATTTGCTCTGCCAGTGTTCATCGTGCCAGGTGCAAACTGAAATAACACCAGGAATCGCCTGTGTTTCCTCCACCATCACCCTTCGCCCCGTGAGATTGACGGTAGCCCCCTGTGCAGGGGTGCCCTCCGAGCCCCACAGCCAGGGATGTGTCACAAGATGCTGGTGATCATGTTGAGCAGTGGAGTCCTTGTCACTGAGGGTGGTCACGGGCTATGTCCAGGGGACATGCCTGGGAAACATGGGTATGGAGCCGATGAGCTGGGTTCATTATCTAAAATCAAACTCTTAATTCGCACCATGAGAGCATGTCAGCCTTAGGGGATGCCCATGTGCCCAGTTTCCACCTGTGGGCCTGGGGTCTCTGTTAACAGCCCCTCCTTCTGTTGGTCCTCAGCAGAGGGGGGATTCTAGGGTCCCCAGAGTTGGAAGTGAAGACTGCAATACGATGAAGTGTTCCCTAAAAATGTGCCACGTGGCAGTGCCCCATTCAGAGAACTGAGAGCAGGACATTAGTCCCTAATGAGGCCAGGTTATGTTACAGCATCGCTCCTGCATCTTGCGTATAATGCGCGCTGTACTGAGAGGCTGCCTAGTTCTTGGACATAAGGTATATTCTTCACTGTAACATTGCTTCCGTGGAAGATCTTCCACTGTTTAAAACAAACAGGTACTTTCTAGTTTTCTGGAAACCTGAAACTGCTTTTCTTCTTGTGTGGGTCACATCTAGGACAGATGTTTGCTAGGATAACATTTTGAGACCTCAACAGAGGCTTACAAACACATCCTTTGTTTTTGAGACAGAGTCTTGCTCTGTCACCCAGGCTGGAGTGCAGTGGTATCATCATAGCTCACTGCAGCCTTGAACTCCTGGGCTCAAGTGATCCTCCCGCCTCAGCCTCCCGAGTAGCTGGGACTACAGGTGAGCGCCACCATGCCCGTCTAATTTTTTCTATCTTTTGTAGAGATGAGGTCTCGCTCTTGCTCAGGCTGGTCTCATACTCCTGGCCTCAAGGGATCCTCCCACCTCAGCCTTCGAGATTGCTAGGATTACAGGCATGAACCACTGCACCTGGCTCCTTTTTATCTGATGTGGGTTTAATAATGTCCCCATACTATAATAAAAAATATATAATATTTGGCCTTTGTCCACAGTTCCTGACACAGGGTTCCTAAAACCCTTGGCATGGACATTCGTAGGGTTGAAACAAGGGTCTTAAGACAGCACTTTGGAAGGTTGGTTGAACCAAAGGGACCGTCTAGGGTCCTTCAATATTTTAAAGGGCCCCAGACAAGTCTGCTATATTTAGTCCAGTTTGTAGACATTTTAAAAACTGGAAGGCGGAGATTACAATGTGTAACCACACCTGGAATCATCGTGGGCAATAATCAGATTAATCAAGATAAGGAATGACAAAAGGGCCAAGGACCCTTGGCTCAGCCCCCTGCTGTGAACTCAAAGCTTTCTGCTCACGAGCGGGAAATAAAGTCAAGGTGTGCAGAACAGTTTCCGGGATTCCTTGATGCAGGAGCCTTTAGATTAGCCCTGATGTGGGCTTTCAGTTAGACTGGGAGGATACCGCATGTGGGGCTGGTGGGTGCTGTGGTCTGCAGGTGTGTCCACCCCCCACATTGCTATGCTGGAAACCCCAACCCCAAAGGTGATGGTGTCAGGAGGTGGAGCCTTTGGGAGGTGATTAGGTCACGAGGGTGGGGCCCTCCTTGATGGAATTAGTGCCCTTGTAAGAGGCCCCAGAGAGCTCCCTCATTCCCTCCACCACGTGAGGACACAGACAGAAGGCGGCCAGGCAGGAAGCATGCCTCACCAGACACCAAATCTGCCAGCACCTTGAACCTGGGACTCCCGGCCTCCAGAACTGTGAGAAATCACCTTCTCTTGTTATTAATAATAAGCCACCCAGTCTATGGTATTTCGTTA
This sequence comes from Eulemur rufifrons, assembly GCF_041146395.1. Taxonomy (NCBI): domain Eukaryota; kingdom Metazoa; phylum Chordata; class Mammalia; order Primates; family Lemuridae; genus Eulemur; species Eulemur rufifrons. Next base: position 7,160,982 of record NC_090984.1, on the reverse strand, counting down.
TAGCTGACTGAACAGACTAAGGCGATGGGTTTGGGGTGGAGGCTTGGATGAAAATTGCAGAAGTTGTGTCTCCTCTCCCCTGATCTACTACGGTAAAACCAGAACCTGCTGCTGAAGTCCTCGCCGAGGCTACAGGGGGGAATGTGAGGGCTGGTGGTATTAAGGTGAAAGTTTAGACCAAAACCGTATCCCTGAACCACCTGAGGAGAAGAGGTGCGTCTCTTTTACCCGAACGCAGGATGGGGGTGCAGATTGTGTCTGACGGGGCTTGTGTCCCCTACCTGGCGACGTCACACAGAGGCACAGAAATCTGCCCTCAAGCACCATTAATCAGAGATGTGCGATGAGGACCAGGAAGACCCCGGAGCCCACGCAGAGTAGGGTGGAAGCTGGAGAGCTGAGTGGAAGAATCTCCGGCCACAGCCCACGCCTGTGAGCACCTCCCAGCAGCAACTACTGGAACTTGGGACCGGAAAACGCCCGCTTGTGTGCCAATTCCTGTCTTGCTATCAGACAGTCATCGAAACCACCCTTGTGACAGGACGTGAAATCATCTTGAGAGCGGACATTCGTCATGTCTTGGAGGTCCCGAGGCCCAGGAGCTGCCCCTCACCAGAACGAGAGACAACACAGGCCTTCCAAGTGTCCCCCTGCATAGAAAACGAAGGCTTCAATTGCAAACGGGTTTATTTTAAGTACCAAACAAGGTCGTGTACAGAGTGCTCAAGTGTCCTGAGTTTCACCAACACGTCCCTGCAAGTCCCCGCTGGACGAGAGGCACAGCAGGCTCTCTGCTCGTCTGCCGGAAGGACGGTCTTCATGGGGTTGGCGAACACGGCATGAGTGTGGCCTCCCGGGGCATGTGGCGCGTTGTCCTCAGGCGAGGGTGTGCCCTCAACTGCTCCCTGGGACTCCTCACGGGCGCTGTCCTCGCTGAAGTACCACTGGCTGGGGGTCGCCGGGCCCTGGGCCTCTTCCCAGACTCCCTGGTTTCTCAAGGCGGCCTCTTTGCTCGCCTCGGCGGAGAGTTCCCGCAGCTGGGCCAGGCTCCTGGGCAGCGAGAGGAGGAGCGGAGGCCTCTCACTCCCAGCTGAGCGCCAGGTCACACAGCCCCTTCGCGGCGAGCGAGGGCTGCAGCCTGGGGGGCGGGGGGGGATCTCCACGTCCCCCGTGTGCTCGGTGGCAGAGCGTGGGGGAGAGGATTGGTCTGAGAAGACTCCGTCAGGGACACTGCCAGGACGGAACCAGGCAGGCGTCAAAGAAGGCTCACTGGGCCAGAAATACTCAGAGCGCATCAGCACGGTGCTGGCACTGTGGTCTGAACGCTTGTCCCCTCCAAACTCATGCTGAGACGCAATCCCCACGGTGGCAGCACTGAGAGGTGGGGCCTTTAAGAGGTGACTGGGTCATGAGGGCTCTGCCATTCGTGAATTAAAGGATTAATTAATTATCCATTATCACGGGAGTGGGACTGGTGGCTTTATGAGAGACCTGAGCTGGCATCCTCAGCCCCCTCACCACGTGATGTCCTGCGTCACCACCAACAGACTCTGCAGAGTCCCCAGCAGCAAGAAGGCCCTCACCAGATGGGACCCTTCGACATTGAACTTCTCAGTCTCCGGAACCGTAAGAAATAAATTCCTTGTCTTTACCAAGCACCCAGTTTCAGTTATCGTTGAAGCAACAGAAAACCAAGACAGCTGGGCACGTCTGTCTCAGGAGCAGGCGGGACAGCGGTGAACAGGATGAAGTCCCTGCTTATGCCACTTACGTGGCAATGGAGCAGCGTGTGTGACACCTGCGTGTTTAACCCCTCAAACCCGTGACCCCTGCCATCTGTAAGCCTTGGTGTGCCCTGATTCACCCTGCAGCCACCCACGGAAGACGTGCCACAGCAGGTGGCAGCTGTTTCTCATGAGTCCTTTCCAAATATTTTAGGCATCTCAGGAGACAGACTGAGCATCGTAAGGAAGAGAAAACAAGATTCTTTTCTAGAAGAGGTGCAAAAGCCCATAGGTAGAAATCTCCTGGGGGAGGTGAAAAGAGGGGGTCCTGAGGGGTTTCAGGGCACTGGTCACGGGCTGTGTCAGATCTAGGGCTGGTCCCACAAGGGTACGTGCTCCGTGTCAGCCATCGAGCAGTCCCTTAGGATCTGTGTCTTTTCTGCATGTGTTTATACTTCAATAAAGAGTTCAGAAGCATCCTCCCAAACCCTAGCCCTGGAAGACACGCAGAACACGAACAGGGCTGATCCGAGGGCGCCTGTTCTGTGCCGGTTATTCCGGGGGCGAAGGTGCGTGAGGGGCGAGGCCCTTTCTCTCTGGGCTGCTTGAGAACTTCTCGGATCTTCCAGAGCCGGTGTCAGTTCTCCCGCCATCCCCTCCCCCTGCCTCGCCCGACCTTTGCGCTGTGACTCTGGGGCCCACCCTGCAACGTCTCTGACCCCCAAGGCACCAGCACCCCCGCGCCCCCAGAACCGACTCCAGAGCGGGGAGAAAGGGGACATAAGACGCGGCAGGTGCTCCTGGACTGAGACTTTCTCCACAACCCGGACGACAGCGACACCTGCTGGCTGTTCCCGCAGCGCGCACGGTCTGGGGAAAGAGCGGCTGGCCCAGGGAGCTGAGCCCCAGGGGGAGTTTGGAGCCACTCCAGACAGTGCGGCCCCCAGCGGCCCACGTCCTGCCCGGACGCAGTGCCACCTTGTTCTGAAAATATTTTCTGAGAGACCTTGGAGCTCAAGGTCCTTTTTCACAGCCACGTCCTTGAGTTCGCCCAGCAAGTCCAGCACCTGCACGTTTGTTTCTGAATTGCCAATGCCAAGTTCTCTCAGGAGCTTCTGAGTGGTCTTCAATTCAGACTGCAGGGCGTCTGGGGTGGGGGAAAGCGGTCGTCAGTGATGGATTGCAAGGTGCCCAAAGCAACAGACGCACGAGTTGAGTAGCCGACTAGATTTTTCTCACTCCAATGTAATGCTCTGCTAGAGCTCACAGGCAAGAAGGGTAAGCAAAGCAAGACACTTGTGCATTGGTACCTTCTCTTTGTCCCTTGGCCAGAGATCACGGTGGCCGGAGATAGTGGGACAGGCACGTCCACCAGGTGCTCATTCAAACAGACTGGGGTCCTCAACAGAAACCAATGCGAGATGCAGGAAAGGCCACACTGTGTCAGCCTCACTCGGGGTCTCCCAGCCAGGTCAGGAGCAACTTTAAAACCCCATCCTTTGCATTCCCTGATCCTGGCGCACCTGCATCCCCTGAGCCGAGGGACACCTGCAACCCACGTACGTACGCCAGGTGCATTAAGACAACACACCTCTCTCCCCTCTGACACACGCCATATCTAGGCCAGCTGTACATTAGGGTCACATTCTGGGAACCTAAGAGCCTCACAAACAGCATCTCCGTCCTGCTGTGGACTGAACCGTGTCCTCCAATGTTCCGGTCCTACTCTCAGCTACCTGTGAGTGTGACCTTAGCTGGGGACCGGGTCTCTGTGAATGTGACTGAGTTAAGGTGAGGTCATTAGGGTGGGCTCTAATCCAATAACCGGTGTCCTTACAAGACGAGGGGAATGTAGATAAAGACACGAGGCAGAAGCCACGTGACGACAGGGCAGAGACTGGAGTGATGCAGCCACAGGCCAGGGAACCGCCAAGGGCGGCGGCAACACCGGAAGCCAGGAGAGAGGCCTGGACTAGCTTCTCCCCGAGAGCCTGGAAGGACCCAGTCCTGCACCACCTTGACGTCAGACTCCGGCCCCCCGGACTGCGAGGGAATACACTTCTGTCCTTTTAAGTTACGCAGTCTGTGGCCATCTGTCACGGCAGCCGCAGAAAATGCCTAAAGTCCCTAGTCCAGCTCCTGGCAGCGACCTAGGGAACGTAGTACGGACGGAGCCCAAGAGTTACTGCTGCGGAAGTGACTGCGGTCGCCATAAAATCAGAAACCCAGACGCTGACAAGCATCCAACGAGGGCGGAGTTGTGTACACCCGTGTGACGAGTTATGTGCTCATTACACCCTTCTAATGACGACTTCCAACAAAGAAACGTGTGCGAAATAAGCGGGAAACCAGGACACGCGTGGCTCGATGTCAAGTCTGTTTACGCAGACATTATGCTGCACCAACGATGGAAAGAAAACACTCCAATGGACAAACAGCGCTTATCCTGGAACCGTGACATTACCCACAATTGTCACTTTTTTCTTTACAACTTGGCTCACTTTCCAAAGTTCGATGTCATGCCTATACCATGTAACACTGGAGAAAGCTCGATTTATTGAAAACCACTTCTGTCCGAGGCTGCCAATCGAGCAGCACCCTTGGGACCCTGGACCGTGTTTTCATTCTGCCTCAGATGCGCTCCCGGCGGAGCTCGCAGGGAAGCCCACCTCTGGGTCTTAGATACCGGCCTCTCCTGCAACAGCCGCAAGCAAAACGTACTGAGATGATGCATGAGAGCTCCTCTCAGGAACACCCAGACTCCAGGGCAGCTGAAGTCGCGCTCTGGCAGGACCGCTGTTCTGAAGAGGGTTTTAGGATGGGGCGTGGCGGTTTTCACACTTGCCAAGGGCTCCAGTGGGGACGAGGTGGGAAACCGGTGCACAGAAAGGACCTCACCGCTCTGCAGAGACGGCAAGCCAGGGCGGGCTGGTGGCCCTGTAGCCCCCTCCAGCCACCGACTGGCACGTGTAGGGCCCAGGGGACTGCAGGCTGCCCCCGCAAGAATGTCTTTCAGCAGGACAGGAGATCACGGTGAATCCCACAGCCCTGGGTTCAAATCCCAAAAGTCGCTTACTCAGGGCAAGACCCTGGAGGAACCACAGCCTGGCCAGTCCCCACCATCCTCTGCCACTAGACGGGGAAGAGGACACTTGTCAAAGTGACGTAAGGCCCATGGGAAGCGCTGACACAGGCTCCTCACCCCCGCAGCCTGCGCGGCGCAGCCGGACGTCCGTTTCCTACCTAAGAACTGCTGCCCGTCTCCCTCCAGGTGGACCGACCTCACGGGCAGCTCGTGCCGGGTGGTGTCAGGGCCGTGGCGAACGTCTTGTACTGTTCCTTGACGCGTTCGGCCACTGCTTCAAAGGGACTGAGCATCTCCATCTGCAAGCAGGACGGAAGGGGACCGTGGGAGGGGACCCTGCAGTCACCAGCCCAGAAGTTTAAGGGCTCAAGCAAGGTTAAGATACGGCTCTGCTCTTTCACGAGCCCCGAGGGGATCAGAGCTCAGGAGGTTTCTGAGGGTGTGAGGGGCGAGTGTGTGCTCCCCCCTCCCGGCAACGGCCCAGCAGACAGGAGGGCGGCCCAGGCTCCTCACCACGGACACGTGTCCCCTTCCAGTGTGTTCCGGGCCTGGGCCCTCCTGCCTTGGAGCACTCCACTTACGGGCCTGCCTTCCCAAGGCCAGCCTGGCACGGCCCACCCCTACCCCATACGTGCTGCCTGGGTCTTCACGGGCGTTTGTGACAATATACAGTTGACCCTTCAACAAACTGGGGGTTAGGGCTGTCACCTCCCTCCCCCGACCCATAGCAGTAGAAAATCCTCCTACAACTGTTTTTGTTTTGGAGACAGGGTCTCACTCTGTCACCTGGGCTACAGGACAATAATGCAATCATAGCTCACCGCAACTTTAAACTCCTGAGCTCAAGTGTTGCTCCTGCCTCAGACTCCCAAGTAGCTGGGACTACAGGTGAGCCACCACCATGCCCAGCTAATTTTTCCATTTTTTGTAGAAATAGACAAGCTCTTGCTCAGGCTGGTCTCAAAATCCTGGCCTCAAGCAATCCTCCTGCCTTGGCCTCCCAAAGTGCTAGGATTACAGGTATGAGCCACCGTGCCTGCCTGTGTGTAACTTTTAACTCCCCCTAAATTGAACTACTAATAGCCAGAAGCCTTGCTGATAACACAGTTGATTAGCACATTAATAGACCACTATCTACATATATTTCGTACATTCATGATATACCTTCCTCTTAATTTTTTCAATACTTCTAGGCCATAAGGTTTATCTGTGAGTTTCTTCAAGTTGTTGCAGATCCCCAACAGATTTTCCAATGTATTTATTGAAGACAGTCTGCTGATAAGTGGACGCACGTAGTCCTAACCCACGTTGAAGGCTCAACCGTAGTTGCTCACTTGAGCGTCTTTTCTTTTCCTTCCTCTGTGAGCTCCACAAGGTCAGGGGCCCTGGTCTCAGCCCAGGCCTGGCTGCAGGGCCGCTAACGTGAACATGCTGGGCATTACGGGTTGAACTGTGTCCCCCAAATTCCTATCTGACGTCCCGACTCCCAGCACCTCGGGATGTGCCCTTATCCTGACACAGGGTCTTTACAGGGTCATCAAGTTAGAGTGAGGTCACTAGGTGGGCCCTAACCCAGCATGGCTGGTGTCCTGGGGGCAACTTGGACACAGACACACACAGGGAGGACACGCGAAGAGACACAGGAGAAGATGACACAGACGACCGTCCACAAGCCAAGGAGAGGGGCCTGGGACAGATCACCACTCCCCACACCAAAGCCTTGACCTTGGACCTTCAGCCTCCGGAACGGCGAGACAATGAACCGCTGTGGTGCTTGTTACAGCAGCCGCAGGAAACCCATGCGCCGGGCACGGGGGCCCGTCCCCCTGGCCGGGCCTTTCTGGGTTCCCAGCATTTGCTCCGTGTCCTTCCCCAACGCGGACACCTCTGTGCCAGTGCTGGCCACACGGTGCCAAGACTGACGTGTCTCCCACCAGCCCACTGACCCTCCAGGGCAGGCCCAGACCGTGTCTTCCTGTCACCGCACACGATGGTGATCAGGAGGCGCTCAAGGAACATCTGCACAAGTGAGCTGAAGGCACCGGTCGCCTCCCTGGTTGGCACGTTACGTTGTGGCCTCATTCTCTGGGAAACTGTCATAGACCAACACCTGGACCAGAGTGTGGGCGTCACCAAAAGCCCAGCAAAGAGTGAGACGTGAGCGAGCAGTGACATCCTACCACGAACGCCCCCTGAAATGGCGGGAGACGGCCCCGCCAGGATGCTCAGCTCAGAGCCCCCGGTCACAGGTGTGGCTCACAGCCCACCTGGGCATCAAGGGCCTCCTCCCGCTCCTGCTTCCTCTGACAGAGGAGAAGGCTGCGCTTCAGCTCTGGGTCTTTTTCTGTAGCTCCTCCTCCTCTTTGCACAGTTTTAATAAATGTTTTTCTGCCTCTTCTTCAAACTGGGCAAGACCCTTCTCCATCTGTTAAACGAGAAACGAAGGCTCAGGCTGGAGGGGACGCCCTCCTGGTGGTTCATCGGGGCCGCCTTGCACCACGTCACACGTGAGCAGGGAACTGTCCTCACCTTTACCACCAGCAGCGCCAGCAGCAGCGTCTGGGACTCCATCATCTCCCTCTCCTCGGACAAGCTCTTGAGAAGAGGAAAAAGGCCCTTCAAGTTCCCGGGGAGCTGGGGTGAACCCAGCAGGGGCGGAACGTGACTCGTGTTTCCTGTGTTTAATTTGATAATTTGGGAACCCTCTATGGCCCCGCTGCTTCTATTTTCTCGTGTGTTTCGTGTTTCCCAGCACCCTGTGAGCAGGAGGAGGGAGGTCTGGCCCTCCCACGGCACCGGGCAGGGGAAGGGGTGGGGGCAGCAGCCGGGCAAAGGCCAGCTCAGAGCACCCAGCGACTTGGTGCTGTGCCGGCACCAGACCTCACCCATAGGTCCTGTCCTCACCCAGGTGAGGCCACAGCCCAGCTGTCCTCCTGCCAGGGGACGGGGCCTGGCCTCACATCTTCCCTAGCACAGCACCGGCACAGAGAAGGCCGCAATCTCACTTTTCACATGGTCCCATGTTGGTTTCTACTGCTGTCTGTGTACTTGGGGAAACATAATTCCACAGATGATCTAAGAACGTTTGTGCTCTTAATTTTTATCCTAAGGGGCATGGCTGGCTTGTCTGCTCTAGGAGCCCTGGGGCCTCAGGTGACACCTGGCGGAGGGGAGGCGCAGAATCAGATTTATGCAAACTGTGAACGGCAACCCCTCCATCTCGGACACTTACTGGGCTCTTTTTCCGAGGGGCAGAAAATGACGTCGACTCCGTTTTCTCTGATCTTGTTTTTTCTAATTGTGGAGTCTTTCTGACTGTACTTTTCTCTAAGATAAACAAGAGCATTTTAATGGTGAGAAAAGCATACAGATGGTCCCTGATTTATATTTTGACTTTGCAACGGGTTTATTGGGATGTAACCCCATCGTAAGTTGAGGACCATCTGGACTTATGACGGTTCACTTTAAGATTGTTCCACTTTACAATGGCTTTATCGGGGCATTGAATACATGTTTGACTTATGGTGTTTTCACTCATGATGGGTCTTTCGGGATGCGGACCCCATCGTGAGTGAAGGAGCGTCTGTACTTTGGGGGCCTGCTGAGATCTGTCGCAACCCCCAGCTAGTGACAGAAGGGGTGAAACGAACAACTTACCGTTACTGGCAGAGAGACCCAGGTCAGGTGGGGCCGAGCCGTGCCCTTCCAGCAACGTGGACTGCAGGTCACCCTTTGCGACCCCACTGCGATCTGCTGTCCAGACAAGAGTCCCGGAAAGTCAGCGCAGTCAGTGGGGAAACGCAGGCAACCTTCTGAAACCATACCCCTTCTCTTCAAAACCCCGATTTCTTCCTAGGTAGCAGAAAGGACTGAAAAACCTGTGGAAATTCCCAGCCAGCAGCTTGAATCCATTTTTAAAGTACAACGAGAAAAGGGACATTCTTTATAACCACAAAAAAAAAAAACAAAAAACAAAACAAAAAAAAAAACATGCAAATAGGCCTTTCTTCTGGTTTAGAAGATGCTGAGAGCCAGAGACAGCGCCGCATGCTTGCTCTGCCCTCCGTGCTCTCGGCTGCTTTCTCCTGCAGCTTCTGGACTGTTCGTCTCCCCTGGGAGTTCCCTTCATCTTTGAGCCTGTATTTGAAACTGTGAAATCTTGCTTTACGCTGCCCAAAATCGGCACCGGCGTGCAGCACGCCAGAGCTACACAAGGGCTCCAGAGTACTGCAAACGGCAACAGGTGGCATGTTAAGATGCGCTCTCTCGTGCTGGGAACTGAACAGGAACTATGCAGCTGGGGAAATGAATGACCTGGAAGCGCAAAGAGCCTCGTGCAAAGAGCGGCCCACGGGTGCTGCAGCGGCAGGCACGTGAGGACTCGGACAGAGAGCCAGGGTGAAGCGCCACGCTGAGGAGGGGCCTTCCTAGACTTCGTGACGGGGCATGCTGACCGGCCTTGAACACCAAATACACCAACGGTGATTGTCAGAGTGGGCGGATCATGAGGGAGGTCCCCCAACCTCGTCCTCGTTTTCCATTTTGTATAATGAATACGTGTCACATCCACAATTAGGAAAACTAAAAAGATTTTCACATCACTTTGGTGGTAGCTTCTAGAAGGAGGGGTTAGGACAGACCAACGCAGCTGCTGGCGCAGGAGACGAGGAAGGCAGCCCACGGCGGCGAGAGGCGGGAGGATAAGGCCTCACATCCTCTCCGAGAGTGCCGCTCTGAGTGCCAGCGGGGAAACTGTCACGTAGACAAGGAAGTGATGTCACAAGGGAGCGCCATGGTGGCAACGTGGCCCTTCTCTGGGACCACACAGGGCGGAAGTGACCCCCCCACTTCCCAGCCATCCGCTCAGCTCCCCACACGCCCCCATCTGTCCTTACACTCAGACTCTTTGATAGCAGCTCTGACCCTTCGCAGAAAGGAAACAGGGAGCTTTGACTCAGCACACGTGGAAACGAACTTCACCGCCGCGCTCCTCACTGACCAGGGGTCACGGCTGCTTCGTACCTTTGCTTTCTGGAGCTGGCTGGGTTTCTCCACCTCCAGGTATCTTCCCGCGGTCTCTGAGGCATCTGTTGCAGGAGGCTGCGATGGGAACACATGACATTCAGAGGGCAAGACCCCTTCCCTTCAGGAGAAGGGTCCCTGACGCAGTCTACGTTGCTTTTCGTAAATGCTCTTACTTTGAGGCAAGGGAGAGATTGAAAGAGTTTGGAAATTTTATCTCATATACACAGGCCAAATGATTTTTTCAAAAAGTAGACACACACATGCGCAGAGCATAGGAAACCACCAAAATGTCTGTTGGTGATTACCTCTGACATGGTAGATTGCAGGTGACTGATTTTTCTGGATACTTTTCAGTATCTGCTCATTTTCTAGAAACAACATATTATCTTGGTCACCAGGAAAGACAAAGTTTTTATACAGGTATTAATTGTCAAAACTTATTAAAAAAAAACCAGGCAACACATGGAATACGGTCCTTATAATAACCAAAAGAAAAGGAAAATCTCATACAGGGCAAGAATATTGCAAGGTACAGACACCACTCCTATTCAACATCACAGTGGAGGTCCTAGAATAAAACACAAAAGGCAAACAGGTTGGAAAGGAAAAAGTAAAACTTCCCTCCTGCAGACAGAATAAAGGCCAGCCACGCACCAAGGACCGTGCGCTGGGCATTGGATAAGACAGCTGCAAAGTCCAGAAAGTGCACTATTGGGTTGAAAGGCAAGAACAAGTTCATGTTTCGACAGAGATCATAGCTTTGTAAGAAGGATGCTTAAAGCAGTGGGCTGCTCACGACAGAGACGCCAACTCGGCGTGAAGAGCTGACAGTCTCAAAAGCACCTGGACGAAAGCCTGGGACCTGCTTCCTTCAGGACCCGGCTGTGACCGGCTTGCCTGAGTGTTTCAAAATTCCAGTTACTCAGAACCATGTTCAGAACTGCTTCAAGCATAAGCTGAGCGCTGTATTACCTTTCTGGTTGTTTTCTTCTCGTAGTCCATGTATCGGGACGCAACCACTTTTCCACCTGTGGGGGACACACTGTTGGTTTATAACAAAACTACTGTCGTGGCCTGAGAAGACCCAACACACCCAGACCCCACACCCACCCAGGACCCCACGCGCCAGAGAGCCAGAGGCTGTGACTCTCCCTACTCAGTGACAGGAACAGGAGCCACTGCTCCCCTGCTCCTCTCTGATCCTGTCCCTCAGCAGCCCCAAGCATGAATGGGACACCCACTGTATGCAAGAACATTTACGGGACACCTAGTGTACAAGCCCCAAGCCAGGGGTGGAACCACAGAGTAGCAGAAGAGCCAAGATCAAGGAACATGCCCAAAGGTCAAGGCAGCAAGTGCACTTGGGGTGGGGGAGGGAAAGGAAGAAAGAACTTTCCCTGAGAGCCTCCAGTTTGCTTCCTCCCAGCTCGGTCCCTGTGGGTGTGACCCCAGTCGCCCCTTCCCCTGCCTGCATGAGCCTAGGACCCACTCCTGGTACCACCTCTCCTCACCCACCTCCAGCTCAGGACCCTCCCCTGAGACACACTCCACCCACAGGCCCTCTGCAGACACAGCCAAATCCCTGGTGACGGCCCCACCCCAGGTCCCCTTCCAGGGCGGCTCCTGTGAGGCTGAATGTGGATGGAGCAAATGCCACCTCCCACCCCATCCTAGGGGGTGGGCATCTCAACTGGGCTCAGCCAGTCCTCTGTTCTGTCCCCCACCCCTCGCCCAGACCCCTCCCTGTACCTGCTCCGCCCACCTCCTGCTCCTGTGCCTCCCCCCTTGCCCCTCCCCCAGTCTCAGCTGCTGGCCTGTTTCCTGCTTCATGGGAGGACAGAAGTGGGCCCAGGAGACCCTCCCGCCACCGCATCCAGCCCCTCCAGGCCCGAGAGCCGCATCCTGCCCGCCCCATGGATGGACCTCTGTGCTCCTGGGTAGAGCGAACTCTCCATTCTGGGCGCGAGAGCCCGGCCCTCTCCCCCAAAGGAAACACCCAGCAGCTCCCGCCTCCCGCCCTGCAGCCCCTCAGGTCCTGCCTCCACCGGATCCCAGTGGTCACCCCACGCCCACCTCACCTCCCATTTCTCCGTCCCCCTTTACAACAAGCGCCCTGCACTCGCCCACTCCTCTTCCTCTCGTCCCTCTTCCCTGGAATCCCCCAGTCCACCTTCAGACCCACCCCTGCACTGAACTCCTTCGGGCCAGACCACCGGGACCTCCCCACTCCTGAGCCCACGGGCCACCCTCAGTCCTGGTCATATGAGCCATCAGCACAGCCATCAGCAGCTCCCTCCTCCCTGAAAAGCCCCTCGCTGGCCCTCCAGGCTGCCCCTCTGGGGGCTGAGGCCCGCGGGGTCCACCAGCTCAGGAGGGCTGAGAGCCTCTAGGCACCCTCAGGGCCCTGCACCGCCTTGGACCTTGTCCCCGCCTCACTCACTTGCTCCCTTCAGCCACCCTGACCCCTCACTGTGCCCCCTGCCCCCAGCACCTCCCTTCTTCAGGGCCCCACTCAGCTCAGATCCCAGCACACGCTGCCCGTTTCATCCACAGCATCTGCCATGGTCTAACACACCACGTCTCCTGTGTTTCTGCTACGCTGCCGCCTCCCCTCCCTAGGGCTCCCCGAGGGCCGGGGATTTTGTCTCCTTTGCTTGCTGCTATATTCCACCACCTGGCATGGAATAGGTGCTCAGGAATATGTCAAAAGAATGATTCTACATTTTTATAGGTGCCTGTAGAGCCCAGAGGTTTCCCTTTGCTTGACATGGTCAATGCCACACAGCTCAAAAGCATTTGTGGGTGCGATTGTGACTTCAACCATAACTTCATGCCAGGGTTCAATTCTTGCCTTGGGGATTGGGACGGCAGCCACAACAGTAAGAGGAATGGAGCCACCCCCACTGTTAACGGGGACCCCAGAGTCAGCCAAAGAGCTGGTGGGCAATCTGAGCGTCCCCAGGGCACGGATGAGCTGTGTCGGCAGAGCGAGTGTGCTCAGAGCACTGGGCGGGGGGTGCCTGGAAGCTGGGGACAACCAGGAGGCCACTCTCAGGGTGCAGGTACCCAAGGGTCAAGGCCAGGACCAGGCAGGGTCTCGGGGACAGAACTGATCCCTATGGAGGGTCTGCCACCAGATGGCAACCAAGGACGTGGGGTAAAGGTCATCCTGAGTTCCAAGCAGGGGAGACCATCCTGCTTTGGGTCTTTCTAAGACCATGAGCAAATGGTTTTGCTCAACGAGAAGGCTCTAAGGCTCTGGCTGTCTGGCACAGTGGGGAAGAAAAGCAGTTTCAATTTCTGGAACACTAGGATACCCGTTTTGTTTTAAACAGTGCTGAATTTTGCACAGAAGCAATGACACAATCAAGGGTGTAGCTTGTGTCTAAGAACTAGGCAGCACACAAATATCACAGATGTCCTACACAAGATTAAAAAGCGACGCTGGAACACCTAAGCCTCGACTCCTCTGCAACGAAAATCCTACCCTATGTTCTATGAACTGGGCAATGCCACATGGCAGACATTGAGAAATACTTCATCGTGTCGTAGTCTTGACTTTCAACGACTGAGACCCAAGAATCTACCATCCAAGCCAGGCCCTGCTGAGATTCAGTGAGCTTGGGGGGCTGTTAACAGTGACCCCGGACCCACTGGGGAGGAAAATTGGACACACGGGCAGCCCCATATAACTAACGTGCTCTCGTTTTGAGACTGATTTTAGTAATAAATTCAGCTCCTGGTGTTAGAACCGGTTCCCCTCGGCCCCAGGAAGAGAGAGGCAGAGTCACCGAGGCTACAAAAAGGCAAAGGAGTTTATTGGCTAGCTCGAGCTAGGGTCCAAGTCCCAGAGCGGCAACGCAGTGGCCTCTCCAGGAACCAGGACCCCGCCCTGGGGTCAAAACTAAGCTTTTATACTTTTCAGTAGGTTACATGCACTGGGCACACCATCCCCCTCCCTCCCTTAGTTCATTTGCTCCTTCAAGAGTGGCTGATCGTGTTGGCTCCTGATTGGTTGGCTCCAAGGTCGTGTTGGCTCCTGATTGGTTGGCTCCAAGGTCGTGTCGGCTTCTGATTGGTTGTTTCCAAGTCCCGGGACATTTTAGTTGTTATCAGCGGCATTTCGGGGAAGGGGAGGACCCACGTCCGGGAAACCGAAACTTAGGCCCATTCCAGGAGGTCCCGTCTGTCATGGAGTCACTCCTGCTCCCCTTCATGTTCTACATGCCCCCCTTTTTCTTGTCCCTACGAGCACTCTTGCTCGTCCATGGGGTCCCGTGTTTCCCCTCTTTCTAAGCAGGAATCACGGCTCAGCCTCTGGTACTGTTGTCGCAGTACCATCAATTGCACGGTATTGACTCGTTCTTTTACAAAGGTCACTAATCTGTTTAGAATACACAGTCCGAAAGTGAGGATGAGCAGAAGCACAATTAGGGGTCCTAATAAAGTGGAAAGCAAAGTAGTCAGCCAAGGGGAGCTATTGAACCATGACTCGAACCACCCTTCTCTTTGTTCACGCTCTCGCCTCCGTTTCGCCAGTCCTTCCCTGACTTTAGCCATGGATTCTCTTACTACCCCGGTATGGTCAGCGTAGAAGCAGCACTCTTCCCCTAGGGCCGCACATAGCCTCCCCTGTTGGAGGAGTAGTAGGTCTAGTCCCCTCCGGTTCTGCAGCACTACCTCAGACAGTGAGGTCAGTGACTTTTCTAAATGGGAGATGGAGTCTTCGATCCTGGATATGTCTTTATCTACGGCGGCCCTCAGGCTATTGAACCCCCTGTGCTGCACCGCTAAGGATGAGATACCTGTCCCTGCTCCTATTGCGCGCAGGCCGAAAAGGGTGGCTAAGGTTATTGCTGTAAAGGGCTCTCTTTTTTTTCTAGTCAACCTGGCGCCTTCTGTGCCCTTCGCCCATGCATCATACATTATATTTTCTTGGTGGTAAATAACCTTAGGGAACACTAGCACCATGATGCAGAATTCCTCTGATTCATTAAAGACCGACAGGCTGAGGCATGGAGTCAGGCCTGTTTTAGAACAAACCCACCATCCATTGAGCCCCGGAACCACCCATTTTGTTCCTCCAGTCCAGTTTACAGATGGGTGGACTTTTGCACAAAACTGTGCATGGCTAGGGGGCACCTTCCCTACGCAGGTTCCGTTCCCAGTGACTGCCTGAAGTGTTAGCCCCAGGCCTTTGCGGTCCCACGTGCAGGACCTGGGGGGCTCCTCTCCCGAACGGTTGAAGGTGGCATCTATTCCTACTGCTTCATAGAAAGGGGGTCTGATGTCATAGCACAACCAACAGGCTTCCGTAGCGTTGGGATCAGAGCGGTTTAATGCCTCATATGCTGCTGTCAGCATTTTCCATAAGGGATCTCCTGACTCCTTTGCTCTGGGGGTTATTTGCGTTCCCACCTCCGCCACCGGGGTCCTTGAAAGTGAAAGTGGGGCGACAGTCGGGCGTGGGCTGTTTTGTTTTCCCCCCAGCACCCCCAAAATGTTAGAACCGGTTCCCCCCAGCACTGGATTGGGCCCTACAGCGCCCGAGATGGGAGAAACCCTTAGTTTAAATTGTATTACAGTGCCCCGCCCCCCCCAGTGGCGGTCATAGAGAGTTAATCCCCAGTATAGTCCCGAGACCCACCGTCTGTCCTTTTTTCCTTCCTCTGTGAACCTTACACGTATCAGGTTACAGTCAGAGGCATACCTGGTTCGTGAGCATGGCCGGACATAAGACATTTCGATGAAAAGAGGTCGGACCTGCCATTTCCACTCTCCGTCATTGGTGGTCACACACCTCCAGGCTGCACAGTAGAGAGACTCGATCCCCCCACACGCGCGCCTCATTTCCCCTGTTCTAAATCCTGGACATGCATAAAACCCATTCCTACTTAACTCTATCCGGGCCTGGCGTTGGGTATACTGATATTCATAGCCCAATCCCTGCCGCTTAGGGTCGTACTGCAGATTGTCCATGCCTGGCAATTGTTCTAAGTTGAAATACAGGTCCGGCCACCAAGTGTTTAGTGGGGCCGTTCCTGAAGTCCTACTATAAACTTCATGGGTTTCTAAGTTAGTGATTTCCCAGGTGAGGTTATAGGGCATGTGGGAATTTGGGTCAGTCATTGCTTTTCCCATAAGGGTTATAAATATAACAGTCACCACAAGCATTTTTATTCTGTGTGTCTTCATCATTGGTCCTGTGGTGGTCTGGTTGTCACGCGAGTCAGTCTGGTCTTCAGTGGATTCTCTGGATCTGCCGAAGCCCTCCACTGAACTTGCTGCTGCTCCCGCTCGTCCTCGTTGGCAGGTCTTACGTGGGAGTGGTGTACCCAGGTCGCCACTCCGTCAACCTTTAGGGCAGTGGGGATAACAAGAATAGTCTGAAAAGGTCCCTTCCACCTGGGCTCCAGGGTTTTGCTATTATGCCGTTTTACCCATACCCAGTCTCCCAGCTGGTAGGGATGTCCGTTAACCTTTTCTCCCTCCTGTCGGGTGACTTGATAACGGCTCGGAGGGCAGGCCAGATTTGGCTCTGAACCCGTTGCGGGGCCTGTACAGCCGGCAGCACTTCTTTAGGGTTTTCAGGCAGAGCCCCAGATTTCATTTTTGGTATTACCGGTGGAGGAGCACCGTGAACTATCTCAAAGGGGGTTAGGCCTAAATGGTAGGGGGTGTTCCGGGCTCGGAACAGGGTGAAGGGAAGGAGGGTCACCCAGTCCCCGCCAGTCTCCAGGACCAATTTAGTCAAAGTCTCCTTTAGGGTTCTGTTCATTCTTTCTACCTGCCCTGAGCTCTGGGGATTATATGCACAATGTAGTTTCCAATCTGCCCCCAGAGCCCGGGCGAGTCCCTGACTAACTTGACTTGGCTGGCCCATTGTTAGACCCTATGCTCTCCGGCAGCCCGTACCTGGGAACTATTTCTTCTAACATTTTCTTTGCCACTATTAAAGCAGTTTCTCCTTTAGTAGGAAAAGCCTCTACCCACCCTGAGAAGGTGTCTACCATGACCAGCAAGTACTCGCACCCATATTTCACTGGTCTTACCTCCGTAAAATCTATTTCCCAAAACAATCCTGGCCGCCTCCCCCGTTCCCTGGTACTTGCATGGGTCCCTCTGATCCTCCGCGGCCGCATAACCTGGCAGACACGACAGTCCTTGACAATGCTTTCTGCTGTCTTTCCTTGTGATTTGAATCTGAGTTGTGCAGTGTCCAGCAGCTCCAACATCTTTTTCTTGCTGAGATGCGTTGTCTGGTGCAAGTGTCTCAGCAGATGGTTCCCCAAGGCTTCAGGAACTACTAGGCGGTGCTCTCCATCTTGGAGCCAGCCGCCCTTACCCTGCATTGCCCACAGTTTTTCCCTGGCCCAGTTCATGTCCGTACTGGAATAGTCCGGTTGAGGGGGTATCTCTCCCATCCCCGGGGGCAGCAGGCTCAAGTGTAGGACATCTGTCAGTGTAAGTCCTTCTGCAGCCCTCTTGGCCTCGGCGTCTGCGGCCCGGTTGCCTCGAGCTTCTAGGGAGTCCCCCTTCTGGTGTCCCGGAGTGTGGACTACAGGCACTGCCTTTGGTAACAGGATGGCTTCTAGCAATTGAAGTATTTCAGGCTTATGCCTGATTTCTTTGCCCTCTGCCGTGATGAAGCCCCTTTCCTTATAGAGGGCTCCATGTATGTGTACTGTCCCAAAGGCATAGCGGCTGTCAGTATACACCATCAGCCTCTTCCCCTGGGCCCGGCGAAGGGCTTCCGTCAATGCAACCAGCCCAGCCTGCTGGGCAGACGTCCCCTGTGGAAGGCGTGTAGCCCAGATAACCTTGCCCTGCCCATCCACTATGGCCACCCCTGCGTACCTGTGTCCCTCCCGGACGAAGCTGCTTCCGTCCATGAACCAGGTCAGGTCACTGTTTGCAAGAGGGCGGTCTTGCAGGTCCTTCCGGGCCATCTGGGTCTCCGCCAGGATCTCAAGGCAGCTATGTTCGGGCGTTGCCAGCTCAGGATCTGGCAGGAGCGTAGCTGGGTTCAGGATGGCAGGAGCCCGAAACTCAATACGAGGAGCATCCAACAGAAACCCCTGGTAGTGAGTCAGCCTCGCATTTGTAACCCACCGTCCTGGCGGCTGCTTCAGGATCCCCTCTGTGGCGTGAGGGGTGGTAATCTGCAGATGCTGACCCAGGGTGAGCTTGTCTGCATCTTTGACCGGCAAAGCAGCAGCTGCAATGATCCGCAGGCACGCCAGCCATCCTGCCGCTACCAGATCTAGTTTCTTGGACAGGTGCGCTACCGGCCGCCTCCAAGGTCCCAGTGTCTGCGTGAGCACCCCCTTTGGCTATCCCCTTTTTTTCATCTACAAACAGGTGGAACTCCTTTGTGGGGTCAGGAAGCGCTAGGGCCGGGGCTTCTAACATGGCTGTTCTCAGGGCTCGGAAGGCGCCCTCCATTTGCATAGTCCATTCCCATGCCTGGCCTGCCTTGCATCCTTCACACAAGGGTGGAGCCTTCTCTGCAAACCCTGGCATCCAGAGGCAGCAGTACCCCACCGATCCCAGGAACTCCCGCACTTCTCGACATGAGGTCGGAGTGGGTATCCCTAGCACAGTCTGTCTCATTGCCTCGGTTAGCCATCTTTGACCTCCTTTTATTTTGTATCCTAGATAGGTGACTTCCTCCTTGCAGATTTGGGCCTTCTTAGTACTAGCCCGGTACCCCATCTCACCCAGCACCCTGAGTAAGTCCTTGGTGCTCTCTGAGCAAGTTTGTGGGGTTGGGGCAGCTAGTAGCAGATCATCTACATACTGTAACAGGGTCACCTCCGGATGGCTGGCATAGTACTCACCCAAGTCGTCGTGGAGGGCCTCATTGAACAAGGTGGGTGAGCTCTTAAACCCCTGAGGTAGCCATGTCCACGTCCACTGCCCCTGGATTCCCCTCTCCTCGTCCTGCCACTCAAAGGCAAATATCTCCTGGCTGTGCGGGACCACTGCCAAGCTGAAAAAAGCATCCTTTATTTATTTTTTTTTTTTGAGACAGAGTCTCACTCTGTTGCCCAGGCTAGAGTGAGTGCCGTGGTGTCAGCCTAGCTCACAGCAACCTCAAACTCCTGAGCTCAAGGGATCCTCCTGTCTCAGCCTCCCGAGTAGCTGGGACTACAGGCATGCACCACCATGCCCGGCTAATTTTTTCTATATATATTTTTAGCTGTCCATATAATTTCTTTCTATTTTTAGTAGAGATGAGTTCTCACTCTTGCTCAGGCTGGTCTCGAACTCCTGAGCTCAAACGATCCGCCCACCTCGGCCTCCCAGAGGGCTAGGATTACAGGCGTGAGCCACCGCACCTGGCCAAAAGCATCCTTTAAATCCAGGACAGTATACCAGGTTTGTGTCGGAGAAAGGGAGCTCAGCAGGGTGTACGGGTTGGGAACCGTAGGGTGGATGTCTAGGACAAGCGCGTTGACCTCCCTGAGGTCCTGCACAGGCCGATAATCCTTTCCACCCGGTTTCCTCACTGGCAGCAAGGGAGTATTCCAGGCTGACTGGCACCTCCGGAGAATCCCAGCGTCTAGGAGCCTTCGAATGTGAGGCGTTATTCCCACTCTAGCTTCTTGGGGCATGGGGTACTGCCTGACTCGGACCGGTTCAGCTCCTGCTTTCAGTTCAATGTAAAGAGGAGGCCGATGTTTCGCCCATCCTGTTCCCCCTGTGTCAGCCCAGGCTTTAGGAAACTCTCGAAGCCAGTGTTCCATCTCTCCTTCCTGACGGATCCCCACAGGCTGATACAGTCGGTATTCATCCGCCTGGGCCAGGGTCAGGACTTGAGTAACCTGAGGGCTGCTGATAAGGTTCCCTTTAGCATCGGTTACTATTATTCCTTCCTCTTCAAAATAGATACGGGCTCTTAGCTTTGTGAGTATGTCTCTTCCTAACAAGGGGGTGGGGTACTCTGGAATGACCATAAAGGCATGGCTCACTTGCCCTGAGCTCAGATCTAGCTTTCGCCAGGTAGTCCATTGGTAGGGCCTGGTTCCGGTTGCCCCCTGCACCCAACTAGTCTAGTTGGACAATTTTCCAGTGGTTTCAGTAACTACTGAAAGTTCTGCCCCTGTGTCTACCAGGAAACTGACTGGGCTCCCCTCCACATCTAAGGTTACCCTGGGCTCGGGGAGGGGATCCGAACCCCATCTTCCCTATTCACTATCTTCTCCTTGCCCCGCTAGTAAGACTCTCTTAGGCGATGCTTTTCTCCCTGGGCCCCCCTTTTTCTTTGGACATTCCCTAGCCCAATGCCCCCTTTCCTTGCAATATGCACACTGATCCTTCTCTAGCCTTCCCCTACGGGGGCGGCCCTTTCTCTCCTCCCCGAACTCTTTTCTCCCTAGCGTGCTCCCTGTAGCCGCCAGAAGAATCTTGGCCATCTCTTTGCTGGCTTTTCTAGTTTCCCCAGCCTGGAATTTTCTATCTTCCTGTCTAATTCTTTCTAGCCTTTCTTCTGGGGTCTCCCTATTATTGTAGACCTTCTCAGCCACCTCTAATAGATCCTGCAGTGTCTTCTCACATAACCTATCTATCTTCCGTACTTTCCTCCTTATATCGGGGGCTGCCTGCTTTACAAAGGCCATCATTACTGCCGCCTTGCTCTCATCCGCGGTGGGATCCATAGGCGTATACTGCCTAAAGGCTTCCATTAGCCTTTCTAAATAGGCCAGCAGGCTCTCCTCCGGCCCCTGGCAAACATCTCCTACCTTAGCCAAATTCGTCGGCTTTCGTGCCGCCGCTCGGAGACCGGCCATTAGAGTGTGGCGGTAGACCCGGAGACGCTCCCTACCTTCAGCCTTGTTGTAGTCCCAGGGGGGCCGTTCGAGTGGAAACGCTCGGTCTATGATCCCTGGATTAGTGGTGGGTCTGCCATCATCTCCTGGAACCAGTTTCTGTGCTTCCCCCTGTATGCTTTCCCTTTCTTCAGTGGTGAAAAGAACTTTTAGTAGTTGCTAACAATCATCCCAGGTGGGCTGGTGAGTGAACAAAACAGAATCTAAGAGGTTAATCAGATCTTTAGGGTTCTCTGAGAAGTTGGCATTTTGAGACTTCCAGTTATATAGATCACTAGTCGAGAAAGGCCAATATTGGTAAGCCTGCTCCCCATCTGCTTGCGGGGGCCCTATTGCACACAGGGGGAGAGCCATTACTGGTTCTGGGTCTGGCATCCTTGCGGCCCGCTGCCGGTCCCGTACGCCGGGCCGTTCACCGAAGGAGCTGCAGCGGCTGGGGCTGGGGCCGCAGCAGGGTTATGGGGGGGAGCGGATTCCACTCCTGGTCTATTAGGTCGGGATATGGAGTGGAATCCGGAAGAATGGGGGGGTGAGTCCGAAGGAGCGCCATTTATAGGCCCCGATTTGGACTCTCCCTCTTTCCTGGCCTCCTTCACTACCATGATCTTGCTGTGTCCTACTGGGGGCAGGATCTTCCTCACCCAGGGTGGGGGGTCCTGGACTAAGTCCTGCCAGACAATGATGTATGGAATCTGGTCAGGATGGCTGTGAGGCCCTTTGTTGAATATTATCTCTTTTACTTTGCAGATAATACCAAGGTCAAACGTTCCATCCTGGGGCCATCCAACCCCGAAGGTTGGCCACTCGGACTCACAAAACTTAATAAATTTGCCTTTCCTGATTTCTACAGAGAGGTTATGAGCCCGATCCCTGACTTCTTTAAAATGATCTATGAGAATAGACAGAGACGTCATCTGTGTCTGCCCAATGCTCGCAAAGGGAGTTTCTTTCAGGTGTCCGCCTGGCTGGATCCCTCGCGGGAACTTAGGTGCATCTTGGCTAAGGTGTACCCGTATAAACCCCGGGCCTGGTCACTCCTTTTTAGGGGAGTGAATCACCGTTACGCCGTACGACGCCGCCACAGAATCGCAGGTTAGGACCCACTCAGATTCCGTAGCTGTCGCCGTGGAACCTCATACAGTCACGCTTCACTCATTCAATCAGACAGACAGACTTTACATAGGAGGGTTGATACGGAGCCACACTAGGACTCCTACCACAACCCAGTAGAAAAGTGTAAGGGCGCACCTCTGTGGGGGTCCCAAGATGGAGGTGTAACAGTGCATAGACCGATACCAAACACCAGAGCTAGTGAGCCAAGGAGGATAAGTTGCAACCAAAAAGCAGTAACTCCAGAGACCGAGGGGATCATTGAAAGGATGGCCCTAGGAAACGGGGTCCCGGGGCCTCGGCGGAGTCGCGGGCCTAGGACTGGGAGACGCTGTGGGCTGCGGAGGAGAAGAAGTAATGGGGCGTGGAGAATTATCAGTCCACCCTCGTCTGCCCCCTCTGCGACAAACGGGACATCTAACTCCGTTGTTAATCAAGGAATTTTCGGGACCGGGAATCGCCTCCCTGCACATCGGATCAAGTTCGTGGTCCTATGAATGAAGAAGAAACATAAAACACGGACAAAAGCGACAAGGCGAGTGACAAACTGACACCAAAAGCTCAAATATGGAAGACACACACACAAAAAAAACCAAAAAAAAAAAAAAAAAGAAAACTCTAATACGGGACGATGATAGTGACAAGACAATAATATGGATCCACAACGACGACAAGACATTCCACAAATCCCTAATTCTTGGCCCTGTGGCCCACTTGGTTTCCCTCCCAAACGGACTCTACCGGGCCCGTGCCGGAAAACTACTGAGGGGGCAAGGGACGTCTCCCTCCACTCCCGACCAGCGACCCGCCAGCACGTCCACTTAGGCCTTCTGCTGGTCACTTCCCAGGGCCTAGTTATCTGCACCGTATGGATTTTCAGAGTTCCAACTCCTCCTTGGGTCTGGATTCCGTTCCAGGGGTTTCGGGATCCCGGACGAGCTCCCAAAATATTAGAACCGGTTCCCCTCGGCCCCAGGAACAGAGAGGCAGAGTCACCGAGGCTACAAAAAGGCAAAGGAGTTTATTGGCTAGTTTGAGCTAGGGTCCAAGTCCCAGAGCGGCAACGCAGTGCCCTCTCCATGAACCAGGACCCCGCCCTGGGGTAAAAACTAAGCTTTTATACTTTTCAGTAGGTTACATGCACTGGGCACACCATCCCCCTCCCTCCCTTAGTTCATTTGCTCCTTCAAGAGTGGCTGATCGTGTTGGCTCCTGATTGGTTGGCTCCAAGGTCATGTTGGCTTCTGATTGGTTGGTTCCACCAGGACCTTTTAGTTGTTATCAGCGGCATTTCGGGGAAGGCGAGGACCCGAGTTGGGGAAACGGAAACTTAGGCCCATTCCAGGAGGTCCCGTCTGTCATGGAGTCACTCCTTCTCCCCTTCCTGTTCTACACCTCCACCGGATCCCAGTGTGCACCCCACACCCACCTCACCTCCCATTTCTCCGTCCCCCTTTACAACAAGCACCCTGCACTCGCCCACTCCTCTTCCTCTCGTCCCTCTTCCCTTGAATCCCCCAGTCTACCTTCAGACCCACCCCTGCACTGAACTCCTTCGGGCCAGACCACCGGGACCTCCCCACTCCTGAGCCCACGGGCCACCCTCAGTCCTGGTCATATGAGCCGTCAGCACAGCCATCAGCAGCTCCCTCCTCCCTGACAAGCCCCTCGCTGGGCCTCCAGGCTCCCCCTCTGGGGGCTGAGGCCCGCGGGGTCCACCAGCTCAGGAGGCCTGAGAGCCTCTAGGCACCCTCAGGGCTCTGCATCGCCTCCCTCACTTGCTCCTTTCAGCCACCCTGACCCCTCACAGTGCCCCCTGCCCCCAGCACCTCCCTTCTTCAGGGCCCCACTCAGCTCAGATCCCAGCACACGCTGCCCGTTTCGTCCACAGCATCTGCCATGGTCTAACACACCACGTCTCCTGTGTTTCTGCTACGCTGCCGCCTCCCCTCCCTAGGGCTCCCCGAGGGCCTGGGATTTTGTCTCCTTTGCTTGCTGCTATATTCCACCACCTGGCATGGAATAGGTGCTCAGGAATATGTCAAAAGAATGATTCTACATTTTTATAGGTGCCTGTAGAGCCCAGAGGTTTCCCTTTGCTTGACATGGTCAATGCCACACAGCTCAAAAGCGTTTGCGAGTGCGACTGTGACTTCAACCATAACTTCATGCCAGGGTTCAATTCTTGCCTTGGGGATTGGGACAGCAGCCACAACAGTAAGAGGAATGGAGCCACCCCCACTGTTAACGGGGACCCCAGAGTCAGCCAAAGAGCTGGTGGGCAATCTGAGCGTCCCCAGGGCACGGATGAGCTGTGTTGGCAGAGCGAGTGTGCTCAGAGCACTGGGCGGGGGGTGCCTGGAAGCTGGGGACAACCAGGAGGCCACTCTCAGGGTGCAGGTACCCAAGGGTCAAGGCCAGGACCAGGCAGGGTCTCGGGGACAGAACTGATCCCTATGGAGGGTCTGCCACCAGATGGCAACCAAGGACGTGGGGTAAAGGACACCCCCAGTTCCAAGCAGGGGAGACCATCCTGCTTTGGGTCTTTCTAAGACCATGAGCAAATGGTTTTGCTCAACGAGAAGGCTCTAAGGCTCTGGCTGTCTGGCACAGTGGGGAAGAAAAGCAGTTTCCATTTCTGGAACACTAGGATACCCGTTTTGTTTTAAACAGTGCTGAATTTTGCACAGAAGCAATGACACAATCAAGGGTGTAGCTTGTGTCTAAGAACTAGGCAGCACACAAATATCACAGATGTCCTACACAAGATTAAAAAGCGACGCTGGAACACCTAAGCCTCGACTCCTTTGCAACGAAAATCCTATCCTATGATCTGTGAACTGGGCAATGCCACACGGCAGACATTGAGAAATACTTCATCGTGTCGTAGTCTTGACTTTCAACGACTGAGACCCAAGAATCTACCATCCAAGCCAGGCCCTGCTGAGATTCAGTGAGCTTGGGGGGCTGTTAACAGTGACCCCGGACCCACTGGGGAGGAAAATTGGACATACGGGCATCCCCATATAACTAACGCGCTCTCGTTTTGAGACTGATTTTAGTAATAAATTCACCTCGTGGGTCCCCACACCCCCCTTCCCAGGGATGTGTCCTGGACACAGCCCGTGAACCCCATGGCTGAGAGGGACCCCACCGTCCAAAATGATTGCCACCGTCTCATGACACATCCCGGGCCTTGGGCTAGGATGGCCAGACTCAATCTCCAGAGCTGTCACCACGAGGAAGTAATATCACAGGCCCTCTTCTCTGGGCTAGTTTTTGCTTCCCCCAAAAGCACGTAATGAAAGAAAACAATCACTTTTTACTAAAATGGATCCTGCTATCGCTCACCTGCTGCTCTTCCTTCCTTCCTCCTGGCTCCGCTGGAAGTGCTGGGACCGGCCGAGGCAGGCTTCCTCCAAGAGAGAGAGCGACCTGTTCATCGTTGCCCAGGAAGCACGGGGGGCCACTGAGGCACCTCCGCCAGCTGCAGCTCGGGCTTCCTCAGGACGACCCCATCCCAGTGCTGCCTGAGGACTATCTCAGCAAGGCTGGGACACCTCAACGGGAACACTGACACAGGCAGCTGCCAGCCCTGCCCACCTGGGCAACACAGTGTGGCTGAACACCCGAGCTAAGAAGGGACAAGTGACAAGAGCTGTGTGGAAGAGATCACCGTTGTGCTCTGTGTCCACGAGCTCAAATCAGCCACGGGTTCATTCGTTCACCAGCCGTTTATGTGCCCACTGTACGCCACTGGGGACACAGCGGTGAACAAAACACAGAGTTCCTTCCCACAAAGGGCAGATCAGCATGTTCCTCACCAGGCAAGTGTGAGGAGTGGCCCAGACAGGTACAGGGCCGGGGGATGGGTGTGACAGAGTGAAGCAGGCTCAGGCACATGACAGAGGACATCCTGAGACAATGGTTCAACAAGGGCCTGGCACTGGGGCGAGAAAGATGTGAACACAGGAATTGAGCAGCCCTGTGGTTTAATTACAGAAGATGAACAGGGACACGAAGTGAGGGAGGACAGACGGTTGGGCCGGGCTGTGAGAGTCCTGAATTCTAGCTTAAGGGCTCAGCCCTGTTCCTGCAGCCCAGGGCTGGGCGACCTTTCTCTGTAAAGGGCCAGACAGTAAATATTTGTAGCTTTGTAGGTCACCCGGGCACTGCTGAAACTAGAAACTAGTCAACGTTGCCATTCTAACATGAACGCAGCCATGGATGGTAGAGAATGCAATGGATGAGCTATGTCCCAATAAAACTTTATTTATAGGCAGTGACGTTTGAAATTCATACAATCTTCATGTGTCATGGAAATTCTTTTGATTTTTCACAACCATTTAAAAATGTACAAACCATTCTTAGCTTACCAGCCTAACAAAAAGGGGGCACTCTGTGTTAGGGTGAGGGCTCACGGCATGGGTTGGAGAAAGATCTTTCACAGAGAGTTTAGGATAGAAAGAAGTACCATGTTTATTTACTTTTCCAAGAAAGAGAGAAGGAAGGAATGGCCACGGCCCCTGACGAAGGAGTGAAAGTGCGGGCAGTTGAGGAATGTTGTTCGGAGTTTTAGAGAGTAAAAACGGGTTTTTTCCCTCTGCTTCAGTAAACTGAGAACAGGAGTGGTGGCAAAGCTGTTGCAGGTGTTTTTCATTTCTTTTGCTCTGTGAAACCAGCTTATCCGAGTCTTTGAAATCTGTTTTCTTGGCAGGATCTGAGGCAGAGAGTTGGAGTAGGGAGCTCGCATCCCTACTGTCCGCTTAGGGCCTTTCGAGGCGAAGGAAAAACTGTTACCGAGTTAGGCCACAGGTGTTTTAGTTAAAACAAAGAGCTTTTTCCTTAAAGGGGCAATTATGTGTTGTGAGTTTTTTTTCTTGCTTTCAGTTTGATAGTTTTTCTGTTAGGTTGCCAGTCAGGCCACTTTTACTCTAGCTTTCACCTGCAGCCTACAGAGGGCCAAGCCCTGCTGTGGGCACCGGGAGACAGGGAGGAGATGGACGACGTCAGAGCCGTGCTTCATGGAAACCACGGGCAGCTGGCAGGAAGACGGGCTCCAGTGTTCTGGGAGGACAGGGCCCAGTCTGCTGTTGCTCCTCACTGTACCCGACAGCCTGTGTGTCAGTCTGTTTGGGCTGCAAAATACCAAAGACTGGGTGGCTTAGACAACATATGTTTATTTCTCAGAGTTCTGGAAGCCAGAGGCTGAGCTCAAGGTGCTGGCAAGGCGGGTTTCATTCTCAGGCCTGTTCCCTTGGCTTGTAGGTGGCCGCGATCTCCCTGTGTGCTCACGTGACCTCTTCTTTGTGGGTGCATGAACAGAATGTGAGTGAGCGAGCTGTCTGGTGTCTTTCCCCATGGGATACGGATCCTATTGGATCTGAAGACATTACTGATTGTCATGCAAACGGGGAGCTATTGGCATAGTGGTGGAGGCCAGGGACGCTGCTCAACACCGTACAACGCACAGGACGCCCCCACCACAGAGAATGATCCAGCCCCAGATGTCAACAGTGCTGAGGCTGAGAGCCCCTGCCGTGGTGAGTGGGTGACTGGAAGCCTGGGACTGAAGACAGGGAGAGGACTTACAAGATGCCACAAACTCCTATCAAGAAATAAGGAAGCCTCAATCTTATTCATCTCGGAATGAGTGAAGTTCTGATACACTGTAACAAGGATGAGCCTCAGAAACATTGCGCTGGGTAAAAGCAGCCAGACACAAAAGACTCTGTCATACAGGATCCAGTTATATGAAATATCCAGAACAGGTAAATCAGTAGAGACAAAAGCAGCTTAGTGGCTGCCAGGAGCTTGGGGAGGAGGGTGAGGTGTGAGTGCTAATGGGGATGGGGTTTCCTTTTGAAGTGATAAAAATCTGAAACTAGAGCAGAGGCAATGGTTTCGCACACTGTGAACATACTAAATGTCACTGAATTGTACCCTTTAAGAGGGTTAATTTCACACTACGTATATTTCATCTCAACTGAAACACAGAATGAGTGACACGTGATGTCACAAGCAGGGGCTGTGAGACAGGAATCACTGACTAACCAGCTGTGGGGGTGCGGGAGGGTCCAGAATGACTCCTGGGTTTCAGCCTGAGTGGGAGGAGGGGGAAGCCAGGAACAGAGACCAGTGGCACAGGAGGAGCGGGGACAAGGTCGGGCACTGGAACTCCTGCTGCCACCACTAGGAGCGGCTCCAGTGGCCACTGCAGCCACCTCCTCTGGCGTGGGCTCCTGGAACCCCGAAGTGACACCCGGGAAGTGATGGGGGCACCCCGAGCCCATCGTGGGGAGAGGCAACTTAACAATTGTTCGGCAGGTGCCGGCAGCTGTGCTCGTTCGCGGGATCCTCTCAACCCTACAGATTCCTAACTGTTCACCTGATTTCTCCTCATTTTCCAGGCCAGCGTCTGAGGTTTACACAGGTCACCCCTGGGGAGTCTCAGGGGCAGGAAGGGGCAGAACCTGGATTCCCTCTGGAATCTGACCCAGGGCTCTGGAGTCAAACCGAATGGGCTCCAGGCCCAACCTGCTGGGACCTGCGGGGAGTCACTACACCTGTGTGAGCCTCAGGTACCTCACCTGTTACTGGGAGGCACTAATGTCAACCTCACAGTTCGGGCAAGGAACAGTGGAGTGATTCCTCCTGCTGGCCTATTTCACGTCAATTCACACCAAGGACAATAAACATTGGCCAAATTAACTGGACAAACAGCCTCAGGATCACGCCTGGCACCCAGTAAAGTGCTCAACTTCTTTCTTGTTCGCGCTGGGCAAATGACTTCGCCTCCCTGAGTCTCCATCCTCTCCTCCGTAAACGGGGAGCACAGAATAAAGCGGGACAGAGGACTAAAGGAGATACTTTAGTTGTCACTTGCTCACTGCAAACGACAATTCTAAGAGCGACAGCCCAGCTAAGACTCGGGCAGGCGCTGTTCTAAGCGGGTTTACGCCTCACGACACCTACAAGGTTGTGCGGGGTCATCGGCCCCATTTCGCAATGCGGGAAAGCGATGCACAGACAGGTAAGGCCACTCGCCCGCGGTCGCCCAGCATGCGAAACTTGGTCCAGCGCCGCGCTCCTGAGCATGCGCAGAGCCCGCGCGCCGCCGGGGCCTCCTGGAGCCTGCGCTTCCCGAGCGGTTCTAGGAGGGGTCGGCTCCGGACTCGCCCCGAGGACCCCCAGTCCCCAGCTGTGCTGCCCGGTCCGCCCCGGCCCTGGGCCCCGCCCCTCCCTCTGGCACCCACACATCCATCCCCGCGGCGCCTCTACTCACCCAGCGCCGCGCCCCGAGGAATCCGCCATTTTCCCGCCTTCCACTCAAAGGCGGCTTTTCACGGCCGGCCCCGCCCCCTCGCGGCGGGCCGGACCAATTGCGGAGCTGTAGGAGGGGCGACCACGCGCCGCGCTTTTCCCCTCCTCCCCTCGCACTTGGTCTCGCCCACGAGCGGCGGGAGGTGTGGGGGGAGGGGCGAATCTCTAGGAAGGGGCGTGGCGTTCATGGCGCTCCGCCCCGTGACGCGCTCGGCGTGACTCCCGGCCCGTCCCCTCCGGAGCTCAGAGCGCGCGGGGCGGGGCGGCCGGAGGCCCGGGGGGCAGGCTTGCGGACGGGCGTCCGGGCGGGGACCCGGCCCGCGACCGGCGGCGCGCGGCGGCCGAGGCCCAGGTGAGTTCCGGGCGGCGGCGGGTTGGGGCTTCGAGCTCCAAGGGCGCGTTTGGGGGCTGCAGAGAGGAGAGGGACGAAGCCCTGAGGGCAACTGGGACGCGACGGTGGAGGTCCAAGGAGCGGGAAAGAGCCTGGGGGTCGTGGGGAAGTTGCTGGGGACGAAGTGGAAGCGAGAAGTAGAAGGTTGGTTGGGATGGGGGCTGGAGAGAGAGTTTGCGGGCGTGGGAGGGGTGAGTCTTGTGCCTTTGAGCAGCTTCTGCAAAGAGGACGTGGCTTAGGTGGTTATTGGGGGGTCGCAGGAAACGGGGTTGGGGGAAGGCAAGGAGGCGGGGTTGAGAGGCCCAGGCTGGAGGAGGGGGCCAGGCCGATGGGGGAACAGCTGGGGAGCGGTGGGGGGAAGGGGTACAGGACCGGTCTGGGGGCGTCTACCCGCGCGATTGAAGCCCCGGAGGAAGGGCACCTGGCACCCAGTGGGTGCTCAATAAACGCAAGAGATTCTGAACCCACTGATGTGGCAGGCGACTACTGGGAAGGCAGGAAGTAGGGCTGGAAGGGAAGAAAGGGTTAGAAGTCATGGCAAGAACTGAGGGAGGTCCAGGGAGGGCCTGGAGAGGAGGGGAGAGAAGGAAAGGGCCAGAATGGCCCCATGCAGATGTTGGGGTGCAGCTGTGGAGATTCCATCGCCCCATCTCTCTTGATTCCTCTCCTTCCTGACTTCACACCCAACAGCTGGGTGACCCAGGCAAGTCCCAGCACCCTCTGTAGCAGTCTCCTCGTCTCGGAAACTGCGCCATTCTCCTCTTAAAACTGGCTGGATTCTGGGGTCCCAGAGAGCAAGGAAGGAGCCTCAGGGCTTGCAGTGGGGCCGGAACTGTGTTTCAGGAGGGAGGGAGCCCGTGTGCACTCACCCGAGGGTGCAGGGCTGTCACCACCTCTGCGGAGTTGCATCCTTGGACTTAAGTGGATAAAACGACATACAGGAAATCTGTCCCCAGGCGGCCCTGAGCTCGGTCCTGGAGAGGCTGGGCAGCTGCGTGCCCTCCCTTCTTTCCTGTGCACCCTGTAGTCCTGGGGTCTTTAAGGGAAGACTTCTCTGTGCCTCTTTGTCTGAGGTGGCAGCTGGTGGGGACACTGTGCTTTGCAGCCAGAGGGTCCCAGCTCCACCTTCCTGACTTCATTTTTGGTCTTCAGGTCTCCAGAGTCTTGAGGTGTCCAGGAGCAGCTAGCGGGAGGTGACCTGGCAAACAGAGTTATTTCACTGTCTGACGGGTCTGACTCTGGCTCTGGCAAGGGCCTCGGGTTGTTTTTGTCCGCATTAATGTGTCTCCTTTCCCGACTGCAGGGATCTTTGTCTGGGAGCTGCCAGAAGTGCTGGGGAGCCCAGGTTTGTGTCTGGTGTATTATAGCTGGTTCAGGAGGCGAATCTGGATAGTTTGGATATAAAGACAGTCACAGGGGTGTAACCACCTGTTCCACTTCCAAAATGCTGTGGCTTTTATGAAAGGTGGCTTTGGGCCTTGCTTGCCCGAGGGCACGATTACAGCCCACAGTTGTGCCTCCCGCAGACATGACTGTGGACTTGCCCTGGCCAAGACACTCTGATGATCAGGTCTGGAATCTTCTGATCCCAGGGCCCCGGAATTGCCTCTTCCCTGCTCTAGGTGTGTGGCTAGGCAGGGTCTCATGTGTTGGAGGTCCTGGCCTTGGTCAAGCCTCTGCCTGTTTCTGCGCCTGCAAAATGAATGGCTTGGCCTCCATCAGCGTTTCTCGACCTTGATACCCAACCCCTCTCAGTAACATTCTTCTCTCCAGTACACACAGCACCTGGACTTTATACAGCCCCTGACTCTCAGTTCTTTGCTACAGTGGTCCTACTTTTGTATGACTTTCCATGCAACAGTTTATATGGAAGAACCATGTTTGACAACTTCTTTATGTTCCAAATAGGAAATCATGGTGTGGAATGAGCTTTGGCACATTGCACCTGTTCCCAAAGCTTTGGCTGCAACCTTCTGGTTGGAATCCCTAAGCAAGACCCTCCCTCGGGTCCTGCATGGTGACTCCCCATTTCTATTTGGCTGCAGGATTCATTTTTCTCTCCTCAGCAGGGGCTTGCTAACTTGGTGCTTCCCGTTCCTCATCTCTCCAAAGTGGTGTGTCTTGGGTGGGCCCCAAGTTCAGTTAAGGGCCGATCGTGCCAGGCGCTTGGCTGGTTCCCAGGGACAGAGATGAGCCCTCATGCCCTGGAGGGGGGACATGCTAGTGCCCTCCCCATGGAAAGAATGGAGTTCAGATCAGGCGGTCAGTGCAGCCACACGGGTGGCATGAGATATTGTGGGGGCAGGATTCGGGACAGCCGGCACAAGCTTTGGGATGAGGGGGATCCCAGCAAGTTTCCTCGGAAGTGGTGGTTGGCCCCGAGTCAAAGCTGGAAAGGTACCGAGTGTTAACCCAAGCCAGGAAGAGGGGTTGCACAAGCAGAGCCCTTTACCGAACATCTCCTATGGTAGATGCTTTTCTACGTCCCAACTCTCTTATTCTGCCAGCCACCAGCAAAGAGGGTGCTTGTTCCTATTTTCCTGATGCAGAAACAGGCCCGGGCAGGAGATGACTTCAGAGATGGCTCCTTGGGCTTTCTAGGACACAGTGGATCATCAGGAACCTTTCATTGGTGAGGCCCAGGTCTCTAGGGCAGACTTTGTCAAACACACCACCCTGGACATTTCTGGCTGGATCGTTCTTTGCCTTGGGCCGTCCTGTGCACTGTACGGTGTTGAACAGCACCCTTGGTCTTTGTTGGTGAGTTGCCAGTAGTATTTCCTCCTCCTGAGTTGTAAGATCCCAAAAATGTCTCTAGACGTGGCCATCCTGGGGACACAATTGCCCCCAGTCCCCCAGGTGAGAACTGATGCTTCGTACTAAGGTCGGGTTCCCGACCGGAGCCCACCACTGCCCCAGTGGGTCTTTGGTGTTTGTGGAGCTCCTGACAAGCTGCCAGCAAGGATGGGAGTGGGGGCAGAGACCAGGAAGTAAATTTTGCTGTCCAGTCAGTTTTAATTTGGAGGGAGCCAGTCTCGATAAAGAGGAGGAATGGACACAGGGGGAGTTAGACAGTTTGCCCAAGGATGGACAGCGGGTGCCCTTGTCTCTCTCTTCTTTGTGTGACCACTGACCTGGATTTCTGGAGGAACCGTCCTCGTCTCAGAACGAACTGTAGCTCTTCTCCTAAGATTAGAGGTCTCAGATTCTCTTCCCAAGAGCTACTTCTGGAGGTTGCCCCAGAGTGTTATATGCACAATGCGTGTCCACATTTGTGCACGTGAGCATGTGTACTCATGTGTGCCTAAGTATATATATTTTAGTTCTGTCATTGTCTATCATGAAATTTTGGTACATTAAGAAAAACTTTCTGGGCATTATTGATGTCACATGTTAAGTGGATATCCAATCCATAAATGGCAAGGTTATTGGGAGGATTAAATAAGAAAACTGATGTACATCCCAGTCACAGGGTCCCAGTTAATTCCACAGAATTGTTTTCTCTTTTTGAACCTTACAGTCAAAAAATTATCATGCAGTCCCTGCTCATGACACACTACTATTATTTGTTCATGTGCTACCTCTAATCATTAGCATTGTTTTATGCACATGTTTGAATAGGGTAAATGCTTTCATAAACATAAGTTGTGAAATAAAGTAATAATCTTGCTAATGATCTCTTCCATGAGGAAATATCTATATAAATCAGTGCTCAGAATAAGAATTGTTTAAGTTGGATGGCAGTGTCATAATTGTAATAAATCCAAACATTGAGAATGACCACAGTACCAGTATAGCAAAATAATGTCTGTCTAAATCAGAATCTGTCACTACAGATAGTGATCAAAATTACAAAATACAAATACCCCACCACTTCACTAAAATATTAAAACTTGGTTGTTTGGCTGCTTAAACAGCTGACATGAGGGCAGTTTGAGTATGTAAAACTCAGTAACACTGGTTTCAATTGCAAAATTCACTTAAAAGGTAAAGAAGCCAAGAAACATCATTGAAAACACTGTAAAAATTTTCATCATACATATATGGTACAAAAATATTTTCCTTTCATAAGGATTCTCCCACGTGATATATTTATTGGGAAAATTAAAACACCATGTAAACAGTGCAGTAATAATGTTTTATCATTCTTTAGATCACAGATTTTTTTTCCATAAAATTGGCATATATTCTCATATGGTTTTCAAAGTAGGTATTGATTTACACTGAGCTCATCAGCAGATTAGAGGAGAGGATATATGGGATCCAGATGCAAATTCAGAGGCAGCTAGAAAGGAAAAGAAAGAATTATACTCTTTAGCTAACAGCTACACATAGTTAATTCAGTGTAAGTCAGTAAAAAAGAGTTGAGAACTCTAGCAGTTAATAAGAATGAAAAATATGCATAAACACTACAAAATTACTATTAAATATAATTCACCCATAGTTGCACACTGAATTAATTATCATCGTGGTTAAGTAGCAGAGTATCCGCTACTCTCATTCTTCTTTCATTTAACAACCCTGTGCCAAGGTACTGTGGGAAGCACCAGAATTACAAGATAAAGATCCAGTCCACCCTTCAACAGTTGTATACTATAACCTGAATAAACAGGCCAACAGCCTATTACCGTACAGAATCATAGATACCATGACAGGTATAAAACAGGGCACTACTGGAACACACAGAAGGGTCACATCTTAGGTTTGTGTCAGTATGATAGGTTTTTTGGTGCAGGCAGTATATCGGCTGATATCTGAAGGACAAGGAGAAAGTACGGCAGATAGAGGGGTGAAGCAAATGCAGAGAGCTGGAGGGGGAAGAACACTGGCGAATTCTGAGTGGTCTATTTGTCCGCATGCTAGAGCAAAGGGCCGAATATGATAAGTGGCGAGAGATGAGGCTACATAACTTCACAAGAACCAAATTGATTTAGGCGTTTTTATCCCATACTAAGGAATCTGGAACCTATCCTGAGGGCAAAAGAAAACTGATCACAAGTAAATGACTAGAGCTTGAAAATGTCACCTGTCAACGGACTGCTTACGAACTATAATTGCTTGACCAAGTGTTACTAGATGAGTTTGGGGTCTTTGGGCCTTAAATTACCACCATAAACCTGAGAAGTTGATAAGGCCTCTGGTTTCTGAGGACAGCTTCAGTGTGCTGTCCAACAGTTCCACGGGGATGGCAGAAGTGAAAGTGTAGAGCCAGAAAAAGAAAAGATGCATAGACTTCCTGAGATGTTTTTGAAGCTATAAAACATAAGAATATATGAAGCATATAAACACTCTTCATGATGAGTGTTTATGTTTTCACAGTTTTCATTAGATGTGTGTAAGAAATTTTTAAAAATTTTCAAAACATTAAGGGAATACAAATGTTTTTGTTACATGAGGACCTTTTATAATGCTTAAGTCAGGGCTATCAGTGTGCCCATCACCCAAATAGTGTTCGTTGTACTTGATAGGTAGATTTTTGCCCCTCTTCTCCTCCCCATCCCCCTTCTTGATTTCCAATTACATTTATGTCTCTTTGTGCCCATATGTTCTCATCAATTAGTTCCTAATTATTAGAAAGTAAATGTGGTGTTTGTTTTTCTATTCCTGAGATACTTCACTTAGGATAATGATTTCCAGTTCCATCCAAATGGCTTTAAAACACATTATTTTATCCCAGTTTATGAGTGAGTAGTACTCCATAGTGTATATATACCACATTTTGTTAATCCACTCATAAATTGATCGTGATTCTACATCTTTGCACCTGTGAATTTGGCTGCAATAAACATTCAAGTGCAGGTGTCTTTTTGATAAAATGATCTCTTTTACTTTGGGTAGATACCAAAAAGAGAACTGCAGATCAATATCCCTTATGACATAGACGTAAACATCCTCAACAAAATACTATCAAACCAAATCCAACAGGACATCAAAAAATAATTCACCATATTCAAGTGGGCTTCATCCCAGGGATGCAAGGGTGGTTCAATGTATGTAAATCAATAAATATGATTCAGAACATAAACAGAAGCAAAAACAAAAACCATATGATCATCTCAATAGATGCAGAAAAAGCATCTGACAAAATCCAGCACCTTTTCATGATAAAAACCCTGAACAAACTATGCATAGAAGGAACATACCTCAAAATTATAAAAGACATATGTGACAAACCCACAGCCAGCATCACACTGAATGGGGAAAATCTGAAAGCATTCCCACTAAGAACTGGAACAAGACAAGGGTATGCATGGTGACCTTCTATTCAGCATAGTACTGGAAGTCCTAGCCAGAGCAGTTAGGCAAAAGAAAGAAAGAAAGTGTATCCAAATCAGGAAAAAGGAGAACAAACTTAATTCTTGCTGATAATATGATCTTTTATCTAGAAAATCCCAAAGACCCTGCCAAAAGAATTGATAAATAAATTCAGCAAAGTCTCAGGTTACAAAAATCAACGGCCTTTCTATATACTAAGAACAGTTGAGCTGAGAGTCAAATCAAAGACTCAATACTATTCACAATAGCTACAAAGAAAATGAAATGCTTAGGAATATACTTATCCCAGGAGATGAAAGACCTCTACAAGGAGAACTAATAAACATTGATGAAAGAAATCACAGATGACACAAACAAATGGGAAAACTTCCCATGCTCATAGATGGGTAGCATCAACATTGTTAACATGTCCACACTGCCCAAAGTAATTAAATGCAATCCCCATCAAAATACTAATGTTATATTTCACAGATCTAGAAAACAAGAATTCTATGCCTCCTTTGAAACCAAAAAAGAGCCCAAATAGCCAAAGCAATCTTAAGCAAAAAGAACATATCTGGAGACATCACCTTACCTTTAAATTATACTACAAGGCTATAGTAACTAAAACAGCATGGTACTGGTAGAAAAAATATTTAATGTACTCTTACCAAGCAATGGAAAGAGATGCTTGCTATTTACAGTTTATTTCAGAAATGAACAACTAATCTCAATTTAATTCATAAATTTTGGCAACATACCTTCTTCTAGTTTCTCAGTTATGCTTTCTCCCAACTCCTGCATATGAAATAAGACAAATATTACTTACAACGTTTAAGCTAAACAGAGACATTATCATGGAAATGATATACTGCTTACAAAATGTGGCCTTTACATAACATTTTTAGAGACTAGACCTAATTTCAGAATTGCTTAAATTAAAAAAATCAGATGAATAAAATAAAATTTTTACTTGTTTTAAGTTTATGTAACAGAGAAAATCTCTGTGTAATTCTGTTTAATCTGATAAAAATACAATTAATATTGGTCTGTTGAACACACATCATTTCAGAAGAGTGATGTTTCCTCTTATTAATATAAAGGTTAAACAATTCAAGTCATATTTTGCAATGAATGCATTTCCTTGTCATTCTTAGCAGCACTCTGTTCTTTATAAAAGTTTAATCATTTTTTATATTTCAATGGATTTTTCTTCAAAATGAACTTTCCACTCTTCAGTTCTTGAAAATTAGAATTTTAAGGTATGCTCTATGCTACTAACTTTTCAGCACAGAAGCTTAAATACATACATGAAGAAAGTGTTATTGTCATAATGTCCTGTGAAAATTCTACTAGCAAAAAATTAAGTAAAAATATTATGCTATCTGTATTATTATTAACTTTTCCTTATTCATATATAAAGAATTCAGAAAATCTGCTTGAAGAATAAATATAGATTGAAGCTAGTTCTAGAACTTAGTTTCCTTGATTTAAGACTTTGAATTAGATTAGAAACAAATAAAACAATCTATTGCTCTTTGATCGTAACTTTGACTTCTTCTCAGAAATCACTACCAATTTTTGAAATATCTGACTAATTTACTGAACTGCGAAATGTGTGAAAATATTTCAACAACACTGCAAGTGTTCCCACCCAGAGTGTTCTTGACTCTTTCATACAAAAGTATTCTCTCACTAAATGTCAAGAACGGGATCTCAGATACTCTATTAAACATAATAAATACTTTCTGGTGGTAATGATAATATGATATTCAATGCCTTTACAAATTTTAGGTGTGAAGACAATTATTTTAATTTTTAAAAATAATTTTAGAAATGGGGTCTGATTATGTTACTCAGACTAGTCTCGAACTCCTGGCCTCACGTAATCCCCCCACCTTGGCCTCCCAAAAAGCTGCATTACTGAGCCACCATGCCTGCCAAGACAATTTTTTCTGATGAACAGATTTCCCAATATTTTGAGAGACAGTTTTCCGTTACATCTCTGTGACAATAACATAAAGGACAGGCTTTATAAAATGTGTGAATGTGACAATAACACTACTAGCTAGGCCTCACAAAAGCAAAAATTAAATGTTAATACCAGATATAAAAGGAGAAGGCTTCATTGAAAGAATCTTTTATTACAATTAAGAAACACTGTGTAAAATGTACATCTTTACCTGACCTGAACTGAGGAACTGCTAAGGTATAATCATCTTACCTTTCCCCCAAAAGCTCTTCTCCTGAGTATTTTCCTACATATGCGTGATGGGTTTTATTACTTCTTTATACCCCTTTCGCAGGGACTTGCATAACACACATTTCACTTAGATAAAAATGAAATACTCTTCTCAACACATTGCTTACCTTTGCACTGAAGAAATCTCTCTCTAGATAGAGAATTTTCATGGCGTAACAAATTTAACTAGAGGCCATCTTTTTCTCCTAACTCTTAAAGAGCACCTGCTGGAAGTAGCGGCCTCTATTCCGACCCTGGAGTGTCCTCCGCCTCCATCAAGTCTCTTCCAGCCTTTCACTGACCCTTGAATATGTCACCACACAAGTGACTGCTGAGGGCAACTGACGTTGGGAAAGAGATACCAGGTCAAACATGAGCGCTCAGAGGGAAAAGGGACAGACCCAGGCAATGGAGAGGGAGCTGCTCTGGGACGGCTACCCAAGTGCTTAGTGACAGTGTTTCGATTTTTGATGGCTCCAGTTTTGTCATAGTTGGTGGGAGGCTGGGGTGGTTTTGCCCATATTCATAAGTGAAAACTGGCAAATATTAAAGGACTTGTTAAAAGTCCCTTTCATTTATTCCTATTTTACCATTGAATCACACATTTTTCCTCTTACTAGAAATGTAGAATTTTTGACCCTACTTGAGTGACTTAATACACTGCCTGGCAAAGATCACAGCAAAAAGGAGAGAAAAACCTCTTGGTGATATTAATCCCTGTCCCATTCAGTCAGACAAGGTGCCCTCAGTGGCTCCTGAAGTGTGTGGAGCAATAATAGCTTAGGAGAGACTGAATGTTGCCAGAAAAAATGAAAAAGCTGATAATCTTCATTTTATGCATAATACTAAATCAAAAGCTACTTAGCCTTATGGAGTAAAATACGTAAACCGCTTTTCATAAAAACATTGTTCCTTTCTGTTTATTTCCAGGTACAGATTAGGTTTACACATGGCAGAGGTGGCTTCAAGTGCAACATTAATACAAAGAGCATATCTGAAACTTCATTTATACTTTTTCATTTTTAAATATAAGTATATGAAAACATAATATACAAAACAACAATGTATCAACAAATTTTAGGTAAGTACACAGCTTCTCTCATATTTAGTATCTTTCAAACTATGTCCCAGAGTAATCTAAGTGTCCACAGTTAGCACTGTAGGACTGGCCACACACAGTAGGACTGGTATATTAAGAACTCTTGTGTTTCTCCTCAAGCAGTTCAGTCCCGACCGCTGCTAGAGTCTGATGAGCTCTATGAAGATTGCAAAAATAAATGGTTAGTATTTCATTTTTTTGTAAATTATTCCTAAATGACTTGCACTTTATAAAGTTGCCATAAGTAGATAAAATTTCCCATTAAACAGCGTTTTAACACTGAATATATGTCAGAGCGTGCCTACTGTTTGCAATCATACTTTTAAAATCATTTCATAGATGTACATTCATTTCTAGAGAAAGTTCTAATAAGCAAGTAGTTCAGACAAAGTATGGCGGGGAGACAAACGGCCGTCAATGATGCACTGCTTAACAGGCAGCGCTTGCTGCCTGCTGGAACGGCTCTCTCTGTAAGACTCTTGAGGACGCCACTAGAAATGGTTGTGTTTAAAGGGTAACTATGTGAGATGATAAATATGTTAAATTGCTAGACTGTAATAACCATAATAACGTAGTGATGTGCAAATGTGTTAAAACATCATGTTGTACTCCTTAAGTATACACAATAAAATATTAAAATTTAAACAAAGCTAGAAATACTTTCATTTAGTAAATTCATTCAGAGGTTTAAAGAAAATCTCAGAGACATTGTCAAGCACTTGCTTTCACCGCCCTTGTACATTTCACCCATTATCTGGGAAAAATTAAGTATTTGGCAGTGAGGAATAGTTCATACCAACAACTTCTAGGGGAAAATGAGGTCACTGAGCTGGTGATCAAAAAGAGCTAATGCAGCTCCAGTGAAAATGAGCTGCCAACATTGTTACCAAGTATCAAGGTGGGACCTGTCCTTTCTGTCTTCCACACACCTGACCCTCAGGCTGAACAATGTATCACTTTTAACCACTTTGTGAAGTATCCACCCCTTCATCCCTGTGTTGATCTTTCCATATTTCACAAGTCTGCCTTTGCGTAGAGTGGAAAACTACACAGGATAGTCTGTCCCAAGGTGCCCACTAGTGACGATACCAAAGATCGCAATCAAGGGAAGGTGATTTACGAAGTGGCAGAATATGATGAGAGAGCAGCCGCAGCAGCACGTGACTGTTGCGGTGTAAGTTCTGTCTTCCAAAAGGCAGTTAAACTCATTAGCATTTCTACTTAGGGAAATGCTGGCAAGCAATTTGTAACAATAGCACTGTCTGAAGTATAAAGCTTCAAACAAGGACTAAGAGATCAAGTTAACTACATGGTATTACATGGAGAAAAGGTATATAAAACCAGACAAAGGGAGAAAGACATGAACTACCCTAAAGCAATATGTCAAAGGTAATTTCACAAGCATCATTTACCAAAATGATATTATCTAGTTTTCACTTCCAACTAATCTCGTGAGCCTCCTTTACCAAAACTTATGTTTCTGAGGCAAATTAATGAGCTTACTTTATTTTTTATGGTTCCATATTTTGACTTACTCGCTTAGTTCACTGCATGA
The DNA here is from genome assembly GCF_041146395.1 of Eulemur rufifrons. Classification (NCBI taxonomy): domain Eukaryota; kingdom Metazoa; phylum Chordata; class Mammalia; order Primates; family Lemuridae; genus Eulemur; species Eulemur rufifrons. Next base: position 7,120,341 of record NC_090984.1, on the reverse strand, counting down.
GGATTTTCTACGTTTTAATTCTTTCACATAGAGTTGATTATGTCTTCTAAATGTGGTTTCATCAAAATCGTCTTGAGAAGTTTCTATTGCGGAGACTTCAGATTCCCCATATGTAACGCTGAGATCCATCTGAATTTTCATCTGAGATGATGGTTGTGTCTAAAACAAATTGAAAGTACACATTTTTAGATAATTATAATATGAATAGTTATTGTATTTTTTTATGTTTTGAGTTAGTGATTCAGAGAGCCATTTTAAATATGTGAAAAAAGCAGAAATTTAAAATGTTTACCATCAATATCAACTAGTTAATGTAATTCAATATTAAATCAAATTATAAAAAAGGAATCATTCTTATTTTAGTACTCATGTAATCTGACAATTCAAAGAATAATAGAGTCACTTTAAATCCTTAAAAATTGAACTGTGTATCTTAAGAACAATTCAGGAGTGTGGTCTAATCTCTAAATCAAAACTTTTTCTTTTCCTCATGTTCTTGTTTTATGCAAACTGGTCTTAATAATCAACTAATTCAATAGTGAGAATCATTAATCTGAAAGACCAATTTAGTTTTAATGCTGACGGAAACTGAAATGTTTAAAGGGAGAAACAGATGCCGTCTTCCCTGTAGAAATCTACAAAACAAAATAAAGTATAAGTCTTGTCTACATTAATAATGTATCTTTTGCCTGATACTTATAGCTTTTCATTTTTTGGTTGTTTTTTAATTTGGGGGTTTTGATTTGTTTTGTTTTTTTACTTTCTTTTTTTTTTTTGAGACAGGCTCACACTGTGTCTCTCAGACTACAGTGGCATGATCATAGCTCACTACAGCCTCCACCTCTGAGGCCCAAGTTATTCTCCTGCCTCAGCCTCTCAAGTAGCTGGAAGTACAGTCCATACACCACTACTCCTGGTAATTGCTTTATTTTCTTTATAGAGATGAATTCTTACCCCATTACCCAGGCTTATCTGGAACTACTGGGCTCAAGTGATCCTCCCACCTCGGCCTCCCACAGTACTTGGATGACAGGTGTAAGCCACCATGGGTGGTCTCTTGTGGTCTTTCTATCATCTTTTTTTCTCTCCTTCCATTGAACTCTAATATTCTTTTTTTCGAGACAGCGTCTGACTCCATCACCCAGGCTAAAGTGCACTGGCACCATCTCAGCTCACTACAGCTTCTTGAGTTCCTGGGCTCAAGTGATCCTCCAGCCTCCAAGTAGCTGGGACTGCAGGTGTGTGTCACCATGATTGGCTATTTTTTTTCCTAATTTTTTGTAGAGACGGGGTCTTGCTATATTGCCCAGGCTGGCCTTGAACTCCTGGCTTCAAGTGATCCTCCTGCCTTGGCCTCCCAAAGGGCTGGGGTTAGATATACTCTAATGTTCTTTAATACATAGTCTCATCCAGAGATCTATTTTCATTATTGTCTTCTTTCATACTAAAATCTGATTTTCAATCCTACACTTCCAATTAAAACATTTTGAGGGCCATCAAGGCCCTATTCTTAGTCCTTAATTTGATTTTTTCTCAGCACCAACTGACCATATCCTCTCCTCTGCTCCTCTGACCCCACCTTATTTCTAAATGCAGCACCCCTGATGTTTACTCCTATTCCTCTTTTTAAATTCTCTCAGAGCCCCTTAAATATCAAGGCTTTAACCCAGATTCCCTGATCTGTGCAGCCCTGACCTCTGTACTGAGGGCTCCTTCTAGTTCACGTCTCACCGACAATGTTCTCAGCCACACACTCAGCAACATTCCTTGCCGTGGATTACTTGTGCAGACAGATACAGCTACTCTTCTACAGTCTATGTGTTTTCCTATTGTGTTACTTTGAGCATAGTCTCATATTCTAATCTTGGGGGCACCCTCACCCTTAGGCTGTTGACCAGCATATTTTGTCTTTTTTTTCTTTTTATAATGCAAAACTTTTCCATGAGTGTTAGACTATCTATTATATGCCTTTGTTTCCTTGTGAATAATCTCCTTTTCCATAGAGAGATGACCATATGAAGTCTTGTAAAGCTCTTTCAGATGCTCTGTCATTTGGAGGATTGTGTCTTCCCAATCTGGATTCTTCACCTCAAAATTGTGTCCATTGAATACCTTAACCCAGGCAGTCTCTGGCTTAGGAATTCATGAGATGAGAGCTTTGTGGAGAAGTTAAGGCTATTGATTCAGTTGGTGCAAAGCTGTTTCTTATGGCATTTTTGATTCACAGGGTACACCTCAAAGTGGTGAGTAATTCTAGGCCATATTTCTAACTCATTTCTATGGGAATCTACAGAAAATCCCTCATTGTTTGTCAATAACCTAAATAGGTTTTGAGTATTCTTACGAATTTTTTAATTTTTGATGCCTTAATCTATTCCTGTAAGACACACATTTAGGGCATGTCTCCTGCCGTCCTCACTCACAGAAGACTCATCATCAAAATATTGTCGTGTCACTTATATGAAAACTATGCTAATAAAATGTGACCAATTTATATGAAACCTAAGAGAAAGGCCAGTCAACAACAATGTTTAGTTTCCCCGATAGGTGTATCTGTAAACAGAATTGCATCAATCTTCCTATCATGACTTAAAGAAACTAGTTAGTAGGTGTATCTGCTTCATTGCTCTAATTTAGTCCTCACAAGGAAGTCACCTGATCTTCATTCCTACAAAGGAGAGCACGATGACACAGGACTCCTGTTCTGCATGGTAAACAGTTACATAGTTTTCACTACACATCAATAAATTCTTATAGTATCCTGGAATACACACCAGTCTTTTCTGAGATCATACTTAAGCCTTAAAAAGACTGATGAACACATGTGAAAAGGAAAAAGTTAGTTTCTGAACTTCCGGAGCTAGGAGCAGTGTGCTACCCTGTAATGCCTGCCACGGCATTTCTTTTGTTTTAAAATCCAAACAGAAAAACACATCCCTTCAGAGGAACAATCTCACATAATGACCTAGTTCCCATTCTTGACGGGGAATACAAATCACAACATTAAAAGCAGTTTATTCTCAAAATCTCACTGGACAGTTTTAGATTACAGGAGAATTTTGGAATTCTAGAATCATTCCTCAAATCTCTTCTTAGAATTGTAAAATATATTATAAACTGCTGGCAGCGACTCAGAGAGTTGCGCACCCACGTCCACAGCAGCATTATTTTCAATAGCAAAAACCACAGAAACAACCCCAATGTCCATCAGTGGATGAATAGATAAACAAAATGTGGCATATATAAAATATTCCTTTCAGGCTATCATAATCTCCTTATTAAAATCTTAATGCCAAAATCATTAATTTTATGAATTCAGTTTCTTCCATAAAGTCAAGAGGACTTGCACTGCCAGTAGCGAGTGATATCAGTATGAATGCAATAAATATACCATCGGTGAGACTTTTCATATTGCCTAAAACATTCTTATATACAGATAGTCCCTGACTTCTGATGACCCAACTTACAATTTTTCAACTTTACAATGGTGTAAAACCTTTGCAATTTTGATATAATTATGATGCTTCAACTTAAAATTTTTTGTTTACAATGGTGTGAAACCATCTCAATTTCAATATGTTTTGAATTTTAAATTTTGATGTTTTTGCAGGCTAGCAATATGTGGTACAGGAGATACTCAATACTGCATTATAAGGTAGACTTTGTGTGAGATTATGCTACCCAACTTTAGGCTAACGTAAGTGTTCTGAGAATGTTTAGGGTAGGCTAGGCTACGCTATCATGTTCAGTAGCTTAGGGGGATTGGACGTTTTAAATGCATTTTTGTCCTATGATATACTCCACTTACGGTGGGTTATCAGGATAGGACCCCACTGTATGTCATGGAGCATCTATACTATGGGCGGAGCATCCTGAATCTGAAAATCTGAAATTCAAAGTGCTCCAAAATCTTAATCTTCTTGCATGTGGACATGACACCACAAGTGGGAAATTCCACATCTGACTTCATGTGGCAGGTTGCAGTGCAAACACACTCAAAGCTCTGCTTCATGCACAAAATCATTTCAAAACATTCCATAAAATTACCTGCAGGCTTTGTGCATAAGGTATTTGTGAAACATAAATAAACTGTGTGTTTAGACTTGGATCCTACCCTCAAGATATTTTATTGTGTATATACAAATATTCTAAAATCTAAAACACTTCTCATCCCAAGCATTTTGGAGGAGGGATACTCAACCTGTACTATCAGAGAAATAAAATTCCCTTTCAGTATGACAGAAAGTAAGTGACTGACTTACAGAACTTGGACTTAACAGTTGCTTCTCATACTGCTCAATGTTGTCCATTGCCTTTTTGATGCTTGCTTTTAATTTTGAATTTTCAATTTCAAGGCTAAAATGTATATTTTGAAACAATTAATATCACAGATAAATTTTTAAAATACCAAATAATTTTTGAACAAACATCTGAAAATATAATTACATAATTTCTTAAAGATTTGAAAAGCAGATAATTTGGCAACTGTATCATTTTTCTAGCTGTATTTTGTGGATAATATGCAAAATCTAGAAAAATGTACAAAAGGTATGCATTTCAAAATAGCTTAAAGCTAAAACTTTTCCTTGGCTTCACACAGATGTACTTATTACCACAGCTGATATAATCTCATATTACACTGCTTATTTGCTTTATAAATACTCAAGTTATTTTGCGTGCTGCTATTAATTATACTTTTGCATGTGGTCTTCCATCTTCTTGTTCCATCTTAAAGCCTCTGTCAATTGATCTGCCAGGGATTTTTGCACCTAAACCAAAAAATTTGTAAAGATTTACACTTGGAAAACCAACATGTCCATCAACAGATGAATGGATAAACAAAATTTGGTATATGTATTTATAAAATATTTTTATACTATTGAAATATTTTTATTGAAATCTTACTACCCACATCATTAATTTTAGAAAGTAAGTCAATTTCTTCTATAAAGTCAAGGGGACTTGCACTACTCCTAGTAAGTACTATCATTATAAATAGAGTAATGTTTTCATCAGTGAGACTTTTCTTATTATATAAAATATTCTTATATATAAATAATCCCTGACTTACGATGGTCTTACTTCCAATTTTTTGATTTTATAATGGTGTGAAACCACTGCAATTTTGACATAACGATGATGGTTCATCTTAAAATTTTTTGACTTTACTATGGTATGACATCCCAATTTCAATGTATTTTTTAATTTTGAATTTTGACCTTTTTTCCAGGCTAGCAACATGTTGTATGTGAGATATTCAATATTTATTATATGACAGGATTTGTTTTAGATGATTTTACCCAACTACAGGCTAATGTATGTGTTCTGAGCATGTTTCAGGTAGGATGGGCAAAGCTATGATGTTCAGTAGTTTACATGTATTAAATGTGTTTTCATCGTATGATATTTTCAACTTACGACGGGTTTATCATAGTATGACACCCCTGTAAGTCAAGGAGAATCTGTACTACAGGTTGAGCATCATCATATCAAAACCTGAAATTGAAAATGCTGCAAAACCTTAATCTTGTTGAGGGTTGACATGACACCACAACTGGAAAATTTTACATTTGACTTCATGTCACAGGTTGCAGTGAAAACACACTCAAATTTGTTTCATGTACAAAATTATTTTAAAACATTATGTAAAAATACCTTCAGGCTTTGTGCGTAAGTTGTGTATGTAACAAATAAATTTTGTGTTTACACTTGGATCCCAACCCCAAGATATTTCATTATGTATCTACAAATATTCCAAAATCCAAAACATTTCTGGGCCCAACCATTTTGGATGAGGGATACTCAACCTGTACTACGAGAGAAATAAAATTCCTTTTGGGTATGACAGAAAGGAAGAGACTGACTTACTGAACTTGCACTTAACAGGTGTTTCTCACGCTGCTCAAGTTTGTCCGCTTGCTCTTTGATGGTAACTTTTAATTTTGTATTTTCTATTTTGAGCCTAAAATATACATCATAAAATAATCTCAGATAATTTTTAAAAATATCATGTAATTTCAAACCAAACATCTGAAGATATCACTACATAAATTCTTAAAGATTTGAAAAGTAGATGATTTGGCAACTATCATTTTTTCTTGCTATGTTCATGGAAAATGTGCAAATTTAGAACTAATGTACAAAAAGTATGCATTTCAAAATAGCTTAAAGCTGAAATTTTTCCTTGGCTTCACACAGATATAGTTATTATCATAACCGGTACAATTCTCAAACTATAAGCTTATTTGCTTTATTAATACTCAAGTCATTTTTTGTGCTGCTTTAAATTGTACTTTGTCCTGTGGTCTTCCAGCTTCTCAGCACGTCGTCCAGTCTCTTTCAGCTGATTGTGCGCTTCTTGTAGCTAAAACAAGGAATTTTTTAAAAATTACATTTGGAAATAACCTGCATTTCCATCAATGCATGAATGGATAAACAAAACGTGGTATATAGAAAACATGGTTTTTAGACTAACACACTTTTATTAAAAAAAAAATAATAATCTAGCACAGATCTGCCCATCACCTGTTTGTGTAGCTAAATTTTATTGGAGCACAGACACACCCCTTCATTCTGCATATTATTTATGGCTCCTTTTGTGCTGTAACCGCACAGTGGAGCTGTTGCAACAGGGACCTTCTGGCTCACAAAACCTAAGATTTATCTGGCCCTTTACACAGAAGTTTAGCAACCCCTGTTCTAGGATGAAAATACAACATTATTCTTGTTTTCAAATTATGTCATACCAGGTAAATACTCAAATTTACAAAAGTGGTAAAATGGGAAAAGATGGAAAATCACATTATGGTGAGCGTTTCTATTTTTGTGTTCCAAGCACCACCACTTGAACTGGCATTTTATTTTATTTTTATGTATATATTTAGCTTTTTATAACAAGGCAACTTACAAACTTTCAACATCTAATACTGACCATCATCTTTCCTTTTCAGGGAGAGAAAAAGACAATTTAAAAATAAACAGGATCAAAAGTGCAATAGAGAATGTCAATTCCAAGTAGGACCCTACGGTTCTGCTGACTCTCCCATCGTGTGGCAGGGCTCACGTCATCACTAGGAGAGAATTTATTTTTAAAGTGTCATCTTAAACTGTGAGGATGACTGTCAAACCTCAAAATTAAACATGCCAAAGGAGAAGCCATGTTAAAACTTCCACTTAACCGACCCAGCCATGTCAGAGCCATGCTTTGCTGACCACATACGACCACACAAAGTTTTCTTTTTCTTGTTTTAAACAAGAGAAAGCAGATAGATACCAGTTGGTAAATGGAACTGTCTATATTCATAGAGAGACACAGTGTACTCTCTTGAGTCCAATATAAAGGGAAAAGAGAAAAAAGCTAGACTTCTACGCATCCCTACACAGGGGCATAGCACCCTGCAGATTCCAGTAGAGTGAGGGGAGCATGTCTTCATTTTCACCCACAGGGTCAGTGGGGTTGATCCTGCAGATGACAATGAGAAGTTCCGTGGAATAGTTTGAGAGGCAAGGTCTACACACAGGAAAGAAGACCTGAGTCTGAATGCCAGCTCCACCATTCCTAGGTATGTGACCTTGTGCAAAAAGGTCAAACTAACGGCTCAGTTTCTTCATCTATAAATGGAGAGAATAATAGTGTCCTCCTTCCTGGGATGTGGAAAAGATTAAATTGGGGAATATACCTAAAGTACTTGGAAAACTATGAGGCACATAGTGAGTGATGTATATATTTACTATTAACATTACTATTTTATTTTTTATGTTCTAATAAAATTTTATCTTTTAGGCAGGTGGCACGCCCATGGAAGTGGTCTCCTACAGTTGCATTGAATCACTCTTCACACCACTGAAAGTGGCATCAAATAGGAAGCATGAGGTCCAGAATACATCCCTAGTGCTTCCTAGAACTGTCACCAGTTCCACTAGCCGGCAGAGCTTTTGTCTACTTATGAGAATTCATGGCTTTCTTCTGTCTGTAGCACTCGGTGGGATGGTCACGTACCGCGGTGCACAGACCAGCTCCAGGATTGAGCAGCATGGGACTGACGTGACCACCAGAGGTAGGCTAAAGCCACTGCCCTGAAAACACTGGACCCTATTGCTAAATCAAGGTGCCTGGAATAATTCGTTCCCAGCAACTGTATATTTGGGGCTGCGCTGGCAAGCACTCTGACGAGCAGATTAATGTTACGTGGTGTGGCAGATCAGAAGGGCTACAGCCGGAACTCTTCAGTTGGTAAAGCAGTGCCTATCTACAAATCCCAGTTCTGACTATGTAATAAAGGAAGACTAATTTAAATTTTCTATTTGATAGTGAGAAAGGCATGAGTATTTGAATGAATAATTCTCCCCTATTAGATTAAGTAGTTTCCATTTTAGATTTAATTGCTTAAAATACATTCAGAATAAAATTTTATTACATCAATCTCACAGAGAAGAGATTTTTGGTATGGTATAAAGTCTTTAATTTTACCCTAACAACTATAAAGAAAAAACATTTTCAATTTATATAAGCATAAGTGATGGGCACATCAGATATTATTCCTCCCTTAGACAAATTTATGATTAGACAAGATTAACTCTCATAAAAAAATCAAAGCAATGCAAAATGAAGGACTAACTTATTCTGCACAGACTAGACAACAAGGGCTGAGGCATAAGATCAATGAGAGTCACAACAGTCAGAAAAGCTCCATGAAGAAGGGGAGATTGTGCGCCAGGTCTGAATGCATGAGGCCAGATGACCAGAAACTGAAAAGGCAGCAAGGACAGCATGAGAAAGGCAGAAAGATGGTGAAATCCACCAACTAACTCTGAGGATAATGTTCAATGGCAGGGAAATAAAAACGTACATTCACATATAACTTGTGAATGAATGTTCATGGCAATATTATACGTTATAGCCAAAAGGTGGAAACAACCTAAAGGTCCATCAAGTGCTGAATGGGTCGCTGGACAATAGGGTGTTATTGGACAATATTAAGCGATGCAGCAGTGACACCCGCTACAGCACGGACGAACCCTGCAAACACGCCATGTGAAAGGAGCCGGTCATGAAGGACTACGTCCCGTGTGACTCCGGTATAGGAAACGTGCAGAACAGGCAAATCCATGGAGACGAAGGTAGATGGTGGTCGCCCGGGACTGGGGGAGCTGGGGGGCTACGATGAGGGTGGAGGTGATGGCTCTGGGATGCAGGGTTTCTTTTTACAGTGATGACCATGTTCTGAAATTGATTGTGGCGATGGTTACACAACTCTGTGAATACACTAAGAGACATTTAAATGGGTGAACGCCATGGTATGTGAATGAGACCTCAATAAAAATCCAAGGGCAGGATCTGGATAATTTTCTTAATTCTCTGTTTTGACGTACGTGCTATACATGGCCTGAATATTTCTATGCTTTTATGATACAATTTAAATGAAAGGAAACTTAACCTTTCAAAAAGGTTGTAAATTAACCTAAAACATTTGCATTTTGAAGAATAGTATAATAGCCTTTCTGTACAAGCTAACCTGAAATCCAGGACATAAGTGTAGACAGATTCTGTATCGAGTCACAAAAGCAAAGATGAGAAATAAGACTATGTTCTGGAACATTCCCTTAGACATTATCCTCTGATTTAATCTGGCCTGCCTTACCATGGCAATAGAGAAATCACTAAAAACATTGTTTAACAGGAAAAACATTCTCTCAACTTCTGTGAAGAATGATGCATAATCCTCAAGTTTCCTAAGGGCGGCACATATTATAAGAAAATATACTTGTAATTATAAGAAAAGATGCCAGGACAAAAGTCACTGTTTAAGAAATAAGTGCATTATAAATATAATAAAATTGTAATAAAACTAATCATAAGGAAAATATGAAAGAAAGCTGTCCACTGAAACTAGTAACCTAAAATACTTTATATTATTAAACCTGCTCTAGATGAACTGTTGACAAGTTAAATTTCATACATACTTGACTTGTGATCTGACTTAACTGCTGCTTTGAATCCTGGGCCTCATCTTCTAAATGAGCGTGACAATGTGATTTCTTATTTTATTGTATTTTATGTTCCAACAATATTGCATACTTTAGGCCAATGGAAGTGATCTCTTACAGTTGCACTGAATCATTCTTCACACCTCCGAAAGTGGCATCAAACAGGAAGCATGAAGCCCATGATACACCTCCAGTACTGCACAAAACTCACCAGTTCCACTAGTCAGCGGTACTTTTTTCCACTTCTAAGAATTCACAGCTTACTTCTCTCTGTAATACTCAGTGGGATGATCATGTACCGCAGGGCACAGAGTGCCTGGAGCCTTGAGTAGTATGGGACTGACATGACCATCAGAGGAAGAGTAAAGCCATTTGCCTGAAAACATTGGAACCTGTGGCTAAGTCAGGATGCCCGAATCAGCTCATTCCCAGCGCCTGTGGATGCTGGGCTGCGTTAGCAAGCACTCTGACGAGCACATTAAGGTTGTGCGGAACAGCACAGCCGAAAGGCTGCAGCCAGAGTTTTGCAGCTGGTGCAGTGATATTAATCTACAAATCCCAGTTCGAGCTACATAGTGAAGGAAGGCTAACTTAAATTTTCTTTTTCATAAGGAGAAAAACATGAGTATTTGATTCAACAACTCTCCTCCACTAGTGTAAGTAGTTGCAGTTTTATATGTGATTGCTTAAAATATATTTAGAATAAAACTTTATTATGTCACTGTTGCAGAGAAGAAATTATTGGTATGGATTAAAGTATTTCATTTTTATCCTGATAACTGTAAACATAAAACATTTGGAGAAGAGTATAATAGCCTTTCTGTACAAGTGAACCTGAAACCCATGAAATAAGTATACACAGAATCTGTATCCAGTCACAAAAGTGAACATGAGAAGTAAGACTATGTTCTAGATCATTCCATTACATCTTATCTTCTGATTTAATCTGGCGTGCCTCACGATGGCAATAGAGATATCACTAAATAAAATTTTTAATAGGAAAAATGTTCTCTCAACTTCTCTGAAGGATGTATAATTGTCAAGTTTCCTAAGAGTAAATATTATAAGAAAACATATAAGTAATGGTTACAAAAAATGGCAGAATGAAAGTAAGAGTTTAAGAAATAAGTGTAAATAAAGGTAATAAAATTGTAATACATTTCATCATAACAAAAATACCAAAGAAAGCTGTCCCCTGAAACTTGTACCCTAAAATACTTTATATTATTGAACCAACTCTAGATGAACTGTTGACATGTTAAATTTCATACATACTTGACTGTTGGCCTGACTTAATTGCTTCTGTGAATTCTGAGCCTCATCTTCTAAATGAGCGTGACAACATGATTTAATCTCTAGCGAAGTCTGGGACCCAGAGAGCTTTTGTACAGTATTCACCAGTTCTTGCTGAAGTTGTCTCACAACTGCCTGATAAGACATTTTTGTTACTGATGTTATAAATCACCTCATTATTAAATTATGTTAACAATATTTAACATATATACTTTGAAAAATATCACCACATACATCGATTCACCTTCCTTTCCTTGTGTGTACCCATTCGTGTTTATCACCGAATTTGGCTAAGGACACCACAGGTGGTGCTGTCTTCCTGCCAGATCAGTATTCTGTTACCCACACACAGATTTACTTCACTATTCATTCCTCCCCTGACGAATGTGAAATGCTTAACAACCCACTGACCACCTTCACAGGTATGCGGGTGGGACAGGTGGTGGCCAGTTCTACACCGTGAAACGTTTTCCCTCTGAGTTCCCCACGTATTCAATCCCTTACTTAAATCCTTCCAGTAGGTTTCTATCTCAGAAGAAAAGTAAAATTCTAGTGGCCCTCCGGACCCTGGGTAACATGGACTCCACCTTCCTCCCCGACCTCAGGTCCTCAAACTCTGTCCCCTACCCAGTCCTTTCCCACTCTACATAAATCCTACCACCCCTGACTGCTCTGAAAATGGGGATCCAGTACCAAACTAATACACCACAGATAGCTACAGTAATCTCTGTACTGGACAAAGTTATATCCAAATGACAACCTTTGAGAGTTGAAATGAAAACTATGAGCAAATTGTTTGTAAAAATATTCAAAGTAAATTATAAATACTAGTAGGAAGATTAAATCAAATATAGTTTTGCTGAATTTCAGCCCATTTGTCCCAAATTATGATACAATTAAAAGTGGATGCCTTTAAAGAATCGAATGATCATAAAATACATAATTTAAGATTAAAATATTCTCAGACTTAAGTCAAGTAGACATGAATAAAAAAAATTATAGAAACTAAAATGTGTAAAAATCTACTGAGGAAGTATCACAAGGTACAGCAATACACTTCAGTTCATCTGGAAAAGCTGGTATTAACTGTCAAAGTAAGCCACTTAATTGAATCTTAACTTCCAAATACACATTCCAGGTGTGAGCACTTCTCTTTATCTGCATCATCATGGTCTTAAAATGAGGCAACATAAAGAGATTAAATTATTTCAGTATTAAAGGAACATGTTAGCAATATTACTCAATATCTATTAAAAATCGGTAACTTAAACTCTTAAAATTTCCTAAGCGACTCATTGTCTTTACTCAAAGCGTCTCTCAGCTCCAACATTTATTTGCTGGAAACAAGGATGTGTCTAGGCTGATATCACAAACACATTTATCATCTTGATATTGTCACAATTCAACCAGATACAACATTTAGCCATCACCAAATATTAATGAAATTTTCTTCTAGAAAGTTAGAAAAAATATTTCTTTCTTAATACTTACTTCTCTTTCCACTTTCTCTTTTTCATGTTGGTACACTCTTTCTTTTAAACGATTACATTCGTGCATTTACTTCTGATTTTTCTCTTCTAACAGAAGACTATGCATTTTACTCTCTGCTTCAAGTGTTTTTACAGTCGCATGAAATTTGTGTTGATTAGTAGTTAATGTCTTGTCTTTATTGGCAACTTCCTTGTGAGCATGATCTAGTTGTTGTTGAAGTAACATGTTTTTACGTTGCTCTTCAGATAATCTCTCCTCCAAAGACTCCTGCTTTATGATGTACTTATTCACTTTGTCTTGTTCACCTTGGAACATCCGTCCCATTTCCTTCCTTTGAAACTCTGTCTCCCTCAGGTCTCTTTGTGCACCTTCTAAAACCAGAGTCTTTTCTTGGAGAGCATCTCTTGTATGACGGAACTCAACTTGTAGCCTTCTGAATTTACCTTCGGATTCATGAAGCAGTTGAAAAAGGTTGTTGGCATGAGAATTCATATATTCCTCTCTACCAGACCACTCATCTTTTGCTTGCTGGAAAACAAACCCTAGGTCTTTCGCTGTGGTCTGACTTTGATCACGATCCTGAATAACAGCAGCCAGTCTAAGTTTGTATGACTCAACTTCTGTTTTCAGTTTTTCTTCGTTTTGTTTTTCTTCTTCCAGTTCATGTTTTAGTATTATATTCTCATGCGTTAGAAGAGTGATATTGCAATCATGCAAGAATATTGTATTGGTGACTCTTTCCCCGTTGAGTTTTATAGTCTTTTGAAGGTCATTATCCTTTTCTTGTAAGATTTTATTGTCCTCCAAATATTTCTTTTCCTTTTCTTCATTTTGCATTTTTATTGTGTTTTTTCTACTCCTAGACTGGCAATTTCATCACACAACATGTGATTCTTTTTTTTTTTTTTTTTTGGAGACAGAGTCTCACTTTGTTGCCCAGGCTAGAGTGAGTGCCGTGGCGTCAGCTTAGCTCACAGCAACCTCAGACTCCTCGGCTTAAGCGATCCTACTGCCTCAGCCTCCCGAGTAGCTGGGACTACAGGCATGCGCCACTATGCCCGGCTAATTTTTCTATATATATTTTTAGTTGTCCATATAATTTCTTTCTATTTTTAGTAGAGACGGGGTCTCACTCTTGCTCAGGCTGGTCTCGAACTCCTGACCTTGAGCGATCCACCCGCCTCGGCCTCCCAGAGTGCTAGGATTACAGGCGTGAGCCACCGCGCCCGGCCACAACATGTGATTCTTATGCAACAGATCTGTTTCTTTGTCATGACTAGCAGAAATCTAAGTGAAACAAAGGAACGTGTTAGCTGTTACTCAATAAAACGCCATTCATAATTTCCTCTGAAGTTAAAAAATAACCTGTACATTTATACAATGAAAGTGTTGCAAATCAGTGGCTATCTAACTGGAAAAAGAAGGTGGATCCAAACCTCAAACCTTATAGAGCATCAACTCCCAAAGTTTCAAAAATTTATATGAGAAGGGGGGGAAGATGGCTGAGTAGAGACACGACCTGTCAGATCATCCTGGAGGGAAGGAAGGGTTTCAGAGAAAGCAGAGGGGGCAAAGGGCACAGCTCCAGTGTAGTTCTGGGGAAGTTGCCAGAGCCTGCCAGAGGTTTCACAGGGAAAAGGTTCAGAGCAGAGCAGGAAGAAAAAAGACATCAGCAGAGATCAACCCCAGAGAAGCTGGGTGCCTCGTGGAGAGGGTGGGTGGGGGATTTGTTTCTCCATCCGTCACACCTGTGGTAATCAGGCGGCCTCCAAGCTGCTTGGGAGCTTTTCCACCCACATGAGCCCAAGGGCTACTGCAACCAACGCAGTAGGGGCTTCTTGAAAATAAAGCATCAGGCTTCCAGCCCCTTTGGGCTCTCTCCAAACAGCCATGGTCTGGAAGCGAGATGGCAGGCACCATACTGCTTTTCTGCCGATGGCATCTCTTTGTCCACCCCAGAGAGCACCGGCCCTTCAGTTTTCACGTCACCTGCACCCACACAATTCCCTGCTCCTGCCCAGACGACAGTGGCCCTGGAGAATTTGTGTGATCCCAGAGCTTGGACAGTTTGTGTGGGCTTCCCTCCAGGGAGAGGGACCCGGAGGGGCTGGAGTGCTGGCTCTCCTCTGTTCACAGTCTCTTTTCCTCCCCCCTCCCCCACCTACTGCAGCCAAGAGCAATGAGTGAGCTGAGACTCTCAAAAGTGGCTGAGTCCCCTGTGTTCTTGTACCCATGAGTCTGAGGTTTCCCCAGAGAGTGGGGCCCACACCTTTCCCTTTGAGGATCTGTGGTGGACGTAGGGGTGCCTGGTCTGGGAGTTCCCTTCCCACCAGCACTCCCTGGGGATGCCTGCCAGTGGGATCGGCATGTGGGCCAGGTCCTGTAACCCCAGGACTCGACCAGGTTGCTTGGAGGCACAGAGGGGAGATCTGACAACTAAACTGGGGAAGCAAAGGAGCCCACCTGGGCACAGCTGACAGAAGAGTGCGGCGTGGGTCCAAGACTGCAGCAAACAGGTGGAGCACCGCTCCCCCCACAGGAAAGCCACACTTGCAGACTGGGGTGGGACCTTGGACAGGGAGTTCCCCCACCTTTGGCACCGTTGCTGGCAAACTCAGTGAGTTCAGATGCCCGTTTGCAACCAGACACTGGAGGGAGACTTGTGGAGCAGGGCAGGAGGGAGAAGAGTGAATCTCACTCCAGACAGCCAGTCTCTGAATCCCAGATGGGCCCTTGCCCATGAGCAGACCTTCCAGTTTGGTGAAACTGCATCAGCACCCTTCCCAGCAGCTTTCCCCAGCAGCCTGGGAGCCGATCTTTGATCCTTGCAAGACAGTTCTAGGGCCTACGTCTGCGGAGCCTGAAGGCAGGCTTACCCCACCTAGCCCCACTCAGCCTCACTCCTGCCTCCACCTCACTGAGGCGGAGAACTGGGAATCCCCTGGGAGCTCCAGGGCCCCTCCCACTGCCTGTGGCATCCAGGCGCTTCTCCTGAGGGGCTAGCCATGGTCACAGGCACAAAGGACAACATTGCAACTGGCCCTTTCCTGCAAGCACAAACCACTTGTACAGCCCATTACAGCATCTACTGACTCAGTCCAACAGGGCATGGCTGATTCTTACCCCAAGCCCCACTTACCATCTCAAGAGATTAATCTGGGTATCCCAACTTAACTCACACTGCTGGGGAGAAGGAGAAGACAGAAAAACAGAAGCAGCCCATGGGGGCACTGCCTTTAAGGAGATGGGTAAAAGTTGCAGGCAGCTTGACCTGTTAGGGGAGCCCTCCACCTCTGCAGACCTCTAGGCAATTGGGAGACTGCTCAGAGTCTGTGCAAAGACATTGCAACAGAAAGCAGGCACTGCAGAGATATGGCAGCTGCCAATCCTGGTTTCTGCAGCTAATGCCATCCTGAATGCTTAGGTGCATGCCACCAGGTCTGCTCAGGACTCGGCTTTCCAGCAGTAGCCTTCACATCACCCCTGCTAGGCCAGGGAGGGAGCACACAGAACAGACGCTCCCCCGTGCCATGCGCTGTGACGGGGAGCCACGCACCCCTCCCCGCTGTGGGGAATCTGAGCAGAAGACGAGACTCAGGCACCACAGGCACCATCTGGGAAGCCTTGGTTGACTGCCTCCGTGGGACCTAGGTCGGTGGAGAACCTCGGCTGACCAGCAGCCCTGGCCCACCTCCACAGTCATGAGGCCCCTTGGACAAAACGCTGCTTTGATGGGGCTGCAGCAGTCTCCCTGCTGGTGGATCAGCCCCCACCTCTGTGGCTCTGCCCCCGTGTTCCCCAGATACAGCTCAGAGTCCATCGCTGCACCTGAGACTGAGGCTCTACAACTGTTGCTCCAGGGCCCCCACTGGACCTATAACACCACCCCTAAGATTCTAGAGTTATGCCTGGGTCCCAAGACCCACCCTTGAGTCTCCACCAATGTCTCTGGGCTGGCAGAACAACCCTGAGGTCCAACACTTTAACAGGGACCCCCAGTCTTGAGCAGCCATTATTCCTGGACCTGGTTAGGGCAAATGCTCACAACCCACTCACCCATGACCACTGCGTAGGTAGACTTACTCAACTGCCACTGTCACCTCCACTGGATGACCTGGTGCAGAGCAAACCCTCACAACAAGAGCTTCCATGGAGAGGGTCGCATCCAGCCCCCAACTCAAACGTCCAATAATGACCTAGGGAACAATCCACTACCCTGCACAGAGATCATCCCACACTGGCTTGCACTGAGGGAATCACAGGGGAATGGGACAAAACAGGACAGCTGTTCTATAGGCTCTCAGTGCACCTGCACCTCCCTTGCTGGGTCAACACCCCAGAGTAGGACACAAAAGCTCCATCTAGGGTCTTCCCCTTCCCCTGACTAAACAGGAGAGTTCCCAGCAAAGGAGAACAGGTGCCCTGCGATCCTATTAGCCTGGAGCACAGAGAAGAGGATTCAGATGAGAAGAAATCAGCAAAACAACTCTGGCAACATGAACAAACAAAACAATTTCACATCCCCAAGGGATCACAATGGAGCTATGGTAGTGGACTACAACCACAAGGAAATTACCAAAATTACAGAAATGGAATTCAGAATATGGATGTCAAATAAGATCAATGGAACTGAAAAGAAAGTTGAAAACCAACAAAAAGAACTCAAAAAATATTTCAGGAAATTAATGAAAAAGTCACTAAAGTGCCAAACAACATAAGAGAGGATAAAATACTACAGAACTTAAAGAAATGAAAGAGTAATTTAGGGAATTCAAAACACAGCAGAAAGCTTTAGCAACAGACTAAACTGAGGAGAATAAAGAATCTCAGGCCGGGCGCGGTGGCTCACGCCTGTAATCCTAGCTCTCTGGGAGGCCGAGGTGGGCGGATCGTTTGAGCTCAGGAGTTCGAGACCAGCCTGAGCAAGAGCGAGACCCCATCTCTACTAAAAATAGAAAGAATTATATGGACAGCTAAAAATATATATATAGAAAAAATTAGCCGGGCATGGTGGTGCATGCCTGTAGTCCCAGCTACTCGGGAGGCTGAGACAGGAGGATCGCTTGAGCCCAGGAGTTTGAGGTTGCTGTGAGCTAGACTGACGCCACGGCACTCACTCTAGCCCGGGCAACAGAGTGAGACTCTGTCTCAAAAAAAAAAAAAAAAAAAAAAAAAAAAAAAAAAAAAAAAAAAAAAAAAAAAAAAAAAGAATCTCAGAGCTTGAAGATAAGACTCTTGAGGTAACCCAGACATTTAAAGAGGCAGAGGAGAATAAAAAACACTAAGTAATCACTTGGAGAGCTGCAGGATCATGTGAAGTGAACTAACATACGAATTATAGGTACCACTGAGGGAGGAGAAGAAAGAGCTAAAAGCATGGAAAATCTATTTGAGAGAATTATTCAGAAAAACTTTTCTGATATCGCCAGAGATCCAGACGTTCAGATACAAGAAGGTCATCGAACACCAGCAACATTCATAGCAAATAAGTCATCCCCAAGACAGAGTAATCAAACTGGCCAAAGCCAAAATGAAGGAGAAAATTCTACAAGCAGCAAGACGAAAGTAACAACTGACCTACAAAGGAAAAGCCATCAGGCTAAGTGCAGGCTTCTCAGTGGAAACTTTACAAGCTAGAAGGGAGTGGGACCCCATCTTCAATCTTCTTAAACAGAACAACTGTCATCCTAGAATCTTGTATCCTGCAACACTAAGTTTCCCAATTGATGGAGAAATTAAGTTTTTTCCAGACAAGCAAACATTGAGGGAATTTATCATGACCAGACCTGTGCTGCAGGAAATACTCGTAACTTCATGATACAGGAATTAGCACAATAGGGAACCACCAGTGTAAAATTATATAAAAAAGCTAAACCTCACATCTCTTGTAAAACAATAGCACAAGAGGGAAAACAAAGCAATAAGGTACTACCCAACATGATGAACACAACATCATGCCATATAAATTCTATCACTCAACAATAATGGTTTAAATGCTCCACTTAAAAGACATATGTTCCAGTTCTAAGCAGGAATGCTTTCAGTTTATCCTCATTCATTATGATGTTGGCTGTGGGTTTGGTGTATACGGTTTTTACCATTTCGAGGTAAGTTCTATCTATGCCCATTTTGTTAAGCGATCTTATCATAAAAGGGTGCTGAATTTTGTTGAATGCTTTTACTGCCTCTATGGAGAGCATTATATGAACTTTGTTTTTGCTTCTATTTATGTGGTGAATTACATTTATTGATTTGCATATGTTGAACCATCCCTGTGTCTCTGGGATGGCTTTGGTATCAGGGTGATGTTGGCCTCATAAAATGTGTTGGGAAGGATTCCTTCCTTTTCAATGTTGTGGAATAATTTCTGCAGGATAGGCACCAGTTCTTTGTATTAATAGGTCTGGTAAAATCTGGGTATGAAACTATCTGGTCTAGGACTTTTTTTTTCTTGGAAGATTTTTTTGTTGCTGCTTCAATTTCGGTACTTGATATTGGTTTGTTCAGGAATTCCATTTCTTCTTGATTGAGCCCAGGGGGGCTGTCTGTTTCTAAGAATTTGTCCATTTCCTCCACATTTCCAAGTTATGTGCATAGAGATTTTCATACTATTCAGAGATGATATCTTGTATTTCCATGGTATCAGTCGTAATTTCTCCTTTTTCATTCCTAATTGAGATTATTAGTGTCCTTTCTTTTCTGCTTCTGCTTAATCTGGTGATAGGCATGTCAATTTTGTTTATCTTTTCAAAGAACCAACTGTTTGTTTCATTAATCTTCTGTATAGTTCTTTTATTATCAATTTCATTTAGTTCTGCTCTGATCTTGGTTATTTCTTTGCTTCTGCTGTGTTTGGGAATGCTTTGCTCTCCTTTTCCAGTTCTTTGAGACAATTCATTATTAGATTATTGATTTGTGAACTTTCTGTCTTCTGAATGTAGGCATTTATGGCTATGAACTTTCCTCTCAGGACTACTTTAGTTGTATCCCTCAGATTTTGATAACTTGAGTCACCTTCATCATTTAGTTCAAAGAATCTTTTGATTTTCATTTTAATTTCCTCCTTGACCTATCATTCAGCACTAGGTTGTTTAGTTTCCATGACTTTGTATAGAGATGAGTGTTTCTGTTGGAGTTTATTTCTAATTTTTTCCACTGTTGTCTGAGAAGACGCATGGCATAATTTCTACATTGAGCCATGTTTTGTGGCCTAGGATGTGGTCAGTCTTAGAGACTGTCCCATGAACTGATGAGAACGTAATTTCAGTGGTTTTTGGGTAGAAAGTTCTGTAAATGTCTAGTAGGCCCATTTGTTCTAGAGTTCTGTTTAAGTCCATCGTTTCTTTATGCAGTGTTTGGAGAATCTGTCCTATTCTGTTAGAGGGGTGTTGAAGTCCCTGGCTATTATGGTGTTGCTGCTTATCATTTTGTTTAGATCGAGTAGGATTAGCTTTATGAATGTGGGTGCTCCTGTGATAGGTGTATAAATATTTAGAATTGTCATGTCTTCTTGTTGAATTGTTCCCTTTACCATTATATAATGACCATCTTTGTCTTTCATTACTTTTGTTGATTTGAAGACTAAGATATCTGATGTTAGAATTGCTACACCAGCCTTCTTTTGGTTTCCGTTTGCATGGAATATTGTTTTTCATCTCTTCACCTGGAGTCTAAATGAGTTCTTGTGGGTTAGATGTGTTTCCTGAAGACAGGAGATACTTGACTTGTATATATTTATCCATTCAGCCAGCCTGCGTCTGTTCAGTGGGCAGTTAAAGCCATTCAGATTTATTGAAAAAACTGGTAAGTGGAGTGGATTTCTGTTCATCCTGTTGGGTAGGACTTTGTTGCCTTACTTTATTTCTTGAGCCATTGCGGTATCTGGTCTTTGACCTTTAGCTTTTGGGTGATTTTACACCGGTGACTGTCTATTGTGCTGATCTGTGTATAATGCAGTTCTGAGTACTTCCTACAGGGAAGGTCTTACCTTGACAAGCTCCCTCAGTGTTTGCTCATCTTAGAAAGACTTTGTTTCCCCCTCATATACGTTACTTAGTTTTGCAGGATACAGAATTCTAGACTGGCCATTACTCTCTCTGAGAAGACTAAGAATGGGACCCCAATCCCTTCTGGCTTGAAAGGTCTCAGGGACTGAGGAAAATCAGCAAGAAAAAAAAATCAAACAGCCCCATTAAAAAGTGGGCAAAGGACATGAACAGAAACTTTTCAGAAGTGGATAGACTAATGCCTAACAAATGTGAAAAAATGCTCAACATCTCTAATCATCAGGGAAATGCAAATCAAAACCACAATGAGATACCACTTAATTCCAGTGAGAATGTCTTTTATCAAAAAGTTCCAAAACAATAAATGTTGGCATGGATGCGGAGAGATAGAACACTCATACACCGCTGGTGGGACTGCAAACTAGTACAACCTGTATGGAAAGTAATATGGAGACACCTCAAACAACTAAAAGTAGAACTACCATTTGATCCAGCAATCCCACTACTGGACATCTACCCAAAAGAATAAAAGACATTCTATAAAAAAGATATCTGCACTACAATGTTTATAGCAGCACAATTCACAATTGCAAAGATGTGGAAACAACCCAAGTGCCCATCAACATGAGTGGATTAATAAAATGTGGTATATGTATCCCATGGAGTTCTACTCATCATTTTCACTTCTTCTTCTGTGTGCATGGCTACTTCTCTTTCTCTCTCCCTACTCCCTCCCTTCTTTCTCTTACTTTCCTTTCCTCTTCCTTTTCTTCCTTCCTTCCTCCCTCTCTTCCTCCCTTTCTTTTCTCTTTCTTTCTCCCTCCTGCCTTCCTTTCCTTTCCCTTGCTTCCTTTCTTTCTTTCTCTCCTTCCTTCTTCCTCTTTCCTTCCTTCCTTCCTCCCTCCCTCCATTCTCCTCTCCTCTCCTTTCTTTCCTTTTCTTTTTCAGGAAAATAAATAAACTTTGTACTTCTGTCCGTCCTAAACTTTGTCTGAGAATTCCTTCTCCACCCACTGTGAGCACCTTGTAAGTTTCCACCCTTTCAAGAAGATTTCTGTTTTAAAACATTAATGATAGGCCGGGTGTGGTGGCTCATGCCTGTAATCCTAGCACTCTGGGAGGCCAAGGTGGGAGGATCACTCAAGGTCAGGAGTTTGAGACCAGCCTGAGCAAGAGTGAGACCCCATCACTACTTAAAATAGAAAGAAATTATATGGATAACTAAAAGTATATATAGTAAAAATTAGGCAGGCATGGTGGTGCATGCCTGTAGTCCCAGCTACTCGGGAGGCTGAGGCAGGAGGATTGCTTGAGCCCAGGGGTTTGAGGTTGCTGTGAGCTAGGCTGACACCATAGCACTCTAGCCCGGGCAACAGACTGAGACTCTGTCTTTAAAAAAAAAAAAAATTAATGATAAATGAGATAAAATTTATAGAGGTCTTCATAGAAAAGAAGAAGATTATTTGCTATTGCAGTCATTTTTGTTTTCTCTCATTATGTTTGAGACAGTAATAAATGTGAAATGGGGGAAACGCACTGTACTATTTTATTAGGAACAAAACACTCAAATCATCATTAAGTACATAATATCGCATATCATCATTTTTAAAAGCTCTTTGTACTGAAATAAGATACTACTTGGAGGCCAAGATTTATAATAAATAGCTTTAGCTCTGAATGTCATAGTGTATTTTTAGGGTAACATTTTGGGTTTGTTTTAGCACTAAATAATAAATATTAAACCAAAGGAATATTATAAGTAATATTTATGAAATAAAATAATCATGAAATTTTTACCCAAGATTGATTGATCTCATTCAATTTCTTTCTTAGAGCCATCAGTTCCACATCTTGTGTTCTCAGAGTCTGTTCAAGTTGTTGTTTTACTTCAACTGCTTCCCTGTGTTGCTCCTTTGTTGTTCTTAACTTTTCTCTACTTTCTTCAGACACTATATGATCATTTCTCCTCTTCTCTTCCTGTTGTCTTAAGGTGAATCTGCAGTTAAATATATTTTTCTTAAAATTAATTGTGTTAGAAAATGGAAAGTTTATTTTGTGATCTGGCTCATCACATATGGTTTGTTATCCTAATAAAATTTCTATGTTCTTAAATATGTTTCCTTTCCAGTTCTGAGGTTTTGAATTTGTCACTTGAATTTCTTCCAAAGGACATAACACTTGCAAGGTAGACATGAACAAACATTCTCCTAATTGGTAAGTTTCTTTTACTAGTTACTCTGGTAAATATGATGGGAAAAGAGACTCAAAATTATTCAGTAAAGTTACAAGTTGAAAATTACCTCGTTTTTTACAGTCATAATGACCCCTCAACTTGGATGGATCATTTAGAGATAACTAATTAAAAAGTTACTGTTTACAAACTAGTTGATAAATTCACTGGAAATAAATTTCCATCCTCACAAAATACTGTGGGTATTGCTAAAACTGATTTGCAGTGTAAGAGAACACCTTCAGATGTCTTTCACACAACATGTACCTATGGTTTACTATAATTCAAGTCTAGGCTAAGGAGACTAATATCTGCTACCTGACTGTTTCTATGTTTCTTTTTTCAGAAACAATTTCAAATTATCTTGTTAACTACTATGTATTTTATAAACAACTTTAAAATCCCTTTGGGAAAAAAACAAGGTCTAATATTTACTTAAATGATAAGGAGTAATGTGTTTTCAACATAGAACTTTAATTTTATCTGTTAGGAGAGAGAGATGTTGAATAAGCTAATAAATAATCACTTCCCATCTTATCTTTTATTCCCTGCATATTAAGAACAAAAGTGTGTAATTTTTTAAAGAAACTTCTTCTGGGTTGAGAAAAGAACCCAGAAAAGAACCAATTCATACTCTATTAGTTGAACTGTAAATTAGTATAAACTTTCTTGAGCACGATTTAGGAATAGTGATCCAAGACATTTTTAAAAGATTCCAATACATTAACCAAATAATTCTATATTGAAGAATTTATTTAAAGCAAATAATTTGAAATATAGAAAAAGATTTATATAAAAATGTTCTCACAACATTAATTATAATACAAAAAATTTTAAACCCCAAATTTACTTTGTTAAATAAATAATGAGATTTCTCTACGATAAACTTCTAACATAGTTATTAAAATTATGATTTTAAAAATATGCATTTATTAGATATATTCACAGTTACAAACTTGTTATATTATTTGCAAGAATGTTACACTCCACAAGACTAAGATGATTTCTCCCCTGCTAAACCCCAGAAGGTAAGTCAGCAATTTCAAAAAATCTCCAACATATTTGTAGCCTAAAGGAAACAGTTCAAACATTTCTTTAAAACTAGAATGTCATACCTCAAACTGCAGCGTTCTCGTTCCCACTCAAATTTTTGTCGCTCTAACTCTGATATTATTCCTTTTTTTTCAGATAGTTCCTTTTGAAGTATGCTAACCTTAGTTTCCATTTTTTTAGCTTTTTCTGTAAGTTTTTTAAGTTCTGCCATTCTTTCATGTAAAAGAACTGTGATATGTTTTTTCAATAGCTTAAAAGAGCCTGTATCAGGGTGAAAAAAAGATAGAAATAAAATACATGGGTACTTTTTCGATATAAAGGACTGCACAGTTTTACACTCACTCATTCATACACTGAATAAACATATACTGAGTGCATACAATGGGGAACACATTATACTAAGCTCTGCAGATCACAGAGACAGCACCTCTGCTCTTATTTAGCTTTGGTGTAGTGAAGAACAAAGACAAAAAGGTGGCAATTATAAATTCAGATAGGTGCTGCGAGAAAACAGCTGTGTGATCACACAGGACGATTTGGTCCGTGTTGGGCCCAGGGAAGATGGCTCTGAGGAAGAGATGGCTACACTGAGGAATGGAGGGTGAGAAGCGAGCGGTGAAGCAAAGGGGGAAGAAAAGCATTCTCGACACTCTAGGGCAGGTGCTGAAGCTCTACCGTAGTCTGCTTCTAGCCAAGGCAGAGGAACAGGTACCGAGTTTCCTTCTTACCTGAAACAACCAAAAAAATAAATAAAATAAGACAGATAAACACATTGAACAAAGATTCTTAAGACAGTGGACTTTAGGCAATGAAGAAAAAGATCCCTGAGAAACAAAAAACAAAGGAAGGAAACCTTAGGAATGTCCCAGATCCCTGCTTTGA
Source organism: Eulemur rufifrons (assembly GCF_041146395.1). Classification (NCBI taxonomy): domain Eukaryota; kingdom Metazoa; phylum Chordata; class Mammalia; order Primates; family Lemuridae; genus Eulemur; species Eulemur rufifrons. Next base: position 7,095,399 of record NC_090984.1, on the reverse strand, counting down.
CAGAGTTTTCAGGACATGACACATGGAGAAAACACTGAGGTAGACTCTACCAGACTCCCTGAGTTGCAGTGATGAAGCTGAGAGTCTGAAAAAACCAGAGCAGACAGAGACCACAGGACAGAACACTGAAGAGGAGAGAAGAGTAAAGAACCCTGGAGATCTGCAGATTCCTTTTTAGGTAGTGAACAGAGTTATGAGCAGTACATGTGTGCTAGGAAACTACTTGAGACTGAGGGGAAAACCACATAAATAAATTGGAGGAAACCATGCCTGGTGCTCACACAGTGCCAAGACGTGTTCATTACCATGAGAAAGGGCCGGACAAACACAGACTTCACAAGACAATGAATCATCAAAAAGGTCTTGCCTTGCAGGTAGGGCATCATCCCAAATCATAAAAGCAAGACCAGAGAAGATCAAGCTCTTTATAAGTAACTCAACTCTATCGCAATACATAACTCAAGATAAGTAAGTATAGGCATGGAAGATGTTTTTTTTTTTTTTTAAACAACCTGAAAAGATAGAGATGTAAATTACACTGTAAGAGATAAACTACACTGGATAGAAATAAACACAGATTAGACATCACAAAAAATCATAAATTTGAGATGCTGTAATCTATGAGAAAACTTCAAGGAAGTAATATTTGTCCCCAAAGAGAGAGGAAGAGAGATAGAATAAAAATTTGATAAAAAATGGTCAAAAACTTTCTCAACTTAGTAAAAACTATAATCCCACAGGTGCACGATGGGTCTGGCTGGGAGAGAAGAAAAGAGTTATACTGTTGTATTTTCTTATCCCATATGTGATGTGGTATCATATTACTTGAAGGTGGACTGTGATAAGTTAAAATCATATACTAAAACTCCTAAAGCAACAACTAAGATAGCAAAACAAAGAGTTGTAGCTAATCACCCCAAAAGAGAGATAAAAACTGAATCACAATATGTTGAAATAAAAAGGAAAAAAAAACTCTGAAGCATAAAAATTAGTAGACTCATACAAAAGAAAGCATAAAGAGAAAAAAACAGACAACAAAGAACAGCTGGGACTAATAGAAAGCAATCAGCATGATGACAGAAAACCTAACTATGTCACTCATCACATCATACATGAAACTGGTCTGAAAACACCAAGTAAAAGGCTGACTGTCAGAGTGGATAAACAAGCAAAACCCAAATACATGCTGCCTATAAGAAATGCACTTTCAATGTCAAGACACAAGTTGCATAAAAGAAGGAAAAAGACATACCACACTACCCCTTGGAAAAAGAAGGCTTAGCTGGTGTGGCTATATTAGTACCAAAGTACTGTAGATGTCATAGCAAAAAAAATATTATCAGCAATAAACAAGGTCATTTCATAATGATAAAAGATTCAATTAATCAAGAAAACATAATGGTCCTCAATGTTTATGCATCTAGTAACATAACAACTTCAAAATACATGAGGCAAAAAAATGACAGAATTGTGAAAAGAAATAGACAAAAATCACAAGTACGGTCTGAGATTTCAATATCCCTTAATAAAAAGGTTAAGTCCAAAGGATTTAAGACCTATAACGTATATTCCCTGACTGCAAAGCAATCAAATTAGAAATCAATAACAAAAATATCTCTGGAAAATATTCAAATATTTAGAAACTAAGTAAAACATACCTAAACCACCCTGGGTCAAAGAGGTAATGAAAAGAGAAACTAGAAAGTATTTTGACTGAATGAAAATGCAAATATATCATAGCAGAATTTTTGGAATACAGCTACAACAGTTCTTAAATAAAAATTGCTAGAACTGAATGTCTATATTAGAAGAGTCTCAAATGAATGACCTTGATATCTACCTTAAGAAACTAAAAAAAAAAAAAAAGAAAAAGAAAAAAAGAAAAGAAAAGAAAAAAGAAAAGAAGAAAGAAAGACAAATGAAATCCAAAGCAAGAGGAAAGGAAATACTAACCATCTGCTATGGTCTCAATGTCTATTTCCTTACAGCATTCCTGTGCTGAAACCTCCTCACTGAGGTGATGGTGCTGGGAGGTAGGTCTTCTGGGGGATGATTATGTCCTGAAGGCCAAGTCCTCATGAATGGGATCAGTGCCCTTATACAAGAGACCTCATAGAGCTCCTTCACCCCTTCTGCCCTGTGATGACACAGGGGAAAAGAATGCACCTCTGACCCGGAAAGTGGTCTGTCACCAGACACCAAATCTGCCAGTGCTTGATCTTGGAATTCACAGCCTCCAGAATGTGACAAATCGATTTCTGTTGCTTATAAACTACCCAGCGTGTGGCATGTTTTCGTAGCAGGCTGAGGAGGCTATGACATCAAAGATGAAACCAACAGGGAAAATCAGTACGACCAAACACTTTGAGCTGATCAATAAATGTGATAAAAATATATCTAGCCAGGTTGATCAGGAAAAAGAAAAGATAAATTATTAATTTCAGAAATGAGCACTGCGACATTATTACATAGTCTACATATACTAAAAGAATAACAAGGTGATATTATAAAATTTATGTGAATAAACATGACAACTTAGATGAAGTGGAAAAATTCCTTTAAAAGCAAAAATTACCAAACCTCAATCAAAAAGGACTAGATGACTTGAATTGCCCTAAAGCTATAAAATAAAAGTTGTTGTTGAAAATCTTTTTACAAAGAAAACTCCAGGCCCAGAGAGCTATGCTGGTGAACGCTACCAAACGTTCTAGGAAAAAATAAAATTCTGCACAAACTCTCCCCCAAAAATAGAAAGGAAAAATACATCCCAACTCATTTCTATAATGCTAGCATTACCCTGAGCTAGAAAATGATATTACAAAAAAGAATACTCCCTCATGAGCATGGGTATCAAAATTCAACCATTTTTGTAGCAATCAAAGTATCCTCCATTAGGTCAATGAATAAAGTGCGGTACAGCCATACAATGGAATATCACTCACTGCTAAGAAGAAATAGCTATCAAGCCATGAAGACACATGAAGGAACCTTAAATGCATGTTATCAAGTGAAAGAAGCCAATCTAAAAAATGCTACATACTGCACAATTCCAACAATATGACATTCTGGAAACCGCAAAACTACAGATACAGTTAAAAAAAATCTCTGGTTGCCAGGGGTGGGGAGCAGAGCAAAGGATAAACAGGTAGAGCACAGAGGATTTTTAGGGCAGTGAAAATACTTTGTATGATACCATAATGATGGATAGACGGTATTATACCTTTGTTCAAACCACAGAACGTACAGCATCAACAGTGAACCCTAAAGTAAACAATGGACTTTGGGTGATTATGATGTGTCAGTGTAGGTTCATCTGTGACCCACAGTGTAACAGCTGTACCGCCCTGGTGAGGCATATTGATAACAGGTGTAGCTACGCATGTGTGGGGCAGGGGGTGTATGGAAAATCTCTGTGCCTTCTTCCCAGGTTTGCTGTAAACCCAAAATGGCTGTAAAAAAAATTAAGTCTGTAAAAAACTTCTAAACAAAACTTTAAAAAATCAATTCCAATGATGTTAAAATCTACCAAAAGGGCTACTAGAACTCATAAGTGAATTTATCAAGGTACAGGCTATAAAATCAACATACAGACATCAGCTGTATTTCTAAATACTAGCAGTAAAAAATAAAAACAAAATTTAAAAATAGCATTTACAACATCCTCAAAATATAAAATACTGATAAATCTGATAAAATAGGGAAGGACCTACACATAGAATACTACAAAACATCATTGAGAAAATTAACTATGACCTACGCAAATGGAGTAATAACCTTGTTCAGGAGTGGAAAGATTCCTTATTGATAAGATGTCAGTTCTCCCCAGATTAACCTATAGATTCATCAGATGTCCAATCTAATTCCCAGCAGGCCAGCAACTTTTTAGAAATGAACATGCTGACTCCAGCATTCATGTGCAAATGCAAAGGATCTAGAACAGCCAAAAAAACCTTGAGAAAACCAATATTGTAGGGCTGATATCAAGAATTGTTATAAATGTATAGTGATCAAAACAGCATGATACTTGCACAGGTTGAGTATCCCTTATCCAAAATGCTTGAGACCAGAAGTGTTTCAGATTTTGGATTTTGTTTTCTGATTCTGAAATATGTACACATACATAATGAGATATCTTGGGGATGGAATCCAAATCTACACGTGAAATACACTGATGTTTCAATATACATCTTACATACATAGCATTAAGGGAATTCTATTCATTTTTAATAATTTTGTGCATGAAATCAAATTGGGGTATATGAGGCCACGGGTGGAATTTTCCACTTTTGGTGTCATACTGACACTCAAAAAGTTTCAGATTTAGGAGCCTTTCAAATATCACATTTTTGGGATAGGGATGCTCATCCTGTATGATGAGAGCCAAATACAGATGGTCCCTGACTTCAGACTGTTTGACTTATGATTTTTCAACTTTATGATGGGTTTGTTGGGGCATTAAATGAATTTTCAACTTCTGATGATTTTATCAGAATGCAACCCTATAGTTGAGGAGAATCTGTTGATCAGTGGAACCCAACAGAGAGTCCAGAAACAGACCCACACAGGTACAGCCAAATTCTTTTTGACAAAGGCACAATGGCAATATACTGGATCAAGGACAGCCTTTTTGGAATATGGTGCTGGAACAACAGGATCTCCATTTCCAAAAACTCAACTTGAATCCATACCTCAAACCATAAACAAAGCAGAACACAAGATGGACTATAAATCTAAATATAAGAACTAAAACTATACAACTTCTGGAAGCAAGCATAGGAGAAAAATCTTTGTGACCCTGCACTAGGTAAAGATTTCTCAGATATGACAAGGCAAAATCCATAATTAAACAAATAGATAAACTGGACTTTATTGAAATTTAAAACTTCTGCTATTCAAAAGATACTATTAAGAAAATGAAAAGCTGAACCACAAACTGGGAAAAATTCCCTGCAAAAAACATAGCTAATAAAGAAACAGTGTCTAGAATATATAAAGAACTCTTAAAACTAAACAAATAGAAAAATAAACAATCTAACTTTTTAAATGGCAAAAGGATTGAAGAGACATCTCACTAAACAAAATGTACAGCTGGCAAATAAGCACGTGGGAAGATGCCCGACATTCGTCATTAGGGTGGGGGGCACTAAAATCACAATGATATGCACGATGCTCACCCATCAGAATGGCTAAACATTTAAACAATGGTAATAACTGTTTGTAATGATACAGAACAACTGAAGGGAATGGAAAACGGTACAAACACTTTGGAAAATAATTTAGCAATTTCTTAACCAGGGAGCATACTGGGCCATGAGGAGACCGCTGTAAGTGACGGATATGTTAACTCTCTTCAATACGTGGTGGGTTCACATGTGTATACATATGCCAAAACTTATCAAATTGTACATTTTACATACGTGCAGTTTATCATATGTCAATTATACCTCACTAAAGCTACTGACTGAAGGAACAAACACCTAACACAGTGGCTGGGACACAGAGAGAAAGAGGGTATAAAACGATGCAGGACAAGCCAGAATTAAGATCTTTAACTTTACAGCAATGAGAAGTGGTAGCTGGGTTTTAAACAGGGGGGGGGGGGTTAACATGATCAGATCTGAATTTTTAACAGTATATAATATGGTTGGCAGGCAGAGCATGGTTTCAGGAGACGGGGCTGCAGGGACAACGGTGCTAAGGTTACTGCAGTATGCCAGGTGGGAGATACTGGTAATCTGACCTCGAGTAAAGACAGAGGAGAGAAGCAGAGTCAACAGAGAACCAGGAGTGCCATTCACACTGAAGAAGGTACAGTGGAATTCCCATGGCTCTGTGGCTGGGAGTGCACAACACATGCCAGCTCTCATTCTATTTTAACATAAACCGGATTTCTGACATGAAATCGGTGCTCTACGCCGCAGCGCTAAGCAATGTGTTCATTCACTACTAGAAGGTACATAAAAAGGCCTTATACTTATGCAGTGGTCCTACCTGTACGATGCCTTCCAAGTTGTTTAGGGAACAATGTAAAGTTCTTATAAATAAAGGAAGGCAACTCAAAATCCTCTGAGGCTGCTTCAGATGAGCAGGTTAAATCGTCACGGTCATCCATAGAATGTGTTTGGTTTCTCATCTATAAAATAGTCATTATATCACTATTTCAAAATGTCCCTGAAATATGTATAGCATAAACTAAATGTACAGGAGTGGTAATTATCCTTTTTTATATAAGAGCAAAAACACAGATACTTCTTAAAAGTACTGATTTGTGTTAAAAGGATATCTATGGCTACAATTTCTTAATTACTTTTTCAAAGCAAATGTCTTTAACAAAAGATTCTCTAGTTTTTACTCTACCTTTTATAATGTATTTTTAACAATAATTTGGTTGATGGTTTATATTTTACAATACCTTGTTCTGTTTCTTAAATGTTCTCTTTGTAGGCCTAAAACAAATAAAAACAAATAATTTCTTTCAGGCAAATAGTAAATATGTAACATACAAAGAATATCTAAAACTATTGTGTTTTATAAAAATCTCTGCATTTGTCATTTATTTCTCCTGCTTATAAAGTTTTCAGATTTTTTGTTTTACAGGTAATGTAAAATACAATAATTTTCTACAAGAGGGATTAAAGTATAAACAGAGTACCATTAGGGGATGAAGAAAACATGTATAAATAGTGTCATAATAAAGAGTTAAATTTAGATCAAGCTTTCTGACATTCAAAGTAAAAGGGAAAACATGTTACTTGCATTATTTGACAGAAAGAAATATACCGGGTTTTTCTCATTGTCCTTTTCAACAAAGAAACCATTTGCTGGCATTAAAACTTATTTGCAACATATTACTTACATGCTTATAGGAGGGAAACACTTTTTTAATCATGTTATCCCTCAGCACTTTCAGGACTTACTATGCATTTACTCTGTCTTATTTAAAGCACTGTACCTGTGTTAAACTCATTTTAATGCTCACAATTCCATGAGGTAGGTACTGTTTGAGGTATTTTATAAAGGAGGAAACCAGGCACAGAAGGGCCAAGTAATCAGCCCGAGCACAGACAGCGGATCAGTGGCAGACCCAGCATTCGAACCCAGCAGTTCTGGCTCCAAAACACGTGTTTCATGACGTGCTACGAAAGTCATATGTATTTTCAACTGTTTTCAAGTGATATTATAGCAGATGGATCTATATAGTCATTCAATTTCTGGCTATAACTATAAATAAACATTTCTGAATCTTTCTGTTTTTTAAAAGTAAGAAGCCTTTATATCTAGGCAATTTTGGAAACCTACCTTCAATAAGCTCAAGATTTAATTTTCTAAAGGAATTGATCGCCAGGCGTTTATTTATCTATCTGACTGTTTATTCATACACAGCATGATAGAGAAGAAAAACTAAAGCAGGAAAATGAATTTCTCTGTGTTGCAGGGGGGTGGTGGGAATATTAGATGCCCAGAAAAGGCCTTGCTGAGAAAGTGGCTTTGAGGTAAAAAGCCGAAGAGATGGAAGGAGCAAGCCAGGAGGGTGTCTGAGGAAAAAGGAGTCCAGACACAGGGCAGTGCCAAGTACACACGTGTGCCTGGAGAGCTTAAGAAACAGTGAGAAGTTCCATGTGGCGGGAGCAGAGCAAACGGGATGGGAAAATAGACACTGAAGTCAGACAGATACCAGCTTAGATCACGCACTGCCTTTTAGGTGTTAGGAAGAACTGGAATATGCTCTCAGTGAAATGGAAGGCAGTTAGAAGGTTTGAGCAGAGGAATGACAGAATCTGATTTATACTCTCCTAGGTCCACTGGGTTAAGAATTGCTGGAAAGAGGATTTTACAAAAGGACAAACGAGACGACCAATTATCAGTCCTTCACACTCATCTAGACAGCAGATGGTGGTCACTTGGGCATGGGAGACGTGACTGGCTTCTGGATATGTTTTCACAGAAGACCTGACGGGATTTGCTGACAGAGTAGATGTGAGCTGTCCGAGAGAGAGGAGTCAAGGGTGACACTGAGGTGCTTGGCAGAGCGACTGGAAGACTTGCCGCAACTCAAGCAGGAAAGACTGCGTGAGGGTGGCGCGAGATCAGCAGCAGCTCAGTCACGGACCTGAGGAGTTTGTGACACCCAGTAGCTAACCCAAGAGAGGTGTCAAGTAAGAAGTTTGGTGTATAGGTTTGGAATTAGGGAGAGACATCTGGGCTGGAGATATAAATTTGGAAATCATTAGCATAGACAAGGTAGTAAAAGTCATGAGAAAGCTGATCGAGGACTGAGTCCTGGGACAGTTCAATGAGTAAAAGGTGGGGGAGGAGGAGAAGCCCACAGAATAGACGAAGATGGATGGACTGGAGAGGCAGGGGGAAAACCAGGAGAGTGAGTGATATCCTGAATGCCAAGTGCAGAAAGAGTTATGGAGGAAAGAGTTTGCCACTGGGCCAAATATTGCTGGTAGGTCAATACAATGAGGTCTGAGAAATTATGTCTAGATTAACAAAAGGAGAAATAAGTGGTAATCTGGAGAAAAACAATTTTGGCTGAGTGATGGGAGTGAAAATTACTCAAGTGAAGTCAAAAGTAAATGCAAATATGATCCAGTGAGTATAGAGAATTCTATAAAGGGTATCATACCTGAGCAGCATGATCATGAACAACCTAATTTTCTTCTTCCTCAGCTGCATTTTTCAATCCTCATATAATAACTATATAGTATATCTCAATACTTCAAGCATTTTTAAGATTATATATATGACAATTTTAGAAATGTCACACTGTTATTCAATAAAAATTTATAAATTAGGCCGGGCGCGGTGGCTCACGCCTGTAATCCTAGCACTCTGGGAGGCCGAGGTGGGCAGATCGTTTGAGCTCAGGAGTTCGAGACCAGCCTGAGCAAGAGCGAGACCCCGTCTCTACTAAAAATAGAAAGAAATTATATGGACAGCTAAAAATATGTATAGAAAAAAAATTAGCCGGGCATGGTGGTGCATGCCTGTAGTCCCAGCTACTCGGGAGGCTGAGACAGGAGGATTGCTTGAGCTCAGGAGTTTGAGGTTGCTGTGAGCTAGGCTAATGCCACGGCACTCACTCTAGCCTGGGCAACAGAGTGAGACTCTGTCTCAAAAAAAAAAAAAAAAAAAGACTATTTGAACATTTCTATATTATAAGAGATTATCATTTTGCTCATGTTTATAAATAAGATTAAAGAATGACTGAAAATTTGAAGGGAAGTAGTTATGGTTTGATAAAAGTCAGCCAACTGGGCCGGGAGCGGTGGCTCACGCCTGTAATCCTAGCACTCTGGGAGGCCGAGGTGGGCGGATAGTTTGAGCTCAGGAGTTCGAGACCAGCCTGAGCAAGAGCGAGACCCCGTCTCTACTAAAAATAGAAAGAAATTATATGGACAGCTAAAAATATATATAGAAAAAATTAGCCGGCCATGGTGGTACATGCCTGTAGTCCCAACTACTCGGGAGGCTGAGACAGGAGGATCCTTTGAGCTCAGGAGTTTGAGGTTGCTGTGAGCTAGGCTGATGCCACGGCACTCACTCTAGCCTGGGCAACAAAGTGAGATTCTGTCTCAAAAAAAAAAAAAAAAAAAGTCAGCCAACTGTAGGATATTTTATACTCATCCAATATACAAAGTAATTAGTCACATTAAAATATTGAATTCTGTAATGGAAATTAAAAGGGGAGAAATGCAAAAAATACTCATATTTTTAAACTGAAATTTTATAAATTATATAACATGAGATCTGTTGAATACTATGGTGTGGCGCATACTGAAATACATAATCTGTTCAAAGGAAGGATAATGCGTGCCTGCAGGGTAACTTTAAAAACAAAACTTGCTGCATTAGCAGCACCTTGGTTTTATCAGAAGGGTCAGAAAACAAGTAGATGCGAGCCAAATGCAGCCCACTGGCTGTTTTTGTAGGCAAAGTTTCATTGGAACACAGCCATGCCCATTCACTTATTTTCTATGACAGATTTTGGACTACAACAGAGACCTTACGGCCCACAAAGCCTAAAATATATTTACTATCTGGCTCTTTATAGAAAAGTTGGCCAACTCCTGTTTTAGTAGATCAAACATCCTTTGATATATTGTAATAAGTTTTATCCAATATACTGAAATGTTTATTAGAATATAGAATAGCTTGGTACTATTCAGATTAGTTTGAGGTTCCAACATCTGAATACTCATGCATTGAGAACAAGAAACAAAAATGTAATGGCCTGTAACTTTCTTGGTAATACAGAGAGTGCCAGTATAGCATATAGCTGCCTTTTGCAACTCAGCAGATACTACAAAAATTCTTAGAAAATTTGCTGAAGTTGTGTCACTAAGCTAAATGATTTAGGCATATTTTAATTAGGAAATGATCAGTATACTGTAGCTCTAACTTCATTTTTAAAAATGGTTGCATACCACATTATTTTACGGGTTGGCATTTTAACTATTTCCTTATGGATGGGTAGTTAAACTATCTCCTTGGCTGGGTACGGTGGCTCACACCTGTAATCCTAGCACTCTGGGAAGCCGAGGTGGGAAGATCGCTTGAGCTCAGGAGTTTGAGACCATCCTGAGCAAGAGTGAGACATCGAGTCTACTAAAAATAGCAGAAAAAATTAGCCAGGTGTGATGGCACACACCTGTAGTCCCAGCTACTCAGGAGGCTGAGGCAGGAGGATCGCTTGAGCCCAGGTGTTTGAGGTTGATGTGAGCTAGGCTGACACCATGACACTCCAGCCTGGGCAACAGAGCAAGACTCTGTCTCAAAAACAAACAAACAAAAAACCAACAAAAAAATCAAACTATCTCCAACTTTTTGATATGACAATGCTATAATAAATTTCTATAACATACACATATATATAACATATTTATAAAAATATCCTTAACATACATATTATATATCTTCACATGTATTATATATACATTGGCCTATTATATGTATGTATCACAGATAATAAATGTTCTTAACATGTCTGTGTGTTTCCACGTGTCATGTTTTCCTGTAAGATCAAGTCCCAGAATTGGAGCTGCTAGGTTAAGTGAGTGACATTTTAAGATTTTGATGCCCACTGCTAAATTACCTGTCCAAAAGGTTTTACCACTTTTATTGACCAACAGTCTCTGAGGATACCTTTTTCCTTACATTTCCCAATACTGGTTATTATTTTGTTTATACAATATCAGGATGAATGGAAAAAAATGGTATCTCATTGCTTGTTTTTTTTTTTTTTTTTATTTAATTTTACAGAATCAAAGAGTCTAACAGTATATCTTGTTAGATACAGTATGTCCTCATAATGTATACATTATTTCTTGTACAATGATATGAAATAATATGGGAAATATTCATGATAAATTATTAAGTGAACAGTGCAAGTTAAAAACAATAGTTTCATATCTCATTGCTTGTTTATTTGCATTTTTCTAATTACCAGGAAAGGCTGAATATCCCTAGTAAAAGTATAAAATTTGTTAATCATAAATATTAGCCCAAATTAGAACACATTTTGTAGTACAATGACAATTATCTACTGTTAAATATTGCTACAGGCTCACCTATCCCGCTCTTCATTCTCTTTCCTAGCAAACTGCCGATGGTCAGTTTTTCCAACAGTTCTTTGTTGGACTAATCCGTCACCATCGCTGTCATCAGTCACATCATCACAGAAGTTTTCAAATACTTCTCTCTCAATACTTTTGTGCTTCTTCCTTGCTTTTTCAACCTAGAAGAAAAGATTGATATAAAGAATAATATTTGTGACTTTATTCAATAAAAAGCACTTTTTTATTTTCATTGGTTTTATGCAACATTAACAATTGTCATGATTATAGTCAGAACTATTTTGTCATCATGTTAATTTTATCATTATATACAAGTATTATCATATAATTATGGGATGCAATTGTTATAATTTTTCATTGAACTATTCAAAAAGTCTGCTTCATTTCTCTTGGAGTAAATGAAACCGAATTTCCCCAGGTATCAAAAAGGGACCTTTATTAATTTTCGCTTGTATGGCCATCTACTCTTTGCTATCTAATATGAATTTTCACCCCATTTGACTGACCAAAATTGAAAAATAAAAAGACAAAGACACAAAATGTGTCATCTTCTATCTTTAACACCTGGATTTTACATTAAACAGCCAGATTTAGAGGACGTGACACTGTGGGGCTTCAGGAATGGAAAGGAAGATGCCCCTTTCTGCACTAAGCCATACTTTCCCCACTACATTTTATCAATCTTTTTTCAAGTGGATCCTGGAATATTACAAAATTGAAGGTGCTCACTGAAACCAAAGTTTGCCACAACACAAAAAGCAAAACAAAACTGTCGAGTTGTGAGTGTGAAATTCGGGGAAATGAGATGCTTTCCAAATTCACTTTCAGCAGCCATCAAATTTGATAGCCAGAGGATTTATAAGTAATTATCTGCTTCAGCCCCAGTATCTACTGGTAATGGAAGTAAAGCCAACAGAGTGATTGGTCCAAAGCTCCTAGAGTGCCATTACCTAGCATTTTACGGCACCAAAGAGATGACACAATTCCACAATGCTGAATCAGATAAATCATCTGATAAATTCAGCAAAGTAATCAAGAAAGTTAAAAGTGTGATTTTGGCAAAGTAATGTAGTGCCTCAGCAGGGGGTGGGAGGCCTCACCTGCTTTACTTTTAAAGAAGAGAATCTCTAGATTTTGTCTGTTTTCAAAACTCAATGTACTGAACTCACCTTTCTACTTTGGAGTCAAATGGTAAACTTTAGGCTGAGAGGAAGATCATACATGCCAAAATGTACCATTTATTAAACAACATACTGTCATCGCCTGATGCAATAGAAACATTTGAGAGTGGTGATTTTTTTTTTAAATGTATGGAAATATATATATTTGCTGTCAAAAATATTTAAAGTGGTAGTGATGGATTTATAAGTTCCAACAGTTTGATTTAAACAGATAAACTTGTACATATGAAAGTACAATAAACAGATTCCTTTGGGAATATTTATTGCAACTCTCAAGCCTAGAGACATTTTTTTTAAATTGTTTTCAGTCATTGTTTCCTTCCCATTGTGTTCCCATTTTATTGTTTAAATAAATGCAGTTCACATTCAAGTCAACAGGGAAAAAATGCTGGAGCTTATTATATTTTTTTAGCAATTTTCTTTATGCCCGTCCTGGTTTACAAAGTCACATGGTATATGGCTCAATTACATTACCAGTTCATAGACCACATTGATGACTAATAGAGAGACAAAGGATGGTTAAAGAACAAAGATTATGAGAAAGTTTTCCTGAACTCCAATCATTTAGATAGCAGAAATTACCTATTTCTACACACAATTACATAGTCCAATAGTGCCATTTTACACATGGCCTTTCCATAAGCAGAAAATGAGACTGGATCACACAGTTGACAGGGAGAAAAAGAGTGGCAGCGAGTGGGCCCCTACGTCTTTTTGAAGTTGAACTTTTTCCTGCTGTAAAACCAGGAATTCTACTTGTAACATGCCTACCTCATTTACAAACCTTTGCATATATTTCTGTAATTCCTTTTAATAAGCTTTTGGTGTTCTGTCACTATATGGTGGGCAAGAACTCACATTTTCTAATTAAGTTTTCATGCGTTTATATTTATTAGCATCGTGGTTCTCATATAATGGTCCCTGGAACAAGTCCTGCATTGGTTTTCTTTTCTTGTAAGTGTCTGTAACAGCAAAAATAGTGTGCCTTTTTGTTTGAATTATATGTTTCATTTCTTTGTGGTAGGTAAGCTACAAATTAAAAAGACTTTTTAGATTACTAGACTGAGGCATATTTCTGATGTCTTATTTCCAATTAGTGGGTTTTGGGTTGATATTTTTTGTAATTTGCATATCAAACTCTTGGTGTTCTTTCAACTCTAACATCTTCTGAGATCCCTGCTTTTATAATTTCTGTATCATTGTAAAAATTTTCCCATCTTTGTTAAAAACATGTTCATTGCCAGTTATCATTTTCACAGTATAATTTATTTCCATTTCAATAAAGTTTAGAAGATGACAGAAGCACATTTAGGGACCTAGAGTATGCGTCATAGGAAAGGCATCTCTGAGACTGAGGCCTTGTTCAGGAAATGCCACAAATACTACCAAGATAGGTACTTGAGGTACTTATTTTTCCTCCCACAATCGAGCATATTATTTGTCAAATAAGAGGGTATTTCCTTTAAGGTTGTTCCTCCTTTAGAGTTAGTTAGCCTGGGGAAACTCCTCCGCAGGGAAACAGTAATTTTACATTTTTCACAAATTTCACCAAACCTCTGTTTTAACTCATCTGTGATGAGCTTTAGTTTATTCCTCCACTCTACTTTGTCTTGTTTGATTCATATTTCCTCATATTTTACACATAGGGACAACCTGAATATACAGATATATTCACTCCATAATAATCCTTATTTAGTTTTAGTTTTTGAGATATTTTTTCCAAAGAAAAAGTAAATGATTAATTTGCTAATTTTTGTTTCTCAGGTATCTTTTTTGATAGAGTGCATGTATTAAAAATAACTTTAAGTAATCAAGAATGGGCAAAGAAATATTAGAAAATAATTAAAATTTTACTGAATTAACTGTTAAACTTCTTAATCTATGTTTGGCTACCTGCAAATCACTGGATTATAACTAAGAAGAAAAAAAAAACAGAGAAAAAAAAAACCATGAACCAGCAAACTAAATGTTGTCACTTTTTCTTTGGAATACACTTAATAGATTGTGTTTTAAATCTACCAAAAATAAATTAGGAGATGATTTACAGTATTACAAAGGCTTCCTCACATAAAGTGAAAAATAATTTTCCTCAGCCTAAGGTGGGAGAAAAACATGAACCCAACACTTAACATTGGCACTCTTTGTTTAGAATTAACTTATTATGTTTTAAATCTACCAAAAATTCATTAGCAGGTGATTTGTAGTATGGCAAAGCCCTCCTCACTTAAAAAGACTTTTCCTCACCATACCTTAGTGAACCCCCATAGTGCATTTCAGTACTGTTTCTAAAGGTTAATAACTAAAGACCAGGTAAACTTTACATTATTAGGAGACAAAATCAATGTCATTCAGAAAGCAAAGCCAATTCTTAAGTTTTCATTCAAATTATACACCATCATATGACAGTGTTACGTACATACACAGACTACCTGCTTAAGTCTAGGTCTGACACATTCTAATGTTCATTAGTGACACTGGACAAAATAATTTTAGTACTATTTACTAATTTCCTGCATGTAAATTAGTTACAAACTTACTGTTGTACCCTAGCACCAAAGGCCCCATTCTGCAAGTACGATTCTCTTCATAGGCATAGTCTTAATGACCCCATCCTCTCCCTGAATGTAGACACTGAAGTGAATTAGAGACCATGAGGCAAAAAAAAAAAAAAAAAACCACAACGAAATTCACCTAGGCATTGGTGATGGGCAAAGTAAAACTGTAACTTTGGAAACACTGGGAATGATTAAACTTTTAACTTGAGTCCAACTCAGTGCCCATCACTGTGACATTGTTCGGAACTTCTATTGTTTAGTAATATGATATGATATTTGATGTTACCTTCCTTATCATATCATTAGAGACTAGGGGAACTTAACATTATTAGGAGACAATAATGTATAAAAATTAAAGGGAAAAAAATTCCAGAAATCTTTTGCCTCTATTCCAAGGGCAAATTTAGGTATAAGTTAGTATTCATTTTGAGAACATTTTAAGTGCTATAACTAGTTAAAAGGTTTTTAAAATAAATATCAAATTATGACAAATTGATTCTAAAATGCTAGTCCAAAAGGTAATTTCCTTTTGACTAGCCTACATTACTAATGCAAAGAAAACAATGTTAAACTAGAAACTGAAATCTAAATTTTTTATACCTGTGGCTGGTTATTTTCACTTCCTTCCAGTTTTTCCTCCTCTTGTTCTGATGTTGCTACAACGTCTTGTTGTGCTGTCAAATCCATATAGTTAGTCAAAATGAGCTACTGAGGATGGTTCCATAAAAGCTACAGTCTTTATAAAAGTAGACAGAAAATTAAACTTCTTTTCTTATTATAAATTGAGAGTGTAAATGAAGCTTAATCTGTAGAAGAATATTTACTTCTTTAAAAATACTAATTATCTAAAACTTCAAAAAACCACTCAGGGAGACACGAGATGTCCACCAGGTACCTGGCAGACAAACATCTCAAAGATTCCCTCACAAATTCATCCACCCAACAGAAATGACCAAAACCATCAGAAAAATACCCAAAATATAAAAATACAATAAACACATATAAATTAACACCACATACTGTTCTGTACTTCATAATAGGGCCTTTTTTTAACACCATTGTATGTATGTTGTTTTTACTAATAAATTCACACATTTACTATTACTTTTTCCACCCTGTTCTTTGTATCTGAAATGCTTGCCTCTGTTCTTCAGACACATTTCTTTCCATCTTTTAAGAATGAGACTGCTACATGAAATCTTCCCTGATTCTGGCTGTTCCCCCAAACAGGCATCTCCTTCTTTGGGCCAGCCTAGGCACTTCATTGATTTCTCTACTGTATCATCCCACCTGAACTGTAAGTCATTTCTTCCCATGTTTATCCCCTTTGCTCCTGGACCGTAGGGGACAATCTTTCAAAACATCTTTGGACAAACAGGCTTTTATTGAATAAATAAATGTATAAATCTGGGTTTTGTATTTAAAAATTTTCAATTTTAATGTGCAATATAGTAAATATCAATGGATACAACCCACTTAATACAACTGGCTCTGAGGAAACGCCAATCATTTGTACTGACTTTGTTCCTGTATCAGCATTCAGAGAGCTTGGTTAAATGTGGTACGTTCGTGTGATAAACTTTTGTAAGGAACTTAAATTAAACCAGGGATACTGTATATATAAATCTCAAAAATATAATGTTGAGTATATTTTGAAAAGTGGCAGAATAATATATATGCTGTACACAATTTATGTAAAATTTTAGGACATGAAAACTAATTCCATATAACATTTATGACATACATAAATATAGTAAAATATTTTGAAAGTGCATGGGAATGATATACAGCTAATTCCAGGTATTGGTTTTGTCTACACAATAGTTTTAATACTATACTACAAAAGGCGTAGCACTTTGGGAGGCCGAGGCAGAAGGAACACTTGAGGTCAGGAGTTCAATACCAGCCTGAGTGAGACCCCATCTCTACAAAAATATAGAAAAAATTGGCTGGGCGTAGTGGCCTGTTCCTGTAGTCCCAGCTACTCAGGAGGCTGAGGCAGGAGGATCGCTTGAGCCCAGGAGTGTGAGGTTGCAGTGAGGTATGAGGACGCCACTGCATTCTAGCTGAGTTGACAAAGTGAGACTGTTTCAAAAAAAGAAAATACTACAAAAGGACCCTAAACCCCAAAATTTTGAGGATCACTCTTATAAAAGACTGTGTTTACCAAATTGTCATTAAGGAATGATTAATCACTTTCCTAATTTTCTTTTTTTTTTTTAATTAAAAATAATTATTTATTTCAATACACTGCAGAGGTTTAAAAAATAAAACAAATATCTGTATAATCAGATTCCCCTGATGTGAATACTGATAAAAAATATACAAGGCAATTAGATTTCTGAAATGGAAAAATTTAACCTTATAATTTCAAAATGTTTCTCTAGAAATGATACCTTACACAGGCATAATAGAAGGATTTTTAAAATTTTAAGTATAAATGTCTAATTAGCATTAATAGTTATTAGATGCTAGTGCCAATTTATCTACATTGAATTCCTCATTTTCTACTCCTATTGCATATGAATATCTACTCATCATTCATCTATTCTTTTATTCTTTCAGTATCACTTAAGAGCATGATAATTTTCATAGTATCTGGCCATGTTTTCTATCATACAAAAACCCCTCTCCTCCAGAATCTAATTGGAATCTAATTGCCCTTGTAATCTTTTTTTTTATCATTAATAACAATTTAATTTTACAGAATCAAAGAGTCTAACAGTATATCTTGTTAGATACAGTATGTCCTCATAATGTATACATTATTTCTTGTACAATGATATGAAATAATATGGGAAATATTCATGATAAAATATTAAGTGAACAATGCAAGTTAAAAACAACAGTTTCATATTTTTTTCCCCACCCCCCCTTTCCCGAGTCAGCACCTTCAAGTGTTTCCTAATTTTCTTTTTTTTTTTTTTGAGACAGAGTCTCACTTTGTTGCCCAGGCTAGAGTGAGTGCCGTGGCGTCAGCCTAGCTCACAGCAACCTCAAACTCCTGGGCTCAAGCGATCCTCCTGCCTCAGCCTCCCGAGTAGCTGGGACTACAGGCATGCGCCACCATGCCTGGCTAATTTTTCTATATATATATTTTTAGTTGTCTATATAATTTCTTTCTATTTTTAGTAGAGACGGGGTCTCGCTCTTGCTCAGGCTGGTCTCGAACTCCTGACCTTGAGCGATCCACCCGCCTCGGCCTCCCAGAGTGCTAGGATTACAGGCGTGAGCCACCGCGCCCGGCCAAGTGTTTCCTAATTTTCAATAAACAAAGATATCACACACACAGTCTGCTAATCAAAACATGTGATGGCATTAGTGACATCAGTGTAACAATGAGATGAAATAATTAAATTTAAAACAATGTGACAACAATAAGGTAAAATAATTAAAGTTAAAACATGACTGATGCTCATTTCAAAGGATCTTCATTTCCATCTTAATTCCATTCTTGACCGTTTAGCAGCAGGTGGTTTAATCTGCGTGAGTTTGCGCAGGTTCCAGTGTTTCTCTTGTGACTGAGTCCCAGTTTTAGCCTACTGAGCTCTGAGGAGATACAAGGTATCATTTCAATGTTTTTAAGTTTCTTGAGGCCTGCTTTGCCACCTAAGATATGATCAATCTTGGAGAATGTCCCACGTGATGCTGAAAACAATGTATATTCAGTAGTTTTTGGTAAAGTTTTCTATAAATGTCTGTCAGTTTCTTTTGATGACTTGTGCAGCACTGACAGTGGGGTGTTGAAGACCCCAGCAATTAAGATGCTGCTGTTTATTTCTTTGCTTAGCTCTAGTAAAATTTGCTTTATGTATCTGACCGCTGCTGTGTTAGGTGTATGTATATTTAGGACTGTTATGTCTTCTTGTTCAATTGCTCCCTTTACCATTACATAATGACCCTCTTTGTCTTTCTTTACCTTTGTTGATTTAAAGGCAATTTTATCTGATATGAGAATGGGTATGCCTGCTCTCTTTTGGTTTTCATTTGCATGGAATATTTTTCCATCCTCTCACCTTGACTCTGTGTGCATCCTTGTGGTTTAGATGTGTTTCCTGGAGACAGCAGATACATGGGTTGTCTTTTCTCATCCATTCAGCCAGCCTATGTCTTTTGAGTGGCACATTTAAGCCGTTAAAGTTAAGAGATAGAATTGATCTGTGGGATGCTGTTCTGTTCATCATGTTGGGTAGTAGCTTATTGCTTTGTTTTCCCTCTTGTGCTGTTGTTTTATAAGAGCTGTGGACGTTAGATTTTTTGGGTGATTTTACACTCGTGGGTATATATTGTGCTGATTTATGTATAATTATGCTCTGACTTTTTCCTGCAGGGCAGGCCTGGTCGTGGCAAATTCCCTCAGGGTTTGCTTGTCTAGAAAACACTTAATTTCTCCATCATATGGGAAACTTAGTTTTGCAGGATACAAGATTCTAGGCTGGCAGTTGTTGTTGTTTTTTTATTTTTATTTTTTTATTTCAGAATGTTATGGAGGTAGAAACATTTACGTTACATATATTGCCTTTCACTGCTCAAGGCAGAATTATAAGTGTGTGCATCCCCCAGACAGTGCATACCACACCCATTAGGTGTGATTATACCCACCTCCTCCTCCCTTCCCACCTGCCCGACACCTGATGAATGTAACTTCAATATGTGCACATAAGTATTGATCAATTAACACCAATTTGATGGCGAGTATATATGCTGCTTGTTTACCCATTCTTGTGATATTTCACTTAGTAGAATGGGCTTTAGCACCATCCCCGATAATATAAGACGTGTTAGCTCACCATCTTTTTTTGTGGCTAAGTAGTACTCCATGGTACACATATGCCACATTTTATTAACCCTCTCATGTATTGATGGGCACTTGGGTTGTTTCCACATCTTTGCAATTGTGAATTGTGCTGCTATAAACATTCGAGTAAAGATGTCCTTATTAGAGAATGTCTCTTTTTCCTCTGGGTGGATGCCCAGTAGTGGAATTGCTGGATCAAATGGTAGTTCTCTGAGGTATCTCCATATTACTTCCCATAGAGGTTGTACTAGTTTGCGGGCCCACCAGCAGTGTATGAGTGCTCCTATGCTTTCCACATCCGTGCCAAGATTTGTTGTTTTGGCACTTTTTGATAAGAGCCATTCTCACTGGAGTTAAGTGATATCTCATTGTGGTTTTGATTTGCATTTCCCTGAAGATTAGAGATGTTTAGCATTTCTTCATATGTTTCTTGGCCATAAGCCTATCTTCTTTTGAAAAGTTTCCATTCATGTCTATTGCCCACTTTTTAATGGGGTTGTTTGATTTTTTTCTAGCTGATTTTCCTGAGTTCTATACAGATTCCAGTTAATAGCCCTTTGTCAGATGTATAGCATGCAAGTATTTCCTCCCATTCTGTAGGTTGTCTATTCACTGTAGTGGTAGTTCCTTTAGCTGTGCGGAAACTTTTAAATTTGATCAAGTCCCATTTATTTATTTCTGTTGTAGCTCTGATTGCTTTTGGGGTCTTCTTTATAAATTCTTTGCCTAGATCAATGTCTATAAGAGTTTTCCTAACATTTTCTTCTGGAATTCTTATGGTTGCATGCCGTAGGTTTAAGTCTATCATCCATCATGAGTTGGTTTTTGTGAGAGGTGAAAAGTGTGGATCCTGTTTCAGTCTTCTACATGTGGCTATCCAATTTTCCCAGCACCATTTATTGAATAGGGATTCTTTTCCCCAGTGTATGTTTTTGTTGGCTTTTTCAAAGATCAGAAGACCATATGAGGATAGTTTTATGTGTGGGTTCTCAGTCCTGTTCCATTGGTCTATGTCTCTAGTCTTGTGCCAGTACCATGCTGTTTTGGTTATTATAGCCTTGTAGTATAGCTTGCAGACTGGTAAATTGTTGCCTCCCAATTTGTTCTTTTTGCTTAAGGTTGTTTTGGCTATACAGGGTCTTCTCTGGTTTCATATGAAGTGTAGAATTATCTTTTCCAGATACGTGAAAAATGATGTTGGTATTTTAATACGGATTGCATTGAATCTGTAGATCACTTTGGGTAGTGTAGGCATTTTAACCATGTTGATGATCCATGAGCATGGTCTGGTTTTCCATCTGTTTGTGTCCTCTGCTATTTTATTCTTCAGTGTTTCATAGTTCTCCCTGTAGAGGTCCTTCACCTCCTTAGTTAAATGTATTCCTAGGTGTTTTATTTTCTTTGTTGCAATTTTGAAAGGCACTCAGTCTCTGATTTGGTTCTCAGTTTCAGTGTTGTTGGCTTGTATGAATGCTACTGATTTGTGTACATTGATTTTGTAACCCTAGGATTTGCTGAAATTACTTATCAATGCCAGTAATCTCTTGGCAGAATCTTTGGGGTGTTCTAGATATAAGATCATATCATCAGCAAAGAACAATTGTTTGACCTGTTCTGCCTCCATTTGGATGCCCTTCTCTTGTCTAATTGCTCTGGCTAGGACTTCCAGCACTATGTTGAACAGAACTGGTGATAGAAGGCAACCTTCTCTTGTACCAGTTCTAAGTGGAAATGCTTTCAATTTTTCCCCATTCAGTATGATGTTGGCTGTGGGTTTGTCATACACAGTTTTTATCATTTTGAGGTAATTCCCATCTATGCCTATTTTGTTAAGCATTCTTATCATAAAAGGGTGCTGAATTTTGTTGAATGCTTTTTCTGCATCTACCGAAAGGATCATATGGTCTTTGTTTTTGCTTCTATTTATGTGGTGAGTTACATTATAGATTTGGTATGTTAAACCATCCCTTGCATCTCTGGGATGAAGACCACTTGGTCATGATGGATTATTTTTTTCATGAGCAGCTGACTTCAATTTGCTAGGATTTTATTGGCAATTTTTACATCTATAATCATAAGGGATATTTGTCTATAGTTTTCTTTTCTTTGCTGGGTTCCTGTTAGTAGGTGGTGTTTGCTAGAGGGAACAAGCTGCCGTGTTGTTTTTGGATCCTGTGACCAACACCACCACAACGGAGGCAGGTCAGGGAATGAGGCTGGGCAAGGTTAGGCTGGGTGAGCCTGCCCTCCAGCTCCACAAATGCTGGTAAGAGGTACACAGGGACTAAAGGACCATTCCCCACCTCTGGGATAAGCTGCTGAGGAGGGGCTAAAGTGGCGCCAGTCAAACACAGAGTCTGCTCTCTAACCCCAGACAACTCCAACAGGACGACGCTCCACCAGGGGAATAGTGGCAGCTCAAGGAACTCTTGGATCAAGCTGAATTCCCTATTAAATTGAGTGGTGGTGGGGGCAGCTGCTCTGATTTGGCCTGAGGCACCAGAGGCACTCAATTGCCATGGGAACCAGTATTTATGCAAATTGGGTCCCCCAGGTTCAGTAAACCCCAATATGGCAGTTCTGGGGGGCAGGGGTGGAGCAGATGCATTTACAGACTCCTGCTCTCCTGTGCTCCTCTATATCCTCCCAATGGGCATGGGCTCTCACTCACTGCCTGACCCTGAAACCAGATCCTCCCCCCATGCCTTCCTGCCCCACCATCAGCAGGCAGGCACGCCAAACACCTGTGGGCAGGAAGGTCACCACATGAGAGTGCCCTGCTGGCTCAGGGTGAAAAAGCATACCAGGCACTGAAAGGGGCCACTCAGCACAGAGGACTCCAGCAGCTGCTATGGTGGGGGAGGGAAAGGGGAAGAGGCCATGGTTTTCCTGTATTGCTCTCAAACTGGGGGGCAAGAACCAGTCCACCTTCCTCCTCTCTGTGGCTGCAGCACTGCGACCACCCTCCTCTCTGAGCCGCAGCAGCCACCCTGTCCAAGGCAGGCTCGGCCAGGAGTGCGCTCCTCACCACCTGAGGCAGGCTCGGCCACTCAGTGTAAGCTCAGCCAGGACAGTGATCCCCATTTCCTGAGCCAGGCTCCGGCTATGGCACACCGGCCTGGGAGACACAGCCAGACCTCGCCTCCACACAACAGAAAAGTTTACCTGATCTCGATGTCCACAGCCTCTTGTCGCATACAGCTGTTTTTGGTCTCGCAATTTTCACCAGGAGGGGATGCTCAGTGTCCTTTGAAACAAAGCGTATCATGTCTTCAATAGGCAACCCCTACAATGCACTTCAGTACTGTTTCTCAAGGTAAATAAGTGGAGACTAGCCAAAGTTTACATTATTAGTAGATAAAATCAACACCAGTCAGAAAGAAAAGTCAATACTAAAATGCTAATTCAAATTTTGTACCATAGTAGGACAGTGTCAAGTACCCGACAGACTCTGTGCTTACCTACAGGTCTAGTATACATTAACGCCCACTAACGACAGGTGACAAAGTGACTTTCAAACCATTTACTGATTTCCTGCATAATGTAAGTCGCAACCCACTGGCGGACCCTCTCACCGAAGGCCCCATTCTGGGGGGTGCGATTCTCTTCAGGGCCACGGGCTGCATGAGCCCATCCTCTCCCTGAACCTAGACACTGAAGGGAATCAGAGACCACAGGGCAGGAGACACATCTGACCTAGGCTTTACTGACCGGCAATATGAAATGTAAACTTTGAAACTTTGGGAATGATGACTCATTAAATGTGAGTCCAACGAAAGGCCATGAGTGTGACATTTTTCACAATTTGAATCACCTAGTCATGTGATTTAGTTTTATGTTACGTTCCTTTTCACGTGAGGAGGGTATAAAATTTAAGGAACGAACACAATTTCAGAAATCTTTGCGTCTATTCCAACGGCAAAGACTACCTGTAACTTACCATCCAGTTTGAGAATGTTCTCAGGTTCATGACAACTTAAGAGATTTTTAAAATGAAATATTAAATTACGGCCCACTGGTTCTACAATGCTGTTCCAAAAGGAAAAAAATCCCCTCTGCTGTGTCATGTTAGTCATACGAAGAAAACAATGTTAAACAAGAAACTTATACATAATTTTCTCATACCCGTGTCTCATTAATTTCACTTCCTGTAGACTCTTCTTCGTCTTGCTCTGATGGTGTGCCAAAGTCTTGTTTTCCTGTCAAATCCATACATTTAGTTAAAATGAGCTTAGAGCAATGCCGTAAAAGCTATTATCTTCATAAAACTATATAGAAAATTAAAGACTTTTTGCTTTTATAACTTCAGAGACGGCAAATGAAGCTTAAAGTGTAGCAGAATGTTTACTTTTTTAAAAAAATGCTCCTAATTATCTAAAACTTGAAGAAACCACTCGGGGGAGGCACTCGATGTCACCAGCTACCTGGCATACAAACATCTCAAACGTTCACTCAGAAATTGACACACCCAACAGAAATGAACACAAGCATCAGACACAAAACACAACTGAACACTACAGTGAAACACATAAAGGAACACTGTATAGTGTCGTCCACTTTATAATATTAACAGGACCTTCTGAGTTACATTCAGAGCATGTGCTTGTTACTAATGATTGAAAAAAAAAATCACTCTTATTTTGTGTAGCTTTAGCAGCGGACACCCTATGCCTTATATCGGAGATGCTTTCCTCCAGTAGTCTGACAACTTTCTTTCGTCTTTTAAGACCCAGGTTCCTGTGTGAAGTCCTCCTTGACTCTGGCTCTTTCCCCACAGAAACAGGCATCTCCTTCCTTGGGGCTGCCTCAGGACCTTACTGATTTCTCTACTCTTAACTTCCCCACCTCAACTGTGAGTCATTCCTTTCCATGGCTGTCCCCTCTGTTTCTGGAGCATAGGGAATTACCCTCCAAGACATCTTTGGAAGAACAATCTCTATCTACTTTGCCCCATAAACACTGGCAGTGGGCCTATGGGGCTAGAAAGGAAAATGGCTTTTCCAAAGATCATGCCTGGCCTGAGACTTAAAGACGGAGGCGAAGCCCGATGAAAAGCTGTAGAGGCCGGGGAGAAAGTCAGAGGCCGCCGGGAAAACAGCAGGAGCAAGAGAGAAGCCTGGAAGTGCATGTGCGTCTGTCTAACATAGAGGGACTGGTGAAAAGGGCTTTCCCCCTTTGGATAGTGCCACAGAGAAAGGCAGACAGGGAGAGGGCTAACGGTGGACATGGGGGCGGAAGTCAGGTTATGAAAACTTTGTATGAAATTCTCAGCTACTTCGATGCTCATAATTCAAGGAAGGGTTCATCCTTTTCTTGGGCCTGGAGAGACATCACTCTAAGTACTACAGGGAGAAGGAATTCCGGAGGCATATGAAGAAATGGAAGGAGACGGAGTACAAGGCAATATTCCACAGAAAGGCAATGCAGGCCTGAAATGAACGAGTGTTCTTAGATACATTTCAGATATAAAATATCACTGCCCTGTCTACCATGCATTTTAACTGCATACCTACATAGAGAAATATGGGTTTCGTATTTTACATATTTTGGATTTTAGTGTACAATATTGCAAATATTAATGAAGATCAACAGAAGCTCCTTGGGATCCCCAAGAATTTATACTTCCATTAGTTCCCCTTCTTATCCACATGCAGAGAGATTAGTTAAATGTGGTGTGTTCAATGTGATCCAATATTATAAGGCACTTACATTAAATCACAGATACACGTGTCACCATGGATAGATCTCAAAAATACTGCCTACTAGGGAGCAAGTAAAACAGCTGCTGAATGATGCATACAGTGTACACCATTTCGGTAAAATTTTAGCACCTGATAACAGGCTCAATATAATATTTATGACCGTAGACCTAGGTACTAACATATTTTCAAAGGACATGGCCATGAAGCCCAGCTAATTCCAGGTGCTGCTTAATTCGGCACAATAGTTTTCAATACTACCAAAGGACCCTAAGGCCAAAAAGGTTCAGGATCACTGTTCCAAAGACTATGTCTACCAAATAGTCATGAACAGATCATACATTACTTTCCTGTTTTCAATGATCACGGAAACCTCTGCCCCAAGCCAACTCCACAAAACACAGTCTGCTAGTCAGAACTCAGGACTGCCTCAAAATCATCAGTGTAATGACCATCAGATGACATAACTCAAGTTAAAACATGACTGACCATGCTCCCATACAGCCTTCCTCTAGGTAAAGGTGAGAATTGCAATAAGCATTGGAAACACTGGGAAAATCATGCCCTCTCCTAGTTCACCTCTGTCCATTCCCTAACCAACACAGGGATGGCACACTGGGAACCTGACGGAGGCAAAAGACCCCTTGAGCCCAGTAGTTTGAAGTTGCAGTTAGCCATGCTCGGGCCACGGCACACCAGCCTGGGAGACACAGCGAGACCTCGCCTCCACACAACAGAAAAATTTACCTAATCTCGATGTCCACAGCCTCTTGTCGCATACAGCTGTTTTTGGTCTCGCAATTTTCACCAGGAGGGGATGCTCAGTGTCCTTTGAAACAAAGCGTATCATGTCTTCAATAGGCAACCCCTACAATGCACTTCAGTACTGTTTCTCAAGGTTAATAAGTGGAGACTAGCCAAACTTTACATTACTAGTAGAGAAAATCAACACCAGTCAGAAAGGAAAGCCAATCCTAAAATGCTAATTCAAACTCTGTACCATAGTAGGACAGTGTCAAGTACCCGACAGACTCTGTGCTTAACTACAGGTCTAGTATACGTTAATGCCCACTAAGGACAGGTGACAAAATGACTTTCAAACCATTTGCTGATTTCCTGCATAATGTAAGTCGCAACCCACTGGCGGACCCTCTCACCGAAGGCCCCATTCTGGGGGGTGCGATTCTCTTCAGGGCCACGGGCTGCATGAGCCCATCCTCTCCCTGAACCTACACACTGACGGGAATCAGAGACCACAGGGCAGGAGACACATTTGACCTAGGCTTTACTGACCAGCAATATGAAATGTAAACTTTGAAACTTTGGGAATGATGACTCATTAAATGTGAGTCCAACGAAAGGCCATGAGTGTGACATTTTTCACAATTTGAATCGCCTAGACATGCGATTCAGTTTTATGTTACGTTCCTTTTCACGTCAGGAGGGTATAAAATTTAAGGAACGAACACAATTTCAGAAATCTTTGCGTCTATTCCAACGGCAAAGACTACCTGTAACTTACCATCCAGTTTGAGAATGTTCTCAGGTTCATGACAACTTAAGAGATTTTTAAAATGAAATATTAAATTACGACCCACTGGTTCTACAATGCTGTTCCAAAAGGAAAAAAATCCCCTCTGCTGTGTCATGTTAGTCATACGAAGAAAACAATGTTAAACAAGAAACTTATACATAATTTTCTCATACCCGTGTCTCATTAATTTCACTTCCTGTAGACTCTTCTTCGTCTTCCTCTGATGGTGTGCCAAAGTCTTGTTTTCCTGTCAAATCCATACATTTAGTTAAAATGAGCTCAGAGCAATGCCGTAAAAGCTATCATCTTCATAAAACTATATGGAAAATTAAAGACTTTTTGCTTTTATAAATTCAGAGACGGCAAATGAAGCTTAAAGTATAGCACAATGTTTACTTTTCAAAAAAATGCTCCTAATTATCTAAAACTTGAAGAAACCACTCGGGGGAGGCACTCGATGTCACCAGCTACCTGGCATACAAACATCTCAAACCTTCACTCAAAATTGACACACCCAACAGAAATGAACACAAGCATCAGACACAAAACACAACTGAACACTACAGTGAAACACATAAAGGAGCACTGTATAGTGTCGTCTACTTCATACTCAGGACCTTCTGAGTTACATGCAGAGCATGTGCTTCTTACTAATGATTGAAAAAAAAAAATCACTCTTATTTTGTGTAGCTTTAGCAGCGAACACCCTATGCCTTATATCGGAGATGCTTTCCTCCAGTAGTCTGACAACTTTCTTTCGTCTTTTAAGACCCAGGTTCCTGTGTGTAGTCCTCCTTGATTCTGGCTCTTTCCCCACAGAAACAAGCATCTCCTTCCTTGGGGCTGCCTCAGGACCTTACTGATGTCTCTACTCTAACATCCCCACCTCAACTGTCAGTCATTTCTTTCCATGGCTGTCCCCTCTGTTCCTGGAGCGTAGGGAATAACCCTCCAAAACATCTTTGGAACAACACTCTCTATCTACTTTGCTCCATAAACACTGGCATTGGGCTTAAGGGGCCAAAAAAGAAAATGGCTTTTCCAAAGGTCATACCTGCCCTGAGACTTAAAGATGGAGGTGAAGCCCGAAGAAAAGCTCTAGAAGACGGGGAGAAAGTGAGAGGCCGCCGGGAAGCAGCAGGAGCGAGAGAGAAGCCTGAAAGTGCATGTGCATCTGTCTAACATAGAGGACCGGTGAAAAGGCCTTTCCTCCTATCCACAGTGCCACAGCAAAAGGCAGACAGGGAGAGCGCTAACGATGGACATGTGGGCAGAAGTCAGATTATGAGAGCTTTATATCAAATTGGAAGGTAGTAGCAGAGTAATAATTGAAGGAAACGGTCATCTTTTTGTTCCCATTGCAGAGACTTTACTGTAACTACTACAGGGAAAAGGAATTCCAGAGGCATATAAGCAAATGGAAGGAGATGAAGTAGAAGGCAATAATGCTAAACAAAGGCAAGGCAGTCCTGACACGAATGAATGACAGCTTGCAGAAATATTTCCAATCTAAAATGTCTGTGCCCTGTATACTATGTATTGTAACTGAATACATTGACAGATAATTTTGTTTTTTGTTACATGTTTTTCATTTTAATGTACAATATTCTAAACATCAAAGGATACACAGCATTTAATGTAAAAGCTGTCAGCAATCTCCCAGTAATTTTACTTCCAACTAGCCATCTCTTATCCACATATGAAATATTTCATTAAATATGGTACATATAGGTGAGGCAGTATTAAAGGGAACTTAACTTAAACCAGTGATATTTGTATCAATACAGATAGATCTCAAAGACATTACATAATGTTGAGGAACAAAAATGCAGAAAGATACATACAGTACACACTATTTATATAAAATTTTAGAACATGGAAAAAAGGTCTATACAATATTTACAACCAAACACTGATGTAGGACCATGTCATGAGAGGGCATGGGAATGATACCTGGCTACTTTCAGGTGTTGCTTCATTCTACACAATGTCTTTTGATCCTACAAAAGGACCCTAAGCCCACACAGTTTCAGGATCACCATTTTAAAGACGCAGTCTACCAAAGAGTCCTTAAGAAATGATTCATTTCTTTCCCCTTTTCATTATTCACAGATACCTTCCCCCCTCACACACACAGACATAAAGTCAGACAACCGCAACGTATAACTCCCTAAATATCATGAGTATAACGACAATAAGGTAAAGTTACTAAAGGTAAACCATGACTGACATGTTAGCAGAATGCTTTCCTCCAGGAAAAGATCAGAATTCCAATAAGCAATTGAAACATTAGAAAAATCACGCACTCTCCTCATTCACCTCCCTCAATTTCCGAACAAAGTCAGGGATTCCCATGAACTGGGAACTTCATGGACGCAGAAACACCTCTACCCCAGGAGTTTGAGGTTGCAGGGAGCCCTCATTGGGCCACTGCACATCAGCCTCGGTGAACCACAAGACCTTGGTTCTAAGTAACAACAACAAATATACATACCTGGTCTGGCTGGTTCCACCCCTAGTCTTCCTTCACCCATTGTCTGAGGAAGAACATCCCAAATGGTGGCATGCTTAGTGGGCTTTGAAAGAAAGTGTAACATACTTTCAATAGTCAACTCCTATAATGTATTTAAACACTGCTTCCAGAGGTTAATATTTGGAGACTATGTAAACTTTACAAAACTAGGAGCCCAAATCATATCCAGTCAGAAAAGAAAGCCAAACATTAAATCTTAATGCAGATCATACACCACAACATGACAGCGTTATACTGACACAGACCTTCTCATTCAGTCCAGGCCTAGCGTATTCTAACTACCACTAATGACACCGGACGTAATAATTTCGGTACCATTTGATCACTTCCCTCATGGAAATCAGTTGGACGTTTACTGGTGTAGCCTAACACTGAAGACCCCATTCTGGGAGGTACGAATCTCTTCATAGGCACAGGCCCCGTGACCCCATCCTCTCCCTGAGTGTGGACACTGAAGGGAATCAGACACCACACGGCAGAGGAAATATTTAATCGAGCCATTGCTGACTGGCAATATGGAAATGTACATCTTCAAATACTGCCCATGATTACTCTTTGATATCAGTCCAACTCAATGGCCATCACTGTGAAATCGTTCATAATTTGGGTTGCTTAGAACTATGTGTCAGTTCTTGATGTGGGCTTCCTCATCATATAAGGAGGTGATAAAAATTAAAGAGGACACAAACTTCCAGAAAGCCTTTGCCTCTACTCAAAGGGAAACGATTAGCTAGAAGTTACTCTTTAGTTGAAGGATGTCTTGAGTTTTGTTACTACTTAAAAGGTACTTAAAATTAAATATAGAATCATAACCCATTCATTCTAAAATGCAATTGCAAAAGCAAATGCCCCCTGTGCTATGTCGTCTCAGCCATGCAAAGAAAACAATATTCAATTTGATTGTAATTTTCTGGTACCTGTATCACCGGAATTTCAGGTCCTTTAGGCTCTTCTTCCCCTTGCTCTGAAGTCACAAAGTCATGTTCTGCTGTCAATTCCACAGATTTAGTGAAAATGAGCTACTTAGAACGAATCCATAAAAACTTTAGTCCTCATAAAAACAGAAAATTAAAGACTTTTGATTTGTATAAATTGAGAGACTGTAAATGAAGCTTAATAGGTAGCAAAATGTTTAGGTGCTTAAAAATCTCTCCTAATTATGTAAAACTTCAAGACACCACTCACGGAGGCACCGGATGTCACCAGCCACCTGGCACACAAGCATCTCAAAGATCCACTCACAAAATCATCCACTCACCAGAAATGAACAAAGCCATGAGAAACACAACAAAATTGTAAGGTATAGCAAAACATAGAAAGGAACACTGGGTACTGCTGTCTACTTCATAACAGTAACCCTAGCTTTTTATCCACATGCAGCGCATGTGCTTCTCAGTAAACATTGCTACAATTACCCTCACTTTTTGTGCCTTTGCACTGTACACCCTGTTCCTCATATCGCAAATGCTTTCCTCTGCTATTCTGACAAATTTCCTTCCATCTTTTAAGACTCAGGCTGCTATGTGAAGGTCTCCTTCATTTTGCCTCCTTCCCCAGATAAACAGGCATCTCCTTCCTTAGGGCTGCCTTACGACTTTACATCCACATTGTAGGAGGAGCTATCCACTGCTATGCAGAAACACTGAATTTAATCTTTAAGGTTCAGTAGGACTTTTAACTTGTTTGGGGGAGAAGGGAAGTTATCTTACATAGAGATGGTTAAAAGTAAAGTAATCCAATTAACTACATATTCTAGTTAAGCCACCGATTACCAATTTCTAAAGAAATATAGTAATGGAAAAGTGCTTCCCATGAAAACTATAAAACAATTTGTATTTGACAATTCCACAGACTCTTAAACTCCTGGCAAACAATCATCAGTAACAGTCACTGTGCTAAAGATATAAAGAAGATTAGCATGAAAAACTAACAGAAGCCTGATCAAAAGTGAGACACTGTCACTACAAGAAATAAAAAAGTTAGCTGCTCATGGTGGCATGAACCTGCAATCTTACTTTCTGGGGAGGCTGAGGCAGGAGGATGGTTTGAGCCCAGGAGTTTGAGGTTGCAGTGAGCTGTGATGACACCACTGCACTCTGCCTGGGTGACAGAGCTAGACCCTATCTAGAAAAGGAAAGAAGAGAAAAGAAAAGAAGAGTAGAGAAAAGAAAAGAAAAGAGAAACTAATAGAATGCCAGATCTACTTTAGGACAGGCAGCCAATTCTCTCAAAAGGAAATAATACACATTTGTCAAGCATACATATGTCACAAATGTGTTATGATAGTATTTTCCTTTGGGATGAAATTAAAAAAAAAAAACAGTAAAAGCAGAGATATCAGCAGAATGCAAATGAGAGGAGAATTACACTAACAAAAAAGAGTCAGGAGCTAATTTTTCTACCGATGTCAGCAAAGTTTCCAAAATACTGAGAACTAGTAAATTCAGCATATCACCTTATATTTTTCTTTTGATATATATATATATATTAATTTTCTGCAATAAAATATTTAAAAGATGTCAGTTTTTCCAAACTGCTGGCCTCTAAACTGTTTCTGGTGACAACTTGAAACTGCCCAAACATGACTGTGTTACGATCCTATGCCACAGGGAGGGCAGGTACATCTGACAGCACGTTCCATTTCTCACTGCCAGATTTTTGGTTTGGAATGGATGCAGAACAGCTTGTCAAGGGCTTGAGAATGAAACAAGTAATTCCACAAGAGGCAGATAAGAAAGACAACACTTTTCCTCACACGTGACCCTTAGGTTTTGGCAATTCTGGAAAAGTGCTGAGAGGTGTACTCACCAGTCTAGACCATTTTCCCTCATCCTGCATAGGTAGCTGCTGCACTTACAGAAACTGATTAGGGTCTTGGCAGCTATATTCCTCCACATTTGGATGCAAGAACAACCAATCACATAAACAGTAGGCTTTACAACTATAAATTTGTTCTTTTGGAAAGGATGTCATGTAATCTTACTTGTTAGAATAGATACTCCCTCCTGGAAATTCTCACTTTTTAAAATTTTTGCAACATCATTTCCTCTGATTTCTCTCCTACTTTTGCCTAACCACTTCTCAGTCTTCTACACTAACTGCTTCTCCTCTGGGAAATGTTGATATGCCCAGGGTTTTCCCACTGGACTTCTCATTCTGCATTTTCCCCATCGTGGATGAGTTCATTCAGATCTACGACTTTGCCTGATAATTAGAATAAGATTATTCCAAGTCTGCATCTCCAACCTCAGTGTTCCATCTCCAGCTAGAAATGTCTATTATCCACTTACCTGCTGAAAATCTCCTACATGAATATCCCAGGAAACACAGTATGTATAGAAAAAACATAGTCTTCCCTGTTAACCTGCTGCTCCCCTCTGCTTACCTGACAATTTCCTATTCCTTCCGCATGTCCAGTTTAAATGCCAGTGTACAGCATGGAAATCTATGGATCATTTGAAATTTCTCTCTGCCCCCTAACATTTCACGCTCAATAGTCGTATTAACTGTACCTCTTTTCTGCCTCTGCTTTATGTTTCTACTACCACTGGAAACATATACATAAGTATTCACATATAAAATAATTATATTCATACTTCTTAGTTTAACGTGCTGTTAATGGATGGCTTTCACAGGAAGAATAAACTGCCAACTATTATTGTTATTTCTTAAATTAAAAACATTAAGCAAAACAAATGAAAAGGCATAATGCCAAGAAAAAGACCAACATTTTAAAATGAATAAACTGAGCTCCCTATCTTTTTGTATTTTACCACGGATCAGTGAAAACCTCCTAATATTAATAGATCGAGACTACTCCAAGAATTGGTGACAAGGAAACGATGGCTTTGACTACTGCAAAAGCTTCCTTTGTCTCCCAGTGTCTGTATGTGGTTACCTTCCACCTATCCCCTATGTGGGGGCTCAGTAGATTACAGACCACTCATCAGATCCAGCCTGCCATATGGTTTTGTAAATAAAGTTTTACTGGAGCACAGGCGTGTCTATATGCTTACATACCGTCTACAACTGCTTTCACACTACAATGCAAGGTTGAGTAGATGTGACAGAGACCACCACCTGGCCTGAAACATTCACTCTGTGGCCCTTAGCGTAAAGAGCTTGCCAATCTCTACTTTAGACCATAACCAATCTCTGTTTTAGACCAAATCTAATCTTGTGGCTCCCTTGCTCAAAATTCACCAGTGAATCCCTGCAGCACACTTTGCTGGCTCCCTACAACAGCCACCTTATTCTTTCTTGCTGGGGAAACACAATCTTAGCTGGATATTTCTCAGCCCAATACGCCAACCCAGCTCCCAAACCAGAAATGATTATTCTAAGCTTATCACTGTCATTACATCTGCTTTCCCAGCGATTGGCTTAGGAATGAGCACATGGTGTAACCCAGCCAATAAAGCATTACAGGAAGTCCCCTGCAAGCTTCTGAGTTTTCTCCCTATTTAACAGAAACATGTGAAGAAAAGCAGGCCTTTCAGCCTTCAGATACTGTCCTGTGAGAACATGATGCTTGGAGCTGTTGCTAATTAGCCAATCATGAAAGGAGACAAGAGCAAAATGCCACCAGCAGCACAGCTGAAAGAGGGACAACAAGTGGGATCCTGATGACACTGACCCACCAAAGCAACTCTTGTCCCTATGGTTTTAGCCACTGTTAGTTAGGTCATCTGCTGTCTACAGCAAAAAGCATTTTGATAAATTGCCCATGGCCTACAGGGGAAGATCTGCTCATTTCTGTACATTAAAAAGCCTTTCATGAGCTCATCTCAGCGAGGCAGTCACCTCATTCCCGGCCACTCTCACATTACACTTTTGCTGTAGGAAACCGAACTGCTTTAAACCCTGCAAAGTTCACTCGTGAGTACCAGATTTTGCACTTGCCGTTCCTTCTGACAAGCACGCAATCCTCTAAGATGTTCCTCCTGCCAAGCGTCATCCTTCTGCCTCTTCATCTGGCAGACTTTTATTCGCTCTGCCATGCTCACTTCACATCCTACCTATTTTCTTAAAGCTTTAATTTCTCCCCATGGACATAAAGTGTCAGGCATATGTTACAGTTAACATAATAAATACATAACAAGTGGTCACTATGTGCTCCCGGGGGGCATCAGACACACGGGAAACACTGAATAAAGTAGTAAATAATAAAAAGGACAATGATAATAACCAGCTCCTGACAGTATTTTTGAATGTTTGTCTTCTGGAACATTAGAAAAATGCTTCACACCTAAAAGACACTTGACTTGATAGTTATTTGTTAAGTGGGCAAGGGAATAAATGCATGAAAATGATTTCTTTGACAATTCTCTTGAAAAATCACAGAAATTCTTAATAAATAGAAATAGTTCCACTCTGAGCACATTAAAGAACTAAACTAAGTCTATTCCATCTTCTTTCTCCTGCAACTTGCAAAACTTAAGTTACAGAAATTCTTTCAGAAGTACAGACTACATTACAATTTAGATTATACAATGCATTTGGTATCAGACTGAGGTAGCATAGTAGCATTTTGTTACTGTGAAACATTTTTGTAATTTTATTATAATTTGTTGTGCCCAGAGTTGTTCTATTGGAATATTATGACAAAACTCTAGCCAGTGGTAACAGAATATCTTCTTCTAACATTGCTGATAGATACTGTGGCAATTATTGAGCAGAGAGAAGAACACATCCTGTTCTAACAAAGTAAATGTATTTCATTCAATTTCAACTTATGGGCAATGAAGTCGATAATAGTGACAATATGTTGGCACAAGAATATGTAACATGCCTTGTACTTCAAAACAAAGAATTGCCCTTCTGACTTCTCTACCCAGTAGGTATCTTTAAGAAATGACCAACTATTGCTGGTGGTGCACACGGGATACGTTTTGCACTTCTTATTGCCATTTGTTTATGGTACCACAAAGGTATTGTTGAGTTCACAGACATTACTTTTTTAGTTGACAGAAATCACTATGTAATACAATTGACCCTTGAATAACAGGGGTGTGCACTGCAGGGCCCCGTTATAAGCAGATTTTCTTCCACCTCGGCCGCCAACAGACAGCAAAACCAACCTTTTCCCTCCCTTCTCCTCCTGAGCCTACTCAATGTGAAGACCGGGAAGGTAAAGACCTTTATCATGATCCACTTCCACGTAATGAACATACTTTTTCTTCCTTATGATTTTCTTAATAGTTTCTGTTCTCTAGCTTTATTGTAAGAATACAGTACAATATTCTTACATTATTGTAAGAATACAGCATATAATACATACCAAAATTATGTGGTAATCAACCATTTATGTTATCTGTAAGACTTTCAGTCAGTAATAGACGCTTAACAAAGTTTTAGGGGGATCCAAAAGTTATACACCGGCTGGGCATGGTGGCTCATGCCTATAGTACTAGCAATTTTGGAGGCTGAGTTGGGAGGATTGCTTGAGACCAGGCAAAAAGAGACCAGCCTGATCAACAGAGCAAGACCCCATCTCTACAAAAAATTTAAAACTTATCCAGGCATGGTATCACATGCCTGTAGTCTCAGCTACTCAGGAGGCTGAGGCAGGGGATCACCTGAGCCTAGGAGTTTGAGACTGCAGAGAGCTATGAGGAGGCAGCGCACTCTAGCCCAGGCAACAGAGCAAGACACTGTCTCCAAAAAAAAATAGTTGTATGCAGATTTTTAACTGCAAGGGGGATTGGTGCCTCTAACCCCCATGTTGTTCAAGGGTCAACAGTAATGAATATTCCTTTACTAAATGCAAAACATTTACTATAATACTAAATAGGAGATTCATTTTTATAGCAAGTCCAACTCATTATAATGTGACTATAGAGGAAATTTACAACATACTAACTTAAACATCTCTTTTCTTATTCATACAAAAATATCATTTAAGATTTCAGAGACCATAAGTAATTAAGTAAATTTTTTTTCATAATATTGTTTTGCATTACAAATTACCTACAACCAACTTCTTAAGTAATTCTGAATTTGAGGCTGCTAAGAAAGAAATTAAGAAATTTAAATATTAATTTTTTAACTTCTGGCCGGGCGCGGTGGCTCACGCCTGTAATCCTAGCACTCTGGGAGGCCGAGGCGGGTGGATTGCTCAAGGTCAGGAGTTCGAGACCAGCCTGAGCGAGACCCCGTCTCTACTAAAAATAGAAAGACATTATATGGACACCTAAAAATCTATATAGAAAAAATTAGCCGGGCATAGTGGCGCATGCCTGTAGTCCCAGCTACTCGGGAGGCTGAGGCAGTAGGATCGCTTAAGCCCAGGAGTTTGAGGTTGCTGTGAGCTAAGCTGACGCCACGGCACTCACTCTAGCCTGGGCAACAAAGTGAGACTCTGTCTCAACAAAAAAAAAAAAAAAAAAATTTTTTAACTTCTCTGTTGTGGTCACAACCTCCTACTCTTATTATGGTAGAACCACCAACAGCAACTCACTATTAGAAGTCTTACCTGGACTGCAATTTTGAGGAGGATTATAATGTTTCATTTGTTTCTTATATTTGAAAATTTGATGGAAAAAGCTATATATAAAAAATAAATAAAATTAGTATTTTAATACAGATATAAAAAACTTTTACTAAATATAGTAAATTCTTAGAGCACTTCAGAAAATATCACAGCCAATGTAAGAATGTTATACACTTCAAATTTGTAAGATCTACAAACTTCTTATACAGCTTCTAATTAGTAAAGAAAAAAAGGTGAAGTACTCATGAATTAACTCACTACATTAACCAGAGCCAGCTAGACATAATGGAAAATATCCTGAAATCAGAATAGGTTCTAGCTCCACAAACAGCTATTTGTTCACGGCCATGTTGCTTCTCTTAGGCTCAATATTTTCTTCTAAAAGTAAGTATTTTACTGCCTTAACTAGGTTCTTAATTAGGTTGTTATAAAAATGTACTGAGACAACATTTTTGAAATGCTCAGAGAAATGGTGATGCAATGGAATACTTTGTTCCTGAACTTCATTGCTGAAGCTATTATAGAAGCTCAAATAAAACCCAATCCGTCTTTTTTCAAGGTTCTAATATTCAAATGTTGCATTTTTCAGAACATATTAAGATCTAATTTTTGTTGTTAGTTGTTCTATTCTTTGTAGCTCATAATTCAGGCCATCTCAGCTATTTCACAATTTTTAACAAACTGTATTTATAAATACATTATCTCCTTAAATTAGATAACATTAGTGTCTCCATCACTGAGACAATCAGTCATGCAAAGGGCAGAAAACAAACAGATGTCAAGACCTGGCTTGCACTACTACTGTTCCCTCCCTAGCTGCTCAGACTCTGAACCAGCAGACCTTTGTTAGAATGATGCTTAACCTCCATGTTCATCTCCAACCGACATGGAAGATAAAATCCTACCTTTTTAAGTTCCACAAAGGAAGTTGACATTTTCTCATTTCTGAGCTACATACCAACAACATATGTGCACACAACATGCCATGTGTTGCTAAGCTCCATTCTCATTTCATAGATTACCTTACACAGATATCTTTGTAAAGAACATCACAGTTTCGATATTGAGTGCCGCCCATTGTGCTGGACTCACAGTTTTGGTGGATCTAGTCAGCAAACAGTCAAATGACCTTCCAGGGACTGTGCAAAAATGGAGCATCTCAAGAATGAGCACATCATATTGTCACAGGAGCCATGCTAACTGCTCCGTATTGTTTCAAGTTTAGGATACGTGCTGCCAGAGAAAGCACAAAGCCCCACCTCTGTATGTGGGTATCGATGAGTCCTGGGTGAGGCTTAGCCCTGTTACATCCAACTACCCTAGTTTAGACTCAGAGGTTTCAGCTGAATGGCTTCTTTGTGAAGCAGAATTTGAAAATGTTTTAAAACCTTGAGGTAGAGAACCAAGCAGCTTGGGAGATTTTTGTTATTATGGGGAAGAGATCACTTCAGGGCCAAGGGCAAGTTGGTGCCCACTACTCAGGAAGGATGATATGGACCATTCGCTACCTCAGAAAAGGTGCTACCCAGGACACAAACAGACCTCAGGGTACAGAGCTGGTAACAAAGAAGAAAGGGAACTCTGATCTATTCCTGCAACATTGTTTGAACCTCTCTGACAGTTTAGAACAATCTCAACTAACATTTGCTTGAGAAAAGGGCTTCAAAGGATAACTTACCATGAAGGTTTAGACTAAGTCTAAGCCGAAATGTGGGTTCTACGTAAGGTTTGAAGTGCGGGGGGAAGGGTCACTTGCTCACTATGTGTGTGGCTAAAGCTAGCAGGCCCAGCTGCAGAGCAGAGTCCTGCTGCTTTGGGAACAATGGCTGAGCACATGAGCATCTGCACGTGAACTAAAAAAAATGTTACTTGGAAGTCTAAGTATGGATGACCATGAAGACTGAGGGATCTGAACCAGCAAGGGTGTCCTCGTACCAAAGGTCATCATTACCGGATGGCAGGATCAGTTTCCATAGCAACAATGCAGCAACCGCATCAAGGGAAACAACTGAATGATTAGAATGTTCTTTTTTTCCTCCTTCTGACTTATAAAAGAGGATCATCTTCCTTGCACTTTGGAACCCCTTAAGTTCTTTAAAATTCAAGGAGAAGGTTAGGACTGAGGTCCCCAACCCCCAGGCTGCAGGCTGCTGCTGGTCCGTGGCCTGTTGGGAACTGGGCTGCACAGCAGGAGGTGAGGGCCTTCATCTCTATTTACAGCCACTCCCCATCACTCACATCACCTCCTGAGCTCCACCTCCTGTCAGATCAGTCACTGTCGCCCATCAGCCCCAGATGGGACCATCTAGTTGCAGGAACACAAGCTCAGGGCTCCCACTGATTCTGCATTATGGTCAGTTGTAAAAATATTTCCTTATATGTTACAATGCAATAATAATTCTGAAATAAAGTGCACAATAAATGTAATCCACTTGAATTATCCCAAAACCATCCCACCCGATCCATGCAAAAGTTGTCTTCCATGAAACTGATCCCTGGTGCCAAAAAGGTTGGGGACCGCTGGTCTAGGAGATAGCCCCCAGGGCATGATACAAGAGTTTCTGCTAAACTGGACATTTCAAGACCCAAATAACGAATTAGAAGTATCAAGGATGTGACCTTATTTTTATCCCATGCATAGGGGTTATACTTGGAATAAAATGGACAATGTTGAGATCCTTAAGGATAAAGGTCTTAAATGTCCTGAGGAAAAGAATCCTGCACCCTTTGCTACTTCTGACTAGGCTAGCCTTTTGCTTGATTCCCGGCACATGAAGTGGACTACCTCGCGGCCATTCCAGCACTACCTGAACCAAACTATGAAATCTCCCCTGATGTATAAGATGCAATAGCTATAATTATCTTATACCCCAATTTAGTATCAACTAGTCTTTGAATGGGTACACTTACGTATAAGACTGAATAGCAACAGCATAATCTTCTGCAGTCCGTCCCTGGTAATCTTTAGCAAAGACATCAGCACTTTGCTGGAGCAGAAGACTGACTGTACTGGATGATTCACATTGTATGGCAAGCATGAGGGGTGTTCTAAAATAACAGAGAGATAACTCCACCCTTAGGAACTTTAATAAAGTTACTTAAACAACTAATATGATATACTTTACCAGTTCACTATCTTGCCTGTCTGTGTACAGTTAACCATTTACATGTACTTGTAGACACAAGAATCCTGGGTGCTCAAGGGTTCACTTTTGTAAATTACCACTGAGGCTAAAAGAAAGGGACAAAAGAAAGCCTCCCGTCTCACTGGGGTATGGCATAGTACAAGTTGCTAATTTATAGTCCTTTGATGGGCAAGAAACTATGCTGAGGTCACTTATCTAAAATAGGCCCAGATTTAAATGGAGAATTATCCATTCTTCCCTAGTCTAAACAGAATATATTTTAATTCAAAGTCAGGTAGGGGTCACAGAAGTAAAAGCTACCTACAGCCTTACATCAACAATATTAGTAATAACAGTAAGAACTGTACTCAGAGTACTTTCAGGTATCGATGATGAGAAGCATGTGCTGGGCACTGAAGTAAACGCTGTACACACACACAGACACACACACACACACACACATAATCTCACACACAGCAACCCTTGGTGGATATCTTTTGATCCTCCTTTTCATATCAGAAAACATATGTGGTGATCAATAATGTCCCCAAGGTGCACATCTAGCAAGTGGGAAGCCAGGAATTGAACCCAGGTTTCTGGGAGTCTAAATCTATCTCTTTTCTCTTTGTCACCCACCTATGGCTCATCTTCATTCAAGGAAAAGTTTATCCAATAAAAGCTGTCTTTCTTCCCTCTGCCCATACCAATTAAAAATAAAAACACCAAAATACACTAGAAATGCAAATGGAAAAGCTGATGAATCCACAGTGTCTGGTAATAGCAATTCATAGTCACTTAAGGATAACCTAACATCAATATACTTCAAAGAAAGCAACTTAAAGCAAAGACTCATTGAGTAATGCAAAAGACAAAATGAATTTTACCTCCTATCTGTGTGAAATACAGCATTTTTAAAGGAAAACTATGTAAGAAGCAGAGGTGAGACAAATACTCTGACGGGGTAAAGAAGTTCATATTGAGTCATAAAGCAATCTAAAAGTTAAAGTTCACACTTCATAAAACTAATAAAACTAATATGAAACCCCTTTAGCCAAAAAAGATTATAGCACTGAAAAAAGATAATATGATGAAAAACATCAAATTACAAACATCAGTCAATATTGCAAAAGAAGATGAATCCTTCTGTATACTCTTCTTTACATTGTCCCATACAAATCACTGATTTTCTAACTGAAGATTTCTGTTGATATTTTTCACTATACCCCAATAATTATAAGGGAATCATCTTATTCACTTAATATTTCTGACTTGAGTGACTGTTACCATTCTAGAAAAACACTTTTTTAAAAAAGAACTAATTACTGTACCTTTTCAAGGCATCAGTCACATTTACATCTGCTTTCTCCTTTATTAAAAATTCTGCCACTTCCACGTTTCCTTTTCTCAGACTAAGCAAAAGTGGTGTGAGATGAGCCTGTAATACAGCAAAAACTATTAATAATTGACAAAATTCAATATTTCTCAACTGAAGTGAACACCTTATATAAGATCCTAAGAATGTACATATAATACAGAAAGTGAGTAAAGAGTAGCCCCTTCCTTCTCAGCCCTGTGCTTTCCCATGTGCTGCTCCTTCCCTTGGAAACACGCCGCCTCTGCCT
This sequence comes from Eulemur rufifrons, assembly GCF_041146395.1. NCBI lineage: Eukaryota > Metazoa > Chordata > Mammalia > Primates > Lemuridae > Eulemur > Eulemur rufifrons. The sequence continues at coordinate 7,053,278 of NC_090984.1, read as the reverse complement.
CACCGCGTTAGCTCTGGTCATCTCCAAAGCTCACTTCAGACACTCATTGCTCCCAAGAATCTTTGCTTCTGTCACAGCATTTATCATGGTATATCGTAATGATTTTAGTGATTCTCATCTAAAAAGAGCTTCTTGTGGGCAGGGGCAGGATCTATTGTCTCTACACCCCCAGACCCTAAGATATAGTAGTGAACATTTGCAGTATTTTTATTGAGCTAATGATCTAAATTATTACCTCTAGAGCAGTGTTTCCTAAACTATATTTCAAAGAATATCTGCCCTACAAGAAGTAATGTACCCCAACAGAAAGTTTGCATGATCATCTATTTGTGAAAAATATTACAAAATTGTGCACTATATGTCCAGTATCAAAGCAATCTTCTAAATTTGCCTAATCCCTCTTTGACAATACATTTTTTGTGTGTGTGTGGCAAACATTAACATTTGAGAAATTAGAGATACAGAGATCCAGGTTTGAAAGCTTTCAACAAAGGTGGAGGATTTCTCCAGGTGATGCCAACTCACTTGACTCTCTTCTATCAATGGTGACAAGATCCCAGATGCCAATGTCTGCCACTCCTGCTCAAGTGGGTCATTAAGGAAATGGGCTTTGAATTAAAAGAGACAGGTTTCAAATGAACTTTGATTGCTTATTATTAAATGGTCCGTGGAATTTCTCCTATTACAAAATCACAGATTTTTATCTCAGCTGTTAAAAAACTCAGTATGAAATTTTATTCTCAATGATAATGGTAATCCTAGGACCCTAATGCATATCTACCTTTTTAATCCATTTTTATTCTGGTTTCCCTTTTAGTTGTTACTTAAAACTATTTTTATTTTAGGTAAAATATGAATCAGAAATAGAAATATAATGGTTTTTTTAATTAAAGTTCTACTACTGACGTGTATGAATTATTTCTAGCATAAGTAAAGTCACTAAATCACTTGTACTTTTAAGGGACGATGCTGAGAAGAAACATATAACATCATCTGCAATGTGCATAACCAATCCAACCATAACCATGATTAACCTAAAAAGGCTTATAGGCAGTCTAATAGGAAGACAATTATTTATGGCATATATTAAGAAAAAAGAGTTTTTAAAAAGCCACCTTCTGAATTCTAAGATTCAACCCCATTACTAAGGGATTCATATAAAATATAGGTTATACATTGTAAATAAAGATAAACTGTCTGGAAAACCTTGAAACCTTTACCAACATATATACAACACAGGAGTCATAAACTCAAATACTTACAGAGGCAAAGTAGGTGACCTGAGTAAGTACAGGACCCAGGTGGGCACAGTACCGAACCGGACAATCTATGCGTCATATAAAGGGGCAACCTCTGCACAGCATACCAACCAGCAAGACGGGCTCAAGGGACACCTTGACATTTCTGAAGAGATGCCTGAGACCAGATTTGATTCTTCAAGAGAAGCGTGAAATCCAGATTTCTGCATGTCTGCTAAATTTTACATGTTGACTCAATTTATCGAAGCATATTAAACCTCACTTAGACTACACACCTAGTGCTTTTATATTTGCTACACATGTGTTTCCAAACGGTTGTGAATAAAGCAAGTATTTGCATGTAAAATCTTTCCTTTGTTTCATATCATATGTTTTAACAAAATAATCAGGCCCCAACATGGAATAAAAATTGCTAAGACTTACAATACCCACTTCAAAAGCTTTTCCAGCATTTATTCAGTTACTATTTATATTTAATTCTCCCAGATTGTTAACCAAATGGATAACTAGTTCATAGGAACTGCCTAAATTGAATTATTAAAAGAATTCCTATTTGTATTCTTACTAACTTCATGGGTTTCTGTGTTTAAAACTGCCATCCTGACTATGCTGAAGCTCTGTGATCTTAACAGACACACTGAGATAGTTCATAACACAGCTTCAGCTGAAAAAAAGGTTCAGGACTTGCTACTATTCTAACTGAGAAAACCCTAATTGTAATAAACATGTGTTGACCTAATCACCTGAATGATAACAAAAAGACAGGAACTTCTCAAAGGGTCGGCCTGTATGTATTCAAAGACTACCCATAAGTAAATTTCTTATTTAAAAGACCCTCTCAATGGCAGTGAATGGTTGAAAGGGAAAGATGTTATTTTGTAAGCTGATAGATAAAGCCTATAATGATCCTTTTAACTCCTCAACCACACAGATGGAGAAAAACAGATAAAAGTCAGGCTACTATTGTTGGAAAGCAGAGATGTGAAGGAAGTAGCACCTATCAAACTCCAACTCTTCTAGATATTTCTTGTTTTTGAGATATGGAAATTCATATATTACACTTCAGTGATTCTTAACCAGGAGTGGATCAGAATCTCGAGAGAAATTTTGTTGTTGTTGCTGTTAGAGACAGGGTCTTGCTATGTTGCCCAGGCTGGACTCAGGAGCTCCTGGGCTCAGGTGATCTTCCCACCTCAGCCTCCCAGTTAGCTTGGACTATAAGCACAGGCCACTGTGCCTGGCTTCGAGGAAATATTTTTAAATATACATGTCCAGACCTTATTAGATTTACTAAATTAAAATTCTCGGGCAGAGCCTAGACTTGCAAATTATTTTTTTTAGTTTCCCCAGGTCACTGTGCGGCACAATTCTAGCTGAGAACTAATGCAGTAGACGATCGCTTTAGCCTCATGTCTCACCCACGTGGCCAATTCCTGTTATTATTTGGGGATTTGGCCAAAAAGAGGAAAGAGTAAGAGGTAGAGTCATTTACTGAAAATTCCATTTAATGTTCCTGGGAAGGGGGAGAACAGGGACCAGTAAACTCAAAATACAACTTGGTTTTGCTACTTCTCCCACCTTCCCATCAAGACATTCTAGCTTTGAGAGCAGAGTTTAGACTCTTATCTAAGTTGCTGTTCCTGCCACAATAGGATAATCAGTCAATGAATTATTTGTTCTTCCCTCTTCTTGCCCACTTCATCACCACCTACTCACCACCAATCTGCTTTCCTCGGAGTCCTCCTACAGTGGATGCCTGGGCAGGATGACCACTCACTAACACTCTCCACCTGAGAATTATCATCCCCACAGCTGAAGAGCTCCTGGTCTAAACATAAAAACTTTGGGGGGACATGCAAAAAACCTCTTCTTGGTGTTTTCCCTGACTTACATAATTGTCAAATTGGCCTGCATATTTCTGGTAGCTCTCCTTCTCCCTGTCCATTGTTCCCTTTTTAGCCTTGCCACTGAGAGGTAAACCATGTTCATAGAAATTACTTTTTTATAGGAACTTCTCAACAACAGCAAGATTTCCATTTCTGTGAAATGCATTTGTTTTGTTTGAGTTTTACGATAGAGCCCATTTCCAGGGTCAATTTGCTTTGCCATGTTGTTTTGCACTAATTAGAAAACCAAAAAAAAAAAAAAAAATTGAGTGGAAAAAGAATTTGAAAAAAATTTTTACCTTTAGTGTTATCACAAATATTTACCATAAATGCATAAAAGAAGCTGTACCCTCTAATGCTTCTTTAAAAGTATCAATATTTCAAGTAAAACCTTAGATAATTATTTCAAAATATTTTCATTCAGAGAATGCCTGAACTTCCAAATATGGAAAATTGACCCTTACATTATGTCAATGTTAAAACAAAGGCATTTCCAATAGTTTGAAAATAAAGTTGGTTGATCTATACCTTGTTTATCGTTTCCAGAGTGGCACCATGAGCACATAGTTTTGCTGCTATTGATGAATCCCCATTATAGGCAGCATAGTGGAGAGCAGTGTTGCCGTAGTCATCCACAACATTGGGATCGGCACCATGTTCTAAGAGCAGAATGACACATTCCTGTGCCTGGCATTGTACGGCCTGTCAGTGTCAGACCAAGAAATAGACCGTAAATTCTAGGAATTCAATATAAACATTTCACAGGTTTCACTTATGAGTTATATTTCAATGAGATAAATTCATTTTTATTCTGTGGGTTTAAAGTAAACCCATCTCATGCTGAAATAGTTGGCAGCTATATACCTTTATCAGAGGTGTCCTGTTTTTTCTGTCACAGGGGTTAAGGTCACAGTTTCTGCCCAGCAGGAAAGTTACCATCTGTGCATTGCCTTTGGCACAGGCCAAATGGAGAGCAGTCCTATGAAGGTGAGAGGACTTTTTAGAAAATTGTAGTTCACCATCTCAAAACATATTCATGTAACTGTAAACATTAAATCTCATGGTAGCCCATCTGTTTTCAAAACAAATCTTTAATTTTCTTGTGAAGATGGGACAATATTTATTAGCTCTTAGTACTCACGGCATTAATGAAAGAGCAGCCTATTGGAATACAAAGACATTGGCCTTTGGATTCAGTTCAACTTGGGTTTGAATCCTCCTTTAAGCTGTCACTTGCTAGCTGTGACTTAGCTTTTCTGTGCCTCAGTTTCCTCACTATTAAAATGGAAATGAGAATAGTGGAGATACCTCCCAGGATACCACTGTGATGCTTACGTGAGAATCTACACTAAGTGTTTTGAAGAGTTCCCAGCACAAATAACAACTCAATAATTGTTAGATATTATAACGATTACCATGACTACTACCTAATAATGATGACATTCTGATTAAGTAAAATGATACAATAATATCTAACCTGTGGTACATTTTAAAGACTAGAGATACAGCTGTATTTCCATGATTCTAAAATGCTCATTTTTTCACATTTTAACACCACTGACATTGGAATGCCACTTGTAATTCATGATTTATTATAACTATAATTGGCATCATTTTAAAAATTATCTTATTGATACATAAGATAATGGGCCATCACACAATCCATGATGACTTACATTAAATGAAATTTGGTATATACAACAGGTCTCTTGCAGTTCTTTTCATATGATTGGCATTTAAAGAAATTTTAGTTTTTAAAAGTGCTATGAAAAAAGAGGGCTGAAGTAACAACAACAATGCATTTTTTAAACAAAGTTAATTCTTACTTTGATTGTCAAAGAGCTTTAAACCAAAGGAAATGCAGGACTCAAATGAATAGGTATGGCCCATTTTATTCAGTACTTAGATTTATAGAATATATGTAAATCAGATATTTCCAATGACTAATATTAGTATTTAAGAATGTTATAAAATTTCAAAAGGGCACTTAAAGGTTTTCTTTTGTAATTTTCTACCTTCAGAAATGCTTTTGTTTGAAAGCAGGGAGGAAAAGCTTCACTTGAGATCAAGTCCTAATACAACAATTTTAAATCCCTCAACTTGCTGCATCAGGGCAGGTAAAACATGAAGCTTTAAGGATGGAATGGCCCTGAGAGATAGTAGAATATGTCTGCTATGTAATAGATTTTGAAGTAATGTTTTATGAATAAGTAGACTGAAAGAATAGATAAGTACAGTTGAAGAGTTCAATATATTTTTTAAAAAACTCATAAAGTAAAGCAATACTTTTCCAATGGTAATAATCATCTATATTCACTATTTTTTATTTTCTTAAGGACACAAATAAAATGATTAATCTATAATGATTTGTATATATGTAATAAATACATATAAGTGAAAATATATGTACACGATAAAATGTGTACATAATAAAATCTACAAGCACAGATAAACATTCCTTTACTTTAGAAAAGACTAAAAGTTAGCAGAAGATACCAATCCAAACTAATTAATAGAAAATGGGAAAGTATTTTTCCTGTGCAAGATTCATACCCTTGCCCTTCCCAAGGATGATTTCATTAATAACAAATTTTAACTAAAACTTTTATACATGCTCATTGCAGAAATCACAGTAAAAAAGGAAAACCTTATAACCAAACTGATTTTTTTTCTCACTAGATATTTTAAAGTTCACCTCTGCATGTCAACAAACATCTGTGTCTACACCACCTTTAATGGTCACATATCATTCCATCCTGTGGATGCACTGAAATTTATTTTCAAATCCATTATATGGGTTATTCTTAATACACTGCTACTTTAAGCAGTGCTGAGAAAAACAAATTGTATGGATCTCAAATTATTAACATTTCCTAAAGATATTTTAGTACAACGAACCTGATGGGTAAAGAGAGTATGCATTTTTTAAAATGTGGTACTACCAAATTGTCTATTTGACAGGTCATGAGCAACTCAAACTTTAATCACCAGCATAAATACCACTGCACTTCATCCTCAAAACCTTTGTGGATAGAAAACAATTTTTCATTCCTCTTTTAACTTAAATTCGTCCTCTTACCAGGAACACTAAATATTTTTCCTATGTTCAGAGGTCAACTGTAGATCTGTAAAAAACAAATGTACCTTACCCAATTTTAGAGTTCTTTTCTTGTTGATTTAAAAGAATTTTCTCTAAAACGAAGATCTATTTTCATTTATTTATATCTGTTATAAATATTTTGCAAGTATGTTTTCCTTTATTTTGTTAATTTTTTTGCTATACGGGGGTTCTAACTTTTATTTTGCTAAATCAATCTTCAGGAAGCTTGTGTGTGAGGTCATTTTTAGGAGGGGCTTCATTAACATAAAATTGTTATCTATATAAATATGCATTTGTGGGTTTTTTTTCTAGTACTTTTTTCATTTGGTATATTTCATCATGAACTAGTTTTGTGATAAGAAAATCTACCTAGTTTTTTCCAGTTAACAGACATCTCATTTCTGAAAAATTCATCTTTTGCTAATAATATGAAATGTGACCATTATTAAGTTCTAAATTCTTACCTATATTTTAGTGTTTCTGGATTTTCTATGCCGTTCCATTTGCTTACATGTCTTTTCAGATGTTAGTAAACAATTTGTGGAAATTAATAGCACATGTGGATATCTAGATGAGCGAGTCTTTGTTCACACCATTACAAAAAATTTCTTAATGTCATCACAATAATAAAAGACAGACACCACGTGCAAATCAAAAATTTTTAAACTTTGGTATTGTAATGGGTTGATGTAAAATTAACAAACATAGAAAGAACTCACATTTTCGGGAAAATGAGTCTTCCTATTCAGGAACACGGAATCATCTTCCCACTTTAAAGTTGCCCTCTAAGGTCCCTTAATAGGTACACATATACATAGGGGCCCACTGATAGAAAGTGGATGTTGGATTTTATCCAAAGAAGTTTTAGCCCAGAAGTTGATATGTTATAGGAATTATTCCTCTCATTATGTACTTTTCTGTAATGCATACATTAAATGTGTACATTAAAAATAAAATGTTGCGTGTGCTAATTTTTGTTAAGTAAATCACTTTAAAATGGTCAATACAGTGCTCTACAAGGGGGATTAGGAGAGGATCAGAAACCAAATGAAGTTTTGCTTTTGTTGAGCTGCTCACAAAGGTGGCCTGGGAGCGGGACCCCTCCAGGGTTTCCTCATGCCACGTCTCAGGAGCCCGCGGAGGGGAGAAAGCCGAGCCCCTTGGGCGACAGGAGGGCTCGGGCTCCCGCAGGGCCCAGGAAGGGGGGCTTCTCCCACACGCCCCCCAGCCCCGGGCTCACGGTTCCTATTACCTGTGCTTCTTGTCTGTCTCATTCAGCAGCTCTCTGGAGCAGGAAGAGCAGGGGTAGGAAGCGATCTCCTGCACGATCTCGAGCTCACCCAAGAAGACAGCTTCGTGGAACACTGCCAGCTCTTTCCTTTGGACGACATATCCGCTGGATGCGCAGACGGTGCAGCCTGTCTCAGGCATGGGAGGTTGGGTCGCCCTGGAAGGGGCAGGGGAAGGGGCAGGGACAGGGGCAGGGACAGGGGCAGGGACAAGGGCAGGGGCAGGGGCAGGGACAGGGACAGGGACAGGGGCAGGGGAAGGAGGAGGGGCAGGGACAGGGACAAGGGCAGGGGCAGGGGCAGGGACAAGGGCAGGGGCAGGGGCAGGGGCAGGGGCAGGGACAGACGAGGTGGGCCCCATCCTGCCGCTCAAGCCGAAAGCTTCTTTCGGGTGGAGCCTTCCGGGTCCGCGGACACCTCAGCTCCTCCTCGCGCTTCCTCCGCCTCCGTAGCCCAAGGCTGGCAACCCGGTCTGGCCGACACCCGCAAGGAGCAAGCTCCGCACCTTCGTGCGGGTCAGACCAGTAAAGGCCAAGTCAACCGTCAGCGCCCGCGCTGCACCTCAGCAGGCGATGTCGCCGGCGAGCGCACAAAGACCCACGCGCCGCGGCTGGGGAAGTCTCTGGGGCCGTTGGCGTCGCCGGCAGGTGGCGGCTGCGGCGCGGGATGGCCCGGCTCTCCGCTGGCTGCCCCGGGGCCCCCGCGCGCTGCCCGCCGGGCCGAGACAGCAGCCGCGGAGCACGCGGGGAGGGTTCCGGGACGTCCTTCTCCACCCTCGGCGCAGGCAGGTGCCTCTCCACGCCCGCTCCGTCGGCGGGGAGGAGCGGGCCGGGCGCGGACGGGCCGGGCGGGCGGACACCGCGGCTCAGCGCCTGCTCCTCACACGCACGTGGAGCGAGAGGCCAGTGGGCGCGGCGCCCTCCTGCGATCCAGGCTGAGCAGCCGCTTCCCGCCCCCGTGTGTCGCCGCCACCGCTGGGCTTGGCCGAAGTCGAGGCCTCTGGCACCGGGGTTCGAGCTGCTGGGGTCGCAGGAGATCGGAGGTTTCCAAGCCTCCGCGGCTCGCGCTCAACCTGCGGTCCCGGCTCCAGCTGTGGCGTCAGCGCGGGCTACCGGGGACCCTGCAAAGTGCCAGGAAGCAGCGGCTCGGTCCCGATCCCCCGTGGCTGCCCGGTGTCCTGTGTCGCCGCCCCCGCGCTCCAGCTGCAGGCCTAGGAGGTGCGGGCCCGGGACGGGACGCTGGGCGACCCTGAGGACGACAGCAACCAGCCCCGGTAGCCCGCGCTGGCGCGACAGCTGCAGCCGGGACCCGCAGGTTGAGCGCCCGCCGCAGAGGCCTGGAAACCCCCGATCTCCTGCGACCCCAGCAGCCCGGACCCCGCACAGTGCGAGGAAGCTACCGGGGCTGGTTGCTGTCCTCCTCAGGGTCGCCCAGCGTCCCGTCCCAGGCCTGCTCCTCCTTGGCTTGTAACTGGAGCGTGGCGGTGACCACACAGGACACGCGGCAGCCAGGGGGGATCGGGACCCAGCGGCTGCTTCCTGGCACTGTGCCCGCTGTCGCGAGGCCGATTTCTGGCTTGGCGGCACTGAGGCGTCTGGCCCCCAGGGTCTGTGCTGCAGGGACAAAGGGTGTAAGAGTTATGAGTTGCAACAATTTAATTAGTTGGGATTTTTTTCTTTTCCACACTGCTTGTTTTATTTTCTTTCAGAAAGTTTCATTTCCTTCCCAATTTAATATTCGGTCTTAAGATGTGACAGCCTTGAAGTCCCTGGCAGAAAGGTATGGGGGAAATTAATCTATAATTGTTCCTGCTCAACAGGGTTCCACTGCCCACTGCATAGAAGGACGGCAATGCACCGAGACAGCAGGGGTTGCAGTGGAGAAATACTTTAATATTATATGTGGGTGCTGAGCAAAGAGACACGAGAAATTTCTCACTTCTGTCTCCCCCAGGATTTTGGATTCAGGGTTTTTAAAGGTAGCTGGGGGACAAAAGGCTAGGCAACTGGGTTGCTAATTGTCTGGGGATGAACTCAGAGGGTTGGGACACAGAGTGTCTTCTTGTGCTGAGTCAGTTCCTAGGTAGAGGGTCCCAGGACCTGCTGAGTCACTGCCTAAGTATGGCCGCTGGTCTGCTTGGTGTCGGTTGGTCCACTTCAAGGCAAAGTCTGGAAAATATCTCAAAGACCAGTCTTAGGTTTTATGATAGAGATGGTATGTGTAGATGTGAATAGGGAAGTTACTAGTCTCATGACAGCCAGGGATGCGTGACTCCTAAGGAGTCAGCAACTACAGGAAGTCAAGCTATGAAACAAGGCTGGTCATCTTGCCGCTATGCCTGTACTTCTGTAGAGATCGGGCTTCTGCCACGCTTCTTGCCTTATGGCCCCATATTACATTAATATAGTGGGTTTCATAATGGAGATCAGCAGTGCAGAGGGGATTGGTCTTCCCTGGCTCCCCTTAGTCGTTTATAACATTTTACAAAACAGTGTAGCTAAGCAAGAAGGCTAATCTCTAACCAGAGAAACAAAGGTTACATAGGAGCCTGTCAGGTGACTCTGACCCCATAATGACGTTGCTTTGAGGCTCAAAATAATTTATAGTTCCACCAGCTTAGATTTTGAATTATTCATTTTCACAGCCCCTAAAAGTCTTCAGGTCTCATTTCCTCCCGTTGTTCTTTCCAAGATGGAAGGATCCCTGGGCCTGAACTGCTATCCTTGTACCCATGGGAGGTGACCTTGTCCTGTTTAAAAAACCCATCCTGTTCTCTTTTGTCTGCATGTGTAATGAGGTTGGATCATCTCTGTACTTTGCTCAGATTCTCCTTCCTCCCTCTGGGGTGGAGGAAAAGGCGACACATCTGACCCATTCATGTGTGTTTGTGAAACAGGCAGTCGCAAATAGATTGTGCATTTCTGGGCATTAGGCTTACACAGGGAGACCAGAGGTCTTCGGGGGAATATTCCTGAACAAATCACAGATGGTTGAATTGTCTAAGAGAAACAGCTTTCCTACTTGAGAAAATTTAAAGTGTTTCTATTTAAATTATTCCCTTCTTGAGCAATCCAATGTTTCTTGTAATATTGATGATCTTAGTAGTTATTCTGTTTTTCTTTAATTAATGCTTAATGAATAATATGGCACTTTTGGTTCCACAGTGAGGGAAGTTAAATTTTGAGATTGTTTTTTGGGAGACCTGATCTGCCTGTGTTGGCTGGGTTAGAGTGCTGTGGCATGATCATAACTCACTGCACACTGCAGCCTCCAACTCCTGGGCTCAAGCGAACCTCTCACCTCAGCTTCCTGAACTTGAGACTTGCTAATTTTTTTATGTGTAGAGACAGGATCTCCCTGTTGCCCAGGCTGGTATACAACTCCTGGCCTCAAGAGATCATCTGGCCTCAGCCTCCCAAAGTGCCAAGATTATCAGAGTGAGCCACCATTCCCAATGGAGACTATCATTTTTCAAAGGATACTGTAATGCAATTACCAATGCACATGACAAAAATATTTTGAAAGGTTAAATTTGTGCTGTCCACCTATCTTTATATCCTTATAATAATGTTTCTATCTTTATTAAAAAATGTAATTGACTTTTGTACGTTAACTTTGTATACTTCAACCTTGCTATAATCTCTTATTAGTTCCAGGATTTTTCTTTCTCATTGTGGATGTTTTGAGATTTTCTGTGTAGACAATCATCATATGCAACAAAGACAGTTTTATTTCTTTCTTCCCAATCTACATAGTTTTTATTTCCTTTTCTTGTGCTATGACATTAGCTAGGACTTCCAATGCAATGTTAAATAGAAATGGTGAGAGAGTATTTCCCTGCCTTGTTCCTCATGTTACCAGGAAAGCATCTAGTTTCTCACCATTCGGTTATGATGGTAACTACAGATTTCTTGTAGATGTTGATTCTAAAGAAGAGGAAGTTTCTCTATCGTCCTACTTTGCTATCATAAGTGGATATTGCATTTTGTCAGATGTCTGTGCATGTCTATGAAAATCATTTCCCCCTTTTCATTTATCATAATAATAATTTTTATTAGCTGGGCATGGTGGCATGCACCTGTAGTCCCAGCTACTCAGGAGACTGAGGCAGGAGGATCACTTGAGCCCAGGATTCAAGGTTGCATTGAGCTATGATCACACCACTACACTCCAGCCTGGGTGACAGAGTAACACCCTGACTTAAAAAAAAAAAAAAAAAGATAATAATTTTTGTTTTCTTTTTATTTTCTCAGTTACCTTGACATTTGTCAATTTTATTGTTCTTTTCACAAGGTCAGGTTTTGCTTTTTTTTAATTTTCTCTATTGATTTCCCACAATTTTATTCATTTTTTCTGTTATTTATTGTCTCGTACTTACTTTGGGTTTAATTGACTCCTCTACTTTTAGTTTTCTAAGGTAGATGCAAATTATTCATTACAGATATTTCTTTTTTTGTAGTATATATGTTCAATAGTATAATTTTTTCTCTAGTCTGCTGCTGCATTCCCCAAATTTTGGCAAGTTCTATTTTCATTTAATTCAAAATAATTTTTAATATCTCTTGAGAATTCCTTGATCCCTTCAGAAGTATGTTGTTTAATCTCTAAATATTTGTAGGTTTTCAAGCTATCTTTCTGTTAACAGATTTCCAGGTCGATGCCATGGTAGTCTGGGAGCATATTTTGTATTACTTCTCTGCTTTCAAATTTGTTAAGATGTGTTTTATGTTCCAGAATGTGGGTTGTCTTGGTGAAAGTTCCATGTGAACTTGAGAAGAATGTATATTCTGTTGCTGGTTGAAGTATTTTGTTTTTCAATTAAGTCTCACTGTGCGATGGTGTTGTTCATTTCAACTGTGTCCTTCCTGATTTTCTGCCTGCTCCATCTCCTAATACTGAGGGGTGTTGAAGTCTCCGACTGTACTAGTTGGTCATGTATTTCTCCTTGCAGTTTTATTAGTTTTGCCTCATTATTTTGCCACTATGTTTTTATGCACATATACACTAAGGGTTGCCTAGTCTTTGTGGTGAATGGACCATTTAATCATTATGCGACAGCCCTCTATCACTGAGATTTTCATGCGAGGAAGTCGGCTTTGTCTGAAGTTAATATAGCTATGTGAGCTTTCTTTTTATTATTGTTAGCATGCTATATCTTTATCTTTCTTCATGCCTTTATTTTTAATGTATCTGTTTCTGTACATTTAACATGAATTTCTTTTTGAGAATATGTATTAGGTGTTATTTTTATCCACTATGACAATATATGTCTTCCAATTGTTGTGTTTAGACCACTGATGTTTAATGTGATTATTGATTTAGTTGGGTTAATATCTACCTTTTTACTGTTTTCTACTTGTTCTTTCTTTTCCACCTTCCATTCTTTTTCTACCTTCTCTGCTTTTATTAAGCATTTTACCTGACTCCATTTTTCTCTCCTCTTAGCATATCAGTTATAGTTTGGTGTTGGGTTTTTTGTCTTTAACAGTTTTAGTGATTGCCTTTGAGCTTGCAGTATACATTTACAACTAACGCAAGTCTTCTTTTGAGTAACACTACACTACTTCACTGGTTTTGCAAGTACCTGATGTAAACATTACCAGTTCTTCCCTCCCTGTCTTTTGGAACATTGCTGCCATACATATCACTTATCCATAAGCTACAATTACCAAATACGTTGTTGCTGTTAGTATTTTAAACAAACTCTCATCTGTCAGATTAAGAATGATAAAAACAAATTTTATTTTAACTTTATTTCTCCTCTAGAGCTGAACTTTTCTTTATAATTTTTCTTCTTTGTGAGGCATTTGTTCTAACAGTTCTTTCAAGGCAGGTGCGCTGGTGATAAATTTCCTTTTTTCTTTTCTTTTTTTGTCTCAGAAAGCCTGTATTTTTCCTTTGCTTTTGAAGGAATTGTTTTCTCCATACAGAATTCTACATGGGAGGTATTTTTTCTCATAATGTTTTAAATATTTTACTCCAACTACTCAGCTATAAGAAACAATGGTGATCTAGCACCTCTTGTATTTTCCTGGGTAAAGCTGGAACCCATTCTACTAAGTGAAGTATCCCAAGAATGGAAAAATAAGCACCACGTGGACTCACCATCAAATTGGTTTCACTGATCATCACCTAAGAGCACATTTAGGAATAATATTAATCGAGTGTCGGGCAGATGTGGGGGAGGGGATGGGTGTGTACATACAGAATGAGTGCCATGCGCACCGTCTAGTGGATGGACACGCTTGAATCTCTGATTCGGGGGTGGGGGAGGGAGGGACAAGGGCAATATACGTAACCTAAACTTTTGTACCCCTATAATATGCTGAAATAAAAATAAATAAATAAATATTTTACTCCAGTTTCTTCTTGCTTGTGCAATTTCTGAAAAGAGTTTGATTTAATTCCCACACATTTTTATAACTAAGATGTTGGATTTACCACCCCACCCCCATAACTTCTTGCATGATTTTTTTCTTTGTGTTTGATTTTTCCCCAGTTTGAATATGATACACCTCAGTGTGAATTTTTTGGCATTTATTTTCCTTGGCATTCTTTGAGATTGCTGGATATTTGCATTGGTGCCTGTCATTAATTTTGGGAAATTCTCAGTCATCATTGCTTCAGTCATTTCTACTGTTTCTTTTTGTTTCATTAGTTATTGCCATTATGTGTATGTCACACATTTTATAACTTTCTAACAGTTCTTGGATGTTCTGTTCTGTCCTTTTTGTTCTTTTTTTTTTTTTTATCTCTCTCTCTCTCTTTGAAATTTCAGGTTTGGAAGCTTATATTGACAGTTCTCAAAGATCACTGGTTCTTTCTTTGGACATTTCCACTGTATTGATGAACCTTACAGGGCATTCTTCATTTCTGTAGTATTATATTTTATGTCTTGCATTACCTTTTGATTCTTTATTACAATTTTTGTGTCTTTGCTTAAATTACCAGTTCCTTTATGTTGCTCACTATTTCTGTGAGGACCCTCAGCATATTAATTATGCTTGGTTTAAGTTTCTGATCTGGTGATCCCAATATCTCTTCTATACCTGAATCTAGATATGCTGCTGGCCCCATCTCTTCTAACTGTATTTTTTTTAATCTTTTACCATTTCTTGTAATTTTTTTGTTGAAAACTAGACAAGATGTGCTGGGGAAAAGAAACTGAGGTGGATAGGCCCTTATTGTGAGGTTTTAGGTTTATCCTATGTTTACTATTTTCAGTAGCTTTAGATGTCAGGGGATAAAATTTCATTTGGTTTCCTTTCATTTCTCTCCCCTGTCAGCTTTAGGGTTTTCTAGACAGTTCTTACATAATGTGTGCAAGGTACAGAAAGAAATGATAGAATATTCTTTCATTGTATCCCAACTGTTTTTAAATAGAAACCCTAATGATACACTACTAAGATGTGAGTGGAGAGGAAACATGTTATAATCCAGTGATGTAATCTCAATCTTTTAGTGAGCCTATGCCCCTGAACTGTGATGTTTTGTGGTATGATAAAAAAAATTTTGGTGTTTGTGATGGTTCCTAGCGCCAGAATCGTAAATCCCTCAGAATTTCACAAGCAACAAGCGTGAAGGATCCACTTCGGTTGTAAAGTAACCACTCTTGGAGCTCCTAGATAACCCTAGGGGAGGATTGGTGACCACATAAAGTTCCACCTTTGAACATTCAGACCCAGCCCCCAACTTCTGGGGAAGAAAGAGGATCTGAACATTGCGTTAATCGCTAGTGCCCAGTGGTTTAATCAATCGTGTCTATATATGAAGCTCTACAAAATCCCATAAATGGGGTTCTGAGAACTTCCAGGCTGATGAACATCAAGCTGCTATGGCAGTGGCCCACCTGGGGAGTGCGCTGAAGCTCTCCACCCCTCCCCATAATCTGATGTATGCGCTTCCTCCATTTGGCTGATCCTGAGTTGTGTGCTTTCTGATAAACTTGTGCTATTATGTAAAGCGTTCCACCAAATCCTGAGAGATGTTCTATTGAATTCTTCAACAGTGAGGGGTGTTGTGGAAACTGCAGATGTGTGGTTGGCCGTATAGAAGTGTGGGTAACCTGGGCACCCCGTATTGTGGCTGGCATTTGACATGGGGGTAGTCTTCTTGGACTGAGCGACTAGAGGACAAGGAATATTTGTTTGGCAGGTTGGAGTTAATGGCTTTACTTTAAGATATGTTTTATTCCAGGTGCCTGTAATACATACAAGTAGTAATTAAGCCTCTACAGTAAAACCTGAACATACTTTTTAGATAATGTTATCATAGAGATAATGACAGAAGTAATCGAAGCAATTGAAGAAACGCATGTGTGTTCCAAGACAGTGAATAGCAAAAGGAGAAAAAAAGGCCTAGAAGTCAGTCTTGAGGTGTTCTGATAGTACTGTGTGAGGAGGACCTTAGGGAAAACACTGGCAAGCAGTGAGCAAACAGTTTAAAGGCAGTCAGGAGCCTGAGGTGTCAAAGAAGCCTAGGAAAAGTGTTAAAGAAAATAAAATTTTAGGACACTCTAAATTTATTATGTCAAGGGGCAAGTCAAGCTATGGAGACTGACTCACGTAGCATGTTTGCAATTCTGTTTCTTAGATTATAGATGAACTCTCTTCCTCATTGTTCTTACTCTCTAAATGACTAGGAGACACCAAAGACCAGAATTTCCCTTTTCATAACTGATCTTTGTTATAGATTAACTGCCTCCCTTATTGTCCTTTAGCTTATTCAGACCACATGGTGCAAAAGACCAATGTTAAATATACCTTTCCGAATAGAAAAAGGCCACCTTGACTAATCAGATCATTGTAGCTATGCATTAAGCCTTCTATTGAAAAATGTTGAAAATCTGTTAAGCATTCCTAAGCTTTTTCTGTACAAGCAATCCCAAACTTCTACACTTTGGAACACTGACTTCCATTCTTTGGGATCTGTGGCTCCCAGGTGGCTGTCCTTGAACTTTGCAGTGGAATAAGCTCTTCTTAAACTAGCTTCTGACCCTTTTTGTTATTTTAGGTTGATCAAAGTAATAACCCAAAAAGGAGGTCATGGTCCAATTTTGCTTTTGTTCCAAGTGAGATAAAATTACAAAAATACACATTGAATTGAATTATGGGGAGATAACTGTGATCTAATCAAGATCATTGTCGATCTTAGTAAGGTGTGGAGGATATAAGGAGATTACAAGTAAATGAGTACTGATCTTTTCAGTTTCATTTTGAAGGGGAAAAAGACGAGATCTACAGATAAATTGGTTCAGTGAAGGGATTTGTTTTGATAATAAAGAGATTTAATGAGTTAAAGGGTTTCAGTGGGGTGGAAAGGATGGGATGTTGGCTAGTAAAAAACATTACATTTATAATCAATAATGAAATATTTTCTAGAGAGGAAGAAAGAAGTGACATAATTAGGCTGAACCAAAGATAGAGATGAATTTTCAATATAAACAGATAAGCTGCTAATACAGGGATATTTGTAGACTTAATGGCAGTGAGCCAAAATATTTCTTCCAATTACCTAAGACTTGAGTTTACTGTACAGTGTAACTAATTTGAGCCCCAGTTTTTATGCGTTCTTCCTGGTGCCTGAGCTCTAACTTCCGAATAGCTTCCTCACACCATGAAATTGGACAGAGAGAGAAAGGAAATAATAAGTTTGGGATAAATATTACACAAACAAGTAAAATTAATACTTCTTCAAAAGAATATATTCACTCAGCCAGCTGGACTTTACTACTGATGTCAAGTCAGTATGGCTAGCTCAAACTTTTAAAATTGCAGTTCCCAGCCTCTCATGTTTGGGACAGAAATAGGAGAAAAAGCTTCCAGTTCTTCATTGTGCTTTTATTCATTAAAACTTTATCCAGATTTGACCCTGTACTTCGTGGACTGCTCAGTGATATTGTGGGTAATATGAAAGAGACTAAAGAGTTTTTCTCACAGGAATTGATGGCCTTGAAAGGGTACTATTTGCTTCATTTGTATATTCTGTCATTTCTCCCTGGGGCTCTTTGCCTTGTCATTAGGAAGCAAGATGATGTGAAGGGATCACCGTAAAAATGTGGAAATATTTCCATGTCTTCATGATGCTGCTGAATTTATGAGTGTGTGTGGACACAGAATAAGAGCTCTGATAACCAAGTCATACAATAAATATCATACGTGAGCATCTTGTGAGTTGAGTGCGGATCCCTAGTCCTGTGAGTTTGACCCATCCTCCTACACACATGTGAGCTGTTTCAAGACTCAATGGCCTTTGAGGATGTACTCTGAACTTCACCCCGAAGGAGGGGGTTTTGCTGGATCCGTCACAGAAAAAGAAAAAAACTGTACAGAGATGTGATACTGAACAACATTCCTACACTTAGAGAATAAGTTTCCCCTCAATGCTGTTCTAAGATTTACCATGCAAAAAAGGAATCTTTTGGTAAATTAACCTGACATGGTAACAGCTTACCATGGATCCAGAATCTAATAATTTTTCTATAATTTCTAATTATTTTTCTGGGTTTGCATTTTAGGGAGGAAAATGTGAAGATCATGACACTGAAGATCAGTCCAAAAACCAGGGGATAAATCTGGAGTGGCACTAAAGAGAGAATTCAGTGTACCATGACAGAATCTCCCAGAACAGTCTATTCACTTTCAAACAATTCAGATAGGGCAGGAATTTCCCCTTTCCCTGAAAATGGTACAAATGTAACTCTAACACTTATTAATAAATATAATTTTTTTTTTTTGCGGCAGAGTCTCGCTCTGTTGCCAGGGCTAGAGTGAGTGCCATGGCGTCAGCCTAGCTCACAGCAACCTCAAACTACTGGGCTCGAGCGATCCTACTACCTCAGCCTCCTGAGTAGCTGGGACTACAGGCATGCACCACCATGCCCGGTTAATTTTTTCTATATATGTTTTTAGTTGGCCAACTAATTTCTTTCTATTTTTAGTAGAGACGGGGGTCTCACTCTTGCTCAGGCTGGTCTCGAACTCCTGACCTCGGGCGATCCACCCGCCTCAGCCTCCCAGAGTGCTAGGATTACAGGCGTGAGCCACCGTGCCCGGCCATTCTGACCAGGTACAGTGGCTCACACCTGTAATCCCAGCACTTTGGGGAGCCAAGGTGGGAGGATCACTTGAGCCCAGGAGTTCAAGGCTGCAGTGAACTAGGATCACATCACTGCACTCTAGCCTGGGTGACAGATGCGAGATCCTGTCTCAGTCAAAATTCTCTAACAAAATTATTATTGTGTTTTTCATTTCTCCCTTTCAAGTACTAACCAGGCCCGACCCTGCTTAGCTTGTGGTTTTCATTTCTTATAGAAGTCACATGGCAGACAGACTTTGTGAAAGATTAGGTAATCAATTTGGACAAAACTTTAGCCAGATTCCAAAACTCAATCTGAGAAAGAAAATTCCTCCTATAGTAAAATCATGTTGGCCAGGCATGGTGGCTCACGCCTGGAACCCTAGCACTGTAGGAGGCTGAGGCAGGAGGATTGCTTGAGGTCAGAACATTGAGACCAGCCTGAGGGACAGCGAGACCCCATCTCTACCAAAAAATGGAAAACTTAGCCAGGCGTGGTGGTACATGCCTGTAGTACCAGCTACTCAGGAGGCTGAGGCAGGAGGATCGCTTGAGCCCAGTAGTTTGAGGTTGCAGTGAGTTATGACAATGCCACTGCACTCTACTAGAGGCGACAGAACGACACTCTGTCTCAAAAAAAAAAAAAAAAAATGAATGCAGCGTGTGTGGGACAGTCTTCTTTAAGCAATAGTATATAAGTGTAATAGGTAGTGATTTTTACTTAAAGCAGTTAATAAAATTTTCTCTTTCATTTTGAACTGTTATATTCATGGGTGATTGAAGTGCATTTCTACTACGTATGTAAGTTTAATTTTTATATAATGTGTAATTGATCTGTAAGTAAAGGGCCTTTGAAAAATGATACTTTGACATTTGTTGGGATTTTCCTACTGGCCTTGTGTGGACAGACACTAAATCTTTTGTACCCATTACACGTACTCCATCTTTCTTATAAGAAAAACTTTTCTTCTTGGCCACAAGGGCATTATTCCATTTTCCTTGCTAATAAAAAGTTGGTATAAATTTGTAAGTATACAAAGTTTGTCATTCATATAGTTTCATTTTAATTGTATTCATATCATGTTAATTATTATTTTTGTTCTTTGCTATGTCATTCCTTTTTTTTTTTTTGAGACAAAGAGTCTTGCTCTGTCACCTCAGCTAGAGTTCAGTGGCATAATGATTAGCTCACTGCAACTTCAAACTCCTGGGCTGTGATAATGCCACTGCACTCTCTAGCCTGGATGACAGAGCAAGACCCTCTCTCTCAAAAAAAAAAAAAAAAAAAAAATGGAGTCAAGCAGTTCTGATGGTGGTTTAATTCGCAGGACACAGAATCAGGAAAATGGGCTGGAGGGTAGTGTCCACGAAGCCTCTATGCATCTGTCTGTCTCCCTGTATGGCGGCTCCAATACCTGACTGATGCCTTTTCCAAGTCTCTTGCGAGTTAAGCCATTGGTGACTTCTACTATGGAATCATGAAGAGAATGGATTCTTGAAAATGTAGTCCTAACATTACCCCCATTGATATGACACAATCCGGGAGAGCCAGCTCCAATTCTACCTTACTATTGGTCTTTTTTGTTTTTGAGACAGGGTCTCACTCTGTTGCCTGGGGTAGAGTGCCGTGGTGTCATCATAGCTCACTACAACCTCAAACTCCTGGGTTCAAGCCATCCTTCTGCCTCAGCCTCTCTAGTAACTGCATATAAGTTCAGATATTTTTTTTCCTTGGGCAAAGTTTATTTTTTATTCTTGTATGGTTACAATTTTTTCAGGAAACTAGTTTCCCATTCATTCATAATTCCAAAATTTGCAATCAATGCCCTCTTGCCAAAGTGCACCAGGATCACATCTGTTGTCAAAGCAAGGGGTCTGATGAAGTGTAATGATAGGGGTGAATGCAAACCATAAATGACTAGAGTTATCAGTAGGATTCTCAAAGGAACTTCTTAAAGGATTTGGGCTTGTGATAGGCGATTTGACTGCTACTCAAGAAAGCAAGACATTACTCTGCATTGGATGCTCTGAAGAGATGAGCCTAATTCTATCATTGGTAATCACAATAGTTCTCATCTAGAAGGCAGAAAGAGTGGAGAATGTGAAATAGTGAAGCCAGGGACTTATTGGACACCTTCTCTATAGAGGGTCTGGGCCTTAGTGAGTGAGGATATCATCACTGATCATCTATAATTCCACCATCTGACAATACATCTTAAACAGTGTTCAGAAACTGCTTGGTGTGGACATAAACAATGTGGAGAAATACATAAAGGCCAACATTTCTGAGATAAACTATAATGACTCCCCATAAAGATAAAGGTATAGACATGGTACATCTTTGTTTTTGCTGTGGTTGAAAGTTTTAGTGGGCCAGGCTCAGTGGCTCATGCCTGTAATCCCAGCACTTTGGGAGGCCAAGGTAGGAGGATTGTTGGAGGTCAGGAGTTCAAGACCAGCTTGGGAACATGGCAAGTCTCCATCTCTACAAAAAATAAATGCAAAATTAGCCAGATGTGGTGGTGAGTGCTATGGCAGGAGGATTGCTTGAGCCCATGAGTGTGAGGTTACAGTGAGCTATGATTGTGCCACTGCACTCCAGCCTGGACAATAGATCAAGACCCTGTCTCTAAGAAGTAGTAATAATAAAAGTTCTAGTGCATATGTGATCTTGAGCTCAGACATAGATATCTGGGATGTGAGCCTTCCCATTGATTTGGACCACAAGTTATTGTGGTGTTTATGTTTGTATTTAATGTCATTTGAAAGGATTTTGAATTACCTGTTGTATTTGGCATTTTCAATTTGCTGTTCTACAGACTGAGTGGTGCAATATGTACCCCCGTTAAACCATGGAGTTCCTGCCAGTTTGAAAAAGGGTTATGTTTATTTCCACAGTGCTAGCCCATCCTGGGTTTTTCCTATGAATAGACAGATATGCAAGTCCACTGTGATTTTCCAGAGTGAACACCGAAAAGGGTTACAGATAGGTGTTTAGAGAGCAATTATCCAAGGAATAATTGAAGTGAGCTGCAGACAAAAGGTATCATTTCCAGTCATTTACTAACTTAGTGGAAAAGGAGGTGTATTTGACGTCAGTTTTTAATAGCCTTTTTATAGGAGGAGCAGCTGGAAGCCTTCTGTCTCAGTGACCCCCCAAATCCCACATTGCTGTTCACAAGTTGTCATTTCCATATGCTTAGAATTCCAGCACATCATGGAAGATGTGGGAAAACAGCAGATTTGTGTTGTATTACAGAGCAAAGGGAATCCAATGTTGGTTCATTTTTTCAGCGCTACCTGACATTTTCTTACCACCGTAGACATGATGTGTGATTTCACAAGTATCATGATCTCAGGTGAGTCCCCCACCACCCATTCCTCCCATCTTACAGGGTGGTGTAACTCCATGTGTGTGAAAACTTACAGGAACACTTAAAATGGTATTGTGTATATTAAAAATAATTGTTGGAAAACAGTAACACTTTCATGTGCTTGAAGAATGCTAGGCTCTCCTCAACCTTGATTTTTACATGTACCACACTTCTCTCCGCCACCCTGGGATGGAAGAATTGAAGGATGGAGAAGAAGAACCTGGACCCCAACAACCCTTGGCCTTGCCTACAACCCCCTCTGAAGTCAGGAAATTCCCTCTAGGGCTGCCCCTGCCCTCAGCTCGTACACATAACTTAAGAGAACTGAGCGTGCTCCCAGAATCGGCCTTTGAGTTTCAGTCAAGTTCCTCAGTCGTGCTGTTGGGACTGCCACAGTTCTGAACCAGGAGCGCCTCGCCCACAGTCCCCCAGTCAGACCCGCCTGGAGACACGCGGAGTCACGGGCATCAGCGTCATGTCTTGTCTCATGGCCGCTTCCAGCTCTAAGTTTTCCACCTAAAGATTACTCTATGCCTGCCTACTGGGAAACATCCTCAGAAATCCTCACCTGTCCCACTCTGGCAACACCAGGTGGCTGTGAGGTGACATTTGCAGGAAAAAAGCAGTGGCAGAACCCATGTCATGGGGCACAGGTCCTCAAACCGGTATCATCCTGGTTACGGGCCTCCCTCGTGGCAGCGGTTGCCGAGGGTTTCAGGACCCCGGTCTGAAGTTTGATTTGAATTAATCCAGGGGCGCCACGGGTGTTTTTCCCTACAGCACTGAGGATCAGGGTGCTTGCTGAGACACAGGCGTACACAGCAGCAGGGGCAGCAGAGCCATCTGCCACTACGTTTATATGCCTAATTACTGCTTTTGCTCTCCATAAAAATTCCCTAAGAATATTTCTTTCTCTCTATAAAAATTCCTTAAGAATATTTTGGATTTCTAATCATGTAAAGTTGCAGGTTTTAGTTTCTGTGCCAAATACAGGCCAAACTTGATGACAAGGCATGCTAGGGCGCAGTCAGTGTAACTTCCCTGTCTAGGGGATGAGAGTGTGTTAGGTGGAAAGAGAAGGCCCATAACCACAAAGTGCTGTGTGGGCCAAAGCGCAACCCCCCAGAAATTGATGATTCTGTCCCAGGTGGCCCTCCGTGTATCAGGGAACCAGTTACATTAGCCAAGAGCATTTAGTAAAAGCTGTCTTCCGTCGTGGTGGGGACATCCTGTTTGTGTTGCCGTTTCAGGGGTCTCCCATTCACTCCACTCTAGAGGAAGGGATTAGCACCCTAGGGCTATGGGGACAGCCGAACACATGACACCTGACACTGGACAGAAGAAACTGACAACAGTTTATTAGTCATATCTGTTCACAGCCCAGAGGAGGGTACCTGTCGTATTCAGGGGTTTCCAGTGATCCCAGTTAATCAGCTTCCCTAGGATAGACTAGTTTCTTTCAGTCTGATTCAAGTCAGAGATGAGTCTTAGACATCATCTGAAAGCGTTTCCCGTTTTGAAGCATTTCAGATTTTGGATTTTCAGATTAGGGATGTTCGACCTGTAATTATATATAGCAGTGTACAATATACTACATATACTATATGTTGTAAACTACATATACTAGTATATACTAACTATATGTATATCCATGTATATTTATACAGCCCCCCACCTCCCCACACAAACACACACTATACACTCGTCCCTTGGTACTTGAGGGACTGGTCCCAGGATCCCTTCCCCCATGTATACCAAAATTCGTAACCACTCAAGTCCTGCAGTCATCCCTGTGGAATCCACATATAAAAGTCGGCCCTCCATATACGTGGGTTTCACATCCTACAAATACTGTTTTCAATCGTGCTTAGTTGAAAAAAAAATCCACATATAAGTGGAGCCACGCAGTTCAAACCCATATTGTTCCAGGGTTAACTGTATACTGTGCTGGATAATGCCATACTATATACTACACTGTAATACGATACATGAATATCTCTTCTGAACATAGATGCAAAAAGCCTCAACAAAACTAAATCCCGCAATATATACCTGTATACCATGACCAACTGGGAAGCAATGTTGGTTTCATACCTGAAAATCAAATAACGTAATATACCATTTTATTTGAATAAACTTTCAAACACAAGATCATCCCAATGGGTGGAGAAAAAGCATTTGACAATGGTCAATAGCCCTTTGTGATGAAAAGACACAATAAACTATGAGTAGAGGGAACCTCCTCAGCCTGGTGTAAGGACATCTCTGGAAAACCCACAGCTAACATCACACTTGATGGTGAAACTGAACACTTTTTCCCTAATGTCAGACATGACACGAGCATGTCTGCTCTTGCTACTTCTATTCAACATAGAAGGGAGGTGCTACCAGGGCAATGAGGCAAGAAAACAAAAGCATTCCAGATTCCAAAGGACATACACACATAGCACCACAGACACAAAATCACACAGACCTTGTCACTGCACACGAGCATGTCTGCTCTTGCTACTTCTATTCAACATAGAAGGGAGGTGCTACCAGGGCAATGAGGCAAGAAAACAAAAGCATTCCAGATTCCAAAGGACATACACACATAGCACCACAGATACAAAATCACACAGACCTTGTCACTGCACATACAGGTGGGTATGCCCGACACAGACATGCCAACTCACATGCCCTCACAGTAATCTCCCAGTGACTCTTCCCATCCGGCTTCCCCTCCCTGCTGGGGACTAAGCCCCATCTGGTACATTATATATTTTACTTGTATCTCTTATTTCCTGTCTCCTACAGCGTCAGCTTCAAGTGGGCACAGATGTTTGTTCAGCTTTATTAACTGCAGCACCTAATATTAAATAGAAAGCCTAGTATTTAGGAGATTAATACTTTTTAAATAACTGAGCTGACAAAGTCACAGACACACACACACTATATTAATTGTGGTTTTAAAAAAACCCAAATAACAAAAAACATACCATCTTAACCATTTTTAAGTGTACGGTTTAGTAGTATTAACTATACTCACCCTGTTGTACAACGGATCTCCAGAAATGTTTTATCTTGCAAAACTGAAACTCCATAGCCACTGAATAACAGCTTCACACCTCCCTCCCCTGTCCCCAACTGCCAGCTACTACCATTCCACTTTCTGATTCTATGAGTTTGACAACTTTACATGAATCATCTGTGTGCAATCATACAGTATTTGTCTTTTTGTAACTGGCTTATTTCCTCACAATAGCCTCAGGGTTCATCCATGTTGTAGCGTGTGAGAGGGCATGCCCTTTTCCAAGGCCACTATTACACTGTACACACACACCACATTTCCTGTACATCGTCATCCATCAGTGAATATTTGAATCACTCCACCTCCTGGCTATTGTAAATAATGCTGCAATGAAGACAGGTGTGCAAATGCCTCTTCAAGATCCTGCTTTCAGTTCTTTTGAATTGAAAAACTACGTATCTAGAAGTGGGACTGCTAGAACATATGGTAATTGTTATTTTTAATCTTTTGAGGAGCCTCAATACTGTTTCCATAGGGACTGCGCCATTTTACATTCTTTCCAATAATGCACAAAAATTCCAACATCTCCACATCCTTGCCAACACTTGTTTGGGTTTTTTGTTGTTGTTGTTATTAAGTCATAGGAATTCTTTTATATATATATATATATATTTTTTTTTTTTTTTTTTTTTTGAGACAGCATCTCGCTGTTGCCCAGGCTAGAGTGAGTGCCTTGGCGTTAGAATAGCTCACAGCAACCTCAAACTCCTGGGCTCAAGCGATCCTTCTGCCTCAGCCTCCCGAGTAGCTGGGACTACAGGCATGTGCCACCATGCCCGGCTAATTTTTTCTATATATTTTCAGTCGTGCAGCTAATTTCTTTCTATTTTTAGTAGAGACGGCGTCTCGCTCTTGCTCAGGCTGGTCTCAAACTCCTGACCTCGAACGTTCCTGCCGCCTCGGCCTCCCAGAGTGCTAGGAGCCACCGCACCCAGCCAGGAATTCTTTATATGTTCTGGATATTAATACCTTATCAGATATATGATTTGCAAATATTTTCTCCCATTCTATGTGCTGCTTTTTCCCTCTATTGGTAGTGTCTTCTGATGCACAAAAGTTTTACATTTGATGAAGTCAAATTTGTCTATTTTTCCTTTTGTTGACCTTGCCTGTGCTGTCATATCCAAGAAATAATTGCCAAATCAATGTCATGAACCTGTTCCCTATGTCTTCTTCTAGAGTTTTTTAGTTTTCACCTTTATGTTTAGGTCTTTGGTCCATTTTGATTTAATTTGATTTTTGTATATGGTATAAGGGTCCAACTACAATATTTTACATGTGGATATCCAGTTTTCTCACCCATTTGTTGAAAAGTCTGCCCTTTCCCCATTGAAGTATCTCTTGGCACCCTTCTCGAAAATCATCAGACCACATATGTGAGGGTATCTCACAGGGGTCTCTATCGTATTCCATTGGGATATATGTCTGTCTTTACGCCAGTGCCACACTTTCTTAATTACTGTACCTTTGAGTAAGCTTTGAAATCAGAAAGACCAAAACTTCCAACTTTGTTATTCTTTTTCCAGATTGTTTTGGCTATTTGGGGTCCTTTGAGATGCCATAGAACTTAAGATAGGTATTTCTACTTCTGTAAAAAAATGTCATTAGGGCCAGGCATGGTAATTCACACCTGCAATCCTAGTACTCTGGGAGGCTGAGGCGGGAGGATCCCTTGAGGTCAGGATTTCCAGACAAACCTAAGAAAGATTTGCTATCATTTATTTGGGGATTTTTGCATCAATATTCACAAGGGATATTTGTCTCTAGTTTTCTTTCTCATAGTATCATTGTCTGGATTTGGTGTCTGGGTTATTCTTGCCTCACAGAATGAGTTTGGAAGTGTTAAAACTTTAGACAAATTTGAGCAAGTTTATTTGAGCAAAAAGTGATTCACGAATCAAGCACCAGTCAGAACTCATCAGTTCACGGTGGTGCTCAGTAAAAACTATAGGAGGACACTGTTTTGGACTGAGCTCCTGTACTAGGCCCCAACACACCAGACTAAAAATCAAAATGGACTCACTCCTGCTGAGATTCCACGTCACCAAACCAAACTGAGCTGCTATCTGAACTTCCAAGAGATAACAGTCTAATTTCCCAAAACAACTCAGTTCAATTCAATTGGCATGATAATGAAGTTCCCTCTGCTTTAATCCTCACCAAAAAAAAAAAAAAAGTAAACTAAAGTAACCTGATGTTAATCCATCAGATATTTCTCTGTTGTTTTGTTTCCCTGTTCTCTCTTTACAAAGAGAGTAACTTTAAATGACTGATTCACTTTTGCTCTTTCTGCTTTCTTTGCCCCTTTTCTGTCTATAAAACCAATCTTCTGAGCTCAGCTCATTTGCATATATATTCTATTTTATAGAATGAAGTGTTGCCTGATCCTGGAATCACAAATAAAGCTAATTTTGTTTTGTTTCTGAAACAGGGTCTTGCTGTCACCCCGGCTGGAGTGCAGTGGCACAATCATTGCTCATAGTTCACTGCAGCCTCAATCGTCCTGCCTCAACCTCCCAACTACAGACATGTGCCACCATGCCCAGCTAATTTATGTATTTTTTGTAGGGACAGCATCTCGCTGTGTTACCCAGGCTGGTCTTGAACTCCTGGCTTCAAGTGGTCCTCCTGCCTCAGCCTCCCAAAGTGCTGGGATTACAGGCGTGAGCCATCATGCGGGGCTCCAATTGAGATCTTTAAATTTGTTGTAATTTTGTCCTTTGACAGTTGTCACCAGGTGCTCTGTGCCTGGGGATGTACTGTCCAGTTTTCCTATTTGAAATTCTCTCTCAACCCCAGCCCGCTGGTGCATCCAATTATTTCTGTAGTTAAATCCTAAGCATTTTATAAATACCTTTCCCTTCAAGCAGTCTAGCTAGCTCCACGTTGACTTTGCCTGTAGCTCTCTCGTGTTCCTTGATTTACTGTACTCGTTTGAAATTGTCTTCCAGGATAGACTGGGATAGTCTATCTTGGGTGAGAACCTCATCCACTTCATTTTTTTCTGTTCCTCCTAAGCTGTCACCCCACCTGCCCACTGAGGACATACACAGAATATTCTAAATGGACCATCACCTGTTGTAAATACTGAAGGTGTCAGCAGAACCCTGAGAAATCCGCACCCCAGACAGGGTGTGTGGATGTTAATGCCACCTTCACCACAAGAGGGAGCTTTATGGGTTTTGGGGGGTTTTTTTCTTTCTGAAAAATAGCTAACCAGTTTCCTTTCTTTTTTATTTTATTTTTTCCTGATCAGATAACTCAGATTGTACAAGCCAGTTCCCTAGTGGAATGCACAGCAGTCCCCTTTTATCCGTGGGTTTGCTTTCCACAGTTTCAGTTATCCGTGGCCCAAAAATATTAAATGAAAAGTTCCAGAAATAAGCAATTCATGAATTTTAAATTGCGTGCAGTTCCGAGTAGCATGATGACATCTCAAGTTTTTTGCTCTGCCCACCCAGGATGCAAATCATCCCTCTGTCCAGCTGGTCCATGCTGTATATGCTACCCGCCATTTGTCACTTAGTAGCTGCCAGTTATTGGACCAACCACATTCACATAACTTTTATTACCATACATCATTATAATTGTTATATTTTTTATTGGTTTTTTTTTGTTAAGCTCTTACTGTGCCTAATTTATAAATTAAACTTTATCATAAGTATGTATGCACAGGTGTCCCCGACTTAGGACTTTCTGACTTTACAATGGTGGGAAAGCAATATGCATTCAGTAGAAATCCACACTTCGAATTTTGAATTTTGATCTTTTCCCAGGTTAGTGACATATGGTGAGACACTCTCTTATGATTCTGGACAGTGACATCAAGATGCAGCTCCCAGGCAGGTGCCTGATGGTGAGAGTAAACAACCAGTACTCTACAATGTACCGTATTCACTAAACTGCATGAGACAGTCAACACTTGAGTATACTATAGGCTTTGTGCTAGGTGAGCTTGCCCAGCTGTAGGCTAATGTAAGCATTCTAAGCACATTTAAGGTAGGCTAGGCTAAGCTATGATGTTCAGTAGGTTGGGTATATTAAATGCATTTTCTACTTATGGTATTTTCAATTTACAGTGGATTTCTCAGGGCATAACCACATCATAAGTCAAGGAACATCTGTACAGGAAAAAACTTAATATATGTTAGGTTCAGTACTATCTTCAGTTTCAAGCATCCACTGGGGGTCTCAGAATATATCCCTTGTGGAAAAGGGGGAACTATTATACAAGAGATAACAGCTGATAGAAATAAAATTAACACTTGCCAATTGGGTTTCATTTACATGATTTAACTTTTCATAGTTTGTTAAGAAATAAAGTCTGTGAACACTGACTGGATTTCCCTGATTCTGAAAAAAAATCTGCACATGGAAAGAAGTAGGATTAGCTGGGGTGGGAGGAAGAAGACTTGCTGAGGAGGTGACACATGGGATGAGACCCAAAATAACATATTAGTATAAAAAGTCAGGTCAAGCACTGGGCGCGGTGGTGCACGCTGCTAGTCCCAGCTACTCAGGAGTGGAGTAGGAGGACAAAAGGATCCTACTGGTTAGGGCTTCCCATCCATTGGGGAGTGTATTAATTTCCTAATAAGTTACCACCAATTGGGTGGCTTGAAACAACAGAAAGGTGTTCTTTCCCAGTTCTGGAGGCCAGAGGTCTGAAATCCAAGTGTTGGCAGGGCCACGCTCCCTACACAGGCTGTGAGGGAGAATCTTTTGGTGCCACTTCCAGCTTCTGGTGGCTGTTGGCATTTTTTGGCTTGTGGCCACATTCCTCATTCCTCCGGTCTCTGCCTCCATCTTTACACGACCTCAATCTCTTCTTTGCTCTGTGTATCTCTAATAAGGACATTTGCTGTTGGATCTAGGGCCCACCCTAAATCCAGAATGATCTCATCTCAACATCCTTATTTTAATTACATCTGCAAAGACCTTTTTCTAAGTAAGGTGATATTCACAGGTTCGGCAGCTTAGGATGTGGACTTATCTTTTAGGTGAGGCACTGTTCAGCCCGCTACAGGGTGCTTGGCAAAGTCATATACCCACTGAACCATACCAGTTTATCTGATTAGCAAGCACATATGTGGGGCAGAAGGGGAGAAGGGACCTTGAATGCTGTTGCTATAGTTTGGTTTGTTTGATGCCTCCAAATCTTGTGTTAAAATTGATCCCCAATGCCGGAGGTGGGGCCTGATGAGGGGTGTTTGGGTCATGGGGTCGGATCCCTCATGGATGACTTGGTGCTGCCTTCCTTATGTTAATGAGTGACTTCTCATTAGTTCCCACGAGAGCTGGCTGTTAAAAAGAGCCTGGCATCTCCCCGCCCTCTCTGTTGCTGCTCTCTCGCCATGTGATCTCTGTACATGCTGGCTCCCCTGTGCCTTCCCCCACCCACCATGAGTGCAAGCAGCCTGTGGCCCTCATCAGAAGCAGCAGATGCTGGTGCTAAGCTTCTTGGACAGCCTGCAGTACTGCGAGCCTAAGAAACCTCTTTTCTTTTTAAATTTTTATTCTTTTTTTAGACATATGGTCTCAGTCTGTTGCCCAGGCTGGAGTTCAGGGGTGCAACCATAGCTCCCTGGAACCTCCAACTCATGGGCTCAGGCGATCACTGCCTCAGCCTCCTGAGTAGCTGGGACTACAGGCACGTACCACCACGCCCTGCTAATTTTTGATTTTTTTTTGTACAGATGGGGTTTCACTATGTTGCCCAAGCTGGTCTCAAACTCCTAGCCTCAGGCAATCCTCCTGCCGTGTCTTGGCCTCCCAAAGTGCCTGGCCCTGAGTGTGACCTTTTTTTCCTTTAACCATGGACAACTGTTTTTGTTGCTATACAAGACCCCAGCTGAGCAAGACCCCATCTCTACTAAAAATATAAAAAATTAGCCGGGTGTGGTGACATGTGCCTGTAGTCCCAGCTACCCAGGAGGCTGAGGCAAGAGGATCGCCTGAGCCCAGAAGTTTGAGGCTTCAGTGAGCTACGTTGATGCCACTGCACTCTAGCCTGGGCAACAGAGCAAGATCCTGTTTCAAAAATATTTTAATAAATACATAAACGTTCATTATATCTAAAAAATACCTTCAGAGCAACGTCTAGTGTTTGATGAAATATTGAATCATGGCCTAGCCAAGCTGACTTATAAAGTGCTCACAAAACTGTCTCATTTTGACTTAGAGCAAATGAAGAGGAACTAATGTATTATTTGTGAAGAGGAAATTAGAGTCACACAATTATACAAAATTAGCCTATCAAATCAGGACAAATGAAGATGAAACTAATTGTCATTGTGAAACAAACTTGTAGTCACACTCACAGAGTCATGGGGAGGTTGCCTGGGCATGGCTGCAGTCCCATGTAAACCCTAGCAGTCAAAAGTGCCACGCAAAAATACTTCTAAGCCCCCCCCCCCCGCCCCCGCCAGTAGTGGTTATCAGTTCAGGCTAGCCTGTGACCTCCTAGGAGGAAGCCCTGAGCCCCGTGGCAGTCCAGGTGGGGCCTAATCACTGGATAGGCCTCCCAGTATTTTTCAGAGTCCCCACCAGAGGTCAGGACTGGCCCCAAAAGCCTGGGAAGGTAGTCCCAGGCCTGGCCCTGTTCCCTCCTTAGGTCTGATCATATGCAACACCTACTGAAGAGTTTCTTAGTCTTTCTCTAGAGGCCAGGACTGGCCCCTGCAAAGAGGTAAATCCATGAATGCCATTCTAGGGTCCCCCACAACCCACACAAAAATCTTTCAAGGTCACCCTCCAAATGAAGGGACAGGACTAACCAGAGCCAACCAGGGAGCCCCAGGGAGGGTGTCCCAGGTCTGCCCACGTCTGGAGCTCAGGACAAACCAGAAGGCAGAAACAGCACAAGTGTTCATAAACCGGCCGGGCGCGGTGGCTCACGCCTGTAATCCTAGCACTCTGGGAGGCCGAGGCGGGTGGATCGCTCGAGGTCAGGAGTTCGAGACCAGCCTGAGCAAGAGTGAGACCCCGTCTCTACTAAAAATAGAAAGAAATTATATGGACAACTAAAATATATATATACAAAAAATTAGCCAGGCATGGTGGCGCATGCCTGTAGTCCCAGCTACTCGGGAGGCTGAGGCAGTAGGATCGCTTAAGCCCAGGAGTTTGAGGTTGCTGTGAGCTAGACTGACGCCACGGCACTCACTCTAGCCCGGGCAACAGAGTGAGACTCTGTCTCAAAAAAAAAAAAAAAAAAAAAAAAAAGTGTTCATAAACCAATGAGTGGATAAATAAAATATGATCTATGCATGCAACAGAATATCACTTGGCCACAGAAAGGAATGAGGCAATGATACAAGCTACAACATGGGCGAACCTTGAAAACATCATGCTGAGTGAAAGAAGCCAGACACAAAGGTTACATACTATATAACTCCATATATATGAAATGTCCAGGATACGTAAACCCACAGAGATAGGAAGTAGATTGGTGGTTGCCAAGGCCTGGGGGAGGGGGACAGGAAGTGACTGCTGATGGAAATGGCGTCTCTTTTTGAGATGAAAATTCCCTAAAGTTAACTGTGGTGATAGCTGCATATGTATATTAATATATTAAAAACTATCAAATTATACACTGTAAGTGGGTGAATTGTATGATATGTGAATTATATCTCACTAATGCTGCCATTTTTTAAAAAGCTGGCCTGCCATAAGATCATAATTTCAAAGTATAAGAAAGAAAAATATCCTTCTCTAATGTGAAAATATACTGAAGATTAGAATGGGGAAAACAATCATAGTAAAACAAAATTTTATGTGTTCTTTCTGCCAAACAGTTTGATGATCTTTGAAAAGGCTGTAACGAGCCCGGACGAGGATGAGGCGACCACGTCTGAACTGTATGACGTTATGTGTAGGTTGTGAGAGAAACTCATACGGTGAAATAATGACTCATTTTTTAAAATAAGACTGCTTCAGAACTCAAAATGTCACCAGAAGAGGGGAGTCAAGTAGGATTTGCTTAGTTTCTTTCCTAAAAATGCAACTTATTTGGAATCCAACTTTGACTTCACAGCTTCAAATTACTTCTATACTTTAAAACCATTTTCCCTGAGAAAGAAAGGTTTGACTTATACTGACATCCAATGTGTTTTGAGTGTTCAAAATGATGGACATTTTGGACGTGAACAGCAGCCGACGATGAATTTGCACATGAAGTCCTGATGGACAAATATCTGGCATAAAAACAAGCCTGTTGATACAAAATGGATGGCAATTTTTGAAGAGCTGGAAGCCAATTCCTATGAGTCAAAAAAAAAAAACAAAAAACCTGTTGTTACTGGTAAGCAAAATCCACACTCAAAGGCTTTGGTTGAGAGGATGCTTAGCTTGATGTCATCACCTTGGACGGACACCAAGAATCAGAGCACTGGGGGCGTCGTCATAAATGCGAGAAGTGAGTGAAAATGATGTCATGTTTGAATGCATTCAGGTTGCAAAGTATTACTGGAAAAGAAAACTGAAAGACTGCCTTTTAAAAGGGCGCTGCAAAAAAAAAAACTGAAAGAGTAAACATATCCTATTACATAATGGGACAGGAAAAAAGTCATTATTTTTATTGACTGTTATCTTGTTAAATATTAGTATCTGATTATTAAGTCGTATTGCATTCACATTCTCCCTTTACAAGGTCTTACCTTTATGTTACCTTTATGTATCTCAAGATTATGCAACAAATAACCTACAAAATTTAAATAACAATAACCTATAAAATTTAAATATCCAATAAAGAATTTTAAAAGGAGTTTAAATAAATTACTGTATCAAAGGACTGAAAGAAACATTATAAAATGTTTTTTCTCACACACACACATTGTTTAATTAATCCTGCTATAAATTACCACTAATCGGCAGTGTTAAGTAGTCCTGTTGTGGTTTTGTTCAAGCAGCATTTCTGCAACAGTACAGTTTAACAATACAGACTAATACGAATATATAATTTTAAGTTAACTATCAATTTTTCGTTTTTCTATGTTAAAGTAATAACTTTGTCTAATTATTACCCATTACATTACGGCTCTTCTGGCTCGAGTCCCCGACCCCGCCCCACCCTCACAACAGGCTCCGCCCCCGAAATGCTGCGTTTCTCTGATTGGCCCCGCCTCCTCAGCATCCAAGTTCCGCCCCTCGCGACTGGCTGGTGCCCGTGTAATCACGGAGTAGGGCTCGCCTCTTCCGGTTCAGGTTGTCATGGTGGCGCCTAGTTCGCCCTGCGTGTCCCGTCTTTTCCGGTCTCAGTCCGGCGTGGCAGCGCGGACAGGCAACCGGAGGTCTTTCAGACCCTATCTGTTATGAGGACGCCCGGCCTCTTCTTCCGGCCACAGCCTGTCATGGCGGCGCTTTGAGTAGCCACTTCAGGAGCCAACCTGCACTGTTGCCCTGGCTCTTCCTAGGCCCGGCTCCCATGGCAGCGCTCAGGGTTCACCGGAAGTAAAACATCGGAAGTGAGGCGTGCCTCTGCCCGGAAGCGAGCTCGGCGCTGGGAAAGATGGCGGCGGCAGCGGGCGCTGTCGGCAACGCGGAGCCTTGCGGGGCCCGGCCTTTCGGGCTACGGCCCGGGAGGCAGCCCAAACCCGGGTCGCAACCGTGCGCGCCCCTTGCCGCAGGGCCGGCGCTTATAGCGAGCGGCGACGAACTGGTCGCCGCAGTCTGGCCGTACCGGCGGCTGGCGCTGCTGCGGCGCCTCACGGTGCTGCCTTTCGCGGGGCTACTCTACCCGGCCTGGGTAGGTGCCGCGGCCGCCGGCTGCTGGGGCTGGGGCAGCAGCTGGGCGCAGATCCCCGAGGCCGCGCTACTCGTGCTCGCCACCATCTGCCTCGCGCACGCGCTCACTGTCCTTTCGGGACATTGGTCCGTGCACGCTTACTGCGCGCTCACCTGCACCCCGGTAAGTGTGTGCGCACGAGCCCGACCCCGGCGCGGTTGTGCGGGTCGCTGCTGCGGCCTTGTCAGTCCCATCTCCAACCGGGCCTCCCGTCTGCCGGGCCTGGGTCTCCAGCGGCGCCCTCTATCCTTTGGCTCAGTCTTCATCCTGACCCCGCTGCTGACTTGCAGTGTGACCCTGGCGCGGGTTATTTACTTTCTCTGGACTCCTCCCTGGTGTGGTCATTTAGATTTAATAAGATAATACCTATAAAAGGCTTAGAGTAGGGCCCGGCATACCTCGCTGTTTGGTAACGCTTTTTAATGCTAGCTCCCATACTCTGTTGTTTCCCTGGAAACAGTCCTACCTTCCTTCTCATCTGTCTCCTACCTTGGTGTTCAAAGTGTAAGACTAGACCTGTGGGGTGGGTTTCCCCCATCTATAAAACTTGGTCTAAAGACTCAAGTCCTACTAGCCAGTGCTCAGCGATCTTCCAAACTATGAACAAAACAAGCATGGTATGTGATCGGTCCCAGTGTTTAAGAGGAGCAGGAGTTACTTATGAGCAATTGACTTAACTGCTTGCAGTCTCCTTATATGTCTGTTTGGAAGATGAGAATGGTGATGGTGAGAACTGCTCAGGATGCAAAAGTAAGGCAGTGATTGTGACCTGTAGTCCAAAGTTTTGAATGAGTCAGTGAGCACCGCCATAGGAGGCAGTGACCATGAGCTGCCCTGGGTCAGCAGTTGACATCCAGTGATTGCACCACCTTCCTCTGGGCCTGCCTCAGATGACACTGCCAGTGAGCCTCCCCTCTGATCCCAGGTGTGTGTCTTTCTCGGGAAGAGGGAAAGAGACAGAAGCCTTCCTCTTTGGCTGCTAACGTAAATTGAAACCTCATTCTTCCTCTTAGAGAGTAAACTCATTCTCCTCTCTAATAGGACTTATCCCAGGGGAGGGACTCAGCTTGGTGGCTTTGAGTTGGTATAATGAAAGACCTCAGTGAGGGACAAAATAAAGGAAGGGAGTGGTGTGGGAGAGTGTGACCTCCCCCAAACTTCCAGCTGCCTTTGACTTGCAGCTAAACAGCACAGCTGTTAACTTCCTCTCCAGGGATAGAGAACTGGGAGGAGGTAAGCAGCCCCGTGGTTAGGAGAGGCAGATCTGGGTTTGCATCAGAGATCTCAAACAGGGCTGCTTCTGCTCTCCGGGTTTCAATTTCCCCCTTCTGTAAAGTGAGAAACATAACACCTACCTCCCTGGTGCCATTGTGAGAAGCAGACATGATAATCTGCAAAGCCTAGGACCAGCATGGTGTATAGTGCCTTGTACTTTTCTTCCATGGCATTATCAGAGATTGTGGCTGTATATTTGTCATTATTTTCCACCTGGTTTGTTGGCCCATGAACTCCCCAAGGGATGACGCTTCATTTCTCAGGGTCACTGCTGTGCTCCCCACTACCCATGCAGCAGGATGAATACAGTTTAGGATTGAGGGAGCACTAAATGAGCTCCATTCAGTGTCTCCTGTGTCTTAGGTGCTGGGGAAACAGCAGTGAACAAAACAGGCAAATCCCACTGCCTTTATGGCGTTACTAGGAGAGAGAACTCACAGTCAGCAGTTGATAAAGAGAGATAATATCGGCATGAGGATGGGAACTCTGCCAGGAAACTTTAGATGGGGCAACGAGGGAAGGGCTCCTAAGAGGTGATGTTTCAGCAAAGGCCTGAAGCGACAAGGGAGCCAGCTATGCGAATGCGTGTTCAGGGCAGAGAAAACACCACATGCCCTTAGCTAAGGCATGGATGTGCCTCCTCTGCTTGAGGACACAGGGAGAGGAGTGAGCAGGGTGGGAGAGGAGACGGAACAGAGCAGGAGGCCAGATAGGCTGTGACAGGGGCTTGGCTCATAAATTGAGGGTGGACTGGGTGCCTAGTAGCATTCGTCCTGTTGGAGTTCATGTTACAGTCAGGAGAGCAGAGCCCTGGGCATTGGGTGCTGTCTGTGACCCCAGCTTGAAGATACAGGACCTGGGCCGGGTGTGATGGCTCATGCCTATACTCCTAGCACTCTGGGAGGTTGAGGTGGGAGGATTGCTTGAGCTCAGGAGTATGAGACCAGCCTGAGAAAGAGGGAGACCCTGTGTCTACTAAAAATAGAAAAATTAGCCAGGTGTGGTGGCACATGCCTGTAGTCCCAGCTACTCGAGAGGCTGAGGCAGGAGGATCGCTTGAAGAAAGGAGTTTGAGGTTGCTGTGAGCTAG
Organism: Eulemur rufifrons; assembly: GCF_041146395.1. Classification (NCBI taxonomy): domain Eukaryota; kingdom Metazoa; phylum Chordata; class Mammalia; order Primates; family Lemuridae; genus Eulemur; species Eulemur rufifrons. The sequence continues at coordinate 7,016,075 of NC_090984.1, read as the reverse complement.
GCTGATGCCATGTACTCTAGCCCAGGCAACAGAGTGAGACTCTGTCTGAAAAGAAAAAAAAAAAAATGATACAGGACCAGAGGCACAGCGAGGTGGTGTTCCTTGTCCCTGGGATGGACTGGGCAGTGGCTGAGCCAGCATTCAGTGGCATGTTCTGGAACATGCCCATGAGGCCTCTGCACCCAAAAGCTCCCCGTGGGGCCATCGAACTATGGGCTGAGAAGAACTCAACAGCAATGTTTTGCCTCTGGCAGGAGTATGACCCCAGCAAAGCGACCTTTGTGAAGGTGGTACCAACCCCCAACAATGGCTCCACCGAACTTGTGGCCCTGTACCGCGACAAGGTAGGGACCGAATGCCAGGCTGCCTGTAGCAGGAGTTTGGGTGGGAGTTCCAGGTACTGACACCCAGGTCAGGAGCCTCTGCCACACACATGCCTTCTACCTCAGGGCGAAGATGGGCTTGAGGTGCTGTCCTTTGAATTCCAGAAGATTAAGTATTCCTACGATGCCCTCGAGAAGAAGCAGTTCCTCCCTGTGGCCTTTCCGGTGGGAAATGCCTTCTCGTACTATCAGGGCAACAGAGGGTTCCAGGAAGACTCAGAGATCCGAGCAGCTGAGAAGAAATTTGGGAGCAACAAGTGAGTTCCTGGCTTCCCTTTGGGTCCTTTGGCCTTCCTGCCCCTTCCCATTCAGGAAGCGGAGACAGAGGAATCTGCCTTTTTAGTCAGACATGCCAGGTGAATGTGGCGCTGTTTGCGAAGCATGCTCTAGTTTAGTTTACTCCAAACCTGCCTGCTGGCAGGAACCCCCAGAGGGCCTGGAGCCCTTGCCTTGTGGCGTGAAACCCCGAGTGTGCCAACCTTGGCGGGAGCTGGCCCGTGGCCCCTTCCCAGTAACAGTTGGCTGTTGGTCCTTGTTTTTTGTTACTTCACTTCCCCTCTTCTTCTTAAATTCCTTAGGTTTCAGTCCTCACTGTTCTGCTCAGACATATGTCAGCGTTTCAGTAATGGTGATAAAGACATTGGTGATCCTGATAGCTTCTCTTTTGGACTGGGTAGAATGGCCGATGCTGCCTTTGGTTTTGAGTCTCTGGCTGAAACTGGAAAAGTTAAAAATATAATCAGCATCACCAAGGTGTTCCCCCCCCCAAGACGTCAACCCAGCACCAGGCGGAAAAAACAGGCCCAGGACCCCTGCCAGCCCACGTGCTTTCTCCTTTAATCTTTACCAAAACCACGAGTGCTGGCGCGGCTGGGAGGGGCAGAGCTAGGCTCCAGATGCTGTGGGTTAGCTTCAGAGCCTCCATCCTGGCCGCCACAGCAATGGTCCTCAACCTGGAAACCCACAGAGCTCCTAGGGGCTTCTTCCTCACTTAATTGCTTTTCAGTAGATTACAAATGTGTTTACCACAACTATCGATCTAATAGGAAGATTTATAAGAAATACTTACCATCTCCCCTCCCTGAGGTTGGCCACATCAATGGCCTAGGACAGCAACGTTCTCTTTCACACCATTCTTCCTGCTCATGCAAAGGCACCCACCAAGATACAGGAGGGGGCCCTGTTGTCACTGTTTGTTTTCATAACAGTAGGGTCATTCTTCACATTTCTCACATCCCGGGCCTGGGATGTCCATCCAGTTACAGGGCAGGATGGGGACGACCGTGGTTGACTTGGCTGGCCCCTGGTCAGCAGAACACCCCCTTGGGCCCAGCCCCTTGCATTCTAGGGCTTCTATTCCAGCAGTTTTTAGGAATTCCCAGCTTCAGTGGGGGTGGGGCTCAGGCGCCATCTTTTGGGCCCCTGGGGGAATTTGCAGCCAGTGTCCAGCTGCCCAGGCCTCCTCTGTGTGACTTCAGTCAGGCACTCCTTTTGCACTTGTCATGTCACCCAAGCAAATGACGGGGTTCTTGTCTCACACCAGCCCCGCAACTGCCAGAAGAGCCTGTTGGTAGACTGAGAAGCTTCCTTGGGCTCCTGCAGAGCAGAGGGCTGTGGGCGGGCAGCATGTCTGCCCCAGGTGAGGCCCGGATGAGGAGGAGCCTGAAGGCTTGCCCAGGTTCCCAACACCCACCCACGGCCCCTCGGTTTCCGGGGAGGCCTGCCATGCCCCGAGCAGAGCTGTCAGGGTGGGGCCTCCACCCCCGAGAAGCCTTGCACCAGGAACAGGATGTGGGGTCTGGTCGCTTGCAGGGCCGAGATGGTGGTGCCCGACTTCTCGGAGCTTTTCAAGGAGAGAGCCACAGCCCCGTTCTTCGTGTTTCAGGTAAAGCGGCAGCTCTGGCCATTCTCGTTTCCTTCTCGGGGCTTTCACAGCCGGGGCAAACTTGTCTGCCACTTCCAAACCCCCAAAACCTGTCCCTGTCCTCGTGCGTCAGAGCCTGTGGGCAGAAGAGGCTCACAGGGGACAGGACGGGTCGGGTGGGGACAGACAGGCTGATGTCCCACAGGTGTTCTGTGTGGGACTCTGGTGCCTGGACGAGTACTGGTACTACAGCGTCTTCACGCTGTCCATGCTGGTGGCGTTTGAGGCCTCCCTGGTGCAGCAGCAGATGCGGAACATGTCGGAGATCCGGAAGATGGGCAACAAGCCACACATGATCCAGGTGCGCGTGGCGGGGAGAGTCCTGCCCAGTCTGGGGGTGGGCACAGCGCAGGCACGTCTTCCACGGTGACATTGCCGCCCCTCACCGCCCAGGTCTACCGAAGCCGCAAGTGGAGGCCCATCGCCAGCGACGAGATTGTTCCCGGGGACATCGTCTCCATCGGTGAGGCCCAGTTGCACTCCATCCAGGTGGGAGCCCTGCCTCCGGGCCTCTGGCCAACCCTCCTGCCCTGCCCCGCCCCGCAGGCCGCTCCCCGCAGGAGAACCTGGTGCCCTGCGACGTGCTGCTGCTGCGGGGCCGCTGCATCGTGGATGAGGCCATGCTCACCGGGGAGTCGGTGCCGCAGATGAAGGTGGGTGGCAGGAGGTGGGGGGTCCTCAAGCTACTCAGGAGGAAACAGGCCCGGAGAGGGCGGGCCAGTGGCTGGGCCAGGATCCCACCCAGGTGTAGATGGTGGAGGCAGGTGGACTCGGGTGAGTGCCGTGGACAGGAGGAGCTGGGAGGTGGTGGGAAGGAAGGAGGTGAGAGAAGCCAAGGGCAGCCAGGGTATCTGTGGGTGCCCGGGGGTGTCAGGGCAAGGTGGACTGAGAGAAGGGGGTGAGTCCTGGGAGAGGCGGGTGTGGTGGGGTCACAGGGAGTGGGAACTGCAAGAGGAGACGGGATGCCGCCCCGGTGAGGGTGGGGCCTGGGACCTGGGTGGGATGTGCCGGGTCGGGCAGGGAGCCCCATGAGGTCAGGCTGGCTCATCCCAGCCGCAGGGCCAGCTCTCCAGGGCTGGAGAAGGAGGCAGAGTGGCCCCGGCCATCCAGGGTCACGACCTTCCTCCCCAGGAGCCAATCGAAGACCTCAGCCCAGACCGGGTGCTGGACCTCCAGGCTGACTCCCGGCTTCACGTCATCTTTGGGGGCACTAAGGTGGTGCAGCACATCCCCCCACAGAAAGCCACCGCAGGGCTGAAGCGTAGGTGCCTCGTGGGTGTCTGGGGTGTCCTGGCTTCCACCCCCTCCTCCCACATCTGCTTGGTCATGAGGGAGTCAGGACCAGGAGGCAGGAATGACAGTGGCTCTGCTTGTCTCCCCAGCGGTCGACAACGGGTGTGTGGCCTATGTCCTGCGGACCGGATTCAACACGTCCCAGGTGTGGGGCCTTCCCTGGATCTGGGGACGTTGGGCCCCAGGGTGACTGGGGGACATTCAAGCCATCACCCTTTCAGACCCCAGAACATCCAGCCCACAGGCTCGAGCTGGCGGCAAGTGTCTGGGCCGGGGCCAGGGTGCAGAGGCCAGCCCAAGACCAGGCCTGCTTTCCCAGGCCTCAGGTTCTGGTGGGAGCCCGGATGGCAGAAAGGCTGTCCTCTGTCCCTCCAGGGCAAGCTGCTGCGCACAATCCTCTTTGGGGTCAAGCGAGTGACTGCAAACAACCTGGAGACCTTCATCTTCATCCTTTTCCTCCTGGTGTTTGCCATCGCTGCCGCCGCCTACGTGTGGATTGAAGGTAAGCTAAGCGCCACGGCCCCGACTGGCCCCTGTAGCCCCGCCTCTGAGGCCCCAGGCTGGCAGGCCCTGTCTCTGCAGGCACCAGGGACCCCAGCCGGAACCGCTACAAGCTGTTTCTGGAGTGCACCCTCATCCTCACCTCGGTCGTGCCCCCTGAGCTGCCCATCGAGCTGTCCCTGGCCGTCAACACCTCCCTCATCGCCCTGGCCAAGCTCTGTGAGTGTGCCGGGTGTGGCTGGGCACTGAGTGGGCCGGGGCCTGGCAGGACCCCTGACGCCAGCTCCTGTCCCCAGACATGTACTGTACAGAGCCCTTCCGCATCCCCTTTGCTGGGAAGGTTGAGGTGTGCTGCTTTGACAAGACGGGAACCTTGACCAGTGACAGCTTGGTGGTACGCGGTGTGGCTGGGCTGAGGTGAGTGTCAGGGGCCCTGGGCTTAGGGGCTGCTCAGCAGGGGGCTTCTGGGAGGTCTAGGGACACCCCAAGCCCCTGCAGTGAGGGCCTGCCTCAGGAGGTCTGTCTCCCAGGGCTTCCTTAAAGTCCCCAGGGTGAGAGGTGGTGGTGGCATGGAGGCTCAGTTCGGGCCTAGAGCAGCCAGCCAGCCTCCATCCCACACTGGCCGTGTGACCCACACACGTGATGCCTGACTTCGGGGGCATCTGTGAGGCAGGTAGGGGTCTCACAAAGACCCAGCCTGACACCCCCAGTGACCGACACAAGGCGAGTGCTCCACGCGGGTCCCTCCTCTGGGAGAGGTGCAGCTCCACCCTTCTGCCTCCGCCCTGTAACCAACGGTTTCCCTGTCCTTGCAGAGATGGGAAAGAGATGACCCCCGTGTCCAGCATCCCAGTAGAAACACACCGAGCCCTTGCCACATGCCACTCCCTCATGCAGCTGGATGACGGCACCCTCGTGGGTGACCCCCTCGAGAAGGCCATGCTGACCGCTGTGGACTGGACACTGACCAAAGGTGAGGGCCGGAGCCTCAGGCCCAGCAAGGGCAAGCCGCCAGCTCTCACGGCCCGGGCAGGCAGGCCGCCCCCCTCAGACACCTGGGGAACAGGCAGGCCCACGACTCTGGCATTGCCCCAGACGGGTGGGCACAGGCTCACTTCAGAGCCAGGGCAGGCCACGTCCTTGGGCATCCCCCTGGGTTGGAATCTGGCCTTCCCTGGCTGAAGCCATAGTGCTAGGGTCCCCTGACCACACGTCCCCCAGCTCTGACCCCCTCTCTAGCCCAGAGCCCCCCAAGCAGGCCCTGGGAGAGGCAGGAGGGAGGTAGGGAGGCCGGGGGAAGAGATGGGGGCTTGGCTGCCTCTTTGGAGCGAAGTCCCTCAGGACTCGTACTTATTTGTTTCCAGATGAGAAAGTATTCCCCCGAAGTATTAAAACTCAGGGGCTGAAAATTCACCAGCGCTTTCATTTTGCCAGTGCCCTGAAGCGGATGTCTGTGCTTGCCTCATACGAGAAGCTGGGCTCCACTGACCTCTGCTACATCGCAGCCGTGAAGGGGGCCCCCGAAACCCTGCACTCCATGGTGAGCCAGCCGAGGCCTGGGGCAGTGGGGAGGAGGCGTGGGGCGGTCGGTGACATCCCCCTGCGTTCCCTGCAGTTCGCCCAGTGCCCACCTGACTACCACCACATCCACACCGAGATCTCCCGGGAAGGAGCCCGCGTCCTGGCGCTGGGGTACAAGGAGCTGGGGCACCTCACCCACCAGCAGGTAAGGACCCGGGCTGCCCCCAGCCACCCTCACCATGTGCCTGGCCGTCAGCTCCTCCCTGGAGTCCACCACCTGTCCCCTACAGCTCCATGGTGAGTGGGTACCATGGGTGCAGTTTTGTCCTCCACCTCTTCCTTCGGAGGCCCCAAGTGGCACTCAGTCCTCAGTCCCCCACTGTGGGGGCCCATCCTGTCCTGGCTCCCGCGGCCACGTCATGCAGAGCACACCCAGACCTCGCCTGCTCCCACCCTGGGGTGTCCCACACACCTTGCTCCTTCCCTGCCGAACCACGTGGTGACTGCAAGGGCTTGGCACCCTCAGCTCCCTCACCCCGTGTCCATCATCCACAAATCCGCCCTCCGGCCCCCACTGCCAACACATCTGCCCGGTTACCGGCTTCTGCCTGCTCCGTTTTCAGTCTGCACCCTGCAGCTGCGGGATCCCTCCAGAGCCTAAGGTCAGGTCGCAGTGCTGTGTGCAGAGGCCAGGCCTAGGCTCTCGGCTGCCTCATTCCTGCACCTGGAGCCCCTTCTCCCGAGTGGCACAGGCCCTCACCCCCTTCAGAGCCGCCATCTCCGAGGCCTTCCCGCCCTGCCCACCCCTCACCCGATTCCATCCCCTGATCCTGTCTGCCCTGCCCCCACCTTCATCTCCCCCGTGGCTCCCAGCCCTCTGATTTCTATGACTTTCTTTTTTTTCTTTTTTTTTTTTTTTTTGAGACAGAGTCTCACTCTGTTGCCCAGGCTAGAGTGAGTGCCGTGGCGTCAGCCTAGCTCACAGCAACCTCAAACTCCTGAGCTCAAGCGATCCTCCTGTCTCAGCCTCCCGAGTAGCTGGGACTACAGGCATGCGCCATCATGCCCGGCTAATTTTTTCTATATATATTTTTAGCTGTCCATATAATTTCTTTCTATTTTTAGTAGAGATGGGGTCTCGCTCTTGCTCAGGCTGGTCTCGAACTCCTGAGCTCAAACGATCCGCCCACCTCGGCCTCCCAGAGTGCTAGGATTACAGGCGTGAGCCACCACGCCCGGCCCTCTATGACTTTCTTTGTCACATTTGTCCTCGGGTAGAATGTGAGCTCCCTGCAGGCAGGAGTGTTCTTGCCTAGTCTCTGGCATGTGGTGGAGGGTACGTCAGGGACATGGCCAAACCCCATTATTTGGAGAGTCCCAACTTTATTGACATGGAAGCTGAGCCACGGGGGGCTCCATGATGTGCCCACGTCCACAGCTAGGAGGTAAAGGTATAGTGGGGGGCCCAGGCCACCCAGCCGCTGCCAAACCCCATCCCTCAAGGGTGCCTAGCACCTCTCTCCTCCTGACCTTAGCATGTCCCTCCTGCAAGGACAGGAGCTTCACTCATCTCCCCGGTACTCAGCACCGTCACAGGAGGCTGTGCTTGCTGAGCAAGTGTCCCCCTGGCTCCCAGCATGTGGTCAGAGCTCAGGAAATGCAGAGAGGGAGCGGCTGGAGGGACAAATGATGAGGGCACCTGTGTCTCCCCACAGGCCCGGGAGGTCAAGCGCGAGGCCCTGGAGTGCGGCCTCAAGTTCGTCGGCTTCATCGTGGTCTCCTGTCCACTCAAGGCCGACTCCAAAGCCGTGATCAGGGAGATCCAGAACGCGTCCCACCGGGTATGGACAGGGCTGGGCTCCACCTGCAGAGGAGAAGTCAAGCAGAGGCAGGAATGTGACAATTCTAGTCTCACACCGGGGCAGGCAATGGGGGGGTGGGCACTCAGGTCTTTACAGCGAGTAGACTGCAGATTTTGGCCCAGCGAGATTATAGCTGGTCCTGGCCCGAGGACTCTTTGGGACTCGCCTGTCTCAGCCCTTCTCACCTCCTCCTCATTTCTGAAATGTTCCCCCGGTAGCAGATACCAAGCCAAGAGGGTCCACACCAGGGGCTGGCTCTTCATCTGCATTGCAAATAAAAGCTATGGGTGTTCTCAGAAGGACACACAGACATGTGTTTTTTGTGCAAAACACCCTGGGTGGGAGTGGATTATGGTCCTTGGAAGTCCGTTCAGGGTCTCCATTGGAGGGCCGGGACCTCCGCCCTGGGCTGCCTTAGGGACTTGGCAGCAGGTCTCAGGCTGGATTTCTGCCCGCCCTGATGAACCTCTCTGCCCCTCCCTCCCCCAGGTGGTCATGATCACAGGAGACAACCCTCTCACTGCCTGCCACGTGGCCCAGGAGCTACACTTCATCGACAAGGCCCACACGCTGATCCTGCAGCCTCCCTCGGAGAAAGGTGAGGCCCCGGCACAGCCAGAGTAGGGGGTCAGGGGACCCTGAGTCCAAGAACAGCTCCCATCCCAGCAGCCCGCCAGTGTACCAGGCCTGAGTGAGCAGCATGGTATCCTCAAGTACCTGTCACCATGGTGGCACCGCTGATCACAGCCCTGGCCTATTGGGCACCTCAAGCAGCATGTCGGTGGTCATTGGTTCTGGCATCTGGGGCATTTAGGTGTTTATTTACAGTAACAAGGCGGTGGTGGTCACACCAGATCAGGTTTCCTGAGTGCTCACGGGCAGATGCTACTCTGGCCTCGTCCTTACGCCCACCTTGGGTCCAGCAGGCAGCCCACACGCTGAGTGCTCAGTGTGGCCAGACCCCAGGCTCCACGCACGTTACTGCTGGTCCCTCCCCACTGTCCTGCCCCACATGGGACAGCTTGCCTTCCTGGCACAGAGGAGGAAGCCAACTGAGTCAGCTGGTGGGGCTCCTGCTTTGTAGACAAGGGAACAGAGGCTCAGGAGTGGACACACTTGCCCAGGTCACTCGATGTCACCGTGGCTAAGGATTGGAACCCAGAAGGTCTGACTCCAGAACTCATAGCATCTCCTAAGCTCTCCTGAGTGACCCTTTAAGCAGCGCCCTGGTGTCAAACTAATAGAAGGGCAAGTCCAGCCCTAGCACCTCCTGGATATGGGCATGGCGTCTGTTGGATCCCCCTGGTGCATGGCCTGGGTGGAGGCAACAGAGGGTCCTAAGGGGAAATCACATTAAGCAAGGTTGTCACAGGGCCAGGCAGGAAGGAAGGTGCTGCTGGGTAGGGTCAGGCCAAGCAGCTTCTGGAATTTCCCAACCAACTCTCAGAGTACTCAGTCCCCACTCTTCTGCACTGTTGGTCCTAGGTCTCCCTCTGTCCTAGCCCCAGGTACTGGGCCCTTCCAGGGCCCAGGGATTGTGGGCAGTTAGCCCGGAGGGGACGGCGAGGACTATTGATTGACAAACAAAGCTCCTCTAACAAAACAGCCACAACAAAAGCCAGGTGGAGATCGGTTTCCCTCCCACTCAAGACAGTCCAGGGTGAGCGGTCCAGTTGTAGGGTGGGCGTCTGAGCCAGCCCAGCCAGCGAGAAAGAGGAAGTGGATGACTTGGGAGCCCTGTCAGAGTGTACAGGGAGCCTGGCCTCCTCCGGAAAGCGGGATTTCAGATGGGCCATAGGGGCAGAGATTCATTAGGTGATGAGCTGGCGTCGGGGACCATGCATGAGGTAGGGAAGCGGCCTAGCCGAGATTGGGCTGCCTGGGTTCTCGGTTTCCCCACCCGCACCTAAGGGTTCTTCGGATGTTCTCTGTGGAATGTCCAGAGCAGGGCTGGGTGCCTGGTAGGGCTCAGGTCGGTGTACGTGGGTTGTCATCTGGGCAGCAGTTGGGACGGGTGCGGATGTGGGGCCTCCAGAGAGGAGAAACCAGCCAGTGCTCCAGTCCAAGTGTGGGGGACTCCAAGCCTGGGCAGCTGAGCCCCCGTCCCTGACCCTGCGTGCCTGCCCCACAGGCCGACCGTGCGAGTGGCGCTCCATCGACGGCAGTATCGTCCTGCCCCTGGCCCAGGGCTCCCCGAAGGCGCTGGCCCTGGAGCACGCGCTGTGCCTCACAGGCGATGGCCTGGCCCACCTGCAGGCGGCCGACCCCCAGCAGCTGCTCCGCCTCATCCCCCACGTGCAGGTGTTCGCCCGAGTGGCCCCCAAGCAGAAGGTGCCTGCAGGGACCTGGGGGGAGGGGCACAGGGTCCAGGCACACAGGCCCTGCTCAGCCCGTCTCTGCCCGTGCAGGAGTTCGTCATCACCAGCCTGAAGGAGCTGGGCTACGTGACCCTCATGTGTGGGGACGGCACCAACGACGTGGGTGCCCTGAAGCACGCTGACGTGGGTGAGCCCTGTGGCCTGGGGTGGCTGCTTCCTCCTCAGACCTGGTGTTAAGGGACACGTCACTGAGCCAGAGAGACAGACCCAGCTCTCCCTGTACAGGGACAGTCCCAGGGCATTCATTCCTGTGAGGCAGCAAGTAGCACAGGGGAGGGAAGGGCCGGCAAGGGCAGGGGGTCCCAGGGGCTTCGAGGGCAGGAAGGGACGTGAGCGTCCCAGGAATGGAGGTGGAGGCCACAGGCCGGGGAGAGGGGGCACAAGTGGAGAAGGTGACTCCAAAAACCAGGAGCTGAAGCACTTGCCACGGGGTCACGGCCTCAGGGCTGTTGCCAAGAAGACACAGGTGTTCAACTGAACTTCAAAGATCAACCTAATGTGGATTTTGTGCTTTTCCAATACTTATCTGCTTCATCTAGTCAAGCGTTTATAAAGTACGATTTACCTTCTAGAATTATGTTCCTTGGCAGTCCATTTCTTTGGAAACCATTTTAGTTTTGACCCATCTAAGTATCAGTGTGTTTCTTATTTGATTTGCATGGGGGGTTCGTTGGTTTGTTTTGTCAAGTAGTTTGGAAAGCAGAATGGATGCTCTCCGGGGTCTCCTTGGGAGGTCTGGGGACAGTTCTGCACGAGAACAAGCTGCAGAGCTTGGTGCACCCTGCGTGGAGCCTGCTCCTGGTCCTGACGCCCCCCACCCACCAGGTGTGGCGCTCCTGGCCAATGCCCCTGAGCGGGTTGTTGAGCGGCGACGGCGGCCCCGGGACAGCCCAACCCTGAACAACAGTGGCATCAGGGCCACCTCCAGGACAGCCAAGAAGTTGGGGCTCCCGCCCCCTGAGGAGCAGCCAGCCTCACAGAAGGTGAGTCTCGAGAGGGCAGCCATCGGTGCCCCCGTCTTGGCCAGGGCTCACCGCCCCCCACCCCCACAGGACCGTCTGAGCCAGGTGCTTCGCGATCTCGAGGACGAGAGCACGCCCATCGTGAAGCTGGGGGACGCCAGCATCGCCGCGCCCTTTACCTCCAAGCTCTCGTCCATCCAGTGCAGTGAGTTCCACCCGCCCCCCGACCCCCCGCCCGCCCTGCCTGGCACCCTACACCCACACTCGCCTCCTCCCACCCCGCAGTCTGCCACGTGATCAAGCAAGGCCGCTGCACACTGGTGACCACACTGCAGATGTTCAAGATCCTAGCGCTCAACGCCCTCATCCTGGCCTACAGCCAGAGCGTCCTCTACCTGGAGGGAGTCAAGTTCAGCGACTTCCAGGCTACCTTGCAGGGGCTGCTGCTGGCCGGCTGCTTCCTCTTCATCTCCCGTTCCAAGGTGGGCCACGGGTGCTGGGAGGCCAGGGATGTGTGGGCCAGCCAGGCCGGGCTGCTACAGGCCTGGGAACTGTCATCCCCAAGTTACAGACAGGGGTCCAGGGCCTAGAGGTGGGGGCCGTGCCCGGGATGGCACAGGCAGTGCCAGCAGTACAGTGCAGACCAAGGCTCCCGGATCCTTCCGAGGTGCACAGCTTGAGGTCCCACACTGTCCGTGGGCAGAGGTCTCGAGTGGGCCACACACAGCCCCATAGGCAAGGAGGGGACAGACGGGTACAATTACTCAAAAGGGTAAAAACCTTCAGTGGGTCGTGGGCTCTAGGGGATGGCCTGGAAGACAGCCAGGGAGGCTCACGTGGCACTGACACTCACGCCAGGGCAGAGAGGCCCCGGTGGCCAGAGAGGGTAAGTGCTGGGCTGCCTGGACCATGAGTGCCCCATGGGCTCCAGGGAAGGCTTTGGTTTGCGCCGGTGCAACAGGAACAGGGAGGGTTTGGAACAGGGAGAGTGGGATCTGCTTCATGATTTTAAGACCCTTGTGGCTGCCAAGGAAAGCGTAGACAGCAGGGCCCAGGCCAGGAAAGTGGCCCTGGGATGGGAGGGCCGAGAGGCGGGCAGGGATCTGGGGACTGGTGTGGACCCATGACCACCAGGGCTTGGTGGCCGCGCTCTGCATGAGGCTTCCAAGGAGGCAGGGGTTACTGCCTGCTGAGTGGGTAGCGCAGCCCCCTGGGAGAGCCAGGCCCTGACCTCTCATCCCTGCCACTGCAGCCCCTCAAGACCCTCTCCCGAGAGCGTCCCCTACCCAACATCTTCAACCTGTACACGATCCTCACCGTGATGTTGCAGTTCTTCGTGCACTTCCTGAGCCTTGTCTACCTGTACAGGGAGGCCCAGGCCCGGAGCCCTGAGAAGTGAGTGCCACCCCAGAAGAGGTAATGCCCCTGCAGTCAGGAATGGCAGGAGGATGAATGCCCAGACACTGACGGGAGAGCCTGTGGGTCGTCTGGGCCAGGGAGGGACACAAGGCCAGGCCAGTGTGGTCAGCCAAGCAGGGGCCTGGCTCTGTGCCAGGGCAGCAGGGAGCCATAGAGGGTGTGTGAGGAGGAGAGGGAGCCCTGACCCCCACGCATCCCTGCAGGCAAGAGCAGTTTGTGGACCTGTACAAGGAGTTTGAGCCAAGCCTGGTCAACAGCACCGTGTACATCATGGCCATGGCCATGCAGATGGCCACGTTTGCCATCAACTACAAGGTGAGGCCTGGCTCCCCGCCCCCTGCATGTCCCGTCTGCCCACCCAGCACCCACCACACGCAGCCAGCTGTCCATCCCCGCAGGGCCCGCCCTTCATGGAGAGTCTTCCGGAGAACAAGCCCCTGGTGTGGAGCCTTGTGGTGTCACTCCTCGCTATTGTCGGCCTGCTCCTCGGTTCCTCGCCCGACTTCAACAGCCAGTTTGGCCTCGTGGACATCCCTGTGGAGGTGAGTGGCCCTGAGGCCACTGGGGCTAGGCTCGGGCCTAGCTGTGGGTCACTGGCTCACTGGCCCTCCTGTGGAGGTGACCTGGCCCCAGCTGCAGTTCCCCGGCTCACTGCGCTTCCTGCCCTGACAGTTCAAGCTGGTCATAGCTCAGGTCCTGCTCCTGGACTTCTGCCTGGCGCTCTTGGCCGACCGCGCCCTACAGTTCTTCCTGGGGACCCCGAAGCTGAAAGTGCCTTCCTGAGACGGCAGTGCTGGCATCCACTGCTCACCCTGGCTGCCGCCGGGCAGGAACCTGCCAGGGCCCCGGGAGGGAACACTGCCCCCCACCTGCTATGGCAAGGCCATGCAGCCTTGCCCTTGGAAGACTGAGCTGGGACCCCCACAGCCCTCCATTGGCCTGGCTGGTAGAACCAGCCCTGGGCCAGCACCTTTGGTAAATAAAGAAGCATCTGAGATTTTAAGAAGCCCTGCCTCCACCTCTGTCTGTGCCATACCGTGTTTACTGGGGGGGCCAAGGGGGTCAGGTGGTCACTGAGGAAGGTCCCAGCACCCTCCCTACAGGCCATGTGAGATTGTTAATGATGACACCCTCTGTAGCATGTTCAGCACCAAGCCCCCACCCCAGAGAACTCTATTATTTTCTAGTGTGACAATCACCCAAGTATTTCCGTGGTCTCAGTTTCACATTTTAATAAACATACTTCCAAGTATTTCCAGCCACACATTCCACTGAATGCTGGCCGTGGGTACCTTTTCATAACTGACAAGCTGCTTGTGGCAACTCCCAGGGCAGGGCTTCCAGACAAGCCTCCCACTCCCCACCCTTTACCCTCAGCTGCTTCATGGTCCATCTGGCAGAGTGTGGTCAGTGGCCTGAGGAAGTCCCTGGGAACAGGAGCAAGGTGGGGGCAGAGGAATGGGCCCCAGGGACAGGTCTCTGGAGAGGAAGAGACATGAGACCCCACAGCAGGCGTGCCCTACAGTCAAGAATGTTGGAGAGGCACTGACTCCCTGAGATACTGGGGGTGGGGGCCCCAGGACAGTGGACCTTTCTGTCCCCTCATGCCTAAAAGGGGCACTCTAGCTGTGCTGTAATCCGGGCCTTGAGAAATTAATTCAGATTTAAAGGTCACTGGGGGTTCCCCATCCCAGAGGTGTCGGATTTAAGAGCGTTATAATTCGATTGGAATCCGCCAGGACTTAAGGCCTCCTGGCCAAAGTCGGGCCCAGATGGGTTGGGGTCCAAGAGACCTCCTGGCAGGGCGTCACTGGGTCTTCATGGGGTGGTAGGTGCTCGGACAGGCGTCGGGGGCTGGGCGGGTTCCGTGGGATCACTGGGGGCGGGGAATGCCGTGGCTCTGTGGGATTTGGGACAGCAAAAAGATCTGGGGAGAGAAAGCTTGGCCCGGATGGGTCTTAGGATCCCCAGGTCCGGGGCTCTGCAGGCTGGGGTGGTCGCTCAGGGGTCTTTAGCCGGGCAGTGTAGCGGGCGGCGCTGGTCCCGCGCGCCCGCAGGGCTTCCGGGCTGTGGGGCGTGGCCGTCTGGCGGGGGCGTGGCCTCGACTGGGCGGGGCGACGCGGAAACCGGGCAGCAGCCGCAGCTGCAGCAGGAAATCGGGGCTGGGCCCCGCCGGTGCGCGACCCGGTCCCCATCGTGGTCCCCGCCGAGCGACACCGGGTCCTAGCCATGGATGCAGCAGAGCCGGGTAGGGGTTCTGGGATTCGGGAGGGACCTCACTGGACCATCCTCTCACCTCCTAAATTGAGGGGCTATACGCCTGTCCCTCTCCATCTGGAGAGCCTGAATGGGAAGGCTGCAAGGATCCTCCATTGTGGGGACCCTCATACCAGGAGGGGCCTGCGACACCAGCCCCTGATTCCCCCCATCCCCCTTCCTATCCCTTACCCCGGTCGCCTGGGGGAGGGGGCCCAGGAAGGGGAAGTGGCCGCTTCTGCTTCTGATTTTTGTGATGGGGGCAGGGTGTCACGACCGTTGAGGGAGAGGGCAACACGGTAGGGTCCCCACAGGGCTCCTCCATAGCCTGGGAAGCAGGCAGTGCTGATCTGGGGCCCCTAGAAGAGGGGGCGGGGGCGGCAGCAGAAATGTGGCAAGGTCTGACTTGTGCTTCCGGCTGTCTTTGTGTCTGTAGTGTATGTGGAGTGTCATTCTGTCTTTATGTCCCTCGTGGTTTCAGTTCCTCCATGTGTGTTTCTGCCTCAGGCTCTGTTCCATTCTGTCCCTTGTGTATTTCCATCTGTCTGGCCTGGAGTCCATGTGGTTCCATTGTGAAGCAGGGTCTCTTTCTCAGGGCAGTGTGGCAGCATCTGGGGCATCTGTTTTGTTGCTCGCTTCTGGGTCCACGTAGACCTCTGAGCAGCTGTCTCTGTTTGGTAGTGTCTGTGCCCATCTGCCTGCCCAGAGTTGGCCCCACCCAAGCCCACTCTCCCTTCATCCCACACTCCTCTCTCTCTCTCTCTCTTTCTCTCTCCCACTCCCCAGCCCCACCGTCCCTTTCTAATGAGACTGGTTGTGGTGTAGTGGGTAGAGGGAGGCAGTGGTTGGCCCATGTCTTACACTCTCTTCCCCCAGGTTTTCCCCCAGCTCCCGAGGGCAGGAAGAGGTACAGTGACATCTTCCAGAGCCTGGACAACCTTGAAATCTCACTGGGGAACGTGTGAGTCTGAGCCTGGGTCACCCCTAAATCCTGCCAGGATCTGCCAAATCCCTAACCATTTAGGTGCCCTGAAGCCTCACTTGGAACCTGCATCATCCAGACCAACTTACCTAATAATCTGAGAAGTCTAGGATGGAACCCTCCAAGACACCTGTATATCCCAAAAGTCACCCCCCAAAATTGACTGGAAATCCCCAAAGTGGTCCTAGGACCCCACATATCCTTCTTGTGACCCCTTAAAACATTTGAGATCCCTCTATAATATATTCTCACTCTATGAACCCCAAAGTTACCTGGGGCCCTTCAAATGCTATCTCAAGTCCCATTAAAAAAACTCACCTGGTTCCCTCAAAACCCCATTCTTCAGACCTCCCAGATACAAGAGATGCCACAGAGGTGATGTCCAGGACCATCCCCCAAACTGCCCCAGGGTCCCCAGCAGCCCTCAGCAGGACAGACTGGGTGGAGTGTGGCATCCTGACACCCTTACCCCCCAGGACCCTTGAGATGCTGGCTGGAGACCCTGTACTCCCAGGAGACCCAGAGCCTAACAAGGCGCCCCCAGCTGCTGTGGTGAGTAAGGAGTGGGGGGACAGGGAGGAGGGGCCCCAGGAAGAAGGGCATCAGGGAGGCAAGGCCCTGCTCTGTCTGCTGCTGAATGCCATCTCCCTCCCCACCAGAACAGTGAAGCCAGCTGTTGGAGCAGCCCCTCCCCAGAGGGTCCTGCACCCCTCACAGGTAGGGGGCTTTGAGACCAGGACTATGGGGGCAGAAGAGAGTCCTTTCTTCAACAAGTCACCATTGACCACCTGTTCCCTGCCAGGCATTGTCAGGTGCCAGGAACACAGTGCACACAATAGATCCCAGCCCCTGCCCTCAGGGAGCCCCCAGTCTGGGTAGAGAATCTGTAAAATTGTAACCAGGACAAATGATCCCACAGGGATGTTTGGGGAGTTGTGAGGGTGTAGGACAGGGGCCACTCACTGGACTGGTCTGGGGCCTCAGAGAAGGCTTCCACAGGAGGGTAGGGTTCAGAAACCAGGGGTCCACCCATCTGTCCCAGGGGAGGAACTAGACTTGCGGCTCATTCGGACCAAGGGGGGTGTGGACGCAGCCCTGGAATATGCCAAGACCTGGACCCGCTATGCCAAGGAGCTGCTGGCCTGGACAGAGAAGAGAGCCAGCTATGGTGAGGACCCCTTCTGTCCCCACCCTCGGCCAGAGGCAGTGCCCAAACCCCAGCTGGACCCAGAACCCCTGCTGTTTCTCCCCCTAGAGCTGGAGTTTGCTAAAAGCATCATGAAGATCGCCGAAGCTGGCAAGGTGTCCATCCACCAGCAGGTAGCCATGACCAGGCCCCCCGAGAGCCCAAAGCCCCCAGAACCCCAGCCTTGCCCCCACAGATCCTCAGTGGCCTCCTACATTCTCCCCTCACCCCCAGGCCCAGAGCCACATGCCTCTGCAATACATCTATACCCTGTTTCTGGAGCACGACCTCAACCTGGGAGCCCTGGCCATGGAGACAGTGGCCCAGCAGAAAAGAGACTACTACCAGGTAAGGGGGTATAAAAAGGGCACCTTGCTGTCCTTCACATTCACAGTAACCAGGGAGGAAGGCGTCACTGCCATCATCACCATTTTACTGATGAGGAAGCTGAGGCTCCAGGATGCTCAGAAACTTGCCCAAGGTTACCCAGCAGAGATTCAAACCCAGCTTCCTGTGCCATTGCAAAATCATCGTGCTTCTGTTTGTTTGTGGGGAGCGGCAGGAGGTGCTGAGTGTTCTTAGGAGAAAGTCTCAGTGTCTCTGGGTCCAGGCAGAAAGAATGGGGTGACCACTGAGGCTCTGCGTGGGGACACGGGGGTGGGGGACAGCAAGTCTGAGAGAGAAGACCTTGGGGGAAGGGGGGTGAGAATATAGACTCAGAGTAGAGTCCAGAGCAGGCAAAGCACATGGGTACAGGAGTAGAAGGATGGGGTGGGTGCCTCTGGGGTGTCCCAGAGGCAGCATCCCCATCCCCCACCCTTGCCAGCCCCTGGCTGCCAAACGGACTGAGATTGAGAAGTGGCGGAAGGAGTTCAAGGAGCAGTGGGTGAAGGAGCAGAAGCGGATGGTGAGACCTGGAGCGGGTGGGGGGCGGGCTGAAGGAGGAGAGGCAGGGGCACTGACCTTCCTGCCACCACCCCCCAGAACGAGGCGGTGCAGGCGCTTAGGCGGGCCCAGCTCCAGTATGTGCAGCGCAGTGAGGACCTGCGGGCGCGCTCTCAGGGGTCCCCTGAGGATCCGGCCCCCCAGGCCTCGCCTGGACCCAGCAAGCAGCAGGAGCGGCGACGGCGCTCACGAGAGGAGGCCCAGGCCAAGGTGGGGACCGGGCCACGAGCCCCGTCGGCGCTTTGGCACCCCCCACTGCCCTCCGCTGTCTGCCCCATGTGCTCTCTGGCCTCGGTTTCCCCAGGCGCATGAGGCAGAGGCGCTGTACCAGGCCTGTGTCCGCGAGGCCAACGCGCGGCAGCAAGACCTGGAGACCGCCAAGCAGCGGATCGTGTCCCACGTGCGCAAGCTGGTGTTGCAGGGGGACGAAGTGCTGAGACGGGTGAGGCCCTTCCCCACGGCCACCCTGCCCTCACCCCGTTTGGACTCCGGCTGAATCCCACTCCACCCCGCCCCCCGCCCCTAATCACGCTGGGGGCACCTGGTACTGTGGGCACTAGGACTAGTCCGTTTCCCTCCACCGCCAGTTCTCACCCCAGACCTGACTGCACCTCGGCCTCAGCCCCACGCCCATGGGGTCCTGTCCCCAAGGTGATCCGGCCTCCACTCATCCCAGGGCCATCTACCCTAGTCCCTAAGCTGCCCCACTGTGACAGGCCCCGCCCACAAACCCTCGCCGCGATCCAGATCCGGTCTTTAAGGGTCAGGCCCCGCCCTACCTCTGGCTCCGCTCCCAGGCCCCGCCCCTCCTTGACCTGCTGCCTCCGCACCGCAGGTGACTCTGGGCCTGTTCCAGCTCAGAGGGGCGCAGGCAGAGCGTGGCCCCCGTGCCTTCGCCGCCCTGGCCGAGTGCTGCGAGCCCTTTGAGCCCGGCCAGCGCTACCAGGAGTTCGTGCGGGCGGTGCAGCCTGAGGCCCCGCCACCTCCACCACCCGCCTTCTTCTTCCAGGAGTTCATTCCCTCCGCGCACAGGTGGGCCGCAGGAGTGGGGGTCGGGAAGGAACCCCCGAGTCGCGATGCCAGGCTGTTGGCACCATGGGGATGGGTACTCGAGGTCAGAGAACTCAAAATCTCTGGAATTTTATTACTCTTGAGGTTTTCTGGGAGTTGGAGGGGTTGTCCCTTTTCGGGTTGTCCCTTTTTGGGACTATTGCATTCAAGGGGCCACGATCGCCCGGCGCAGAGGCTCACTCCTGTAATTCCAACACTTTTGGAGGCGGATGTGGGAGGATGGCTTGAGGCCAGGAGTTGGACACCAGCCTGGGTAACATAGCGAGACCTCATCTCTACAAAAAATTTGTAAAATCAGCGGAGCCTGGTGGCACGTGTCTGTAGTCCTAGTTACTCCGGAGGGAGGCTGAGGCAGGAGGATCCCTTGAGCCTAGGATTGAAGGCTGCAGTGAGCTATGACTGGGCCACTGCACTCCAGCCTGGGCAACAAAGTGAGATCCTGTCTCTAAAAAAAGAAAAGAAAAAAGAAAAAGGGGCCATAATGTTCATGGGCATCAAGGTTTGCAGACCCAAGTACGTGGAGGTGGGACCTAGACACAACGCCTGCATGCCATCATTCCAGGCCGGTTTCCTAGGCATCAAGCCCTCAAGCCCCTGTCATTTCAGCTCCCCTCTGGACACCAGAAAGAAACTCTCCGGGCCACTACCTCCAAGGCTGGATGAGAGGTCTACTGAGCCAGGGACTTGGGAGGACTCAGGCACCAGCTGGCAGGGTAAGTGCAGTGAGGGCGGGGTGGGGACGGTACCAGGGCAAGGGGCCATCCTTATTGACCTGTCCCCACCTAGGGACTCCAGGCCCCACTCCAGGCAGTGATGTGGACAGCATGGGTGGCAGCAGTGAGTCGCGGTCCATGGACTCTCCCACTTCCAGCCCAGGTGGGGATAGGACCTGGCCCTGACCCACAGCCCACCTCTGACCATCCTCCAGCCCCTAGCCAAGCTCTGACCCTCAATCTCTAACCTATCCTTTGATGTCTGACCTACCCCGCACCCCTGACCTCTGACCTATTCTCTTGATCCAACTTCTGAACCACCCCCAAGTTGTTGACCCATTCCCCAACTCTTAATCACTGACCTGTCTGATCCCCCCTCCTGACCTCTGACTCCTTCCCTGTGGGCATCTGTGAGTAGTTCTGGAAGCCCTGGGAATTTCCCATGACCCCTGTGACCCCCAACCTCTGTGACTCTCTGACCCCAGGCCCTGACACACGGCGGCTGGTGAAGGTTTCGTCCATAGGCACCGAGTCCTCAGATGACTTTGAGGAGCGAGACCCTGGTGAGGCTGGAAGCAAGTGGGGCAGGATGGGACGCAAGGTGGACCAGGCACCCCTGACCCTGTCTCCCTGCAGACCTGGGAGACGGGCTGGAGAACGGGCTGGGCAGCCCCTTGAGGAAGTGGACACTGTCCAGTGCGGCTCAGACCCACCGGCTGCGGAGACTGCGGGGCCCAGCCAAGTGCCGCGAGTGCGAAGCCTTCATGGTCAGCGGGATCGAGTGTGAGGAGGTGTGGCCTGGGCTGATGACCAAATGGCCTCTGCTGACCCCCAATCACCTCCCTGACCTGAGATCCCTACAACCTTGCTGCCTGTGAACGTGCCCTGATCTGATGATCTATAATCTCCAGTTCCCCAAGGAGCCCTATGACCTTCTGTTCCCCCACTGACCCCCAATGACCTTCCTGACCCTGTGACCTTCCTGCAGTGCTTTCTGACCTGCCACAAGCGCTGCCTTGAGACTCTGCTGATCCTCTGTGGACACAAGCGGCTCCCCACCCGGACACCCCTCTTTGGGGTCGACTTCCTGCAACTGCCCAGGGACTTCCCAGAAGAGGTTCCCTTTGTGATCACCAGGTGCACGGCCGAGATAGAACACCGCGCCCTGGGTGTGCAGGTGCCACCTTGACCCCTGACTGTCCCCAGAAGTGACCCAACCCTGTCAATGGCTGGATCATGAGCCAGGTGTCCCTTTCCTGCTCTTGCTCTGCAGGGCATTTACCGGGTCAGCGGCTCCCGCGTCCGGGTGGAGCGGCTGTGCCAGGCTTTTGAGAATGGCCGCGCATTGGTGGAGCTGTCAGGGAACTCGCCTCACGATGTCTCAAGTGTCCTCAAGCGATTTCTCCAGGAGGTGGGTGTTCAGGGGATTGTGGGGGGACTCAGGCTGAGGACCCTCCACAGCGCACCCACACTCTTGTCACCCCCACCCATTCCACCCCCAGCTCACCGATCCCGTGATCCCTTTCCACCTCTACGATGCCTTCATCTCCCTGGCTAAGACCCTGCATGCAGACCCTGGGGACAACCCCGGGACCCCCAGCCCCAGCCCCGAGGTTATCCGATCGCTGAAGACCCTCTTGGTACAGCTGCCTGACTCTAACTACAACACCCTGCGCCACCTGGTGGCCCATCTGTTCAGGTGTGCACGGGTCCCTGAACCTTGAAATGTGACCCCTTTCCCTCAACATGTGACTACTGACCTGCAGCTGACCCCTGACACTGATCTCAGACCTTTGACATGTGTTCTCTGAACTCTGAACCTTAATATGTGACTGGTAACTTTGGGTACTGACCCCTGACCCCCAACTCTGGGCACGTGGCTGCTGGTCTCAAACAGTGATCCAGACAACTTAGCCATCCATGGGCAAGTCACTGCTAGGCTTGCCTGTGTGTCCTACCCTTACTTTCATCCCGTGCCCTGACCCTTCTCATACCATCTCCAGGGTGGCTGCACAGTTTGAGGAAAACAAGATGTCTGCCAACAATTTGGGCATTGTGTTTGGGCCAACACTGCTGCGGTCGCGGGATGGTCCGTGGGCAGGCGGCACCATCCCTGTCACCTGCCTGCTGGACTCAGGGCACCAGGCCCAGCTTGTGGAATTCCTCATTGCTCACTATGAGCAGATCTTCGGGATGGATGAGCTTCCTCTGGCCACTGAGTACCCACCCCGAGACTCCAGCCCCCAGCTGCTACCGCCACACCTTGGCCCGGACCCCCAGCCCCCAGTCCTAGCCTTGGACCCCGACTCAGACCCCAAGCCCCAGATTACCCTGGAGAAGCATGCAGAGGCCACGCCCCCTGAGGTAGGAACCTGCTGGGCCCATGGACTTGGAGAGGGCCTTCTCTCTGTTTAATTCTGTCACTCTCTGTCTTGTCTTCCTTCCTTCCTTTCCCTTTAAAATCTCTTTCATTCTCTTCCTCTCTTCCTCCTCATTTAACCCGCACTCGTTCTGGAAGGAATAGTGAGGGATGGAGTGGTTGGCAATGATGGGTCACAGCAGGAGACAGCCCTGCAGAGGTGCTAACGTGGGTGACCATTCATTCCTTCCACAGAATGTTTACTGAACACTAACTATATGCCAAGGATTGCTCTGGGCATTGCACATACACCAGTGAGCTAAATAGTCAAAGACCCCATCCTCTCAGCACCTACATTCCAGTGGGGAAAGAGCAACAATAAACAAAAACTATGATACAAAGTCAGTTATGTAGGACGTTACAAGGTGACAGTGATGAGTGTAACAGTGGACAGAAAGGGTATGGTGAGGGATGGGACAGCAGGAGCACCAAGGTTAAGAGGTGGAGGGGCAGTTTGTAGCAGTAAGTAGGATGGTGTGGGCAGGTCTCACAGAGAAGGTGGATTTGCGCAAAGGCTGGAAGGATGTAAGGAAGGAGCAAGCCATGTAGAGATCTAGGGAAAGGTGTTTCAGGCAAAGGGAACAGCCAGTGCAAAAGCCCTGCGGAAGCATGCCTGGTGTTCAGGACACAGCCTTATCCTGTGATGAATTAGGGGAAGGTGGTGGGAAGTAAGGCCAAAGAGGAGTGGGCCCAGATGGCTCTGCCAGCTGCCACTGACCTCGCACCTGTTATGAATGGGGCACAGACCACTGATGGACGCACACCTGCTATGCACGGGCTACTATATAGGCTTCCCGCCATCCTGTCCACAGTCCTAACAGGCCCTGAGTGGTTAAGTGACCCTAAAAGGGGAGCCATTGCAGGTGAATCTTTAACAGAGCTCACGCATCAGGATCCAGAGCTCAGCTGGGAACCAGGAAAATGGCAGCAGTGGCCAGAACAATCCATGCCCAAAGCCTGTGCTCCTGGTATCCTGCTACACCTGCCATTCCTGAGAACAAGGGCATTCCCCATAGCAGCCCAGAGCTGGGAAGGGCTGCCAGTGAGCTGTGGGTCTCTGAGAACTGGAATGGTTCATAAAGTGAAAAGCAAGAACTCAACGTAGAAAGAACTCAAGCTGCTATTACCATTTAGCTAAAGGCAGAACGGTGAACATACACAGATATACTAGAAAGTAGAAGTAAGCTTGATGCGGTTGCAGAGAGCAGCACAAGATGGTAGTTCAGAGGCACTGCCTAGTCCTAATGTGGAGATGGCTGAGCTACTCCCTGAATTTTTTTTTTTTTTTTTTTTTTTTTTTTTGCCCTAGAGACAGGGTCTCACTTTGTTGCTGGGGCAGGAGGGCAGTGGCATGATCATAGCTCACTGCAACCTCGAACTCCTGGGCTCAAGGGATCCTCCTGCCTCAGCCTCCCGAGTAGCTGGGATGACAGGTGTGCACCACCATGCCTGGCTAATTTTTGTGTTTTTGGTAGAGATGGGGTCTCACTATGTTGCTCAGGCAGTTCTCAAACTCCTGGCCTCAGGCAATCCTCCCTCCTCGGCCTCCCAAAGTGCTGGAATTATAGGCGTGAGCCACCCCACCCAGCCAAATAGTATACTTTTAAGGGCATCTTCTATCCCCACAATTGCCAAGGAATTTTTAAAAATCCAGGAACAAGCCCTCAGCTCTCCAGGAGTCTCAAAGAACTGAGATTTTATTGTTAGGGTCTCATTTTTGGGTTTCTCCCTGCAGATTCCAACTCCACAGGGTGACCAGAGAGAGGAAGAGGCCGAAGACACCAAAGATGGGGAAGGGGAAGGTGAGTTTGTTGTGGAGTAGCTCAGAAGTTCTAGGGGTGCCCCTGCCCCAGGGTGGCTTAGCTGAGAAATGACTCCTGGGAGGGTGTCCAGAGAACTTGGGGGTGCTCAGCATTGACCACCCCACTCCACAGCATCCAGCCAAGGCCCTGAGGACTTACTCCTGGGGACACAGTCTCGTGGCCACTTCAGCCGCCAGCCAGTGAAGTATCCCCGGGGGGGCGTGCGGCCTGTCACCCACCAGCTGTCCGGCTTGGCCCTGGTGGCTTCCAAGCTGTGCGAAGAGACCCCAGTCACATCAGTGCCCAGAGGGAGTTTGCGGGGGCGGGGGCCTGGCCCTGCTGCCGCCTCCCGTGAGGGCAGCCCCCTGCGCCGTGCCCCTCTGCCTAAGCATTTTGAGATCACCCAGGAGACAGCCCGGCTACTCTCCAAGCTGGACAGTGAGGCTGTGCCTAAGGCCACCTGCTTCTCGGAGCCCCAGCCTGAGGAAGCTGAGGACCATCTCTGACCACCCTACCACCTTGACTAAGGAAGGGCCCAGGACTGAGAAGATGGACCCATGTCTCCCCAGCTCCGCCAACTTGGTGGCCAGACATTGGGCCAGGAGTTCAATGTTGGGGGGGTCCAGAGAATTCCTGTAACAAAAGACTACATGGCTTGAAGGAGGCCTAAAACCTTTGTGGGGGCAATGTCCCAGTATCTCCCTCCAGACACAGGTCACTGCCAGGCAGCAGGGCCACTCAGGCTCAGAGGTCACTCAGGGTCAATACTCAGGGTCAATACAGGTCATGAGATCGTTGGAATCCACCCTAGTCTCCTACTCCTGGACAAGGGTGCCTTTTGCTACTTTAGTTGTGGTCATTCCCTCATCCCTGCCTTGCCTCCTTCACTGACTCCAAGAGTTCCTGGAGGAGGTGGACAGCCCAGACTCTACATCCTGGTGGTGCCCGGGGTCTGGGGTCTGATGGCCTCTGAATAAACTGTGTCCTGTGTACCCTTGCATGTCTGTCTTTGCCGGGGGAGGCTTGCAGGGGAGAGAGGCCAGTGAGGGCAGTACCCTTTGTTCCCACTTTACCGATCAGGCAAACCGAGGCCCCATCCCTTTATCACCAAACTCCCCGGGAGCACCTACAGGCAATTGAGGTTGAGTCATGCCGGCCCTCCCGGAGCTCCGCGTCCCCGACTGGTCCTGCGCAGTCAAACAAATACAGTATGACAAAGTGCAGATAACCGGGACAATGGGGCTGTGTGCTCTGGATCGTGGGAGCCCGGGGACGACGCGTAGGGGACGCTGCAAGGCAGGGCCGTGCAGGGGACAGCGCCGTCCCGAGGTGAGGGGCGCCGGGGCGGGATTGCAAAAAACTTAAGTGAGCCCGACGGTCAGCTGGGGCGGGTCTGCGGGGGCAAGGAGGCAGCGCCGGAGCCGCGAGCAGGGAGAGAGCAGGGAGAGCCGAGGCTGGGCCGGGGTCCCGGCGGTGGGAGCCAAGTCGGATCAGGGCGTGGCTTGTAGCTCGGCGGCCGATTGGACGCGAGGGAAAGAGCGGGGTGGGGTTGGGAGGGTGGGGGGTCTGGAGTAGGGCGCGGACCCGGAGACCACCCCGAGCTGCGGCCGGGCGGCGCGAGGTCGCGGCGGGAATCCTCGGGTCGCTGAGTGACTCGGCCCCGAAGGCTCGAAACTGCAGGCGCGTAAGGTGTGCAGGGACCCGGGTGGGGGTCCCGCGCCGGAAATGGAGAGGGGCAACCGAGGGGCCGCGAAGCAGGGAGGAAATAGGGGGGCTGCGGTTCCGGGCGACCCCGCCCCCGGCGCGGCCGCGGAAGCGGAGCTTCCCCAGGTGGCGGGAGCGGGGCGGGGCTCCCCCAGGTGGCGGAGGGGGGGCGGGACCGCGGGGGAGGGGCCCCGCCTGCCGCGCCCTCTCGGCAGCCCGCGCCGGGCGCACCCGGACGCTCCTCGGCTCTCGCTGCCGGGCCATGGGCCTCTGGCCCGTCCCGACCCCCAGCGAGCCCGACCGGTCTGCGGCGTGACGGGCGGCCCAGGTGAGGCCAGCACGGACAGGAGGAGGGTGGGAACCGGTCCAGAGGAGGGCGCAGCACGTGCCAGCAGGACTGGGGCGCCGCCCCCTGCTCCCTTATCCCTACCCACTCCCCAGCCTGGGGGCGCCTGGAGGCCCGGCCGGCCGCGGCCTCCGGGACCCACTGTCTTTGTCCCGGAATCCGCCAGGGTCCTCGTTCCACCGGAACGGCTCGGTGCCCCGCCCGTTTCGAAAACACTCGCGCCCAAATCCTGCCGCCCAGCTTCTGAGGCTGCCTCTCTGCACACTCTAGTCGGCTGGTCGCCTTCACGCCCCAGCACCGCCCACTCGCCCTAGGGTCCCAGCAAGTGACCTCGCCCTTGTGTACATACGCTCCCTGGTCTCTGCTCCCTGCACTGACCCCAGCACCAAACTGACCCTCCCTCATCTCGTCCCCCACAGCTCACCCCTTTGTCCTGCCCTAGCTCTCCTTAATCCCCAGCCCCACTGGGTCACAGATTGGTAGCATGTGTGCTGGGATTGGACTGTACATGGGTTTTGTTTCGCTTCTCCAGGTTAACAAAACAAGGGATTGACTTGGGTGATAGCTTTCATAAAAGTCTTATTAGTAGGTAAGAAACAGTTGTTCCCCTGCCCCCACCCCATGGAGCTTGCTTTTTCCAGATCACCACTGTCCACTTTGCTCTGAGACATCTGAGTTTGAGACCCTTGCCCTGTCTGTCCTGACCCTCCTCTCTGGCTGCCTGCTGCCCCCTCTTGTATCTTTCCAACAGGGCCACAGTCACTGATCTGTCTCTCTCTGTGCCCCCAGATGGTCACTATGGGCCAGTGCTACTACAACCAGACCATTGGCTTCTTCTACAACAACAGTGGCAAGGAGCTTAGCTCTCACTGGCGGCCCAAGGATGTGATTGTGGTGGCCCTGGGGCTGACTGTCAGTGTGCTGGTGTTGCTGACCAACCTGCTGGTCATAGCAGCCATTGCCTCCAACCGCCGCTTCCACCAGCCCATTTACTACCTGCTGGGCAACCTGGCTGCCGCCGACCTCTTTGCTGGTGTGGCCTACCTCTTCCTCATGTTCCACACCGGTCCACGCACGGCCCGGCTCTCACTTGAGGGCTGGTTTGTGCGGCAGGGCCTGCTAGACACAAGCCTGACGGCGTCAGTGGCCACACTGCTGGCCATCGCCGTAGAGCGGCACCGCAGCGTGATGGCTGTGCAGCTGCACAGCCGCCTGCCCCGTGGCCGTGTGGTCATGCTCATCGTGGGCGTGTGGGTGGCTGCGCTGGGCCTGGGGCTGCTGCCTGCCCACTCCTGGCACTGCCTCTGTGCCCTGGACCGCTGTTCGCGCATGGCCCCCCTGCTCAGCCGCTCCTACCTGGCCGTCTGGGCACTGTCCAGCTTACTTGTCTTCCTGCTCATGGTGGCTGTCTACACCCGCATTTTCTTCTATGTGCGGCGGCGAGTACAGCGCATGGCGGAGCACGTCAGCTGCCACCCTCGCTACCGAGAGACCACGCTCAGCCTGGTCAAGACTGTTGTCATCATCCTGGGTGAGTGGGGCCCTCCTCAGCTCATCCTGGGCCACAGGAACTCCACCTACCCTACCCCTCAAAAGACCCTGGGAGACAATGAACAAAACAAGTGACCTGACAGTAACCTGATAGAGCGTAATGGGAGGAGATGATTGGGGTGAGGAATATTCTCCAGGGAGGTGACATCTGAGGAGAGACCTGAGTGCTGGGGAAAGGAAAAGAGAACATAGAAGGTGACAACCCTAAGGCAGGACCAGGCCAGAGCCTCCGAAGAGGAAATGCTGGGCCTGTGAGCAAGAGGGGTCAGCAAGGCCCAAGGGGCAAGGACAGGAGTCAGATTTTGTTTTGAGTTCCATGGGAAGCCCTTAAGAGTTTTTAGCAGGAGTAGTGTGGTCACTAAGAGTTTTTGGCAGAAGTAATGTGGTCACTCTGGCTATTGGATGTACAGTAGACTGGGTGGGGGAGGTGGCAGGAACTACCCCCCTGAGGCTATACCCGACCCTTCCAGAACGAGGACCAACCCTGCCCAGTGATTCCTTTCTCCCAACCAAGTAACCATCCTGTCCCATGGTGACCTCCTTTCCCTCACTGAACAAATCTCCATGTTGAAACGTCCAGGGCCCTGGCCACGGTATACCAGTCAGGAAAGGTGTCCCCTCTTAGCAGACTGCACAGTTATTGCCGAAGTTCTAGAGACTGCCCCAGCCCTGAGCTCAGAGCATTAGGTGCCAGGCCTTCCGACATTTTGCCTTGCTCACCTCGGCCTCCATCCCCCAGGGGCATTTGTGGTCTGCTGGACACCAGGCCAGGTGGTACTGCTCCTGGATGGTCTGGACTGCAAATCCTGCAACGTCCTGGCTGTAGAGAAGTATTTCCTACTCTTGGCCGAGGCCAACTCGCTGGTCAATGCTGTGGTGTACTCATGCCGAGATGCTGAGATGCGCCGCACCTTCCGCCACCTCCTCTGCTGCGTGTGCCTCCGCCGGTCCACCCACGCGTCTGCCCACTGTGCATCCTCTGCCCAGGCAAGTGCCAGCACTCGCATCATGCTTCCTGAAAATGGTCACTCCCTGATGGACTCCACTCTTTAGCTACCTTGGACTTCTGTGGGGTGCAGCGAGCACCACATCTGCAGCCCCTGATGCAGCACCTGGCTCAACCCAACCAGTGGGACAGACTTAAAGGCAGACCCCAGGACTGGCATGGCACAGCACCACTGCCAGCCCTCCCCAGGCACACAGCTATGCCTACCCAGGGCACAGGGGTTTGGGGTCATCTCCAAGTGCCTGGGAGAGTCAGAAGGAGTGCAGGAATCTGGCTCTCCAATCATCTCAGGTTTTGGGTTTTATTAACGGACACTTTTCTGTTGTTACTTTATATCCCTGGTAAGCCCTGTGGACTGAACGGTTCCTCCTGTATGATGCCGTGAGTGTTAAGGGTGGGAGAGATGAGGGCTGTCTCTGGCCATCATGCCCAGTGTGACAGGATAACAAGGATGGACTCTGGACACACCATCTTTCCAAAGGTGATTCTTTAGCAGCACGAACTGAGGGGTGCTGAGCTGGGAAAGGTTTGTGGCCCCTAACATACTCCACAGGCTGGCCTGTCCCTGTCAGAATTGAGGGGTCCACAGGGAGGGCATGGTATGAGGAGTAAACCTTTCTTTTCACTCTGAGGTCTCTAAAGCATTTTTTGTTATCAATTCAGACATTCTGTCCCTGTGTCCGGAAATTGTCGACCTTGGCTCAGGCCTGGCAGGGATCCTTCAGTGCGGCATCGCTTTGGCCCTGTTTTCATTCCTCTTCAGTCTCTGGCCGTTACTCTTTCTTGGTGGGGTCTTGCATCTGTCCCCTGCTTTCTCTGTTGTTTGTCTCCTCCTTCTGTTCCTGCCTCCATCTGGCCACCTGCCTGTCTGTCTTCCTCCTCTGGAGCCCAGGGTGGTCTCTGGTCCATATGAGCCCTCTCATTCCTGCCTGCCTTCTTGTCTGAGTCCAGATTGTTAAAGGTCCCATCCCCAGCAGTGTCTATCCCATTGCCTACCCTATCACCTACGTTCACACTGGGAGCAACAGATAGTGGGGTCCAAGTAGCAGGATGCAGAACTTGAGAGCTGGCACACCGATAGCACTTTAGGTGTATTATTTAATCATCGCCTGCATCTTATGGCACAGATATTACACCTATTTTCATGTGAGGATAGTGGCTCAGACAGGTTGCAATCTGGCCCATGGTTACACAGCTTGGAAAGGGCACAGAAATGCATTGAAAGTTCCCTAGGGAAAGGGCTTCAGATTCCCACAAAGCCCAGAGTTGGTCACAAGCTCACCCAGGTGCTTTCCTCACTTCACCCCACAGACCCCAAAGCCTCAAATGTGCCAGCCCCATGATGAGCCCCCTCTCAGATGCCCCCGCCGGGCACAGTGTGGGCCAGGACCTGGGCTCTCTGCTCCCAGACAGGGTTATGTTTCTACTTCAGTTTCCCATGCTGAGTAACAGCTGATATTTGACCCCAGGTCTCTCATCAGAGGCCAAATCTTAAACCACTGAAGTATGCATTGCTGAGGGACCAAAAAACATCTAAGTCCATCTACATTAAATGGGTCCAGGTTTCCTTTTGGGAAAACTCTCGCTGTCTCCTCTATGATGAGGCAAGAATGAACTGAGGTGTTGGGTACTTCTCCAAGGTCCATGGTGGGCAGCATGGCTCCTAGGGCCTGGGACCTAAATCCAGAGGTGAGGGACCGAGGCACACACCCACGAAAGATTCAGTCCCTGCCTCCATGGGGCTCAGAGCCTGTTGGACAGACATGTCACTTTGGGTGCCAAGGCAGCAAACCAATTCCTATGGTGTAGAGACCCCCAATGGCCTCCAAAAGGCAGCTGTGTCTGTGTCTCAGGTGCTCTAAGCTGGCTGCCTCGCATCAGCATCCTCCAGGCTCTAACCTGTACCCCTCAGGTCTCCTTTGGGATCTTGTCCCATTTCCTCTTGTCAATCTCTCCTTTCCACCAAGTGGCTTCAAG
The DNA here is from genome assembly GCF_041146395.1 of Eulemur rufifrons. Taxonomy (NCBI): domain Eukaryota; kingdom Metazoa; phylum Chordata; class Mammalia; order Primates; family Lemuridae; genus Eulemur; species Eulemur rufifrons. The sequence goes on along the minus strand of NC_090984.1, from coordinate 6,985,874 downwards.
TTTTTGTCTCTGCTGGTCCCTGAAGCTTTCGCTGCCCTCCTTGCCAAGTTCTCTGAAGGACACACTACCTTTCAGGCCGCCTGGGCAGTGCTGTGCTAGAGGCTGACCTCTTGTATAGGACACAGCTCTTCGCGGTCCCCATGTGTTCTATTACTTCCTGTTATCGAGGCCAAGCATTGGGTTTCCTTCAACAAGAAGCTTCCCCTGTTGTTCATACATGCTGTCCCCTTTAGAGTCTCCTGACACCTCGAAATCCAGCCACACCATATGGTGTTTGAATTTCCTCTCCTGAATTTCGTTTCCAGCAGTAACGAAAGAAAATGGGCTCTGTTCTGAAGGGTTCCCGGCCAGTCTGAGGACCCTTTATTGAGACTACATCTGGAATCTGTCCTCAGTATACAGGCCCCGGGAGGTCCCATGACTTTGGAGAAGGGATTCCCATCCAGTCTGTTCCTTTTCTCTTGCATGAGGATCCTTCTCTACACGCCTCGAGTCCTAACAGCTAGAAACAAAGGCCCGTGAGGATTCGCTCTGACTTGGGGTGCACCACAGGGTGGGCACTCAGTAAACATCCTTCCTTCATTTGGTAGCCACGTGCGGGCATTTTCTAGGCAGGGAACACTGTAGACAGAGAATGGATAAACAAGCGAGGTCCCCCTTAAACTGGACCTGGAAAGGTGACTAGAGTTGATTTCAGCAGAGGAGAAAAACACTCAGTTCTGACCTCCTTCCTGTCATCGCCACGCACACCTGCACCCCTCGGCCAGGTGAAAGGGGCTTGGAAAGCTCCAGGGGAAGGGCCAGGAGCCCTCGTGACCCACCTGATGGGGTGAGGCTGAGGGGAGCATTAGGGGACTGGGCAGGGGTCTGGGGCTCCGGGCTTCTGGAAGTGAGTGGGGGGTGTTAATGGGGCTCTGAGATGAGTGGGGAGTGTTGACAGGGCTCTGAGAGGTGTAGGGAGTTCTGAGGCGGAGGGAGTGGCTTGGAGGAAGAGTGGGGAGGTCTGAGAAGAAGCGGGAGGCCCTGAGGAGGAGCAGGACTGTGAGGAGATGCGAGAGACGCCACCGAAGAACGCGGGGGCGGCGAGAGAGGTACGGTGCGGACTAGGGCTCCTGAAGCGCAAAGGTACGGGCGCTGCTCTCGCGCACGCTGGAGGAGGGTGGCGGGGAGAAGTGCCGTTGCCTTAGCAACCCCCAACTGCGTTCTGGGCTATTGAGGGGCTGTTCGGGGCGAGTCCCGGAGGCGGTGCGCAGCTCCAGTTGGCTGACGGCGGCGGTGGGGCGTGTCTATGGGCGGTGCCCGGCGGCGGTTGGCTGGAGGCGGTGACTAGGGGTGGGGCCCAGGCTCGTGAGCGAGCACGCGCGCGGCGCTGGGACGGCGGCGGTTGGCTGAGGCGCCCGCGAGCTAGCGCTGCTGGCCCGGGGGCTCCTCCTCCGCGCCCGCCCGGCCGCGCCGCCCATGGACGCCCAGCCGCCCGGGTCCCGGCCGGGTCCCGCCACGAGCGATGTTCTGCAGCAGATCATGGCCATCACTGACCAGAGCCTGGACGAAGCGCAGGCCAGGTATTGCCCGCGGGCTCGGCGGGGCCCCTCAGCCTGGCGCGGGGATGGGGCGGCCAGGGGGAGAGGCCCGGGGCGGGGAGGGGCCGAGGGCTGCCGGGGGCGCTTGCGGAGGCCGAGAGGGCGGTTGCGAGGACGAAGGATGTAGGGGGTTAAAATGGCACGGGGTGGACCGGCCTTACGGGCCTAAACAGCGGAGTGAAGGTTTTGGGAGCTCGGGCCGGGGCGAGAGGATTCGGAGTTGGCGTGAGAGAGTGCGGGGTGGGAGGTGGGCACACGCGGGACTTTTGAGGCGTGGTTGGGTTAATAGGACTTATGCGGGTGGGAAGTTTTGAGGGCAGATGATGGAGCGTGAGTGGAGGAGACTGAGACTCGGGAATGTCGGTGTAGGAGACCGAAGAGTTGAGCCGGGGTGATTTGGTGTGGAACTTTCCAGAAAAGGGTCAGTGGGTGGGGGAGTTGAGTAGCGACGGAGGTCCCATTTTTTTGAATTCGGCAAGTATGTTTTGGGGTCTTACTATGTGGCCGACACTGAGCTGGGTACTGACATAGTGCCTGCTCTCAGGTTTGTGGTTTCGGAGAGAGAAAGTAAGTAGCAAAAGATAAGTTTTGGTAAAAGCTAAAAGGACACTCTGGGAGGCCGAGGTGGGCGGATCGTTTGAGCTCAGGAGTTCGAGACCAGCCTAAGCAAGAGCGAGACCCCCGTCTCTACTGAAAAAAAACAAGAAAGAAAGAAAGAAATTAGCTGGACAACTAAAAATATATAGGAAAAATTAGCTGGGCATGGTGGCCAGTGCCTGTAGTCCCAGCTACTCGGAAGGCTGAGGCAGGAGGATCGCTTGAGCCCAGGAGTTTGAGGTTGCTGTGAGCTAGGCTGACGCCACGGCACTCACTCTAGCCTGGGCAACAGAGCGAGACTCTGTCTCAAAAAATAAAAATAAAAAAAGGCTAAAAGGAAAGGGATCTGTGCTGTAGGAAACCAGGTGGAGAAAGGCAGCTGTGGAGAGGGGACAGCACCTCCAGAGCTGTAGGAACCAGAGCTTGGGAGAGAAAGTTCCCAGCCTGGAAAAAGAAGAGAGAAGCCAGGGAGAGAAAGAGTTGAGTTTGAAGGGAGGCTGGAACCTGATCACCCGGGGCTTACAAGTCTCAGTAAGAAGTTTGGATTTTATTCCATTTGCAATGGGCAAAACAAGGGGACTTTAAGCCCACCTGTCTGGTTTACCTCACGCATGTGTCAGCCAGCCAGGATTGCTAGAATCTGTTTCACAAGGCAGCCCACTGTGTTTGGGGCCCGCTGGAGTTTTTTGTTAGAAAAAAACAGAAAAGACTGAAGTCCTTTTGGAGGATGAGGCCTTGTTCAATGGGACCTGTTTGGGGGTGAAAATGGTCCCTGGGGGTGGAACTCAGGTCTGGTGGTGAGGACCGTGCAGCCACTGGGGGATACAAAACCAGGTAAACAGCAGTCCCCAGAAGGAAGAGGCAAAGGAAAAGGTGGATAAAAGCATGCATTTGTTCATCAATCTGGACTTCTTGTGGAATGTTGACTCTTTCTGCAGTTCCATAGCCCCTACCTGGAAAGTTAGGAGTCCTCATTGCCCTCCAACTATTTCCATTCTACTTTTTGGAATATTGTGCCAGGTGCTGGAGATACTAAGATGGCTAAGATGTTCTCTGCCCTCTTGGAACTTATTGAGAAGTAGGGTGTGTGGAAGACTAATTTATAAGTAGTCGTCATAAGAGGAGTGTTCTATGTAGAGGTAATTCCTGGTGCAAAAGAGCTGGGCCAGGCGAGGGTGCCTTTCTGTGATGCCCTGTTAGGCTGGTCTGAGAGCAGGGACTTTGTTGTACTTCTCTTTGCATTCCTAGGGCTGTGCACAATGCCGGGCATCTAGCATTCAGTAAAGTTTCCTGGCACTGAGGAGATTCTGGAAGGATTAATAGGAGCTGGAGGAGGGGGAAGATGGACTCTTCACACCCAGGAATGTCAACACAGAGGCAATGCTTTGGATGTGTCCTGGGAGCTGCCTATGTTCCTTCCAGTCTGGGCAGGAGCAGCTTAACAAGTGAGCCTTCAGATGTGGCCTTCCTCAGGCATCTGTGACCTAGCACAGCCCCAAGACGGCTGCTTTTTCCTTGCAGCAGTCTCCTGAGATTCTAGTGTGCCCCAGAATGGAATGCAGTCAGTCACCTCTTCCTTACTGTTTTCAAAGACAGCACTTTTTGTTTTATGTCTAAGAAATTAAATAGGGGGGTATATTCATGCTTGATAATATAGCTGTTAAGTAGCTGGTTCCTGGTTCCTGGCTTCCTTCTGAGGTTGGAAGACCCCTGGGGCTTTTATTTTGAGAGTTTGGAAGCTTCCAGTCTCTCTCACTTCTTTGGACCTGTCCTTTAGATGAACTCAAGGCCCTAAAGGTCACCTGGGTTCAGACAACAGGTTTCAGTCCCCAGGCAGACCACTTACTCCACTCTGGAGAAAACACAGCTGGGTGGGTCTTTTCCTCACAGTAAACTCTGCAGCCTGGTAGATTATCAACCTGGGAGGGGAAGCAGATTTTTTGTCTCTTGATCAACTGACAGAGTGAGGCTTTTGCAAGTCTTTCTGACCCTGCCCTCTTTCAATGTGCCCACCATCCCTTTCGTAACCCCTGGAGTCAGTTCAGCTCAACTGTTTAGCAAGAAAGAATTTTTCATCTCACATGTGAGGCCCCCTCAACCTGTTTCATCACCAGAAGTGTGTTTAAAGAAGGAAAAAATACCGCTTTTCTTAAACCTGGATTCTTAAATACACCTTTCTGCATTATTAGGAAGGCAGCTTCAAGTGCTTGTACATAAGTCAGTTTGTCATTATAGCTAAATAGTTTTGGAATATTGAACTATGTCTTGTTCTTCCTTTTAGCTACACAGCTAATGACAGGACATCGGGGACTTTGGAATGTACCATCTTAGATTAGGGGATTAGATAAATCCCACTTGGTTGTAGTATATAATTGTTATTATACATTGTTGAATTCAATTTGCTGATATTTTATTGAGGGTTTTTACTGTGTGAGAGATATTGGTCTGTAGTTTTCTTGTAATGTCTTTGTCTGGTTTTGGAATTGGGGTAATAATGCTGGCCTTACAGAATGAGTTAGGAAGTATTCCCTCTGTTTCTGTCTTCTGAAAATATTGTAGAGAATTCATATAATTTCTAACTTAAATGTTTAGAAGAATTCATTGATGAACGCATCTGGACCTTGTGCTTTATGTTTTAAAAGGTTATTATTCAATCAATTTCTTTAATACATAGGCCTGTGTAGACTGTCTTTATGTTCTTGTGGGAGTTTTGGCAAGTTGTATCTTTTAAGGAATTGGTCCATTTCATCTAGGTTATCAGATTAAAAGGGCAAGAAAACTTTACATATAGTAAATAAAATATGCTGGAGAATGGTCACTGTTGTACATGTTTTAGGAGCAAGCAATTCGGTATGTGGTGGAATATCTGAAACTAAAAAGATTATATTTAGAAGTTAACTTTTAGGCAACCTAACAGAGCCTTCATAGCTTTTCTTGAGAAGAAAAGATTTGTCCGAACTTTTTTTTAATTTGACTTTTACTAGTCTGAGATAGGTATTTTCTACTAGTAGAGATTTGCATAACTTTCTTTTTTTTTTTTTTAAGAAGGTCTTGGTCTTTGCTTGTTCACCCAGGTGCTGGAGTACAGTGGTGTGATCATAGCTCACTGCAGTCTCCATCTCCTGGTTTCAAGTGATCCTCTGGCCTCAGCCTCCCAAGCAGTTGGGACTACAGGCATGCACCACCACGCTCGGCTAATTTTTAAAAAAATTTTTTGTAGAGACAAGCTCTCACTATGTTGCCTAGCCTGGTCTTCAACTCCTGGCCTCAAGCGATCCTCCCGCCTCAGCTTGCCAAAGTTCTGGGATTATAGGTGTGAGTCACCGTGTGCAGCCATATAACTTTCTTAATACCTTGAGTATTTCCGCACATTGACTTTGTTTATAATATGGATTAAATTCTAATAATTAAGGGGAGATGATGTAATTTTGACTGTCCTTAAAACTTACTGAAGTGGCAAAGCATGAATTATCACCTGAATTGTGTTCCCCCAGTCTTGGTACCTTTGGAATAGTAAATAGCAGGACAGAAGCCATTATAATATGTATGTTAATGCATGTCAGTGAGCATTCAGCTTTCAGCATACCCATTCAAAGAATGCAAGGGCTCAGGGGAATTTATGATTTGAAATTTCCCAGAACCAGATAGCATTAGCATGAGAGGATCTATTAGCCCATACCTGGGAAGTAGAATTTCATATTTGAAATTTTCTTTTTCATTATCCTTAAGGAGATTCATTAGATACCAGTTACCTTCATGCTCCATGGTCCTTTTTCTTAGCTTGCTTGCGGGCTTTAGTTACTGTCTTAGGTTAGCATGCTTAGCTTGACTTGGTCTAGTACCAAAGGAAAGTCTTACTGTTCTTGGTGTACTTTTTTTTTTTTTTTTTTTTTTTTGAGTCAATGTCTCATTCTATCGCCCAGGCTAGAGTGCAGTGACATCAGCCTAGCTCACAGCAACCTCAAACTCCTGGGCTCAAGGGATCCTCCTGCCTCAGCCTCCTGATTAGCTGGGACTACAGGCACACACCACCATGCCCAGCTAATTTTTTTATATTTTTAGTAAAGATGGCTAATTTTTTTCTATTTTTAGTAGAGACAGGGTCTCTCTGTTGCTCAGGCTGGTTTTGAACTCCTGACCTCAAGTTATCCTCTTGCCTTGGCCTCCTGAGTGCTAGGATTATGGGTGTGGTGTACTTTTCTAAGTGTTGAATTTTGTTGATTTTAAAACAATTTCCTGAAGCTATCTAGGATCTTAGCAAAATCCCTTTTGAAGTGGTTTTATTAATGAAATGTAAGGCAATGTGCAGAATCTCACAAATGAGCAAGTACCATTCATTCATTTTGGTGACAGTGACTTGAGTGCCTGTTATCAGAACACAGTGGTTGATGATGATGATGATAATTTCCCTCATTTAAACCTCTCAAGAATCCTATGAAGTAAGTTTTACTGAGTTTCTAGACAAGAAAGTGGTGAGATAATAGCGGGTAGCTGGATAATAGCGGATAGCTGGATAGAGATTTGGGCATGTTCTCTTGAACTCTAGTGCTGAGCTGCATCCTGTCCCTGCTTTTCCCGGGCCTACCACAGAATTCACTGAAATCTGACATCACTTCCTGCTCAGAGGAGCTCAGAGGTGATTGGGTGCTGTGGAAATCAGACAGTCCGACTCAGGCTTCACAGGACATTTTTTAAAGTACATTCTCACAAATGAAATCTCATTTAGTCAGTAAACTTTTATTTTGTGCCAGGTCTTGTGCTGGGCTCGGGGATGCAGCAATGAGTCCCGAAAGGAGACTCATTTTTTGGAGAGGCAGATGCTGGCATGGTGGCCGGCAGACCAAAAACAGCAATGAGGAATTAGCCCTTCAGCAAGACAAGAGCTTGGTGGAGCATGGGCAATGGGAGTGTGTGACCCCAGAATCCAGATTAAGTCAGGCTGGGGACAGGAACATGCTCCAAGTGGATGCCCATGATCTGGACTCAGGCAAAGAAAGCAAGGACAGCATTCTAGGCTGGGTGCAAGCATGTGTGTCACAAAGGCACGGAGCACGAAAGGTGCCCTTGGCTTCTCCTGCCCCCTTCTTTAACCATGCAGCCCAACGGTTCTCAGCCCTGTTTTTGACTTCTCCACTTGCCCCAGTTAGATCTGGAGATGTCAGAGCTCTGTCTTCAAACTCTTCATTTCTACTCTCTGCCAGTTTGACATCTCTGGCTTCTACCTTTTCCTCAGTTCGATAAATCTTTGCTCAGCTTGGGTGCCAAGTAGGGCCTAGAGTTTCCAAAATGAGCAAGTTAAGACCCTCCTCACAGGCATCGAAGCCGCATCTAGGCTGGCCGTGGTAAATGGTTTAAAGGGAACAGAGAAGAGGGTAATGAATCCAGGCTGGGACAGGGCAGCCCGTCGTAGTCTTGGGCCTTGGAAGAGAAGTAGGACTTCCCCAAGCGCAGAGGTCGGAGAGAAGCTGGGGAAGAGCCTTGATTGCTTTGCTAAGGGGCTGGAGTGTATTGAGGCAGGCGGTGAGAAGCCATTTCACATTTCTGATCAGGAGAGAGAGAAGCTGTGGTTTTGAGTAAGAAATGTAGTAGTGTTGGTTGGATCAGTCAAGTAACAAATGAGGAAATAAGGAACTCTTCACAGACTTCACATTTATTCCGTTTAAAAGTTAGTTTTGGCAGGCGCAGTGGCTCACACATGTAGTCCCAGCACTTTGGGAGGCTGAGGCAGGAGGATCACTTGAGCCCAGGAGTTTGAGGCTGCGGTGAGCTATGATTGTGCCACTGCACTGCAGCCTAGGCAACAGAGTGAGACCCTAGCTTAAAAAAAACAATACAAAAACTTATTTTTTTATTCAAGTCCTACAGATTTTTTCTTGTGTCACATTAAAGAATTTTTCTTCTTTCCTGGTTCCAAAATTAGCTTCTGGCCCAAGGCTTCATTTTGCTTAAATTACTGTGATAACTTCTCTAGTTGAATTTAGGTATCCCTACATATTCTCAATCCCCATTTACTTAACTGTTTTGTTTCTTTGTTTGTAGGTTTGTTTTTAGGGTGACATCTATAGATGATTGATGACATCTGATGACATCACAGTGATTCCTCCCAATTTCACTTTTGCAAAGAATCTTTTTGAAATGCTGAGGGCATGTGACTCCTGGGCTGCAGTCCTCTCCTCTCCCCTCCTCTGCCCTCTCCTCCCCTCCCCTCTTTCTTTTTTGTTTTAGAGACAGTCTTCCTATGTTGTCCAGGCTAGCCACAAACACCTGGGCTGAAGCGATCCTCCCGCCTCAGCTTCCCAAAGTGCTGGGATTACAGACCTGAGCCACTGCAGCTGGCTAAATGCATCTATAAATTAAATTCCAAATTCCTGAGTCATTTAAAGTGACACCTTGCTAACAGATTGTTTCATAATTTGTAAAAGTATATTATAGCTAAAATTAGGAACTATACCATACTGTTGGTAAACACCAGAATGTGGATTATATTCTACTCATTGCCATGTTCCTTGGTCCTGACACAGTGACCAACATATAGGTTCTACAATAAATTTTGTCCCATAAATATTGCATAAATAAGATTGGAGGGGTATAACACTCTCTGCTTTCATTTTCTGGCATTTTCTATATGACTGTCAGTCATTTTGCTACAGATTTTTAGTATTGGTTTTAAAACAATATTCAGAATTTTGGTTTGGGTTTTTTGGTGGTTGTTTTTAATTTAGAAGACTCCTTGGAAGTCTCTCTATTTATTTAAAGGATTTACTATTTCTCCTTCTTTGGAATGTTACTTGGGTTTTTAATGCAGATATGTGAATTTGGTAGAGCATGTCATATGCTTGTTAAACATGCCAGCACCAGCCCTGTTTTTCTCCCCACAGTTCCCATTCTTTGGCTTATAATCTATTAAGTTATCAGCTATCTATTGCTGTATAACAAACTACCACAAACCTAGCAGTTTAAAACAATAGACATTTATTATCTCATGGTTCCCTTGGGTCAGGAGCCTGGGCACAGCTCCGCTGGGTCCTCTGCCCAGGGTCTCACAAGGCTGCAGTCAAGGTGTCAGCCAGGCCATGTTGCCATCCAGAGCTCGGGGACCCCTTCCAGTCTGGAATTGTTGTTGGAAGAATTCAATTCCTTGCAGTTAAAGGACTGAGGTCCCTGTTTTCTTCCTTGCTGTCAAACAGGGGCTACGCTTAGCTCTAGAGGCTGCCTGTAGTTCTCTGCCACTAGCCTTTGCGTGTTGTGGTAGCTGGCTTCAAGGGCAGCTGGTAACACGCTCTAGTCTGCTGAGATGGAGTCTTAGGTAACATAGCATAACCATGGGAAAGACTATACCATCACCTTTGTCACACTGCAAGTCACAGGTTCTGCCTGAACTCAAGGAAAAAGAATTATACAAAGACATGAGTCATTGGGGGTTATCTTAGGGTGTGTGCGCCAAGGAAGTTCATTCGTCCTTTTTTTTTTTTTTTTTTTTTTTTTGAGACAGAGTCTCACTCTGTTGCCTGGGCTAGAGTGCCATGGCATTAGCCTAGCTCACAGCAACCTCAAACTCCCGGGCTTAAGCAATCCTTCTGCCTCAGCCTCCCGAGTAGCTGGAACTACAGGCATGCGCCACCATGCCCGGCTAATTTTTCTATGTATATATTTTTTTTAGCTGTCCATATAATTTCTTTCTATTTTTAGTAGAGACGGGGTCTCGCTCTTGCTCAGGCTGGTCTCGAACTCCTGAGCTCAAACAATCCGCCTACCTCGGCCTCCCAGAGTGCTAGGATAATTCACTCCTTTGGTGACACTCTGGACTCTCGCTGGTCAGTCCCACTTTACCTAGTCATTGATGATTTGCAGTCAGCTGTTTGATCTCTAGACCAAGAACATGCTCTCAGAGCTCAGGCATTTGTTTTCTTTTCTTAATAAACGAACTAAACATTCTGTGAAATTACTTTGTGTGCATTAAAAGGTGCTTTGCATTGTATCTAAAATAAGATGTTTTGTAAGCAGAAAACTGGTGAAGAACATTCCTAGATTCTGCTCTAGGGAGGCAGAACATCCGACTTCATTCTCTTCCCTGTTATTGTTAAAATTAAATTTTCAGAAGATAAGCTATAACCAGAGTCCATTTTAATTAATGGTAATACTGCTTCTATGGAAGGAAAATGTTTAACATTTTAGGCTGAATATCCAGTGTGATCAACTACTGTATACCTTACAAGAAAGACTAATGTTTGGGTTTAGATTTATAGAAGGTCAAATCTCATCCCCACAAACATTTTCATATTTGGGGTTCAGAGACATGAGTCTTAGTTCTGCACCCCAGCTCTAGCCTTTTGAAAGGCATCCCACAGAAGTGCTTGGTGAACTTGGAAGGCACTTAGAAAAGAAAGACATGCTCTTGTAGATTAACAGTGTAGGACCACGGTCCCCAAAATTAACAGTGTAGGACCACGGTCCCCAAACCCCGGGCCCACAGACCAGGTGGTGGCCTATTAGGAACCAGGCCACATAGCAGGAGGTGAGCAACAGGTGAGGAAGTGAAGCTTTATCTGTATTTACAGCTGCTCCCCATGGCTCCCCAACTGAGCTCCACCTCCTGTCAGATCAGTGGCAGCATTAGATTCTGCATTATGGTGAGTCATATAATTATTTCATTATATATTACAATGTAATAATAATAGAACTAAAGCACACAATAAGTGTAATGTGCTTGAATCATCCCAAAACCATCCCCCAACCCCCATCCGTGGAAAAATTATCTTTCATGAAATTGGTCCCTGGTGCCAAAAAGGTTGGGGACTGGCCAGGCGCGGTGGCTCACGCCTATAATCCTACCACTCTAGGAGGCCGAGGTGGGAGGATCATTCAAGGTCAGGAGTTCAAGACTAGCCGTCTCTACTAAAAATAGAAAGAAATTAGCTGGACAACTAAAAATATATATAGAAAAAATGAGCCAGGCATGGTGGCGCATGCCTGTAGTCCCAGCTACTCGGGAGGCTGAGGCAGTTGGATTGCTTGACCCCAGGAGTTTGAGGTTGCTGTGAGCTAGGCTGACGCCACAGCACTCTAGCCCAGGCAACAGAGCAAGACTCTGTCTCAAAAAAATTAAAAAAATAAAACCAAAAAGGTTGGGGACCACTGGTATAAGGCATCGTGGCAGGTATTTGGCTTTCCTCATGGTGTTAATCACATCTGACTTATGTCACGAAGTTAGTGATTTTCAGGTACGTTATCCAGCCTTGGCAGCATCTTTTAATAGTGGATGCTTGGATGACAGAGTTACAGGATGTAAAATCATAGTCTCAGTAAATGTTAAAGCAATGGCATGGTGCCCATGAAAGTTGTTCACAGAAGTTCTGCTACATGTACACACCACTGCCATTTCAGTTGCCCTTACTGTCTCATTTGCATTATCAAATTCTCCCTCTAGACTGGCTTTTTGGCATGTAAACATGTGCTAGTATCTCCTATCTTTAAAAACACTCAAAGAAAGAAACAACAAAAAACCTCTCTTGATTCACCGCTTGGTCTTGATCTGTACCTGGGATTTGTTTTAATCAGGTATGGTAAAATGACAAATATGGAGACAAATGTCTTTGAAAGAAGAGTTTATTATTTATAGTTCCCGAGAGGAGGGGCCTACCTTGAACCACATGCGGAAGCATCTGGGTCGGTCAGGAGACAGAGGAGTGGGGGGAAAGCACGGCCCAGAGTCTGTCTAGTGATTTCCTCAGGAAGAAATGGGCAAGGCAAAGTAGGCAAGTTTGAGCAAGCTTAGGCTGGATAGTTTAAATAATTTCTGCAGGCTCTGGGCTACAGGAGTGGTCTCTAGTTGTCTAGTACCTGGTCTTGGGGTGACTTAGGGCAGGGGAAATACTGGCTTGGTGTACAAGTGTTAGATAAAGGAGGTGGTTGGGAATATGGGCCTTTGATTAGTCAGTTTGTATATAAAGGAAATAAATGTTCGTAGACAAGTTTGTTATCCCTAGGAACTAGCTAACCCTGGGCAGGGCAGTCTCTCCAAGCCCCAGAGTGTAAAAGCAAAGTAAACATGATTAATACACTCCCTTTCTTTTAGCGCCTGCTGCAGTTTTTTGCTCTCCTTGATGATAAAACATCAAAGACTTGTGGTTGCCGCTTCTACTTCCTCTCCACCTCCACCTTCTCTCCCAACCTTCTCCCCCTTCTACTGAGTCATCCGTGACCTCCATGTTGCTAAATCCTAATTCTCTTCTGGGTTATGATCCTGCTTGATCTGTCAGAAGCTTTTCTCACAGATGATTTTTCTCTCCTTGAAACTGTTTTCTTGGTTCTTCCTCATTGGCAGTTTGGTGTCAGTCCCCTTTGCAGGCTCTTCCTCCTCCTCCGCTTGACCTCTGACAAGTCCATGTTCCTGAGCCCCACTGTCTCCAGCCTCCTGTGGTGATTTCCTCTAGTCTGAAGGCTTTAAGTGCCATCTCTACACCAGCGACTCCCCGTCCATATATTGTATATCATCTCCTGCCTCAAATCTAGATCTGTATACCCAGCTGCCTATCTGATGCCTCCTCTTGGGTAGCTCAAAATCTCTCGTGTAACCTGATCAAAACACAACTCTCCTTTCCAAACCCTCCTCCCCAAAGTTGCTCCCCTACAATTCTCCTATCATAATGAATGATGCCACCATTGATCCAGTTGCTAAGACCTAAAGCCAGTAGTTATCCTTGAATCTCCTCTTTCCTTATAACCTGACACCAGTTTATCAGGAGGTCCAATTGGTTCCTTTTTCAAAATCAAAGGTCTGCCTATTTTTCATCTTCAAAATCAAAGACAGGTCTGTCTGCTTTTCATGTCTATTACTGTAACTCTAAGCTGGCAGCATTTCTGGCCTGTTTGGAATATAGTCGCCTCCAGGCTGGTATTCTTGGTTCTACTCTTGCCTTCCTGCAGTCCAGTCTCCAGAGAGCATCCACAGTGGTTTTTTAAAAATGCATTTCACTTAAGGATAGGCAAATAGATCCATGGAATGGAATTGAAATTACAGAAATAAACCCATATATTTATGGCTGATTGATTTTTGACAGGGATGCGAAGACCTTCAATGTGGGAAATAATAGTCTCTTCAGCAAATGGTACTGGGGCAGGTGGATATCCACATGCAAAAGAATGAACCCCTTGCACCATATACTCCTTATACCATATGCAAAAATTAACTAAAACACAGTTCATGAATCTTTGTGACCTTGAATTAGGGAATGATTTCTTAGATATGACATCTTTAAAGCATAAGCAGTGAAAGAAAAAAATAGATAAATTGTGTTTTATCAAAATGAAACACTTTTTTGCTTCAAAGGACACTCCTAAGAAAGTAAAAAAACAGGCTGAGCAAGAGCAAAACCCAGTCTCTACAAAAAATAGAAAAATTAGCCCGGCATGGTGGTCTGTGCCTGTAGTCCCAGCTACTTGGCAGGCTGAGACAGGAGGATCTCTTGAGGCCGGGAGTGGAGGCGGCAGTGAGCTATGATGATGCCACTGCACTCCAGCCTGGGCAACAAAGTGGGCAGGGCGGGGAGGGGGAAGGAAAAGAAAAAAGTAAAAAGATAACCCACAAAATGGAAAAAGAAATTTGTAAATCTTATCTGATAAGTCTAATAATCAGAATGTGTAAAGAATTTTTACAACTCTGTGATAAAAAGGCAAATAACCCATTTAAAAATCGGCAAAAGATTACATAGACATTTCTCCAAGGAAGATATATGAATAGCTGATAAGCATATGAAAAGATGCTTAACATCATTAGGGAAGTGCATATAAAAACCATAATGAGATACCACCTCACACTCACTGGGATGGCTATAAGAAAAAAGATGGACAAAAGCAAGTGTTGATGAGGATGTAGGGAAATTTGAACCCTCATACATTGCTGGTGGGTATGTAAAATGGTACCACCACTTTGTAAAACATTTTGGCATTTCCTCAAAAATTTAAACATGGAGTTACTATGTGACTGAGCAGTTCTTTTTAGGCAGATGTTCACACAAAATCTTATACATTAATGTTCATAACAGCATTATTGATAATAACAAAAAGGTGGAAACAACCCAAATGTCCATCAAGAGATGAATGGATTAACAAAATGTAGTATGTCCATACAATGGAATACTTGGCCATAAAAGAAATGAAGTACTAATACACACTGCAACCTAGATGAACCTTGAAAACATCATATGGAAGAAGCCAGACACAAAGGCCACGGATTGTATGATTCTATTTGCATGAAATGTCCAGAAGTGTAGACACAGAAAGATGTGTGGTTGCTGGGGGTGGGGCAAGGGAAGAATGTGGAGTGACTGCTAATGAGTACAGGGTTTCTTTGGGTGGTAATGAAATCAGTGATCTGGAGTTAGCAGTGATGGTTGCACATTGTTAATGTATTACAAGCCACTGAACTGAATACTTTCAAAAGGTGAATTTTATGGTAGGTAATTACATCTCAAAAAATCAACACTAAAAAAATGCAATTCGTGTCATATGACAACCATTCTGCAAAATCTTCTATTGCTTACTATATTAGTTTTCTGTTTTCACTGCAAAAATTACCAGATTTAATGGCTTAAAAAGCACAAATTCATTATCTTACGTCTCTTTAGGTCTGAAATCCAATATGAGGCCAGGCATGGTGGCTCACACCTGTAATCCTAGCACTCTGGGACGCCAAGGTCAGAGGATCACTTGAGGTCAGGAGTTCAAAACCAACCTGAGCAAGAGCAAGACCCCATCTCTACTAAAAATAAAAAAAATTAGCCAGGCATGGTGGTGCATGCCTGTAGTCTCAGCTACTCAGGAGGCTGAGGCAGGAGGAGTGCTTGAGCCCCAGGAGTTTGAGGTTGCAGTGAGCTATGATGATGCCACTGCACTGTAGCTGGGGTGACAGAGTGAGACCCTGTCTCAAAAAAAAAAAAAAAAATCCAATGTGGGCTCACTGGGCTAAAATCAAGGTGTCGGCAGGGCTGCTTGCCTTCTGGAGGCTCTGGAAAGAGTCTGTTTCCTGGCCTTTTTCAGCTTGTTGAGGCCTCCTGCATTCCTTGTTCATGATCAAAGACAGCAACATAGCAGGTCGCTGACCCTTGTATCATCACAGCTCTTTCTCTGACCACAGCTGGGAAAGGTTCTCCACTTTGAAGGGCTCACGTGATTACTTTGGGCCCACCTAGATAATCCAGGTTAATATCCCCATCTCAAGGTCCTTAACCTTAATTACATCTGCAGAGTTCTTTTTCCATTTGTAAGGTAACATATTTAGGGTTCTGAGGATTAGTGTGTGGAGGCCGTTATCCTGCTGACCACGGTTCACATCACAGGCAGGCAAGAGCCAGAGTCATCCCCGACTTACAAGACTCCACTTGCCTCTCTAACTTCTCATCGCTCTCTCTCCCCCTCACCCCTTGCCCTAAGCACCCTGGTTTCAAACAGCCAAATGTGTTCTCACAGGACCTTTGCACTTGCTGTTTTATCTGCCTAAATTATATACCTCTGTTCAGCCCTTTTCTTGGCTGACTTCTTGTCAGTCCAGTCTCAGCTTTGATGTCACCTCAAAGACATGCAAACTCTAGTAAACCTTCTAGCCATCACTATCATGTGACCCAGTTGCCACAAAGCACCTGCCATGGCTGCTGGGTCTCTTGTTTGTGTGTATATTTTATGTCTCCTACCCCCTCCATCTTAACTGCCACACAGGTAGAAACCTCAGCTGTCTTTGTCTAACACTAGAGTGGTGTGTGGCAACATAGTAGGTGCTCAATAAACACCTGCTAAGCTAACATTGTGTGACCCTCAGGGAGGATGGCTGGTGTTTCTGCTTACCCACCAGAATATGCCACTACAGGACAGTAGCATAAACACAGCTTTCAAATCATTGGACCCTGAAATTTCTTAGTTCTTGAGTTATTTGCAGTGTTTTAACTTACATTGTTTGCATTGTTTATACTTCTACATATAATGGAAATGTTTTGAATATTTATATATTGCTTGATTTTAATTTTGCACAAATCAAATTTACATTAAATGTAGTTGTATTGCATCTTCATAAGAGGGCTTATCAACCATCAGGACTGACAGACTTGGTTCAGTTTGATTTCTCAATATGGAGGATCTTTACTGTGGGGACAAGATGACTCTTCCTCTTTTCTTACGTGCTCCTCTGTCGCCTTTCTTTCAGAAAGCATGCTCTGAATTGTCATCGGATGAAGCCTGCTCTCTTCAGTGTGCTCTGTGAGATTAAGGAAAAGACAGGTAGGCTGTTCAGAAGACACTTCCCGCGTGGGCCCAGGGCTGCCACAGCCTCATGCACCTCTGGTCTTGTGGTTTGGCCCTGAAGTGCACTGTGGCAGATTCACTCATCACGTCTGTCTTCTGCATTGGGTGGTCGGGATGTTTTGTTTCTGCTTTACCACTGCCCTGGTTTCTGGTGTAGCACACTGATTTATTTTGTTGTTTATAACTGGAAAAATACTGTTGCAAATAAGTAACAAGCAGCTGCATTCTAGGTACGAGACCTAAAACATGCTGTGACATTAAGCTGTGTAGAAAAAGGAAAGATGACAAAATTCAAAAAGTTGGATAATAACAATTTTGTATGTTTAAACATCCAAAGTTAAAATAGTACATGTATTTTTTTTAAGTCTGGGCTTTAAAAAAATAAGTTAAAATAGTACAGAGAGTTCTTGTATACCCTCCTCCTAGCTTCCTCTCTGGTCAACACCTTCAGAGCCACAGTGCAACATCGCAATCAGGAAATTGCCCTTAGTAGAGTGCTCCTTAACGGAACTACAGACCTCATTGGGGGATTCTCCAGTTTTTGTCCTAATGCCCTTTTCTGGTCCAGGATCCCATCCCAAATCACATGTTGTAGTCAGTCATCGTGTCTCTTTAGTCTCCCCTGATCTGTGACAATTCCTCAGTCTTTTCCTTGTCATCCATGACTTTGAACTTTTTAATGAGAACTGCTCAGTCATTTGTAGAACATCCCTCAATGTAGTTTTTCTGGTGTCTCCTCATGATTAGAATGAGGTGGTGCGTTTGGGACAGGAGTCCCACAGAGGCAATGTGTGTCCTTCTCAGCACATTGTGTAGGGGGTACGTGCTGTCAATATGTCCTATCACTGGTGTTGCTGACCTTGATCACTTGTTCAAGGTTAATACTAGGTTATTAAGTATGGAATGTCCAATTTCCTTAAGTTTAAGTTTGACAGTTGATATCTTTGACATTTCACTTTGACACTTGTTTTTTTATTGTGAAGATACAGCCTCAGTCTTTCAAATGCCCATTTTGGCTTGTGATTGTCTTTCAAATTTCCCTTTAGAGTAATTTTTGTGAAACTGGGGCTAAGTAAAAAATTCGTGTTATTTTTGAATATGAATTTTGTCATGGAACCAATGCAATGCAGACAGCTCAAAATATCAACGAAATGTTTGGGAAGGATGTGGCTAATGAACACGTAGTATGTTGATGGTTTCAGAAGTTTTGTTTTGGTGATTTTAATCTTGAAAATGAGCCATGTGGGTGACCTGAGACCAGGGTGGATAATGACGAGCTGAAAGCTGTAGTGGAAGCAAATCCATCTCAACCTATGCGTGAATTAGCAGCAAGGTTTGATGTTACTATTCCAAGAATATTGGACCGTTTGAAACAAATGGGCAAGGTAAAGAAGCTGGACAGATGGGTACCGCATGAATTAAATGAGCATCAGAAGAGAAATTGTCTCAAAGGTTGCCTTTCTCTGCTGTCACAACATGAAGGTGAACCATTGCTACACCATATTGTTACATGTGATGAAAAATGGATTCTGTTCGAAAATCACAAGCATTTGGAACAATGGTTGGATAAAGATGAAGTGCTGAAACCTGATCCAAAACCAAATAGTCATGAAAAAAATGCTAATGGTGTCTGGTGGTCCAGCACTGGTATTATTCACTACAGCTTCATGAAACCTGATCAAGGGATTACAGTGGATGTCTACTGCAACCAGTTGGATGAAATGATGAGGATGCTTGTGATTAAGTAGCTGAGATTCGTCAATAGAGACGGGCCAATCCTCTTGCAAAACCACACATTACAAAAAACAACCCTGCTCAAACTACAGAGGCTAGACTTGGAAACTCCGTCATCCACCGTATTCCAGACCTTGTACCAACTGACTACCACTTCTTCCAGGCTTTGGACCACTTCTTGCAAGGAAAAATATTCAATTCTCAACAAGCTATGGAAAACACATTTTGCGATGTCATCCCCACTTGCTCTCCAGGCTTCTTTGCTCCTGGCATAAGCAAGCTACCATTAAAAGATGGCAAAACTGTATGGATAGTTTAGGCACATACTTTGATTAATTGTACTGCTTCTTGTTTGAGATATAATCAACTAAACTTTTGATTCAAAGTCGGACATTTCATATTTAATGACCTAATAACAATTTGAAGATAGTTTATAAGAGAGGCCACCAGATAAGAGGAAGATACCATTAAAACAAAAGATCATTGGCAGGAAGGTTGTCACTTGGTTTCTTAAAGTGAGTTGGTCTCTTATTTTACAATTTTTTATATTTTTTTATTTTTTTAGAGACAAGATCTCACTTTGTTGCCCAGGCTGGAATGTAGTGATGCAATCATAATTCACTGCAGCCTCCAACTCCTGAGCTCAAGTGATACTCCCACCTCCGGCTCCTGAGTAGCTGGAGTTACAGGTGCAAGCCACCACACCCAGCTCCTGATGGTCTCTTGAGGTCCATTATTTGAATTTTGTGTGTCACTTCGGAGCATCATACTTCAGATATGCTGGGGCTTGTAGAAAGTGTATATGTCATACAAAAGTGTGTTTTTTTCTGAATCTCATTTTGATGTGAGAGGGATATGTACTTGACAAATGCTGTGGCTGAGAACAGCAACAGAGTCTGAATTCTGTCTGTGCCTCTGGCTGCATGACCCTGGTACTTGACTGAGCCTTTCTCTGTCCCTGGTGCTCCTCTTATCTGGGGCCAGTGATGACGTTTAGCTCATGGTTATTGAGGCCTCAACAGAGGACTGTATGAGTTCATACGTGTAAGGCTGTGAGGAAAATGCCTGGCCTTCAGGAGTCATCTGGTGACTACAGGAGAAATTCAGTTTTAAACCTACATTTAAGTTTCACGTAAATGCTGTAAAGACATGATATCCACCCCCCATTTGAATTTGTTTAATACTTAACATAAAATTTACCATTTTAACTTTTTTTTTTTTTTTTTTAAAGAAGAAGGGTCTCGCTATCTCACCGTCACCCAGGCTGGGGTGCAGTGATACGATCATAGCTCGCTGTAACCTGGAACTGCTGGGCTCAAGCAATTCTCCTCCCACCTCAGCCTCCTGAGTGGCAGCAGGGATTATAGGAGTACGCCACCATGCCCAGCTAATTTTTTTTTTTGATAGAGATGGGGTCTCATTATGTTGCTCACACCTCATTTTAACCATTTTTTTTAACTTTATTTTTCAGAGCAGTTTTAGGTTCACAGCAAAATTGAGAGGAAGGTACAGACATTTCCCATGCACTGCCTGCCCCACACGTGCACAGCCTCCCCGTTATGAACACCCCCCATCGGAGTGGTACGTTCGTTACAGTCGATGAACCTACATTGACAGATCAGCATCACCCAGAGTCCACAGTTTACATTAAGTTTATGCCAGGGTTAACTCTTGGTGTTGTACATTTTGTGGGTTTGGGCAAATATGTAATGACATGTGTCCACCATTATAGTATCACACAGAGCAGTTTCACTGCCGTAAAAATCTCTGTGCTCTACCTATTCATCCCTCCCTCCCATCAGTCCTTGATAACCACTGATGTTTTTACTGTCTCTGTAGTTTTGCCATCTCCAGAATGTCATATATTTAGAATCACACAGTGTATAATCTGCACAGGTTTTAAACCTCTACACTGAACCTAGAATGTGGCTTAAATTGTATGGTTATTTATACATTTGCACATGCAAACATAAATTCCAAAGACATTTATTGAACTAAATGTTGGAACCGCAAAAGTGGTCCATGCCCTTGAAAAATCTCTTATGAGGAGGGTCATTTTAACCATTTTTAAATGTACAGTTCAGTGACATTAAGCGCATTCACAATGTTGTATAAACATCACCACTGTCCTTTTCCAGAACTATCTCATCTTCCCAAATCGAAACTGTACCCACTAAACACTAACTCCCCATTCCCCTCTCCCCCAGCCCTTGGCACCCACCATTCTACTTTTTGTCTCTATGAATGTGACTACTCTAGGGACCTCATGTAAGTGGAATCATACAGTATTTGTCCTTTTGTGTCTATCTTATTTCAGTTAGCATAATGTCCTCAAGGTTCATCAATGTTGTAGAATGTGTCAGTTTTATTAAGGCTAAATAATATTCCATTGTATGGATGGACCACATTGTGTTTATCCATTCATCTGTTGATGGACATTTGGGTTGTTTCTACTTTTGGCTATTATGAATAGTGCTGCTATGAAGATTGGTGTACAAATATCTGTTCAAGACTTTGCTATAAGTTCTTTTCAGTATATAGCCAGAAGTGGAATTGCTGGATCATATGGTAATTCTATGTTAACTTTTTTGAGGAAACACCATACTACTTTCCACAGCAGCTGCAGCATTTTACATTCCCACCAGTAATGCACAGCTCCCAGTCCTTGACAACTCTTGTTATTTTCTGGTTTTTTGATAATGGCCATATCTCATTGTGGTAGATGTGATATTCTTTTATTTTGTTTGACATTTTTTTGTATTCTGACCCCTGAGCAGTATATACTTGCTTGACATTTTAAAGACTCTTCCTTTGATGACCGCAGATTTGGGGTACCATATTAGTTCAAAGAAACATCTCATTATGCATCTTGCTGGTATCACTCCTTAACCCGAGTAGAAGCCAGGATTTTATTTATCTTTACCACCACTTTCCCTTTTCATAAAAGCCAGCCTGTGCTAATTCTTTAACCATTCTTTTTCTTTCCTTTTTTTTTTCCTTTGAGACGGTCTCCCAGGCTAGAGTGCTGTGTCATGTCATCATAGCACACTACAACCTCAAACTCCTAGGCTCAAGTGATCCTCCTGCCTCAGCCTCCTAAGTGGCTGGGACTATAGGCGTGAGCCACTGGGCACAACCTAATTCTTCTACTTTGTAACCTGGAAGCTTATATTCCATTTGGTTTGCAAAACCATTGTAGCTTGACTGGTCTACATTTGTTCTCAAAGGTCTATTTATATGTATTTAACTTTTTGTTTTGAAACAATCATAGATTTGCACTAATGTTCCAAGAATAGTGAAATACATTTTCTTCCTGAGCCATTTGAGAGTAAGTTGTCGATGTGATGCCCCATGACACTGACACACTCAACATGTTTCCTTCAAGCAAGGAAATTGTCCTGTTTACCCACAGGACAACCCTCACAGCTGGGAAATTAGCATTGATACAACACTATCATGTAATCCTCAGACCTTATTCAAGTTTTGCCAGTTTTCCCAATAATGTCCTTTATTTTAATTTATTATTATTTTTTAATAGAGACAGGGTCTCACTCTGCTCAGGTTGGTCTTGAACTGCTGAAGCTCAAGCAATCCTCCCACCTCAGCCTCCCAGAGTGCTAGGATTATAGGCGTCAGCCACCATGCCCAGCCTTCAATAATGTCCTTTATGGCAAAAGGACTCGGGTCAGAATCTTGTGTTGCATGTAGTTATATCTTTTTGGTTTTTTTCCATCTGTGACAGTCCCCATCTTTCCTTGATTTTCATGGCCTTGACTCTCCGGAAGGTCACAGGCAGGCCCTCCATTTGGGTTTGTCTGGTACTTCCTCAACATTAGGTTTCTGCCCGGCATCATTGAAATGATGCCCTGTTCTTGTGCAGAAGCCAGTTGGGTGGTGCAGCTCCCATCCATCCCCCACTGGTGATGTTAACTTTAATCATCAATAAGATGGTGACTTCTGCTTAAAGTTGTTCCTTTTCCCTTCAGAGTAAGTATTCTGTAGGGAGGTACTCTGAGCCTATGTACATACTCCATTTCTCATTAAAATTTCCATTTATTTATTTTGTATCAGGACGGATTCATGGAGTCCTATTTTATCACCATCAGTTACTATTATCATTCATTTTGACAGCTCAAATTGTCCCAGATTTGGCTGATGGGAGCCCCTTCAAGCTGGCTTCACATATGTACTTCTGACATGTCCCCGTTATCCTTCCTTACTTGCTGCCATACGTATTCCAGGCTCGTATTCTATCCTCCTGCCTCAGCCAGTTCTCCAAGGAGACCTGGTTCCATTTGGAGTAGATCTTGGTCCTAGCGTGTTGCTGCTCCTGGGCACTCTCAGGATACAGAGCTAAAGAGTATTTGTGGGTGTATACGTCTATGTGTGTACACACACACACATGTTCACATCTGTTTTTCCTTATCCATACATGCTGAAAACCATGCATTCATTCCAATATCCTTAATTCTAGTTCACCACCATAGAGTTCTTGCTATTTTTCTCTTTTTAGATTTATAGATCCTTTCTCCAACAGTGAGAACTCTGCTCCTGTCATCTTTGGAACTTGTGCTTATTTAATCATTCCCCCGCCCCTTTATCCCCATGTATACCAATCCAGACATGGACCCCTCTTTACCCCTGCCCCTGACCAGGCCACTGCCTGACAGCCCCTACATTGACACCCCTATTGGTCTCCAACACCTAGTGTCAGCTGGCCCTCCTCCCTGGATACCGGGTGCTGGGCCGTGATGCCCCTGTCCCCGCTCAGATGCCTCTCATGGGTGTGTGAATAGCTGATGGCCTATCGTGTCTGTTCCTTATTAAATTATAGGGAGCAGGTGTTACAGAAATGGAAGCACAAAGGTTAGGCTGTCTTGGGGGACCAGACACACAAACTTCTTGCTAGCAGTGAATTGGTTTTAAACAAATTTGCCTTCAAACCCCTGGCAGCACTCCCTGCTGGTGCTTCAGCATTCTGGGTAGTGACCTGGACAGGCAGTGGTCCTGCACCCGAATGAGCCCTGAGTCCTGTGTGCCGAGAGAAGCTGCCTGCAGGGGACACAGCCAGTGTGTGCCCACCCCCTGGAGACACTGGCTATAGTCACACGCTCCTTAGTATCGTGAAATTGTGTAATGTTGATCCATTTCAATTTTTGCCTAATAAAAATAAGCCATTGTCAGTGCCGTCCACTGGGGCATGTGTGCCACCAGGCACAGGCGCCTGAGCTGTCCCCTCCCCGCCTCCCACCCTGCCCTTAGGAAGCAGCCCTTTGGGGGCTCCCCACTGCCCACAGCAGGTGTTTAGCAATGTAAAATATGGAATTTAGTAGTAGTAAAAAGCAATTTTAAGAAGTATTTTAATCAACTGTCAGGAAGCTGTCATTCTTGACCTTTGTCCTGTCCGTGAGCTGCTGGGACTGAATGAGAAACCAGTTCTTAAGAATGTGGGTGTTCCGTCTGGGCACGCCTTTTTTTAGCTCCATCTGCCTCTGTGTAGGTAGTTTCAGGAGGAAAAATAAAGGATCGATGTCTACTGCTGCCGAGGTAGACAGGTGTTGTCCGTTTCAATCCCTGACATGACCCTGCCCCAGCCTCCCAGGCTTCAAGGACCTCACTGGGACATTTTTTTTTTAGAGATGGGTTCTCACTGTGTTGCCCAGGCACTCCTGGCCTCAGGTGATCCGATCCAGTCCTTTCCCCTGGGCCTCCAGGTTGCTGGGATTACAGGCATGCGCCACCGCGCCTGGCTTTCGCTCAGGATTTTTAACTTGCACTGAGCTGAATCCCAAGGCAGACGCAGGCCTCAGAGCACAGGCCACACATGTCCAATCTGGGCATTTCTTCGGAAATGAATGCTTTTCCACTGACTGGCTCAAATGTCCAGGCACAGGGTGCATTTTGGAGTGCGGGGCAGGGAAGGGGCAGCAACTGCCCAGCCTCGAAAAGCGTGAGCTGGGATCCTGCACTGCCCAAGAGAGTCGGTGGCCGCCTTTTCTTGAGTGTCAACTTCAGTGTGTCTTCCCATCAGTAGGAAGTACAGTCAAGGAGTGCTGTGGGTCCCACCCGTGGGCCACAGGCCTTGATGTGAAGAACAGCTCGGCCTTCCAGTCTCAGGGACAAGCTGGCTAATGGCAGGAAAGTAAACGAGATGTCCATTCTGTTCCATCTTCCCCCAACCCCATGAACAGAAGTGGCCAAGTCTTAGCCCAAAAAAACTGTTGCTGCTGGATGAGCAATCCCATGAGCTGGGGGCCTGGTGTGTCTCACACTGGGACACAACAGGATGTGGCTGCTTCCCCATTTAACCTCAAGTTCTCACATTGCCCTCTGGCTAAGTCTGCAACAGGCCTTTAGGGTACAGACCAAACTTCCGCAGAGCGTTTAAAGACTGGTGGACATTAATGGCACCTGGACTGTGGGTTGGCGGCTTGGTGCTTCCAGGCGTCATCGCCCTGAGCCCTCCGGCAGCTTCAGGCAGGCCCTGTTGCTCCTGTTTTACAGATGAGCAGCAGGAAGCTCCGAGAGAGGACAGGGGCCTGCCCGGGGCACACCCAGGCACCCCACAGCCAAGCAGTGTGCTGCCCCTCATACTCCCCCACCATCCTCGCATGTGAAGGGAACCCTTCCTGTCCCTCACGACCTGTACTCACCGGTCCTGTGTGCACACCCATGTCACATGCACTGATGACTGTTCCTGGCCAGTGCAGGGTCCAAGATGCATTGTGTTCTTGGGCCTGTCCTGGTACCTGCACTCTATCTGTGTACCTTATACTTTTATTGAATGAAAAACTACTTCTAGTGACTGATACATATTAACTGAAATCCCTTTCAAATCCGGTTTGGAAGATTGAGTATCTGGGGGCCTGACTTAGACTTAGAACACAGGGCTTGTCATTCACATCAGCCTGAAAGGAAAATAGTCCTCCAGGTAAGCTAGTGTCACTGGGCGTACTGGAAGCGCTCTCTGGGCAGTCCGAGGAATGGCCTAGCATCAGCTTTGCCACGCCAAGCCACGCCACATCACGGTGCCTGGGTGTTCCTGCCTGGGGTGGTCTCTGAAGGCCAAGGGTACTCTTGGTGTGCATGCTTCCTTTCAAACTCTCCTTCCCAGAAACAGCTGTCCTTCTTGGTGTCTAGAGGAGCTGTTCTGAGGAGAACAAAATAAACCCTTGCTGGCTGGAGAGCTTTGAATTTAGCTGAGAGGACCAAATACTGGCCACAGGCCTGGCCCTCTGCTGTAACTCTGGGGCTACACAATTCAGAAGTGTTTGAATTTGAGATATGTCACATTGATGTTTTCAGTGAGGAATGAGGTGTGGCCTGAATTCAAACAGTGGCATTTGGCACCAGACCAGGAACAATCTCCCACGTTGGAGTGGGTCAGGCTTTGCCTCCACGTGAACGTGTCAGCTTGTGTAAGAACCTTCCAGTCTTGGATGGCAGGCTGGCAGGCAGCTCAGCCCAGGCATGCTGAGCCCCAGAGGCCCCGGGCAGACTTACCCAGCCCTCCTGTCTTGGCAGTTCTCAAGGAGGGGCCTGCCTAGTCTTCTCTGTGCTGTGACCATCCCCTGTGCTGGTCTGTGTCTCTCTGAGGAATGAGAAGTCCTGGAGTCCCGTGTCAGCCAGGCCTGCTGTGCTGTGTGAGCACAGATGGCTCCTTCTAGGGGAGTAAATGTAAGTTATTCATCACATCAAGGAACGCCGTTTGGTCCTCCCGACTGCTGGACATTGGCCTTGCTGGTAGTTGGCAGGCGGAAGTATCACACGTTGTTTCCTTTCCTCTTCAGCTGGTCAGGGCAGAATCGTTGTCTGTAAGTTCAGCCTCCTGGTTGGGGTTGCACTGTGCTCCCAGGGGGTTCTGACTGTCCCAACAATCACCTTGAGGGCCAGCCTATAGCCTCTCTGGAACTCAAATCACTTTTCTTTCTTTCTTTCTTTTAGAGACAAATTCTCTCTCTGTCACCCAGGCTGAAGTGCAGTGGCGATCAGCTCGCTGCAGCCTTGAGCTCCTGGGCTAAAGAGATCCTCCTGCTTCAGCCTCCCAAGTAGCCAGAACCACAGGCATGCACCACCACACCCAACTAATTATTATATTTTTCCGTACAGATGGAGTCTTGCTATGTTGCCCAGGCTGATCTCAAACTCCTCGCCTCAAGCGATGCTCTCACCTTAGCTCCCAAAGTGCTGGAATTATAGGTGTGAGCCACTGCACCCTGACTCTCAGATCCATTATCTAATCAGCTGTATTTTTTTTTTTTTTTTTTTGAGACAGAGTGTCGCTTTGTTGCCCTGGCTAGAGTGAGTGCCATGGCGTCAGCCTAATTCACAGCAACCTCAAACTCCTGGGCTCAAGCAATCCTACTGCCTCAGCCTCCCGAGTAGCTGGGACTACAGGCATGCGCCACCATACCCGGCTAATTTTTTCTATATATATTTTAGTTGTCCATATAATTTCTTTCTATTTTTAGTAGAGACGGGGGTCTCGCTCTTGCTCAGGCTGGTCTCGAACTCCTGACCTTGAGCGATCCACCCCGCCTCGGCCTTAATCAGCTGTATTATGGGGCTGAGTCCCATGTACAACATTTCTCTAGGGCTGTACTGGGAGTGGACCCTAGAGCTGGGGAGCTGTTTGCCAGGTTGCTTTGAGCGTCCTTCCTGGACCCCAGTCTCAAGGTGACTCCCGAATCAAGCTTCGGAGTCTCATCAGCTGACACTCGCCATAGGGCTGTTAACATCTGAATTAATTAAAACCAGATACAATTAACCAGTGCATTCCTCAGCCTCTCTAGCCACATTTCAAGTGTTCAGTAGCCACACGTGGCTGGTGCCGTCAGTATTAGTGCAGGTCTAGAACATTCCATCATTGTGAAAGTTCTATAGGACAGACAAGTGAATCAATATATACAAATCAAGGATTATGAAAACAACCTAGTGTCCATGATGACTAGAAAAACAAAATGTGGTCCATCCATACCGTGGGATACTATTCAGACATGAAAAGGATTGAAGCACTGATTCATGCTACAACGTGGATGCCCTTGAAAGCATGATGCTGAGTGAAAGTAGCTGGGCACAGGCGGCCGCATAATGTATGATTCCATTAATATGAAATGTCTAGAACAGGCAAATCCACAGAGACAGAGAGGTTAGTGATTGCTGAGGGCTGGGATAGGGAGTGGGAGTAACTGTTAATGGGGAGGGGTTTCCTTTTGGGGGGATGGAAATAGTGTTAGTGGTAGTGGTTGCATAACCTTGGGAATAAACTAAAAACACTGAATTATTCATTGTAAATGAGTGGATTTTATGGCATGCAAATTATATCTCAATAAATCTATTATAAAATCACCTCAAGGACTGGTAGGGATCATAGCTCAAAGAGTGTGCCTATAGCTTAAGGCCTTAGTGCACACACATATTCTTGTGAATTAGCACTTATTTTTACAGCATCTAATACCCAGTTTAGGTTTCATCTTAAGGCTTAACCATTGGCTGAAATTATCTTGTGCTTCTGTTTCTGGTTTGTTTTCTGACTCCCTCCCTGGAACACCAGCACTACGAAAGCACAGCGCAAGTCTGCGGTGCATCCCTGCCCCGTCGTGGCAGGCTTGGCACACAGAACCTACCAGTAAATGTCTTTGTTTTTTTTCTTAGAGAACAGGGTCTTGCTGTCACTCAGGCTGGAGTGCAGTGGCCCAATCATAGCTCACTGCAGCCTCAAACTCGTGGGCTCAGGCAGTCCTCTCACTTTAGCCTCCCGAGTAGCTGGGACTACAGACATGTGCCATGATGTTTAGCTAATTAAATTTTTTTTGTAGAGGCAGGGTCTTGCTGTG
Organism: Eulemur rufifrons; assembly: GCF_041146395.1. Classification (NCBI taxonomy): domain Eukaryota; kingdom Metazoa; phylum Chordata; class Mammalia; order Primates; family Lemuridae; genus Eulemur; species Eulemur rufifrons. The sequence continues at coordinate 6,957,835 of NC_090984.1, read as the reverse complement.
TTGTCCAGGCTGATCTGAAGCTCCTGGCCTCAAGTGATCTTCTCACCTCCGCCTCCCAAAGTGCTGGTGTGAGCTACCATGCCCAGCGACCAGTAAACTTCTTAATGGCATGAAAGTGACTAATCTTTCTTGACATAAAATGCTGAGTTGTTCTGTCACCTAGAACGTGCTTGATTAACATTAGTTCCTGGGGCAATTCCTTTTAGAGTAGTTAGGGCATTGGCCCACTTAAAAATCTTGGATTCTCAGACTAGGAACTGGTAGGACATGATTAGTATGTGTGTTGCTGGGCTGGTCACCTCCCTGCGTGAGACTCAGCCAAATAAAGACACACCTTGCAATGGCTGCCGTCTAGTTTCTGAAGCATGTAGGCCTTTCCCCACGGCTCCCATCAGTTCTCGTTCAGTTGAAATTGGAGCATTTCTTTGGATGAGAAATAAAAATGTTTATGGTGGACAGAAACCATCCGTAAGTACCATATTTCTTAGCCATGGCTCTTAAATGTTTGCTTCTCCTCATAGGAGATAACGGGCTCATTTTTCCAGATATTTTACCTGGCTATGTTTAATATTACAGTGTTTTGCTGTCTTCCTTTTGCCCCGTGGCAATGTACAAGGAAAACAGCACAAGAAAATAAGCCTAATCAAATCACAAATCATTCTACTCTGCATCAGGAGTCCATATAGTAGTTTATTACAGAATTGCAGGGCTTTAATTAACAAGCATGTACACATAGCGAAAAGAAGTCAATTTGCACATTTGGTTGAGGTTCCAGCACCTTCAGTTGTGACTGGTTGTGGTCTATCTGAATTAAGGATTAATTAGAGATGGTGGAAATTTGCCTAGCATGCCAATCCCTTGGCTTGGTGAGTACCTAGTATATGGCACTCATGATTGCAGAAACTGATGAGTGTTTGTTAAGGAGTATTCTTTTTTTTTTAAGTCCTGTGGGACTGAGAAAGTTCAGTGACTTCTAAGGATGTATCTAGAATATTGCTTAAATGAACTACCCTATGGGATGTGGCCTCAAAGGTAAAGGCAGGCAGTTCTCAACACATACAGGCTGCGTTCCAAAGTCTCCTTGCAGAGAGTTAAGAACTCAGTGTTCTTTAACCCCAGGGAACAATAATATAAAACAGCCCTTGTTTGTGTGGATGCCCAGCAGCAGCCAGTTGGTCAGACCCCACATCGAGGTCAGTTTGGGGGCACAGTGGAGAGGAGGGGAAGTTTTCCATTACATCTGTGACTCCAGCTGCAGGGATGCCCTTCAACCTGTGAGTAGGTCACATCTTCTCCATCCTTACCTGCTGCCTGTTGGTCCATCTCTGTCATGGTCACGTCCTTTTGACTAGCCCCTGCAAGACTGAGCTGAGGAGGGGCCTCCCTGCCTATGTCTTACTTGAAGCAGTGCCTCTAGAGCAGCAGTCCCCAGCCTTTTAGCACCAGAGACATGTTTCAGGGAAGACAGTTTTTCCATAGGCCAGGCTGTAGGGGGGTGGTCAGCAAGACAGAGCTCAGGCAGTGATGTGAGTGATGGGGAGTGGCTGTAGATACAGATGAAGCCTTGCTTGCTCACCTCCTGCTGTGTGGCCCAGTTCCTGACAGGCTGTAGACTGGTACCAGTCTGGGGACTGGGACTGCAGCACTAAAGTATCTTCAAGTGGCGCCTGCCTGCAGCCCTAGCTATTGGGGTGGGAGAATTGCTGGAGCCCTGGAGTTCAAGGCTGCAGTGCACTATGATGGCTCCTAATTTTAGCCACTGCACTCCAGTCTGGGTGACATTGCAGGGGCCTGCCTCTAAAAAATAAAGCCATAAAGCATCTCCAGGAGGTCTGAGGTTCACTGTGGGATTTGATGAGATGTCTGTTATCAGATTAAGAAAAGTTCTTTGTATTCATTGATTTTGCTAAGAGGTTTTTTTTTTTTTTTTTTTTGAGACAGAGTCTCACTCTGTTGCCCAGGCTAGAGTGAGTGCCGTGGCGTCGGCCTAGCTCACAGCAACCTCAAACTCCTAAGCTCAAGGGATCCTCCTGTCTCAGCCTCCCGAGTAGCTGGGACTACAGGCATGCACCACCATGCCCGGCTAATTTTTTTTTTGTATATATATTTTTAGCTGTCCATATAATTTCTTTCTATTTTTAGTAGAGATGGGGTCTCGCTCTTGCTCAGGCTGGTCTCGAACTCCTGAGCTCAAAGGATCCGCCCACCTCGGCCTCCCAGAGTGCTAGGATTACAGGCGTGAGCCACCGCGCCCGGCCTGATTTTGCTAAGAGTTTTTATCGTTAATGAGTACTGTTTTCATTGATTTTTTTTTTTTTAATCTTTTGGGTTGTGGTTTTTCTCCTTTAGGTCACTGTGGTGATTTACATTGATTTTCATTTGCATTTATTAACATTCACTTTCCTTTACATTGATGATTTACACTGATAGGTTGTTTTTTTTTTTTTTTTAACTTTCTTTTTTTTTTGTTTTTTTTTTTTTTGGAGACAGAGTCTCACTCTGTTTCCCGGGCTAGAGTGCCGTGGCATCAGCCTAGCTCACAGCAACCTCAAACTCCTGGGCTTAAGCAATCCTTCTGCCTCAGCCTCCCGAGTAGCTGGGACTACAGGCATGCGCCACCATGCCTGGCTAATTTTTTCTATATATTTTTAGTTGTTCAGCTAATTTATTTCTATTTTTAGTAGAGACGGGGGGAGGGGGGGTCTCACTCTTGCTCAGGCTGGTCTCGAACTCCTGACCTCAAGCGATCCGCCCCGCCTCAGCCTCCCAGAGTGCTAGGATTACAGGTGGCTCACGCCTGTAATCGCCCGGCCTACACTGATAGGTTTTGAAAGCACTTGTGTGCAGAGATAAATCGTCTTGGTTATGATTTATGTTTTTTTTTTTTTTTTTTTTTTTTTTTTGAGACAGAGTCTCACTCTGTTGCCCAGGCTAGAGTGAGTGCCGTGGCGTCAGCCTAGCTCACAGCAACCTCAAACTCCTGAGCTCAAGGGATCCTCCTGTCTCAGCCTCCTGAGTAGCTGGGACTACAGGCATGCGCCACCATGCCCGGCTAATTTTTTTTTTGTATATATATTTTTAGCTGTCCATATAATTTCTTTCTATTTTTAGTAGAGATGGGGTCTCGCTCTTGCTCAGGCTGGTCTCGAACTCCTGAGCTCAAACGATCCGCCCACCTTGGCCTCCCAGAGTGCTAGGATTACAGGCGTGAGCCACCGCGCCCGGCCGATTTATGTATTTATTCACACACACACAGACCCTGCTGCCTTTAGTTCGCCGATTGATTTAGCCCTTTCAGCTCCATCTTCATGAGTGAGACCGGGCCATGCTTTTCTCCCGCAGCAGCCCCTGCCCCTGTGAGTTGGTAGCATGGTTCACGCAGCATGCGGGTGGCCTTTTCTCGTTCTATTCTCTGAGGCACCTTGTTGAAGAAAAGGTTGCTTCCTTTGAGGATATGGTAGCACCAGTCTGTAAAATGGCCTGATGTCCTTCAGGGAAAGGTTTCTTAGCCCCAGTTCCTATTTCCTGAGCATGATTCTCTGAGGCCAGGTGTGTTTCAGGAGCTGGGACAGTGGCCGTGAATAAGACAGTGATGGTTCCGAGTGAGCAGGGCGACTCCAGATGGCCATAAGAGAGGGAGTCCTGTGCCCAAGGCATGGAGAAGGGAGGTGGGGCAGGCAGGAAGGACAGCCTCTTGGGGCACATTTGAGCCAGGACCTGACTGATGGGACACCTCTGCTTCCTTACCGGAAAGCTCACTGCAGTCTCAGGCAGGCAGGAGCTCAGTGCTCTAGGAGCCCTGGAAAGCCAGGTTGGAGCTGAGTGGTGAGGGGGTGGGCAGCAATGGGGGACGCCAGGAGCACGCAGGGCCAGATCCAGAGAGATGGGGCCTTGGGTTTTCTGAGGAGAGTCCTGCCCAACTCTCACCTTCACTGTGTCAGGCTCCTGGCCTCCTGCTGGGGCCGCCTGCTGGCCTTCCCACTGTCCTGGCCTCCCTTCTCTTCCTCACACCTATGGGTGCTCTCTCTGAAATTGAGCAGCTCTGCTTCCTCCCTGGGCCGCTCATAGCCAGTCTTGTCTCCTGCTGCTCAGGCCCAACCCCCAGCCCACCCTGGCCACTCCAAAACCCCATACCCATTCCCACATTGTCACCTTGCACCTTAGCAGGAACACCCTTCTCAGCTAGTAACCCCTAGTCCCTCAGCTCCCAAAGCTAATGCTGCACCCCAAGGTCTGGGTTCCCATGGCAGTTGTGGTGCCCCTGGGCTGGCGTCTCTATCCTAGGGTGGTAATGACTCAAAGGGGAAGCAGGCGTTCTATAGATGCTTGCCAGGAAATAGGTTTACTCTCCAAGAGGGTCACTTCCAAACTGTTCCACACCAGCTCTTAGTGGACCCGAAGAGTTAGGCTCTGGGAATGGGCAGTTCAGGGACTCACCAGAGCTTCTGGCCATGACCCAGGCGCAGCCATCAGGCTGCTCCGGCCTCGGGCAGGGTTTTGGCCACTGCAGCCTGGTACCTTTGTGAAACACAAGCAAGATGATCTATTAGGAAGAGGAAAGGAAAAAATAAAACAGACATATAAGGTAATAAGCCCGAAAGTTGCACTCAGTTCCATAGACGTATAATTACTCTGTCACATTGCTATAAGTTTGTACATGCTGGTGTCTCTGGGGCTTCGCTGTAGGCAGGTGACAGGCATGGGCCAGCCCAGAGCACAGGACACCTTTCCAGGAGTCCTGGTCTGGAGTGTGGAGCAGGGCAGGCAAACTGCAGGGTTTGTAAGTAAAGATTTTATTGGAGCACAGCTGCTCATTGCGTTACATAGTCTCTGTGGCTGCTTTTGCAGTATAGCAGCAGTTGAGTAGCTATGACAGAGGTGAACTGTGTGGCCCCCAAATCCCGAAATAGTTACTCTCTGGTGACCCTTGGCATAAGGGATTCTTTGCCTCTGAAGCAAGGACAGGGAAAGTGGGTGAGGGATGGTGATTTCTAGAAAGTGGGCATCTGCAGAGCTTCCCTGCAGGTGAGAGGAAGCTTCGATGGGATGCCAGGTGGAGGTCCTGGGGACAGCCCTGGGGCCCCTGAGCTGGGGTGTAGATGTGGCTTTTCACAGCAGGAGCTTCTGCCTGGGTGGGGGCAGCGGGCCACACACTGCCCTGATGATCTCGTTGAGTCCTCATGCGTGAGATCCCATCTGAATGATGGCAGAACTGAGGCTCAGAAACTGCCCATGTCCAGGAACAACTGGCCCTGACCAAATCCAGATTCAAACCAGGTTCCCTGACACAGGGGACTGGCCTCTAATCTCTGTGGCCATAGCCAGTTCCGGGAGCCCCTGAGGGGTGTGGCTGCCATGCATGGTTGAATGGGTCTCTAGGTGAGCCTAGAATGAGTTTGGGACACCTGTGGTCTATTGGATGAAATGAACTCTGATAGGAAACGACTCCTACTTGTGACTGGGTCACACACAAGTACATGCTCCATTGGTGTCCACCCCTAGGGAGGAACCTGGGGAGACCCAAAAGGTAGAAGCTGCAGCATCAGAAAGAGCAACCCCAAGCTAGTTAGACCTTCCCAGTTGCTGGTGCTTTTTTGTTTTTTTAAAGCAGTTGGGGTCTAGGTACAGGTTACTTGCCATGACCACCTGTCTTCCCTTTCCCTGTCTTCCAGTATCGGAGGCATTGTTTAGAGAAGAAACACCCTCACAACAAATGACAGTGGTGCCAGTGACGAGTACCTTGTCAGATTGTTTGTAAATGAATTACCTTATGACCTTTGGCTCTCTGCCTACAAGAGAAGCTGGAGCTGGTGGAAGTTGAGCTCACATTCCGAGAATCGGGACAGGAAACGTTACCCTCAGCACAGGTCCCAGTTACCATGCTGGGTGTCTCCTGCAGAACTATGACTGGTGGCCAGTTCCTTCCAAGATGCTGGCAGGAGAGCTGTTCCAACCGCAGCCATATGTCACCCCCAAAGCTTAGGCCCAGATCTTAGTACTCAGTAAATTATCAAAAAAAGCATCTTGCTTTCTGGAAAGCAGGAAGTCTCCACGTTTTTTCCTTAATGTCAGTTCTCACCTGTGACTGCAGAGACACTCAGTGGTGCTGTCACTTCAGTGTCTGCCTGAGCTGGTGTGATCAGAATGAGCTGGGACTGTAGGTGCTCAGTGTGCACTGGGGCCCCTAGCCCTGAGGTCGGCACACGAGGCCTCAGCTTTCTGTCATCACAGGGCTCCTCAGAAAGAGGTTTGGCCACCTCTCACTTGGCTTCGGTCCCTCCGTCGGTTCCAGAGTGCACACCTGTGGGTGCTGGGGAGAGATAGCTCGCTCTTCACAGTCAATGGAGCAGGAGGCCCTGCTGCCACAGGTGAGGAGCTCAGCTTCTTGCCGGTTTGAGACAGCAGGGAGGGAATGAGGTGACCCTTTGCTGAGTCCCACACCCTGGCGGGCGGAGTTCCTGGAGTCCTCCAGGAACTCCACCAGTCAGTGCTCAGAGCTGCTCCATTCACAGCCAAGGGCAACGGCCAGTGGGTGACACGGCCACACAATCGGAAAGCAGCTGACCTAAGGGACCAGTTGGGGCATCTAAAGTCTCTCGCCCTTAACCCATGGATTAGACTTCCTCAGCCCAGCCTCACGCCCCCAGCATGAGAGGAAGCTGGAACACAGCCCTGCTGCCAAGCAAGAGCGCTCCCGATGGCTGAGGGAGCAGGGGAGCAGTTTGGGGAAGTCAGGGCCAAAGAGACCACCTCTGAGCCTTCTGCTTTCCCCCGTGTCTTTGTTTCATAAGGAGGGAAAAATAAAAACAGCTCAGGGTTATGTTCCTATCTCAGTCTGCTCAGGCTGCCTTAATAAAATCCCACAGACTGGGTGGCTTAAACAACAGAAGTTTTTTTCTCACAGTTTCAGAGGCTGTGAAGTCCAAGATCAAGGTGCCAGCAAGGTAGATTTCATTCTGAGGCTTTTTCTCTTGGCTTATAGGTAGCCACCATCTTGCTGTGAGCTCACAAGGCCTCTTTGTGAGAAAAAGTGAGCTCTCTGGTGTCTCTTCCTACAAGGACAGTAATCTTATCAGATCAGGGCCACACCCTTATGACCTCCATTAACCTTAATTACCTTCTAAAAGGCCCATCTCCAAATGCAGTCACATTGGGGGCTAGGGGTTCATTTGAATTTGGAGGAACACAAACATTTAGTCCATAGCAGTTTCATACAAAAAACATAATATTCCCAATTTTATTTTATATCGTTGTTTGGTTTACTGGGGTTTTCTTAATCACCCTCAGTACATCAGGAACAGAAGGAAATCCAGCAGTTTGACTGGGGGTGGAGGGTGCCTTTGTTTAGTTCTGTCTCCATGTCTGAGTGCCTCCAGCAGAGGCTGTCCCTAAGCTGAGCCTCTGGTCCCCAAGGCCTCCCGGTGTGCCAGCTGAGAGCCCTGGGGGATCTGAGAGGCGTGGCTGAGATGCTCTGGAACAGTCCACCAGGAACTGAGCTTGCTGTAATTGATGGTAACGGAGGTCTAATGACCATAATTGCGCAGCTGTGGTGCACTGGGAGGACAGGAGCACGGTGCTGAGGGAGCTGCGGGCTGCGCACGAGGAAGCGGCTGACAGCAAGCGAAGTCCAAATGCACTAGCATAGGATGGCAGCCCCCCACACAGTGACTCGTGGTAGTGACCAAGGCACAGGGCTTTCCTGGGTAACTTATTTTTTAAAGCTTTGTTTTTTCTCAGACATTTATACATTTGCAAAAATGTGTAACCTTAAATAAGGCTTGTACCATGTGATTGCCTCTCGTAATGGCACCTTCAAGAGACATGCTGTTAACACCACAGGGCCTGAATGTGATGAGTATGTTGTCTGTGCCCAAGTTCATGCACATCTGGGTGCTTCGGGTTTTTCAGAATTACGAATACTGTGGTAATGTGCCTCCTGTAAATACATCTTTGTTTACAGTGTCATTGTCCTGTTGGATAAATTCTCAGAACAGGAATATGGAGCTCAAAGATTATGCACTTGTCAATGTTAAAGATCTTTCTAAAACTCCCCTCCAGAAAGGCTGTGTGATGCATACCCTGTGAGGGGTACATGAGAAAGGCCCCGGTGTTCTCGTAACCGGAGAGTTTTAATTGGAGAATAGTAAGTCCTGAAGGTTTTTGGTATACTTTTTAAAGCTTTTTTGGTGTATATTTTTTAAAATCATCAACACCTAGCATGGTACCCGGCTTGTGATGTACTTTCAGATGAATGAAAGAAAGAATGCCATGTGTCCTGAAGCAGCCACGAATCTCATGCACACACCGGCAAGCAGGTACATACACACCTGTGTGCACGCACATGAAACACACTTGCATTAAGCTGCATGTTCCTTTCCCTAATTCGATTGAACCTGTGATGGAAGGTGTGGAGGTGGCTTCCTCCTGCATCCCAGGTGTCAGGCATGCGGGGGGCTCTGGGAGGGACTGGGTCCTGTGTGTCTTCCTCCACCCACTCCGATGCCTGGCCTGGACCTCAGCACTGAGGACGGAGCTGCTGAACAACATACAGGGCCTCAGCAGAGTGTCTGCCACACTCTTCAGAGGCTGGGCAGGGCTCTGAGGGGGACAGTTCACAAAGGTGAGTTTAGGAAAGGTCTTAATGGCCGGGTTTCTAATTTTGGGACCTCTGTGAGTGCCAGGGAGTTGTTGAAGTCTTTTGAACAAAAGAAAGGTATGATGAACACAGCCTTTGAAGTTAGTTGGCTTGCAGGTGTTTGTGAGGAGGGGAGGAGGCCCTTGCTCCACAGGTCATGGTGGGGAAGGGAGAGTTGGTGTGGTAGGGGCCCAGGAATGGGAAGGGTAAATGGGAGATCAGTCATCCAGGTGGAATCAACAGGATTTGAAAACAGAGAGACTAGGGAGAAGACTGTGAGGACACCACAGAGGTCAGCGGGGGACTGTCCCTCTCCAGGTCTGCACTGTGCTCCGGAGCACGGCAGCCCGAGGAGTTCTGTCCTGAAAGGCGAGAGGGCTGGACGCGAATCTGTGCCGACTCCCAGGGTGTGGCATCGTGGAACGCCTTCTCATCGTCAGGTGGGAACAATTCTCTCTGCCTCGAGGCAGCAGTAGGATTGTAAAATGGCAGGGGGGAGTGTCCTTCCTGTCTTCTTCTCCCACGTGCCAGGACACCACCAGGAAGGCTGACAGAGAGCTTGGGGAGCCCCGTCCCGCTGCCCACCCACCCTGGGGCCCCATTACCAGCCGACGAGAAGGGCAGCAATGCAGCTCCAGGTTTTGTTAACAGGAAAGTAATTACTGGATATTGAACCTGAACACTTTACAAAGGACAGCTCAGAGTGTGTGTATGTGTGTTTGTGTGTGTGTGTATACATATTTTTTCTAGCTTCTTCATAAATATGTTTGAGTTTCTTTGGCCATTGTCCATTGTGAGCCAGGAGGATGGGGGAGCGGTCGTTACAGGGAACAGGCAAATGCAGGTTAATTCAGAGAGCTGCCTTGACCTGTCTGTCTGAGAGTGTCCGCCTGCTGTGACTGCCTTCCATATCCATAGGGCCCAGACTGCGAGGGCGAGCACCGAGAGCACCGTTCTGAGTTGGCTGTCCAAGCTCATAGCTGCTGCCAGTGTGGGGGAACTAAAATTGACAGCTGGAGGGTCTTTTTTTTTTTTTTGAGATAGGGTCTCGCTCTGTTACTGGAGGCCAGAGCCAGGATGCAGTGGCGATATTATAGCTCACTGCGACCTCAAACTCCTAGGCTCAGGTAGGTAATCCTCCTGCTTCAGCTTCCCTAGTAGCTGGAACTACAGGCACATGTCACCACACCTGGCTATATTTGTTTTATTTTTTTGTAGAGATGGTCTTGCTGTTGCCCAGTCTGGTTTACAGTGTCATAAAGATAAAGATTGTTTGAGAATTGGGTCTCCAAACTGGAGGCTAGCAGCTAACTGAGAAAAGGGATGCTTTTCTTTTAGTTCTTTCAGAAGGAGTGTAAGTGCGGCCCGGTGGGACAGAGTGAGTGTTGAGAAGGGGCCCCAAGTATAGGGCAGCAGGAGTCTGCAGCCTGGTCTGGCTCTCCGGAAGGGGGTGTTCTCTAAAGCTCTGAGGCCAAGGGCCAGAGTGGCTACCAGGCTGCAGGGAACTCGCCATTGCTAGCAGCACACTTTTAAATAGGTGCGTGGAGTGAGAGGAGTGCTTCTGGGAAGGGAGAGAGCCGAACCTGAGTGTGTTTAGAAAGGTAGCTTGAGAGCAGGATCTGCTCCAACATAGCTCAGCAGGGATATGTCCTGATGCCCTTCTTCATGGTGACGGTTTTCAGAGATGGTTATGAAATTTTAGAAAACACAGAAAAACAAAATAAGAAAATAAGGCCAGAGCCAGGGCCACCGCCACCACCACCATCATCCTCCAGAGCCTCTGGGACCTTCAGTGCCACCGCTGCCCAGTCCCCCGTACTATCCCTCTCCTCACCATGCTATGGGAGAAGACCTTCAAGCAGCCCCACACCTTCGAACAATGAGTAAATGGTGTCTGACTTATCCAAGAGCAGCATCCTACCAAAATCCCGGTGATAATAGCACAAATACAAGGGTGAGAAGCAGCTTCCTGTCCTGGATAAAACCAAATTTCTTATACTTGATCATGTCAACACAAATGACGTCATCAAAATAATTAGAAGGTGCTTACAGCTTAATGCTAATCAAGCCTTCTTCCTGTTGGTGAACAGACATCATGGAGTGTGTCTCCTCGCCAGTCCTGGAGGTGTATGAAAGTGAGAAGGATGAAGACGGAGTCCTGCATGTGGTATATTCCTCCCAGGAGATGTTTGGAATGATACTGCCAGTGTAAGACTAGAAAAATGCATCTATTCTAGAACTTTTTGAACTCTTAGCAAGGAAAAAAAGAGACGTTACCAACTGAGATTGATCAGTTCATCTAATCACAGATCATCAAAACAGTCACGTTCCCACCTAGGAGTTTTAGGAAGTTGTTTTTGTATTTCAAACAGAAAAACTGAGCTCCAGATGAGCACATTCAGCTTTGGAAAACTATATTATTTAACCTAGGCTATCTTGTTTGCATTCTACGTTGCCAACAACAACAAAAAAAGAAAACAGACACCCTTGATCCCACCAGCTAGAGAAAAGCTTCTGTTCCTATCTGGAGTGTTGGTTTCCAGTCTGCTTTCTGTACATTGTCTGTGCTAGTGTCTGTTTCTGTTTGGCCAGACTCCGCCTCTCTCCCGGTGTCTCTCTTCCCCACTCAGGACACAGGCTTTGGGCAACAGCAGACTGAGCTGAGAAACAATCTTTCACTTCTTCATTCAGCCAACTCTTCAACTTCTTGTGGCCAATAGAAGAACGGCCCCATCTGACCTTAAGATGAGGAGCTGGGCCAGGCGCAGTGGCTCACACCTGTAATCCTAGCACACTGGGAGGCCGAGGCAGGAGGATCATTCGAGGGCAGGAGTTCAAGACCAGCCTGAGCAAGAGCAAGACCTTGTCTCTACTAAAAATAGAAAGAAATTATCTGGACCACTAAAAATATATATAGAAGAAAATTAGCTGGGCATGGTGGTACATGCCTGTAGTCCCAGCCACTTGGGAGGCTAAGGCAGGAGGATCGCTTGAGCCCAGGAGTTTGAGGTTGCTGTGAGCTAGGCTGATGCCATGGCACTCTAGCCCGGGCAACAGAGTGAGACTCTGCCTCGGGGGGGGAAAAAAAAAAAAGATGGGGAGCTGATTCAGGGTGTACCCCCCTGGGCCCGGGGACTTCATAGCCGTCGTCCATACAAGTGGACAAGGGAGCCCAGAGGAGGGTCACACAAGGTGCGATGTGAGAAGGACATGACCTGGTTGTGGCTTTGAGATGGAGGAAGGACTAAAGGATGAAGGTGCACGGAGGCCTCTAGGAGCTGGAAGGGCCGAGATTCTGTCCAGAGTCTCTGGAGGCCCTCAGCCCTTGGGGCGGCAGCCAGGGAGACCCTCTTCACACTCCACCCACACAACTGTTATGTAGTGAACTGCTGGTGTTTTAAAACACTAAGTTTGTGGGAATTTGTTACAGCAGCAAGAAGAAGCTCAGATGCTTTAATGTCATTAAAAAGTCTCTGAAAATATGATTGTTGGTGGATATATAATAACATCATTTTACAGATTATATTCTGGATCTACCATAATGTATTTAACCAGTCCCAGGTGATAGCTATTTTGGCTATTTCTAATTTATGTCCTTATTGTCAAATTAGACAAATTTGTATCTAATTTGTGTGGCTAATTTGTGCCATGGACCTTCACTGCCTGGGTACTTATGGATAAGTCTCTGCATCTCTGTCACCTCATCCCCCCATCCATGTGGCCTTGAATGTTTAACAGAATGTGGACTCTAGTCGCAGTCTTCCAATTTTTCTCATATTGCTTTTCCAAATTTTCATTGAGTAAAGCGTAATTTTGGAGAGGGAAGAATGCTATCCTCTGTTAAGTATCAGCTTTGTGGTCAGTCCTTGGATCTGCTTGCTACTTCTTTGTTGTTGTTGTTTAAAATTCTGGTTTATGAAATTTGTTGCATGTGTGCTTAATAAATGAGCACTAAGTGTAGAAGTGGGTGTCTCCAAGGGAAATCCCTGTAAGCATATCTCTTGAGCTCCTTCAGTTTTGACTAGTGAGTTTTTGACCAAAAAAAAAAAAAGGTTACCTATTATATAGGTAACAAGAAAGGGACACTTGTAAGTAACCATCTATATGATCTGATTAAACTGAATTGTTATCTTAGCACTTAAGTCAGTTAGTAGCTGACGTATTAAGACAGCTATTTCCAAGAAGATACTTTGTTTTTCTGAAAAGTCAGAAACTAGATCAACATCTTCACCTCCTTCCCCCGTTCCCTGTCTCCCTCCCCTCAGGAAACACCCCCGCCCCATCTTCCACCTGTTCCTTTCTTTGTAGCTGCAGACAGTTCTTCTGTCATTAAAGAAGCAAACAGAACACAGACACCCACGAAACCGTCCTCCTTGGGCCTGAACCTGCTCTGGCTCTTGCTGCAGCATCTCCTCCCTGCCCTGCCTGGCTCCCACGCTTCTCTGGAACTTGCTAGTCACATTCTCCCCCACTTACCCCTGCAGCTGCTTTTGCAAAGGTTAGCAACACTCTCCTAATGACTAAGCCCATTTTTTCACCTTCTGTGACTTTTTCTGGTTTTTCCTCAACCTACCTGATAATGCTTTCTTTCTGCCTCTTCCTCTGCTTGTCCCTTAAATGTTGGTTTTCCATTGGTTGTTGGTTTTCCATTTCCATTTTCAAATGGCCGCCTCCTAGATAGCTAGAGATACAGGTGTGTGCATAGAGATTTCTCACATACACCCCTACCTGCTGACGACCCCAAATACAGACCTGCAGCCCAGACAATTTGCTCAGCCCTCGACTCCCAGGAAGCAGCCGCCTCCCGGCCACCTGGACACCTGTGCTTAGCTGGGTCATGGGACCAGGCTAAGGCCACATTTTCACCCAGCCCCGCCTGCACAAGCTGCTGCTCTGTGCTGTACTTGGGGAGAATGTGGTGCCATTCATTGTGCCGCTCATGGCAGAGTGTGGGAGTCATTCTGGATTCTTCTGTCACACCTACATGGGGGGCGGGGCACGGATCCCATGGATTCTCTCTCTGACTGCCCTGTGGCTGACCTGAGGTCCCCGCAGCTGTGTCCACCCTAATGGTGGCTACTCCTTGACTGCTTCCCCTGAGCCTCTCAGTGGAGCTGGGACAGCTTTTCCAAATTGCAAGGCCAATTGTCTTGTTTTTCTGCTTGTAGTCTTTCAGTAGTTTTTTCATCTTTCTTTTCTGGTGCCTTTTTTTGTTTGTTTTTTTTTTTGAAACACGGTCTTGCTCTGTTGCCCTAGCTAGAGTGCAGTGGCATCATTGTAGCTCACTGTGACCTCAAACTCCTGGGCTCAAGCAATCCTCCTGCCTCAGCCTCCTGAGTAGCTGGGACTACAGGTACCACCACCACACCTGGCTAATTTTTCTATTTTTAGTAGAGATGGGGGCTCAGGCTGGTCTCAAACTCCTGACCTCAAGTGATCCTCCCGCCTCGGCCTCCCAGAGTGCTGGGATTACAGGCGTGAGCCAGCGCGCCCGGCCTCTGGCACCTTCTTGATCAGGATTTGCCTTGACAACTTTATAGCAACAACCTCACCCCCACCTGCACATACACAACGGACACAACAGCCCCACACCAGCACCGTCCTGTGCCTGGGCCAGCCATGCTGCTGCTTGCCTTCTGCGGTGTGCCCTCCTCCCCAGCACTTCTAGAGAAGCGGTTCAGTCTTCACCAGCACCAGGTGCCTCCACAACCCTACCCTGTCCAGGCCCTGCTACGTGTGGCCAAGTTCTGCCCACATGGGCTGCGCCAAGCTGCAGCCTGCCCCTCTCCTTTCCTCTCTAGAACACACTCCAGAGGGTGGCACTTGGACCAGCGTCATAGTGGGTTACTCGGTGTCTGTTACCAGATCTAGTAGCAAAATGAAGTATTCCTTTCCCCAGAAGGTGCTGTGCAAAATGTTCAGACAGAACACGGGTGCTAATGTTTTATCGTGGTTTGTTATCTCTCCAGAAAATGGATCCTGATTTGTTCCTGTCTCTCTTATCTAGCGGTAAGCATCCATGGCATTCAGGAGGAAGATCCCCCGCACGCTCAGCTCACCAGGCTGGATAACATGCTGCTGGCTGAGGGCGTGTCCAGGCCGGAGAACAGAGAAAGAGGAGGACCAGCGGTGGTGGCCGGCACAGCAACACCAGGTGGCTGTCCAAATGACAATAGCATTGAGCACTCTGACTACAGGGCCAAGCTGTCCCAGATCCGACAGATTTACTACTCTGAGCTAGAGAAATATGAACAGGTGATCTTTCTGCATGGAAGAGTTTCTATCATGTGAATGCGCATTTGTCAAAGCAAAACTTGGAACGCTAACCACCTTTCCTTTGTGGCGCAGAACAGGGAGTACACGCAGAGGTGGCCAGTGTTACTGAAAGCCCTTTCCATTGACTTCTCAGTCACCAGCCTGTGTGTGAGCCAGGGCGTGGCAGGTGGCCGGTTCAGTGTGGAGCCTGCCGCCCCCCGCTGCCCTGCTGCTCAGTCACAGGCTGGCCTGTCTGTGTCCCCACCGCAGGCCTGCCATGAGTTCACCACACATGTCACCAACCTTCTTCAGGAGCAGAGCAGGTTGAGGCCTGTCTCCCCCAGGGAGATCGAGTGCATGGTTGGCGTCATTCACAGCAAGTTCAGTGCCATCCAGATGCAGCTGAAGCAGAGCACCTGTGAGGCCGTGATGACACTGCGCTCTCGGTTCCTCGATGCCAGGTCAGGCACTGCCACTGCCAAGACCCCGAGGGTGGGCTCTGAGGAACGTGACAGGAATCAGTGCTGGCTGGGGTTGAAGATAGCTGGGAAGACGATCCTGAAGTATCGATTGCTCTTTTCAGAATTGCTAGAAAACCATAGCTGGGGATGGGGGGCTGTTCCTAGAGTCCCATCATATTAACGTGGACACTGAGGCTGTCTATCTTTGCAGGCGTAAGCGACGGAATTTCAGCAAGCAGGCAACAGAAGTGCTGAATGAGTATTTTTATTCCCATTTGAGCAACCCTTACCCCAGTGAAGAGGCCAAAGAAGAGCTGGCCAGGAAGGGCGGCATCACGGTCTCCCAGGTGATGTCCTCTTCTGCCACACGCCGCCCCCCCACCCTGTACCTGGAAGGGGTGGAAGGTTGAGTTTCATGAGGACAGCCAAGGAAATTAGTTTAATATGTGGAGGGACAGTGTGGAACAGGAGCCAAGTGTGAGGTTCTGTGTCGGCCCGCTTAGGCCCAGGTCCCGGCTCTGCACTGTGAATGTGGGACTCAGGCAGGCGCTGTCCTCCCTTAACTGTGAGACAGCAGCGCAGGTGCAGCCCCCAAGAGACCTGGGGACTCCCTGAGGGACGGATGTGGAGTGTGAGCTCCCTGAGGTAACGTGGGTGGAGTGTGCAGTCCCTGACCCTGTACCCTGCTAGTCTGCCCCTAGCGTCCTCTGGAATTGAGGGCAAAGGGGGGAGGTACTGAGGCAAAGAAACATTCCAGAGGGTTTTAAAGTGGGAACAGTAAGTGCAGGCCATGCCCAGGGGCAGTGTGAGTGTGCAGAGCAGGGCCTGGGCACAGCACTCCTGCTCAGGCAGGCACAGCCCCGCCTCTGTGGCAGCAGTAGTGGCAGGCCCTAACACACGGCATGGCTCACCGAAAGTCACCACAGCCCTCTGAGGTAGCCCCTTCTCCGCACTTCACAGTTGGAGGGACTGAGTTTCTAGTCCTCAGGCACCACGCTCTGTCCCCACCCTACCCAGGCTGAGTCCAGCTGCATCTCTGTGACAGAGAGCACATGGAAGCCCTCAGGGTCACACAGGGAGCGAAACATCACACAGGTGCCAGTCACATCTCCCTTTGCTCACCGGGAACTACTGTGGTGTCACCAGAAACAAGGCCAGAGCTGGAGCAGGGGGCAGTACCTCTGGGTCTGCAAGGCCCTGGGAGGACTGTCGGGTGCAGCTGCTGCATGGGCACCGCCAACAGTTGTCTGAAGAACACCCAGGCTCACTCCATGGCTGGGGCCTCTGGAGAGCAGATGGGTCTTGCGACTGAGACTTCATCTGGAGAGAGGGTTGGTTTCAGACAGGAGTTTAGAAAGCACTGTCCACGTTCCAGGCACTGTCCCACTGTGTAGCCTGGGCCCTGAGATCCCCCACCCACCAGTAGGAGAATTCGGTGCTAGAAGCCCCTTCCCACTTTGGTGGGACCACCAGGTCTTGGGACATCATGAAATGGCTGATGATTAGTTGAAGGGGAGGGTCTTTCAAATTTGGGTACAGACGTTATACAGGCTGTAAGGTTCACCAAAGAAGAGATGGGGAGCAGGAAGGGCGTGATCAAGGAAGGGTGTCACAGCAGAGGGCCATGGACATCTTCAGGACAGAATTAGCTCCAGCTCCAGGCTGAGGAGACCCGAGGCAGAAAGGGGGCAGGGAGCCCAGCCGAGGTGGGGCTAGTGGGGGGCCCCAGACAGCGGCTGCCTCAGCCAGAGGCCTGGGCAGGGAGTGGCTGGTGGCTCCTGAGCTGCAGCAGGTGGAGAAGATGCCTCAGCCAGGGCGGTGCTGTGTGCAGCTGCTCCCCATGGAGAAGGCAGGCCCTGGCCAGGGGCCCACCCTCCTCCAGGCATTGGGCCTCTTTCCTCCCAGCAGTGGGTCCTATGTCCTTGATCCCTCCACACAGAAAGCTTGCTCCTTGTCCCTCTAAAACACCATGGAAAGTATTTGCTGCCATTCTCTGCAGACCTAGTTCCACAAGTTCTGGAGCATTCCTTGTAGATAAGTGGAAGCCAACTGCTTACCTCACGTTGGTCAAGAGATGGCCGCCTCATGCCTGGGAACAGTCAGGGAAGAGGCACTATTTTAGGAGCAGGGAGCACACAGAGGCATCTTTCGTTTTACAGTTAACATTGCAAGGATCATGTAGGAACATTAAAGAAAAACTTTTTTTTTTTTTTTAAAGACAGAGTCTTACCCTGTCACGCTGCCTAAATGGAGTGGTGTCATCGTAGCTCACTGCAACCTCAAACTCCTGGGCTCAAGCAATCCTCCTGCTTCAGCCTCCCGAGTAGCTGGGACTGTAGGCACTCACCACCACACCCAGCTAATTTTTGTATTTTCAGTAGAGACGGGGTCTCGCTCTTGCTCAGGCTGGTCTCAAATTTCTGAGCTCAAGCCATCCACCCACCTCGGCCTCACAGAGCACTGGGATTACAGGTGTGAGCCACTGCACCTGGCCAAGATGAACACTTTCAAGGAGCAAAGGTCATCCACCATCCTACCCATCACTCAGTGTTTTCATAGCTTTCGTTATATGATGTGTATATTGCACTTGCTTTGGGATACTGAGCTGCAGCCCTGGGTGAGCACTAGGCGTCCCCATGCCTGTAGGAAGGCGCTGGCCTGGGGATGCTGACCCAGGGGTGATTCTGTTCCAGAAGACATTTTTTGTCATAACTTAGTGGGAGGATGCCCCTGACATCTGGTGGGCGGTAGCCAGGGACACTGCTCAACTCCCTACAATGCACAAGACGCTTCCACAGAGAACGATGCCGCCGCCAGCATCAGCAATGGTGCTGAGGGTGACAGGCCCCACCCCGGGGACTCCAGTGCTGGTTTGGAGTCAGACCTGGGCTCAAATTCCATCTTGGCTCTGGCCAGCTCTTTCACCCCCAAGCCTCTGCTTTCTTACAGCATGGGTGTGATAACAGCTCCTTCCCGGGTCGGTATGAAGAGTAGGCAAAGCAATATATGCAAAGTGCTTAAAATAATAATAATAAATAAAATAAGAAAAATAAAAGTGCTTAGCTCAGCACCTGGGTCATTCCAACTACCCCACCAGAGTTCGTCCTTGTCATTTGGTAAGTTCTGCACTGGATCACTTTCCATTCTTTCCTTAGACTGAACTCCCAGCAGTCTAAGGGTTACTGGGTCCCAGGGGACACATGTCTCCCTGGCTCTTCCTTTCCCTGCAGAGGAATCCAGAATGTGACCTGAAGCCTGCTGCCACAGGGAGCAGCAAGTGGCACTTGTCTCTTATGTCTCTGAGCGTGTCACAGACATTCCTGCTTTCCTTCCAGCTCCTTCCTCAGTCCAGGTTCCAGCAGCACCTTGTTCTTAAGGAGCAGAGTTTATGTCTCTCCCTTAAGATACGCTGGGTCCAGGGTGTTCTCAACCCGTGTGGACATTTCCCTGTGTCCACGGTTATCTGGCGCCACCTTCTCCGTCCCAGCCTCTGAACCAGCCCCCAGACTGAGTGTGTCCAAAGCCTTTTCCTCTCGGGCAGTGGGAGCAGCAGGCACCGCAGAGGGACCCCACAGTCTGTTCCCATCATGCCTCACACTGGCTCAGCTCCTCCAGCAACTTCTGTGTGGGTGTCCACAGGTCTCTAACTGGTTCGGCAACAAAAGAATCCGGTATAAAAAGAACATGAGGAAGTTCCAAGAAGAGGCTACCATTTACACGGGTAAAACAGCCGCAGATACCACCGAAGTCGGGGTCCCAGGGAACCACACCAGCTGTCCATCGACACCTAGCTGCGGTGAGTGAGTCTGGCCCAGCCCGGGGACTGTCGTCTGTTCCCATGTGGCCGGGACCACTGAGCCCATCCAGGGAGGCTGCCACGGGACCACGCTGCCTCTCCCCGGCTGGTCACTGTGAGCACTCTTTCCTCTGTTGTGTTCGCATTGACCACGGCCACAGTCCCGACCAACAGATACCAGCAGGCAGTGCCGGTGCTGCAGGGACAGAAACGCTGGTACCAGTAAGAAAGGACACAAGCAGTGTGGTGGGGAGAGGTCCTTCCTCCCCCTCCCCCCCCCACACACACAGCGCTTGGGAAGGGCCCAGGCCAGACGCCCACCAGCCTCTTGCTGGTGGAGGGGCTGGGTGGATCCCACCTGAGGGGTGCCACCGCTCTGCTGACTGCTGGCTTCTGCTGTGACACTCATCCTAACCCTCCCACCTCTTCCAGGTTTGTCTGGGCCCTTCACGCTGACCAGCGCTGGGGGTGCCTTTCTCACCTTGCAGACGCTGGCCTCTCTCCAGCCCTCCCCTGGAGGAGCCAGCCTGCAGTCCCAGGTAAGTCTGAGGCAGTCCTCCGCAGCCCGGGTGGGTGGCTGGTCCTCAGAACGGGCCACCTTGTTAGCCACCTCCCGGCCTGACCTCAGGGGGCTCCCTGGAGGTCCCGGCAACCACATGGTCCGTGTTGTGATGACTGTAGGTTGGCTGAACCACCTCCAGGGGCACAGCTCTGCGGGGCCCACTCCGCAAAGACTGTGCCTCACCCCCACCTCCGCCTGTGGCACGGTGATCACTCACGGCAGCCGCCAGGAATAGTCAGCAGACACAAGGCCCCAGAATGAGGGCTTTGGCTGTGGAGGGGAAGGATCCTCCTCCTGGGGGAGTGTGGGGAGGAGGTGGCATCTGTCCCTGGAGAGGAAGGGGCAGGGAGCCAGCAGGAGGCCTGGAGGAAAGATGGGGCCCTTTCCCCTGCAGATGTGGGGCCCTGTTGGGCTCACACCCACCACTTGCCAGGGCCGCAGTCCTGGGCAGGCGGGAGGGTTCTGCACTGGCACCTGCCTTCCTGCTGTGTGCTGAGGAGCTGCGGGTGCCCAGCTTGGCCAGAATAAGGCTTCGTTTGGGGACTAGGAAGAAAACGAGCCAGGGGTCTCGGACAGCTGACGTGCCCACCTCTCACAGGCCCAGCCTCCCCAGATGTTCACAGGGGCCTGACCCAGCTGCAGGTGGGGCTGGGGGGACCTGGTGTGAGGATTGTCCTGACAACACCACGTAGGCACAGGTGTGTTGTGCCCACCTCAGCCCTGCAGAGCCTACAGATTTCCTTCGTGGAGGTGTCCCCTGCAGAGCCAGGCAGCACCCTCCTGAGCGACCACTGAGGGGCTTAGAACAGACACTTCCTGGTGCTGTCGGCAAGGTCTACCCTGGCAACAGGCAGTGCGCACCCTACACCTGCTGCCCTCCCGTCACCATGGCAACCTCCAGCCAGGGCACAGGTGACAGGCCTCCTGTTGCCCTTTGCACCACTGTGGCTCAGTCCTGTGCCTTGTGCATAGCAGGCGTGGGTGTGTGTAAGATGAGTTAGGGGCTGAGGGTCCCGGCTAGCACCAGCCCTGGACCTACCAGGCTGTCCTACCCACCCCACGTAGCAAGCAGGTATCATCAGGGTCCTGGTGCAGATGCCACAGCCTGCAGGCACCCCCACGGGCACTGTGCCCGGCTTGGCTACCGTATCCTGCCTTCGTCTCTCAGAGCACCCCCCACCCTGTTGTGGCTCACAGCTACCTTTCCCTGTGCCTCTCACAGCCTGGGCTGGAACAGATGCTCCTGCACAGAGCCGGCAGCCCTCCCTCGGCCCTGGGCACCAGCCTGACCCCACCCCTTGCCCACTAACCTCTTCCTTTTGGGACATAGGCCTGCCATCCATTTTCCTGACTAAATGCCAGGTGTGGTGTGTCCATCCGAGGGCAGAGTGCCTGTCCGCAAGTGCACCTGCCTGAGCTGCTCTGAGACCGACAGGCCCTGCGTGCGCCTCGCCCTGCACAGTGGGGCGGGTCCTGTGGACAAACGTCCTAGAGTTGGTGGGCGCCACACCATCCCCGCACCGCAGATGGAGCCCCAACCCCTCATGAGGGGTGCCCCCTGCCCGTCAGCCATGGGCACTGCCCTCCTGGCTGCCCAGTCAGGCCAGGGTTCAGAGCCTCTTCCCTCTCACTGAGTCTTACTGTGACGTTTTGGGGACTGTCATCAGCTCCAGGCCTGACCTCGTCTCCCATCCCTCAATGTGCAGAAACCCCAGCTGCGCTTGATGCCACGTCAGTCCTTTGCCAAAGCCCCTGGGGCTGGCAGTGGAGGCCAGTTTCTCCACGTCTCAGGGCAGGTGGTGAGGCTGCCATGACCCAGACTGACCACTCTGTCCCTTCCTCCCCTCCTGGCTCCCCTCCGGGGTTACCTGTTGGTGTGATCTGAGCCTTCCAGGGCCCCTGGAAGGCCTGCCTCGGGGACTTGAGGGCTGGTGGTCACTGGTCTCAGCAGTCACCGCCTCTGATGTTCGGTCTCTGTCTTTTCAGGCCAGAGGTGGCTGGCAGGGGGCCACCCCCCCACTGTTGACCACCTCACCTGCTGGGGACCCTGGCAATGTCAACTCTGACGCATTTCGTTAAGTTTGGGGGACAAGCAGCAAGGAGTGCCACACGGGCTTCTTGTTCTGCACCTGCCACTGATGACCTCAGAGCACCCAGGACGAGGGAGACGGTGGCCCTGAGCCCCCTGTCCTGGGCCCTGCCTGCAGCGCTGGTCTGCTGGGATTTACGATGGCCTAAAACGCCACTTGTTCTCCCACCTCATTTGTTTTCTTAATCTTAGCAATTTTATGGTAAGACTGAATTGTCTCTTCTAGGACTTGTCAGATTTTCTCATTAAAATTTTTGACTCATTTTAATCTTGCTGTGTGTTCACTAAGAGATTGGTTTCAGGTTGTGGCTGATGCGGTGGGCACCAGTCACAGCTGCGAGTGTGTGTGATGTGCTGCAGCCCACCTGCACCACTGTGCGCCGCATCCCGCACTGTGGGTCAGCTCATTCTGTTCCGATTTAAATCTGTCCTGAGCTCAGAATTCTGTTGGGAATGGGTTTTGCATTTCCTGTTGTTTTTGCTGTTTTGCTGTTTTTTTTATTTTGTTTTTAGCTGAAAAGTCATTATAGACAATAAGCTTCCCAAGCACTTTTCCTGCAGTCTGTGCTGTGAGGTCCCACGAGCCATCGCTGGCCAAGGCTTGGCGCTCAGTGTCCCCCAACTCCTGGGTCTCCCTTCTGTCCTATGCCTGAAGCTTCAGAGGGACCCTCCCCCCACCCCCTTGCCAGGTCGTGGCTTCCTCGCCCCCAAATGAAGCTGACGGGGTGGAGCTGGACTGTTGGGAAATGTGAACGTGCTGCCAAGCCTGGAGCAA
Source organism: Eulemur rufifrons (assembly GCF_041146395.1). Classification (NCBI taxonomy): domain Eukaryota; kingdom Metazoa; phylum Chordata; class Mammalia; order Primates; family Lemuridae; genus Eulemur; species Eulemur rufifrons. Next base: position 6,935,262 of record NC_090984.1, on the reverse strand, counting down.
GTGTCCCCTGCCCCCCATCAGTGTCGTGGTCACCCCAACTCCACGCTGTTAGCCGCCACCATGACCAGTGACTGAGCTCCTGTCCGGAGTGTTCCGTCCCTTGACATGGCCCGGGAAGGCTTCCGTGCACCTCCACACCAGCTCACCCCAGGTCCCGGCCAGCTGGATGCGCCAGTGCCCTCCAGTTCCTCACCTGGCTCTGGGAGGGCTCCAGGCCAGGGGCCGCCCACACGAAGATGGCAGCATCCCAGCCTGCTCCATGAGGGCCGAGAGTGGTGGCCACCGCGCATCGGGGTGGGGGTCGGCCCTAACTCTGATCCTCACTGGGCTCCTGCCTGGCCCCAGCTCTGGCTGTCCCCAAACCCAGCCTCTACCACAGACTCTCCAGAGTCTCAGCCAGGGGCCAACAAGTCCCCAGGCCTCTGTGCACTGTGGTCAGGGTGCTCCCGCCTGCCGTGTCACCATACTGTGTCCTCCACACGCCTCCATTTCTGTGGTTTCTAAGAGCCAAGAACGGGATCTCAGCTGCAGGCAGTACCAAAGGGCCCAGGAAAGCACCTTCGTCCCTCCCTGCCCCATCCTGACCCCTTTCCCAGGTGTCTTCTGCTGCAATGCTCTGGGATAGGACACCCCAGCCTGTGTGGCCCAACTTGTCACCCAACATGTGCTGTTGCCCCCCTCACTTTTCCCCACGTGATACATCTTGGAGGGTGCTCCTCGTCCATCCCGGAGCGGCCACCACCTCTGTCTCTTGTGTAGCCCCAAGTGTGGGATATTCAGAGGATTCCCATCTTTGCTGCTCCCTGGAGCTCAGCCTTGTCACAGGGTTGATGGCATGGCCACCCTTCTTTCTTCCCTTGCTGCCTTGCATGCTGTCAGGGCAGGCCGGGAGAGCCGTCAGAGACCCCTCAGAGCAGCTGCGACGTTGCCACTGAGCCCTGCTGATCTTCAGCCCCGTTCCTGCCGGCACGAGCCGTTGGGTGCTGGGCAGCCCTGACATCCAGGGCCCTGGCCTCTGCAGCCTGGGGTGTTGTGGGGCCAGGGCATGACTGGATGGGAGGGGCACCTGGGGACGAGAGAAGGGAGACGTCGTCCCTCTGCCTGCTCGTGGCCATAGCGGGGTCAGCTTGTGGTCCTACCATGGCTTTGCCTCCCCACAGTGTCTTGTCTGGGTTTTCTATCATTTGCAGCCAAAAGATAGAAGGGACTCTCTCTCCCTGGCCTAAGTTCCTGTCATCGCACTTCGGGAGGCTGAGACGGGAAGATTGCCTTGAGGTCAGGAGTTCGAAACCAGCCTGATCAACATAGCCAGACCCGATCTCTACAAAAAGTAAGAAAATTTAGGCGGGGGTGGTAGCACTCGCCTGTAGTCCCAGCTACTCGGGAGGCTGAGGCAGCAGGATCGCTTGAGCCCAGGAGTTTGAGGCTGCTGTGAGCTGTGATTGCACCACCGCACTCCAGCCTGGGTGACAGAGAGACACTTTCTCAAAAAAAAAGGAAGAAAAACACCCATCAGGGAAGGTACCTTCGGAGGCAAGCCCTGCAGGAGGTGAGCGAGGGCGCACACCGGGGCACCGCCTGGCCCAAGATACCCACAGACAGGGGAAAGGCTCGCAAGGTGCCAGCACTTGGGGGCATCTATCATACTCAGTCTGTCCTGGATGATCCAGGCAGTGTGTGGCCAAGTGTCCCTGAGCTGGTGGCAGAGGTGAAGGTAAAGCCGCAGGACTTGCTGTGAGCAAGAGTCGGGGTGCCTGGAGTCCGCGGAACAGACAGGGAAGGTGGGGGGTGTTCAGCTCCGGACTGTCAGGCTTGAGGTGTCTGTCTCACAGCTGGGCGTGCGAGCCACGTTCAGGGGAGACGTCTGCCCCAGAAAGAGCAGTTTGGAAGTCAGGAGTGGCCAGAATATGGGACGGAAACCAAGAAAGGATGTCATGGAAACCAAAAGACAGACATATCAGGAGCAGACGTGAAGCTCCACCAGGATAGAGAAGGGACTGCTGGACCCAGCAGCAGGAGTGACAGTTTCAGTGGCGCGGTGGGGCCTCAAGTCAAGAGAGAACGGGCGGCTCCAGCAGTCAGCTCTCGAGATTCACAGCAAAGACATCACCAGGGGACTTGGGGTGTGGGAGGGAAACGGAGGCAGCAAGCGACAGAGAGCTGCTGGGCAGGTCCTGGGGGAGGGTGGGATGTGCTAGGGCAGCCCTTCTGGGCGCTGGAGACAAAGCAGCCACGTGTGTGTGTGAGGCTGGCGCTGAGCCCTTGGTCTGCGTTGCCTGCGGCTCTCCTGCGCCCTCTTGTGGCCGTGGGGTGACTGCAGGTCACGTTTCGGAAATTCAGAGCTAGACCCTCCCCCAGGTCCAATTCCGCACATAAAGTCCGCTTTGTTAACGTTTTGTAGTGCGCTATTCAGATATGCCCAAGACGTGACCGCACGACAGTATTGGAGCCGTGAAGATGATTACAGGCACGCAGGGGAGTCCTGGGGACTCACCCTCTGAGCTCTCCCGCACTGCCTGCTGGGTGTGCATGTGACAGGTAGGGACACTGAGGCTCAGAGGCTTCCAGACCTGTGCCCCGGGCCCCCTCCCCATTAGGAGGGAGCAGCACGGGGGGGCTCTGAGCCTAGAGGGAGTGGTGCTGGGCGGTGGTGGGACTGCCCTTCGGTACAGCCCTCAGGAGGGCAAGTTTCTGGAATCTGTTTCGATTAAAAAGTGTACACACGCTTTACCCCATCATTTCCTTAAGACCTTTTCTATAGATCCATGTGTATGTGTGCAAAGGGTGAGGCGTTTATTGCCATATATTTTGTAATTGCAAAAAATGGGAAACAAATGTCCATCGAGCCAGTGGTTTACCAGGCATGCAGTGAAATACTGTACGGCCGCTAGAAAGGCTGGAGTTAGCCAGGTATGGTGGCACACGCCTGTGGTCCCAGCTACTCGGAGGCTGAGATGGCGGGATCCCTTAAGCCCAGGAGTTTGAGTGCAGCCTGGGCAACATAGCAAGACCACATCTCTTTTGTTTATTTTGTTTTATTTTATTTCTTTTTTATTTCTTTTTTTTTTTTTTTTTTTTTTTGAGACAGACCTTGCTCTGTTGCCCCAGGTAGAGTGCAGTGGCATCATCATTAGCTCACAGCAACCTCAGACTCGGGCTCAAGTGATCCTCTGGAGGAGATGGGACTACAGGCGCACACACCACACCCGGCTAATTTTTTCTATTTTTAGTAGAGACGGGGTCTTGCTCTTGCTCAGGCTGGTCTCGAATACCTGAGCTTAAGCAATCCTTCCGCCTCCCAAAGTGCTGGAATTACAAACGTGAGCCACCGTGCCCGGCGACTTCTCTTTTTTTAAAAAAAGGCTGAAATGGCATCTCCACACAGGAGTGAGGAACCTGCGGCCTTAAGGCAAAATGAGGCCCTCTAGGTCCTAAAGTGCCACCTTTTGACTGAATCCAAATAAAATTGTTTTATTAAAAGGAGTGCAGCAGAGAAAGATGAAGCTTTTCTTAACGCTGATGCTTAAAAAAGAAGAATCTTGAAATCAAAGGGCCTCAGGTTCCCCATGCCTGGAGGGTGACAGTTTGTAAAGATTTTTTAAATGGGGGGAGGGAGACTTTTATCCAGATATCTCTGGAAGAAGACAGTAGTCACAGACCTGGCCTCTAGGGAGGGAACCAAAAGGCTGGGGGATGGCAGGGGAGACAATCTCATGGTTCTCTGTGCAGATGCTCCCCGACTTATGATGGGGTGATGTCTGGATAAACCCATCGTAAATTGAAGATATTGTAAGTTGAAAGTGCATTTAGTACACCTAAACTACCTAAACATGTTCAGAACACTTATATTAGCCTACAGTTGGGCAAAATCATCTAACACAAGCCTATTTTATAATAAAGTGTTGAATATCTCATGTAATTTGTTGAATACAGTACTGAAAGTGAAAAACAGGATGGTTGTATGGGTACTTAAAACATGGTTTCGACTGAATGCCTTTGCGCTATGTTAATATCAAAAAATTATAAGTGGAACCAGTATAAGTCAGGGTCCATCTGTATACCCTTGGACACTTTGCATTTTAGAAATCCTTAAGAGAGGCCAGACATGGTGACTCATGCCTATAATCCCAGCACTTTGAGAGGATTGCCTGAGGCTAGGAGTTCGAGACCAGGCTGGGCAACAGAGCGAGATCCTGTCTCTGTAAAAAATAAAAAACTTGGCCGGGCGTGGTGGCTTATGCACCTGTAGTCCCAGTTACTGGGGAGGCAGAGGCAGGAGGATCGCTTGAGCCCAGGAGTTCGAGGCTGCAGAGAGCTATGATAACACCACTGCACTCCAGTCTCAGTGACAGATTGAGACCGTGTCTCTTAAAAAATAAATAAATAAAAGTAAAAAAAAAATACCTAAGAGGTTGGTGTAGGGAGGTGAGTGAGAGCCCTTGGAACTGGGACCACTACCCTCAGCCTGTCCTGCTTATTATCCCCGCTCTGACTGGGGCCTGCACGTGCGTTATCAGGGGTTGCACCTGAGAGGGGGCTCATCTGGAGGGGGAACTGGAAGCCAGGACACGGGGAGGAGGTGAGCAGGGGGACGGGGTGAGGCCCAACTGCTGTCTCGCCACTGGCCACCAGGGGTCGCCCTGGCCCGCAGATCCTGCTGAGAGCACAGAGCTAGAGGCCTGGAGACCTTCCTCTTCTGGGCTGGGGACCCAGGGACGTAAAGCCCCTACCTGGGCAGCTTTGGGGTCTGAGAGCTGATTCATGAAAAGAGCTGGGCTCAGGGCAGGACAAGTTATCCATCATGTCCCTGGTAATGCGTTTGACCTTCCTCCCCAGGTCTGGGTACCTTCCCAGACATTTGCATATATGTATATTGCTGGCATATAATTTGCATGATTTAGATGAATTAAATTTGTGTGGCATTTACATAGCTCTTCATAAATTTGTCTTCTGTGAGCCACTGACAGTGACAGTGACTGGGGATCTGGGTCAGCCTGGGCTGTCACTGAGGTGGGTGGAGTCTGCCTTCCCCTAACCAAGTTCCAAGAAATCACATCTTTCTTTTTTTTAGAGGCAGGGTCTCTGTCACCCAGGCTGGAGTGCAGTGGCATCATCATAGCTCACTTCAGCCTCAAACTCCTGGGCTCAGGCGATCCTCCTGCCCCAGCCTCCTGAGTAGCTGGGACTATAGGCATGTGCCACCATGCGGGGCTAATTTTTCTTCTTCTTCTTCTTTTTTTTTTTTTTTTTTGTAGAGATAGGGTCTCACTATGTTGCCCAGGCTGGTCTCAAACTCCTGGCCTCAAGCGGTCCTCCTGCCTCGGCCTCCCAAAGTGCTGGTATCACAGGTATGAACCGTGGCACCCGGCCCACATCTCAACTCAACTCTCCATTTAGTTGAGGCAGAGGCCAGTGTCACCGGGGCAGGGTTCCAAGCAGTTGGACACAGGACTGGTTCAGAGTCTTGCGTCAAGGAGGCCACCCAAGAGGTCCCAGCAGGCATGTGTGCTCTCACCAGCTCCCGGCCCGGGCTGACGCCCTGACCCGGTTCTGGGCAGGAAGGCTGCAATACCCCCCTTGATCCCCACGCTAACCTCGCCCTCCCGATGGAGGAGAATCCTTTCTGATGTTCGTCGTGCCAGCTGGCAGTGGATTGGCGAGGAACGGGGCTGGCCTTTGGGTTAGACTGTTTGAAACGGTGGCTGAACACCTGCCGTGTGTGATCCTGCCGGGCGCGGCCACACAGCCCCCATCACATGCCGGGGGGTGCTGGGCCAGCAGATCTCTTGGGGGTCCTCATTTGGGGATAGTGAGAATTTGGAAAGCGGGGGTAACACCTTCAATCAAAACATATCTCCATCTGTAGGAACCTGAGCTCAGGGAGCCGGGGGACCTGCATGCTAAATCGGGACACTGGAGCAGCCTGGAAGGGACCCCGCCGGCCCATGATTGCACTGATTTATGCAGGAAGCACCGAGGCCGACGCTGCCAGGGGACAGCTCAGGGAGGGGACTGGTGCCGTTCTCACTCACCTCCCTCAGCTGAAGCTTTGGGGGATGGAGGCACACGGAGGGCAGCTGGGGATGTGTGTGCAGGTCCTGTCCCCCAGGATCCCCAGGCCCCCACCCTGCCACCTGTCTGGGGCCTTCATAGGCCCTTAGCGGCCCCTGCAGCCCCCTTCGGACGCCCTTGGGCTGGTCCCACTGCCTGGCCGGGGCCTCCTCACACCAGGCACCCCTGTAGGAAGGGGCTGGACCCTGCCAGGAGCCAACCCGACCTGCCAGAACCCGAGAGAGGGCTGGGGATCCCGGGTTCGAGTCCTGCCTCTGCGTCCTTCATGCTGCCCACTCTGAGCCTGTTTCCCCCTCTGCGAAATGGGAATAGCAGGAGCTTCCGCCCCGGAGGCCTGGTGGGAGTCACGCGCACACAGTAAGGTGCTGAGCACTGTGTCCAGGCAGGGGTGCTCTCGGGTCAGAGGCTATGTTGTCCCCTTTTGCCTATGGGGACATACAGGCTGGGAGAGGGAGCCGCTCCATTCGTCTGCCAGGCTGTGAGGGCTGGAAGGTAGACACGAGGGTGGACTGGCCTTAACTCCCTGCCCCTTCTATTCTGGGCGGCCAGGCCTATTCCAACACGAATAGGACCCGGGCGTGTTTACTACCAAGCCCTGGCTTCCTTTCCCTCTCACAGTCCACTTCCTCGCTCCTTTGTCCCCACCGGCCCTACAAGATCCGTCTTTGAGGTCATTGCCTTCCTCACCAACCCCCTCGATGAGCACACTCCCCCCACAGGGCTTTGCACTGGCCGCCCCCCTGCCTGAGCACCCTCCCCTGCCCTCTTGCCTGGCTCACTGCTGTCCTCCTCCCAAGACTCCTCTTCTCTGGGCCCAGCCCCTCTTGCCAGGCCCTGATGCCCCAGAGTGAGTCCCTGACTCCCCACCACCCTCCCCGGCTTTCTTCCCCACCAGCTGCTGGTGGCCCCAGACCTCGGAGGGGCGGGGGCCCTGGCGTTTCTCCTGCTGGGCACGGTGTTCTGACCGCCATCCTGGGGTAGAGAAGAGGGCAGCTGGGGCCTGGCCCTGGCTGAGCTTGCTCTCTAGGCCTGTGGCCCTCACACCCTGGGGCTGGAATCGCCCCCTCCGCCACGCATGGGGGAAGCGGGGAGCTGTGTGGCTCTAGGGACAAAGCTGCCCCTCTCTGGGACAAACCCTTACACCTACCCGGCCAATGGGGGTTTTCTGGACCAAAGCAGGTCCTGGGGCTGGGGGAGGGGAGAGGAGAGGCATGGTCTGTGTAGGGGCAGGTCTCCAATCTGTCACCCCACATGGGACTTTCATTGAAGTTTCCTGGCAGCATCTGGTTTAATTTCACAATCTCTACCGTGAGAGGGGAGGAAGGGCAGGCAAATACTTGGGTCACGGCCCCACCCCTCTCTGGGACCTCAGCCTTGTCGCCCCTCGTTCAGGACCTGGCTCTGGCCCCTCCCCTCATCTGGTCCCACCTCTGTTGGTGCTCTGGCCCTGCTCCTTTCTCCCTGAAGCCCTGCTCCTCTCCCTGCTGCTTTGAGCCCTGAGCCTTCTGCACCTCCAGGGAAGCCGTCAGGGTCACCTGGGACAGAGGGGAGGTTCAGAAACAGGTTCTGGCCCTGGGGGATTTTGCTGCTGTCTCTGGTCCCTAGACCCCCTCCCCAGGCCCTGGGTGAGTGGGGCATAGCTCCAAAACCCTTTCGGGTTCCCCTCACGGCCACAACCAGACACCGTCCCAGGGCCACCAATAAGGGTGTGATCCTGAACCCTAGTAGACATTTCCAGATCCCCTGGGCCATGTGTAGCAAGATTTAGAGGAACCCCCAAATCCAGGTCAGAGGAATATCAAGGCCAAGTTGGGGTGTGCAGTGGCAGCTTCAGGTTCCCCCACAGAGCAGTTCCAAGAAGGAAGTTTCCAGGGCCCCTTCATCAGTGTCTGGTGAGGCCCTGTGCTCAGTCCCTAGTAAACATTTCTGTCCCCCTATGATTCTGGGGGCCCAATACACCAGGGCCCTGGAGAAAGTCTGGAGGCCCCCAAACTCTAGTGAGGAAATGGAGACCCGAATCTGAGTGCCTTGGGGAGTCTCAACCTCCCTCCCCCAACACTAATGCAACATCCTCCCGTGGGTGGGTGGCAGGAGCTGAGGCTGCCTGGGACACCCCAGCTCAAATTCCTGCCTTCTCGTGTGTGTTACTGAGGGTCACAGTTGCAGTTACTGAGCACCTACTGCATACCAGCCTTGCATTCACCAAGACCTGAAGAGGCAGAGGCCTTTGTTAAGTTTAGTCCCCAGCTGGGAAAACTGAGACTGTGAGGTTGAGTGGGGACAGGGCCTGGGTCAGACCCCAGAGGATGAGTTTTGCACTCAGGAGTCTCTGTAGTGACCCAGCAGGGGGACCATGGGAGCCATGGAGGACGTGGGAGCAGGAGAGTAACCCAAGCCAAGCAGAATGTGGAGACGCCGGCCGTGCTGCGTGGCCTGGGCTGCAGCTCTCCCTTTGGCCACCAGGGGCCATCCCAGCCTGAAAAACACGAGGTTGCCCAGGCCCTTGTCCTGGAGCCAGCAGGGAACCGGGCCTACTTCCAGAGCCTGCCACTGCGACCTCAGGAGGGAAGTGAACCGCCTGAGCCTCAGTCTGCTCCCTTGCAGAGTGGGGCGATACCGGGACCAGCCTCACTGGGAGAGGTAAGTGAGCAGATGCAAGTAAAGTGTTCAGCATCCAGTAGGTGCTTAATGGATGTGTGGGCTACTTCTCAGGCAGACGGACAGATGGATGATGCTGAAACCTGGCTACTGGGTGTTTTTTGAGGGAGACACTCAGGGCCATTTGGGACACGCTGGATCCAAGGGTCCTGAGGAAATGTCCAGTGGTCTGGGGGGCTGGGCCCGGGGATGCGGAGCACTCAGGCTGCGCTGACCTCCCTCCCTGTGGCCAGCGGAGCCAGAGCTTCCTGTGGGAAATCGGCCCGGTGACAGGCTCCTGGCTGCCTGGCATGACAGCTGGAAAGGGGTGAGCTCCCCATCATCGGGGGTGTGCAAGCAGGCAAGGGGTCTTCAATAGCACCTGAGCCAAGAGGGCCAAGCCAAGAGGCCTGATTCTCCAAGGACTCACCAGGAGGCGAGTCTCAGCCTCACAAAGCGGGGCTGAGGGTGGCACCGCCCAGCCACTGGATTCCCCAGTCAGACAACAAGCTCCAAAGGGTTAGAGAACGGACATTCCTCGGCTCCGGGCGCCCAGCAGGCCACTGCTGCCTGCTGAAACGTAAGCTGGGCCTGGCCCCGTGGGCTGCGTGTTTTTCCAGTGGCTTCTTTAGCCACAGCCTGACCACAACCCAGATTCCGTTGGGTCGGCCATTTCCAAGTGTTTATGTTCAGCTGGGCCAGACAGCAGGCGGGGGCCAAGGCCAGGGGCCCAGGCCTCCCAAAAGGCCAGCGAAGCACCCCCAGGCCCTCACCCCGACATCCCTCTGCCTAGAAGCCCCCCACTAAAGCCACTCCATGGCCAGTTCACAAAAAAGGTGGGGGCCGATCTTGCTGAAAAGGCCCAGGCAGAACCTGTGTGTCCCATGGGGAGGGCCCTACCACCCTGGCCAGGACTGCAGGTGCGAAGACAGGACCCTGACTTATCTGAGCTGCACTGTTCTGGCCTTTGAACTTTACAGTCAGCTTGGGACCAGGTTGGCAGCCACAGTCGCAGGTCAGAGGCCAGGGTTGTGTGTGAACAGCCCTGCCTTCCTGTGGAAGCCCAGGCAAAGTATTTCCCTCACACAGCCTCAGTTTCCTCACCTGTAAAATGGGGATAATAAGAGAACTTGTCTTAAAGGTTGTTGACAAGATCCAACCCAACTCATGGCAGGTGCTTCACAAACCTGAGGAATCTTCTGTCCCTCCTGGCTGGGTCTGGCTCTGCCTCCCCCGTCTGACTGAAAGCTCCCTGAGGGCAGAAGCTGGTCCTCAAAAGGAGGTAGTGAATTGGGGTTTGTCTGACTGTCTTCCTCCCCTGCTCAAAATCCTCACAGACAAAGGTAAACTCTAAAACTAGCATTCAAGGCTTTTGGACATCTGATCTGGTTTGGCAAACTCCTATTCACCTTCCACAGCCCATATCAAAATGCCCTCTCCTCCAGAAAGCTTTCCCTGGGCCCTCCTCTGGGGTTCCCCCAGCCCCTGGCCCTCTTGCTAACCCAACCCTGACCCTATAGGCTGTGGCATCTGTGACCAGTGCTGCCTGTCCCTTCTGACTGGGCTCTGTGAGGCATTCCTGGGGCCAAGTTTGTGCACCCACAGGTCTACATGTAGACGTCACACGGGAGCACGTGTATGCCCATCTGCGTGTGTGTCCCCGTGCTGGGCCCCAGGACAGGCGGCCAGGCCAGCTCCCACCAGACAGTGGCATCTTTATGAGGCAGAGGGAGTGGGCTGAGCCAGGCCCCTTTACGACGGCGCCACAGGCAGACGGGGCTATCCGGCTCGGCTGGGAGCTTGCTCCTCCACCAGCCCTCAGCCGGGAAGATCCGGGGGGGAACAGCGGGCCGCAGCCTGCACTCTGTTGGCGCCAGGCCTTGAGTGCCACAGTTAAAACTCAGCTCCATATGGGGCGAGGGGGGGCTGGGGCCCAGGGACAGGCCGAGTCCTGAGTGGGAGCCCCCGCCCCCGCCCCGATGGAGGCCCCGCCAGGCAGCCTTCGAGGACATACCTGAGGTTTGGCAGCACCCTGGCCTCGCCGGCCCCCGGGGCTGAGTCAGCAGGAAGGGATTCAGGACTTCCCTGGAAGAGCAGCTGGGGCCCTGGGGCGCGCCCCCAGCTACCCCTCCCCAGTGCCCCGAGCGAGTGGGCTGCGCTGTGTGCGCCAGCCTGGCCGGGTGTGCCGGCTGGGCCGGAACCACGGAGGGTCGTGGGCAGCTGGAAGCAGCCGTCACTCGGGCTGGCCGGGGCGTCCGGGGTCAAGTGGATCGCGAGGTCGGGCGATGGGTGGGTCGAGGGGGCACGCCACAGGTGGGCACAGGTGGGCACAGGTGGGCACAGGTGGGCACAGCTGCAGGCACTGAGGGTGCGTCTGTCTGCCCATGTGGCTGTGAGGCGGGGGTACAGTGCCCAGCATGTCCTGTGTGCATGGCGTGTCGGGCCCCATGCACTTTTTGGGTGTCACTGCCTATGTGGCCGTGCCACCAGTTGGGTGACAAGAAGGTAGTAGGGAAGTATGGGAAGGAGTATCTGCCTGCAGGGGACAGGGACAGGGTGTGACCTCAGGACTGATGATGGGTGTGTCTGGCTGTGCGTGACACATCCACCCTGTGTAGGGTGACGTACGTTTCCCTGTGTCCACCTCCAAAAGTTGGTGTCTGCTGCCCCGGCCGATCACTGGGATCTCCTCCCTCCCACCTGCCCAGACCCCCGGGCCCCAGGACCTGGGGTCTGGCCTCAACCCCTGCCCTGGAAGGGCTCAGGCAGTGTGACGTCAGCAGTCACCTGGCCTGCACTTCCCCGCTGGCACCCTGCCTTCGTTTCCACCATTAAAGCGCAAGCACTTCCCCCCCCCACCTGACCGAAGCCAGATCTCCCCGCCAGGCTGGCTCCAGGCTTTGGGGTCTGAGACTGGGTCCTACCCAACACGGAGAGCTGATGAGAGAGACAGATGGGGCTGGGGAAGTGGTGGGTGGCTGCGCCAGGTCCACGAGGCCCCGATACAGGAGCCAGGGATGTTCAGCCAGGACAGGAGGTGGCTGACAGGGAGAGGGCACTGGGCTTCTGGGTTGGGACCCTGCATGGGCCAACAAGTGGGAGGGAACAGACCCTAGTTTCATGAAAGAAACACTTTCCAACAAGCTGAATCCTGCACCAGTTCCAGGGGAGTCTTTGTCACGAGACTTCTATAGCCCTCCCCTTCTCCAGCACCTTCTGTGGCTCCCTATCACCTGCCAGAGAGAACTCAGACTCCTTGCTCAGCATTCAAGGCCCTGCTCACTTCCCTTATGTATCTGCCTTCTGCTGCCCTCCATGGAGGTTCCACTCCTCCGGCCTTTGCATATACTTTTCCAGCTGCCTGGAATGCCCTTCCTGCCTTGCCCACCTGGCAAACTCCTATACCTCCTTCAAGACCCCACCTCCTATGCCCCCTTCTCCAGGAAACATTGCCCTTCCCCCAAGCCGACAATGTCCCCATTTGCTGTGTGACCCTGCCTGGGCAAACCCCTTCAGCTATGAAAAGGGGGTGAAAATCACCTTCCCTGAAAGCATATTTTAGGGCCCCAAGACTATAAAAATATATTAAATGCCCTTAATGTGAATTAGGCCTTGGCGGCAGGGTGGGTGGAGGGGCTTACATCCAGTCGGCACTCAACGTGTGTTCATTTTTATCTTCCTCCTCTGGGACTCTGCGGTTTTAAGACTCTTGTTTTAAACAGTTTACTGTTGCAAGGTTTTTCTCCCCATCGTGGTACTAGGAATTTTAAGAACCCCTGGTTCTAAAATTATAAAAGCCTAAAATGCCGTGAGTGGGACCAAGGGCTTCCTTGTGGCCTGAGCTGACCCCAGGGTGGCTGGAGCTGGGGTCTTTGTGGGGGGGGCTCTCATGCCCCCTTGCGTCCCCAGCCTGAGGGGCGTGGTCTGGCAGCCCCAGTTTGGGGGGGGGGGCAATGGATTTACCAGGAGGCAGATGCTGGCCGCAGCTCCAGGACGAGGGAGGGGTGGTTTGGACACCCGGCTGGAGGGCTGCAGCGGGGGAATGACAGCGTACAAAGGCTCAGGGCTGTCAGCTCAGCGTGATGGCTTCCTCCTTCTGGAGCCTCAGTTTCCTCATCTGGAAACTGGAGCCAGAAGCTGCGCTGTCCGCAAGGGTGGGGAGGGGCCGGGGCTTTAGCCTGGGCGGTGCCATCCTCCCGAAATGCCCCGCCTGGCCCTGCCGCAGCTGCCGGGGAGGGGGCTTCAGGAGGATGCCCGCGCACCCCTGCTCGTGCTAGGGAAGAAACCGGGGGCTGGGCCAGCTGCCCATCCCAAGCCCGGCTGGCCGCCCCAAGCCTGGCAGCGGCTGAGGCCCCAACACTTCCTCAGTGAAAGGTATTTGGCCGTGGAGCCTGACACCTCATCACCATCGGCCCGGACACTGCAGCCAGTTCGCCCGCAGGCGGCAGAGGGCGGCTCCCCCATTCCCGCCACTCCCAGGACCCCACTAGGCCGCCCTGAGCAGGGCTCTGGGGCAGGCGGGCCTGGGGTCTGGGTTGCTTTGGGTGGGGGCCTGTGGCCTCTGAGCACCCCTGTCATCTCGGGGTGTAGGCACAGTAAGTCCTGGATAAATGCGTGTGCCCCTTCCCCCGCCGGGTCCCTCCGGTCTCCCGTCCGTCACAGACTATCCAGGGCGGGGCTGGGGGGCGAGGCCTGCGGCCTCCCCGACGCGAACTCCAGCAGAGCCCTGGGGCCACCATCGGAGACCGGCAGCGATGCCCTCAGATTTGCCGGCTTCTCCAGCCTCCAGGGCCCCACGTGGGCACGGGAGCCTTTGCCCAGAGCAGGAAATGGCTTGGTGAGGGCTGCAGAGGTCGGGCGTTGCCCAGGCCTGAGCCAAGGGTGGCCAAGGCCAGATGGAGCAGAGCCAGGGGCCTGTGGTTGAGCACTGACCCCAAGCTGTGTTGGGGTCTGCAGTGTGAGCCCATCTCCCCCACCCCAGAAGGCCTGGCTTTCGCGGGGCCCCTGGTATTGCCGGCACAGAGCTGATGCCTCTAACGCGACTGAGGGTGCGGGGAGGTGGGCGAGAGGACAGGTGGGTGACTGAACAGGAAGTGGGTTGGTGTGCAGAACCCCACACCCCCCTCCCTGCTGGCACCCCTTCCCTGGGGGTGGTCAGCTGGGGACAAGTCTCCCAGCCTTGTGGGTGGAGGTGGGCCCTCCACCCACACCGTAGTGACATCTTCCAGGGACTAATGTCCCCTGGCCGGGGGAATCAAGGGAGCTCAAGGCTGCCGGGCCATCCAGGGAGCCCCTGTTCCTGCTGGATTCATGCCAGGGCCAGGGCCAGGACCTCGGTTTCTCTACCTGGAAAATGGGCGTGTGGTCAGAACAGTGCCTGCCCATGGGGTGTCAGGAGGACTTGTATGGCCACATGCATGTGGAGTGCCGGCCAGATGTGATTCTGTTTCCTCCAGACTGAGGGGCCCAGCTGGGTCAGAGAGCCCGAGAGCCTGGCCTCGGCAGCCCTGCCACCATGTGGCTGAGGTGCGGCCGGCGGTGCTGCGACCTGGCTGAGGAAGTCCAGGGTGACCTCGCTTGCTGCCGCCTGCTCCGGACATTCCCCTGCCAGGCCCTTCCCTGCCCGCTACAGCCGCAGGCACGCTGCCAGGTGCAGACGGGGAGGCCGGGCCAGGCCAGGCCAGCGGCTGCTACTGTGTTCAGCGGTCACGGCTGCAAGGCTGAGGCGGCCCACGAGTGCCTCTGCGAGGCCGCCGGGGCCCACCCACCTGCCCCAGGCCCTTGGGGCCTGAGCTGCTTGCACTCGTGTGCTCCATGTTTCTGCCTCGCAAGCTTCTGTCTGCGAAAGCGCATCTGGGTCAGGCAGCCCAGCCTCCATCCTTCCGCCCCAAAGCCTGACACCGTGAGTTGGAAATAAAGCATTTTTAATCGAGCCCCCGGAGTATCTGCCCTGAACCCCCGGGGGGTCTCCAAGCACCAAACACATGAGAATTGTTCCCCCCCCCAGCCTCAGAGCCTCCCCTGCATGGGACCCCAAGAAGCCCCTTCCCCACTTTCATCGGGCCCAGCGTAGACCCCCTAGTCACCCCCACAACCAGCCGCCCACACTTCGTTTCAATAAATAACCCCAGGAACAAAGCTCGGGGCAGGGAGTTCCACAACAGGCGGCAAGAGGCCTGCGTGACAGACGCCAGAAACACGAAGGGCAGAGTATCTGGAACCAGGGTCAAAACACACACAAAAGCCAGAGGCGGCTCCTGAGCTGGGAGCGGTTCCCTCCGGCCGGGGCTGGATGCGCCGCCGCCGTCTCGGGGCTCTGGCTCCAAAGCCAGAGCCAACTCCACGGCACCTCACACCACAATCCCCTCTGCCTGCCACTTCCACCATCGGACACTCCCAGTTCTTGTCGTGACCCTAAATCCAGGGCAGGGGAAGGGAAAGGGGACCCAGAAGCCTGGGCAGGGGGCCGTCTGGGGAAGAAAGGGGGGCGAGACTTCCCAGGGACAGCAGAGTCCGGAGAGAGGCGCAGGTCACTGCCGGACCCTGCCCCCGCGGGTGCGGAGGGGACCCGAGGCTCGGGCCTGTGAGCGGCCCACCTCACCCATCTCCCTGCGGATGTCTCCAAGGGCCCTCGCGGGGGACTCCAGCAGCCTCTGGAAGAGGCTGGGCCGCCCGGCCACCGGCTCCCGGCACTGGAAGGTGACAGCTGTGCCAGCATCAGCCTTCATCTCCCGGGAGAAGCCATCGGAGGAGCCATCGAAGCAGCGGCCAATGGCGATCTCTTTGGCCAGCCGGGGGCTCTGGTCAGTGACCGTGTACACTCCGTAGTTGTGACCCAGAGGGTCCAGGGGGCCCAGCATGGCAAAGGCAGCCGGGTCGTCGGCCGGCACGGGTGGGGGGTGCCGAGCCAGGTAGTCCCGAAGGAGCCCGTTGACGGCCACACGGCGACAACTGCCCTGGGGCACGATGGTCACCAGCGTCCTGTCCACCTGACGCTGGTCGAACAGCATCCCGCTGCACTTGAATTCTACACAGGCAGCAGAGGTGCCTGGACGCTGGGGGTCTCGCACACTGCGGGCGTCCCGCAGCCCGTACAGCTGGCCCTGGGTGCGCGGGTGGCTGCCCCCCGCGTTGTGGGCACGGACCATGTACTCCTGCGGGCCCTGGATCTTCACCTTGAGGAAGCAGGCCCGGAACTCCTGCGGGTTGGGCCACCAGGCCAGGAGATCCCCAGTCCAGGAGGCAGGCGCGCCCTCACGGAAGGGGACCACGTTGTACTCGTACTTGTCCGCCTCCACGCGGGAGAAGCGGAAGTGGCTGTCGGTCACCGGGGCCTCCTGGCATTCCCGCAGGCTGCGCCACGGGTACACAGGCCCGTTGGCCTCCGCTGGGTCGCCGGGCCTGGGTTTGGCGAGGTTGATGCGGAAGCCGTTGCGTTTGAAGGCCGGGTCGTCGTGGTCCGTCCGGCGGTAACCCAGCCTGTCCAGGTAGGGCTGGGTGACGCCCACGGTGGCCGGCAGCGGCCTGGGCAGGGAGGGGGCCGGCTCCAGCTCCTCACCGCCCAGGGTGGCCGTGATGAGGGCCGTGTAGGCATCGGGCCGGTCGGCGTCGCAGAAGGCGGGGAGGCAGGCGCCGTTGGGGCCGGTGACTGCGCTGTCGAAGCGGCCCCAGGCGCGGGGGTTGGCAGAGAAGCCGGGGGCGGGCTCCAGGTTGACCAGCGTGACCACCACGCCCTCCACCTGCTCGCTGGGGCTGAACTTGTCGTTGACGTAGGCGCGCACCTTCACGAAGCAGCGGCGGCGCTCGGGCACGTCGAGGTTGAACAGACGACGCTCTCGGATCTCCACGTTGCCCACCAGGAAGACGCGCTCTTCGCGGCGCACCCGGGGGCCGGGGGACCCCTCCTGCCGGAAGCCGCTCTCCTCCTCCCACAAGCCGGTCTCAGGGCTCAGCGACCACAGCTTGAGGGCCTCCGCGTGGCCCGCCATGCGGATCTGGTCTGAGGCCACACGCACGGCCACGGGCCCTGCCTGCAGCTGCTCCCCGGAGCCCGAGGCGCGGAGGTCCACGGAGAACATGCCATAGGTGCGCAGTGGGGCCAGCTCACCGTCACTGTCCACGAAGCGCAGGTCACTGGGAGCGGCAGCAGCTGAGGTGAGGTCTCGGGGGTCCACGAAGGTCACCCGGGCCTCTACAGGCCCCACATAGCGTTTGCCGTCGGCTCTGCGGAAGGCTCCAGGTGGCAGGACCAGCTCGCCCAAAGGAGCCTTGTCTTCCAGCTCGCCCAGGGGGATCGTGTTGCTCTGGCTGGCATCCAAGATGACTGGAGCTTTTTTCCGCATGGCCTTGACCTCATGGTACACCCCGGCACCTCGAGGGTCAAAAGGCAAGACCCGGACAGCGTCCATGAATTCACCACTGGGGTCCACGAGAGTCACCACCAGCCGCTCTGTGGAGGGTGGCACCTCGATAGTGAAGTCACCTTGGTAGGAGGTGAAGCCAATGGGCTCCTTGCCCAGCAGGATCCTGGCAAAGCGCAGGGGCTCCCCCGAGTCCGCAGCCACCACACGGCCCCGGACCAGCCCCCGGGGAGGCAGACACTTCTGGCAGCCACACTCAGCCACCACCTTCACTGGGAGGACATAGCCAGAACAGTGGATCTTCCTGCTCTGGAGGCGGCGCACAGAGCAGCAGCGGGAACCGTCGTCCCCACACCGGGGACCCAAGCCTGCAGGGCTGGGACAGCGGGTGTCGGGGCAGAGGCCCACGTCCAGGTAGGTGGGGCCACTGCCTGGCTGCCCACAGTCGTCTGGGAGCTTGATCAGGTACTCCTGGGGCTGGGGGTCACAGGCCGGCTGGCCTGGGGCTGGGGAGCAAGGAAACAGCCAGGTCAGGGCCGGGGGAGGGCTCCATGGCCTCCAAGGCTGGGGACTCAGTCTGGGGTCAGGGGTCAATCCAGGGGTGGGGGCTCAGCCCAGGGTAAGGACTGGAGATTGGTGCTCAGCGGGGGCCTGGGACTGGACTCGGTGGGGTCAGAGATCGGTCTGATGTTGGGGCTGCATTTGGGGCTGAGGTTTAGCCGGAGTCCCAGCTGCGTTCAGTGTCAGGGCTTGGCAGGGTCGGGCCGAGGACACTCACCAAGCACAGTGAGCCGAGCGGTGCCTGAGCGCACAGCACCCGCCTCATTCCACGCCTTGCAGTGGTAGATACCAGCCTGGTCTGCCCGTAGCCCCCACAGCTCCAGGTGGGCCCCATACCTGTGTGCTCGCCTGTCCAGCAGGGTCCCGTTGTGGAACCTGGGTGGTGGGTGGGCAACACCACAGGGCTCGGGGCGGGGGCCCAGGGAGCTGCACAGGGACTCCCCCAGCGTCAGCCTCCTCGGTAACCCTCTCCCACAGACTCAGACCTCCCAAAGCTTCTCCCACGTTCCAGATGGGAAACCAAGGTTGGCATCTGCCTCCAGACAGTCTTTGAGGCACCGCATAATCACGGGAGATCCAATCCAACCCCAAAGCCAGACAAGAGGCCCCTGACCCCCAGGGGGCAGGCACTCACCAGGAGTATTTCTTGGGCGTAGGGGTCCCCGAGGCTTTGCAGCAGAAGGTCACATTCTGGCCAGCCTCCCGCACTCGGGACTCGGGCTGCTTCACCAGGTAGGGCTTCTCTGAGGGGCAAGGTGGCAAAGGTCAGGGCTCTGCCCTGACTCAGTTTCTCCCAATGACCCTTCCCAAGAGCAGATCCTGTCCTCTCCCGTCTCCCAGGGATGCCCTGGTTCACCCCACACCTTCTCCAATGGCCGTGTCACGTCTTATTTCTTCCTGATATGCCTCAGTGCCGGGGTTCCCTCCCCAGCTCCTCAGCCCCCCCATGGCCCTTGCTGCAAGGTCACTTACGCAATTTATCAAGGACAATGGTAACCATGGAGATGGAGCCGTTGGCCTGGGCCTGGGCCTGGGCCATCCCTGCAGAGAAGCCATCCATGTGGGCCCTGACACTGGCCTGGCTGTCGGCACACACGCCAGGCACCCGGAAGGTTCCGTGGGCATCACTGGTGGCTACAGTAGCAGGCCGGTCTCTCAGGGAGACCCTGGCTCCTGGCAGCGGTTGCCCCGATCGGGTGACCACAGAGCCCAGGAGGATGTGGTCAGGGCACTCGCAGGTGTCAGGGCTGCACTCTGAGGAGACACAGGGAGGCAACAGGGGCAGAGGGGGCCTCTACCTCCCTCCCGGGGAGGGCTTTCTGCTCAATCAGTCATTCAATAAACACACCTGGAACCATCACATATTGTTGCCCCCTCAGAGGCTTTAGCAGGGCCTGGCTTGGAGCAGCCCCTAGTGTGAGGGGGAATATGGGGCCCAGGGCTGTGCCAGGGAAGGGGACTGGTGTCCAGAGAGGTAGGGAAGAGGTCCTGGAGGAGGGGATAGGAGAGGCGGTCTTAAAAGATGGAGAGGCCCCTCCCAGCAGGAGAGAAAATGTGTAGGCAGGGGCTGGGGGCCCAAAGAGGGCTGCTTTCTTGGGCCCAGAACCTCTACCTCCCCTCCCAATCCCGTGGTTTCTCCAGAAAATGGAAAATTCCACCGGAAACTTCAGGGCAGAGGCCCCGGGAGGGCAGAGCCAGGCTGGATGGGGTGGGTACCCCAACGCCCCATTGGCCACCATGCGCCCCCACCCTGTGGCAGGCTCCAGACCGTGTTTGTGGAGCCCAGGCAAGCGGAATTTCCAGTCGCCTCCTGGCTGGCCTGGTGTCTGGCCCTGGGAGGGCCTGGGCATCGTGTCTGCCAGGGTGTGAGCGCGTGTCTGCGTGGGCGTGGGGGACCGGTGGGGGCTGCAAATGCCACGCACGTGTGCACCCCAAGTGTATGCACTGACTTCTGTTTACCCACGGAACGTCCTTACGCTCGGCAAGCACACAGGGGAAGCACCCTGTAAGATCTGCCGGTCTGCGGTCTGCCTGCACACGACCCCCGTGGCGCCCACTCGTCCAGATGTTTGCAGTCCCCAGTGCTACTTGGGGGGGCGGGGGGAGGCAGTCCGGACTTGGCTCGGGAGTGCAGGTCCTCCAGGCCCCGCCCTTTACGCCTCGCCTCTACTCTCCGAGCCCCGTCCCGACCAGCTCCTCGCCTCTAGGCAGCGCCCCTCCACTTCCAGGCCCCGCCTCTAACCCCACCTTCTCCTTCAGGCCCCGCCCCTAGCCGCCCCTCTACTCTAAGCACGGCCACGCCCCTCCTACCTGGGCACCGCGGCCGCACACACTTCTGCGCCTCCAGGGTGCGCCCGGGACACGCATCCCCAGCGGGGCTCGGGCAGCGGCGGCGGCGCAGGCGACGGGCTGGCCCGCAGCTGCCTGAGCAGGGACCCCACGGGCCCCACGCGCCCCACGCGGTCTCTGGGGAGGGCAGGGAGGGAGGTCAGGCAGCCGCCCTCCCCGGGAACTGCGCCTCCGGAACCTGGCGACAGTGCGGGACTGAAGGATTTCCCCCCGCACCCCCCCCCACACACAGGTGCATCCTAGGCTGGGGGCTCCGAAGAGCCGTTCCGCCCAC
Organism: Eulemur rufifrons; assembly: GCF_041146395.1. Lineage (NCBI taxonomy): Eukaryota > Metazoa > Chordata > Mammalia > Primates > Lemuridae > Eulemur > Eulemur rufifrons. The sequence continues at coordinate 6,915,009 of NC_090984.1, read as the reverse complement.
CGCCCCCTTCAGTCCTCCCCGCTGGGCGCACCGGTCCTGGACGCAGTTCGGGTGCTGCCCCGCCCCGCCCCCAGACAAACTCCCCGAAGTCAGTCCAGTCCCGCTGCTCTCCCTGAGTTCTGTGCACACCTGGGGCTCCAGACTCGCCAGGTGGCCTTGCCGTGTACCTGTGCCCCGCGGTTCCCAGCTCCTCGCCCCAAAAGCCCTGGCCCCGCCCCCTCGCCGGGCCCCGCTCCTGTGGGGTCCCGACTCCTCCTAGCCACACCCACTCCAATGAGGCCCTGCCCCCTCCCCACCCATCCCTTCAGGCCCCACCCACCTGCCCCCCATTTCAAGCCCTTCCCCACCCTCCTAAGGCCCCGCCCCTCCCGCAGGCCCCGCCCTCACCGAGCGGGCAGCGGAAGCGCACGTGGTAGTTGGAGCAACGGCGGCCGCGCGGCTGCTCGCGGTTGAGGCACCAGAAGCCGCGCGTGGGGTTCACGTGCACGCGCTCGCCCACGGCGGACGGCAGCGCCCAGTCCGTGGTGCGCGCTTCCAGCGCTAGCGGCTGCGGGCACACGCGTGCCGGCCCGTAGTAGAAGCGGATGGCGGCCAGGCTCTCGAAGTCGCCGTCGCCTCCGGGGTGGTCCACGTTGAACCAGGACGTCCACTCGCTGGCCTCTGCGGGCACCGCACGCGCTGGGACCCGGACCGCAGCCTGTCGGCCCCATCGGTGGTGCAAGGGCCTTACCTGCTGTTTGGGCCCCTCCACCCATGGGCGCGGGCTCGCCGCGCCCGCCCACGACCCGGGTCCAGGGGTCTCGAAATGCGAGCCGGGGAGGGGGTGTCGCCCCGCCCCAGCCCTAGGTCTGCGGCCCGATGCTGAGCTGGCCCATCGTGCACGCAGAGATCTTGCCCTGTCTAACAGCCTCTTACACCCCTAACAGGTCTCTTGGGGCATCACACCCACGGGCTGCCGAGTGCAGGGACCTGGAGGGTCCTGGGCCTTCTGCCAGTTTGTGTCCCGCCCCCCATGATCCCGCCAGCCTGAGCTCACACCCAGAGTCCACAGCGCAGATGAGACTCAGGCCCAGGCTGCCTCACCTTCCCAGTCCTCCAGGGCTGGTGAGGGCTGATCGGGGTGCACAGACCGTCCTTCCAGGCCCCATGCAGTCGCCGTGGGCTCCTCGGTGGAGTTGGTGTCTGTGGGAGGGGTGAGGAGTGGAGGGGGGAAGGGAGCACGCTGATGAGGACCGCTGGGAGCCTCCTCTTAGGCAAGGTGGGCCCACGATCATCCCCATTTTACAGGGGAGGAAACTGAGACTCCGAGAGGCCAGAATCCAGGCCTAGCCCCGGGGACTGCAGCACACCCTCCTCCAGGAAGCCCGCCCATGGCCGCCATCCAGACTCCTGCAGCTCCGTCCCTCTCTCTGACTAAGCCCCAACCCCAGGGGGAGGGCTGGGGGAGTCCATGTGCACCCTGCTCCCGAGTCTGGGATCGCCCCCTGAGTGTGTTCAGCTGCCACCAGTTCAGGTGGTTGTGCCTCTGCCCTCAGGCTGGGCTCTGTCCCTTTGGCCAGCTGGAAGTCCTTCCCTCAGTCTACTTTCCACCCGTCTACTAGGGGCCCAAGCAGGCAGCTGGAAGTCCTTGGCATCTAGCCTGGCTTCTCCAGCCAGGAGCTGTCCACGACAGCCGCGCAGGGCAGGGTGATCGCCTCAGACAAGTCCCTTCGTCCTCGGAGCCTCGGTCTCCTCACCTGAGAAATGGGCCCCTCCCCCGCCCCACCGAGCGTTCCAGAGATGGGCATTTCTTCTTGGGCAGTGTAGGTGGGTGGGTTTAGGTGTGTGGGGGGACAGCCCTGACCCTTTCGACCCAGCGTGGGAGACCTGGCGCTTCCGGGCCCAATCGCGCGGGTCTGGCTCAGGTGCGCCGCGGTCCTGGGGACCCGGAGGAATCCGAGGTTCGTATCCACCCTCCTGGGGCTCCTACCGTGTCTTCGCCGAAGGAAAAAAAAAGGACGAACTCCGCTCCCCGCCCTGGGTGGTCTCGGGGCTCCATCTCCCCGTCGACACCCCCTCCCCGCATCCCCGTGCCGGTGACGGGGACCCCGTCCCCGGGGAGCGCGCGGGCCCCTTGGTTCTCTCCCTGGGCGCGGCTGCGCGCGAGGCCGCGGCCAGGCCTTCGGGGGCTGGGCCAGGTTCGAGTGGCGCCTCACCTCGGGCCCCCGCCAGGTGCGCGGCGGCGACGCAGAGAAAGAGCAGGGGCGGCAGTGAAGCCATAGTCCGGTCCGAGCGTCCAGGGGAACGTCCCGGCTCCGCGGCGCGCTCGGGTCGGACTCCCGCGGGTCTGGCAGCCCCTGGGACTGAGGGTGGGGGAGGGAGGCGATCGCAGGCCCCGCCCCATTCAGGCCCCTCCCCCTGGCCTGGGTGACAGGCGCCCGAGCAACCCCTCTGGGTCGCCCCCCTTGGTGCCTCCGGCTGTGCCTCCGCCCCCAGGCTGGCCTGGGTTCCCCGTCGCGGCGGGAACTCCTCCCGGAGTCCACCCGCCGTCCTCCACGTCGGATCCCAAGCTGCCTGCGGGAAGGGCCATTTGGAATCGAGCCTGAAGCTGCCTGGAGGCGGCTGGAAGTCCTCTGCGCGTCTAACTTCGATCCTACCGGCTTTAGGCCGCCCCAGCAGTCTGTGGGTCCCACCCTGAAGCCACCCTCCGTTATTGTGGCCCGAGTTCTCTCGGAGGCCACCGGGAAGTCCCCCTCTACAGCTACCCTCGGGCTGCCGGGGCCAGCGGGAGGTCCCTCTTCGAGTGCGCCCACCCCGCGGCGACCTGGCACAAAGGAGGCGGAGGCGAGGCAGTGCGGGGAGGGGCTGTTTATTGGCGCGGGTCCGAGCGGCGGGGCGCGGGTGCTGGTCACAGCGCCGCCACGCAGTCGGTGCCGGTGTAGCCTGGCAGGCGCAGAGCGAACTTGCGGCGCACGTCGTCGGGCACGAACCTGCCGGCCACGAAGTGGTGGCGCCCGGAGAAGCGGCCAGCGCAGCGCTTGGGCGCCGCGAGCGACACCAGCACGTCGGGCTGCAGCCCGTCTTCAGCGTCGCCGCCCGTCTCCGCGTCCCAGCCTAAGGGAGGAGGGGCGGGGGGAGCCGGAGCTGGGAGGGTGGCCCGGCTCCCCCAACACCGAGTCTCTCCCTCTCCTTGAAGACATTTCCCTCCATCTGACCCAGCCTCCCTCTTCAGACGACAGCATTGCCACCTGCTGCCTTTTCCCAACAGGGCCAGGTCTGCCTTCTGACCTGGCATCTGTCCCCTCACCTCCCTGCCCATCTGGAGCCTCTGTCTTAGCCTCAGCCTCCTCCCATCCAGAACCCACCCAGACCCAGCCTGGCCCTCTGGCCTGTGCCCTCTGGCAAGCCGTCCCCATCAGACCTGTCTGTCCCTTTGCCCCAGCTTCTTGCCTCTAACAGGACCCTACTCCTCCCCACTCGGACCAGAGACTCCGTCTGACCTGAGATCCCCGCCCTCACCTTCAGACCAGATCCTGCCTTTCAGCTTGGCAGGGCCGCGCCCCTCCCTCCCTGGGCTGCAGCCCGCGCCACCTCTCGAGTAAGCCTCCACTCTCAGACTAGCAGCCTCGCCGTCTCTCCTGTCTCTGACCTGCTTTGGGGGGACACTAACCAGAAGCCACTGGCTCCTCTCTCTGACTTGAATCCTTCCTTCTCTGACCCTAGCCTCCACCCTCAGACTAGAGGCTCCTAACAGTTCCCTCTGACCTGACAGGGCCACCTCTGTGTCCTAGGCTGAGCCTGCAGCCTCCCCCCTCAGATCAGACAGCCCCCCTCCTCCCTTAGTGCCCCCTACTCTGTGACACCCTGCTGGGATGGCTCTGGGATCCCAAAAGCTGGGAGACATCCCCCAGAGTCCAGCCACCCCCATGGAGGGTCCGGCTGGCCAGCGGCTGTTTACTCCGTCTTCCTGCCGCCTAATGGCTCCAACAGGCACGGGGCGGCGGCCAGGGCGGGCGAGGCCTTTGCCGAGTGAGCTCACGTCTGCCCAGGCGACTGGGCCAGGGGTGGGCAGAGGGCATGAGGGCTGGGCACAGGGGGAAGAGGGGACCTGGGGTCACCTGGGGTGGCAGCCTTGGTCTTCGCCATCTGCAGGATGGGTGTGACCCTTGGCCGCAGCCAGAGTGCACGCTCCATCCACGCTGGGGAAACCGAGGTTCAGAGCAGGCAGACAGGTGGGGGCCACCAGCCGCTGGGGCACAGGGGCCTCCACCCAAGCCCCCAAGGCCCTGACGCACGCCCCCTCTGCCCAGCGTGCCTGAGGGAATGTCCAGGCTCACGAGGGGGATGGACAACAGCTTGAGCGTGGCCAGCGCTCGGGTGCAGGGGCCCCCGACCTCGCTTGGCTCCACGCCGGGGCCCAGCACGGCATCCACCACCAGCCCGTACGCTTCATTGATGAGCTGCACCTGGAAGGGTGGGCAGGGTCAGGGGGTGGCCTCGGGGCACTGTCCGCCACCTCCACCCTCACATGCCACCCAGTGCTGACCTCGGTGGGCAGGTAGGACAGAAAAGGAATGTCCATCTTCTCGCACTGGGTGGTCAGGTCCCGGTGCAGCAGGTCCAGGGAGCGTGTGGGGTAGAAGATGGTCGGCTCGTACTCCTGGGGGTGCAAAATGGGGTCAGCACTGGGGCCCACCCAGGCCGCCCTGCCCCGGTAACCTGGGACAAGCACTGGGCATGTTCTGTAACCTGTCCCAGCACCGATGTCCCTCTGGGACGCTATCAAGAGAAGGAATGGTTTGCCGAGGGGCTCCTTGCTACTCACAAACACCCGCAGGTGCCGGGCGCAGACCAGCCCCACCGCCCCGTTCTGCTCCGGGCCGCACACAACCAGCACTGTCCTCTGCTTCCGGGAGAGAGCCGGCAAGGGGAACACCTGGCGAGAGGCACGGCAAAGGCAAAGGCACAGCTCGAGAATCCTCTTTGCTCAAGTGGGGAAACTGAGGCCCGGAGGAGGGGAAGGGGCAGGGCTTGGGCCTGGAAGCAACGGGATGGGACAAAAGGAGAGGCATTCTGGGTGAGGGGCTGGGCCTCTTGGGGCCTCAGTTTCCACGTTGGAGATGCAGAGTCCCGGTCTCAGGCTCTGCCAAACCAAAGCAGGAAAAACGTGTGTCCAGCCACTGCTGGTCGCCTGGAGTGCGGTTTGTTTACTCTCTGCCTGAGCCGCAGACATTCTTCCACCTTTTTCCACCGCTGCGTTTCCAGACCTCAGCCCCTCCCGGAGGCCCCAAAGTGCCTGGGGCCTGTCTCTCTCCATTTGTGTCTCTCTGTATCTCTCAGACGCCGTGTCTCTGTCTGTTTTCACCTGTCTATATCTCTCAGATTGTCTCTCCCCATCAAGTCTCTCTGTGTCTCTCTTTGTCTCTGTCTCCATCTTTCAGACTCTATTCTGTCTCTGTGGACACGTGCAGCTATTTCTAACACAGGTGTTTAAGTCCTAACCCTGCCCTGACTCCGCATGGCCCTGGCCCCATCTTTCCCAGCCTCAGTTTTGTGTCTACCAAATGGGAGTGACAATGGCACCAGCCAGGCAGGCATGTGGGGCACCTCTCGAGCCTCAGTGAGGCCCTGGCTCCAACCACACAGAGGGCAAATTATTCTTTTTGAGCGTCCTCCCCTCGGTCCCAGTGCCATCCTGACCTGCCCTGAATGTGCCTGCGACCCCAGCCATGTCAGGCCCGGAGTCCAAGATCCAAGACGGTGTCCCGCTGGCTGGGACTGGGGGGCTTCTGCATGGACGATGGGCTTTCAGTGTGAGAAATGGACAGTCACACTGAGCACCGGTTTAATACACTGGGTTTCTTTTTGGGGCTTTGATTTTTACAGTTTCCTCCTTCTTTGGGCATCTCGCCCAGGACACATTTCATTTGGAAATATAAACATTTAAGTTAAGAAAAAATTGAGTCCATGTAAGAAAGATACTGAGTTTTTTAAAAAGCACACGGTGGCAATAAGACAAAGGGAGCAGGGCAGCTGAATGCCAGAGCCCTCGCCGCACGGGCCAGTTTTCTGAGGGCTGGTGTGTCTGAACTGCTACGTGGGCACCACCAATGACCCGTTCAGAGGACGACACCGAGGCCTGATGTGGTTGGGAGGCACCCCTGCTTCTAACAACCCACTGTGACCCTGGGCAGGTCCCTCCCCACTTCTGGGCCTCAGTTTCCCCACCTGCAGCACGGGGTTGTTTGAGGGTGCTCAGACTGCAGGAGCCAACACCCCCCCTGCCCAAGCCCCAGGGGGTGGCAGAAGCAAGCGGGTCACATCTGCAGGCGGATCTGGTATCTCCACCTCAGGGCCTTGGCACCGTCCACACAATAGCCCTGCCCTGGCCTGCTCTGACACCACGGGTCCCAGGTGCCTGTCTGGGCTGAACCAATGATGGTCCTCTCTGGGCCTCAGTTTCCCCATGTGAACCATGGGCTGGGGTAGCTGGAAGCAAAGAGGGGCTTCTTGAAGGCTGAGCCATTCTGGCCACAGGGGCCTTGCAGCTAGCTAGTCCTCCACCTGGGTGGGTTGGCCCTCCGGTTGGGGTCAGGGGTGGGGGTCAGAGGTCAGGTACCTTGGTCACAGCCACGGCACTAGCATGACCGCACCACTCCACTAGCTGCTGCCGCCCAAAGCGATAATCCTCTAGCAGCTCCCGCTCCAGGGCGGCTGCCTCTGCGGCGCTAGGGGACAAAGTGGCAAGAGACGTTCAGACAGAGAGACAGACAGGAGAGATCAGGGGAGAGAGAGACCTAGAGACAGAGACTAAGATGGAACCAGAAACATTCCCCCAATGTTCCAAGCTAGGTCCCGAAGCTACCCTCCCACCCGCTTCCCCCAGAAGCTTTCACAGCTCCGGGGATCCTCCCTCAGTTTCCCTCCCGCGACATCCCGCGGTTGAATGGAAGCCGCAGTCTGGGCGCGGGCGCCCTCTGGTGGTGGGAGATGCGCGTGGCGGCGCGTGTTGCTTCAAAACCGGGGAGATCGAGCCCACCTAGACGACCCCGGGTCCCCCAGGCCGAAGGAACCAATAAGGGGCAATGGAGCGCGAAGGACGTCGACGGGGGCGATGGACTGATGTTAGGCAGTGGGGGTCACTGAGCGAGCTTCAGGACGCTGAGGAGTCAGACTGTACTAGAGTTTAAAGGCTGCAGAGGGGTTTGATGCTTCCTCGGGGACATGGATGTGGGACCTGCGACTACGAGACCCTTTGGTGACCCCTCTTCAGAGGCAGTGATGAAATTAGATTATTCGTGGCCAGAGAGATGGGGCCCCCTTGCTCGAGGTGAAGCTCTGCCACCTACTTTATTGAGTGACTGGGGGTCTGTCACTACCTCTCTGAGCAAAACTGAGGTGGGATGGAGGCTCCTGTTCTAAATTAGGGCTTGGTGGCTGGAAGAGAACAAGAGATGGCATTGAAGCTGTCCCTCACTCCAGAACCAGGGGTTGGGGCCGCTGAGTGGGGTCAAAGACCTGATGCCACCTTCCTGCAGGCAGGACCCCTTCCCCTCCTGCCGGCAAGTAGCACTTACTCCCTTACGCCCCAGCTCAGCAGCCCCTGGAGAGTGTAGTAACAGTAATAAAAGAGCTCAGCCCAGAAGAGTTGGAAGAACAAATAATGACTCAGAGAAGCCAAGTGGCTTGCCCAGGGTCATGCAGAAAGCAAGTGGGAAAACTAGGACTTCCCCCCCTCAGTGTCTGTGTCTAGAGCCACGGGGCATGAGCAAAGACACAGATGGCAGGGGTTTGGTGGAATGAATCCTGAGGGGTTCCATCCTTTGATTCTGCGAGTGGGAGATGACAAACATCTGGCCAATTCTGTGGCATGATCAGGCCGGGTGGGCAGAGTGCAGGAGAGCAAGAACTGGTATGGGACAGGAGTCAGGGAGGGCTTCCTGGAGGAGCTGGACTGGAGCATCATGGGAGGTCATCTGGGTGCCAAGAACAGCAAGGGCTGAGGCCTTGTGGTGGGAGTGAGCCTGATATGTTCAAGGGGCAGGAGGGAGGGTGGGGTGGCTAGAGAAGAGTCAATGAGGGGACAGGGCAGACAGGGCCTCAAATGCCAGACTGAGGAACATGGCCAGGAAGACACTTCAGGGACCCACACAGATGTGGGGACGTGGAGGTTCAGGGCTGGGAAGTCACGTGCCCTGGGTCACCCCAGCAAGCAGAGCCAGATTCAAACCCGGGCCTGTCTGTGGCCGATGTAGGGTGAAGTTGAAGGACTGGGTGGGGAAAAGGAGCTCATGGGGAAGCCAGACAAAAAGCGCCCCTGGCAGGCCCCCCCAGCTCTGGGCAAGGGACATGGGACAAGGTGTGTTCAAGTTCGAGGTGAGAACCTGGCAGGTAGGAAACATGGTTCATTCCTTCACCTTTGTCTTATAACAGCTCTGACTGATGCCCCCGCAGGAAGGTTAGGGGAGAGAGAGGAGGGTGGTAGGACCATCCATTCCTTCTCTCCTTCTTCTGTCCCAAAGCTTTGGCCTCTGGCAGCCACTTGGAACATCATCTTCCTACCTAACTCGTCTGTTGTGGGCAGAGGGTGGTCCAGGCTAGGAGCTTGGGGGGGGGTGGTGCGCAGCAGCAGCTCTGGGTTGGGTAGGGGGGAACTGGAGCCGGATGGGGGAGGACGGCAGGTGGGGCAGGTCGGTCCTGCCATTGTGGGATTCTGTGGGGCTCAATTATGAGGGTGTCTTTTGCCACCCCCAATCGCAGCCCCCAGATGGGAGAAGCTGCAAGGCCCCAGGATTTCCCCATCACACTCAGAAGGGCTGAGGTGACCTGAGTCCAGAAGGAACTGGGCCTGACACTCTAGGAGGGCCCTAGGCAATAGAGGGTGCTTTTTTGTTGTTAAGAGACAGAGTCTCCCTCTGTCACCCAGGCTGGAGTGCAGTGGCGCAATCGTAGCTCACTGCAGCCTCCAACTCCTGGGCTCAAGCGATCCTGCTGCCTCAGCCTCCCGAGTAGCTGGTACTACAGGCGATGCCACCACACCCGGCCAAGGGGGCCCTTTTGGACATGAGCTCCTCAGGTCAGGGTGCCCATGCCACCCTGCCCTGCACTCTCCACCTCACACCTCTGCCCAGTGGACCACCCACCACGATTGCTCACCTGGCTGCCTACAGCAGTCTCGCACCCGAAACTCCTCCTCAGCAAGAGCTGCCAGGGCTTTGAGAACCTGAACACCAGATTGCAGCACCTGTCCCAAACCTTCTGATGGCCCCCCAGTGCTCGGGGAACAAACTCCATGCCAAGCCCACAAGGCCCCCGTTATGTCTCCAGCCTCATCACCTCCGGTCCCGCCCCCCTCGCTTCCATCCAGCTCCTACTCCACTCCCCGCAGTCCCCACCAGCCCCCGTGGAGTCCCCTCACTTGGCATTTGAATGAAGCCTCTCACACCAGGTGGTCACAGCTCCAGCTCCTAGACCTCTCCCCTGGGCTGAACGTGGACCTCAGGTGATGGGCAAGGGGACACCTGCCCTGAGAAGTGGGGCTGAGGGTGCGTGGGCAGGGGCTGTTGGACGAATCTGGTTTATGGTGAGGCCCACTACCCTGCCGGTCCCACGTCAGGAAGGCTTGGAGGACGCAGGACTCAAGGTGAGCGAGGAGTTACAGCCACAGCTGCCACCTCTGGACCCCGACTCACCAGCCCGTGATCCCAAACCAGCTCTAGCCATGACTTCCCTCCCGGGCCCGCCTCCTCTGCACACGGGAGGTGGCAGCAGGGTGGACGCCAGCGAGGGGCGCGAGGCGTCAAGCTCAGCTCTTCCCAGACCGGGGACTGGGGGCTGCGGCTCCAGGACCCCCGGAGCACCGGAGGCCAGGGCTGGGGTGACAGCAATCACGGGCGGTGCTGATGAATCACTCAAGAAGGGCGGGCCGGCCGCGGATGCAGTTTCCTTGGCAACGCGGCTTAGTCCCTCCAGCGAGACGCGGGTGGGCCTCAGTCTCCCCGGCCCGTCCCGGCGTCCTCCCGCCTTCGGTTCCCCGTTCCCGCTGTGCTCTGCCTTCGGCCGAGACCCCGTCTCAGTCTTGTCCCTGCCTCGGGCCCCCTCCCCGCCCCCCGGGGCCGTGCCGGTCCCCAGTGTCCCACGCTCCGGCTGACCTGAGGAAACGCCGCTCCTCGGGCGCCTCCGCCGGGTCTGGGCCGGCCGCGCTGCTCATGGCCTCGGTGACCGGCGCTCACCGCCGCCGCCTTATACGCGCTCCCGGGAGAAGGGGGCGCCTCCTGCCCACCCTCGGGTCCGCCAATCGGGAGGCGCCGCGAAGGCGCTGCGCATGCCCATTGGTCGGCGGGTGCAGGAGGCCGTAACCCTTTCGTGCCCGGAGCGGAGCCCGCGGATGCAGGGAAGCTCAGAGACACCGATGCTGGCAGGGAAACCAAGTCTGGAGGGGCGGCGACTGGCCGGTTATCTCCTCCATATGAGACCCTGGCCTGAGAGCAAGGGACGCCCTCTCCAACCAACCCCGCCCAGGCCTCCCCTACCCCCGGGCCCCGTGGAGGTCAATCCAGAGATGACCCGGGGTGGGTGGGCTGCGGACACGCAGGCTTCAGTCAGGGAGGTAGAAAAATCCGGGTATATTTGGGAGCTGAAGCCAAGGCTGGCGGGGGATCCAGGGACAGCCCATGAGTATGTTTTGAGGTCGCCGCGCATCACATCTTCTGCTGAGTCCCCTGTGCCGCGTGTCACCGGGGGGTGCCAAGACAGGCTGTCCCGTCCCACCGGCCCCCACCCCCACCCCATGACACAGGCAGGGAGGGTCTTCAGAGCATTTATTCTCTGCCACTGGGGAGGAGCGAGGGTCTGAGTGGTCTCAGGGCACAGGCCCTACGTGTACCACATGAAGCCGTAGTTGGCGTTGAGAATCTCTTCATTGGTGCGCAACCCGTACAGCTCGCCCACCATGGGGGTCACCCAGCGTGTTGTATGGAACACGGACTCGCCCACCTGTGGGGACAGTAGGGTATGTATGGGTGGGGGCACAGCCACTCCCATGTGGCCTGCTGGGACCCCCAGCCCCACCTAGGTCCAGTGGCCCCTATGTGTGGGCCAGGAGCTCTGTACGTCCTTCCCCGCCTTGGACCTGGCAGCCACCACCCCTCAAGCCCCGGTTTTCCGTGGGAGGCTGTATGAGCCTCTCTCGTTCCGTTCTGCAGTGGCTGGGACTCCTGCCCTCCAACCGGGGACCCACCTTCCAATCAGGCACATCCTTCATGATGATGGCTTCCTCCTCCAGGTTCTCCCGAAGCATCTGCAAGACCCTGCAGGGGTGCAGACAGTGGTGGAGGTGGGCGAGGACCTGGAAGGGGCCCTCCCGAGCACACCTGACAGCTACCCATCTCCAAGTCCCCCTCCCTTCCTTTCCTCCCCCTGGCAAACTCTACCCTTTCTCCTGCCCCACCCTAATGCCCTCTCCTCCAGGAAGCCTTCCTGTTCACCGCCACTGCAGGCTGGCGCCTTCAGTCAGACCTCCTGGCCCTGGCCCAGGCGGCCCTACCTCCGGTCCTTCTCTGCCTGGAACAGCGGCATCAGGGCAATGCGGGCCTCCAAGTCCTCGATCAGCAGGCGCCTGCGAAACCCCAAAACCCACACTTGGGTCAGACCAGAGCGGGAAGGAGGCATAGAGGACTGGACCTCAGACATTCAGGGTGCTGCATGGGGAAGGGGTGAGGGGGACAGGCGAGGTGGGGGGCGCCAGGGTGGGGAGCCTGAGATGGGGCGAGTATGCAGTTGGGGGCGGGCAGCTGCACAGGCGACCGCCCACAAGACTGTTGGCTTCACACTTTCTTTGCAATTAAAAACTTTTTTATCCTAAAAATAGCCCTGCCTGATGACTGCAGTGAAGCGGGGCGGGAACCTCATCATGGGGCTCTGGGCCTTACAAAACCATGTCCCCTTCATCTCAAAAGAACCACAGGGCGGGAGGCCAGGGCAGGCTGCACCATTCCTGTCTTCTCCCTGCTTCCTGGCAGTTTCCAAGTTCCCTGCAACAAGCCCCAGCCCCCAGCCCCATTTGTGCTGCAGGGGCCTGGTGGGGGGGGCAGCATCCAGTGATGTGGTCCCAAGAGTGGCCTCTGGCCTGTCTTCTTGCCTATGACACAGGGACAGGGAGGGGGTACCTGGCCTTAGTCTCTCTGGCCCTACATGGCCACCGCCTCATGTGGTCTGATTTCTAAGTCCTTACAGGGTCTTGTTCTGTTGCCCAGGCTGGAGTGCAGTGGCCCAATCACAGCTTACTGCAGCCTCTTGGGCTTAAGTGATCCTCCTGTTTCAGCTTCCAGAGTAGATGGGACTATAGGCGCAATGACTACTGGCTAATTTTTACATTTTTTGTAGAGATAGGGTCTTGCTATGCTGCGCACTGGTGCGCAGCCCGTACAGCTCACCCACCATGGGCATCACCCAGTGTGTTGTGTGGAACACGGACTCACCCACCTGTGGGGACAGTAGGGTATGGGTGGGGGCACAGCCGCTCCCACGTGAGTCAGATCACTGGACATTTCTTTTTTATTTTTATCTTTTGGTTGAGACAGAATCTTGCTCTGTCACCCGGGCTAGAGTGCTGTGGCATCAGCGTAGCTCACAGCAACCTCCAACTCCTGGGCTCAAGCGATCCTCCTCCCTCAGCCTCCAGAGTAGCCGGGACAGACTGAGCCTGGCCCACTGGACATTTCTTGAGGGTGAAGTGGAAGTGCTGGGTCAGAGACTACACTTCCTGAGGTCTGAGACTGCACGGCCAAGTCCAAGGGGGAACATCCCCACCCTCTCCAGCACAGGCAGCACCGCTCCAATAGGCGCCGTGGTCCCTCTGCCAACCTGACATAGCGGCACTTTTCCCACAGTGCCCCACCTGGGGACTCTACCTGCGCTCGCGATTCCACTTAATGATGCTCCAGTACCCAAAAAGCAAGGTCCCGATGCCGATGGCCAGCATGCTGTAGCCTGCAGAGAGACAGAGGCACCCGTTCAGCACCGGGGACACAGGCCCCTCCCTTGGACACCCCTATCAACAGCTCCCAGCTGCTGTTGCTGCCGACACCTGCTCTGCAGTCAGGGAACACTGGTAGCTTTTCTCTCAAGGGAGAAGCTGCCTGAAGTGCAACACCTCTGCCTCTGTGCCGGGCCTTCTGGAAAGAACAGGCCAGGCAGGGACTGCAGAGGACCGAGGGTATGGATGTTAGTGGTTGAGCGGCCCCGCCTCTACCACTGCAGAAAAGGTTGTTTGGATCCCAGTCATTAGGTGGTCCCCATCTGGAAGGGTGGCTCCCGGTCGCCTGGGCCACTGCCCTGTGTGCTGCCCACAGGGGGCTGCACGTGGCTGCCAAAGACAGGCAGTGCCCTTTGAGGGCTACCCAGCCACCCTCTTGGCTCCAAGGGTGGCATTGCTACCTCCTGGCCCTGCAGGGCCAAGCCCCCTGCCCTGCACCCTGTTGGGGGCACAGAAGCCACCATGAATATTTACTGAGCTCCAGTGGAAGCCCCGCTATAATCCTGACTGACAGGCTGGGGACCCACTGGGGTCTTCAGGGAGGCCTTAGCCACCTGGAATCTGGCTCCCAGGCTCATCTCACACCCCTCAAATCTTTTGAGTCTCAGTCTCTTCTCTGGATGGGCCTCCTGGTTGTCGGGAGGAATCAACAAGCTCAGACAGGTTGGCTTCCAGTCAACACCAGTAAATGACCAGCGGGTGGTGGGTGTGACCATCCCTGGGCCTCTGCTCTGTGCCCAAGGGGGGCTGCCAGTGTCTCTGTCTGCTCTTCCTTCTTTAGCCCGGCTCCCGGCACCTCTGCTAGATCCAGAGATAAATGAGAAACTGGCTCAATTTTTTTACCCACTGAGTTCAACATGTTAAAACCACGAGCTCAGGGCAGGACATCTCTGAGTCATGGGGGCTGGGGGTGGGACACTGAGGGTGCCCTGGGTCCAGGCTTAGAGGCACAACCTCTCCAGAGAGACCCAGGGCATGGGGTGCTCAGGACCCACTCCCAGCTGGCCGCCTGTGCTGGACACGAGCCTGCTCGTCACAAGATGGGACTTTTCACCAGAGCTGCCTCGTTCTTTTCAACAGCCTCAGAGAACCCCGGGCCTGTGTCTCAGGAGCTGTCAGTCTGGTGGGGGAGGTGGAGAGGGGCATGTAGAAAACGGTGTGGGGGACATTCTCAAAGACCTAGATAAATGGAAACACGTCCTGAGTTCATGAATTGGAACACAGCATTGTGCAGATGGCAACGTTCCCCAAACCGATGTAGATTCCAAATGCAATCCCCATCCAAATCACAACCTTTCTTTCCTCCACCCTCGCAGAAATTGACAAGCAGGTTGTGGAATTCACATGGAAATGAAAGGGACCAGAATAGCCCAAACAACTTGAAAAACAAACAAAGTTGGAGGAATCTCACTTCACCATTTCAAAACTTATTACACAGCTGTGTGTACAAGACAGTGTGGCTCTGGCGCAGGACAGGCATGTTCGTCGACGGAATACAACCGACAGTCCAGAAATAAGGCCTCATATTCATGGTCAGTTGATTTTGGATGGGACAATTCAATGGGGGGGAATAGTCTTTTCAACAAATGGGACAACTGGATAGACAAATGCAAAACAATGAACCTGGGAACCTTCCTTATCCCATACACAAAAATTAACTCAGAGTGGGTCAAAGACGTAAGTGTAAGAGCTAAACCCGTAACACTTGGATGAGGCAATGCTTTCTTGTAAATGACACTCCAGAGGCACAAGGAACAAAAGAAAAAAGAGATAAATTGGACTTCATGAAAATTAAAAACTTTCCTGTTGCAAATAGTACCATCAATTAGCTGAAAACCCACAGACTGGGAGAGGTATCTGCAAATCATTTATCTGCTAATGGAATGGTATGCAAAATATACTCTTACAACTCAATAATAAAAAAAAAAAGCTCAATTAAAAAATATATAAAGGATTGAATAGACATTTCTCCAAGACAGATGTACACATGACCAAGAGACACATGAAAAGATGCCATGGACGTTATTACAGTAATTTAAGCAAAATGAAGCCTTGGTCCAGGAGTTAGTTTTGGAACCAGAAAAGAAGAAAAATTCTTTAATGTGACACAAGAAAAAATCTGCAGGACTTGAATAAAAACAAGCAAGTCTTTTTTTTTTTGTTTTTTTTAGACAGAGTCTCCCTCTGTTGCCTCAGCTGAAGTGCAGTGGCCTGATCCTGGCTCACTGAAGCCTCGGACTCCTGGGCCTCCTGAGTAGCTAGGACTAAGCATCCTCCCACCTCGGCCTCCCAAAGTGTTGGGATTACAAGCGTGAACCACTGCGCACAGCCCCAACACACTTTAAATGAGTAAACAGTATGGGATGGTACGGTATGTGAGTCTCTAGAATAAAGACACAAGATATAAAGGAAAGGGCTACCTGCTGGGCTCAGGAGGAAGTGGAGAGAGGAGAGCTGCGTGCGTGCGTGGAGGAAGTGGGGGGAAGAGTCATTTCAGGAGCAGCTGGATTAAAAGTGGCCTCAGCCAGCCTGGCATATTCTGGGATGCTCACAGAGAGAGGGGAGTGGGTGCCAGGCTTGGGGCCATTGGGCCTTGGACAGGAGCAAGGGAAGGTATGTCTGATGGGGGAGGGCTACGACTCAGGACTCAAGAGGGGCAAGGCTGTAAGGCAGAGGATGGGGGCAATGAGGGTAGAGCACAGGGCCTTTGCACTTGCTATTCCCTCTGCATAGCAGGCTACCTCTCAGAGGGGTCCTCCTGGCACACTCTGGTTTAAGCAGGTCCCAGTTACCCCAGGCCTACTACAACTAGAAATCCTGGCATGATGTGCCTCATCTCCTCAGCTGGGTTGTGAGCTCCTGGGGACAGGGCCTGGTGCCATGTGCTCACTCAACAACAAATGCAGGGGCCAGGCGCGGTGGCTCACGCCTGTAATCCTAGCACTCTGGGAGGCAGAGGCAGGAGGACTGTTTGAACTCAGGAGTTCGAGACCAGCCTGAGCAAGAGCGAGACCCCGTCTCTACTAAAAAAAACATAGAAAGAAATTAGCCGGACAACTAAAAATAGAGAAAAAATTAGCCAGCCATAATGGCACATGCCTGTAGTCTCAGCCACTCGGGAGGCTGAGGCAGGAGGATCCCCTGAGCCCAGGAGTTTGAGGTTGCTGTAAGCTAGGTTGATGCCACAGCACTCTAGCCTAGGCAACAGAGTGAGACTCTGTCTTAAAAAAAAAAAGAAAAAAAAACAAAAAACAAAAAACAAATACAACTTAAAATGAGAGGCAGGGGCCAAGCCCAGTGGCTCAAGCCTGTAAGGGCAGTATTTTGGGAGGCTGAAGCACGAGGACCCCTTGAGTTCAGGAGTTCCAGACCAGCCTGGGGACTGGGCGTGGTGGCAAATGTAGGTAATCCCTAGCACTCTGGGAGGCCGAGATGGGAGGATTGCTTGAGACTGGGCCAGGAGTTCGAGACCCAGAGCAAGAGCAAGACCTGCATCTCTATTAAAAAAAATAGAAATATTAGTCCCAGCTACTTGGAAAGCTGAGGCAAGAAGATCACTTGAGCCCAGGAGTTTGAGGTTGCAATGAGCTATGATGATGCCACTGCACTCTAGCTATGGTGACAGAGTGAGACTGTATCAAAAAAAACCCCAAAAACAAAAAAACACCAGCCTGGGCAACATAGCAAGACCTCATCTCTACAAAAAAAAATGTTTTCAAAAATTAGCGAGGGGCTGGGCGTGGTGGCTCATGCCTGTAATCCTAGCACTCTGGGAGGCTGAGGCGGGAGGATTGTTTGAGCTCAGGAGTTCGAGACCAGCCTAAGC
Source organism: Eulemur rufifrons (assembly GCF_041146395.1). Lineage (NCBI taxonomy): Eukaryota > Metazoa > Chordata > Mammalia > Primates > Lemuridae > Eulemur > Eulemur rufifrons. The sequence goes on along the minus strand of NC_090984.1, from coordinate 6,898,168 downwards.
AAGAGTGAGACCCCGCCTCTACTAAAAAAATATAGAAAGAAATTAGCTGGACAACTAAAGATACATATAGAAAAAATTAGCCGAGCATGGTGGCACATGCCTGTAGTCCCAGCTACTCGGGAGGCTGAGGCAGGAGGATCACTTGAGCCCAGGAGTTTGAGGTTGCTGTGAGCTAGGCTGATGCCATGGCACTGTACCCTGGGCAACAGAGTGACACTCTGTCTCAAAAAAAAGAAAAAATTAGCTGGGCATGGTGGTGCGCACCCATGGTCCCAAGTACTCAGGAGGCTGGGGCAGGAAGGATTGCTTGAGCCCAGGAGTTCTAGGTTACAGTGAGCTATGATAGTGCCCCTGACTCCAGCCTGGGTGACAGAGTGAGACATTGTCTTCAAAAAATAAACTAGAAAAAAAAAAAAAAAAGGAGAGATGCTGCAAGGGGAAAAGCCCAGGGGACCCCCAGGGCTGGGATCCTCCTGCCTAATCTAGTTGCAGGTCATACAGGTGCACACCTGAGGGGGTGTGCTTGCCCAGGTGTTAAGTTACACCTCAAGAAAAATAAGGACACGCAGAACACATTCCTTCAATGTGTCCTAAGGACAGGAGTCAAGGGCTCCTGGGCCAAATCTAGCCTGAAGCCTGTTTTTGTATGGCCCTGAGGCCAAGAACATGTTTACGTAAATGGTTGTCTGAGACCTTCTGACCCGCGAACCCTAAAATATTTATCTGGTCCTTTACAGAAAAAGTCTGCCAATCTCAGTTCTGGGATCTAAGAAAACCAAGAAGGGGCTGGGGAGGATGTGAGTTTTCATCTGACAGTGATTTTTCTACTGCCTGAATTATTACATTTTTCATTTACCATGCACTTTTTTTTGTTTTTTTAATTAAAGCATAACTTGCATAACATGCGCAGGTTTCAAATGTAAAGTTCGATGAATTAAGACAAATGTATTCACCCTTAAATTATGTTTTAAATTTTGTATTTTTCTGTTAACCCTGGATGCTGAGCAGGGGTGCCTTTCATGCTGTCTTTTACATTTTTTCTGTGATGAATCCAATAACAAAATTTAAAATGTTACTTAAAATATTTGAAAACCTTAAGAATACTAATTACTGGGGCACCCTGAAGGTGGGGGCTGCCAGAGAGAAGCCACCGCAAAGAACATCTTATAAATTCCCTCCGGATCCAGGTTTCGGCTTCAGGCTTGCCCTGGGTGACCATGGGGGAGTCGCAGTCTCTCTCGGGCCTCAGTTTCTCCACCTGTGAAATGCAAGGGTGGCCGAGGGCTAGGTCGTGTGCTCTGCTAACCTCACTTGAACCCACTGGAAAATGGGAATAATTAACGGGACGTACCCCCTGGGTTGTTACGAAAAGGGAGCAAAGAGCTTACTTAGTAAGCGCTGGACAAACTGCCGTTATCCTTACAGTTATTATTAAAGCTATCGGGATCCCGGGGCTTCGCCTCCTGTCACACGGCGGGAGAAACTGAGGCCTGCTCGCGTCCCCGGCGCCCCGCCCCCGCCGCAGCGCCCCGAGGGCCAAGACCCTGAGACTCCGACGCAGGACGGCACTGACCAGACAGTCCTCGACGGGGCAGGTTCCGCTTGTAGTCGATGGGGCCATAGCCTCCTGGAGGGGGCATGTCCTGCTTCACCTTCGACGCCGCCATGCTCGCCAGACTCCACACTTCCGGGCACGGAAGGAAGTGACGTAGACGACCAGGGCCGCTGCCGCCATGATAAGTGTGGCGGAAGCACCAGTGAAGGTCTCCTTTCACTGGGAACCTGAGGGGCGTTGGTGTGACCACCCGACGGGGGGCGGGAGGGGGAAGAGCTCGGGTGGCTGGGCCTGAGTCCAACTGCGCGGCCAAGCTGCGGCCGAAGAGTCCTTATTTCCTCCTCCCCCAGATAGAGTATGACTCAGTCGCAGGGGCGCCCCGGTCCTTGCACTGAAAGCCCTTGTGGTCACCTTCCCTCAGGGGTGATGCACGAGGCAGTCGTAAACCCAGAGCTCTGAGGGAGCCAGATCCCGCAGTTATGTCCCCTTTTTCCGTTTCCGTCCCCTTCCCTGGGGGGCTCTGCGGGAAGCCCGGGGCTCCACATAGTCAAGGGCTGGGTATTTGAAGTTTGGGGGCAGCTGCTGCTCCAATTCGGACTCATGAGGAGGCGCCCCAATCCCAGGAACGGATTCTGCTCCCCTGTGGTGGTCGGTACCCCTGGCTAGTGGCCGCTCATCGGAAACTGACCATTCAAGGCGATTATGAGTCACAAAGCATGAGGGGCTTGGGGAGCCTAGGGGACCCCCACTCCGACGCTGAGTGACGCCCACAGTCACTTCACAAGGCAGAAATTGTTACCGAGGTAATAAAAGGTACCGCAGCGGCGGGGGCTCGGGAGTGGGCACATGGGGTGCGGGTGTGCAGGTGCCAAGCGCCATGGGTTAGGCCCGAGATCGGAGTCCGGCCGCCCCCCCGACAGCAGCCGCCTCCTGCTCCCCGTGCGCCCCAGGCGCCACCATGTCGGGAGACAAACTCCTGAGCGAACTCGGCTATAAGCTGGGTCGCACGATCGGAGAGGGCAGCTACTCCAAGGTGAAGGTGGCCACGTCCAAGAAGTACAAAGGCACAGTGGCCATCAAGGTGGTGGACAGGCGGCGCGCGCCGCCGGACTTCGTGAACAAGTTCCTGCCCCGCGAACTATCCATCCTGCGGGGCGTGCGGCACCCGCACATCGTGCACGTCTTCGAGTTCATCGAGGTCTGCAACGGGAAGCTGTACATCGTGATGGAGGCCGCCGCCACCGACCTGCTGCAGGCCGTGCAGCGCAACGGGCGCATCCCGGGGGCGCAGGCGCGGGACCTGTTCGCGCAGATCGCCGGCGCCGTGCGCTACCTGCACGATCACCACCTGGTGCACCGCGACCTCAAGTGCGAGAACGTGCTGCTGAGCCCTGACGAGCGTCGCGTCAAGCTCACGGACTTTGGCTTCGGCCGCCAAGCCCACGGCTACCCAGACCTGAGCACCACTTACTGCGGCTCGGCCGCCTACGCGTCGCCCGAGGTGCTCCTGGGCATCCCCTACGACCCCAAGAAGTATGACGTGTGGAGCCTGGGCGTCGTGCTCTACGTCATGGTCACTGGGTGCATGCCGTTCGACGATTCAGACATCGCCGGCCTGCCCCGGCGCCAGAAGCGCGGGGTCCTCTACCCCGACGGCTTAGACCTCTCCGAGCGCTGCAAGGCCCTGATCGCCGAGCTGCTGCAGTTCAGCCCGTCGGCCAGGCCCTCGGCAGGCCAGGTGACGCGCAACAGCTGGCTGCGCGCGGGAGACTCGGGCTAGCAGCCCAGGGTCCCGCCATTCCCATCACCTCGGGCGCGGAGCCAGCGCGGCTCACGCGCAAGAGGTGGCTTCGGGGAACCCGTGAAGCTGCCGCGCACGCACCCTCCCCCTTCCCTCCCCAACCCCGGCGGGGGCTGCAGTTGCCCGGGTTCAGAATCTGGATCCTTCTCCGCTATCCCGAGAGCTGCAGGGCGCAGGCGCAACCTCGATTCCGGGAGAGAAGACCATGGCACGGGCAGTTCGGAAGGAGACGGAAGCATTGCGCCTGCGCGGAATGAGCGACAGCCACGCGGCTGGAGGTGGACGCCTGGAGATGCGCATAGGGCGGCCCTCCCCAGCCAGCCGTGGGTGCCAGGCTCCCCATTGGGACCTGCAATAAACTCGCTCTTCCTCGCACCTGGCCCTAGCGGTGGCTCCCTTTTATGGAGGGGGTCGCTCCCCCGGGGGAAGGCGGGGGCGGGGTCTCCCATTTTAGAGTTGGGCACGTTGGGGTTCTTGCTCCAGGACTGGAGGGAATTGGGAGGATTCGAACCCGGGCCTAGTGTCCCAGGGTCGTGATGGCACTGTGAATGGGGATGCAGCTGGACCCCAGCACTCCTCTCCGCCACACCAAAGTGTTTAAGGATAGAACAGCGGGAGGGGGCGGCTGCCTGTTTCCACGTACATTGAGCATTTATAGATGAGGAAACTGAGGCACACGGTTGTCTCTTGCCCAAAGACACAGCTGTGATTTGAACCCAGATCTAGCTGAAGTGGGGTCGGGGTGGTGGAAGCCCTCCTTGCTGAGGGCCCCTTGTCTCTGGGGTAGAATATGGGGGAAAGTCGGGTCGGGCGCAAGCTGGTTCATTCAGTCCTCTGTTCATTATGTACTCATGCATTTCATTTCTTGAGCACCTGCTGTGTGCCAGGCCCTGGAACTCAGTGAAGAAGCTTGGGAGGAGGCAAGTGAAAAGTCAAGTAAAATGAAAGAATGATGTGGAAATAAATGTAAGTTGTGCTAAATGCCAGGTGGGGGTGGGGGGAGTCCAAGGAGGGACTCGTAAGCTGACATTTGAGCTGGGCTCTGAAATGAATAAGCCATTGGAAATGGCAGAGGGAAAGCGTTCCCAGTGTTTCCAAGAAAAAACAGAGAGAGTGTGTTTAAGGCCAGGAAGCTCCTGTGGCTGGGATAGAGAAGGAAGGAGAGGAAGTGGAGAGGTAAAGGTGTATAGTGGGGGGACCATAGAAAACCCGACTCCTCTGGTTTACAATAGAAGGGCACCACTCCTGACTTGGGCCATGCCTCCAGCTCCCCACCTGGAAAATGGGGGCAGGAAGCCATCCTCGGGGTAGTTGGGAGAGGGCGTGGCTCACTGGAGGACTGAGCCCAGAGGCTTCCCAAGGCTCTTAGAATAAAGCCCACACCCTCCCTCCTTCCCCTCCTCCAAGTCCAGTGGCACTGCCATGCTTGGTCCCACCTGCAAGCCTTTGCACAAGGCTGCTCACACTCCTACACTTTCCCCCCCTCTTCATTCCAGACCTGACATAAAATGTTACTTCCTTCGTGACACCCTGTTCTTTCCTTCCTTGCCCTCCTCTCAAGGTGCCACATTTCCAGGGCCCTGGGCATGGCACATGCCTCTGCCCGCCGACGAATGGGTGGGAACAGATGGGGCCAGGCAGTCCACCTGCCTTGTGGCCATGGACTCAAGGCTCAATTCAGAGGGAACAAGGTATCAGGGATGAGAGTAGTCGCCCCATTTCCAGCAGAAGCTACTTGAGATCATGCTCCAGGACTGGCCCCTGGATCTGCTCCCCACTCCCCACCTCCACCATGGGTGCAGGGAAACACACAGGCTTGCCAGAGCCAAACGCAGGAAAAAATGCCTATAAGAACATTTCTCCAGGGCAGTCTTGGGGCCTGGGACACCAGTCTGGATGTTAAGGGTGGGGCAGGACAGGCTTGGGTTCAACTTCTGTGAGTGTCCTCTACCAGCTCTGTGCCTTGCCAAGGTGAGACCAGGCACACCTTAGCTGTGGGGAGGGCATCACCCCCAGGCCAGAGGCAGGGATGCCTCAAAAACAACAAAAAGCATCTAGGAAAACAGGGTCACGTTTCAGTACACACACTGAATTCACCAAAGTGATCCCAGGAATAAAGTTATGAATAAAGTTAAAAACTGTCAATATCTGAAAACAAATTTTCACCAGGAAATCATTCATTTTGGAGGCGGTCTGTTGACTCCATCTGTGCTTAGAACTCATATCTATAATACCACATCCTGCAGCAAAGACACCCATCGAGGTGCCAAGACTGAAAATTGTTCCAGGAACACTGTCCCCTCTCCCCCAAGTGAAGGCTGAGAGACGCACAACTCCCAAAAAAGTCCCAGATTCTGGTGGAGGCCCAGAGCAGAAGGGACTCCAGCCCCAGGGAAGTGAGTTCCAAACCAAGCCCAGAAGCAGGTGCAGCCCATCCTTTGCTTCCCGTTAACAAAGGGTCACCCTCCATCTTCCCTCCAAACTGCCCCTGAAACTAGGACAAAACAATACAGGAAAACCAAGGCCCCAGGGACAAAAGAAAAGTCCAGTCCACACGTCATCCGTTTCTTTATTAGCCTTCAGTCTAAACTTCCTCATGATACAATGGTAGCCACTGATGGCAGCCTCTTTGTTTACTGGAACTTCTGTTCTGGTGGCAAACATTTTCTTTTTTTTTACATTTGTTTTATTATCAAAGATTTAGAGTCACAATAAATACAAGTGACAACCTCCCTGCCCCAAATCCCCTCCCCTTCCCTCCCCAAATACCCCGTACTAGTGTAACCAACTATTATACTTTCTTTGTTAAGGATTATAAAATTGTCAGCTGCCCTTTTTAAAAAAGCTCAGTCTAAGTTCTGTAGGCTAATGTCATGTGCAGCAACTCGGCATCAGAGAGCCCTATGGGGGAGCAGCAAGGACCATCCTCTCCATTCCAGGCACCCCAGCAATGAGGATATTTATATAGAAAACTCTCCCGTGACCCTCTGTCCAATGGGAGAGTGCGGTGTGGCACTCGGGGGCTGCACTGATCACCTCACTCCCTCTGCCCCGGGACAAGCTCTTGCTTCACGGAGGTCCTGAAGTACACATAGGACCACCAGCTGCTCTGGGTGCTGCCTGTCCCACCCCAGGAGAAGGGCAACTCTGGACCTGGTCAGGTGGCGTTCCTGACGCCACTGTGGAGTCCCCTAGGATGACGTTAGGATAGCCAGAGTGGTGGGTGGCTCCAAATGGACACTTGGCCATTTCAAACCTGTCCTCCATTCCCTCAAATGGGAGGAGTGAGCTCTTGAGATGCCCCCACCCCATTCTACAGAGTGGCCGACACCGGGAAGTTGTCAGTTGCTGTTGGGGGCTCCCATCACAGATAACAGGTGACAGTGACCACCATCACTGTTTGGGGCTGGGGACTCCCACATTCTCATGCTGACAGGAGCCAGGTCCTGGCAGGGCTCTAGGGGCAGAACAGGACCCCAACATGTTGGCGTCTGGTTTTGAGGGTGTGCTTTGCTGCTGGTAGAACCCCCTTCACATCCATAAATATCCTTTCCTGGCTTGTCCATACCCCACACCCAGAGAGGTACTTAATAATGCCTTCACCTGTAACAACATAAATTTCATCATAGAACTGCCCACTTGGGGCTTATTATGGAAGTTACAGTGCAAAAATGAACTAAAGAAAAAAAATGGGGTAGGATTTGAGACAGTGGAAATGAAGGGAAGATTAAGGCATCTCACATTCTTGCCCCATTAAAAAAAAAAAAAGAAAACGTATGTTTCCATCACAGTGTGCGTCATCCCTGGTGGGGATCAACATTCCTGGGGGACGTGGGGCTGGAGGCTGCAGAGCCAAGCCAGGGCCCCAGCCATCCCCGTCCCTTCAAGGGCAGCCGTCTATGCTGCACTCACGAGGCCTATCCAACAGCCATAGGCCCAGAGGAACAGCCCCCCAGGCTGGGAAAGGCTGGGAGCTGGGGCTGGGGGCCTGCGGGTGCATCGCTGATTGGGCCTTTTGTCACAGACCCAGTCGCCTCATGCTGGGGTGGGCAGAGGTGACTTTTGCCTGGACACCTGATCCCGAGTCACTGCATAGAACTGAGGTTTGTTCACCAGGGTGGGTGGGCTTTCAACCGGAAAAAGCCAGCCGGAACGCTCCTTCTGGAAGGAGTTGGAAGATTTGGCCCGTGTTATTGAACAGAGAGGGCTAAGAGCTCAGGGTCATATAAGACAGGTATTTATTTGCCAGGCACACAGAAAAATTCGAGGAATAGAAACGCTTGCATACTCTTGATTTTTTTGGTGTAAAAACACACCCTCCCCTCCCCCCCACAAAAACATCAATTTCCTCCCTTTCCCCCAAATCCCTGGATCTTGGAATGAAAGCCGCCCCTTTCCCGCCCTCCCCTCACCTCCTTTGGCCCATCTAAGTTATGCCCTCAGAACAAAAATCAGTGAGAACCTTGGGGTTTTGCACAACAAAAAATTAGAGAACGTTTTCCAAAATTAGGCCTTCTGCATTATCAGAAATGCTGTCTACAGACTGATGATATTCACACAACAGGAGCAAGGGGTTAAATGAGCCTTTATTAGAATGTTGTAGCAGTTGTGTTGGAAGGCAGCAGCCTTACAAAGAAGGATTTTAAATTAAAGTCCCTAACTGCATCAATAGAAAAAACAGGGCTGGAGCAAACGGGGACTGGTGGCACCCCATCCTCGTGGAGACACACAGCGTGTGTGGACAAAGGACACCCTCGCGCCGGCCTGAAGCCTGTAGACACACGACGGCTTCCACCTTTCCTCACCGGAACTGATTTTTAAAGAGTGGGAGGGGGAAAAAAACAAAAATAAAACTAAAAGCAGACCTGATTCCTTCTTTAAAAAACATTTCTGTAGCCTCTAAAGGAGTAAAAAAAAAAAAAAAAAAACCTGAAAGCAAATCCTGACAACAACCCCCAGCTTTAAGGAGAAGGTTTTAAACTAGACCCATATGGAAATCCTGGAGTCTGGGGGGCAGCTACCACACACCTAGACTGCGCCTCCCCACCCAGACACACCTGGGCGTGCTCACCTGACAGGAGCAAGGCCAGGGTGGCTTAAGATTGTGTCCACCAAGATGAATATAAAAAGAAAAGGAAAAAATTTTAATAAAATAAACCACAACAACAAAAAAACCCCACAACAGCCCAGCCCTCCAACTTCTAGCTCAGGCTTCTGGGCCGCGTTGCCGACTCCACCCACTTGACCCGCTTCTCCCCGCTCCGTGGGCAGCTCACCACTTCTGGAATCCCTGGTTCTCGCGGCGGGGTCTGGCTTTCAGTTTGTTCTTCTGCTAAGTGTGGGAGGTCCAGGGGTCTCGGGAACAAGTAGCAACGGAGGCTTTCGGCCAGAGCCAGGGCTGTCAGCCGCCCCTGCGTCTGTCTGTCAGTTATTGGGGTGGGCCGCCCATCCCGGCCAGGGCCATGGTGCCATCAGTGGCCCACGCTCCAGGGCACAGGGCTGGCGGGACGACGCCGTGCACGACAAGGACCCTGGGGTCTGAACAGTTTACTTTTAACTCCATCATTATGAGGCGATTTAAAAAAAAAAACAAAAAACTTTTCGACCTATAGATTGCCATGGAGGAAGGCAGTCAGAGATTGGGAGGCTAAGAAGGGGAAAAACAAAAACAAAAAAATGCCCCGCTCGGTTCAGAAGCCCTGGGTGCCAGCCTCGCCCGAGCTCGTCACAGTGTCCAGGGTAAGCCGCCCGTGCACCTGCCGGGGGCCGAACGAGGGGGCCGGGAGCAGGACCAGCCCCCGAGGTCCACTTTTTCTGCTGGTGTCGGGCAAACTAAAGAAAGGCAAAAAGAGAAAGGAAGAAAGCCCATAGGAAAGGTCCCCCAGTCACAATCCTTGTCCACCTGTGAGGCAGCACCGGCCCCCCAAACTGCGCCAGGACTTTGCAGCCAAGAATACAGGTCTTGCTTCTGCAGCGCCCTCTGGGGTCAGCGTGGTGTCTTCCCGAAGGAGCGGAGGGTGGTGCAGTGTGAACTTCTAGACCAGGGGCCAGGTTGGGGGAGGAGGGAGCCTGTCCTCCACTGGGCCTGCCTCAGCACTATTTCCACGTGGCTGACTGAGGGATGGAGCGTGGTGGGATCATGTCGAGGAGGTACTCTCGCTGGCGGTCCACAGCCGAGGAGGTCTTGTGCACTGCCAAGCTTGGGCTCACAAACGCAAGGGTCCCGCCTGCAACAGAATAAGAGTGACAGGCTACAATGGCCCCCCCAGTCAGGGGAGGTACCCAGCAACTGAGTACAGGCTGCTACCTAGACCCTGGCATCGCCCCTCCCCGCCAGACCCACGAACAGGGTCACAGACCCTAAGCCAACACTAAGCCACTGTCAACGTCTTGAATCTCAGGCCCCAAAATGGATGAGAATTTAAGAAATAGCTCAATCAGGCCAGGCGCGGTGGCTCACGCCTGTAATCCTAGTACTCTGGGAGGCCGAGGCGGGAGGATCACTTGAGGTCAGGAGTTCAAGAAATAGCTCAGTCGCCTTTAGGCCATTCCCGGGCTCTGCCAGGGGAGGTAATCCCACCTGCGGGGTGATAGAGATTCAGTCAGCTACATGTGCTACAGAAACAAAGATACTGGCCACAGTGCTGTTTAGAGCAGTGGAAAACCAGGCTAGGTGAGATGGCACATGCCTGTAATCCTAGCACTTTGGGAGGTTGAGGCAGAGGAATGCTTGATGCCAGGAGTTTGAGACCAGCCTGGGCAATATAGCGAGACCCTGCCTCTCCCGGGCAATGAAGCACGATGGAATACTATGCAGCCATTATAAATTTTTTTTTTTTTTTTTTTAGAGATAGGGTCTTGCTATGTTGCCCAGGCTGGTCTCAAACTCCTGGCCTCAAGCGATCCTCCTGCCTCAGCCTCCCAAAGCACTAGGATTACGGCATGTGCCACCATGCCTGGCCTTCAAAGAATTTTTTTTTTTTTTTTTTTTGACAGTCTCCCTCTGTTGCCTGGGCTAGAGTGCCGTGGCATCAGCCTAGCTCATAGCAACCTCAAACTCCTGGGCTCAAGCGATCCTCCTGCCTCAGCCTCCCAAGTAGCTAGAATTACAGGCACGTGCCACCATGCCCAGCCAATTTTTCTATTTCTTTTTAGTAGAGAAGGGGTCTCATTCTTGTTCAGGCTGGTCTTGAACTTCTGAGCTCAAGTGATCCTCCTGCCTCGGCCTCCCAGAGTGCTAGGATGACAGGTGTGAGCCACCGCGCCTGGCCAAGAATTTTTAACAATAAAGATCTCTCTTTTTTGAGATAGGGTCTCACTCTATCACCCAGGCTGGCTCCAGAAACCTGGCGACTGGGTCCTCCCCAGTGTTCCGCTCAAAGCACAAGTGAGAAACCCCCAGGTAATTGGGAGTGCTGGCAGAACTCTTTTGGGAAATGGTGCTTTGAACTATCACACTTTTCCCTCTAATCTGACCACTGGACACAGCAGCTAATGATGCCTTCAGATTCCCTTTCAAACTGTACCCCTAAACACACATGTGGTTTCACAGTGACGCTCACCCTATGTCCACATGCACACACCCATTCTGACTTTTCCTGCTCATTTCATAGGCTTTCAAATTTCTCATAAAAGCATCTTCCCACCAGCCCGTGAGTTCTTAGCTGTCCCTTAAACCTGCTGAGCAGAAAGTACCTCTGGCTGGTTTGAATCCAAATGTGCTCTACCTCCAGGCTGCCCAGACGAACACCTACCCTTTCCTGAACCTCCCTTGCTGAGGCTGGCCCAAGGGCACACCCCTAACAGCGCAAGGCACAGCCGGCTCTCAGGCTCTGCAGACAGCCCGGCCACCCAGTGCTGACGGGTCTGCCTCATAATGGTGTCTCTTCTTCCTGCAGGGACGCAGGCTGCTAGGAACTTGTGGGGACGCTTTGCTTCCTCTACCAGAGGATACCCATCTCCTATACTTGGCCCTTCTTGCCCACCTTTCTCTTTCTCGTTTTTGGTACACGTAAGAAATATTAACTTTCGTCCTAATGTTAGCACATAAATGAAAAAAATACATTAATTAATTAAAAAAACAGGACAAGTGGCCTTGGGGACAATGCTGATGACAGTGGGGCCTCAACTGACTGAGCTGCTTGAGGGTATTCACCTCCCCTGCTTGCTCCTCAAATGCTATCTCCTCCAAGAGGCCTGTGGCCGCCTCAGTTACAGTCCAGCCACTGCCCTGGGGCCCCCACCACCCTCGCTCTTGCTCTGCCCTGCACCCAGCACGTCCAAGATGGAGTGTGGGATAGGTCTGCCCCACGTTTTGGGATGAGGGGCAAGAGCCTGGGTGCAGAGGGTGGCAACAGTGTGGTGGTTCGTAACTACACAGGGCTATCACTTAGCAGGGTATCCGGTCAGCAACAGGAGAGCGCACCACCGAGGTGGCTGCCCTCAGGAAGTGATTCTGGGGGGCAAGCCCTGTGTGCCACCCCTCGTGTTTACCCCGAGTGCAGGTCTTTGTTTAAGATAAGGAGGGGGAAACCCATGCAGGTTGCCCACCTGCGCTGAGGGGCGTCTTCTTCCAGTTGGAGGTGGCGCTGCCCTTGCCAGTGCCCACGGCTCGCTCGGAATGTCTGCCCGTCCTGCTGACCAGGGCTGTGGCCGAGGCTGCGTTCTGTAGTTTGGGTGACTGGCTGAACGTGTGTAGAACGCCTCGGGGTGTCGTGGCTGAGCCCCGGGACAGCTGGCTGGAGGTCTGCAGTGGAGAGAGGGGGCAATGGCTCACGTGGGGAAGGGGCAGCAGTGGGGGAGACGCTCCGCACAGCCTCTCCTTGCTCTGGCTGACCTCTTCCCACCCACACGGGGTCCCTAAAGTCCAAAATCAGGAGACAGGTAAGTTACACCAAGGGGGAGAGGAGGAGGGGGAGAGAGAGAGACAGACAGACACAGGCAGTGTGACAGTCAGCAACTGGTGTGGTCGCGGCTGCAGTCGGGGCATGAGGCTCCCGGTGCCCAGCGCGGTTCTGACCTGTAGCACAGCCCCGTTACTCCAGTCGCGGGCCTCTCCTGAGCGGAACGCCAACTTACGCCGGGGTTTTATGACCTATACAGATGGGGGTTGAAATCCAGGTCAGCACCATCTGCTGGCCAGCCCAGGGGACCCAGGGTGACCGGAGGTGAGCCCCACAGGACAGGCCTGTCCCCAAAGGGCTTTGGACGCCAGGTGGGGATCTTGAGAAAACATGTTTAGTGAATTGCAAACAATGTCCAAGGGGGAAAAAATTGCCAAAAGGGAACTTCAGGTCTATAGAGTGAGAAGCAGTTTAGAAAAAAACAAAACAAAACAAAAAAAACACCAAAAAACTTGATTTCAAACTTGCTCCTCTCCTTAATTTAGCTAGAACATTTCTTCCAAACGCCCCTTTGGTTATCTCAATGTGGCTTTCGGAAAAGTCCTTTCAGACAAGCAGTACTCGTCAGCCAGCACACTGTGAGCGAAAGCTACACGAGCTAAAGAAACTGCAAATTAGTGTTTTTGCTGTCCAACACCACCATTAAGTGCAATTTAGACTCGCAGTTAATAATCAGGCAGATGAACACCCGGGTGGGGGGGGACAGAACATCAGAATGTCCTGCCTTCTAGGGACAGTGTGCTGCCGAGGAGACAGCCCCGCTCACCTGCTTCAGCGCGGGGTGTGGGGCCGAGGTGGACTCAGCCTTGGCCTGAGAGGGGGCCGTGCCCTGCTGCAGGAGCCGCTGCTCGATCTCCTGCTCCTGCTGCAGCGCCTTCACGAAGGCGGCCTTCAGCCGGCTCGTGTGTTCCACCTTGAGCGCCTTCTTCTGATTGGTCGTCATGCAGTTCTCACACATGATGGCGCCGCCCTTCTCCTCCCGCCAGCGGCATGTGAAGTCCGTCTTGCACTGCGCGCACATGTAGGGCTCCCGGGACAGCACTACAGCGGCCGTCATCCTGCCTGCTGCAAGGAGACACGCAGGTGGCTCATGTCAGAGGAATAGGGCACCATAGTCACGGCCCCCATTCACCCCTGCCCAGTCCACACTTGAGACATGGAGCAGTGCCCTGGGCCGGACAGGTGCCGGAGCCTCCGTCCCCAGTCCTGATCCCGCTGTGTGGATACAGTGCCAGCCAAGGCTGAACTGCTCTGGAAAACCCTGTGGGTTGGGTGTCGTTGCTATCAACCCTTTAGCTGTCAGTGACGCCAGCTCAGCTTCTCTGCTTTCTGTCCCACACACAACAGGCGTCCACCTAGGAGGAGGCTGGGGCCCTATAAGGCCCCATCTCGTGACAGGTCCCCTAGCTATTGGATGAGTTAGGACAACAATCACCCAGTGAGTGCCTTGTGAGTGCTCGATTCACTCTTCTGAGGGGGCACCCCCACCCCATGTCCTGAGGAGGAAACTGAGGCCGAGAGACCAAGTGACCTGTGGACCACAAGACTGGCCAGTGGCAGGGCACAACTCATGCCCTGGCACAGGCTGCACCCACTGCCCCAGGTGAGCAATAGGGCCTCGGCCTCATCACCTGGGGGACAGAACACAGTGTCTCCCTGGTCGGCCACGAGGGTTTACTGGGGAAGTACACAGGAAGCACCCACCTCTGAACAGGGGTCCACACACCTGCATGCATTTTGTTCCCACCTTTTTTGTGTTCGGCACTCAGGGGCTGTAACTGCTCTTGGTCATTACAGACCGTGACACAGGACTGGAGGACAGCAGGAGTAGAGGTCAAGAGACTCTCAGCCTTCCTTCTCCCACCTGGCCTGGCCTGGCCTGCTGCAGCCTCCTGGGCAATGAAGGAGACCCTTCATCCCACAGGGCAGATGGAATGTCACTTGTCCAAGCAGCCTGTGCCCAGGGCCCACCTCAGGCCCTCAGCTCCAGGCCCCTGCCTGCAGCTCACAGGCTTTGGTGACAACAGCGTGTCTCCTTGTATATATCCAACCGCAAAAGAGAACATGGTACCTGCTTCCCAGGCAGCCCTGGCTGTTGTCACCAGCTCCGCAGCCCAGGCACGGCACCACTGAGCTGTCCAGCCTGGGGACTCTGAAAAGTGTCAGGAGACACTCTCTGGCAGAGCTCAGAGCCTCCTCCCAAAGTTCAGTCCTGTTTTTGCCAACAAGAGGGGAACACTGACCCCTGATGAGAGAATGTCAGAGACGGGCTGGCTGCAGGTGCAGGAAGGTGGTATCAGTCCTGGCTTGGGCCTCCCACCCACTCTTCCTACAGTAGCCCTGTGGCAGCTCTTCTACCAACATCACCTTGTCACAAAGGGGACACCAGAGGGATCCAGACACAAGCCAGGTTGTGTCTGAGCTCTCACCTCCCCCACAGCACACCCCTCAGTCCCTCTTGCAGACTGAGAGGTGGATGTCTTTGCAGAGGATGGTGCCAGGCCTCTGAGGGGCTGGTGCACACAATCAGTCCTTGCTATGACCCTGTGGTCAGGGAGTGACACCAAGGTGACTTGAGGGGTGTGTTTGAGGGGCTACAAGCAAATATGAGGGAGCCACTGGGCACTCGCCACTCTGGGGCTGCCACTGGGTCCAGCCGCACCCCTGGGTCTGGGGAGCTCGGCCTCTTAGAGGCCATGGGTGCAACCACACAGGGGAGCCCAGATATGCACCACTGAGGCACCCTGAGGGTGTGGGGAGTATCTTCTCCCAACACTGGGGAGACACTGTGGGGCCAGAGCCCTGCCCCCAAGCCCTCCTCCCCGCTCTGCATCCTGTATGGTAGGCGGGAGGAAGCTGCTGCTCCTCTGCACACGCTGCTGCCACTGCTCCCCAGGGCTGTGCCAGGAGGGGTCTGAGGCCTGGCAGGCCTCTCCCCCTGTCCTGGGCTGGTCCTGGTTCTGCCTCCTGCTCTGTGGTTCAGGCTCACTGCCCACACATCATCAACTCAATCTCAGGGCAGAAAGGTCCTTGGCATCTGCGTCTGGGGAGTAGGGGCTCCCTAGGGGCCGACTCAGCTGCTCACCTCCACCTGGCCATCTCCAGTGCTGTTTTTAATCATTACCCTACAGATGCTCTTTTATTCCTATCATCTCCTAGGACACAGATGCACTTTTCACACTGCTTCCAAAGAGGGTGATAAAGTGAGCTCAGCCCAGGCAGGGGTGTCATGCTCCCTCTATTGGGAGGCTTGGAGTATTCAAGGCTCCGTAAAGTTCCACTTGTGTGTGACCACGCTACTGCACCCGTCCAAGAGCCCCTCCTGGAGGCCAAGCCTATCAGAGCCACCCGCAGATGTCCACCTTCACTGTACAACACCACAGGGCCACTGCTGCCCACCCCTGGACCACGAGCCTCTTGGGGCCTGGCTCTCAGAGGCCCCAGCAGAAGGACAAAGTCCAAACTTCACGGCAGAACTGATGACCAGATGGTATCTACAGTGCCCACCCAGCGAAGTCCTGGGTACACATTAGGCACTAGATCGTCTGCTGTATGTTGAAAAGAACCCATGGGACAGAAGCCACGGTGGGGCGAGAGATGAGAACAGCCCAGCCCAGGCCTGCTCACCTTGCGTCTCGAGTAGGTTCTGCACCACCTCCTCCAGGCCCACCAGGTAGATGAACTCGTTGTTGGCAGCGCTGGGCAGGAAATTCATCTCTGGGGCGGGGGGCTTGGGAGGGGGGATCTCAAGCAGCGTCTTCTCCAGCTGTTTGCGCAGTGCAAGCTTGGCAGCTGCCTGCCGGCTAGCTGGAGACTCAGTGGAGGTGACTGAGGAGGCCACACTGGTGGGGGTGGAGTTAGCCTGAGCGGAGGTGGCTGTTGTCCCCTTCAGCGATGCTGGGGGGGGCTTTAGGAAGACATGGATGGGGTTAGGGCGCTCGGTGCACCTGCCCCACCAGTGCACCTACACCCCAGGTCCCAGTCAGCTCTGTTAACTAATGAGTCCTTACGGGGGTGAATCCAAGTTGTTTGACCTAGAAATCGGGGGCAGTAGGGAAGGCCGTGTGACATGAATCATCCTAGGCGGTGACTGGTTACCTGAACACTCACTGAGGTTTAGTGGATGTCCAATAAACTGCTCTGTTTAGAATCTATAGTTTGCTGTACTCTGTCACATAAGTAGACCCATGAAGCCATCACCACCCTGCCCAAAAGGGCCCTGTCCTCTCACTGAGGCGCACCCTGCTGCGTCCTTGCAGGGACGTGGTGGTAGCTTGCTGTAGCATGGATGCCTGGCCCCTGGGAGCATCTCTGCATTTGCTCGTCCAGATGCTAACATCTGAGTCAGTCCTCGGGTCCTCGTGAGGGCTATGGGGCAAGCAGCTCCTAGGCCATCCCCTGACCCAATCCTGGCTGCTCCTTGTACTACTTACTTACCAACCTGTCTGGACCCCAGTGGCAGACCCTTGACTGTCCCCACTAGCTCCACAACTGTCGAGTGTGCTCCCTCAAACCCAGAGCTGACCATGCCAGTACCTTTAGCTTTTGGGTGCTGAGGACCCCTGTGGAAACTAAAGGAACCTGTGTGAACCATCCCCCCAAAAGGACACACCCCAACACTTGTGAACACATCTAAGGACGTCTGTGGGATGTGTTCCCAAGACCCCCACTCCCTCAGCAATGAAGACCTAGCCCAGGCCTTCCCCATGTCTGACTGGCCAGTTCCACCACCTCCTCCCACTGGCAGCCCCCCAGCCCTGCAGGGAGCCAGTCACCCCAGCTCCACCAATGCCCACTGCCCACTGCATGTCCACCCCTCTTCACAGCACACTCAGAACTGCAGGGACTGAATAAAGTTTCATGGGTGGATGAAACTGCCTGCCTGGGTCAGCCCAGGACACCCCTGAACGGGGGCAGGGCTAGCCATTGTCTCCACACTGAGTCCCAACCTTAAAGCCCTGCCAGCCTTGCTCTTTTCTGAGGAAGGCGGGCAAGAACAAACTGAGCCAAAGCAGGAAGAAAGAGTGAACGCATCCGTCAGCAAAAGCCCCTGCAGACCCAGTAATTTTATCTGTCAGCCGAGGCTCCTGCTACGCTTCCAGCCCTCCCACCCCTTGGTCCTGCTCTTCCCATCTGCTTCCTGGGGGTGGGAACAGACTCTCCCTGTCTCAAAGGCTCTGTACAGAGGTGAAGGGATGTGTGGCTGAGAATAGATGAGCCTGGGGACATTTGCAGATACACCCTCCCCTCTGCTTGTGCTAAGGATGCTGTGGGGAGGATGCTGTGAGGAGCGTGGCTCAGGGTCTGGCGCCCCCCTCTGGGCCATCTTCCAGCCTATCACCCGCCCTACCTGGGCCTCCTCATCTGTCCCCACAAACCTGCCATCTCCCAAGTGCCGCCTCCTCCGAGGTAGAGCCAGTGAGCAGACGCCACCCTCAGCTCAGGTCTGCACCTTCGCCCTCTCAGCAGCCACCCCCCTGTGCAAATGTGCCCACAAGACTTCCACCCAACACCTTCACACCCCCACTGCCCCAAGGAGCTTCAGTGCAAGCCCAGGGAGCAGGCAGGTCATGCACATTGCCCTGCGAGTCACAGCTGGGACACTCACTCCTCTTGAGGCATGGCACAGTCCCTCACCTGTGGGATGTTGACGAGCAGACTGGTGTTGGGGACGTTGGCGACACGGATGAGGCCCTGCTGGATGATTCTCTGTCCCTGAATTTGCACGCTGGGCACAGATGCCCTGGGGGCCAGAAGGAGGGGCGGAGGCCCCGTGCTGGAATGTTGTCTGATATTGTGGATTTGCTGCAGGGGTGGGGGCAGAGGGACAAGAAATCCCAGTGAGACCAACAATGGAGGGAGGCCAAGGACCCAGAAGGGTCCTTCTCACAAGGCAGGTGGCTGCTGGGGACCCCAGTGCACAAGGCCCTGCTCACCTGGGCCCCTCTGACGAGCGGGGGCATGACAACCTGCGAGCTCGCCTGTGGCCCCAGCTTCGAAGACACCTGCTGCCCACCGCGGACCAAGGGTGGGGGGATGACACTCCCAGGCATTCGAGTTGAAGAGGTCTGCCAATGACACCAATGCCCAGATTTATATGGCTTTTTTTCTTTTTAAAAGCAAATAGATTTGTTGCTTTTGTAAAAGTACATAATAGTTTTTTTTAAAAGGTAGCAGAGAAATTTTAAAAAGTTGGCTAAGATGCCTACTCAATCTAAACACAGAGAAACAAGGAACAAACTTCAACCAGAGCTGTGCAAACCTGGGTTCACTCAAGAGTGCATCCCACCAACAAGGTGGCACACTGCCAGGTGACACTGGCCCCGCTCACAGCAGGAGAACAGCTAGACCAGGATGGGTGGCACCTGCTGGGGCGAGTGGGGGGCTGCACTTCCAGACTGTAGCCCCATGGCTGGGAGCCAGCCTCTGCCCCTCACCTCAAGGGCACCCCGTGGGCAGAGGAGGACGAGAGTTGAGCTGGGACAAGGCTCCGGTGGGGCCTGGGCCACAGGACACCCTTGACTACCACCCTTGGAAAAGTCAGCACGAAGGGAGCCCAGACTCTCAAGTACTCATTCTGATCGTGCTGGGGCACTCACTGGAAGGGCCCTTCCATTGTCAGTCGAGATTTCTGTTTGCGATGTCAACAGTGGCCTAGTTTGGGCACCGCAGTTCAGGAAATGCATGCATGCTGCTTTAACTCTGGGCTGTGGGCAGGAAGGCCTCACTCCAGCCCACTCAGAAGGAGCCGGCAGCCTTTTGCTAGACCTGAACCAGGGCTGCTCGGGAGCCTGATGGGCCCATTCCTGACTGTAAACAGCAGCAGTGCCAGCCAGACACCCGCCGAGGGGCAGAGGGGACACTGACCTGAAGTGATGGCTTGCCGGCAGGAATGCTTTGTGTGCCCCGCACGAGCGGGGGAGGGGTGGTCACGGTGCTCCCTGTGGAGCCTGCGGGCTGTAAGAGAGCAGGACACATGGGAGGTGAGAGGGCTGCTGGCCGCTCCCCTCACATGGAGGCACCAGTAAGCTCCCAGCCTGACAGTGACCCCATCTGCAGCAGGAGTTGGAATGTTCCACATGGACTGAGGAGGGACTTCCCAGCAGCCCCCTTCCACCCCGACTCTCAGCTTCACTTCCAGGTCACTCCTTGACACCCACATGGAACCCAAGGTCCCACTCTGCCCTCCAGGGGATAGAACTGCTGCTGCTGCTGCTGTTGGTGATGGTGGTGGTAGTGGCAGCGGCAGCTGAGGCAAAGGACCCAGGACCTGGATAGGTCTCTCAACCTTAGTGAGAAAATGCTGTGTCTGGGCACTTTTTAAAGCCACAAGTTCCACTAGAGAAGGCACAGTGACAGACTTATTGCACTTCAACAAGTCGAGGAAGCAGAAGAAATTAATAGGCAGGCTCTGCCCAACCGACTTGCCAACCAGGTGCGGGTGCAGGTTCAAAAGCAAACCCCTGAGCCAGAGCAGGGAGTGTCTCCTCTTGTCTTTCCTCAAGCAGCTCCTGCTGCCTAGGACATACTAACTTCCTGGTTCACCGAGGTAGTGACGAAAGTACTCGGAAGGTAACTTCATCCCCCACCAGGCATCTTCCCAGAATGGGGAACTAGAAAAGCCCCCCAAAATAAACCTGAACTCGTATTACACGTGAAACCCCGTCTAGAAGCAGCAGAACAAAGAGCCTCGACCCCAGGGAAGAAGGAACTGGAGTGGGACCCTCTAGAGGGTCGGGAGTAAGTTCTGTGGGGAGCTCGGTGCACACCCAGCTGGGCAGAGACTGAGAGGTGAAGACACACATGACAGGAGGAGGAGGGGATGGGAGATGACAGGGCAATGTGTGCCCATGGGACAGGAGGCCTTTCTGGAAACGGGCTCAAGACAGAACTATTAACCCAGAAACATGCTTCTAACAGCACCAAATACATCTGAGCTCTACTTCCTTGACATCTCAGTCTGAGGGAAGTGAGCTTTACATACTCAGATCCATGGTGCTCTAGACTAAAACACATTCTGACTCCCTTTTAGCTGAATCCAAAATGTGTACATGAGCCCACAAACGTCCACTCAGACCCTGCCCCATGCGCCCCGGAGCAAAGGCTTTCTTTCCCCTCTTGCCTTTCCGCTCCCTGGCACAGGAGAGTGGTCAAGATAAGGGCACTGGCTGGTTACCCTCAGTTCCCAATGGCTCCCGTGAACCCTTGGGGAGAGCAGGGGACACAAGCACGCACCTTCTGGGTGGTGGCCTCCTTTTGTATTTGACTCTGCCGTAACTTTTTCAACAAAACGAGTTTTGCTTCTTCTAATCTTAACTCTTCTTTCAGTTGCTTGATCATCCTCTCTCGTTCCTCCGGACTACTCTTCTACAAGGGTAAGGGAAACAGGATTGAGGAGAGGGTCCTCGGCAGGGAGCAGAGGTCCCCCATCCCCCACCCCCCACCCCGTTACCAGCTCCACTCCAGGGCACCGCAGCTGGGCTTACCATGAGGGCCTCAGTGCTAGTCTCCTTCAAGGCCGCCGTGCTCAGCCCATTCACCTTTGGGCTCGAGGGCTGCTCATTGTCGGAGAGCACGATCACATCAGGTGAGGGAGGTCTCCTCTCAGACTTCATGTCACTGTCAGGTGGAGACAGCAGTCATTACCAGAGTGCCCTGACTGCTGGACAGACAAACGGCAGGGTAGGAACCGGGGGGTGGGGGGGCCACTCCTGCCCAGGCTCCCCAGCTGCCCTGCTGGCTCTCCTTGGGTGTCCTTCCTGCCCCACCTGCAGGCCCCAGGCTGCCTCTTCTCACTGCATACATCACAGGGCACCCAAACCCACCAATTTATGGCTGGGCCTTGCAACAGCTGGGACTTAGTGTTTGCCTCTGTGTCCCCAGGGCTGAGGGTGCGTGTGCCCCTAAGCATGATGTGGTCATTTGGAAAATCATGGCAGCTCCTTCCTCTACCACATCACTTAGTACTGGGTAAAAACACTTCGCTCTGGATCCCAGGGCCTGGCTCAGTCGGGGGTCCTGTGTGCTGAGTGTGATGGGATGTGAATGCCTCGAAAACCAGGGGCTGCCACCTGTCCATGCTGGAAACCACTTGATGGAGAGCCCAGCCCCTACACGAACCAACTTTTCTTTTCTGCTCAACCCTGGCACGCTGACAGCCCTCACACCTGGCAGCCCACCTGCCTCCAGAAGACCCAGGGGCATGTCCACGGGCTGTCAGCCTGCTCAGAGGGCAGCCCCAGGCTGCTGCTGGATTGTCCTTCCTAGGCCACATGTGGCCACAGCCACTACATGTTTTGAAACCAACTAGGACACATTTTCTCTCAAAGACCTGGGACTCTTTACCCACCTGATCTACTCAGAAACTGGTTTCTGGCTGGCTGCCCCACCCCCATGCTCTAATGATGCGTGGACTACTCTGGTCACAGATGCCAAGGTCACTCTGTCTGTTACCCTCCCGCACACCCCAGAAGTCCCAGCTCAAACTGCATCATGAAACAACTGTCATCGTCCTAGCCCACATCCCCCTTTTTTCCCTAATGAATTTGCTCTCTGCTCATTGCCACGGTCTGTCTAGGGAGTTTACTTCTGCTGGTGAACTTGACCTTAGGTTGTTCTTCCTCTACTGTCAGCCCACAGCATCTCACTACAACCCAGGCAGAATCAAGGGACAATAGGGGAAGCACCTGTGGGTGTTCCTTTTTTGTTATTTTGTCAAAACATGGTCACAAATGTCTAAGTGTGTCGCTCTGTCATTTATCAGAACCTGGTAACACTGAATATCCATTCTGTGCTAACTTTGGGCCAGGCTCTGAGCTAAGAGCTCACTGCACATTATCCCATTTAACTCAAGTAGGAACACACCAACATTTGATTCCCCCTTCTTGTGAAGGATCCTCTAGGATGGATACACACATCTAATGCCACTGAAGCCACAGGGTGGAACAGGTGCTGTGGTGTCGCTGACCCAACGTGAGTCCCAGAGACACACTCTGGTCCCAACCAAGCAGCTCCTTTTGCGGATGGCATAACTGAACTTCTCCTGAAGATCTGGGCTCAGTACTTGTGTTGAAGGAATCAGATCCTTTTTTGTCAGCAAGAAAACCAGCCGAGGACAGAACACGTCCGCTAGGTGGCACTGTGACCCAGAGGACAAACTCAGACGAAGTTAACTGGGAGTTACAACTCAAAAGTTGTCCCCACTCTTTCCACTAGACCCCAGCCAAGCTGAGGGCACAGAGTTACTAGGATGAAGACCCTGACTATGCTCTGACAGTCCGTGGGACTCCATCTCCGTGCCCGAGTGTGCGGCATCTTCAGGGAAGGACAGATGCAGGGGACCAGAGGCTGAGGCTTCACCAGCTCTCCCCTGGACTCATGGATGCAGAGTGGAGCTGCTCTCCTCACTCTCCCCGGTCCGTCCTGATTGCACCCACCAGTGCTGCACGGCAGCTGCAGCTGAACACTGGTCCTAGCCCTGATCTGACTTAACTAGAGCAGCTGCCGGCCAGCCTCTCACCGGAAACCTGGGGAGTGGAGGGAAAGGTGCCCATTTCACGTAGGGTTATCATTCTGTATTCTGAAGTCCAGAAACAGGTTGTTTATAAAGTGACCCAGGACACTTTACTGGGGTCGCACTAAACCGCCTGTGTCTCTCCTTGCTGCCGGCCCCACTCCACCTAAGATCGACTTTCAAGGTGACCTCAGGGCTCTAATTCCAGGCTCTCTGGAAGTGCACACAGACCCAGAGCACCTCATAGGCAGGCGGACCCAAAGCCCAGCACAGAGCTGCAGCCCTGGTCTCCACCCAGGTGGGTCCCAAGTGAACTGAGGAGTGGTGGCCCAGGCAGCACCTTGTACAGAGTTACAGCCGACAGACACACTTCCTGGGCGAGCACAGGCTGAAACAATGGCCAATCTACAGGGACTTGTCACTTTTTAACATCTTATAGAGGGTGTGCACTTCTTCCAGAGTTGAGATGTCTAATGAAACTCAAATTTGCCTGAGGGAAGAGGACAGGGCTACGGACCTGGGCCACCGGGCAGCTGAAGCTTCCCAAGAGGGCCGCTCTGACCACAGCGCTCCCTGGCCCCATCTTGGCCTGAGACTAATCAATAACTCATCCAAGAGATGATGTCACCACCCATCAATGATCACTCAGCATCCCAGCAGCCAGCAGGGAGTGAACTTCCTGTATGCTAATCAGGCCACCAAAAAGTCATGTGACAAAGGCATTTCCCTCCTTGGTCATGTGACCCTTTAACTGTGCCTTCCAACGTGAAAACCATGGCAACGGCCAGTTCTAACCGGTTTGTGACACGCAGCCTTCATTTTGAGAAGGGAGGTAAGGGTTCAGGTGCTGTCAGAAAATGGAGGCGCCAGGCTCACCCTGGGGCCGCAGAGCTGTGGGGACTTCCTGTGTGGCACCAGCTCACAGGGGACTGTGCCACAGGCACCACAGTCACCTCTTACCAAACACAGAGGGGGCCACTAGCCCCTTTAAGTTTCCAAATGAAAAACTTTCTTAAAGGAGAGGGAGCTTAAAGACTCACTATTTTTCTGGAGAGTTCTTTCAACTCAGGATAAAAGAACATATGGCTCAAAATAATCACAGGTATTATTCTAGAACAAAAAGTTTTAATTATAAAAGCCATCTAAAGTGAAGAGAATGAAAGCAGAGGAAATCTAGCCCAATGTGTTGGGGGGCAGCGGGGCGGGGGGCAGAGGGGGATGGCGTCATGGCCAACGGACTTGTCTGCCTTGCTCAGGTGCAGTTGTTAACTCCATGGTGGCCACCATGGGCACTGAGTTTATTTGGAAGCTACGTGGTATTTCAGGGCAAAGCCCATAAGCCTGTTCTGCCCATACTGAGAACCCTTAATGTGAAATATAATGATCAAAAAAGATTTTATGTGACCTACAAAAATCCCTGGAAGGAGGCCAGGCTGTTATCAGCGTACATGGTCTTACCACCTCCTCCCCTGGGCCGGCCCTGACTTCATGAGCACAGAAATTCTGTTACCTGCCAGGAACTTCCGTGGAGTTTCCTGGAGGAGAGGCCAGGATTATAAACTTACATTGTGAACCAATCCCACCTCCACCGCACAGGGCTATTGCTCTCAGCTGCTCCCCAACCAGCAAGCAGTACATGGTTAATATTTAGTGTCCCCTCAGCCTGTGCGGGGAAGGAATCTCACTGAAGGAACACAGAGCCGTCCTTGGCAGCTCTGACCTTTGCGATTCTGTGAACGGGCCTGCCTTATGTCCAGGGAAGGCATACTCATCCTTCCCTCATTCAGTCATTCATTTATCACACACATTTGCTGAAAGCCTATCTAAGAAGCAGGTGCTGCACCAGGCATTGGGGAGAAACACCTGGATAAAAGGTAGTTCTGTCCTTAGGGTTCACAGCCCACCAGCATGGAAAGACACAAAAACAAGTGAGGAAAGGCAGGTTGGGGTGAGGCCCAGAGAGGCCACAGGTGGGGGGAGGGGGAAGGAATGCCTCAAATGTCTGCCCAGCAGCCGTGTCCACCCACAGAAGAGCGCAGGCAGCTTCTCCAGAGCTCCTATAAACGCAGGCTGTCCCTGCCCCGGGTCTGCTTGACCAAAGTCTGCATTTCAGTAAGATCCCCTGAGATTCCTGCACATACTAGGCAAGTTGGGGATGACCATGAACTGTGACCCTATGAAACTTTGGGACAAGAAATCCTCCTCTAGGCCAGCTCAGACAAACAGGCAGGGCCCATCAATGCCTTCTCCAGCCACAACCACTCCCTGCTAGAATCCTTCCTCCTTGTACCTCTCAGGCCTGGCAGAGTTGGGGGAGGCAGGCACTGCTGGACTGCTGGTTGTGTTTAAAGGCGGGATGGGATGCAGGATGGGGGCTTCGCTAGATCCCATGCGATGTTCCCCCACATGAACCAAGCTATTCACACCCCTAGACCACCCCAACAAACCCTTACCTGGCTCTATCACCCCATCACCCCGGGTTCTTGCCCACTAAGCCCCAGGCCTGGCCCACAGCCACCACCTGCCATAACTCCTTGCATGCTATCCCCTCTGTGAAAACACCCTATCTCCATCCTCCCCAGGCCTCCTTGTGAGCCCCAACGCACCCTTCAAGATGTACCTCAAACCATCTCTGCCCCCAGAAGGGTTCCTGGCTGGCCCTGTGCCATATATCCTTGCCCTGGGAATGTAGTCAGTGCCCCCCGCTGTGTGCTTGTGGGGAGTCCCCAACAGTGCACAGCCAGGGAAACCACCACAGCCCACCTGCCTCGGAAGGCCCTCTTAGCCCTGCCCGGGTGAGAAGCTCATGGCAAAACTCTGGGGCTTCCACTCATGAGCAGTGCATGCCTGAGCAAAGCCCCCCAGGCTCCCCAGTGGGTCTCCATGCCTTAGAGCCTCAACCCAGTGACTAGCTCACCTGCCCTCGGCTCAGCAAACCTGTTTAAGTGCCTCTGCCTACCTGCACAGCACCCCCATGGGGATCAGTCCTCCCTCCTTCAGCCTCCTAGGGTGACATGTCATCACCTGAATAAGAGGCAAGTTCCCCACCCTGAGCTGGGTCATGACAACCCCTTCGGGGGAATGTAGCATAGGCACAGCTGCCAAGGACCCACGACCCTGATCCATGGCAACCTCAGCTCCCAATGAGGGCCAGGCTGATGCCAGGGTGGGTGACCAGATGAGCAAAGGACAAGGAGGGAGTCCACCCCTGGGGTGACACAACAGCCACTGAGCCTTCCCAATGTCCCTAGAGCCAGAGGAACAGGAATCTCCTCCTAAGGCCATGATGGCTGGGGGAGGGGAGGACCCCAGAGTGAGAGGGCGCTGTGCCCTGAGCCTGTAGTTCCCCGGCCACATCCCACCAAGCCTTGGACTTGAAATGGTTGCAGGCAACTTGGGCTGTGGAGAGAGCCCCCAGAGT
Source organism: Eulemur rufifrons (assembly GCF_041146395.1). NCBI lineage: Eukaryota > Metazoa > Chordata > Mammalia > Primates > Lemuridae > Eulemur > Eulemur rufifrons. Next base: position 6,871,975 of record NC_090984.1, on the reverse strand, counting down.
GAGTCAGAAGACACTAGAGTTTCACTTGGGGCCGCCTCTTGCAAGTGACACTTCCCTCACCATGCCTCCGGTAAGGAGGGGACAGGAATCCCTGCCCTGCCCATCTCTCAGGGCTGCTTGGTAAGGTTAAGACCTCAGCGCTGAAGAGGCACAGACATCTGAGAAGATGGCCATCAAGGAGGTATGGCCCGGCTGGGTGTAGGGCAGGGCAGGCAGCCCTGCTGACCCACAGGTACTCAGCTCAGGGCCATGTAACACCATTCAGTAGTGAGGGGGCTGCTCACCCAGGAGTTCTCCCAGCCCAGAGATGGAGAGGTAGGTTTGTTCAATAGCCTGGGTCTCTGAAGCCATGTCCCATTCCCACTTCACAGGCAACAGAGCTGTCTGCTTAGAACCATCCCAGGGCCCTCATCTGGCTAGGTCCTGTTGTCGGATCACCTGCTGCCTCTCTAGAGCCAGCAGGCCATGCCCAGAGGCCCCAGGCAGACCTCTAGGCAGCCCCAAAATCTCAGATGGTGGCAACACCACAGACTCCCAAGAGGCCCTGATGGATGCTGTGACAGGACACAGCCTGGAAGAGGCTAGCAGGGTACAGGAGAAGAGGGGCCTGCAGTCTCAGAGTGATCTTCTGGATTTTAGGGCCTTAGAGGCAAGCACTTCCAGGGGTCCCCAACACTGGGAAGATAAGGGCAGCGAAGGGGCTGCACTGCCTTGGCCTCGCAGCTCGGCCACAGCACCTACTAAACCTCTGCAAGGCGGGGGAGGGGGGGGGCCGGCGGGGAAAACATCTGCCTGATCTACTCACTTTCTGAGGAGATAATCAATAAACAGGTCACTGAGGGTAACACCTGAACATTTGCAAATCCCTTGAGGGCAGGGCTGGGTCCACTCAGGGCCTGGCAAGGCTGCCGTGGCCCTAGGATGGGGGCTGTGAGCTCAGGAGGAATCTAGCCCACCCGTGGACTGGCTGATAACCTCGCATTGCTGGGCAGCTACTTCCCACATGCACACAGATGCTATGCTGCTAGAGAAAACACAAATACACTTTAAAAGATTTCTGAATTCCATGTCATTATGTGCCTTTACAGAGCAATAGACCCTGGAAGTCCAACAACCCCTATCCTGTGAGTCCAGGCACTTTAATGGATATTAACAAGGAGCGCTACTACTTGTGATTGATAAAATCCCATACACCAGGCTAGACTCTGACAAGGCCCACTGGTTCCGCCCCTGCAGATCCCGTGGAGGCCAGGAGGCTTTGCCTGGGGGCAGGTGGCGGTTCATTCACAGCCCCCACCTCCTCTGGACCTGGACCTGGGCTGGTTTTGTGGCTCGATCTCTGAACTACAGAGTACAGGAGAAGCAACGCTGGAAACTTTCAAGGCTAGGTCACAGAAGGCTTGCAACTTCGGCCTGGGCCCTTAGAACACTTGCTCTAGGGGAAGTCAGACTGCCTCACACCACCATGGTGTAGGATGCCCAAGCTAGCTGACAGGAAAGAGACAGAGACACACACAGAGATTGGCCCAGATAGTCCCAGCTGTATCGGCCAACACATGTGAGTGATAAGCCACTGGGGACATCCAGCTAATGTGGGACTGCTAGGACCAGAGAGCCCAAGAAGCAGTGCCCAGCTGGGTGGGACCAGCCAACCAGCAGAATTGACAGACATTAAAACATCAATACATTTTTCTTTTAAACCACTAAGCTAATGGGGCCGATGGCCCAGCTCAGCCTCTGGGGAGCTAGCCCACACTGCGGTAACTCCACCTCCTCCCTCAGACTGTCCCCAACAGAGGCTGCCCACTCTAGACACGAGCCTGGGAAAAAGCAGGGAGAGAGAAGGCGGTAAAGAATAAGGTTTACTCAAGTAACTACCCCATTGACCCTGAAAGCTCCCTGTCCACAAAGGGACCAGCAGCAGCCCGTACACAGAGGCTGTCCAAAGCAGAGGCAGACCTGGGATGAACACAGCTCCAGAAAGGCCAGGCAGCTCAGAGCTGCCCAAGGAAGAAAGCGGGTGAAGAGAAGGTCCCATGGAAGAGGAGGGGATGGTCTGTAGCCTGCAAGGCACTGCAGCTTCAGGCACCACCTGAAGTGAGGTATGAATCAAAGCCAGGAAGCAATTCCACATGCTTCCTTCCCTCCCCCAACCCGTCCCTCCAAGAAACACTTCTATAAAAGTCCTGTGACAAAAAAAGAATCCCTTATCATCAGTTCCCCAAGTTAGTCCTACTACGAGCGTTGTGTGGCAGGCCCCCATGTACTGGGTATGTCAACATATGATTCTGGGAGCGTTTGCAGTCACCTGGGTGTGGGGGCTGCTCACTGGGACCCCACACAGCCCTCCCTCCTTTCTCAAGTGGTGGTGCTCACTCAGACACTCTTCAAAAGGGAGCTCTGCTGCCAAGACCAGCCTGGGGGGTGGCAGACACTGATGGGTGCCTGGTTCCCCACTAAATGCCCCCCCTTGCCCAGGTCCCAAAGCCCACCTGCTTCTCAACAGCCGCAGCCCCTCCGCGATCCCCTCAACTCCCTTCTTAGCATCCATTACCACTCCTCCCAGCCCCGTAACTTGAGCTCCTCTTGGCTGGGATGTGCAGAGAAAAGCCCAGAGCCTGCTTTGTGAGGCCTGGGAAATCAGAATACATTCTGCTTCTCTGCCACAGAGGCCATAGAGGTGAGCAGCTGGGATGGGAGTTTTGAAACCCAGCCATCATTCTTCCTGGAGACTTCAGGTCCAACTACTGCTCTGGAGCTCCGTGATGGCGAGCCCTGCCACAGCACTGGCTGAAGAGCTCAGGAGAAAGAAAGAAAGCATTTGTGTCCGGCCTGGGCCTGCGAGTCCGTCTCCCACCCCACCGCCCAGCACAGAGGCGCGTGGTCCCAGGTCCCTGGCTGGAGCGGAGGAGCCCCACACAGCGCCTGCTCCCAGTGTCAGCTTGGCCAGGAGGCAGCCAGTCGTGCTGCCAAATGCCTTCTAGGAATGCAACGGCCCCCAAAGTCAAACAGCCCCGCCAGGGAGACCCAGAGGACCTTACTGTGACAGGGGCCAGTTTTGGGGGCATGCAGAGTGGCTGAGGGTGGTAGAGACAAACTGTGGAGACCATGGTGGCATGCTTGCTGGGCCAGTAGCACCCCCCCCCGCCCCCCGCTCCCCCCCCGCCCACAGAGGCCACTGCAGCACAACCCTGCCAGCAGCTGACACCACTGGGTAGGCCACATGAAATGCAACACACTCTGCTTAGAAATGAGGAAAGAAACACTTATTAGAAATGATCACTGCCGGGCGCAGTGGCTCATGCCTATAATCCTAGCACTCTAAGAGGCCGAGGCAGGAGGATCGTTTGAGTTCAGGAGCTCGAAACCAGCCTAAGCAAGAGCAAGACCCCATCTCTACTAAAAAATAGAAAGAAATTAGCTGGACAACTAAAAATATATAGAAAAAAATTAGCCGGGCATGGTGGTGAATGCCTGTAGTCCCAGCTACTTGGGAGGCTCAGGCAGAAGGACTGCTTGAGCCCAGGAGTTTGAGGTTGCTGTGAGCTAGGCTGACGCCATGGCACTCTAGCCAGGGTGACAGAGCAGGACTCTGCCTCAAAAAAAAAAAAAAAAGAAATGATCACAATCGTAGAACTGAAAGGCTGACCTTTTGTGTTTGGAAAATTATGGAGAACACCTGCTAACCCTTTACGATGGCCAGCCCTCTGCCAACCACGAAAACGCACCCTCCATGCAATCCTTTCAACAGCTCCAGCACCGTCCCCAGCTCCCAGGCAAGGGAACAGTCTTGGGGGCCAAGTGCCTTCTCCCAAGGTTCACACAGCCAAGACCTGCACAAAACTTGGGACCCCACGGCGCCCGGGCTCCCATGTACACCTCTCACTGTGCTGGGACCTGGGGGACAGCAGAAAAGGAGGTGCAGCATTGGAGAGGATGAGTCCCCCTGACCATCAGCTCTGGCTGCTGCTAGTTCAGATTATCAAATATCATTTTTGAAATAGATTAAAGATAATCTTTATTTATTTGAAGGATCCTGGACATCCAGCAGCATCTACATGCCGAGTCCCTGAGGTGATAAGGAAACAGTGCCAGGACACAGATGTGGCCCTTGGACTCAATCAGGAAACAATAACTTGCTACATCACAAAGCAGGTCAGAAGGACGGTTGGAAAGAAAACTCCAGGGTGGCAGACACTCACTGCAAGTGGGCCATCGCCTGCTGGAGGAGGCCACCGCCTGCCAGAGGTGTCCTGGCTTGGAGAGAATGAAGGACAGAGAGGAGGAGAAGACCCCAGCCTTGACTGAAGCACCAACGGGACCTCCTGCTTCTGGTCCCTGTGCACGTGCCAGGCCAACCTTCCTCCAGGGAGGAAGCACGGTGAGAACTCACTGAGCAGAGTGGAGGGAGGCACTCCCTATAGCGAATGAACTGAGACGCATCTCCTGGGAGAGAAGCCAGCTTCCTCACCAACCCAGAGACAGAGAAGTCACCTGTGCGCAGATGAAAACCACAGACAATAAACAAGCACTGCTTTTTCGCTTGCAACAACCACAAAATTTCTCGATGAATGGAAAGTATTCCCTTTGCCTGGAAGTATCCTGTCCCCCTTTTAAACATCTGTGTCTCAAGTTGCTGGATCCTCCCAAACTGGCACCTGTCCTCCTGGCCCCAGGTGTCGCCCACACCCCAACCAGACCTGCTCCAGCTGTGGAGAGGCCCCAGGACACCAGTGAGGACCACCGAGGGGCTGGGAGCACCTCCACAGCTTTGGGGGGACCTGGCCCAGTTGCCAAAACTCCGTTTCTTCATCTACAGAATGGGAAGCCACTCACCTCAGGGGGCTGACATGAAACGTAATTAAATCTTAACCTCTAAGTACATGTCTTTTTAATATTCCGTGACAAAATGTGCCAAGATGAAGCACTCTCGCTGAGCACCCAGGCGGGAAGGCACCGTGAAGAGAAGCACGTGTGTAGGCATCCATGCTGCCTGAAGGAAGGACTGACAGACATACTGGGGTAATCAGACTTGGGGGTCTGGCAGGTATTGCCCCCAAAACAGTCGGCACAAAACCTGTCACTTCATGGAAAACACCTGACGGTATTTGTTGCCAGTGTTAATGTCCAAGGTGCTGATACTCAAAATTTAGAATTTTGGCAAACTTGTATTTGCCACTCAATCTGAGCTTAACAACTTCCCAACAGATCAGTGGTGACACTGACAAACCTGGTTTTGTCACAATGAATGGTGAAATGTGAATCTGAAACATCTCTGCAACTCAGTAAACTAATATTTTTGAATATTCAACGGCATTACAAACTCATGAGTAGAGGATCATTCAGGGAGAGAACAAACAGATCTCCCCACAGAAGAATCCTAGTAAGTTACGGACACAGTCCACACCTGAGGAGGGGGACAGGACTCCCCAATCCTCAAGGGTGGGCTGCACATAGAGACTTCCTTCCCAAGAGTACAGCATGGAAGGGGTGGGGGAGGGGTCGCTTTATAGGAGAAAATCCCAGCAAAATGCACCTTGGCCAGATGATCAAAGTCAATGCCAGCAGAACAAAAGTCACGTGGACGGTGTGTACCCTTGATATGATGTGATGAGAAGGGCATTTCACCTCTGTGGTCTTCCTCCCCCAAACCCAAAGCCCTGTTCTCATGAGAAAAACATCAGACAAATCCCGGCGGAGGAACATCCTCCAGAACACCTGACCACTACTCCTCCAAACTGTCAAGGTCATCAAAAATAAAGTCTGAGAAATTGTCACAGCCAAGGGAGTCTTAGGAGCCTCGAGGACTAAATGTAATACGGGATCCTGGAACAGAAAAAGGACATCAGGAAAACACTAAAGAAATCAGAATTAAGTAGGAACTTTACTTAATAATAACATAAGGATATTGGTTCACTGCTTGTGACAAATGTTCCACAGCAGCCTCTTAACAAAGGGGGAACTGGGGTGGAGGGTACAGGAGTGATCTTTGCAACTTTTCTGTGAACCTAAGATTATTCTAAAATTAAAAGTTTATTTTTAAAGAAGATTTTTCTGTTCAGAGTACCAAAAAAGTCCAAATGGATTTTAATGTAACTAAGTACAAAAAGCTCACTGATGAGGTTTCAGAGTCTAAGGCTCAACTAAGTGGTAGAGAACGGCCACTCTGTATTTTGGTTTCAAGTTAAAGGAGGAAATGCACAAGTATCCAAAAAGATGACTGAAGCACTCTCCATTCATTCTCTAACTGCTTCTCCGTGTGAGTTGGATTTTCTTCATACACTTCAACCCTCTCAACAAATCAGGAGAAGCTGAATGCAGAAACAGGAGAATCCAGCAGCTGTTTTCTTATTCAGCCAAGTATTAAAGAGATTTGCAAAATAATTTAAAAAAAAAAAAAAAGGGCCGGGCACAGTGGCTCATGCCTGTAATCCTAGCACTCTGGGAGGCTGAGGCAGGTGGATCATTTGAGCTCAGAAGTTCAAGACCAGCCTGAGCAAGAGCAAGACCCCATCTCTACTAAAAATAGAAAGAAATTAGCTGGACTAAAAATATATAAAAATATATAACTAAAAATATATAGAAAAAATTAGCCAGGCATGGTGGCGCATGCCTGTAGTCTCAGCTACTCAGGAGGCTGAGGCAGGAGGATCGCTTGAGCCCAGGAGTTTGAGGTTGCTGTGAGCTAGGTTGATGCCATGGCACTCTAGCCCAGGCAACAAAGTGAGACTGTATCTCAAAAAAAATTTTTTTAATGCTATTTATGCTTGTATGTCATAGGTTTATTATTGTCATTTTTATTTATTTATTTTTAAGAAACATGATCTCACTCTGTCGCCCAGGCTGAGTGCAGTGACCGGATCATAGCTTACTGTAACCTCGGAACTCCTGGGCTTCAGCGATCTCTCCTGCCTCAGCCTCCCAAGTAGCTGGGACTACAGACACGCACCACCAGGCCAGCTAATTTTTTTCAATTCTTCGTAGAGACAGGGTCTCGCTCTTGCCCAGGCTGGTCTCAAATTCCTGGCTCAAGCAATCCTCCTGTCTTGGCCTCCCAAAGTGCTGGGGTTACAAATGTGAACCACTTGTAATGCACCTGGCCTATTGTCATCTTTAAATGAATTAGTAAGTATTCTCAAAATTTCCTAACAGTGAATGCCAACAGATATATTCCACAAACCCAAATGCTATTTGGGGCCCAGAAATGGAAAAGGGGCCAAGACAGTGCAAAGTGTTTCCTGTCCCCGGCAGCCCCATCACTAACGCAGATGCTGGGCTCCCAGGTCCAGTCCTCCTGACACAACACAGCCATGTGAATTTCTCTTGTTGCCAAAGTTGTGTTTTGAAAATCAAGATGCATTAAAAACTTAATAGGACTCACCCCACAAGATATGCTGTAACTTCCCTGTAAATTCTATTCAATCCGAAGCCAACAAAATTTGATCACCTTAAGGTTCTCATGGCCTTAATGTACCAACTGTACAGTCCCTACAGTGACCCAATTCACAGAAACCTGACACTACCCAGATCAACCTGGGCACCCCAGGACCCCAACAGCAGGACACTATTCTGCATCTCACGCTCCACTGCCCCCAGTCTGCCATTCTCTGGGCCTATGATTCTCCTTCCTTCTCCAGCGTGTCTGCCTCTGCTCTCAGGTCAAAGTGTCTGAAAGATTCCAGGCTCCCCTCAGGCATCAACTCTTCCTTCTCCAGAGGCGGCTTCCAAATCTAACACCTCATCCCAGCTCTACAGCTCACCGTTCCCACACCCAACAATCCAGCCGAGCCCACCTTTCCAGACTCTGCTCCCACCACTGTGTGCCTTTGGACCCTCACCCCTCTCCACCCCAATTTCTGGGCCATGAGCTCCCTAGAGAGTGCCCTAAGATCACACTTCCCACACTGCTCAAAGACACGCAAGTTTCCTGAAGGGAGGTATCACTATGTGTCTTGACCAATGGTTCTCTCTAGAACGCTCTGTTGTGTTAAAGCTGCTTCTGAAAGCTGTTGGGGCCCTGCCTCAAGAAATTCTGCATTGGCAGGGCACGGTGGCTCACGCCTGTAATCCTAGCACTCTGGGAGGCCGAGGTAGGTGGATCGTTTGAGCTCAGGGGTTCGAGACCAGCCTGAGCAAGAGTAAGACCCCATCTCTACTAAAAATAGAAAGAAATTATATAGACAACTAAAAATATATATAGAAAAAATTAGCCGGGCATGGTGGCGCATGCCTATAGTCCCAGCTACTCGGGAGGCTGAGGCAGGAGGATCGCTTGAGCCCAGGAGTTTGAGGTTGCTGTGAGTTAGGCTGAGCCATGGCACTCTAGCCTGGGCAACAGAGTGAGACTCTGTCTCAAAAAAAAAAAAAAAAGAAAGAAAGAAAGAGAGAGAGAGAGAGAGAGAGAGAGAGAAATTCTGCATGCCACCAGGTCTCAGTCCCACAAAGAACCAAAGCTTTTCAATTTGGTTACATCACAACTATTTTAAAGATTTAAGCTCTAAAAATAAGCAGTCCTATGGCTCGAGTCCCAAGGGAGGGGGCACATAGCAACGTCTCGTACGTCTCCCATGTCTCTACCCATCAGATGCTCCCTCTCTGTCTCCTGTCCCCGAGAGAGGATAGGCCCTTCCATGTCGCCGTGGCACTCAGTTACAGGGAACTCAGCATCTCCAAGGACAGCTGATCTGACCTGGCCTCTCATGTCACTCTGCCTTCCTCCCACAGCAGTCTGTGGCCCACCCGTCCTTCTGTCCTGAATCTCAGACACCCTCAAGTCCCCAAGAGTTCTTCCCATCAGCATGGAGTTAACCTCACTCTACCAGGAAGCCTCACAAATTACCAGCCTCACTTCACAGAGGAGACAAGCGGGGCTCAAGGGAGGGGCAGACTGTCCCTAGCCACAGAGAGAATGGGTACACAGCGAATCAGGGCTGCCAGACGTTCCCATTCTTTTTTCACCACCAGCTGTCCCCCCAGGCTCACAAATTATAATTCACATGCTCATCTACTTGAGAGAAAAAAAGAAATTACTCAGAAATCTCTCTGACAATCAGGTAGGCTTTCCTGTTCTTCCCAAGGCACTTTCCGCTAACTGGGAAAATACTGTCCCCCTGGTGTGACTCCTGTGCCCCTGAGGCCCAACACCCACCACTCCTTCACTCCACTATTTGTACCAGGTTAGAGGACCAAGAGGGACAAGATGGGCTCCCTCAGCCCCAGTGACCTTTCAGGGCCAACGCATTTGCCACCTGCACCCCCTAGCCTCTGCGCCCAACAGAGCAAGATAACGGTTCTGGTACAACTGTTCCCACCACAGCAGAGAAACTGGCTGCAAACTAAAAAGCCACCTATATAAACTCAGTTTCAGCAGGCACAGCAGAGGGTCCCTGTAGACAGTTAAATGACCTGCTACAGCAACCAGGGCATCAGCTACAGGAAAAGGAGCCAGTCAGTGACAGACAAAGAACCAGTGGGAAGATGTGCTGGGAGGAGGTATCAGGAACTGCAACAGCAGAAACAGAAAGCAAGTCATTTAAAAATAGGGAAAAGAGCTGCTTAATCTGCAAATCTGCTTAACTTACATGTGTGAAGAGAAGAGTCCTAACTGGAAAGGACAAGCGTTTACAGGTGGTTACCTCAACGGCTGTACAGTGGCTGCCACAGGATGACATCCCCACAAAGTTTGCACTGTCCAGGGAGAAACCGGTTTCAAAGCCAGGGATCCTGCGTCCCCTCCATGACCAGAGGAGGGCACTTAAGGCAACAGGGAAGTGGCAACACCTTGGAGGAGCAGGAAGTCCAGAAATAATACTATTTACCTGTCACCAGGCTGGCTCACACTATGGCCCCCTCATGAGCTGAGTCTCTCTGGGAGTTAGAAACAAGGCATCCAGAGTCTGTCATCCTGGTGCCCCAAAATAATCTAATGATTTTCAGAAGTACAGGTGAACACCTCACATTTCAATGATTTCACACCTGGGATCAGTCAGGGTCCAGGATAAAGGCGGGTGGAAGGACTGCAACGGATGAGGAGCTCTCAGGGAAGGGGCCATGCAGAGAACAGGAAGGAGACGGAGCAGGGGCCGGAGCAGGGGCTATGGAGGTTTGGAGGGGCAGCAGCTGAGGCAGGGGAGGGTGCAAGGAACCAGAAACCGATTCCTGAGGGAACATACCTCTCAGTTCCCAGGAGATCGCTACCAACAGCTAAGAAATGAAGAGACTGTTAAGAAAGCAGGCAGGCTACAGATTTCTAGCTGGAGCTGGTAGTGGTGCTCTCTGGGGCCACCCGGCCTCTCCTGGAAGTCGCCCAGCAGCAGAGAATTAGCAAGTGAAAGGCAGCGGCCCGCCCTCAACAGGTGCTGGGGAGGGGCTGGAGAGCCAGTGGAGGAGGGGGCTCCAGAGGGCCACACTCTGGAGTGCCCACAGAGTGCCAGAGCCCCCGCAGGACTCTGGGGACAAGTCGGTCACACAAGGAGGAAACATGTTTCTTGCTTCTGGACGTCTAAAGCTCTGGCACCCCGATGGTGGGGGGCGGGGTAGGGTTCAATCCCTGTGAAGACGTCTGTAGGAGAGCCAGCGTGAGGGCCACAACCCTACCACCCAGGCCTGTGAGAACCCACCCCTTCCCCAGGCCTCACGCCCACCGACAGCTGTGTCACATTCGCCCATCTCACTCAAGGCCGTGCATTCCAGCAGACAGGCAGACCCAGCACAGCTGCCATGGGGCATGGTCTTAAGAGCAGGGGGTGCAGGACTGGTCTGCGTATTGTCAGGGAGGACTCCCCTCCCACCTCCACACAGGCAGCAGGCACAGCACTGACCATCTGAGCACCCGCTATGTGACGAGCACAAGGGGCAGTCATCTTCTCTGTCCCCACAGGGCTGGCCTCATGCTTCCATCACAGAGGGGAGGGGGTGACAACCCAGGACTCAAGATAACTAAACACACGCAGATCCTGTGACCCTGCAGTTCAACCCCTGGGTGTCTACCCAGACAAATGCCAACTGATGTCCACACGGAGATGTCTGTAGGACGCACACAGAAGTGTTGCTCACGCCAGCCCCAAATTGGAGACTGAGCAGGTATCTACAGACAGGTGAGTGGACATCACTAAGCAGCACACCAATGCACACACCAGGATGGATCCCCAAACATGTGGAGGGAAACCAAACCCCAATGAGCAAATTCTGCCTGTTATCTGTTTCTGCGGAGTCTGTGAAGAGGTGTAGCCAGACACCAGGGGCAGGTTAGGGGTTCTTCCAGGGGGATGATGATAAGGTTTCTGGGGGTGATATATGGTTCTCCACCTAGGTCAGGATTTGGGTTACACAGGTGTATGCTCCTGTCAGGACTCATCGTCTGGGGCGGTACCAGGAGAGGCCCATGCTAATATAGCATCCACCAGAGTGACCTCCTGGGCGGTGGGCAATTCTGGTAAGGCCACTTTACCTTTCCCTCCCAAGCAGCCACTTATAACAAGTGCCTGTCCAAACAGCAGGACTCTACCTATGACCATTGGAGTTGTCTTGGAAAAGTTAAGGGAGGCACAACTTTTCCAGCTGGCCCCATTTCAGCACAGAACCAAATGAGGCCATCCACACAATACCTCGTTCTAGACACCTAGATGACTAGTTGTCTAGGCAGCTGCTATATCACATTACATTCTGATTTGGTTTTGCTTTTGGAAGAGGACTTGGGTGTTAACGTGCGTGTAAATGATATATGCACACACACGAATGCACGCTCACCACTGTGGGCCTCCAAACCTGTCTCGATACCAAATAGTCAGCCAGTGCAGTCCCTGGGCACGGAGGAGAGGCTGGTTTCTACACAGATGTGTAAACCCCACTGCCCCTTTCGAGACTGCCAAATTCTCAAAAGAAAGACAGGGGCAGTGATTCTGTGATGAAGGACGCCAGTATCAACAATAGCGTCCTGCTGTGTAGGCCCAATAATCAGACGGCATCTCTAGAGCGTTTTTATAGTCTGCTTACAGGCCACAAGTGCTTGGCCAGGGAGGTGAAGGCTGGAAACACTAAAGTTAAGATCAGCTCTAACAGTCAAGATGCTACCTCAAGCCCCCAGTAGGCCAAGGGCCCTGCGATGGCGGATTGAACACATAACCACAGCCCATCCAGCCCACACCATGTCCCATCCCACAGCAAACAGGCCGCATGATGCAAAGAGAGGAGGCGAGGGAGGAGGAAGACACACAGGCTGCCTGAAGGCCACACCCCCCAACAGAAGGACACCTTCCTGACATCTCCCTAGGCTGCACCAAAGTCTGCCCCTGCCCAAACCACAGACCATGATAGCCCCAGCCTCAAGTCCTCCCAGGAAAACTGAAGAAGCAGAGAGGGTCTACTTGGTGCCCAGTGATGCCCAGCCCTAGAGTGAGCCACACCATCAAGGTTGAGGCCTTCTTTCCAAGACCTCTGCAGCACTTTCTTTCACAACATGCTTCTCCAAGAAGCTGCGAGAATCAGATCCCGTTCTAGTTGTCTCTGTCCCAGGGACCAGCGTGATGCCTGGTGCAGAGCAGGCCTGGTCCTGGACCACTGACAATCCACAGACAGTTGATGCCTCGGAAAAGGGCATACACGAGCATGTTTTCAGTGAGGCGTGGCCGTTCACAGAACCCTCACCCCACACAGACCCAAGGTGACCAAGGGACACACCCCCCCCAACCCCAGGCCTGATCTTTCAGGTACAGGACCTCTAAAGAAGAGTCTCACCTGAGCGTGGTCCATTATTTCTGAAGATCAACAACTTTTGACAATTGCATTGTTTTTTTTTGTTGTTGTTGAGACAGAGTCTTACTGTGTGTCCCTGGGTAGCGTGCAGCGATGCCACTGTAGCTCACTGCAAGCTCCAACTCCTGGGCTGTAAGCAATCCTCCTGCCTCAGCCTCCCAGGCAGCTGGGACTACAGATGCGTGGCGCCAGGCTGAGTTTTGTTGTTTTGTGTGTATTTTTTTCTTTTTCTTTTTGGTAGAGAAGGAGTCTCACTCTTGCTCCAGGCTGCTGTTGAACTCCTGACCTCAAGCTATCCTTCTGCCTTGGCCTCCCAGAGAGCTAGGATGACAGGCTTGAGCCACCACACCCAGCCAACAACTTTTGGCAGAGAGAGGCTCTCCTCTATAGGAAAGTACAGGAGCATCATCTACTTAATCGCTGGGGGGTGGGAGGGAACCCCTGAAGACCAGGAGCTTCTCTGCCTATCTCAGCTCCAGCCTCATCTGATGGTCTGGACTTGCAGCGGGGTTGACTTATGGGTTGGCCTCATAAGACCAACAGACTCACAACTTCTACCTCTGTGGACTTTGTTTTTCCATGCACACATTCATAGATGCCAGAATGGAAACCAAACTATTTTAACCTCCACTTATTTTTTTTAACATCCATATTGAGGTATAATTTATATACCACAAAATTCATCCATCGTAATAGCACAATTCCATGATTTTAGTAAATCTATAGAGTTGTGCAACCATCACCACAATCCAATTTTAGGACACTTCCATTGTCCCAAAATGTCTCCCTATGCCTGTGTGCTATTAATCACTGCTCCCACCCACCCCCACCCCCGCCCTGAGCAAACACTGATCACCTTCCCCCTCTGTAATAAATCTGCTTTTGTTGGGGTGACACGCCCTGTAAGTGAAATTATACAACATACAGTCACTGGGTCTGCTGATTCCCCCTTGGCATGTGAGTTTGAGGTTCATCTGTGTTGCAACACCTATCTGCAGTTTGTTCTTTTTAATGCTGAATAGCAATCCATTGTGTGGATGTAGAATATTTGTCTTACCCATGGGCATTTGGGCTGTTTCCACTTTCTGGCTATTATGAAATCATGCTCCCGCCACCCAACTACCTGTCTTTGTGTGGACCTATGTTTTCATTTCTCTTGGGTAGCTTGTTGAATCACATGGTAAGTTTGTGCCTATTTATGCCATTTAACATTCCTATGAGCAACGGATGAAGGGTTCCTGTTTCTACACATCCTCGCCAACACTTGTTATTGTCTTTTTAAATTATGGCTATCCTTGAGTCTTGTTTTATGGCCTAGCATATAGTCTCCCCTGGAGGATGTTCCACGTGCACTTGAGAAGATGTACTCTGCATTCACCAGGTAGAGTGTTCTAGAGATGTCAGTCAGACCAACTGGGTTGATAACGCTCTTCAAGTCCTCTATAATCTGCTGCTCTAACAATTATTGAGAGTGAGGTAACTATAATTGATGATCTATTTCTATGATCAGTCCTATCAGTTTATGCCTCAAGTATTTTGGGGCTCTGCTGTTAGGTGCATATACTTTTTGACTGTGTTCCTGACATTATCATTCATTATGAAATGTCCCTCTGTGGTGCTAGCAATATTTTTTATCTTATAGTTTATTTTATCTCATATTAATATAGTCACTCCAGCTCTCTAATGGTTTCTTACGGTCTATCTTTTTCCATCTTTTTATATTTGTCCTTGAATCTAAAGGGTGTCACTTACAGACAACATATAATTAAGCTGGATTTTGCTTTGTTTAAATACAGGCTGACAATCCGGGCCTTTCAATCGAGGCATTTAGAACATTCACTATCGATTATTCAATTATTGATATGGCTGGATTTGCATTTGCCACGGTGCTGCTCGTTTTCTACGTGTCTTCCTTTTTTGTTCCTCAGTGACTGTCTTCTCTGGTGTTAAATGTTTTTTAGTGTATCACTTTAATTCTTCTGATCTCTGCTGATTCTTTTTAACTGTATTTTAAAGTTATTTTCTTCATAGTTGCTCTAGGGATTAAAATAAGCATCTTAATCACAATCTACTTCAGATTAACTTGATTCCAGTAAAATACAGAAACTTTGCTCCAATATTGCTCCGTTGCAGTCCCCCTCTTTTGTACTATTATTACACATATTTTATCTATGTTTGTTATAAATCCAACTGATCACTGCATGCCTTTGCTCAGTTTCCAGCGTGTAGAAATAGTTAAGTTTTTCCTATTGACCCACACATGTACCATTTTCACTGCTCGTTATTTCTTCCTGTGGACTCACGTCATCGGCGAGGAGTCTCCCTTCAGCCTGAAGAACCGGCAGGTCTGCCAGCGGTGGATCCTCTCAATTTTTGCTTATCTGATAATGACTCTTCCATCTTTATTTCTCAAGGACAGTTTTGCTGCACCTACAATACTCGGTCGACAGTTTTCTTCTTTGAGTACTGCAAACATCATTCAACTCCTTTTTGGTTTCCATTGTCTCAAGTCAGAAGTCAGCTGTTCATCATATTAATGTTCCCCTATATGTAATGAGTTGTTTTTCTCTTGTTACTTTCAAGATTTTCTCTCTCTCTTTGAGCTTTCCACAGTTTGACTATGAGACTATGATGTGTCTAGGTATAGATCTCTGTATCTATGCTACTTAGAGTTTAAGCTTCTTGGATAACTTTCTCCTCAAATATTTAATACATTTTTGGCCATTATTTCTGTCTTGCCCCAACCATGACCTCAACCTTGGGCTACCACTTTAACTGCCATTGGATGCTCCAAATAATCCCACTATAGTTAAAATATGTATATATAAATATATATACATATAAATATATGTATGTATGTATATATGTGATACAAATTCATCAGCCACTTTCTTAAAGAAAAAGGAAATTATCTGTCCTAGAAGCCACCAGAAACTAGATCTAGCCTTTCATATGCCCAAATTGAGTCATAAGACAGTAATAAAACAGCATGAAATAAGAAGACATAGTTATGAAAAAGAATCAATTAGAAATTCTAAGAACACGATACCATACAGTAATGAAAATGAATTAATCATTGCTACAAGCAACAGTAGGGCTAAATCTCAGAATGCTGAGTGAAAGCAAGAGGACAAAGGGTATATACTAATTAATTCCATTTATTTAAAGTACAAAAGCAGGAAAAACTAATCTATGCCGTTAGAAGTCAAGAAACTGATTACCCTTAGAAGGTAATGGCAGCAAGGTAGTAGGCACCAGGCGGGCTTTGGGAGTACCAGTAAGTTCTATTTCTTGATTTGGGTTATGAGGATGTGTTCAGTTTGTGGAAATGTATCTAGTTGCACATATGTGTACTTTCATTATGTTTGCTATAATTCAATTAAAAAGTTTAAGAACTGGCCAGGTGCAGTGGTTCATGCCTGTAATCCTAGCAGTTTGGGAGGCCGAGGTGGGAGGATCGCTTGAGGCCAGGAGTTCGAGCCTAGCCTCAGCAACATAGCAAGATCCTGTCTCTACAAAAAATAGAAAAATTAGCCAGATGTGGTGGTACATGCTTGTAATACCAGCTACTCAGGAGGCTGAGGCAAGAGTCACTTGAGTCCAGGAGTTTGAGGTTGCAGTGAGCTATGATGACAACACTGCACTCTAGCCCAATCAACAGGGCGAGACTCTGTCTCAAAAAAAAAAAAAAAAAAGAAGTTAAAAAACAAAAATTAAATTCTCTTGGCACAACAATCCAAAATTGGTATGTTAGTTATAAAATACATGGAACCTGAAGGCCAAACAGCTTCAGCTGACCTAAACTGTGGTCCAATACAGCTACTGAACACCAACTTGGGAAATAGACAGAACCACCACACCGTGCTAAAGGGAGGCTCCCACGGGGTATCCCAAGCAACATGCTCCCAAGAAGGATCGGAAGACTGTCCATTTCTAATACAAAAACCAGAGCCACTCACTACAGAATGGATTATGGTTTTAGAACAGCTCTGGGCTGGACGTGATCCTGTGATTCTATCAAAACTCCCAAATGTACTTCTTGAAAGAACTAGACAAAACATTCAACACGCGAACTTGGGGAGACACCAGTTACACATGTGACATCTCGTATCAAGCAAAGCTAAAGACCGAAGGGGAGCTATCACCAACACCGTGTCAGTTGCTTCCCTCATTGCACACCGAGCACCACAGCTGATTCTGGGTGCAAGTTACTCGGCATCCCATCACCCTGCAAGGCAGAGATATCTCCCATTTAATGAGTGAAGAAATATAGGCTAAGATCGTCTGCTCAGGATCAATCAGGGAGTGTGATTTGACCTCAACTCTGCCTGCTGGCCTCTGAGCTGGCTCTCTCCACACGCTCACACTGCTTCACAAATGTCCTGGGGTGTCTCTAATGCTCTAGGAGGACCCCCCCCTCCTACACACACACACACACACACACACGCACACACTCACACCCCAAGTGTCTGGGTTAATCTCTGTCCCTTGCTCCCTTAACACATCATGAGGAAAAGCACCCTGATCAACTTCAGGAAACGGTGTCACATCTTCTACATGACCTCAGTTTGGAGGTCAATCAATGGCCCAGTAGGGAAGGGACCAAAAGGCCCAGAGGCCAACGTAGCCCTGGCTTTTGGCAACAGAAGGATCTGGGTTTGAGTCCCAACTCTAAGCTCCTTCAACACTTAACCTCTCCCTCACAATTCACTGTCCTATCCCACAGGGGGGCATGGTAATTACGGGAGAGAACACACACTAGGAGCCCAGGATGGCGAGAGGGACTCAGCAAATCTCTGAGTTTGGGCTCCTCCTCCTCCTCCTGCCCTGACTGTAAACCCACCCCTGGCTGCTTACCACCCACCCCAACCTCACCTGAAGTGCCATGGACTCTTCTTCCAGCTGAAGACTGAGTCAGAGGGAGGGAAAGGAGACCTAGACCTACAGTTTTATTTCTGAAACTTGAAGAGAGGACCTTGGCTTTAGAATAGGTACTACAGTCCTCAGAGTTGGACAGAAAAGCCTTTCTTGGATAGCAAGCACACAAAAACATATCCCCCAGACCAAGATGCTTCCCGAACAGGAGGACGGTGGGGGGAGGGAGTTCCCATTTATCTTGAGGAGGTAAGAATTTTAGAAGCTGAGAAACACCAGATGATCTCTTAGTCCTTGGGATCCCAATATTCTGGGCTCCAACACAGATCTGACACAAAGATTGCAGGTTGGGGCCATTCTGTGGGGTCAGTCAGAGTGGCCCCAACCTGCAATTCTCAAGCAAAGCGAGGAGCCACCAGCTCCCTGCACAAACAGGCGTGGAGGGACAGGGCAGTGAGAGGAGACAAGCAAGGGGCCACAGAGGAGTGTGTCACAGGGCCAGCCAAGAGGCCACAGCCCCACATGCACCCTTTATAGTGGGTGCCTGGGTATGAATATTCTTGACAGCTCCAAGGGAGGGGTGATGCAGGTGCTGGGTCTGAATTTCTCTGGAGAGGGAGAAAAGGTTTTTGAGTGAAGAAATGGGATGGTAGATTTGGTCTTACGTCTTTCAAGCTTTTACCTTAAGAGCCTCACAAAAGCTGAGTATCAGCAAAGTCACTCTTGAAGTAATCAGTGTTGACTAAGGAGAAACCCACAGAGCAGGCCACAGAAGACCCAAGCTGAGTGAAGGCGGAGCTGAGTGAGTGCACAGCCCTCCACCTCCAAGGAGCAGTGCCCTGGGCTGGGCTCCTGACTCTGTCGCTAGCCAAGTGACCCAGGTAGGGTGCAGCATCCCTGGCCTCCCAACCTCCAGATCTGAAAAGCAGGGAGGCATGATCAAATGAAAAACACAAATTTTCCTACAAACCAAAAGCACCAAGTTAGACGGACAGCAGGTACGTGATTAGTGAAACCTGCTAATGGCAGAGGAGCTGATGGAAAGTACCAGTTACCTGCCTCTGAGACCCATATCCTGTGCCACTGACCCAGGGCCCCAAAAGGGAGGTCCCTCAGCAATGATGGCCCAGTTGCCGGTGGAAGCGATGCCCCGGCTGCGCCCCACAGCCATCTCCATGACAACCCCACCAAAGCTGCTTCCTACACACAGGCCTGACCAGGCCTAGAGCACAGCTCACCCCCACTGTGCACTCCAGGCCTGTCTCCAGGTCCCAGTCCCTCCCACCGGCTCCTCCCACTCACCTGTGTGAGGTGCGCATGTCCACAGGCCCTTCGCCGGCCAGTCCTTCACCTCTGCCCATGGCCTCTGCTGCCCTCAGCAACCCTTGGGCTGGGCCTGCTCCTGGCTCAGGCATCACCCTCATGTCTCCATCAGTGTTTAAATCCAAAGCCAACAATCCTCTCTCCATTTTTATTTTCTTGCTCTCCACATCGTCCTCCGTCGGGTCCCGTTCAAGAGCTCGTTTCTGACTCCGTGTTCGGCATGCTTCTTCAGTCATTCTGAACTTTGAGGGGAGAAGAAGACACATTTTAATTGGGCAGAGTGAAGTTGCTACCTTCTTAGAAACTTTTCATAGCGTCACTTTGAGTGTTTTCCTTCATGTATAAGGATGGCAGAGGTAGGTACAACAAGCACAGGGCCCTCAAGTGTCCCCAGGACATTTCTTCACTGCTTTGGGGAAGGCTCGGCAGGAGCCGGGCATCCCCAGCCTCCAGTGTGGCAGAGCACCGGGGGAACTGAGCTATGCCCTGCCCCACTGGGGGCCACAGACCTGTGAAGGGCTGGATAGAAACAACGGGAGGCAGCTGTTTACCAAGAAGAAAAGGAATTCTGTGCACTCCAGACCCAAAACTGTTCTAGATCTGAGCTACCTGCCTTAGGGGATTCCGAGTGCCTGTACTGTCTGGAATCCGGGAAGGGGGTGACTGCACTGTACTAAAAGCAGAGTCAGGGCCAGGTCCAGCCCCGTACTGTGGTAACTTGGGTTAACTTCTGCTTCTTCCCTTTGGTGAAGGGAGGTCTTCTCACTCCCTGCTCACCTCCAGGGGGTGTGGTGGGGGTCACGTTTAACCCTTTGGTTGCCAGTGAGGTACACTTCGAGCAGGGTGAGGCCTGGCCTGTCAACATGCCGCCACCCTGTACCTGCAGCACACACATATCTTGATTTAAAGAAGAAAGGAAAGGAAGAAAAAAACAGCTGAGTCAGTTTTTGATCCCATGACATCACTGGGCTCCACATGACCCTTCCCAGGATTCAGTTGGAGAGACAAAGCACTTTCCAGAAAACCAGTCTGAACCGGTTCCAGACAACAAGCTGAAGTGTTGTTAACCCTCACGGAGACAGGACACAGGACGACAGCACAGCACAGTGATGTCTGTCTGCAGGGAGTCGGCTGGCATTCCACAGCAGGGTCTGGGACACAGGCGCTCTTAAAGGGCCCACTCCAATCCCTGGCCTCACCCACAGGGCAGGGCATGGAATCAACACTGGGAGAGTCAGGGTCTTAAAAAAAATAAAAAATAAAAAAAATAAATCACCCCAGAGCTCACCAGGGGACAAAAAAGAAATTTAGCACCACAGCTTTAGAATTCCTGAAGTGTCACAGTTTTGTATGGGATAGTTGGTGACCACTGTGTGTGGGCCCCACAAAGCAGCCTGACTCACACTGTGGCATGCTCTGCTCTATTCTCAAGTCCTCACAGGCATGGCACCCACCTTCCCAATACCTCGGTTTCCTCACTGCTGAACACGCTGGCGGGGGGCCTGTCCTGGGCAGGGCTGGGCAGAACCAGTCCCTGAGGTCATCTTCTCAGAGGCCGGGGGGGCAGCACAAGGCAACAAGGGGGTCCTGTCACCATATACGGGTGTGCTCTTGATCTGAATCACTTGCAATCTCTTTAAAGGAGCTGATTTCACAAATGAGTAATAGCTCAAGGCCAAGGCCCTGCCCAAATGTGCCCTTTCGTGCCCTTAGACTGAAAGGAAGGAAACTGACAGCTGCTTCATGCTCCTGGAGCCTGGGGGAGAGTGGGCCATCTGCAGTGTGGCCCGGCCAGGGCACCCAGTCACCTGCTCTAACAGGAGGCCCACCCAAAAGGGCTGAACTGAGCACATTTCCCCACAGCCATGTTGTTACCCTGGGGTGCTCCCCACCCTGCCTTAGTGGAGGGCAGGGCCCAAGAATGTCTCTCTCTCAGCGCCACCCAGGTGCCATGGTTTGCCCTTAACAAGGCCAGGATGGGGAGTGGGGAATGGAGCAGGGGAAATCCCAAATCTCGATGGCACTGGCTTTCAGACTCAGCCTCTGCCTGCTCCCCAAGCCCTCCTGGAATCCCAGCCTGCACTACAACCCACTCCACACCAGCTGCTTGACTTCCAGCTCCCCCTCAGCCTGCCTGCCCAATGTCCCCGTCTTCCTCCACTCTCTCCCAGTCTCCCCTCCAGCTCCTCCTCTATGAGCAGCTACTCGACCTCCCTGTGCAGAGGGCTCCTCACTGCCCCAGAGGCAGGTGAGGGACACTCTGACTTCACTCTTAGCCCTGAAGTTCTATGATTTCTGTCCTTGTCCAACATACCTTGGCCACAAACCCTGTCCAACCTGCTCACTGACAGTCTGTCCTGTCTCCCATGAGCCAGCAGACAAGTTACTGCCCTAAGAGTGGTCACCCTCCCTTTTCCTCTCTCATTGTGGGAGGGTGGAACACCTCTCCCTCAAGCAGGAACTCCTCAGATGGTCCAGAAATTGCACAAAGGAAGCAGTTTGGGCAGCTGCCTTGGACAGCAGGTATGTGCACTCCCAGACCCAGAGCAGGGAGGAACATGACTAGGTAGGAGATGAGAGGAGACCAGGACCTCAGATGAGGGTCCCCTGGAGTCAGGGGAAATTCTGCCCCTAAAGGTGAAGCTCCCAGCCTGGCCTGGTGCCTACTCTAGGGGGAGGGGTCTCCATGTAGATGGGGAGAACGTACCCCACCTCGACGTACTACACCCTTCCCTGTGACTCACAGACCCCTCATGCTTCCTCAGTCCACCCCTGCTCTAGCCAGGCTGGACCCATTCCATTGCAGCCTCCAGCCTTGTAAGCCCTGGGCTGTAAACTCAAAACCCTGTATGAAGTACTCCCAGCTAACTTCAACCCACATAGATAAGGCAGAACTGATGACCTAATCGGCGAGGCTGTGCATGAGTGGCCTCACTTCACTGTCACTGTTAAAGGATAAGAAGCCTCCCCAAGGCTAAAGGGATACACAGGGCAAGGCCTCAGTGACCCCACAGGGCTGCTCCCTCCAGCCCCAGAGACCCATCCCCCAGGCCTCAGGGCCATTCTGGCAGCTGGTCCCCAAGAGAGGGCCCACTGGTAGTGTGTGCTCGGTGTGCAGTGTCAGGGCAGCTCACTAAGAAACCAAAGGCCTGGAACTCTGCCAACCCCAGGCCTAGAAAGGACAGGCAACCTCATAGTGCTTGCCTATCCAGTGCCTGTGCCTCCCCAAGGTGGGCCACTGGTGCTGGTGCGGGGCCTGCTGTACCCCTTCCCCACCACAGGAAGGACAAGCACAGCTGGAAGGGGTGGGGCCAGCCACATGGGTACAGGGGGCTCCAACCCAAGGAGTTGGAGGGGGGTTGGAGCCCCCTCCACAGCCATGCAGACTGACTGGAGCCTGCTACTGGCCAATCCTCAGCCATCACAGGACATTGGCTCCTGGGGAGGGCCGGTGCTGGTAAGGAGTGATTCTCCCCTCCTCAAGGCAGGCAGGACCAGAGCCCCTAGCACATCAGGGCTGGTGGCCACTGCACCCAGGGACAAAGCTGTCAGGAAGAAGGAAGTGTGACAGATGAAGTCTGCAAACAGCAGTGAGGGCATGCATTAGAATACTTCCTAAAAGTAGGTGAAGAGGCTAATCGCCTCGACTGGCAAATTAGGATTTGTTTCAAAATCCCCAGTGAGAGAAGAGAACACGAGGATAAGGCAGTTCCAACTGCAGAAGTTCCACTCAGGCCTGTGCAGGAACTGCCAGCATACAGAGGAGCCTCTATCTGGAGGCTGGGACCCTGTGCTAGCTGCTGTCTGCTTGGGCAGAAATCCCAACAGCAGTGTGCCCATTTTAAAGATGAGGTACTAGGCCACCGGGCTGCCTACTGCTCAAGGCATGAGGTTGGAACCGGGTCCGCCTCAGCCCCCTCCTCTTCTCTCGCTCCCAAACACCCCAGGCCAAACCTCAGGTCTGCACAGCTGGACGACACCAGCAAGGCTGAGTGGGGTATCAGGTGGCAGGTATGCAGCCTGTGTCTTCCTCAGCTGGGGGTCAAGAAGGGCAGGCTCTGTCCACACTGGAGACCCTGCATAGATACAGCTCAGACCTCCCTGAGCACCTCAGCCAGACCAGCGCCAGGAAGCTGACAGTGGGGCTTCAGGGGTGGATGCAAATGCTCCTTTATTTTAGTAAAATACCGCCATCCAACTGGTCTGAGAGCCTCAGGCAGAAAACATGTTCTAAAACAATTCCAAAAGGCTGAACGATGCTGTGGCAGGAACCAGAATTCTTAAAGAGGACTCGGGAGACCAACAGAAGGCACCCAGCACCGGTCTGGCACACCGGGCCAGTAAGTGCCGCTTGATAATTAAAAAAGAAATTAAGTAGCTAGACACAAATCATAGAGCCAAGAGGTCTTACTGCTGATGCTACCGTACTGAAATGCTATCTATACTATGCCATCACTAGTACACACTAGTGGTGATACTACTAGTAACACTATTTCAGACATGAAGAAAGTGAGGCTTAGCAGTAAGTGGGTTAAGGTACTTGACGGAAGTGATAGGGTTGATGTTCTGAGCAATGGATTTAAGGTGTTTTCCTACCTCCTCAACCAATCAGGGCAACTCACTGAGCCTCTACTATGGGCCAGACTGTCCGAGGGGCTGGGGACTCAGTGGTGAACAAGACAGAGTGAACACCAATCCCCATGCTGGGAAAGGAGGGAAATGACAGAGCATGTCAGGTGAGGGTGCTGTGGGACACCAGGTAAGCACAGGGTGGTCAGAGTGTGCAGAGGAACCAGGGCCAGGCAGGAAAGGACAACATCGGAACATGGTCCTGAAGGAAACGTACCCCAAGTGGAGGGGCGTACCTGGGGGGGAGCACAAAGGTCTGGGCCAGAGGGGAGGAATGCAACATGTTCTAAAAGATCATCTGGCTGGAGGACACCCAGGGCAGAAGAGCAAGGGAGGGGGGCATTGAGGAGTGGTTCATATAGTGCGGCTCAGACCCCGGAAGGGGACAGAGCAGTGGGGAGATACAGGCACTTTGGAGAGAGGGTTGCTTTGTTTTTGTCCAAGCAACTGCAAAGCGGGAAATAACTTTTCTGAGATGGGGAAGGAGCAGATTTGGGGGAGGAAGGTCAAGCGTACAGTTTGGACATGAGTGTGAGGCATCTATAAGCCCCATGTGGGGATGCTGAGGAGCATGAAACCCTGTACCTGGGAACAGCCGCTGTCCTCAGGTGGCATGAGCACCTCTTCCTATCAGGAAGGAAGAGGGGCCTATGAAGCAACCAGCTCTCAGTCAGGCAACGACAAGGTCCAGGAGCCAGCCCAACATTCAAGACACACAAGGCCCACGCATGGGCAGGCAGCTCCATCGGGCCTACACCCAGGCACCCACCTCCAGAGCATCCCCATGGCCCCACCCTCCTGATGCACAGTGCAGATGGGTTTCTGCATCCCGGTGGTCCCAAGGCTGGGGGCTCTGTCACCTCTCTCCAAGGCCACCCTCACCTCCTTCCCAGACCCAAGATGCTCCTGAAGCCACGTCCCTGATCCGTACCCTCCTCCAGCGGCTCCCCCACCTCCTTAAGAGTCAAACCCAGATATCTCGATGTGGCCCAGGAGCACCTGGGGAGGGGTCAGGGAGAGAATGACTAAGCCAAGTTTTGGCGCTGGCAGCTCCTGCCTGACAGAAGCACAACTTCCCATGCAGAACAGACACCTGGATCTGCTCATGACTGTGGTCTGAGCCACTCCCTGACACACACCGCTGAATAGAGCAGCTGGGACTCATGCCAGAAGGAACCCACACCAAAAACGCCAGCTCTCAACTTTCAAACTTCAAACCTCGTTAGGCCAGATACAAGGGATGTGATTTAACTTGGCAGGCACAAAGATGATCCAAGTAGTCAGCCTCCAAACCAGACAGTGGAGAACACAGACTGAGCTTCAGCTCTGTCACGCACTCACTGACTGGCCAGGGGAAGCTTGTCAATCAATCTCTGAGCCTTAGTTTCCCCAACCCTACCTCAAAGACACTGCTATGTGAAGAGACATGGAGTGACGATGGAGCAAAAAAAAAAGAGTTTATCATCTACAGGGAAAAAACCAAAAGAAATGTTACTAAAATCAAAACTGAAAGGAACTGGACCCAAATCAGTAGTGGTCACCTCTGAAGACGATTAAGATACTTTCACTTACTGTAGTAAACATGCCTGTATTGTTTAAAGTCTTTCTTTTAGCCGTGACTATCAGTCTTATACTCAAACAAAGAATAAAAAAATAAACCTATATAAAATAACAGCCCCACCTGCTAAGGGTGAGAACTGAAAGGACAAGTGTGTGTCAGAAGGTGGAGGGGGTAGGGATAGCGGGCACGGGGTGTCCAGGTGGGGAGGAAGGAGGCTCCCCAGGGCAACAAGGCAGAGGAAAGAGGCCATCTCCTCCCACAGGTAGAACTGAGAATGCAAAACAAACATAGAACCTTCAGCAGATGAAAGTGGATGCCACTGACTGTTCCACGGTGTTGATCCCGTGGCAGCTTAAAATCCACCTTCTGTGCCACATAATAAAGACTCTCAAACTATAAGCAGTAAACCCAAATCCCTCAGCTTATCGTGACACCCTGCCTTCTAACTGGGCCACCAACCCCCCCAAGTGACTGCCAGGCCACAGCGTCCCTCACCAGGACTTGGATGGGGTCCACAGCAACAGCACCCACTCCACTCAGCAGCTTCGTCTCTCCTCCTGGCTCGGTGCTAAACTCTTCAATGGCAGAAACTTCTCTTTCCCATCCACCTTCATTTTCAATGAAGAACAAACAGTATGGGCTTGGCATGTGCCACTGAGTTAAGCCCACATGTTTGTAAATTGGCCTCACAAAGTGTGTGATTCCTGGGGTTGTCCTGCAGGGCAAAGGGGAGCAAACAAGTAAAGTGCTTTCATTAAAAAACTCCTGCTACTGCCTGGACTTTCTGGAAGGTGTAGGGACTGCTACAGCACCACTTAGCCTGAGCCCAAGGTGGGAACAGAAATCAGGAGAGGTGCTCCAGGTAGAGAGCAGCATGGACCAGGCCTCTGAGTGGGGAGGGTCTGAGGCCAAGAAAAGGGAGGCCATGGTGAATCCTGTGCTAAAGGCTTTCTCAAAAGGAGAACAAAAGTTTTACTACTCAGTGACTGAAGCTGGGGGTCTTAACCCTCAGTGGTCTAAAAAGCAAAGACACAACAGGCATTTTTTCTCACACACGTCATCAGGATGGGCCCCTAGCCCAGCCACCCAGCTAGGAGCTCCCTGAGCCTTCAAAGACCCCAGACTGAGCAACCCTTTCCCTGTAGTAGTCCTAAGACAGGACCAGCGGCGGGGAGGTGCATGCTGGCTGAGGCCGAGTACCTCACACACACTGGAGAGACAGCTGCCACTCACCAAGAGCCTCTGAGAGCTGGAGACAAGGTGTATGTCACACTATAAGGTGGAGGAAATCCAAAGGTGTCTGGGCTGGGCCTAGAACCCGTGTCCACTACTTCTCCACCTACCTTGTCACTCTGACGAGCTGCCCACTGAAGTACCCTCCATTATATGGTCCAAAAAGGCCTTTAGTTAATCACATTTAAATTGCCTGTTTTCACCTGGAGGGACAAGCACATGGTGGGGCTCAAGCGACGTACATATAGGGTGAGGAGGAGGAAGCAACAGCCATCCTCAGATGGCTTGGACTGAATATAAGACTCGCCCTGGCTAGGGCTATGGAAGCAGCCACAGGAAGGGCTGGAAAGAACCTACAGCTGGAAGGCATGAGCCCTCACCCCACTCTCCCCCACTAGAGTACTCCGAAGGTCACAACTGCCCACCAGGTAACAGGCTAGGCTATGTGACAGCTGGGGCACCTCAGCAACGTCCCTGGGGTATCCTCAGCCCTGAAGAATGCCAGCCACACAGTAGGTGCACTATAGGCGTCAGATGCATGAGCAGATGTAGGTCTTACTGAGAGAAGCTCTGAGTGCAGGGACTGGAGCAGACACTTCAGGCGCCCTTTCCACAGGGGGCTCCTCAAATTCCAACCGGAGTTTATTGCTGCTTTGCTAATACCAGACATGTGGGGTCTTCTTACTTTTAAGGGCAAAACACCTAACACCAACTGAGCATTCACCCAACACGGATCACCCTGGATGATCCTCACAACCACCTGTTAGGTGAATATCATCATCAGCCTCCATTTCATAGGTGGTACAAAAGGGTCACATCATGTGTCGAGCAGGTGGAACAATAAGCTAAAGGCTGTGCTCCTCCAGGCGGTGCCTCTCAGAACACCCTGTTCAAGCACCCAGGTCAGGCCTGAAGGCTCCAAAGGACACTGGGATCACCTCACCAGCGGCAATTTGGACTTGACCTTAAGCTCTTGCCCCACGGAGTCTGAATGAGATATGAAATGATTACAACTTTATTGAGTGTCGTGAGCAAGACCACACCTTTTGGTTGTTTGCTTTCAAAGTACAGAAAATTCTGCCGCAGCACAACATACGCAGCCTTTCTAAAAACCACTGCGGGGTGCAAAATCATGTAATATAAACACAGGGCTTATGGGAATAATGGTGCTGGGGCACAAAACTCCAAAACCTCACCTGTGACATAAAAAAGATGGACAGGAGCCTGGTAAATGTAGATACACGGCCAGCACAGTTGTACACGTGCCCAATGACTAAGAAATATAAAAATGCTGCATAAAGTCTGACCCCACACCAGGGAGAAGCCCTGATGTTCGCTGTGGGTGTGGGTGGGCTGCGGTTTCCGAGTTAGCCTGAAGTGCTGGAAAGAGGCTGTCTGACCCCAGAAGGGGATGGGTGTGGCCCATAATGTGCGAGGCCCCTAGGGGGCTTGGTGCATGTCTGAGGTGTGGGTGTTTTGATTTTATATATGGGCAGGTGCTCTGCTAAGCTGGGAACAGTTCTTTGGATTCACCTAGTGCAGGAGTGGGCAAACTTTTTCTTAAAAGAATATACAGTAAATATTTCTGGCTCTGCGGGCCCTCCGGCCCTGTAGTTCTGATAGTACAGGTGTTCCTCTGTATCCTCAAGGGCTTAGTTAGTTCCAAGACGGCCCCACCGACACCAAAATCTTCAGAAGCTCAAGTCTCTAATATAAAATGGCATGGTATTTGCACATAACCTCTGCACAGCCTCCCATATACATTCAATCACCTCTAGATTACTTATAATACCTAATAATACAATGTAAATGCTATATAAATATTTCTTATACTATAATTTTATTTGCATTCTTTTATATTGTTACATTGGTATTTTTTATTGTATCCCCCGAAATATATTTTTAGTAGTATTGTCCTTGTCTGACCCTCCAAAATTTTTTTTTTTTTTTTGAGACAGAGTCTCACTCCATTCCCCGGGCTAGAGTGCCATGGCGTCAGCCTAGCTCACAAAACCTCAAACTCCTGGGCTCAAGCGATCCTCCTGCCTCAGCCTCCTGAGTAGCTGGGACTACAGGCACGCGCCACCACGCCCGGCTAATTTTTTTTCTATTTTTAATTGGCTAATTTCTTTCTATTTTTAGTAGAGACAGAGTCTCGCTCTTGCTCAGGCTGGTCTCGAACTCCTAAGCTCAAGCGATCCTCCCACCTCAGCCTTCCAGAGTGCTAGGATTACAGGCGTGAGCCACCGCACCCGGCCCTTCCAAATATTTTTTACCCATGGTTCGTGGAATCCAAGGATATGGAGAGCCAACTGTACATACTTGAATGGGTATGGATGTGTCCCAGTAAAACTTTATTGACCAAAACAAGCCACCAGTCTGTGGGCCATTGTTTTCCAACTCCTAGCCTAGTGTTTCTCCTGGATAAAACCACAGATGACCAAGTGCAATATTTGTGTTATGTTCCAACTGTTCCCTAATACATCAATAGTATTGGAACAAACCTTTTCCAAAACAAGCCTTATAGCAGAACTGACTACAGAGAAAAGCGGATTTCAAAAACGGGACTAGCATGTGTAAATTCCATCCAAGGCCAGGACTAACTCTTTTGACAAGTCAGAATAAATCTAGTTTCAAAAAGGGCCAAGTGCAAACAAGACAGATCACTGCAGGGTCAATTTTATATTGTCCTAAAAGTCCACACTTGGAACTCTCAAGATAAATAGGTCCCTCATAGAAGGAAATTACATGCTATAAACTCAATTACTGCAGTGGATGAAACTTTAACCCACTTAGAGAAACAAGCACTTCCTCAGCCCAGATGCCTGAGCATCAGAGCAAAGCCCTAAGGAAATGAACAGGGGCTGACAAGGACCTGAGGGGTTCAGAGCCCAGCCTCACTGAAAGCAGGATGTTTCAGCTGGGGTGCAAAGTGTGATCCAAGCACACTACTACCAGTTGATAGAGGCCTGGGGGCCCCAGGGATGCCTTGAGGCAGGAAGGCAGCCTCAGGGCACGGGTTCCCCAGGTAACCAGGACTGGCCTTTGCCCTTGAAGGCTGAGGGAGAATCAGTTGTCTGTGCCAAGGAACCCCTGAGAAGGACGCTTTACCTAGCTGTGGGGGTGGCATCCAGGAGAATCAGGTCCACCCGTCCCCCTCTCCCCTGCTCTGCCCTACGCACGACTATCCCACTGCAGGGCAGACAGGCACCCCGCACCATGTCCTATCCCACAGAATGGATCAAGGTCCTGGAACAAAGTCACCGTAGGGGGCTAAAGATCTGCACGTGGTGCACTTTGCCTACAACTTCAGTGCCACAGTGGCTGTGGCGGTAGTGGGGGTGGGGCTGCACCAGGACTTGCCTGGGGCATCCCAGCACCCTGGACCTTCAATCCTGCACATCACTTCACCCCCAGCCTGGTGGCGACCTGCATCCTATCCAGCCCACACTGGGGCTCCCTGGACTTGGGGACTGGATGTGGGTTTTCTGATCCTTCTACCTGGTGTTGAGAGGCCTACATAGCCCACCAGGTGGACAAGCACTTTATAAAAATAAGAGACGTGACCAAAAAATTCTTTTGTACTACTGAAGAAATGCAGTCACTCTTTCAAAGGCTTCTCACAAGATGGGCAGTCTCACGGCCAGCCTCTGATGGCCACAGCAAGGCTCTCAGTGCCTGACCACCAAGCTCTTGGCCTGGCCCCGGCTGTGGGTTCCAGGGAAGCTGAGGGCAGCAAGAAGAGAGGGAAGGGGACAAGGAACACAAAGCAGACAAACAGATACCTTCCTGCCCCCTAAAGCCATAGCACACCGGGCTAGTTACACACAGAGCAACCTTGCACAACACTCATACACATGCGTGTACACAGTTTTCATGCTCTCCTGCCACTTCCAAATCTTGCCCAGTTATCTCAGGAAAAGTCTTTGTTCTGTGTTCGATTCTGAGCAAAAGAACACCAGTTCCCATCAGCTATCAGTGTTGGCACAACTACTGATCCACCAGTCTCAAGAATAAGGAAAACCACAAAGTACGGGAAAGAGATCAGACACAAGGGCCGGAATCACCAACTCAGAAGCTTGTGAGGAAGCCCAGACCCCTGCGAACTGCGCAGATTCCCTCCCACCTCCCTCCACTTCAACCCGCACTCCTGTGGCCCAGTGATTTCTCACCGGTTTGGAGCAGCGGAATGTTCTCAAATCACTGGCACCGCAACCTTCCTTGTCACTACTACTTCATGCCAAAGACACATAGTGATTTCAGCTTCCAGCGAAGCTAAAAGAACTGACTGCTGTTTACTGTTGCTCATCTGAACGACGCATGAACTCTGAAGGGAACTTCTGCAGCACAGGGAGCCTGATCAGTGCCTGGGACACCCCTTCTAATTCACAGCACACCTGGCCCCACAGGCTCTCAATTAGGCCATCCCCGACAACAAAGACGCACCCTGTGCTCTACGGTGACATCCTAGGGGCTGGTGACCCTGGGGCGCCTCCTCTATGAAGTACAGACAGGGGAGGGGCAGCTTGGTCCCAGCCATCCTGGGAGCACAGACCCAGCAAGGGTTGGGAGACGTGTGTGCAAATCACTATCTAATTACAAGCCAGCAGTGGAAAAGGAGTCCACCATGCAGGTCCAAAGGAAGAGAGGAAGAATCCAGAAATGCTATTTGAGCTGGACCCGTAGGCTAGAATCTGGATTTCAAGAGATGCAAGAGGGATGAAGAAATGGTAGCAGAAAAGGTGACATTGCAGAAATAAACGAGAGTGTGAAAACTTGTCTCCAAGAAAAGTAGATGAAGCCAAATAAAAGGAGATTCAAACTTTTGACAGATGTCTTTTAAATGCAGCTGGAGAAGCGTTCTGGTACAGAGGGGACACTTGTATTCAGTTGACTATATTTAAGAACAGGCCTGGGGTGAGGAGTGGATCCTGACAGCCCCCCAGCCTGTGAGAGTGAGGAGGCTGGAACCTTTAACAGGGTCTCAAAGGACAGAGGGAAGGAGCGCTGAGAGTCATCAAACGGCACAGAACACACTCCTAAAAGACATGAGCACACACACAATTTAAACGAAGTGCCTCCCCTCAAGCCACCAAATACATAAATGCTGGCACTGGCGTTCCCAGAAGCGTGGTGCCAACAGCCCTTGAAGGTGTTCCCTACTTAACCCTTCCAGGAATAGATGCTACTTACATGTGCCGCGCTCAGATGCAGGAGTCAGGGGGGGGGGGTTCTGCTCAGGAGCACACCGACTGCCTCCTCCTTACAGGGCATGTGTGACAACCCAGGTGTGGCCCTGTACTGCACTGCTGAGCGGCAAGGTGCTCCACCTGAAATGCTAATGACCCACTCAACACAAGCTCGTTCCCATCACCAAATAGTGGGGAGAATCTGAGGCAAAGTCAGACCAAGACAGCCATCTAAGACATGCATCTTCAGTCCTTGGTTCCAGAGATGCAGGTTATTAAGAATGAAAGGAGGCCGGGCGCGGTGGCTCACGCCTGTAATCCTAGCACTCTGGGAGGCCGAGGTGGGCGGATCGTTTGAGCTCAGGAGTTCGAGACCAGCCTGAGCAAGAGCGAGACCCCATCTCTACTAAAAATATATATAGAAAAAATTAGCCGGGCATGGTGGTGCATGCCTGTAGTCCCAGCTACTCGGGAGGCTAAGGCAGTAGGATCGCTTGAGCCCAGGAGTTTGAGGTTGCTGTGAGCTAGGCTGATGCCACGGCACTCACTCTAGCCGGGGCAACAGAGTGAGACTCTGTCTCAAAAAAAAAAAAAAAAAAAAAAGAATGAAAGGAGTATAAAAAGAAAGGCACCTCTGGCTTTCCCATTTAAAAATAAAACACATATTTACACTATGATTTTTTAAAGTGGAGGACTTGTAAACGATGCCTCCAAAATAATGTTCTGCATGTATTTTAACAAAATTAACCTAGAGAGCAAAATATCACAGAAACTTTTTTTTTTTTTTTTGAGACAGAGTCTCACTCTGTTGCCCAGGCTAGAGTGAGTGCCGTGGCGTCAGCCTAGCTCACAGCAACCTCAAACACCTGAGCTCAAGGGATCCTCCTGCCTCAGCCTCCCAAGTAGCTGGGACTATAGGCATGCACCACCATGCCTGGCTAACTTTTTCTATATATATTTTTAGCTGTCCATATAATTTCTTTCTATTTTTAGTAGAGATGGGGTCTCGCTCTTGCTCAGGCTGGTCTCGAACTCCTGAGCTCAAATGATCCGCCCACCTCGGCCTCCCAGAGTGCTAGGATTACAGGCGTGAGCCACCGCGCCCGGCCCACAGAAACTTTAACATACTAAAATAACCACCAATACTTAAAAAATAAAACCTTGCTACTGGAGAGGCTGAGGCAGGAGGATCTCTTGCGGCTAAGAGTTCAAGGACAGCCTGGGCAACACAGCAAGACCCATCTCAATAAATAAATACATAAAACTTTGAAAAACTGATGGTCTGCAAATTCCTAAACCCAAGTCACATCTGAGCCTGTGCAGTGGAGAGCAGCCCTAATAGCATCTCACTCCAGCACTGTGTGCCGAACAAAGCAGTTCTGGGGACAAGTGATCTCTAGAAAATACACAGGTCGATGCTCCCAGTAACTGCCAGCTAGATGGTGTGCTCCGCCGCTCAGACTTACCCATAGGTACATGCAGAGCCAGGCCTGGGAGATCCAGGTCCCCAGACCTCTCTCTCCCCAGAGCCATCTGGGGAAAACAAACAAACAAACAGACCAAAAATAACTGGAGAAGAAGAATTCTCATCAGGGAAGATGGGGAAAAGATTGTGCTGCTATCTTCCCCTAGATACTACCAATTGCCTGAAAACTTCTGAAAAGTGGGAACAAACAAGGCTGACCACACACAGGCCGTGCAAAGGCCCTACAAGGATCCAATTAACTCCCTCTGCACATCACCGCCGTGGCCTCCGAGTGCCCACGGAGATGGGCCCATGAGATGAAAGCCTGCCTTCGTCTCCAAGTTGTACCAAACAATAAGAAAAAGTGCACCTAAACTGACAACAGGTTCATGAGGAGAAGGACAAGCAGCACATAAGTGTCTTTAAAACGCTATCGATAGCTCCTGGAGCCCGTGCTGGAGATCAGGCCTTGGCTTCTGTGTGTGACATCTCAGAAGTGCTCAGCACCCAATGTCACCCATCACCTGGGGCCTGTGCCCAAGCCCAACCCTGCAGCTCCAGAGAGAGAAACAGATGCTCCACGAAAGGTACACAACACAGAAACAAAGGTGCTGCCTGTGAAGGGGAACCTGAACAGTCTTAAACCTCCACAGATAAGCAGTGACCAGAGCCCCGGCTGTGGGACGTCACTGTGAGGGCTGGCTGATCACACTCCCCTCCCGTGGGAAGGGAACCATCCCTCTGTCCCCTCCCAGCTGCCTCCTGGGCCGTGAGCCTATGAAGGGTTATGCCTGCCATTTCCATGCCATCTGCTACGTGCCCATCGAGCGTCACTTCACAAAATGGGAGGCCTTAACCCTTCCAGGGCTACACTATCTCAGGGCCAGGCTGGGCAGAGCTGCAGCCCTGACCACCAGCTCCATCAAGGCCCGTGGCTGGAAATGGCAGGGAGGTTTTCCACAGAAAATTCCAGTAAGGACTAGAAAAGCCCTCTCTGTTCCTGGAAGAAAACGCTGAGTGGAAACTGAGGAAACCGAGTATTCATCTCTTGTCATTTTCATGAGAGCACCCAGCAAATATGATGACGTGGGCTGGAGGCCCTGCCCACACTCCCCTCCAGCCCACACTCCCTTCGTCAAGCTCCTCCCTACAAGCATCCCACAGCATCACAGAGCTGTGGAGAGGATCACAGCCAGCAAGCAGGGAGACCTACTGCTAACACAAAAGTTAGTTTCTGGTCTCAATGGAGCCTGTGGGCCTACCCACAAACAGTCCTCACAGCACGTCCCGCACAGCTGTAAGAGCTGGGACAGGAATCCTATTTCTACCCTCCACCCTGTAAACAGAAATCTTCCCCCAGGGGTGAGGATGGGAGTCCTGGGTACAGACAGACAGCTATATCTGCAGCAACCTCTGGGTGACAGCTGAGCTAAGCTGTCCCATGAGGTGTACACAACAGGTAGGAACTCCCATCAGTGCTCCTTTGGCAAAATATGCTACCTAATAAGGTGGAAGGAAAGCCCTTGCCTTGGCCAGGAGGCCCTGGAGGTGGGCTCTCTGATCCCATCTCCAGCCACCCCCACTCCACCCCCACACTGTTCTCTCAGTTCTGGCCACTCTCTCTCCCACCTCAGGGTCTTTGCACCTCTGCTCCCCTGCCTTGAGGGCTCCTCCCCAGGTCTATGCTGATACGAACAAAGGCACTTGTATCTCCCATCCACACATGCCCTTCAGTGGGTCTCTACTCCCTTCCTGCTTAATCACCTCTTGACATTCTATTTACTCATCCCTCTGCCTGCTCCTATCCCCAAAAGAACAGGGGACACCTCTTTGTTCAGCACTACCATCCAAGAGCTCATGGACACACAACGCTTAGCACAGAAGAGGCCCTCAATACACATTTGTTAAACAGATTTTAAAAGGCACTTTCAGGCCAGGAGCAGTGGCTCAGGCCTGTCATCCCAGGACTCTGGGAGGCCAACGTGGGAGGATCACTTGAGCTTAAGAGTTTGAGACCAGCCTGAACAAGAGCAAGACCCCGTCTCTACTAAAAATAGAAAAATGAGCCAGGTGGCATGGCACATGCCTGTAGTCCCTGCTATTTGGGAGGCTGAGGCAGGAGGATCTCAAGCCCAGGAGTGTGAGGTTGCTGTGAGCTAGGCTGACGCCACGGCACTCTACTCAGGACAACAGAGTGAAACTCTGTCTCAAAAATAAATAAATAAATAAATAACTTAGAAAATTTAAAAAGTGCTTTCAGAACTCCCAGTTATCATCCTCCCATCAAAATGTTAAATAAGCCAAAATGTCTTCCTGGTTAAATAAGCCAAAATGACTTTATGCCAATAGAAAAGATAATGATCAAAAACAAACAAAACCCTTGCCTCACATCATGTATGGAAATTAACTCAAAATGGATCAAAGACCCAAATATTAAGAGCTAAATCTACAAAACTCTTGGAAGAAAACACAGGGGTAAAATGTTATGACCTTGGATTTGGCAATAGATTCTTACATACGAAAACCAGAAGCACAAAAAAGGGTAATTTGGATTGCATCAAAACTAAAATCTTTTGTGCATGAAAAGAGTGAAAAAACCATCCAAAGAATAGGAAAAAATATCAGCAAATCATACACCTGACAAGGGTCCAGAACATACAAAGAATATATAAAGAATTCTCACAGCTCAACAACAAAAAGACATGAAACCCAATTCAAAAATGGGCAAAGGACTTGAATAGACATTTCTCCAAAAAGAGACAAATGGCTAATAAGCACATGAAAAGATATCCAATATCATTAGTCATTAGGGAAATGCAAATCAAACCACAATGAAGTACCACTTCACACCCACTGGGATGGCTAGAATCATCAGAACCCTCACGCCTTGCTGGGAGGAGTGTAAAATGGTGCAGTGACATGGAAAACAGTCCAGCAGTTCCTCAAAAAGGTAAACATAGAATTACCGTATGATCCAGCAATCCCACTCTTAAGTATAGACCCAAAAGTATTAAATACAGGTATTCAAACAAAAACTTGCAGCTGACAGTTAAAAGGATTATTCACAATAGCTAAAAAATAGAAACCCAAATGTCCATCAATGGATGAATGTACAAAGTGTGGTATATTATTCAATCAATGGAATATTATTTGGCCATAAAAAGGAATAAAGGGGCACAAGTCGGGGATGAGAGGGACCTGCTGGGCATGCTGGGAGCCAGCCCTCCTCCAGCCCTGCTCCTTGCTTTGTGCCCACTGGCTCCTGGGTGGCAGGAATGGGGAGATCTCAGGAGACTACAAGCACGGCCCACAGCTGAAATTTGCAAGTATGGGTTAGTGCTGAGCAGGACACACGCCAAGAGTAGGCCAAACTTGCATTCTGTGGAGAAAACCTAGTATCAATCAACATGTTGGACTGACTTACATACCACAACACAAAGTGCACAAGCTAACACATTTATAAGCCTTGAAGAAATAATTACTCTAGGGTAGCTTCTGCTCGTTTG
This sequence comes from Eulemur rufifrons, assembly GCF_041146395.1. Lineage (NCBI taxonomy): Eukaryota > Metazoa > Chordata > Mammalia > Primates > Lemuridae > Eulemur > Eulemur rufifrons. The sequence continues at coordinate 6,835,441 of NC_090984.1, read as the reverse complement.
ACCACTGAACATCGTGTGCCCCGACTGTTCACAGACTGTCCTTTCCCATCAAGTCCCTTCAAGAATGGACCCAAAGGAAAACCTGGGATGGCCTCTGGAAATTCCCTTCTGAACTCCCAAACTGACTGCTTGTAATGCTACTGCTGTGTCTTCGGCTGGTGACAGGGAAGAGGAGGGTTTCCTCCGTTTGGTCATTCAACAATGCTTACTGCCCAGATCATGTGCTTCTGAGTTAAGAAAGGGCAAGGTAGAGGCAGGACGCCCAGCCTGGGACCTGGGAGAACCCCAAGTCAGCCCCACTGCCCTCAGACAATGCCCTGGGCTGCATGACAAGGGACGACCTCAACAAAGGTGAGCTTTAAGACACAAACAATATAAGAGCTGCATGGCTTTGGGGACTCCCCCAGTCCTCCGCTCTGTCTCTGGTAATGCCCAACACCCCCAAATGGTAGTGACAGTATGCTGGCACCAGCAGTAGGTAATGAGCACTGTTAACACTGACAATCTTCAACTATCTCTAGGAAACTGGCACAGACTGAGTCCGACCTTGTCTCCAAGGAGCTCTGGGAGCCCCCTGCAGGGTTAGGGGAAGCAAAATTACGCAGGAGCCATGGATAGCAGTCTGGTGGTTCCTAAAATAATTTTAACACAGAGTTATCATCTGATCCTGTGCTGAGTATGGTATACACTACTAGGTATATACCTAAAAGAATGAAATAGGCCGGGAGTGGTGGCTCACTCCTATAATCCAAGCATTCTGGGAGGCTGAGGTGGGAGGATTGCTCGAGGTCAGGAGTTTGAGACCAGCCTGAGCAAGAGCAAGACCCCGTCTCTACTAAAAATAGAAAAAAATTAGCCAGACAACTAAAAATATATAGAAAAAATTAGCCGGGCATGGTGATGCATGCCTGTAGTCCCAGCTACTCAGGAGGCTGAGGCAAGAGGATCGCTTGAGCCCAGGAGTTTGAGGTTGCTGTGAGCTAGGCTGACGCCATGGCACTCTAGCCCAGGCAACAGAGCAAGACTCTGTCTCAAAAAAAAAAGAATGAAATATAGGCATTCAAACAAAAACTTGTACATGAATGTTAAAAGCAGCACTATTCACAATAACCCAAAAGTATAAACAACCCAAATGTCCATCAATGGATGAATGAACAAAATTTATATCTACACAATGGAGTATTATTCAGCCATAAAAAAGAATGAAACACTGACACATACTATAACACAATTAACTTCAAAAACATGATGCTGAGTGAAAGCAGTCAGACACACAGGGCCACACAGTGGAGGACTCTATTGATATGAAAAGTTCAGGCAAATCCACAGAGAAACAAAGCAGATCATTGGTTGTCAGGGCTGGGGTGGTACTGGGGGGTGGTATTGGGGGGTGGGGGGAGTGACTGCCAATGGGTATAGTGTTTCCTTTTAGGGTGAATAAAACGTTCTGGAATTAAATAGTGGTACAACTGCACAACTCTTGGACATTAAAAAAAAAAACAAAACACTGAACTGTGCACTTAAATGGGTGAATTGTATGGTATGCAAATTACATCTCAATTTTTTTTTTTTTTTAAGTTTTTTTAAGCATCAGGGAAGTTTGGTTTTGTTAGGAAGACACTGTGGAAATGTTTTCCTGACACAAGAATCGCTTGACCACATCCACATTTTCTTGCCACCCTCAGCACAGTGGGCAAGTCAAAGTGTCTAAATCTCACACCGTGCAGTCAGTGAGATGCTGTTAGATGGGGGATATACCCCTCAAAAAGTCACCTGCCAACTCTGGCCTGGGCATGTCTCAGTCTGTAAAAGGAAGCAGTTGACCCAGGAGGTCTCCAAGCTGCCTCCGAGTTCTAAGACATCTCTCAGTTCTACGTTCTTCTCCAGGGCCAAAATGTTGCTGACCGGCCCCTGATGGTAGCAAAGAGAATCCCACAATGCTCTACTGGGTTCAGACAGCCATTCGCAGAGTCTCCACTTAAGAGCTCTGCGCCCGCTCAGCTTCCTCCCCATGAGGCCTAGGGCAGGGTACGGGCAACCAGCTCCAAGGACCACTGCAGGGGCCCGCACTGTGTGGTGATTAAGGAAAAATTCTAACCATGTAGGTCAGTGTTGGGAAATCATGAGAATGGCCATAGGGCAAAGGCCACCCAGCCAGGATTATCCTCTGCCTCTGATCCTCACAGAGGACAAACTCATCCTATTTAGGCCTGGGCTTTTCAAATGAGTGGCCAATAAGAATGATTTGTTTACCCCTGAGACTTGAGGGGAAAGGCCGGGGCAGCCCTACAGAGATGGCATGGCCCGCAATCCCAGGGGGACCCGCCTCCCTCCATGTTCTCTAGGAGGTGGCTGTTAAATTCTGAAGTGGCACTCAGTTTAAAGTGTCCAAGGAGCTGACAGAGGCCCACTGGACGAGTCAGACCCTTCATTCCACAGATACCAGACCCCAAACACTCACCTGGCTTTGGGGTACAGGATGCTGGTCCTACCAGTCGGCCATGGCTGCAGCAATGTCAAAAGGCAACTTGCATCAACGTGCTGACCAACCTAAAAGTTAAGCACAGAGAAAGAAACACTGAGTTTCCAAGGAAGGTTTCTGGAACATACTGGCAGTTTTAAATGTCTCTGACCCCTGAAATTACACAGCAAAATTTCACATTTCCACCAGAGCTTTGCCCCTGCTACCTTCCACAACAGAGACAAGTGGAGAAAATAAATTTCTACCAGTCTCTGTATGAACTGATACGGTGCTAATCAATAAACGCCAACATTCCAGGCACTGACTTCACCAGTATCGACAAACACATGAAGGCATTAAGCAGCCCCATGCTGAAATAAATTATTATTATTTTTTTTAAGAGCCTCACCCAGGCTGGAGTGAAGTGGCACAATTATAGCTCACTATAACCTTGAACTCCTGGGCTCAAGCAATCCTCCCACCTGAGCCTCCCAAGTGGCAAGATCTATAGGCATGTGCCCCCACATCTGGCAAACTGGGTTTTTTGTTGCTGTTTGTAGAGACGGGGTCTCACTATGTTGCCCAGGCCGGTCTCAAGCCATCCTCCTGCCTCAGCCTCCCAAAGTGCTAGGACTATAGGCATGAGCCACCTCACCCAGCCTACAATTATTTTTATCTTTCATATATTGAACACACAGATAAATGGTTCCAAGTTTTTATGAGAGTATTAATGACATTAAAAACAGAAATATTAATACCTAACATTTAATAGGTGCTTAGTTAGTAGCATGTTCCAGGTAATCTGTTCAAACACAGCATCTCTTTGAATCCCCAAGATCACCTTAGGGGTGGGTACTGGATCATGCCCTCTAAGGGATCTGATGAGTCTGACATTCAGGAACTTGCCCAGGTCACAGAATATGTAGGTGGTGCCCAGGACTCACCCAGGTCTCGCTCTTCAAACATGACCTCTTCACCACCACATTTTCTGGCACGGACCCCAGAGAAACCACCCACCATTCCAGGCAGTACTGAGTTTTCCCTCAAGAAAGATGAGGGCAAGATGTGCCCGGGAACTTGTGGGCTACACCTCCCCCACCCCCCCTGGAGGTGACTTCACTTCCTACCCCAGAGGTCATCTCCATGGGGCTCACGCTGTCCAGGGAGGAAGGGGCTGCCTGTCTTACAGACAGAAGAACTAAGGCTCAAGAATGTTCAGGCACTATCCCAAGTTCACAGACAGAGCGACCCCAGGACTTTCACTTCTGATTTGTGACTTCAGACGTCCAGAGGCTGAACCTCCTGAACAAGCCAAATCCCAGACTCCCAGGCAGTTCTGTCAGTTGTGCCTTGCCAAATAGTGTCAACATCACCTCTGTTGTCATTCTTTGTACCCACATGACTACCAGGAGCTTGCTCTGATATGAAACCTTTATTTTTAAACTGGGTTCACGGCAATTCAGTTCACGGATGGTGAGAAACACTCCCACAGGAGAACTTGCAAAACAAGGACGGGAGTCAATACCAGTGAACTACATGGTGCCCTCCTAAATGAGCCCAGGGCTGGCTGTGGTCACTGCCAGGGCCAACTCCTCAGGAAGAACCCTTTCTGCCACTTTTTTGGGCCCCATTCAGGCTCGGAAATCCAACGGGTGGTTTCAATCCTAATTCATTCATACCTGCTGAGCTGAGGCCCCTGTGCCCCAGAGGTGGGAAGCCTCAGAAGCAAGTGCCCAGTGCTGCTCTGCTGCACGGTCATGGTCAATACATAAAAGTCAGCTGTGTTTCTATATACACTAGCAACAAACAACCAGAACACAAAACCTTTTAAAAATCCATTTACGGTCACATAAAAAATGTGAAATACTTGAGGATAAAGAAACTACAATAAAACATCACCCCAAAAAATGAAAGAAAATCTACATAAAGAGAAATGCCTGGTTCGTGGGTCAGTGGATCAGACGGTTATCAATTCTCTCCCAAATTGATCTACAGGTTCAATGCAATCTCAATCAAAAATTCCCAGGAGGTGTTTTTATAGAAATGACAAGCTGATTCTAAAATTTACGTGGAAAGGCAAAGGAACCACGATAATGAAAACAACACTGAAAAACAGGAACAAACTTGGAGGACTTACCTTACCTGACTTCAAGACTTAGCATAAAGCTACCACAAGACAATGTAATATGGACACAAAGACACACAAGTAGACCAACAATCAGAATAGATCCACGCATGTGCAGATGACTAATATTCGACAAAGATCCAAGTACCCTACTCTGTGTGACCATAACACACGTGAGACAGCATCTTCCTGGAGGGGTAAAGTACCCATGCATGGAGGAAGGTCAAATCACAGCACACACAGTGCATCGGGTATACTGTGCAACAGGCAAGATGTCGTAAGGTAACCTCAGACTTCTGCACTCTACCACAACTTTCTAGTCAAGCTTGGGGCAAATTCTTTCTTGCAGTCACTTGGATTGAAATCTTGAGTTGCCCTCTTGGACGGACTCCTCCCACTATCCATCCATCCATCAGGAAAGCCTGTTGGTTCTGCCACCAAACACATCTAGAGTCCAACCACTCTTCACACCTCTCCACATGCCACACTGTCCTCCCTGCTGGTACAGAGGCTTCCAAGCTGTACTCCTGCTTTCACTCCTTGCTCAAAGTTCACTCAGAGGGAAGCCCTGTACTGTACTCTCCTGGCCCCAGAGGCCCTCCTAGAGCCCGCCCACCCCATCCCCCACCTGTCTGTCTGCTCACTCTGTGCCAGCCAAACACGCCCCCCTGGCCACGCCTCTAACCCACCAGGAACCTTCCCACTTTGGAGCCTCTCAATGTTTTAGACAAAATCCCAGCTACTATGTCATTTCAGCAATCAGTTCTTCAATCTGCATCCCAAATTGAAAATGACCTTTAAAAAGGTCACCTGAACTGACACCTGAAAACTTAATAATCTTTTATTGCCAACAAATGCCCAGCCCATATTCAGTTCCACAGAATTTATCAGCAATGTCTGCATACTGGTCTGCCCTAATGGTAGCTGCTAAGGTGTCTGCACTAGCTGCTCCCTGCACCTCAAGTACTCTTCCAGCAGATGGCCGACCCCTCCGTGTGCCACACATCCTCATCTTTGCTCAAATGTCTCCCTTGCAGAGGCCCATCCTATCCACTGTCCACTGTCCACCCCCCTACCCTGATCCACGCGCTACATAACACGGTACTATGTCGTCTAAGGACTTTCTCACCCAGCAATAATGTAAATGCCACAAGGGCAGGGATGTCTGTCTGCCTGGCACCTGATTTTACTTCAAGCACCTAGAACAGTGACACATAACTGGTGCTCAATAAATATTTATTGAATAAACAAGCAGGGAAGGTTTAACACTGAAGGAGAAGGCACTGATCTGAGGAGCCCACAGCAACAGCCCCTCAATATAGTTAGTATGAGATTCACAAAGGAGCTGCAACCAAGCACAGACCACTTAGCATTATCAGAACTAGGTACATGTCCTTAAAATGAATTGTAATCACTTTTCACTGATCTATCATTTGGACTGTTTTGCCATCCACCCCACAGTGGCCAGGTTCAGAGAGCTTTTACTGTTTTTATTTCCAACCCATACATTTAAAACAGTATCAAGTAACCCTTAAGTACACAATTACCAACTCATGAGAGACTCTTCTGCTCCCTTGATAAATCATTATGGTTTGGCTTTGACCCTGCACCTGGGTACTCCACTTACTTACACACACACACACACACACCCCATGATCCTACGACTTCCCATACTGAGGGAAGATCACACTTGGAGAGAAGGTAGCCATGGTGATTTAAAGTCACTGCACTTTGGGCAATAGAAGTCCTTTGTTGTCATTTTATCCTCTTGAGCTCAGGCCGGTGAGCTAGGCTTCCTTTTAACTTGAGGGAAGGAGGCACAGCCAGACAGTGGCCATGTCTAGGGAGCTCCGGTCCCATAGGGGTTGCAGCACCCGTGGCCCGTACAAGGACAGCACCTCTGGGGCTGTTGGCACCTGATGGGGAAACCTGGGCTCTACAAGGTACCCCCACAGGGCCCCCTGTTGTCCCTTCCACAGGCTGAGCCCCATAGAAGCTGTTGCACACCTCCTCAGTCACCAAGCACTTGTACTGCCTCTAAAATTGTTCAACTAGGTCTGCAACCAAATATTTGCCCACTTGGCTCCAATCCAATCCTGGAAACATGACATTAGGCCCAATAAAGTTCAACATGAAACCCAATGATACTCTGCACCTTCTCCCACTCCTCTCCCTACGTCTACAAAGTTTACTTGTCCTCCAAAAACTGAGTGCCCCCTTCACAAGGCTTGCACACACCCTCTCTGCTAAGAGACCTAGTAAATGCACCACCAAAATGTCAAGGAGAGGAACTGCCAGGCTCTATCAAAAGGGGGGAAACTGAGGCAGGGCAATAGTGGAGAATCTGGGGTTTTTTTGGGTTTTTTTTGTTTGTTTGTTTTTTTGAGACAGAGTCTCACTCTACTGCCCGGGCTAGAGTGCCATGGCATCAGCCTAGCTCACAGCAACCTCAAACTCCTGGGCTTAAGCAATCCTCCCGCCTCAGCTTCCCAGGTAGCTGGGACTACAGGCACACACCACCGTGCCCGGCTAGTTTTTTCTATTTTTAGTTGTTTGGCTAATTTCTTTCTATTTTTTTTAGTAGAGACGGGGTCTCACTCTTGTTGAGGCTAGTCTCAAACTGCAGAGCTCAAGCGATCCTCCCGCCTCGGCCTCCCCGCATGCTGGGATTACAGGTGTGAGCCACCGTGCCCGGCCTATAGTGGAGCATCTGGATGAAGACCAGAGGCCATGCTGTTCCAATGTGTGCTGGGTGGGAAAGGATTAGCTTTGGTCACAGATTAAGTTTTCTAATCTGGGGGTTGGCACACTACTGCCTGCTGCCTGTTCTGGTAAATGAAATTTTCCTGGGACACAGCCATGCTGACCACACTGTCTAAGGTTGTTTCTGTCTATAGAAGAGCCGAGAAGGGGCAACAGAGACAATAAGGCCTCAAAACCATAAACACTGAGTCTTGAAGGATGATCTGGAGGAAACTGCATGCCTGATGGGCTGTGCTGAGCATTTAAAAGGCTCTCAGTAAACGGACACAGGTGACCCTACCCAGAGCAGCATGTCACTGACAAGAAGTCAGGAGAGAGGCACAATGAGGAGGTGCTCAAATCAGTCCCACAGGACACAGGAAGTACTTGCTCTCCCCAAGGCACAGAGCCTCATCAACCCTCCGTGTCCCCACGGAGTGGGGAAGAGTATGACTCGGTAGACTAGAGATGCAAAGAACCTGCCCCAGGAGGACCAAGGAGCCGACGGTGAGGCTGGCTGCACAAGCCCATCCTTGGCAACCAGAGCTGGCAACAGGGGCTGCAGAGTTCCCATCTCCGCTCTCAAGCTTAGACACACACTAGGGTGGCAGCCAGTATGTGCCCTCAAGGACCCTGGTCTGCCCCTGCCTGTCATCCCTCGGCTTTGGTAACCATAGCCTCACTGAGGGAGGGCTTGTCCATTCCCCACACTGAGCCAACACAGCCGTTCCTAATTCCCCTAAGTCCACCCAGTGCTCAAGGCACCTCAACGTGGCTTTCAAGGCCCCACCCTGGGTGCACATATGTGCATGTTCACAAACACACATACTCCATGCTCCCAGGGCCAACCTCCTGGCCTCCTCTGATTCCTCAGACTCACCACGCCTGCCTCCACTGCAGGGCATTTGCACATGCTCTTTGTGCACATGCCTTTTGCACATGCTTTCCTTCCTCCTTTTCCTCCCACCCATCCTTTGGGTTCAAGTGCCTGTTACTCAGGCCAGCTCTCCCCAAGCAGCCCCTCCCAGCACTGCAGACTACGACGCTGAAACTAGCTATCTGACATTGAGTATCCCACTAGGTTCTCTTCCCAAAGGCTACACGCCCCACAGAGAAAGAGCTCTTGCTCATCTCCCCATCTAACACCCCCAATGGACACGGAGGAGGACATGGCAAATTGGCATCCTGCGTGAGGTGTTAGTACCCAACCACGAGGTTTCCACTAGTCTTAAGGCAAAAACATAACAACATAAATTCTGCCCTTAATTAGAGTAGCAAGTCAATGCCAGGAAGAAGCCACATGGAGATAGGCAAGGCCACAGTGACTGCACACTCCCTGGGGTGAGCCCAGGGCTTCCCAACGGTGGAGCTGCCGGTTGCACCTCCCTCACACAGCTGTCCCGAGGTTCCAGAGGCCACAACGGCCTCCCTCTGGCCACCACTGAGAATCAACAGCTACTGCAGCACTGGTGGCACCCACACCCTGCACTCTCCTCCTCCTTTCCGGTTGGTGAGGTTTAGTACCCCACCCTAAAACCCCCAGTTACAGTCCTCACATGGACCCAGAGCCCTGTCCTGCCCTCTGGAAAGCTTGGACTCCACCACCACACCCTCGAGACCATCCTGAGGACCAAGTGACAGGCCCTGGCACCAGGCACCAAACAGAAGCAACTAGTTCTTACTTTCACTACTATAGGTAATGTTGTTCCTCAAAATACCTCAACTTCTATCTGGATGCTTCTAGTGTCTCTATCCTTGTTCCCCAGCGGTTGCCCGGGCAGTGCACACAGCAGTTCAAAACTGTACATAAGCCCCCATACTGAAAATGCCCAGAAATCAGATGTTTACATGTAGACAATGCTGAGAATTTAAGAACTATTTGAATGTTTAAGTGTTTAATATTCAGGATGCTTGATGGGTTGCAGTATTAAAAGGACACCTGAAGAAAATGTTACAAGAACAAAAGAGGAAATGACTTCTAAGTTAATAATAAGGATCTAGGAACTGGTTTCTCCCCTCCTATATAAACACACCAATAAAAATATCAATGTGCCATATTAAGGGAATTCACTGACAAATATTATACCTACAGGAAAACGAGAATTACCTGCAATCCCCAAGCAGTGCCCTGGGACAGACTCTTCTTAAATTCCCTGCAGATTTCAGGTCCTAGGATCACCCCGCCAAGCAGGAGGAAGCGTATCCAGGTCCCATCTCTCCAGGGACTGAAGAAAACCCACGGAATCTCTGTGCTCCAACACTCCGCTCCCAAAATGATGTTACAATGACCCTTCTACAACCATACGCATCTTTTTTTTTTTTTTTTTAATCCCCCCTAGTAACTGGCACAAGGCAGACGATCAGTGAGCGCCTTTGTCCCTTTCTCCCTGAGCTAATTCTTAGAGGATAAAATACATGTAGGATGCAGGGTATTTCTGAAACCAAAAAGGTTCAATTTTTTTTTTCTTTACTGTGGTAAAACATACTTAAAACTTACATCTTAACCATTTTAAGTGTACAGTTCGGTGGCATTAAACATATTCACACTGTTGTACAACCATCATCCACCCATCTCCAGAACTTTTTCACCTTCCCCAACTGAAACGCTGTCCCTGTTGTACACTAACTCCACATCCCCTTCTCCCCACAGCCCTTGGCACCCACCATTCTACTTTCTGTCCCTATGAATTTGACAACTCTAGGAACCTAATATAGGTAGAATCACACAGTAGGTCCTTCTGAGTCTGACATATTTCACTCAGCATAATACCCTCACGGTAGAGACACCTGCATCACTTTAACACTTTGGGGCCAAAGTGTGTAGAAAACAAACTCAATGAGCCTGGTATACCCACAGCGTCAAACAAAACATGGCTCTGGAACCCTGCTCCCAGCCCAGCCATGCCCCTGGCATGCTCCATTACCAACAGTCCTTCCCTCCACTTCCAAATAAGCTGCATGAAAAAGCACTGGAAACTCTTGGGATGGACCCTAAGAATGCCAGCCTCACCCTAGATCTTAGCTGCAGAAGCACGCTACCTCCCTGGGGACATACCTGTTTCAGCCTTGTCCCATTGCCAAGGGAGTCAAGAAATGCCTGTTCAGTGAATGGTGAAGATGACTAGATCATCTAGGGCACAAACTTTTCTTCTAAGGGGAAGCCAGAGACATCATAGCCCATCCCAGATCCACTTCCTAGAAGTAGACTTGGGGAGCCTCACACAGGCCCCACAGGGGTGTGAGCCCTGAGCTCCAGTCACGTTCAACTCTAGACAAGGGAGACTCCAGACAACCAGCTCAATAGTGCCCACCAATCAATGTCACTGAAGAGGAAAATGCTAACTACGTCCACCCCTTGAGTTCTGAGCACCAAGACCACCTATCTTGTAGACAGAGCCAGGCCCACGGGAGTGCCACACTGGGCAGCTGTCTGCCAGCCTGAGTCCACAGATGCTGCATGGAAAACAAAACACCAAGTGATACCACTTGAGGTACCCAACTTGAACAAGGAGGCAGAGGATGTTAGCCAATCATTTCAGATCAGAAATGCCCAAAGCACCCCAATTATCTCTCGGTCAAGTACTCCTGAATAGACTAAGAAGGAGAGAGGTGAATATGATTGGGGGGGTTCCCATCTAGTTTGCCTTGGGCAAGTGTGTCATTTCCTTTGCATTTGCATCTGTGTGACCTGTGACCAAAAAACTCACAGTCCTCCTGCGATGACACTAATAAGGGATTGGGAGGAGTCTGAGGAGGGAGCATCTGAGTTGCCAGAACCAGTGAAAATGGGAAAATTTGGGAGAAAGGATCATAAAAAACCCCACCATGGCCAGACGCTGCCAGGCATGGTGGCCCACACCTGTAATCCCAACTATTCGGGAGGCTGAGGTAGGAGGATCGCTGAGCCCAGGAATTTGAGGTCACAGTGAGCTATGACTGTGCCACTACACTCCCTGGGAGCTGGACAGCAGAGGGAGACCCTGTCTCTAAAAAAAATAAATAAATAAACAAAGAGCCCCACCTGCAGAAGACACCACCTCCATCATAGCAGAACACCAACAGTTCCAACGGCAGCCAGCCTTGTCCCCAAGAAATCGCCACCCAAGTGGCCTCTACATTGTACACCACCTCAACCAGCTATGTTAGCTTTATAGTCACCTACTGGGTTTTTTTTTCATTTCATGCCTAGAAATAAAACCTCCAGCCATTCTATTCTTGTGGCAAGTTTCCAAGTTTGGTTTTCAAGAAGCAGTAACACCTTACCTGTCATATACCTGTCACCACCTGGGAAGGTGAGAATCCTCCCTTCACCAATGGACAGAGCATCTGCTACCTCTGAGTGGTCCCAGGCCCCAGTCACAGGTGTGTCACAGCATCAAAAGCAAAGCCCCCAGGTGAACACCTTCTCCACGCCATGGGAATAGCACTCAAGTCACCAGAGGTGGCCACTTTGTGACAACACAGGCACCAACCCTGATCTACACATTCACCAGCAGGGCAAAGACCAGTAAATTACCCCAAGACTCTGCAGAGCACCATCCTCCTGAAGGCCCCGTGCCCAGAATTTACTTCCCCATTCCAGGCGTCTGCCCTGTCTTCAAACAGGTCCTGGTGAATAAGCCGCTGACTGCAGCAATCTGGGAACCTGCGCAGGTGCTACCCCAGGAATCCAGCCTGAGAACCAGTATCTCACTTTCCAGGATATTTTTCTTTGGGAAAACTTCTGCAGCTGTTCAAAAGCACCCAGAGGGAGGAGCATTCCAGGAGGCCCCCACTATATACAAATGAAGACTAAGGCCTGCGGGAAATTTCATGGTCCTGAAATCCAAACAAAATCCACCCACAGTATGTTCACGGTAACTTATCCTTGTAACATCTAGGATGACACTGACCATTCTGTTCAGCTAGCAGCAACTAGGATAGCAGAAATCTCACCAAAGAGGGACAGACCATCCTGTGGCCTGGTGGAGGATCCAGTTTTCACCTTTAGTTCCCCCATGCCCAAGGAAAGGTGCCCCTGTGGCACTTGGGCACTTCCTAGGAGGCAAGACTGGCCACCTTCTCACTACCAAAGAAAGCATCCACCAGCCGTCACACTGCAGCAGCACAGACCTGCAGCCTCAGATGGCCTCTGCCACCATTATCCCCAAGGATCCTCCAAGGCTGGTAACAGAAGACCGGGAACAAGTTACAGACATCTATTTAAACTGGTGGTTCCCAGAATACTAAAGGGTCTACCTAGATCCAAATCCGGAGTGGCCAGTGAGTACCCAGCAAGCGGCAAGGTCAGTGTCATCCACCCACAAACCTTCCAGACACCTCCAAGTCCAGTATAGGACAAGAGAGTGGATTTGGCAGGCCTCAACGTCCCCATACACTTTGCAACCACTCTGCCCACTCTGCCACCCCTACCCTCTATGAAACAGAATTCTAGAAATCCACCAAGCTTCCTTTGCTAAGGGGCAGAATTCAACCTCTCTGACTATCATGTGCCAAGTTAAACAGTCAATTTGGCAAATTCTCAGACGTGGCCGAAGCGCCACCAGCCACACCACAGTACAGCACGTACAGCCCAGGGCTCCCAGGGGCTCACCAACAAGCTGGTTCCTAGTTCCAGATGCTTCATCACTGCCACAAACTCTGATGACGTACCACAGCCATCATAAAAAACAGCATGATTGACTTTAAAATGTAGCAAAGTATGAAGGAAGAAACTGTAACAATAGCAACATCTATCAGTAAATCATGGCTGGTGCTGTACATGCCAATTCAGAATAGAGAGATGCAGGCTCCATAACTTCTTGACAATGTATCGAACAACAAAAGCATGACTGGAGGACACCCAGAACAGCAGGGGCTCCTGAAAGTGTTTCATAGAACTTTCAGGTCTCCTCACCATCCCCAGCCCTTACAAGGTAAACTGAGGCCAAGCTGAAGGAAGCAGAGCATCCCTGAAGTCTTAGATGAGATGAGGAAGAGATGAGGGTGGGCTGCCCCTGACTTCTCTCAGCAGGCAGAGCCTCCCACAACCCTACACCTCCCATCACTTAATCCTCACAAGAGCCCCATGGGTCCCCAGTCTCACAAAAGGGACATGAGGCTTGGGGAGAGGAGGTGCAGGTGGACATGGGGCCCTGCCAGTTAGGGGGAGTTCTGCTTATGTGGCCAAGTAGCCAGCTTCTAGGGAGCAAGCAGGAAGGAAACTGCCCCAGGTGGTCAGATGCCTGGACAAACTGCTCCAAGAGGAGCGGGACATCAAGGAAACCAGGAGCCCCCAAATACGCTTGCTGCTGCTGCCTCGAGTGGGTGTTTTCCTTGCTGGTAAGAGGCTGAAGTACTAAGACGCTAATGTGTTTATAAGGTATAATGCAAATTTCACTCCAATCTCTGCCTTAAGAAGTCCATGAACACACTTGAAGCTCTGATTTGGGTGGGGGGGGCAATATACATAACCTAAACTTTTGTACCCCCATAATATGCTGAAATAAAAAAAAGTCCATGAGCCTATGTAGCCTCAGACTATCCCCTCAGCGGACTATGCCTGCATCTGAGACTCAACCCCAGAGTAAGCCAGGGAACCCCCAAGAGTCAGGACTGCCACACAAAGCCCACGTCTGCCACACAAAGCCCACATCCGCCACGGACTAGACTCTTTCCTCCCCTTCCCCACACCAGAATGGCTGCACATGTCAGGCTCCTCTGCAGCGGATGGGGCCGGCGCATAATTTGCCCTTCACACGTCTAAGGTGCTGGCCTTCAGAACTCAGACTACCCATCCAAGAGAAGCACTGCTCTACGTATGGTCGGGTTCCCGCATGGCCCACATAGTCTATCTCACCCCAATGTCCCTGAAGCACAGGCCTGACTGGATGACCCAACCACAAGCAATACATCCCCTAGGAAGTTGGCCTGGACAGGCCAGAGGGCCTGAGGAGGAGCAGGGGTGTTCCCACATCACCTGCCATCAGTATTCACCTGCTCACTCCCCTTGCCTCACCTCACTGGACCAGCCTTGCAGGGGATCCTCCTGACTCCTCTTCTTCCAAGGAGGCCCATCCCACTGCCAAGGCTGCCCTCGCATCCTCCCCTCCCCTTCCTGCAGCCACCTCATAAAGACCCAGGCCCGCCCTCCCTAACCCTTACACCGTACCAACATCCAGCCTGAGAGCCAGGCCCTGTCTGTCCCCAGGACAGGGTCTGCTATGCCCTACTCACAGTCCAGGCCTCGTCCTGAGTGTTCCTCAGGCTTCGGTGGGGCAGGGAGGGAGGGCCGGACCTTTCACTGAGAAAGCTACTGCTGGGCACACAGATTCAAAGTGCTATGGAAAAGCCCACTTACGAAAACTTCAGGGACACCAAGAGAATCATCTTTAATATGTTAACAAAAGGTTTTGTTACTGAAAGGGGAAAAGTGTAACAGTGGCTAACAATTACTGAATTCTTTATTCAGTGCCAGGCGAGGTGCCAGCACTTTACATGCCTGAGTTCATTTAATCCTCATAACCACAGAACAAGGTACCACCATCATTACCCACGCTTCACACGGAGGTACTGCCACTGTCACCCACACTTCACACAAGGTACTACCACTATTCACAAGAGGTGCTGCCATTATTGCCCATCCTTCACACGAGGTACTGCCATTATTGCCCACACTTCATATGAAGTACTGCCACCGTCACCCATACCTCACACGAGGCACCCACCTGTTACCCACACTTCACAGGAGGTGCTACCACTGATACCCACACTTGACATATGAGAAACTGAGGCTGAGATGTCAAGGAGATGGCTCAGGGTCACACAGTTAAAAAGTCAGATGGGAACCCAGACCCCCCAGGTCAGCCAACTCCTAGGCCCAGGCTCAAAGCTGAAGCAATGTACCACCAGGGACAATCTGACTGAGACCAGCCTCGGGCTAGATCCTTCCCAAGGTTCTGGGGAAAAGTCCTCAAGTAAAGATGTAAGGACCGGCCGGGCGCGGTGGCTCACGCCTGTAATCCTAGCACTCTGGGAGGCCGAGGCAGGTGGATTGCTCAAGGTCAGGAGTTCGAGACCAGCCTGAGCGAGACCCCGTCTCTACTAAAAATAGAAAGACATTATATGGACACCTAAAAATCTATATAGAAAAAATTAGCCGGGCATGGTGGCGCATGCCTGTAGTCCCAGCTACTCGGGAGGCTAAGGCAGTAGGATCGCTTAAGCCCAGGAGTTTGAGGTTGCTGTGAGCTAAGCTGACGCCACGGCACTCACTCTAGCCTGGGCAACAAAGTGAGACTCTGTCTCAACAGAAAAAAAAAAAAAAAAGATGTAAGGACCAACACAGACCTGCAGTTCCTCTGCTAAGTACACACTAACCCTTTACTGAATTGCCAGAAACTCCCAGAGGAGTGAACCCAGTTGCGCAAACCCACGCGTCCTCGTCTTTTGCAAAAGGCACTAAAACCCTCAGAGCATTGCACGGACACAACCACCCACCTGACCTCTGTTGACAAAACATTTTTTTCTGAGTCCCTGTCTGCCAGCATACAAGATGAGGGAAGGGGCTTGAAGGACGTGATAAACACTCCCCAGCAGCCTGTGTCATAAACCAGGATCGATTCTCATCTTCATTTCCAAGGAGACATACATACACGCACACCAACCACATGCTTAGGGCACTGCAGCAGCAAACCAGGGTTCCTCAGCAGGGAGTGTGAGTGCAGAAGTCCCTTCCTCCTTCCCCTCAAATAGCATTGAGCACTCACACATGTGGGGCAGTGACCAAAACAGACACAGACCAGTGGGAAGGTGACAGGTCCCCTGGCCACTGACACAGCAAGGAGAGTTTGGGACACAGCCCAGGCCCAGCTAGGAGGGCTTCTAGGGTGGGCAGTGGCCAGGACACATCCTAGCCCTCCCTACCTGACTCCCACCCCTAACCCCCAAATCAGGACCATGACAGGGTCTTAGTTATCACCAGCCAGATGCCAAGTCATCTTTATCCAGGTCCAAATCACCAAGGCTCCTTTCCCTCCTGTGACCACAACCCCTCCCCATCCTCAAAACCAGTGTCATGGCGGGACACCCACCTGTCTTCTCCCCCAAACTCTGCCAAAAGAGCCATGATTTGAAAACATTTGAGCAATGCATGAGGCAAGGAAACTTCCTAAAACCAGCAAGCAGCAGCTGTTAGAATAATTCATGTGGCTGTTTCAGAAAAGTATCATAATCACTCTGGGTCTTTCTGGAAAAGTATCCAAAACCTCAAGCTGGAAAATCCTCAAAATCTAGAAAATGCAGGTTCCCAACCAGCTCCCCGGGCTCTGGGTTCACATCAAGCCTCTTTCCAGACCCTCAAATTGCTAGAAAGCTCTTTCTCAAGCCAAGTTAAGGTCTGTGTCCCTCTAACCTCCATCCATTACTACTTCACTCATGAGAACAGAGCAGAACAAACTTTTCCTGTGTTTGTGAGATGGTCCCTGGGATATTTTATTCATTCAACTACTATTTATTACACTTTCACCTAAAACAAAGCACTGCAGTTTGGAGATGGGGGCACGCAAGGACAGATCAAGTTCTACCCCTGTGGAGGCAGCCAATCAGACAGTGGACTCCCACATCGCAATCCACTGCATCCTCTCAGCCCACTGAAGCAGAGATTAGCTGCTCGGGATCACGGGGTATCTCACCAACACCCAGCTTGCCCCAGAGCACCCTCTCCAGAACCCAGCTCACCTCACCTCTGCCCAACCACCCCTCCAACTCAGCACCTCTAAAACCAAAGACCTGCGATCTGGGGGCCTGTATCACCCTCCAGTCCTTGCTCAACTGCCACCTCTCAGACACCTCTCCCACCTACCCACCCTCTCCCTCAGGGTGCCTGGATGTTTGCTTCATGGCACCCTAGCCTGTCTCCCTCATGAGACTCTAAAACTCCCCCACCCAGGGCAGGAATGGGCCATCTCCCCCATGACTGGACCCCAGCCTTGCTGAGCAGGAAAGGGACTCCAACAGTTGTCGAACCAACAGATGAATTGTCCTCAGCCCCTGGTATCCAGTTAATCCCACCCAATCTTCCTGCACAGTGTCTCTGGCACCTGTCCCTGCTTTTTATTCCCTGTCAGGCAAATCCAAGGCCATATTAGCTTATGCCTGCCTTTTCCCCCACAACTGGCTTCCTTGCCCAATTGAAGGTGACATTCTCCTGCTCAGAAACCTTTGAGGGCTCTCCATGCTTTTAGAATGAAGTATAAACAGTCTCCTATTTGAGGTCGTCAACAATAACCACAACAACCTGTGTTTTCTGACCTTATTTCCCAGTATGACTTCCCACAAATACTGAAGTACAGGAGGGTGAACTGCCGACTCCATCCCTCCCTGACATTCTGCTAATGCAGAGTATGGCATCTCAAGCCTTCTCCACAGGAGCGATGGGTGCCCTAAGACCAAGAAAACCATCTCCCTTCTCAGAACAGTGTGCATCTGTGGCAAACAGGTCAGATGCCCCATCTTTTTCAGGTCATGGCATGTAATAAGGATTATGTTTGTACAGCACGCTGGAGTAAAACAAGGCTATTCACAGCCTGAGGAGCCGGCCAGGGGCTGGGGCCACCTGGCCACAGGGACATCTCTGCATCCCTGGCACTCATGCCAGCCTACCGGCTGGGAAGCTCTGCCTAGAGTCCCACAGCCAGTGAGTAACACATCTCCTGCTCTGGGCACTTCACTGTGTGGTGATGGAGATTGCATTTCCTTCCATGGGGCGCCTACCAGAGTAGCCTACCTAGGCTCTTAAATGTCAATGAGATTAACTTTTAAAAATAAGTTTAAAAAAACAAAAGCCAGTCTGGTTCACAGACTCAGAAGACTGTTTAAACAGATCAAAGTTCCCTAATTTTTCTAAGCAATTTAAGTGTCCTTTTTTCTATGGCAATAAACCAAGGCAACAGGGTGGATAAGCTCCCAGTATCTTAAAATTCACAGAAGGTGGGTGCAAGTCTCTGAGCTGCTCACTCAATGCTGAGCTCCTTCCCCAGGTGACCTGTCCACTTTTGCTGCCTTTTGGGCCAAGGTCACCTGATCTTATCTCTAGAAATTAAGAGGAACCTCCTCTGCACTCCCCAAGGAGAAGAGTAAGCCTGCCCAACAGTGCCAGCAGCAGGAAAGGCCATCGGTCCAATCCTAAGCTGAGACTCTGGATCCCCAAAGGTCTCCTGGAACCCACTTCCCGATCCGTCCGCTCTCAACTGAACAAACATGTTCAATTCCCTTCACCAGGTTTGAAGACCACTCCAGCAGCCACAACTGACTCCTTCAGATATAAAGGATATGCAAGAAATAGGCTAGGCTCGGTGGCTCACACCTGTAATCCTAGCACTCTGGGAGGCTGAGGCAGGAGGATCGCTCAAGGTCAGGAGTTCGAGACCAGCCAGAGCAAGAGCGAGACCCCCGTCTGTACTAAAAATAGAAATTATCTGGACAACTAAAATATATACAGAAAAAATTAGCCGGGCATGGTGGCACATGCCTGTAGTCCCAGCTACTCGGGAGGCTGAGGCAGAAGGATTGCTTGAGCCTGGGAGTTTGAGGTTGCTGTGAGCTAGGCTGACACCACGGCACTCTAGCCCAGGCAACAGGGTGAGACTCTGTCTCAAAATAAATAAATAAAGGATATGCAAGAAATAACCTCCCTTAAGGTTTTTAGCAGCCAAGTTGTGCTGTTCTAGAATCATCCAGCCTCCTCAGCAAAGTGTTAAGGCCCTTGCTCTTGCCTTGGACTAGCACAGACGACCATCGGAGCTGGTGCAAGACCTGACATTTCGTCTGTCCTTCCCCATTTCCATGGGCGTTTTTTTTTTTTTTTTTTTTTGCATTTTGAAATGGTTACCCACATTATCATCTGAAGGATGTCTACAAATCAAGTACAATTACTTTATTTATAATAGATGAGGGAAAATAGTTTTATGCTCTTAAAACTTAAAGCCATCACCCACTCATTTTCAGAACAAGAAACACTACGAGTTTGTTTTATTTTTTTATAAGGCAGCTCTAAGTTCTTCCTCCCAGTGTCCTGTACCATCTCACACTACAGACACCCACAATGACCTCCGGATTCAAAAAAGGGACAAAGCCCTGAGGAAGGAAACTGGCCAATGGATCTACATAAATAAAGTAAGGAGGAAGCTAAAACAAAACAAAATTAACCAAGCCACAAAGAAATCAGTAAGAACAAGAGAGATCAGAAAGACCAAGCAAGCTCCAGGAGGGAACAGGGAGCTATGTACTCCACTGGTTCCTTCTGCAAGACAAGCTTGGGCAGGCCACTCCTCCACTTGGGCCTCAGTTCCCAGGTTGGAGCATCAAGGGCTGGCCCTGCGCATCTTGAAGTCCACATGCCCATTGTTGGGTTCAGTGGAACAGAGCAGAGAAGAGAGTAAGTCCCAGGTAGAATCCTAAATTTGTCAGCTTCCCAACTACCAAAAATAGCTACATTTCTAAGGCTATGGCCTAACAAATACAAATTGACAGTAAGGCTACAATTATATTTCAATCTACACTAAGTTATTAATAATATCTTTGCCCAAGAAAACTTCAAAAGCAGACCAAGCAACTCCTAGCACTGACACCTCAGGCTCTCACCCTGCCCCGGCCCCCTAGACTTCAGCATCAGGAAATGTAGCTTTTACAGTGGGAAAAGAGACAAAAGCAAAAAGACTCAGTACAAAAAACTTGACCAAAGGTCTAGGGAGGGGAGGCAGGAGATAGATGATCCCCACATAAACTACTGGGAAGGTCAGTTAATCAGATAAGCATATTAAGGAAAATGCCAAACACACCAGCAGGTTTTCCCTAGGTTACAGTGAATATAAGAGAATCCCAGGGAGGGGGCTGGCTACAGAATCCTCTGTGAGAACCACATCATTGAGGGGTCAGGCATTAACCCTTCACAAGCCCAAGGATACTATATGAAACAACAACAGAAAATGAAGTTCAGGTGTTCAGTCAATGACAAGCAAGTCCTGAGAACAGCACAGGTCTCCAGTGACTCAACCAATTCAATCAATGCCTTCAGACCGAGAATTCAATTCTCCACTCTACTTTCTCCAGTCACATTGAGCAACTGGGAAAAATTTTCCTGTGGATGTGAAGGTGGAGTGGCAGTTTTCAGAACTTGCTGGCAGAGAGAGCCTGCCCAAAACACACAAGAAAACTAAAAATCTGTTGACACTACCACAAAAATATACCAACATCAAACTCCAGTGACGCGAATACAGAACGCCCCTGGACTACAATGGGTTTGATCACAATACTGGCCCAAGGCAAATGCATTTAATGCTGGAAATACAGCAGCCTGTCCCCAATTTACTACAGTTCAACTACAATTTTTTGACCTTACATAGAACGAAAATGATCTGCATTCAGGAGAAACCATAACCCCATCATAAACCAAAAAAGGCTCCTCCACTTACAATGGGGGTTACATCCCAATAAACAATCTTAAGTCAAACCATTGTAAATTGAGACCTACTATACTAGCCTGAAACCCACTTACCTCCAAGACCATGGTGAGCAGCTGCCTCTAAGGTAAGAATGTGCTGAGTAAGTTTAACAGCCACTGACCCAAAGGCTAATTGCACAGAACAGCTGTGATTGGAGGAAATGTCATGTGGGCATTATACGCAGATTTAGGGCCACAGGGTTTGTCACTTCCCTTCTGGATACCACCAGACTTTTTAAGTGAATCTCCTTATGATGAACTCTGACTGTCCCCAAATCGTTAGCTTCCAGTGGGGGTTCTGTTATAAAGAAAAGCCAGCTCCTCAATCTGTTTCACTGTGCATAAATGAGATGTCAGGTGTTCAGGGGATAGTTGTCATCTGGAAGGAGGATTTTGGCTCCAACGTGAACGGAGAAGCAAAGGCTGGAATACATTCCCTAACTACTTGCGAAAATTTCCCACTTGTTCTCACACCCATCCTAAGATGGTCAAAGATATTGTCCCCATCAACAGATGAGAAGCTGAGGCCCAGGGGGCCACGTGACTCACCCAAGGCTGAAAAGAGGTAAACTACCTGTAGACAGTGACAAAGCCAGATCTGTTCAACTCCCAAGCTGGCCAGAGAGCTGTTAAGTCTGGAAGAGAAGTCCAGAAGGAGAATGAGATTTACCCTGGCTCTCCCAGATGCTATTGTGTGCACCATCAAATAACCTCCATCCATCCCTGGCCACAGCCCACTCAGGGATAAAGCCAGAGGTATGGGGGCCCCTCTCAGTTCCCAAAAGCAGGACCCCATGACAGATCTGCCTGGCAAACAGCGTCCCATCTCACAGGTGGAGAGGCTAACCCTGAATGTCAGGATGTGGGCTTCAGCAAGCCTAGGTCAGGAAAGTGGCTGCCTCTTGGGATGGGGCACAACCAACCCAGCCATTCCCTATCACCAGGAAGGCCCCAAGGCTAGTGGAAAAAACATACAAAGTCTGAAATCTGAAAGGCTGAGTCCCACTAGCAAAATAATCAGCAAGGTAATGCTGGCAAGTATCACCCCCCTGTAGGGGACTTTGCTTTCTTCCATCGAGACAGTGGGTATGGGCTGTGGCCCAAAGCTGAAGGATGGCTCCAAGGGGTACACACAACAGTGACGATTTGCCCACAAGGACGGAGGTGTTCCCCATAGGAGAGGCAGGGCAACTGTTAATGCCTTTCTGCTCTGACTCATCCATTATAGTCACAACAGCACATTACAGTCACAACTGAACTCCAAGTTATTGGACATGTCCATGTACTAGGTGCTAGGCTAGATCACTTGCACTTACTATCTCACTCCCAACACAGCCTTCCCTGGTAGTAAGTAAACTCCCCCCTTTTTTTTTTTTTTTGAGACAGAGTCTCACTCTGTTGCCCAGGCTAGAGTGAGTGCCGTGGCGTCAGCCTAGCTCACAGCAACCTCAAACTCCTGAGCTCAAGGGATCCTCCTGCCTCAGCCTCCCAAGCAGCTGGGACTACAGGCATGCACCACCAGGCCCGGCTAATTTTTTCTATATATATTTTTAGCTATCCATATAATTTCTTTCTATTTTTAGTAGAGATGGGGTCTCGCTCTTGCTCAGGCTGGTCTCGAACTCCTGAGCTCAAAGGATCCGCCCACCTCGGCCTCCCAGAGTGCTAGGATTACAGGCGTGAGCCACCACGCCCGGCCGTAAACCCCCTTTTATAGAAATGGGAAACAGGGTGAGGTTCAGCAAGGTCCCATCATTAGGAATTGGCCAGGCAGGGCTCACACCAGGCTGTCTGAGGTAAAACCAGGTTGTCCATGACGCCACTACAAAGACCTGGGCCTGTGGCCTCACTCAGCAAACAGCTGGCAGCCCTGGACTTGCAGTGCCTCCCTGGCACAAGAAGAGCCAGTCTTCCACCATACTGCAGCAGTATTTTTAACATGGGCTCAAAGGCACCACCTTATCTATGCTGAGTTAAGGTTCAAACCAAAAGATCTGACCAGCAAGGCAGGCTGGGTGGCTCCAGGTCCTGAGATGGAGCTGTAGGAGGATCGGCTGAAGGATTCTACACAAATCCTTCAAACAAGTGAACTCTCTCTCCAATCCTGCACTACCACACACCCTATAACGGCTCTGCCCTCCTTGTAGCCACAGCTAATACCCGGCTATCTTTGAGGTCCAGCAGCCTCCAAGTCCTACAGCTTCAAACCTCCCCAAACACTCCTACCTTGACTTGCTAAAAGCCCCTTTTCAGGCACTGCCCATCTCCTGCAAGCATGTCCTATCTCGGATGCTGGCTTCCACACTCCTCAGAGATAGCATGTCTGATAGCTGAAGCCCCTTCGTGTAAGGAACCCTAGAACTGGCAATCAGAAAGAAAGGCAAGTGCCCCAACAAACTCACCTGTGAAAGGGGTGCTTTGGGGAGGATCAGGAGAAAGTGGGTGTGGGGGCAGAGAAGGTGTAAAGGACACTGAATGTGCCAATGTGAGATATTCTCATTGAGGCCCCTTTCCCCCACACCCTGGAGGGTTTCATGGCTTCCCAATCACTTCCTGATGCTACCTGCAGGTATTCTATTAGAGTAAATTCCTTTGTCTTCTAAAAGACTAACCTACATTTCCATCAGACAAAAAGAGGTCACAAATACAGCCTGGAAAGCACGGGTGGGGGAGGGGCAAGAAAGCCCATAGTCTGACATTCTCTTGACAAAAAAGTCCTGCACCACATTTGTGGAAATCTGCGGGAACCCAAGCTCTGGCTGGGCAGGATCTGTCTCCAGCCAGCACTTTTGTTTCTGAGAGCACCAGTCTCACTACACCTCACTGCAACCACTTCGAGATCCCTGCCTTTTTCATCTCAACGTTCTTAATAGGCTGCCTTCCTAATTCAATTCAAAGACATATCTTTGCACAGTTAGCATATAAAATAAGTCCTGTTACCTGGAAGACTAGCAATCTGAGGCCAGACTAAGTCACCTGCTGAAACAGTGCAGATAACTCAAGAACATCCATTCTAACAAATGACCACACTTAGCACGCAGCACAGTTCTGTAAGCTTCAAACTATGACACTGCCAACTTGTTCTTCTGGTTCTGCCACAATCCCAACCACACAAGGGTTGGGAGGGAATCCCAGGGATGCTCCATTACCCCAGGTCGACTGCTCATGAAGACTTCACCCACTCGCCTATTTCATAACCTTCCTAGTTTTCTACAACGAGCATAAATTAACTCAATTATGGGGGGGGGGGAAGGTCTAGAGAAAATAGCCCTGCCTGTTCCATTTGATGGTACAGAAACACCTGGAGTCCAAGCAGGCAGTTCTCTAGACAAGCATGAGTTGGACAGCCTGTTAAATGTTAGCACATGCTGATGGTCCTTACTAAACTCAGAGGTAAGGACTCTCACATTTTTGTTTCTGTTGGGAGTTGACGTATCCAAGACTCTGCAGGTCATTATTAATTTTCTCCCAAGAGAACAAATACCAGAAAATGCCAACATTTCAAGAACAACTTGACTACTTCAGCAGCCACATCCTTGAAGCATCCTTCAGTCATCTGCTATCTAAGACAAAGAGGTCCTGGCTGTGAGCCTCACTGCACCAGCCCCTGCCTTATCCCTTTCAATGGGGCCCCACTGCTCTGGGAGTAAAACCCCAGACCCCACCTCAGCCCTTGGGTACCCAGCCACCTGCCCATCAAGTCTCTAAGTGCCCTGTGACTCTTTCTGTTCTAACCATGACAATGTTCCTTCAGTCCAAGCACTCTCTTCCAGAAATACTCTCCCTTTTTCTCTTTACCTACTTAACCCCAACTTGTCCTGTGACCCTCGTAGAAGAAAGGCCTCCTTTGGACTCACCAGATCAGTGTCCTTCTCTCCTCGGTCCCTGTAAGTTTCCCCACGTTTATGAGATTAATTACGATTCCTGGTCCACTAATCTCACTGTAAACTTCACTGAGCAGGATTTCTAGCACAGTGCCGGAGGCATGGTATGCACTCTGATATTCATTGAATAAATCAATCCAGAAACCACGACATGCAATGCCAGAAATTCACAAAATAAATGATGCAAAACAAGTCAGAGGAGCTACTGAAGAGTTGAAAATTACAGTCTTTACAATGTTTCATTACTCAAAAATGCTTCTCATTTAAAGAAAACCCACAAAATACAGAGATACCAAAAAGTTAAAAAAAAAAAAACAAAAAAAACCCTGCTAATCCTAACCCAGAGATTTTTATTGACATTTTGGTACAAATCCTTCCAGGATTTTTTCCTGAGAGTAGCATTATTTTTCCCTCACTATCAAAATATAAGATTGTGGGATCTGCCAAATGATACTGCATTAATAGAGATGACTTGACATTTAAAAAAATGATGTCATCTGAGTGGAAATAACAACGCATGCACGCATCCAAATCACTAATACAGACGTCCTCCCATTCTCTACACCTGCGGTCCTCCACCCCTGGGCCGCCCAGTGCCATCTGTGGCCTGTTAGGAATCAAGCTGCACATCACCGCCTGAGCTCCAACATCTCGCCCCCCCCCCCCCGCCCTGCCCCCACTCCCCCATGGAAAAATTGTCTTCCATGAAACTTAGGAACCAAGCCACACAGCAAGAGGTGAGCAGTGGGCAAAGCTTCATCTGTATGTACAGCCACTACAGCTGCTGCTCCCCATTGCTCACATCACCACCTGAGCTCTGCCTACACCCCTCGTCCCACACCCCCTGTGGAAAAATTGTCTTCCATAAGCCAGTCCCTAGTGCCAAAAAGGTTGGAGCTCGCTGTTCTATACAACTTCCAAGATGAGAGACAGTCCTGATAAAAATCAGCTTTAGAATTTTAGGAGACAAATAAGAAATGAAAGATGAACGGGGTAAGGGAGTAAGTGAAAAGCAAGGGTCTAGAAAGTCCCTCTCAAAATTCTAGGAAACTTTTCTGAGTCCAAGGCTGAGGAAGCAAATGGAAAAAGGAAACTACACAGCTTGGCTCCTTAAAGGCCAGCTGGTAACTCTGCTCTCCCAGGACAAAGCAGGGCCAGAATGGTGTCCCCAAGTCACCAGATTATCCTCTACACCCAAGCAGAGGTGCACTAGAGCCTGGACAAGAAAACCTCCTTGTGTTTTAGAAGCTCCGGAAACATGCTCACTCTTTTGCCTTGCAAACAGCAACACTGTGGGCTCTGGAGCACCAAGCACTGGGTGCCAGGCTCTGCCTCTCCACTAAGCAGCCTTAGGCAAGCAGACTGGCCCTCCAGGAGGCCCAATTTCCTTACCTGTGAAGTGGTGATTACACTCCCCCACTCCCTGTGGGATCTCTATGTACACTGAATATGCCTGTGCACAGAGCTTTGCATACAGTAGGCACTCAAATCTGGGAGCTAGTATGAGCTATTAGCCCTCCTCCACAGCCTGCAGTCAGATCTGACAAGCTACTGGTTTTAGAATATATTAACAAACTGGTGCCAGAAAACATTATTTTGTGTAATCTAGCTTAATAGAAAACTTGTAACTACCACCAGAAGAAAAAGTAAGTCAACAGGATGAGTAAGTCCATGACTGAGGCAACCGCACAGAGGGCTGTCTGTCTCTCCATTTCTCTGTGCTGCCACAGCCAGGAGGTGTCACTGTGTGAATGGGCACACAGAACCAGAGATGTAACCAGCACTGTACTCCAAGAAAACTGAAAGAAGTAAATCGGTAAGGAACAGAGAAAATTAAAGGTTCAAACGACTCGCTCCGACTTTGATCTAAAGAATCCAAAGCTCTTCAGATAAAGATGAACTACACACCTAAAAACCTTAGGTAACACACACAAAATTAAGCAGTCTCTACAAAATTCTCAGGGCAAGGCAAAAACTCGCACCCAAGTGTTGTCATTATGTTCCTAAGGGAGGGGTCCCCATTCATTTTTGGGTCCCAGTGTGCACACCAAGTGCCCGTCAAGCTCTCAGCCCGGGCCCTGCCCATAAGCCTTTCCTTGTTGAAGTGATCAATTCCGATTCTTGGCAATAATCCCTTTAAAAGGCCAGCTGCTGCTGTTTAGTCACTGATGCGGACCCATTCCAGGTGGGAAAAAAGAAATCAATAGAGCCACCGCCTAGATGGAGAGGCAAATTTCAAGTGTAGGGCTCTGGGAAAGGCTGGAGCCCAGAGAGGGGGAAGGGTCCCGCGGCTCCCGGGGGTCAGGCAGGAAGGGCGCGAGCCGAGGGAGGGCGGGGGAAGAGCCGGCCCTGCAGGCGTGGGCGCGCGGGGACTCTTATTCTGACACGGGATCCGCCGCCGCCGCGGGGTTCAGCGCCGCAGCCCAGCTCGCACGGGACCCCCGCCCCCCTGCGCGGGACCCCAGCCCAGCGCGCCCACGTGCCGCCCCCCCCACCCCGCCCCAGTCCCGACCGCTTGGGAGCCGCGCCTAGCGACTCGGCCCCTCCCCCGGCCCCGCAGGAAGCGCAGGAAGAAGCGGGGCGACGCCGCGACTTTCCGGGACCCCCGCCCCGCCCGTCCCCCACGTGCCCGGGCAACGTCGAAGCGAGGAACTTTCCAGGGCAGCGCAGGAAGACGCTCCCAGAACACAAGGAGTATAACTCGCTCGTTCTCACTTTTCCACGCTCACGCGGGGGTCCCTCACAGCCCCCCGTCCCCCCGCCCCTGCCCGGCCCGCGCCGCCCCCGCCACTCCAGTCTCCACCGCGGGTCCCCGGCCCCCGCCCCCCGCCAAGTTTGGTCCGGAACTTACCCGGCCGCGAGTCGGCCGGGCCCTAGGGCAGCGCGCGGGTTCGCGGGCCTGCGGGGCCAGGGTCACCCGCGGGGTCGGGCGGCGGAGGGGCCGGGGGCGCCGGGCTGCGCGCGCTCGCTCCGCCTGTGGGGCCGCCCGGGCCCGCGGCGCTCGCTCCGCCGGTCCGCCCGCCCGCCCGCGCCGCCGGACAGATAATGCGCCCCTCGGCCGCACACATGGAGCCCGGCGCCGGCGTCACCGCCCGGGACATGCGCACCAGGTCAGCGCGCCCGGCCCGCGGCCCCCAAAACACCGGGGAGCTCTTAAAGGCGACGCCGCCCGCCCGCGCCCGGCTGGGCGGGGCCGGCAGCCGAGGGGGCGGGGCCTGATAGGGAAGGGAGGAGCTCGTGGGCGGGTCTCGGAGGTTGAGGGGGCGGAGCCCAGTGGCTGAGGGGGCGGGGCGGCTGGTCCCGCCCCGGAAGCACCGCCCCTCCCCGCTACGCTCCCACGCGACACCTCACTCAACGCGTAGGTTTCCCACGCGGGCTCGGGCGGGCTGCCCCCCCGCCGAGTCCCAGCGCCCTCCGCAGGCCGAGGGTCGTCGCCAGCTCACCGGCGGCACGGCCGGGCGGGCCGCGCCCAAGGCTGACTCACGCGACGCGCTCACTGCTGACCTCGATCCAGCTGAGCTGGGCGACCTCAAGCAACTCTGAGCTGCCTTTGAAACCGGGGTTAGGATAGCACCCCTACGGGGTCGTCACGCAGAAGCTCCCGTCTGGGGAACTTAGGCCCGGTGTCTTTGTGGCGAGGGCGGAGTGTGGATGGGCTGAATGATCACTTCTCCAGCGCAGTGAACAGAGTTCTACAAAGAAAGCTCCAGACCCACCTACCTCAAGACACTTGGGGACGACTGCTCTCCCTCTCCAGTTACCTCCCAATCTGCCCTAGTGCCTCTGGGAGAAGGTGAAATCCCCCAAGAAAGCAAACCTTCACCCTTCCCTCTCCAATGACACGAAGGAAACAGTGTGAAACCTGAAAGACGATGGGCTCTGGAGATGTTAAATTACATAAAGCAAAATACAATTTCAATGGGGAAAATATAAAGTTCATGGAAAATCTAGTATCACAAGAAGGCTCTCAATATCAAGGTCAGGTTCTGAAGAATAACCGAAACTGCCTCTTTTCGTGTTTTTTAAAATAAATAATTCATGATGAGACACCTAGACTCCTGAAGAGTTGTGACATACTTTTTTATAACACGCCTCAATACATATATAGACAACTGAAACAAAAGTTGCACCAAACATAACTTTACCACTTGCAATGTACTCTGATATTTTCTATTCTATTTCATTTGAAAAAAGAATCAATGTAATTCCCACTCAAGATTGGCTCTTGACTCCAAACTCGAAAAACCCTTCACATAGAAAAAGTTTTACAAAATTGTTTTTCTGCTATATGCCCCAATCAGAAAGTTCCCCAAAGCTCCTATTTGAGTCCCACATACAATTGGCAACTTTTTGTTGTTGATTCTACTCCCCAACCCCCAGCCCCAAAATCCTCCAACTGCTTAATGCAACATCTGCCACAACCTCCCTTGGGCCAAAAGAGAAGCATTCCTCAACCTAAAAATGAAACAAAATACAAATTGTTGACCCCCAAACACCTTCCCTGACCCAGTTTTGTCAGCAATTGCTTTTCTTTGTTACAAAGAAATTCAAACACCAACCAAATAAAAAAGTTTTAGTCTTAAACAAGTGACTTGGTATAGGAATTGAGAAAACTCCCCGATCCCATGTGCAAGGATAAGTTAGGGCAAATATCCAGGTTTTTCACTCTAATTCAGCAGCTATATATTCTGAGAACTGCTTTATGCTACCATGATTAATCAGATGATGTATATTAAAAGCAATACAAGCACAATATTACCCCACTGCTCCTCACCTGGGTCTTGATTAATGTCAGCTTAATTAACTACAAACAGAGCAAAGTGTGGTCAAGTGGGAGACCTTAGACTTGAGAAAGATGTAAGGATTCCAGAGTCTGAGCTGGGTAAGCCCTGTGTGAGTCACCAAGGTGACAACCACCCAGTTTTAAAGAGGGAGGCATCAGCTGCAACATATTAATGACACACCCCTGTGGACTGAGGTGTGCACTGGTGACAGGTGGGCTGCTCCAAAGGGCAGTGCCAACTTCTCCAGCTGGAAAGTAGGAGCGATGGGGGAAGGGGGGCAGGGAATGGTTCAAGAATTAGCTACAGGGTTTATTTCTGTGACAGGAAGAAAAGTTTAGCTGTGTAGATAGATAAAGTGACAGTGAATCCAGACCTGCTTGGGATCTCCCAATGCTCAGGTTGGGTGAAAGCTGAAGCTGCTTGGGTGAAAGACCTTGCTGCCTCAGTGCCTAGTGCTAGACTAAACACCAAATAGTTCAGCCGGGTGATTATGAAATATGATGCAATCACCTTCAGATGCCATTCTAAAGCTGAGGAAACTCAATAATTGAGAGACAACTAAGATTAGAACCATGTTTTTCTCAAAATTTTCTCTTTGCTCTGAGAACAACACAGTCAACAAGGGATAGTCAACATAGGGATACCAGTTGTCAATATTGTACTTTATCAGACAGATAAGCTGTCCCGACAAAAAATAAAAATAAGGGAAAAATGTTTTAACATTGTACTTTAAAAAAACTTCTGTTATTTAGTTAAACAAAATTTCATTCCAAATTTGTTTTAAACTTCATATCTTTGATAGACCAAATCCCTGCTAATAACAGCCAGGCCTCCTTCGATCTTAACCACTGCAAAAATAGTCTAATTATCTATCAAATGTACTATTAGATAAACTTCTAAACACCATCTGAGCCTGTTCCTACACAACTGAAGGACGGAAGAAAAGAAATTTGGGCCAAATTCTGTGTTTATGTCTGCTTTTATAACAGAAATTGGCCAAAGCGCCACAGTAGCATGAAACTGAAAAGAAGTAGCATCACCTACTGAATGTTCAAGGTACTGTACTTTTTTTTAGTCAGAAAATTTCTTTAACATTTCTGGTGGACAGAAAGTAAGATGACTTATATGATAAACACTGATTGACAAGAACTAAGTAAGAGACCACTGGTTCCAAGGGTTTTGCAGGACAAGGAGCCTGCAGGCACACACTCCAGAAGCTGACAGGCTGGTGGCACAGAAAGACACAGAATGAGTGCAATGCAGAAAGCGCGTTCATAAGAAAGACTGAGGAATCACAGAGAAAGGAGCTTCTCCCCTCCATGGAAAGGGGTCTGGGAAATCTTTGTGGATGTGACATTTGTGCCAGATCTTAACGGATGAGTTGGGGTGAATTGTCCCAGGCATCCAGAACAAAGGCCAGCCAGCCACACCAAAATACCTGGAGTTTAGGGGTTTCGGGGAAGAAAAGGCTGAAAAAGGATGGATTCGTTATCCTTTAAACATTCTAGATGCTTTTCCCTCTCAAAACACAGAATGAACAATCAACTACTCATTTACATTCATAAGCAAAGCAGACCTAGTTATGTAAGTAAGCTTTAACCAGTTTTGAAATTACTGCTATCAAACTGCAATACTAGGCTCCCACTTGTTTTCTGAAAAGCTCTCTAAAGAAGAATAAACAGGTTGTTCATTCAAAAGTACACCAAGTTTTTTTTAATTACCCTTATGAAAAAAAAAGCCCTGATGGTTTTCTGTACTTTGCATTTTTAGTATTCTAAAATCTAAAACTGTTTTCACTGGGTTTAGGGACAATATAACAACAATCCCTAAGGGAGGATTGTTTTGTTTTGTTTTGTTTTTGAGACAGAGTCTCGCTCTGCCAGGGCTAGACTGCCATGGCATTAGCCTAGTTCACAGCAACCTCAAATTCCTGGGCTCAAGCAATCCTCCTGCCTCAGCCTCCAGAGTAGCTGGGACTACAGGCATGAGCCACCATGCCCAGCTAATTTTTCCTATATATATTTTTAGTTGTCCAGATAATTTCTTTCTATTTTTAGTAGAGACGGGGTCTCGCTCTTGCTCAGGCTGGTCTCGAACTCCTGAGCTCAAACAATCCTCCCACCTCGGCCTCCCAGAGTGCTAGGATTACAGGCGTGAGCCACCGCGCCTGGCCGGGAGGATTGTTTTAAAGTTTCTTATTTCACCCCAAATTCATTTTCACATAGTGAGATTACAATGCAATTGGCTGGGAAAGGAAAGGAAAAGATTAATTTCTACATGACTTTGATTTCTTTAGTACTTTGATATTTTTGATACTTTTTTCAGGGATCAAAAAAATAGCTAAAAGGACTCTTGCAGTGATTCTTTATGAAATATACAATACTTCCAATGCATTACCACTGCTACAAGCGTCATTTGTGAAATCATGATATTCTCACACTAAATCAAGAGTCTGCAGCAAACAGATCAGTATCCATTGTCCCCATCCCTGTCATTTATGCTGAAAAGCTCCCTGAAACACAGCTCTCTAGAAATGGTCCACTTTGTCAACGTGGGTTAGTTTTGTTTTGAATGTCATCTCTCACCACAGTTCCTTACACTCAGTGTTTATGCAACATGGACTTCAGGCTCCATCTGCAGTGATGCATGTTCTGTCCAGAGCGAGCCTCTGTGTGGCCCTGATACTGTCCTGCTATCACAGGGTTCTGAGCACAAATGCTTCCCTAAAGGGTTAATCACAAACTGCTCAGAAGAATTGTCACGAACCGGAAGTGTATCTCCCACTCTGTCTTCATCTGTATGTGTCACTAGTTGGCAAGGAATATCTCTTTTGTGTCTATATATGGTTTACAAAAAATTCCCACCTCACTTAGATCAATTTTAAATCTCGAAAAGTTAGTAAGTGAACTATATTTTCTATGAATTAAAGAATTAAAAGAAAAAAATCAGAAAAACACCAGAAAACAAAGGCTACATGACAATCCTGAGTCTAGGGATCAGCCTATTCAAACATGCTTTAGAAAAGAAAGACTGTTAATAACATCATCAGTCTAATAAACATCCTTGGTTTAGACATAAAGAAAAACATGTTTTAAAAACTTGGCATCCAGTTCACACCCCACTCCCCGGTTGTTAAATGGCAGATCTTCCAACTTAGAAAAACATTCCTCCCAAATGTTTTCCAAATAGGATACATATCCTATTAGGCAATCTCCCCATTCATGGCGAAATGACCAGAATTTCACTATAAAAAAAAATACAGGTGGAGGGTCTTTCTAGTTTATTTTCTCCTCCACAGCTTGAAAACAATCACGCCCTCTTGCATACCCACACAATCAGGCCCATATCTTACCAACTTCTGGTTTGGGAAGAGTAAGATATTTATTTCAAGTTTAGGTCAAAAGTCAACCTTCAATAGAGACACCTTGAGAGGTTAAATATAAAGACTAAAGGTTGAAAAATAAATGAAAGTTTAAAAATTGCTCTGATGTATTAAGAATGTTAGACCAGCTTAAACGATAACAATTCTCAACGGGAAAAAATTCAGAAGCAGCCCCCAAATCTGTTCTCTTCAAGCTCATTAAGAGGTTAAACTCTATGTAGACAGAATGCCATTACAAAAACAGTCTAGATAGCCTGATTTCACCAACCATCATTGGTTTCTGATTAAAAATGTTTATTGGCCGGGAGTGGTGGCTCACGCCTGTAATCCTAGCACTCTGGGAGGCCGAGGCGGGTAGATCGCTCGAGGTCAGGAGTTCGAGACCAGCCTGAGCAAGAGCGAGACCCCATCTCTACTAAAAAAAAAAAAAAAAAAAATAGAAAGAAATTAACTGGACAACTAAAAACATATATATAGAAAAAATTAGCCGGGCATGGTGGTGCATGCCCGTAGTCCCAGCTACTCGGGAGGCTGAGGCAGTAGGATCAATTGCTTAAGCCCAGGAGTTTGAGGTTGCTGCGAGCTAGGCTGATGCCACGGCACTCACTCTAGCCCGGGCAACAGAGCGAGACTCTGTCTCAAAAAAAAAAAAAAAAATGTTTATTGAATAATTTAAATATTATTTTAATCTGAGTTTAATCTTGGATCCTACTATGACACATTTTATAAGACTTTCTACCTTTGAAGGCAACTTTGGGCTTTTCTTGCCAAAGTGCTCAGTTCAAATTCTAACTTTGAGAACAGCAAAACCTTCTCAGGTCAAGGGAACTCACCTGTTTTTCATCTCCAGGTCCCTGCCCGCCCATGATTCCTCTCCCCAGAATGCCCAGCCACCTAATACACCTAACAAGTAGTTCTTCTGCATCACCCCTTCCCTATGAGCCCTCCTTTCCCCATCCAACTGTAGCACTTTGCTGCACTTACCGGTGTGCATGTACCTGTCTCTTCCTGGCAGCCTATGAGCCCCTGTGCCCAGACAAGTGCCTGACTTTTAGCAGATTAAAGAAATATTTCCATCACCCTTGAAGGTGGGGCTTTGCTGGCACATAGTGCAGCCACACAGAGTCTAGGTTGAGGCCTTTTTCCCAGTTACGCCATCATGCTTCAGGACACTAAGGTGATGCTGCAGTAGTGTAAAGCTACGATGAACTGAGGAATCTCACCGGGGGAAAAAAACAATCCTAGAGCCTCCAGATCACCAGCCCTCGGACATACCCAGCCTGTGGACCAATACAGACATGTTTGCTCTTCGTGAGTATACTCCTGTCCAAAGCTGAGTGCCAACCACAAGAGGGACAGTTAGCCTAAATACAATTCTGTAACAACTACCTTTACTAGGCACCTACAACAAACTGGATGTGAGGGTGTTGGTGCTTTGAGACAGGAGTCTGCCAACCTCCTCATTTGCCAGCAAATGAATAAATTCCTCTTTCCCTTTCCTCAAAAACAAAAAACAAAACAAAACAAAAAAAATCTTGGTTGTTTGCTGTGTGGTTACCATCCTCAGCCCACAAATAAGGAAACTGTGCCTCAAAATGATTAGACCACTTGAAGTTAGGCGATCTTCCTGAGGTCACAGGTCAGCAAGTGGTAGAATCGGGATCAAACCCAAGGTTTTCTGGCTCTAAAGTTTCTACTGCACACAGGGCCTCCTACAGTACTTTTACAAAGCAATAAGACATAAATAACTGCAAACCATTCTTTGGGGGCACACTCTTGCCGAAGGACCTATCTACTCTTTGCTTCTTTAAGTTCTATACACACCTCCAGGGTAGCTCTTGGTGCAGATGGGTTCCTGAGGGGAACACTGCGGCAATAATGCAACAGGAAACCATCCTTTTGGCCATGCTGAACTTGTGGATACATTAGCTGAGCCTCCTGAAATGCCAAGTGCAGGTTCACTGGTGACTCCCAGCTCTGACAAAGCAGCTTACTAAAGAAAATGAGGGAACTTGAATGTGTTTTCTATGCTCAAATTGGGGCCCCAAAACTCACCCTGTAGGGAGGGAGAACAGGAAGTCAGGAGGGAACAAGCATCCACTTCCCAAGGGCAGCAGAGCCCAGAGGTGGGAGGCTAGTCACATGCACAGTTGCATTACTTGTCCACGCCCACTTCCGGCCAGGGCCTGCCTCTCCACCTCCAGAGTCAGAACTTGGGTAGAAGGGAAAAAAAAAAAAAAAAAGACAGACTACCAGAAACTCTCCTTATGACACCTTCCCTCTTCTTTAAAAGTATTGCCCTAAATGAGTATCCAGCCCTGCCCTATAGCTCCACCCCTCACAAATACACTTACTTAAGAAAACCATCTGTCAAATAATTGACCTATGTGGACTAACATCAAATCTAAGACTTCTAGCCTTGCCCCAACATAGGAAAGTCAAAACAGAGCCTTCACAGTTCCAACATAAGAGGAAACCCTAGAGCAAGGGGAACTCCATGTACCAAGAACCCAACAATACCTCACAAAGCAGTCATCTATTGGAAATTTCACTTTTCCTATGCCATCAACAATAGCCAAGCAGCCCCCACTTGACGGAAAGGACTTTTACAGATGTTTACCTCTTTTTGTAATATGAACTGCCATCAAGAAATGCCACAGGATTCCAAAAACACAAACCACTACTGACTTCAAGAAAAGCAAAACTGGGCCAGCCACAGTGGCTCACACCTGTAATCCCAGCACTCTGGGAGGCTGAGGTGGGAGGATTGCCTGAGGTCAGGAGTTCGAGACCAGCCTGAGCAAGAGTGGGACTCTGTCTCTACTAAAAATAGAAAAATTAGCTGGGTGTCGTGGCACGCACCTGTAAGTCTCACCTACTCGGAAGGCTGAGGCAGGAGGATCGCTTGAGCCCAGGAGTTTGAGGTTGCAGTGAGCTACAATGATGCCACTGAACTCTATCCAGGGCAACAGAGTGAGACTCTGTCTCAAAAAAAAAAAAAAAAAAAAACCAAAGAAAAGCAAAACTGAAAATGCTCCTCACAGTGACTATCCCAGACTCTCTGTTTCTCCAAGATCATGGCCATGGGCATCATGGATCAATTCCTGCCAACAATCACCTGGGAAAATGCCATAATTTCTGCCTTCTTTCAGAGCGAGGAAACAGAAGCCCAGTGAGGAAATTAGAGAGGTTTCACTTCTAAACCTCCAAGAAATTCCACCCCAAGCTCCCAATGAGGCTAGCTGCAGCATCTGGGGATATTCTCAAAGCAACCCCACAATATTCTTTCATTTATTTGTTTGTTTACTTGTTTGCAGCTGGGATGTAAGCTCCTTGCAGGGCAACTGCGTCAGTCCCGCTCACTGCTAGACTGTCAGCACCCACTTCATAGGCACGCAAACAACGGTTGCTGAGTTATTTGCTGGCATAGGAAGTTACATGAGCCAGAAGATTTAACACTTTCTAAGTTTTAATCCAATGTGTAGCGTTTAAAAAGAAAACATACACCATATCTTATGGCCACACAGGAAAACCTGTAGCAAGTAAAGCTCTTATTTGAGTGCTCATATGTCCCTTACAGGCCAGTTTAAAGGAATAAACTCCTATTGAAATAACACACCCAGTATAAACAAAAGCAGTTGCATTGTAGAGATGGTAAAGCCAAACTTACTACTAGAAATTAAAAATAACACCATCCATTCATTAGGATGGAACCACTCCATACAGTTATTTCCCAATTCCAAAAGAGGTCAGCTTATTTATCATCAAGATCCCACAGGGATTTAATGCCCCCAGTGCTGTCTCCAACAGGAAGGAAACCCTGACTTCCCTAGCTATTTCAGTTATATAAATCAACAGTTTATCGTCCAGAGTTAGAAGCTGGGCAGTGTTTGGACCCACATGCCTTTTAGAGCTGCCCACCAACGGATAACCACGTTACATTACATCTAATAAATGTACCTAGATCAATATCATTTCTAACTATCCAAGGTTTTTTATTGCTGTAAGGATCCTTCGATTAAAAAAAAATAGTTTAAAAAACTTCCTGTTAGATAAAGAGACTTGGTGGTGGCGCCATCATACACCAGAGAGAAGTCTGTGGCAACAACAGACATAGCATAATTTCAAAGGGGAGAGCGATCCCTTTAAAGTTGTTTACCTTATTTTTTATATTTTAAAAATAATATTGGCCGG
Source organism: Eulemur rufifrons (assembly GCF_041146395.1). Taxonomy (NCBI): domain Eukaryota; kingdom Metazoa; phylum Chordata; class Mammalia; order Primates; family Lemuridae; genus Eulemur; species Eulemur rufifrons. Next base: position 6,798,389 of record NC_090984.1, on the reverse strand, counting down.
GCGCAGTGGCTCACGCCTGTAATCCTAGCACTCTGGGAGGCCAAGGCGGGAGGCTCGCTTGAGGTCAGGAGTTCGAGACCAGTCTGAGCAAGAGCAAGACCCCCATCTACTAAAAATGGAAAGAAATGATTTGGACAGCTAAAAAATATATATAGAGAAAAACTTAGCCAGGCATGGTGGTGCATGCCTGTAGTTCCAGCTACTCAGGAGGCTGAGGCAGGAGGAGGCTGAGGCAGGAGGATCACTTGACCCCAGGAGATTGAGGTTGCTGTGAGCTAGGCTGACGCCATGGCACTCTAGTGAGACTCTGTCTCAAAAATATAATAATAATAATAAACTTTGCTCTTTTCTCATATAATGGAATAACTGTCCTTAAAAAAATTGAGAGAAATTTTAAGATTGGTGGATATTTCTTTGCTTTAATACCAGAGTCACTTTGTTGGTGGGGGAGACTATATTTTAAAGGGGGGAAAAAAACCTTTCCTTCAAACTTAGGAGCAGCCCACTAGGGGCCCAGCTCAGATTTTCACCCATTATTTCCCCCTGGGTTTTAGCCATCAGGGGCAGAGTGCCATCTGTCCCCACACTAGCAAGTGAAGAAGGCTGGGCCTAATTCATCAGCCATGATTCTAGGACTTTCACTAATTGCTAAGAAAGAATCCTCTCAAAAAAAAAAAAAAAAAGTCCTGCCAGCCCTCCCCTACTTCCCCCCTCCCCACCCCACCCCCAACTGAGTTAGCATCCCCATAGCTCTCTGGATCCTGGGTCTTGGGAGCTAGAGGTGAATCGTGATCTCCTCATGGGCACCAAGCCACACACTGGCACTCTCAAAGTACTATTATTGTGTGGTGTCAAATGCCTTTGTACATCCCTTTCCCAGTCTTTTGTCCCCAAATCTGATCCATTACCATGAAAGAACTGTTCTTCTTTTAAGTTTCTAAAGTGTAAGAACAGATCACTCACCAGGTAACTGCTGGTAACATTCACTTCAAGCATTCTCAAAATATGGGTAATGATGTTTTAGGTTTATAGTTCACCTACTTTTTTCTTCCCATAATTCTTCAAGTTCATTATAATCTTCTATGTTGCCTATGGTCTAATTAGGGTAATACATCTCCCTACTTACCCTGAACTCCCAAATTACCCCATTTTACAGGGGGAGATGCCAAGGCCAAGGGAAATACAAATGCTCCACCGCACAGCAAATCCATCTCACATCTGGTATCAGAACACAGAAAAACTCTTGCTAAGTAAGTTTTCCAAGAGACATACCAAGTTTCTTTCTCTTTGGGCATATTTAGCCTTGGCAGGATGTCAAGCACTTCCTGGTCTGGAAGTCCAGGCCAGGACCCTAATCTCATGAGCACAACAGCCAAGCTTTATTGCACACCAACCATGTGCCAGGAGCTGTGCTGGCCGCCTCCAGTTTATTATCTCAGATTCATTCATTTATCCAGCTACAGGGCACCTCCCATCAGTAGGCGCCTCCACACATTCACGTTGATGTTTTGCCTCAAATACTTAGTAACGTGCCAATTTTGTGCCATAGCTTGTCCAAGGCCACACAACTAGGAAGGGTAGAACCAGAATCTGAACTGGGCCCTTCTGACTTCAAAGTTGTCTATTCCCCTTTTAGCACCCCACCTGCTGGTCCTATGGGTTTCATTTAAAATAATAAATGTGTGCAGGCACTTCTCTACCCTTATCTCAGGACACCTTAAGCCTCAAGCTCCCCACCATCCTTCCCCTTCCCCTTGGGCAGTGCTGACAGCTGACCAGGAAGAGGCAGTAGAAGAGCAACCAAGTCTGCAGCAGCCTCCTGCCTGGACTTGACTAGCCCAGGAGCAAAGGGCCCAGGAAACGCTCCAAGCACTTCTCCACAGAAGAAAATAGCTCGAGTTGAAACTTGTGTCCACATGGTCCACCGACAGATTTAGAACTCAAATTATAGCCTCAGCAGGAGTCTTCACAAAGGACTCAAATTAAGCAAGACCCAGATGGAAACGAACAGGAGAGAGACAGCCCTAAGTCAAAACTGTAAAGTGAACTGCAGTTCTAGCAGAGTCAGAGGGAAGAACTTGTTGAAATGCTAAACCAAACAGTTCAGCCTGTATTTCAGAACTCCACTTCAGGCACATTCTCTCCACGTTTTTAGCTTGAGACTTGTGCGTGGACACGAAGTGGTTACAAGTTACTCAGGTTTCAAACTGAGTTCATTCCTGTCCTTTGGTCCATCTCTCAATGCCAGCATTCATCTACTTGGGCTCCAGAGAGCCCTGCGTTTGGCAAAGCAGATAAAATTAGCTACTGGAGTGAACTTGGAATCCAGGGTGGGCCATTAAAAAAAGTACACATGAGATTTGTAAAAGCCACGTAAAAACTTCCTTTGGGGCCAGGCTGAAGTCACTTAAACTTACAGAAATTTAGTCAAATCCTCTGTCCCTTTCTGGGGACACCCTTTCTGGATCTAAGGTGACCCATTTCCTGCTTCTTGCCCTGCCTTTCAAACCGGAGTAGTCCACAAACTGGGGATCCTCTATTAATCAAGGGGTGACCCAGAGGGTCTGGGGAGAGAAAATGGAGCAGGAAGATGAAGGAGAGTTTTCTTCTCCTTTTTCAGGGGCGGAGGGGAGGGAGGACTACACTATGCAGAGGACTGAGGGATGGGACAGGAAGTGGGTCAGTCCCACAGCTTGATAGTGGTGATAGTGGGGAGACAATGTTTCTGTCCTGTACCGCTTGCCTCCACATGGTCTGACAGCACCACGATGGCCCCACGGCTGGAAAATGGTGTAACCAAGGTGGTCATCTAGCAGCAGCTCCTGCCCCTGCAAATCTAACAGGTGTTAGAAACACATGAGGAGGCCGGGCGTGGTGGCTCACGCCTGTAATCCCAGCACTCTGGGAGGCCAAGGCGGGAGGATGGCTTGAGCTCAGGAGTTCGAGACCAGCCTGAGCAAAAGCGAGACCCCATCTCTAATTTAAAAAAAAATAATAAAACGAAATTTTAAAAAATGAAAATAAATTAAAAAAAAAAAGAAGGACATGAGGAAATAGTGTTTTTTCCTCTCTGACCCCCAACCCCTCCTCCAGTCATAAAATCCTCCAGGCCCCTGGAAGCTGAGATGAACGTTCAGAGAAGACTCCCAGTTTGGCAAGAAAGAAGACTGAAGTGGGGGCACATTTCTGGTCTCTCCCCCACAATGGAGGGAAGTGGGCACCACAAACAGAAATATGGGAACCCTGACAATGGGGGCTCCAAGAATAAATGAAGAGTTTCTCCATTACAAGTTAAGGGATCCACAGTGTCTCCCATAAAGAGAAGGGGTACCTTGGGAAAGGGCAGGCACCCTTCAGAGGTAGGAGGATCCCATAAGAACATCTCAAATTAGGGGAAGAACCTCTGGAGAAGCCAGGGACCCCTCAAAAAATTGTGGCATCCACAGATTAGTAGAGGACCCAAAAGAAACAGAAATATTTTGGAAAAGTAGGAGTATGCCTCAGAGAACTAAGATCCACTCTGATGGGCATTTCAGAGTAGTGGGGGACCCCTCAGGAAAGAAAAGGCACTCATCACAAAGGAGGGCATCGGCCGGGCGCGGTGGCTTACGCCTGTAATCCCAGCACTCTGGGAGGCCGAGGTGGGCAGATTGTTTGAGCTCAGGAGTTCGAGACCAGCCTGAGCAACAGCGAGACCCCGTCTCTACTAACAAAAAAAAAAAAATAGAAAGAAGTTATCTGGACAACTAAAAATATATATAGAAAAATTAGCTGGGCATGGGGTGGTGCATGCCTGTAGTCCCAGCTACTCGGGAGGCTGAGGCAGGAGGATTGCTTAAGCCCAGGAGTTTGAGGTTGCTGTGAGCTAGGCTGACGCCACGGCACTCACTCTAGCCCGGGCAACAGAGTGAGACTCTGTCTCAAAAAAAATTAAAAAAAGGAGGGCATCCCTAAAGAGTGGGGAACACCTCCAAGAAGGATTCTGACAAAAGCAGGAACATTTCCCATTAGTTGGGAGACACTTAGGAAGAGGATGTCACTCAAAGAAGTAGGCACAGATAAGCAGAGGGAGCACCTCAGAAAGGCAGGGGGGAAAGGGGACATGTCACAAAAGTGGACCAACTCAGAGAAGCAAGGTCTCCTTAGAGAACATGGGGGGGGGTCCCCTGGAGAGGCAGGGCGGTTTTTTTAGAGAGGTGGGGATCCGCCTGAGGCGCAGAAGGGGGTCCACTCAGAGAAGTGGGGCCCTCAGGAAAGTTAAGGACCCCCAGGGAGGCAGAAAGTTTCCGAAAGATGGGGGGCGTCCCTCAGAGATAAGTGTGTCCTCATAGAGACAGAGGTCTTCTCAGAGGAGGGGAGAGGGGTCCTTCAAAGAAGTGGGCTCCCTCAAAGAGGTGGGGGTCCCCCGTTAAGAAGGGCTCCCCTCAGAGGCAAGGGTCCTCAGAGATGTTGGGGTCCCCCGAGAAGGGGGCTCCCTTCAGAGGCAGAGGTCCCCTCAGCAGTGGGGGTCCCTCGAAGAGAGTCCGCTCAGTGACGCTGGTGCACGGGAGAAGCGGAAGCCCGGGAGAAGCCCGGGGCACCGGAAGCCAGGGACCAGCCGGCGGCCCCGGCCCCTACTCACCGAAGTTGCTCGGCGCCCCCCTGGCGGCGGCCGGACCCCGGGACGGCCTCGGGTGGCGCAGTCCGGTCGGGTCTAGTCGTGTCCCGCAGCGGCGGCTCCCTCAGGTGGCGCCCGCAGCGGCGGCGGCAGCGGCGACAGAACGACGGACGACCGACCGACAGACTTACTGCGCGGGCGGCGCGGGGCGCTCTCGGGCGGCGGGGGTGCGCGTGCGCGCGCCGGGGCGCTGACCCCGGGCGGGAGGAGCCGCTGCGCTGCGCTCAGAGCTGCCGCTCTGTCTCGCCACTCGGTCTCACACTGAAATTGCCCGCTTCACAGCCCGGCTTCCCCGGTTGCTAGGCAGATTTCGCCTCTCACACTTCCGGGTTGAGGTACGTCTTGCCGAGTGGCGGCGCCACAGGCCAATGAGGTCCGGCCAGGGCTCCCAGGAGCTGCACCCCACAGAGGGTGTGGCCAGCCTCATGACGGACAGCGCCCGACGGCCAATGAGCTTGCGGGCCGGCTGGTTCTCGGGATCGCGCCGGGGGCCGGGGCGGGTCCGAGGGGGAGGGACTAGGTGACTGACAGGCATCCTGCCAATGGGAGAGGGGAGCGAGCCGCAGAGCTAGTCAGGGTCCTGTGGAGGCGGGACTTAGGCTTCGGGGCGGGAACGCCGCGAAGGGCAGGGCCTGCGGGACGAGTCAATTCGTGGCCGGCTCGCTCGGACCCTGGGGGGCGGTTCGCCTGGGCCGCCCGGCGGCCGGCGACTGGCTGGGCAGGGGGTTCCCCGCAGTGCTTAGCAGGGGCGCCCCACCCACAATGCACCGGAGGCTGCCTGGGCCCGGCGGGCGTGGGGCGGTTTTGCCGAGCGGCGGGCGGCGCCTCCGAGGAGATTGGGCGAGTCGTGGCCGAGCCTTGTTCCGGAGGGGCTCCCTTTTCCCTGCGCTCTTTACTGTCTAGACTTGTGGCTTCGACCCTCTTCTGAAGAGAATCTTGGAGATTCTTCCCGCGGCCCGGGTTCTGAGAAGACTCTTCGGGATTCTTTTTCCTGGCCTCCGTTCTGAGGAGACTCTTCAGGAATCTGGCCCCTTTTCTGGAAGAGTTTTGGGGATTCTTGCTTTGTCCGCTTTTCTGAGGAGAATTGCCAGGATAAGGATGATTTTGCAGGTTCAGGACAACAGCTATTTTTTTCTTTTTCTTTTTCTTTTTGTTTAATTTCTTTTCCTTCTATTTTTAGTAGAGACGGGGGTTTCGCTCTTGCTCAGGCTGGTCTCGAACTCCTGACCTCAAATGATCCACCCGCCTCGGCCTCCCAGCTATTTTTTTCTAAGAAAACATGGGGGTTCAAGGTCTCTGCCCTCCTTGCTGAGGAGAATTTTGGGACTTCAGTGCCCACTGCCTTTTCCGAGGAGTATTTGGGGAGCACCCCCTGCCTCTTTTTTGAGCACTGTTGGGGGCCACTGCCCCTGTCCCTCCCTTGTCTGAGGAAAGTGGAAGCTGCCTGACTGTGACCCCCGCATTCATTTCTGAAGATAACTTGGGAAATTTCCACCTCGCGTGTCCCCTCACTCCAGGAGAAATTTGGGACTTCAAGCACCCCACCTCTCTCCAGGGCAGGATGGCCAGGAGGTCCTTCACCGCTTTACTGAAGAAATGCCAGCAAGTTGTGCTCCCTGCGCTTTTCCAAGCAGCATCTGAGTGTTGGAGGAAGGATCCTCGGAGTGTTTCTCGGAAACTTAGACCATCTGCCTCTTCTCCCCTAGGACATTGTGGGGAGTTCCACTTCCTCTTTGAAAAAGCTACCCATTTAGCCCTCCTTTACCCCCTTTTTTTTTTTTTTTTTTTTTGGAGGAAGATCTTTCCATGCTGCTGTTCACTCTTTCCCAAGGGACAAATCTGTAACCCCCTCCTGAATCTGGCTTCTGTGTCCTCTTCAGCCTCACAGTTTCATTTTCTGCTGGGTGGGGCCATTTCCAGAAGAATTCCTGCTTCCCACCCACCCCCAGAGAAAACAAATTAGTCACCCCAAACTCTGCAAAAGAACGGTGTTTGCACCTGTGCCGAAGCATGAACCATGGCCTACCAGAGGTCATGGTCTTCCTCCTGTTAGTTCTGAATTCCTTGCCAGATTCCCCCCACTCTGCTGACAAAGAGCTCAGCTTTGCCCTTAGTAAGCAACCAAACATCCATTGAATCAGAGGGGTGAAGAGGGCAGTAATGAATGAGAAAGAAACACAACACTGAGAATACAATATGGCAAAGTTTTTTTAAGAGACAGGGTCTCACTATGTTGCCCAGGCTGGACTCGAACTCTTGAGCTCAAGCAATCCTCCTGCCTCAGTCTCCCAAGTAGCTGGGACTGCAGGTGCATGCCACCATGCCCGGCATGGCTAACTTTTATTGCCCCCACTCTGTGCACAGAAGTGTGCAAGGTGCTGAGATATCTGAATTATAGGCTGGATCTTGTGAGCCAAGAGGAATGCTATAAAGGGGAACAGGCCTGTTAGATGAGGCAGAATGTTATAATAAAGAGATACCAAGAAAATGTTGTAGGAATGTAGAGGAGGAAGTGATTAAATGAGATAATGGATGTGAAAGTGCTTTGTAAACCATGAAGCAGCTTACCTGGTGGAAAGGATGATTGTTATTGTTACAAGTGGGCTGATGTTCCTGGAAGAAAAATAAAGAATAAATTCAGAGTCACAATGATGAGAGGTTGGCAGGAAGCCCTGAGGGGCTTGACTCCCTGAGTGAGTTCAGCCTGGCTGTAAGTGGCAAAGCTGACAGAGTCCTTGGCTAGGGAAGGAAGCCATTGCAAATGAAGACATGTTCCCGAGGTGCTTTGTCTGCACCACTTACCGCTCTGCGAGTGTCTTAGGTAGTCCAGGCAGGCAATAAACACTTGGACATTGGTGGCTGGCAGAGTTGTGGGTCAAACTCATGCCTGCCACTCCCTAGAGAGGCCGGTTAATTTCCTCACCCTGTAAGAAATCAGAATACCAGTCTCTAAGGATTGCATTGAGGATTGGGACCTCAAAATGCATTGCACCATGCCTGGTACACAGTAGGACTCAGAAACTTTTAGTTTCATTCCAGTCACTAACTGGGATGCTTTCCAAGAGTAGGAATCCAGCCTTATTCATTTAAGTAATCCCTTGGTGCTTTGCACATGACTTCTTTATAGTTGTTGAATTGAACTGGGATCAAAGAGCAGCTCATCGTCCAATCTCTTCATTTTATACATGAGAAATTGAGAGGCACAGAGGGCAACTGTAACTCATTCACATTGCACTACTATTTTATGGCTGGATCCTAAGCTTACATTGTCTTAATCTCAAACTGGGCCCATGTAAAGTAAAGGTGAGAGGAAGTGAGTGAGGCCTAGGCCCTCAAGTCCTTGTACAAAACAGAGCCATGTTAGGAACCTAGGCTAGGTGCAGTGGCTCACACCTGTAATCCTAGCACTTTGTTTTATTTATTTTTATTTTATTTTATTTTATTTTGAGACAGAGTCTTGCTCTGTTGCCCAGGCTAGAGTGCCATAGCGTCAGCCCAAGCTCACAGCAACCTCAAACTCCTGGGCTTAAGCAATCCTCCTGCCTCAGCCTCCCGAGTAGCTGGGACTACAGGCATGTGCCACCATGCCTGGCTAATTTTTTTCTATGTATATTTTTAGCTGTCCAAATAATTTCTTTCTATTTTTACTAGAGACAGGGTCTCACTCTTGCTCAGGCTGGTCTCGAACTCCTGACCTGGAGCAATTCTCCCACCTCGGCCTCCCAGAATGCTAGAATGTAATCCTAGCACTTTGGAAGGCCGAGGTGGGATTGCTCGAGGCTAGGAGTTCAACACCAGCCAAAGCAGGAGTGATACCCCTGTCTACAAAAAGTAGAAAAGTTAGTCGGATGGTGCCTGTAGTCTTAGCTGCTCGTGAGGCTGAGGCAGGAGGATCACTTAAGCCCAAGAGTTTGAGGCTGCAGTGAGCTATGATGATGCCACTGTACTCTAGCCAGGGTAACAGAGTGTGTCCCTGTTTCCAAAAAAAAAACTTCCTGAGCCTTATCCTTCTCTTAGGCAAACTGTGGGAAGTGTTTCCTGAAGAAAGATTCTGGATACAGATCTAATAGAGTCCCCAAACTCAAAAGCAAAGGGTAGGTGGCGCCCTGACCAGGGTCAAGGCCACCCCCAAAATAACTTTGTCAATGGGAGCTTACAAATGAATTTCAGGACTACCCTGTGCAATTTCCAGGCTGACCCCTGGAAATGTCAGGACCTATAATTACAATTCACCTTTTTATTTTAAGAATGCACAAAATTTCTTTGATTTTCTGAAAAAAAGGCATTGCCCAGAGGCAGAGATGCTAATTAGACTAAGGGATATCCTTGAAGTCTAGAATCCTGAGCATAAACAAGAACCCCATTTGGCTGGAAAATTTTATCCTCAAAGAATCCAAAGTGAATGGACATTTGTCAGAGGGAGTAAAATGCCCCACCGAAATGAATGACATGACCATGAGAAAAGATGCACGTGACAGTACCAAGGATATGCTTTCCTTTCCATGGTGGTAACAGCGATTGCATCTCTGCATCAAGGCGTGTCCCTCCCTAGGTCTGGGAAATCATGTGGGCAAACTGGCTAAGTGACATTCACATCCAAATAGGGAAATGGGAACTGAGCCAGGCCACTCCACAGGCAGCCGGGGAGGTGGGGCCTTAGAAAATGAGAGCTGGTGGTGCCAGCCTGTGAGACCTCCTGTTGGTGCTGTGGCCTTGGACCAAGGAAGCAGTGCCCACCGCCAATGAAGAACCACAGCTGGTTAATGGCAGTGGGAAGGGTACTAAACAGAAAGGTTAAAGCCCTCCAGTGTCAATGGCAATGGCAGTTCAGGTGCACACAACAAGGTACTCCACCATCCCTGCCCCCTAAGATTTTTGGACTGCATGATTCACTTGGATTTGCCAAGCACTTTGAGGCTCACATGTGTGAATTGCTGATCTGCAACTTGCATCTTGTGTCCAGTCTATTGGAATTGGCCTCTGTTCTCCTAGGGAAAAGGTAATGAAAAGTCTATTTCCAGAGAGAAATAGACACAATCAAATTAACAGGTTGGCCTAAGGAGTCCCGTTGCTTCTCCAGAGAAAGTCAGGTAGCACCTGAATGATCCATGGGTGGGGAGCAGAGTGTAGCTTTATTGCTATTAATTGGCTAGAAAATCTGGATTAAGTCCACATGAAGCTCAAGAATCCTTTCAGCCAGGCTTTTTTAGATCTCTTGGTCAAAAACCTAGTAGCAAATGGTTCTTATTGACATAATTAGGAGGGATTACACCCTTTTCTGAGGCAAAAAGTATTAAGTACACCCATATGCCTACGGTGTAGAAGACTTTTTTTTTTTTTTTTTTTTTTGGAGACAGAATCTCGCTCTTTTGCCCGGGCTACAGTGCCGTGGCATCAGCCTAGCTCACAGCAACCTCAAACTCCTGGGCTCAAGCGATCCTCCTGCCTCAGCCTCCCAAGTCGCTGGGACTACAGGCATATGCCACCATGCCCGGATAATTTTTTCTATATATATTTTTAGTTGTCTATATAATTTCTTTCTATTTTTAGTAGAGACAGGGTCTCGCTCTTGCTCAGGCTGGTCACGAACTCCTGACCTGGAGCAATCTTCCCGCTTCAGCCTCCCAGAGTGCTAGGATTACAGGCGTGAACCACCACACCCGGCCTGGTGTAGAAGACTTCTAAGTCAAAACAGTGACTTCCCCAATCAGGAAGAAAAGCATTTCCAAACGGGAGGGAGTTCATCTTGGACACGTGTGGCCATTTGGCATGTAGAAAGAGAAGCTGAACCCAGTGCTAGATGGCTGGTCTCAAACTGTTGGGCTCAGGTCATCCTCCCATCTCAAACTCTGGAGTAGTTGGGCCTACAGGTGGTGCATCTATCGTCAGGCTACTCAACTCTTGTGGTTCTTTCTTGTCAACATTTCTTCAGAGAATGAATCCCTTAGTAAAGTGGGACTCCCAGATCTGTATGTCCAGTCTGCCCCAGTTCCCATTCAGCGTCTCATTCACCTCTAGCCAGTTTGACCTGGATGTGACTCAAACTCTTCAGCCCAACAGGTTTCAGACCATGTTCCAGGCTTAAAGCTCTTAAACTTTGGGGTGTTTCTTTTTTTTTTTTTTTTTTTTTTTTTTTTTTGGTTTTTTGGTTTTTTTTGGTGACAAAGTCTCTCTCTGTTGCCCGGGCTAGAGTGCCGTGGCGTCAGCCTAGCTCACAGCAACCTCAAACTCCTGGGCTCAAGCGATCCTCCTGCCTCAGCCTCCCGAATAGCTGGGACTACAGACATGCACCACCAGGCCTGGCTAATTTTTTCTATTTTTAGTTGACCAGCTGATTTCTTTCTGTTTTTAGTAGAGATGAGATCTTGCTCTTGCTCAGGCTGGTCTCAAACTGCAGACCTCAAGTGATCCTCCCGCCTTGGCCTCCCAGAGTGCTAAGATTACAGGCGTGAGCCACCACACCCAACCGAGACAGAGTCTTGCTCCATGGCCCTGGGTAGAGTGCAGTGGTATCATCATAACTCACTGCAACCTCAAACTCCTGGGCTCAAGCCATCCTCCTGCTTCAGCCTCCCAAGTAGCTGGGACTACAAGCGCATGCCAAGAAACACAGCTAATTTTTTTATTTTTAGTAGAGACGAGATCCCACTCTTGCTCAGGCTGGTCTTGAACTCTTGAGTTGAAATGATCCTCCCACGTCGGCCTCCCAGAGTGTTAGGATTACAGGCGGGAGCCACTACACCCAGCCTAATCAGAGGATTTCACCAAACCTTTAATGTTGATAATGCATGTCATGGTATATCGCAACCCCCACTTGACCAAATGATCTGTTTTCTTTTTTCTAAGAACACCGATTAACACCCTACGGAAACCATGTTGAGTGCAATGTGGTTCATGCTTTGAACAGGGCTAGTTCTGCATGTTACCTTGCCTAAGCCAGCTTCTGTTTCCCTTGCAGAGACAGACTACCTCTCTTGGTCCACCTCTCTCAGCAGTTGCATGAGGTAGAGAGATATGCCCCATTTTTGGAGAGGACACAATTGAGATTCAGGGATTTTGGTTAAGCCAGGGTCACAAGTGAATAAAACCAGAAGCTATCTGAAATCCAATTTAGAGATCTTTTCACCTGTTCACGCCCTCCCCAAAGTTCTTTTGGCTGCTTCAAATTAGACCTGGGCATGGCCACAGCTCTTTGGGCTGCAGCATGGAAAGGTGCTCAAATGACAAGCAAAACCCCCAGCTCTGGTTGAGCCTTTTCTCCTTGCTCTGGGGCCTAGAGTGTGTTGGTGACTAACATTTTCTATTTATAATCTTCATTTCTGTGCATTTTATATTAACTCACTGCACAAAGTAGGTAGACTTGGTTCCCTTCTTCCCTCCCTCCCTCCTTCCTTCCTTCTTCCTTTCTTTCTAAATATCCATCAGATAATAAATTCCCAGAGGATAGAACTACATTCTTCAATAAACACATAATAAATATACACATACATTTAATATACACATGGTGAATTACATTTAAACAATGCCTGGGGTCATCTATCTTTTCTGAATGCCTGCTTATCCCGTCCCATCCATGTGTCCTCTTCATATAGATGATCCCACATCAGGGAATGTCAGAGCTGAGGGGAAGTTAAGAAATCAGCTAGCGCTGGGCAAAGTGGCTCACGCCTGTAATCCCAGAACTTCGGGAAGCCAAGGTGGGAGGATCGCTTGAGGCCAGGAATTTAAGACCAGCCTGAGCACCAGAGTGGGACCCCGTCTCTACAAAAAAATTGAAAATTAGCCGGGCATGGTGGTGTGCATGTGTAGTCTTAGCTACTCGGGAGGCTGAGGCAGGAGGATTCATTGAGCCCAGGAGCTTGCAGCTATAGTGTGTTATAATCAGGCCTCCAGCCTGGGAGAGAGGGAGAGAAAAGAAAAAGAGAGAAAAGAAATCAGCTAGCTCATCTTGTACATTTTTCAAATGAGGAGAGCCCAGAGAGGGCGTGACTTGACCTCACGCAGCAAGGGAAAAGCCGGCCTGCCTGAATCTCGAAGGCCATAGAGATTCGATGTCCCTTCGAGGTTGCTGAACTCAAGTAGCAGAACAGATGTTGTGCGGGGATCCAGAATTCGAGTCCCCATAGGAGCTTTGGGTACTCATGGGCTGTGCCGCAAGCAAGGGCACATGTGTGCTTTAGTGAGGGAGGTTCCCTTGTCACTGCTGAGCTGCTTCTTGTCTTCCATTTCGAGGCTTCCAGGCCCTGTCAGGGCTCTCTGCCTTTGCTTTGACCCAGATGGGGCCAGACTTATCCTTCCTGCTGCACAGCCTCTGACGCACCTTCTGCTCGCCATGGCTCTGGTCTTCTTCTTTAAGAGAATTTTCTCCTAGATTGTTGCCAAAGCATAGACATGAGAGCTGGGAAGTGACTTCCCCCTAGACATACGGAAACATATCGCTTTAGCCCCCTGTAGGTGGCTGTGGGGCTGGCAGTGGGCGGGTGGCAGGGTGGCCCACAGAGGGTGGCCTACCACAGAAGAGAATAAATAACTGTTGCCTCCTCTTTGGGAGGGCAAGGCAGGAGGATCACTTGAGGCTAGGAAGGAGTGCAAGACCCTGGGGGCAACACAGCAAGAAACTATCTCCACAAAAAGTAATAAAAAACAAAACTAAACTAAACAAAACTAGCCGAGCATGGTGGCGTAGGCCTGTAGTCCCAGCTACTCAGGTGGCTGAGGCAGGAGGATCGCTTGAGCCCAGGAGTTCAAGGTTACAGTGAGCTGTGATCGCACCACCGTACTCCAGCCTTGGCAACAGAACGAGAGATCTTGTCTCTAAAACAAAACAAAATAACTGGTGCCATAATCTTATTTTGTTCTTTTGGGCCAGTGACCTTTGAGAGTTTGCTCCTTCATCACTGTGTCAATTCATTCTACAAATATTTATTTATTTCTTCATTCATTTAGAGATAGGGTCTCCCTGTGTTGCCCAGGCTGGAGCACAGTGGCTGTTCACAAGCACAATCCCACTACTGCTCAGCACAGGAGTTTTGACCTGCTCTGTTTCCGACCTGGGCCAGTTCACCCCTCCTTGGGCCACCTGGTGGCTGACCGCTTCTGGGAGGTCAGCATATTGATGCCAAACACATGGACACTCAGTTGATATAATACACTACAATCCAGAATTCCTGGGCTCAGGACATGCTTTTGCTCAGCCTCCTGACTAGCTGGGACTACAGATGCATATCATGGAGCCCAGCTATACTTCACAAATATCTAGTGAGCAATCTCTCTCTGTTTTTTTTTTTTTTTTTTTTTTTTTAATAGACAGAGTCTCACACTGTCACCCAGGCTGGAGTGCTGTGGCGTCAGCCTAGCTCACTGCAATCTCAAACTCCTGGGCTTATGCGATCCTCCTGCCTCAGCTTCCTGAGTAGCTGGGACTACAGGCGCACACCACCATGCCCGGCTAATTTTTTCTATTTTTAGTAGAGATGGGGTCTTGCTATGTTGCTCAGGCTGGTCTCAAACTCCTGACCTCAAACTATCCTCCTGCCTCAGCCTCCCAGAGTGCTAGGATTACAGGTGTGGGCCACTGCGCCCGGCCATAATGAGCTCTTAAATGGCACTGGGCACCATGGGATAGAGTTGTAGGCAAAGGCACCAGGGAGGAGGCATCTCTCTCTCACCCTGACCCTCAGGCTGCCTGTACCTGCACCCACAGACTGAGGCTGACCCTGAATCTCTTACAGAACCTCCAGAAAGGTTCTATTCTGCAAGGAGATGTATGTAGGTGGCCTGCTTTGATTCTGTGCACAAACAGAAGCCTGGTGTACATGCAGTTCTGCTTGGATTGTTTAAACGAAAAGCAAGTATTCTGTTGGACAAAACACTCCAGATGTGACCACAGATTTGAGCTGCCAAACCTACATCAGCAACTCAGGACTGTCCTTTGGGATTTAGTTCCAGCCTCTAGAATGTTCCTGAGAACAGAGCAAATTTAGCCCAAGATTGCTGTCCACCATAAAAAGCCCTAGAAGCTCCCCTACATTGGAGCCTTCTGAGGGGCAGAAAAAGTCCTAGGATCCTGGACTACATGTATTTCTACATGTCATGGCTTGGGAAAGACCAATTACAACTTTTGCCTAGGCAGGGCGCAGCGCTCAGACCTATAATCCTAGCACTCTGGGAGGCCAAGGTGGAAGAATGGCTTGAGCTCAGGAGTTCGAGACCAGCCTGAGCAAGAGCAAAACCCCATCTCTACTAAAAAAAAAAAAAAAAAAAATAGAAAAATTAGCCAAGTATGGTGGCATCCACCTGTAGTCCCAGCTACTCAGGAGGCTGAGGCAGGAGGATCACTTGAGTCCAAGAGTTTGAGGTTGCAGTGAGCTAGGCTGATGCCACAGTAGTCTACCCTGAGCGACAGAGTGAGACTCTGTCTCAAAAGAAAAAAAACAACTTTTGACTAGGCCCAGAGACTAACTCACCTTCTTACTAGTGTAGGAGTCAAACTCCCTGGTCCAGAAACCACTGTGACCTTCGCTCCTGTTCTAGCTGGTGCCAAGGGCTGGAGCTTGCAGCTTAGGGGACAATGGGGCAGAGTTTCAAGGCCAGGGCCAGGTTCCCCATTGGGGCTCGTCACCTGAGCACAGCACAGGTGTTCACTAAGCCCCCGAGATACTCAGAGGCCTGTGCTCAGATGTTGGGATGTAGAGATACAGCAAAGTTTATTCCAATGGGGAGGGACAGAGTGTGACAAGGAAGTGAACAAGGGGGCTTCAACTTACTGATGATGAGTGCTGTGGAGAAAAATAACCGGAGTACTTGACATAGTGACTATGGAGGCCTCTGGTTTGGCTGGGGCAGGAGTGGGGGTGGGGGAGTCCCAAGAAGGTGGGTTTCAAGAAAGACCTGAATCATTTATTTATTTATTTATTTATTGAGACAGAGTCTCACTCTGTTGCCCAGGCTAGAGTGCCGTGGCATCAGCCTAGCTCACAGCAACCTCAAACTCCTGGGCTCAAGCGATCCTTCTGCCTCAGCCTCCCGAGTAGCTGGGACTACAGGCATGCGCCACCATGCCAGCTAATTTTTTTTCTGTATATATTTTTAGCTGTACACATCATTTCTTTCTATTTTTAGTAGAGACGGGGTCTTGCTCTTGCTCAGGTTGGTCTCGAACTCCTGACCTCGAGCGATCCTCCCGCCTCAGCCTCCCAGAGTGCTAGGATTGATTACAGGCATGAGCCACCGTGCCCGGCCCTATTTATTTATTTTAATTTTACTTCTATTTAAGAGATGAGGTCTTGGGAGCTGAGCCCAATATCTCTCCCCCACTGCGAGACCCCATTACCGTGGCCAAAAATAAATAAATAATTGCTTGCACTCAGAAGTTTGAGACCAGCCTGAGCAAGAGCAAGACCCGTCACTACCCAAAAGTAGAAAAATTAGCTGGGCGTCGTGGCCCGCACCTGTAGTCCCAGCCACTCAGGAGGCTGAAGCAGGAGGATTGCTTGAGCCCAGATGTTTGAGGTTGCAGTGAGCTGTGATGACACCACTGCACTCTAGCCTGGGTGACAGAGCAAGACTCTGTCTCAAAAAATAAAATAAATAAATATGTAGTTTTATTATATTATATAAATAATATATTATTATATTATATATAATAGTATATATTATATTAATATATTATAGTATATATTGTATTAATGTTATATCAATTATTATATTATCATATAATATCATTATATTATATAAATAAGTAGTTTTATATGGTGGCTCAATCCTGTAATTCCAGAAATTTAGGAGGCCGAGGCAAGAGGATTGCTTCAGGCCAGGAGTTTGAGACCAACCTGGGCAACCTACAGAGATCCAATCTCTACAAAAAATAAAATAAGAAAAATTAGCCGGACGTAGTGGTGCAAGCCTGTACTCCTAGCTATTTGGGAGGCCGAGGCAGGAGAATCACTTGAGTCCAGGAATTTGAGGCTGCAATGAGCTGTGATCGTGCCTCTGCACTCCAGCCTGGGTGACAGAGTAAGAAAAAAAAGAAAGTCGAAGCCCCAGGTCATTCATTCAAAGTGCCAAAAGAGAAAAAATAAATTAAGAAAAAAAGAGGCCGGGCGCGGTGGCTCACGCCTGTAATCCTAGCACTCTGGGAGGCCGAGGTGGGCGGATCGTTTGAGCTCAGGAGTTCGAGACCAGCCTGAGCAAGAGTGAGACCCCATCTCTACTAAAAATAGAAAGAAATTATATGGACAGCTAAAAATATATATAGAAAAAATTAGCCGGGCATGGTGGTGCATGCCTGTAGTCCCAGCTACTCGGGAGGCTGAGACAGGAGGATCCCTTGAGCTCAGGAGTTTGAGGTTGCTGTGAGCTAGGCTGACGCCACGGCACTCACTCTAGCCTGGGCAACAGAGTGAGACTCTGTCTCAAAAAAAAAAAAAAAAAAAAAAAAAAAAAGAAAAAAGAGAGAGACAGAGTCTCACTATGTTGCCCAGGTTAGTTTCGAACTCCCGGCTTTAAGCAATCCTCCCGCCTCAGCCTCCCAAGTAGCTTGGACTACAGGTGTGAGCCACTGTGCCTGGCTTAGACCTGATTCTTGAAAAGGACTCAGCCTGGGAAAAGCATTCCAAGCAGAGGGGAACAGCTAGTGCCACAGTCCTTCCTCCTGGGGCAGAGACTGGCCCTGCTAGCTGGTAGGAGGGGCTGGCCTGGGAGGAGTCAGGAGTTTATTCTGACCGGAAGAAGAAGGGTGTTGCGAAGTGCTGGAAGCTCCATTTCCCACCGGTAAAATTGCTTATTTGGACTCAATACATTTTCCTGCTCTGATTTCATTCCCACATTCCTTCATTCAAGGAGACGATGTCACCGAGCAGCTAGGGTGGCCAGATTTAGCTAATGAAAACATAGGACTCCAGTTAGATTTGAATTTCAGATCAATCGTGAATACTCTTTTCATATAAGTACATCCCAGAGTGTCAGAGTATGTTCCATGTGCCAGGAGTCAGTCTGGGTTTGAATAATCCACTTAACACACAGCCCAGTGCCTTCGGAGGAACTGGTCAAACATGAAGGTTAGGGGCTTTTGTGGCTTAGAAGACAGAGGCAAACAGGCTTCTAACGTCCACTTTGACCCCAAATTTTGACCTTGAACTGGTGACTTCTTTGGGTGTCCCCAACTCTAGTTAGATGCCCACATCATATTGATCAAAATGCCTTTGCTGTCCCCCGAATGACAGAGATATATCATGTCTTGTAAGGACATTAAGCTGGGTGCTTGGTTTCTCCAGTGGTGGGACATAGGTTCTGGCCCTTTACACAGGAGTTAAGCGAAGGTGTCCTTTTTTTCTTTTTCTTTTTCTTCTTCTTCTTCTTTTTTTTTTTTTTTGAGGCAGAGTCCTGCTCTGTCACCCTGGCTAGAGTGCCGTGCCATCAGCCTAGCTCACAGCAACCTCAAACTCCTGAGCTCGAGCGATCCTCCTGTCTCAGCCTCCCGAGTAGCTGGGACTACAGGCATGCACCACCATGCCCAGCTAATTTTTTCTATATATATTTTAGCTGTCCATATAATTTCTTTCTATTTTTAGTAGAGATGGGGTCTCGCTCTTGCTCAGGCTGGTCTCGAACTCCTGAGCTCAAACGATCCGCCCACCTCGGCCTCCCAGAGTGCTAGGATTACAGGCGTGAGCCACCGCGCCCGGCTTTCCTTTTTTTCTTTTTCTTTTTCTTCTTCTTCTTCTTCTTCTTCTTTTTTTTTTTGAGGCAGAATCCTGCTCTGTCACCCTGGCTAGAGTGCCGTGCCGTCAGCCTAGCTCACAGCAACCTCAAACTCCTGGGCTCAAGCAATCATCCTGCCTCCGAGTCCCAAGTAGCTGGGACTACAGGCATGCGCCACCATGCCGGGCTAATTTTTTCTGTATGTTTTTAGTTGTCCAGCTAATTTCTTTCTATTTTTTAGTAGAGACGGGGTCTCATTCTTGCTCAGGCTGGTTTCAAACTCCTGAGCTCAGACGATCCTCCCGCCTCGGCCTCCCAGAGTGCTAGGATTACAGGCGTGAGCCACCGCGCCCGGCCAAGCGAAGGTGTCCTGCTGCGGATGCTGGCTCACACCTGTAAGCCAATGACTCAGGAGGCTGAGGTGGGAGGATTGCTTGAGCCCAGGAGCTTAAGGCTGCAGTGAGCTATGATTGCGCCACTGCACTCCAGCCTGGGCGACAGAGGGAGACCCAGACTCTAAAAAAAAGAGAGAGAGAGAAGCTGTCCTTTTCTGAGGGAGGGAATGGTAGTGTGTTCAGCACTTGCTGTCCCACTGCCTGTGAGTACTGAACTAAGGCATAAAGGTTGGAAGATTCTAGAAAGAGATTATATGGCGGTGGGCCACAATTCCAGTCACAGGGTTGAGTCGGCACCATCATGGGTTCTGTCTGTACGCAAAACCCACCCTGGCCCCCCACTCTGCAGACAATGCATGTGGGTGTCCCCACACCGGGGCCAAACCTGGGGGTGTGGCCTGTGGTCATTCCAGGACACACCCAGGGAAGGGCAAGACAAATAATCCCTTGAAAAAGAATTCCCTTGTCGCCTGAGTTTTGGGTCTGAGGAGAATTAGATGCCAAGAGCGAAATAAATCCTAAGAACGAGGGACGCAGGGATGGCCCAGAGAGGACTTCCTTTCGTGAGCTGCTGTTGCATTACACGTTATACAAGGGTGGCCGGCACTGTCGCCACCTGACTGACACCACATGACCCTGCCTCGCGTTCAGCCCTGGATGAGTCACTGCCATCCCCAAGTTCCATTCTGGTGATGTGGGCCGAGTGTGGAGGGGGCAGAAGGACAATGGCTCTGGCCCGAGGGGACTTGGAGATTCCATCGCTCCCCTGGACTTGGGGGCTCAGCCACTCTCCCCAGCTGTCAGTGTACTGCTGGGTCTGACTCCAGACATCCGCCGAGTGCAAGGTGACGGTGGACCTACGTGGCAGTGCCGCCCTCCGTAAACATCACAGGCAGGGCTGGCAGCCCAGTGCCCTTCTGGTGTCCTCTCTGGAGTGCCAAAAAGAAGGGGACTGTGCCCAGAGCCTGACAACCCCAGCCCCAGATGCTTGGCTGTGCCAGTAGTGAACACAGAATTCCTCAGACGCCTGGGTCTCGGTGGCCATGTAGCAAAGGCTGGAATGTTGTCCAGCTCCGACCAGCTCGGCCAAGGGAGGCCTTCCCTCTTTCCTGTCACAGCTTCCCCTACCTCCTGACCTCTGCTTGTCCCCAAACTACTGTGAGCCCCTTCTCGCAGATGGTCAACCCTCACTCCTGTTTGAGGGCCGTTGTCAAAGATGGAGTGTCCACCCTCCAAGGGCAAGAACTTTGTCTGATATGGTCCCTGGTGTGTTTCCAGTGCCTGGTGCACAGTAGGTGCTCGATAAATGTTTGGCAAATGAGGGAAAGGTGTAACCCTAACATCCGGAGAACCCTCAGCGTCCTCTTCTCCACCCTGCATGTTACAAGAGGGAAACTGAGGGGCTGTGAGGGAAAGGCCACCCCATATGCCTGCAGATGAACACAGAGTCCAGCCAGACTGGGGTCTGGAGACATCCAGTCCAGTCTTCCTAGCTGGTGGGGACCCTGCCTGGGCTGCCCTTGTAGCTCCTGGGCTCACTGTGCCCCCTGGTGGCCAAGGATGGAGCAGTTAGTTGCGCCAGTAGCAGCTGGTGACACATGCAGATGAAGACAGAGTTGGAGATACACTTCCGGTTCACGACAATACTTCTGAGCAGTTTGTGATTAACCCTTTACAGAAGCATCTGTGCTCAGAACCCTGTGATAGTAGGACAGTATCAGGGCCACACAGAGGCTCGCTCTGGACAGAATGTGCCTCACTGCAGATGGAGCCTGAAGTCCATGTTGCATAAACACTAAGTGAGCAAAACAAACAGTGCCAGGCACGGTGGCTCACGCCTGCAATCCCAGCACTTTGGGAGGCTGAGGCAGGAGGATTGCTTGAGGCCAGGAGTTTGAGGCTGCAGTGAGCTATGATCGTGCCATTGTATTCCAGGGTGGGTGACAGAGCAAGACCCTCTCTTAAAAAAAAAAACAAACACAAAAAAACAAACACATATGGACAACGTTTTATCTCTAGAGAGCTGTACTTCAGGGAGCTTTTTATTTTATTTTTTTATTTTTTTAATTTATTTTAAATTTATTTAAAAATTAGTTGTAAAGACAGGGTCTCCCTCTTGCTCAGGCTGGTCTTCAACTCCTGACGTTGAGAGATCCTCCTGCCTTGGCCTCCTAGAGTGCTAGAATTACAGGTGTGAGCCACCTCGCCTGGCCTCAGGGAGCTTTTTAGCATAAATGACAGGGATAGGGACAACAGGTGCTGATCTGTCTCCCACAGACACCTGATTTAGTGTGAGAATGTCACCAGTTCACAAATGACATTTGTAGCAGGTAAGGCATTGGAAGTATTGTATTTTTCATAAAGCAGTACTGTAAGAGTCTCTTCAGCTACTTTCTGGTTCTTGAAAAAAGTACCCAAAATGTCAATGTATAAGGAAATCAAATTCACCTAGAAATTTATCTTTTACTTTCCTTTTTCAGCCAATTGCACTGTAATCTCACCATGTGAACGTGAATTTGGGGTGAAACGAGAAACTTTGAAATATGTAAACAATCTTCTCTCTCTTACTTTCTGGGGACCCCACAGTGGGAGGCAGAGGGGAAGGGGAAGAGCTTTATCAAGGGACTCGGGGTGATGAGGCACCGAGGGGAGCAGCCCTGGCAGAGGGGCAGGTGGGAGTGACGGTGGAATGTTCAGGAACCTGAGAGGGCCTGGCAGAGGCAGGCAAGACCAGAGGGGAGGCTGGAGGACATCCAGGTGAGAGATGGTGGCTTGGACTTGGGGAAGGGCGGTGGAGATGGCCAGGAATGGAGGAGTGACAGGCTGGATTTTGGAGGATTGGGCATGCGTCAAGGTCACTAATCACACTTGCTGCGTGGGCCAGCTGCCTGCTGGTCTCTGTGAAGCCCATCCCTGTCCTCCCATGATCCCTGAGGCCACCTCCTGTGTGTTCCTGTCGCCCACTTTCTAAGTAGTGTGTTCTGTAGATCCTGTGAGTTTCTTTCTTTTAGAGACAGAGTCTTGCTCTGTCACCCAGGCTGCAGTGCAGTGGCGTCATCACAGCTCACTGCAGCCTTGAACTCCTGGGCTCAAGCGATCTTCCTGCCCCAGCCTCCGGAGTAGCTGGGACCACAGGTGCACACCACCTCACTTGGCTAATTAAAAACAATTTTTTTTTTTTTTTTTTGGTAGAGACAGGGTCTCACTATGTGGCCCAGGCTGGTCTATGAACTCGAGTGATTCTCCCCGCCTTGGCCTCCCAAAACGCTGAGATTATGGGCATGAGCCATACCGGACCCCTTGAACTTCTTCACATGGTGCCTGCTTGTCTCAGCAAGTCCTGCTGGAAAAAAACCTGTTTGGCTTTCCTTGGTAGGTTCCCAAAGCCCTGACCATGGTGGCTGTTCTTCATTTATCTGGGATCTGCTGGTTTCTTGGATGAGGTCCTACCTCTTCGGCCAGACACTCGGGGCATGGTCCTGGGGCACATGCCTGATGAGCCCAGACCGTTCTGCCCACCTCGGCCACAACACGCACTTCCCTTGACTTCCGTGGGTCCCTCCTTTCCGGTTCCTTCTGTCTGTCTTCTCTGCATTTCCTGTCCCCGGCCAAGCCCTCCCCTGCCCTCTGGACCTTCCCTGCAAGTCGGCCTGGGTGGCTCTTGCTTGTGTCTCTCCCACATGTGGACTGTGTCTTGGTTACAGTCCTGTCAACAGAGCCGGCCGTCAACAGGCTGAGATGTGGTCTGTGTGGCCTGCTTGGGGGTGTGCTATGGACTGAATGTTTATGTCCCCCCTAAATTCGCATGTTGAAATGTGATGGTATTTGGGGTGGGGCCTTTGGGAGGTGATTCAGCCGTGAGGGTGGAGCCAGAGAACTCCCTAGCCCCTTCCCTCCCCCTTGGGAGGACACAGAGAGAGGGCAGCAGTCTGCAAGCCAGGCGGCCAGCCCTCACCAGATACCGAATCTACCAGCACCTTGATCTTGGACTTCCCAGCCTTCAGAACTGTGGGAAATAAATATTTGTTGTTTATAAGCCACCCAGTCTGTGGTAATTTGTTATAGCAGCCTGAACAGATGGAGACAGATCATGAGGTGGCCGCGGGGAGGATTCCCACCGGAATATTCCCTGAGGTGCTGGTTTCTGGAAGCTGCGTTTGCTGGACGGCAGAGGCAAGATGGACGTGGACGCTGGCGGGGTGGCTTGTCCCATGGTGGGCTTCTCACACTGTGCTCTGGTCAAGTGAGAACTCAGGGGCTGGTGACGTAGGAGGGGCACGTGATGGTCCCCTGCCTGTCTGGAGGAAATGACGTTCAAGCTGACAACTAGGGATGAGCAGAGTCCACCTGGAGGGAAAAGGCCACTTGATGCTGAGTTGGCCGGGACAGGGCGGAGGGAGCCCAGGCACCGATGGGGTGGTGGGCTACCATGCTGGGAATCCGACACTCGCACATGCAGTAGCCAGTGGTTCCGCCCCAGGCCCATGGCCCAGAGGGGCCCCCTGGCGCAAGGCCCAGAGGTGGCCTGTGGGTCTATGAAGAGGCACCAGGGGCAAAGGGTGGCAAACACGCCCCCTCGGCGCACTGCACGTTCATGACAGCCACACTAGGGCCCTAACGCAGGGTGTGTGCCGGGACGGGGAGTGGTTGCCTGGCCCCATCTGCACACATTAAAGACAAAGGCAAACCCAAGAGAATCACAAATACGTGTTCAAACAAACAAACAAACACACACCGAGTCCGGGCATGTTTAGAGCTGCACTGTTCCCAGCTGCCACAAGGGGGCAACAACCCAACGTCCATCGGTGCATGATGCGTGGACAAACAAAACGTGGTCCACTCGTACAAGGGGATACTATTCAGCCATAAAAAGGAATGAAGCACTTAAAAACAGCAACTTAAAGTACTGTAAGCAACAACAAAAAAAGAAAAAGAAAAAAAAGGAATGAAGGTCTGATCCACGCTACAATGTGAATGAACCTCAAAAATATGCTGCTGAGTGAAGTCAGACATAAAAGGTCACATAGTGTGTGTGATTCCATTAATGCGAAATGTCCAGAACAGGCAAATCCACAGACACAGGAAGCAGATTAGTGGCTGCCAGGGGCTGGGGGCTGGGGAGTGACTGATGAAGGCGGCGGGGTTTCCCGTTGGGGGGATGAAAATGTTCTGGAACTGGACAGAGGTAATGGCTACGCCACATTGTGAATGTGCTCAGTATCACTGACTGTCCATTTTAACACAGTTAATTTTATGTTGTGTGAATTTCACCTCAGAAAACACAACACACCCCCCCCCCCTTCCCGACAGGTTCATAGAGGCCGGTCCCCTTAAGAATAGAGACCAAAGGCTCGGTCGACATGGTAGATCACACCTGTAATCCCAGCACCTTGGGAGGCCAGGAGTTCTACACCAGCCTGAGCCACACAGCAAGACGCCATGTCTAAAAGAAACAAAAATAAAAAATGAGCTGGGCGTGGTGGCATAAGCCTAGAGCCCCGACTACTCGGGAGGCTCAAGTGTCCAAGGCTGCAGTGAGCTATGATTGCACCACTGCACTTTAGCCTGGGTGACAGAGTGAGACCGTCTCTTAAGAAAAAATTTTTTAAGAACAGAGATCAGCCGGGCGCGGTGGCTCACACCTGTAATCCTAGCACTCTGGGAGGCCGAGGTGGGTGAATCGTTTGAGCTCAGGACTTCAAGACCAGCCTGAGCAAGAGCAAGACCCCGTCTCTACTAAAAATAGAAAGAAATTATATAAACAATTAAAAATATATATAGAAAAAATTATCCGGGCATGGTGGCGCATGCCTGTAGTCCCAGCCACTCAGGATACTGAGGCCGGAGGATCGCTTGAGCCCAGAAGTTTGAGGTTGCTGTGAGCGAGGCTGATGCCACGGCACTCTAGCCTGGACAACAGAGTGAGACTCTGTCTCAAAAAAAAAAGAAAGAAAGAAAGAACAGAGACCACAAGGACATCCGGGTGTGACAGCAAGTTTGCCTATAGGAAGGCCTGTGTACTGGCATAGCAGGGGGTCCCCCCTCCTGGTCGGGACAGACCATGCCCTGTCAGCTGAAGACCCCACACCCCGCCACAGAGAGGGCTCCTCTGATGGGCAGAGGGTGGCAGTTGTCTCTCAGATGGCTCGCAGGGGGCGAGGGGCAGACGAAACGACGAAGACACAACGAATGGCTCCTGTACGTTATTTTACTTTGAATATGTAGGAAGAGAAATCCACAAACGGGAAGCTATGTTCTATGGTTATGTCTTTTAAACAATGTTCTGTATTTACAAGAAAATTTTTTTCCTGATCAAAAAAAGCACCAGCTGAAAAGTTACAGGCTGCTAAAACTGTTAAGATATTACAAACCCATTAAAGGACATTATACGAAACATACTTGTTGGAAAACTTGAACAAAACAAAGAGACAACAGAAGCAACTCATTTAGCCACTGTGGTTCCAATCTCCCCACCTGCGATCCTGCTAAGTGGGGCCGGGAGTGCTGACCCCACGGAGAGGACCCTGGCCTCACTGGAGAGCCACTGTGGGGACCACACTGGGGGAGGCAGCAGCCTCCCTTCCTGCCATGCCCGGCCTCCTGGGGGCCGGACCCCTTGACCCCCTGACCACAGAACCAGGCGGGAGGTGCACTGAGGGTATGACCAGCTTTCAGCAGTTTATCTGCCAACAGAATCTCTTTCTTTTACCCCTTCACACCTCTGCTGAAGGGTCTGGAGTTTTTAATCTGTTTTTCCTAAATACCTAACTATGGGACACTACGTGTGACATCTCCCTGGGAGCTTGCCGCCTGCCTTCCAGTCTTTTTTTTTTTTCTTGAGACAGAATCTCACTCTGTCACCCAGGCTAGAGTGCCAGTGCAGTGGCGTCAGCCTAGCTCACAGCAACCTCAAACTCCTGGGCTCAAGCGATCCTCCTGCCTCAGCCTCCCGAGTAGCTGGGACTACAGGCATGTGCCACCATGCCCGGCTAATTTTTCTATATGTATTTTTAGTTCTCCAGCTAATTTCTTTCTATTTTTTTAGTAGAGACGGGGTCTCGCTCTTGCTCAGGCTGGTCTCGAACTCCTGAGCTCGAAAGATCCACCTGCCTCGGCCTCCCAAGGGCAAGGATTACAGGCGTGAGCCACCGCGCCCGGGCCTGCCTTCCAGTCTTGGGATTGAATGAGACGCCGTGAGGCACCAACTTTGGACTCACAGGAAGGTACTTGATGTAATCAGATCTGCTGAGAAGGGAGGCTCAAAACTTGCGCCCACACGCTTGCATGCACACACACACACAGGCACGTGATTTGGCTTCCATAAAGCTCGAGTAGAATATTAAATATCGAGTACTGAATTTTTAATTGTAAACTTGAAAACCTCATCCTTAACTTTACGTATACATAGATAGCAGGGTGGTCAGTAAAAGCACTTCAACATCAGGACAGGTGTTAAGCTCTGAGGTTCTTTTTTCAATTGCTCTACATACAAAATGCCCTAGAAGCAAAGAAAGGCTTAAATAAATAGGCAGAAACGAACATGATGCACGACGTGATTGAGTGAACGTGAGTCTGGAGAGGCGGGACGCTGTGGGGTCCAAGCTGGCAGAAACAGATCCTGGAGGCATGGAAGCTGCCGTCTCAGAGGCAGAGGGGAGGACCCCGGGGCTCCTTCAAGGTGGGGCCAGCAGAGGTCATGGCTGCGGAGGAAGACGGGATGGGGACAGCTTGTGGACCAAGGCTGCACACTTTTCTATTGGCCTCACTGGCCTGGGGTGGGTGTTGGCCGAGGGGACCACCCCTCAGGGCAGCATAGGACAGGGCCAGGCTCTCCCTGGTGACCCAGAGACTGTGTGTCCACAGAGGACAAGCCCCTACCAGCCTGTCCTTGATGCCACCCTGGCAGTGGGCGGTGGCCCTGCTATGGCTAAGGCACACCCAGGACTCAGGGGTCTGAGCAGCTGACCTGAGCGATCCCAAGGTCCCCTTGGTGAGAGGCACCCACGACCCCAGGAGCAGCCTTCACGGTGCACGGGCAACAGGGTGTGAAGCTGCCACCCACCCTGACGAGAGACCCCCAGCACCCTGCCGCAGGGAGACGCTCCCGGGCTCCAGAATCTGGACAGGGTGGTGTCTTGATCCCTGATCCCAGCTGCGACCATTCCCAATGCCACTGTCACTGCTGGGGCACCTCTCCGATTATCCAAGAGCATAAAACCAAGTGCTGCTGTTCGGGCCCAGCAGGGGGTCCCTGGGGTCTGGCTGGGGACGAGGTGTCGACACTGTCCCCCAGAGACCTGGCAGGGGAGGGGATGGCAGGCCAGGAGCCTGAGCCGCGGCCCACAGACATCCTCCGCAGAGGAAGCTGCAGAGCTGCCAGGAAGAAGGCCCCTCGGCTCCAGGTCGGAGGGGGCTGTGCCGGCACCGAGTCAGCCCGAGGAGACGGTCTTGGATTTGGGCAAGGTGCCCCCTCCCCTGCCTCCTGCCCCTCAGCAGCCGCACGATGGGTGAAGGCGGCTGGCGCCAACACAGGTCTCAGCTCCCAGCTCTGCGAAACTACACACACGCCTGTGTTTACAGTGACGCGCAACACCCCCGTGGCGGGGTGGTGAATCCAGTCAGGGCGCAGATGTCTGGAAGCTGAGTTCACGCATCCCCAAGGGCCCTTGACCAGAGGCCCTGGCTGTCACAGGGACTGACGCTGGAGAGAAAGGCAAGCCAGGAAAAGTGTTGGGACGTGTGCTTTGTCCCACACATGGCCATCACTTCTTCCCTCCAAATTTGGGCCAGAAACTGGCATCTCGCCTTTAGACTCTGGAAACTGCCTTGAGCAGAGGAAACGCTCCGGCCCCTGCCTCGCATCCAGGCCCAGGCGATGGGGGTCAGGGGACGATGCCCCTGAGGTACGGCCCACCTGGCACACAGGATCAGGACCCGTACCCGCTCCCAGCCCAGACTGCGCCCTGGCAAGTGCGACTCAGACGAGGACAGCAGCTCAGTCCATGGCCAAGGATGGCTCTGGAGTCAGCTCCAACGTCCACCTGCAGGCCTCAGCACCAGGGTCCTGGCACGAGGCGGGAATGGCCAGCCGCCCCCCTGGGAGAGCAGGAACTGGCCCCGCACACTCCCTAGGACCTGGAAGCTCTAGAGACGGTCGGGCAGGAAGCTAGCTTCCGGGGGGCGTGCAAGTGCTGTCTGGGTGGAAGGTGGAGACGCACGGGCCGAGGAGCTGGTGGCCCCTCCAGGGGCCTCACAGGAGACTGGCCAGGCTGGTATTGGGTCCATTCTGAGCTTGGAACTGCACGGGGGGTGGGCCATCCGTCCACTGTGGGGAGGAGAAGACACACAGGGGTGAGGTGGCACGGGCTGTTCCCAGGGACAGCGAGCCTGGAATGCTGCTCTCCTGGGGCTGGTCACCCAGCAGGGCCCCTCTGTCCACACACGAGCCCGACAGGTGTCCAGGAGGCCCCCGCATCACCCGCCCGGGTGAGGGTGTCTGTAGCTGTTTACCGTAACAGAGAGCTCCCGAGGCCGAGTTAGGGTTTGCTGGACAAAGAGAAATACAGCCAAGTGTGCCCTTTCCTCCCCCAGGTGGGGGAGCCCATCGAGGGGCCCACAGGCTCCCCAGTCTGCCCCCCATGCCCATACCGTGATGAGGTTGTGCTCGGGGAGGCTACAGGCCTCGATGTGGTCTTGGAGCAGCTGCTGCGAGAAGTTCTGGTGCATCTGGGCAGCTTCGTGGGCGTCCATGGCGTTCCCACAGGCCTTGTTCAGGTCTGAGGGCAAGACAGGTGCACGGGGGACTGTCTGCGCCGCCACTGCCCACTCCCCCTCGCCGGGAGCAGGTGGAGCCCTAAGGTCAAACCCTGGCTCCACCCGTGGATCTCTGGGCGCCTGGCACATCACCAGCCCTGAGCCCCGTCTTGGGATGGCAAAGCCACGAGCCGGCTACCCTCGAGGGGCAGGACAGGGCTGGTCGGGCAGCATCGGGAGGGGGCCCAATGCTGGGCTCCTCACCAGCCCGCCCAGCCCTTGAGTGCACAGGCGTCTGCCGGGGCAGGCGCCCGATGCCCTCTCCTGAGGCGGGAGGCCACACAACCCACTGCGGGTGAGACTGCACCATCTCCTCCCCCGCAGGGCCCTGGGCACGTCTCTAGACCCCCGTTTCCTAGCCTGGGGGCGCTGCAGTGTCAACACTGGGTCCCACTGAGCACCTGCCCTGCACCCAGAGCACCCTGGCTGGCCCTGTCCTAGAGGATGACCACTATCTGCCTTAAGGGGGAAGAAGTCGAGGCTGAGAGAGCCAGGGCGTGCTAAGCCTCTGGGTCCCGTGCAGACTGACCCAGACCCTGCACGGAGCCGATGACATGAATGGGCCCGGTGCCTGCTGCACTCCAACAGGAGGAGAACCTGCTACCCCTGCTGGAACTGGGCCCTGGTCCACCGAAGCCCAGGCCGAGCAGGGCTTGTCCAGCAGCCCTGACCTCTGGGTAGGCCAGGCCACGGGCGAGGAGGAGGTACAGCTGTTGCATTTACCTCTCAGCAGGGCCGATGACCACAGCTGCACCGACATGTCCGGGATCTTGCTGGCCAGCTGCATGGCGGGCACCACCATGTTGTTACTCTCCTGTCAACCAAGAGTGGCCCAGAAGGAACTAAGGGGACAGTGGCAGGGACAGCCTGGGACCCACTTGGCAAACCCAGCCAGGGTTGTGCTATCTTTCTGCTGCCTGGAGAACTCCTACTCCTATCTTGGAGCCCATTTCAAATGGCCCTCTCAGAAGTACTACTGGCCCACCTTGAGAAAAACAAATCACCCTCACTCTTGGCTCTGCATGTTCCTCCTCATGGGGGCATGGCCAATGGGCAACTCTCGGTGCCTCTGTCTTTCCAAGCGGAGAAAAAGGCACTGGTGGCAATTAGCTCTCAACTGATAATACAAACCAATTAGGAACGTGGATTCATCAAGGGGACCCAGGACCTGGGAGGGGCGGCAGCCTGCCCCAGGCCTGTTCCAGTAGGAGCAAAGGGGGCTGAATGGGTAAAGAAGGGACAAAGGAAGGCGTGTTTTCTACATACGAGCTGGTGCTCATGGAAGGCCGCTACAGACACACGGGGCTCTGGGGGTGCCGGGGCACGTGAATCCTCCAATCCTGATTCTCCGCCGTGCCACCCTACAGTGCTGCCCTCACCTGGGGCCCTACTGTCCTCAGGATGTGGCCAGAAGAGCCCAGTGAGAGACATCAGGGGCCATAAAAACACCTGTCCCTCTCTCCACGGTGAGGGCTTGGAGGCAGTGGGCCGGAGCCTGTGCTGCACAGGCCCTGTGGGGACCAGCAGTGCTGCTCTGACCCTGCCTGGGCCAAGGACAGAGAGCCCTGCTGGCCTAGTCATCAGGTTCAGGGTGTGGCCAGAACTCCCTTTGTGGTGGCTCCCAGCAGCCTGGGAATACTTGTCACATCGCTGAGAGACATAAAAATCCTCAAAATCAACTCCTGGGAGCCAGCTTCAGCAGAACCATGGCAGTGTGGGGAATATTCCGATCTATCTGTCTACGTATTTATTTATTTTTAGGGTCTCGCTCTGTCACCCAGGCTGGAGTGCAGTGGTGTCATCATAGCTCACTGCAGCCTCCTACTCCTGGGCTCAAGCCATCCTCCCACCTCAGCCTCCCAAAGTGCTGGGATCACAGGCGTGAGCCACCGCAGCTGGCCAGAGTCCGGTTTGGAAGCTACGGGTGACGCTGAGAGGTATGCCAGGCCCATGCACGCTCTAGCCTGGCAGGGCCTCCTGAGCCTCTCTCAGCTGTCCATCCCTCTGCTTGGGCACTCACGCTCTGGCCACTGTGGTACCCGTGTCTGTGCCGGGCCCTTCCTGGCTGACCTCACCCTGCGTGCACCTCTACCAACCAGGTCCCTAAGGCCGCCGCCTCCCTGGGTGCCCTTAGCCTTTACCATGTGGGAAAACATCCTCTTAAAAAGAAAAGTGAAAGACCTGGCTTGGCTGTCTGGCTGTGTGTCCCTACACCTAGAGTCACTTGAGGCCAGGACCTGAGCCTCAGGACTCTTGGGAGACCCATGTCACCCCACATGGGTCCATGGGGGGTTCCCAAATGCACTATGTAAGATGCCTCTGTGTCACCTGACACATGAAACAGAAGTGGCAGCTGAAGAGCTGCTCCACCGTCCCTGTCCCACTCAGGGGGGCTTCCAGGAGCCTTTAGACAAACAAGAGCCAGTGGAGTCTGGGTTCCAGTCCTGGGTCTGCAGTTTGGGGCCGTGTGATCTAAATCTCCCCATCCGGCAAACGGGATAATCACAGCGGCCGCGTGGAGACAGGAGGTGGCAGCCCAAGCTTAGCAGAGCCACAGCTGCTGAGCCCCTGGACACACGCAGGCCACTTGTGCTGCCAGCAGGGACATGCTGTCCTGTGTTCAGAGGCTGAGGGGCAGGTTGACAGGACACTGTAGGAGTGTAGCTACACTTAAAAGGACAGACCCAGAGTTTGTCCTCTTCCGCATGGTGGCGGCGTCCCTCATGTTGAGACCACAGCCCAGCAGGACCCAAGCTGCAGGGCCTCAGCGAAGCCACATCGCTGTCGGGAGAGGGTGCGCCAGGGGCCCGCTCGCAGGGAGGCCTGGGGCTTGCTCGGAGGAAAGTCTACGGGCTAAGACCCGAGCCCTGCGTCACCTGTGCTGTGGAAACAGCCCAGGTGAGGCGGGCTACGCTACGGCGTAGAGGCTGCTTCAAAACACTCACTGCCATTTAAAAAAAAAAGCTCCTGGTACAGAACTGGAGAAAGGCAAGATAGGAAATCAGCAAACCAAACCTCTGCGTGGCAGGCGGGCAGTGGAAAGGGCTGCACAGCAAAGGACGGACAATGTTTTTCTCTTCTGCTTCTCAGCCTTTTCTGAACGTGTCATATTTCGTAATATGGCAAAGTATTTTCTTTAAAACCACATTACAGGTCTGTGCGGTCACACGGGCGAGTGCAGGCAACGAGTGGACTGGGGAGACTCGGGGACTGCCCGTTCCAGGAGAGACCAGCTGGCCTGGAGGGGCCCAGCCCTGGGGGCCCCTGGTGCCCTGCAGGACACTGTGTGCTGCGCAGTGATGGAACACGCAGGAAGGGGCACCGGCTGTCATCCCTGCCAGCGTGGGGCAGCCCCACTGGCTCTGGCTCCACTGAGCCCTGGGGCTGCGCCTGGCCAATGCGGAGGCCACGAGGCCAGCGGCCCTCCGGCCTGCCATCTGCCCTATACTTGTACTCCCTGTGGGTGCCAAGCTCCCTGCCCCTGGCCACCCAGGCCAAGCCCAGCTGGCACCCAGTGAGGAGGCCCAGGCCGGGCACTCACCCTGTGGTTCCCCAGCACGTAGAAGATGTGGCCCAGAAGAACGAGGGAGCAGGCCGTGAGCCGGTTCAGGTCCTCCGCGTTGGACATCTTCAGAGTTTCTCGCAGAAATCGCCTGCAGGAGGAGAACACGGGTGCTGCTGCCCCGGCTGTGGGGCGGAGAGAGCAGCCCCCAGGACGAGGGCCCACCCGCCACCCTCTGCCCGGCACTCACTTGGCCTCATTGTAGCGTCCCTGGAAGAAGGAGAAGAGCCCGCGAACGTAGAAGGCCGCCGCTCGGAGGCAGTGTGAGCTGGGGTGGAGAGTGGAGCGCCACGTCAGGGTGGGGTTTTCGAGAGAGAAGCAGGTTTACAAAAGGGCCGTGTGTGGGGGGAAATCTCGGAAAGCCCCCACTACAGAGTGTGCCCGGGAGGAGGGGTGCACGGGGTGGTCTAGGGCCCCCACAGGAGCTCATGCTACCCACAGAGCACAGGGAGCCCCAGACGGTCCGTGAAGTGGCCCCCGGGGCTGCTCACCTGACGGGGAAGCTGTGGTCTGGGTTTATCCTCTCCAGCAGACTGTACAGCTGGGGGAGGAAACGCCAGTTAGGACCATTCTGCACTGCCACACGGAGAGAAAGGGCAGCTAGAATGTGCTCCTGAGGCGCCCAGAGCTGCTGCGACTCCCTGAGACTCAACCTGGTGGCCTGAATCCCATGCCCTGGGCTCGGCTGCCCCTGAGCAGCGTGCGGGAGACGGGGTGGGTCATCTGGAGGGTGGAGCTCAGTGTGGGGCTTTCTTCGCATCCCCAAGGGGCCTCCAGGGACACTGAAGCCCAGTGAGTGACCAGCAAGAGCAGCCCCTGGTGCTGAAAGGCCTGGGGTGGGGGGTCCTCACACCCGCAGCCTACTCTGCCTTGTGCCAGGTGAGGGGGGCTGGGCTGCAGGAGGAAGGTCAGCAGGCTGGGCTACACGGGCCCTTGGGGTCAGGGGCTGGATTTTCCCATGCAGGGACCCTGGGATGCTCTGACAGGGGTGCGATGACCTGACGGGTGTTTTAGATCCCTTCTGGCTGCCATGTGGCTGGGATGGCAGACAAGGGTAGTAGAGGGCTGAGGCTGCACCCAGAGCCAGCCCCTCCTGGCAACAGAGACACAGGAGAGCCGGGCTCCTTCACAACACTCTGTGCACACAGCTAGCACCCAGACGACCCTGCTGGCTGCATCCTGACTGCTCGAGCAGCCGGGGCTGGGCCTTCTGCTCCTGCAGCCAAAAGCACCTGAACCACCTCCAGGGAGCAATCTGGGGGGTTGGCTACCTTTTTCGTTAGACAAGAGTCAAAGGGGGCCTGAACCAGAACAAAGGCTGTGCAGGTGGAGGGAAGGGGCCCAATCAGAGACACTTCGGAGGCTGATTCCAGGGCTGGGGGAGGGGCTCTCAGGGCTGGGGGCGACGGCAGGAGGAACCTGACCCTCCTGTAAGAGTCAGCTCAGAAGTGAGGTCAGGGCACTTGGCCTGTGCGGATGGCCCTGGGCACACCCACCCCCAAGGCTGGTGGCAAGAAGACCCAGGGGCGAGGGCACATGACTGCCCAAGGCGCTGGCCCTCAGGACTGAGCCCCGAGGCCTGGCCAATGTGCTAGAGAAGACGGCTCAGGCTACAGGGTGGCGGATTTTTTCTGTGGGAGTCAGTAAAGCTTGGCTCCTGTTCAACAGGGGAAATGTTCTGTGGCTGCAGGAATGCTTTTGCCCCAGACCTGGCCTCTCCCAGCCTCGGCTGCCAACCCACTTCTGGCCTTCGCTGCGCGTGCTTCTGCATAGGTGCCATCCCTGGTCGGAGGGTGAACGCCCTGGCGCTTACTGAGATTTGCCGGTGCCCAGGACAGCCCCCCAGACCCCAAACAAGAGGAGAATGGAGAGAAAGGATACCAAACATGAAGCATGTCACCTACTACCTCTTGGTGTCTATTTCCTTCCCGTATATACACACTCGCCAGGTTGGTCACGATGAAGGCCCACAGCTCCTGGTGGTTGGTGAGCTGGAAGGGAGATGGCACATTAGCAGGCTGGGCCGGGTATGGCCACGTCACACCAGGGCCTGCTTGGTGGTGTCAGAGCCACCCAAAAGCTCCATGGCAGTTACGTCGGAAATAACCTGTTCTCTTCATTTCAGATGCATCCCACTCACCCCTAAACCCAAGGGTAATGCAGCTTCTTGTCATTACAAAACCATCATCCGGGTTACGGGACAGTTAGAAAACAGAAAAGGCAACCCAGTCACTCCTGATCCCACCCTCGGAATGTGCCGCGTCTGGGTCTACTTCCTGCTGTCTCTCAGGACTGAGACCTGGTGGCCCCTCCGCTACACCACTGCTGGCAACCTCTGGGACCTGGGTGCATGCTCACAAAGAGACACATGCCAGTCCTGGAGGGACCACTCTTCCCAGGGCGGTGGGTGGGGAGCTGTCACCCGGGGGTACAGGCACTACCCTAAAGGTAGGTGATGCTGTGTCAGAGCCCAGACATGCTGGCGATGACCAGTGGTGTAGGGACTGTGGTGTCCCTGGCTCTTCTAGGGGAATGAGAACAGTCAGGAGAGGGGCCAACTGAAGTGGCTCAAGTGGTGCCCAGATCCCGGTTCCCAGTGGGGCCGGGCAAGAGCCTGAGGGAGCCCGGGAGGTGCAGACCCCACCCACAGGACCCTGGAACGGCCGAGGAAGCCCAGAGGGTCTTCTGAACCAAGCAAAGATGCTCTGGGACACAGCACGGGTGGGGACGTTTGCTGTGGGACAGAGGAGGAGCACGTTTGGGGTCAGGTGGGTTTGGATTTGCACTCGGCATCACTGCTTCCCAGCTGGGCCACAGAAGTGAAGCCCCCTCCTGGCCTGGTGGGGAGGACTCCTGGGGTGTGCGGCTTTGGGCACGCTGACACTAAACAAAAGCAGCAGCAGCCCCTCATGGGAGTGAGATGGGAAGGAGGTGGCAAGACTGTCATGGCGCTGGGAGGGGGTCCGGGCCCTGCTGCAGCAGGAGCCAGCCAGGCAGGGCCCAGGAAATGAGAGTAGGCGCTGAGGCCACGCTTCACGCCCAGGCATGCCGTCTGCAAGGCACCTGTGCACCTGAGGCCAGCGGCAGACACGGTGACACCCACAGACATGTGGAACACTCAGGAGGGCAGAGGGGAGACCCCCACCCCCAATTCGACAGGCAGAGGGTATGTACTGTGCTCCCCGTGACCTTGCCTGAGATGGGAATAGAGCAGGCCTCGCTCCCTGACGTCTCTACTGGGGACCTTCCTGGAACCACCCAGAAGGAAGGTGTCGACAGCCTCCGTTTCCTGTGAGGACACTGAGGCCGAGGTAGGGATACATAGTCTGGTCTTAGAACAAGGCAGGCAGAGCTGGGACCCGGGCCAGGGCTAGGTCACCCCTTGAGGACGTGGCAACAGCCTTCCTCCACGGCCCGGTGGGACCCTAGCCTGAAGCCAGGAGCCCAGGTGTCTGTACCTCCTCCCTGACCCAGCAGGACCAGGTAACTTCTGCCCACAGAGCACCTGGGGGGCATTTCAGCTCTGCCACTCACCATGGGGTGACTCCACGGAGCCCCTGAACCTGTGTGGCTCCATGTCTTCAGCTGCAACAGGAGCCAACCCAGCCTGGGGGCAGTGGGTGTCACAACGGCTGCCAGTCAGATGTGAAAGTGGCTGTGCCTCTCCCTCATGTCTGCCCTCGGGTTAACTCAGGAAGCCCCCGTCCCTGGCTGGCCAGGAGCCCGCCTCACCCCATAGCTATCCCTCAGCTGGATAAACAGCACGACGTCACTGTTATGCCGGCATCAGGCTGACTGCTGTGGAGCTGCCCTCTTGGACTGTGGCTTCGCGTGGCTGACCTAATGTGGCCGCTGTCCTCATCACAGACCGCGCCTGAATCCTTACTCAGAAGTGTCGCCCGCCCCAGGAGTGAGGGGGGCCGGCACCTTACCCGCAGGGCTGTGGTGAACTGGGCTTCCGCGTTGTCCATGCAGTTGACGGAGACACAGTATAGACCCTGGAAGAAGAAGGTGCTGTCACTCAGGGTGGCCTCTAGGGGGTCCCCAACGAGGGCTCAGATCAGAACCACATGCAGCCTGCCCGGGGCCGACACTGGCTGCATCTGGATGAACACGACAAATGACTCTGCTGAGCCAGCTACAAAAAAGATAACGGGTCTAATAATTCCACCTCCCTAGACCTAAGTCAGCTTGGGACTCCATAGGAAGCTTCTCAGAAAAAGCTCACTGGGAACACTCAGGATCTTGCCTCGGGGGTGGTCATGGGGTTCTTCACTGGGAATGTTCCGGATCCTGACCGAGGTGGTTGCGTGATTATTTACTGGGAACATTCCAGATCCTGACTGCCGTGCTGTCACAGGGTTACTCACCAGCAGCGTGTGCAGTTGTGCCGCGTGGTTGGAGAAGAGCCGGGGGGACTGCTGGCACAGCTGGCAGACCTGGGAGATCTGCCGGAAGAGAGCATGCCCGTTGTCACACGGCCTGTGGCCTGGGACCCCACAGCTGGCAGGTGTGCCTGTGCCCTGCCTGCCCAAACTGGGGTACAAAGTCCAGGTGGATGTGCCCATCATAATGGCAAAGTATGGCCCTGACACCATCATGGACGGTGACCCTTGTCCATTACCTGCCTTCCCTGCCCTTCCCAACGTGTGTCTGGGCTGTAAAGCGTTGCTGGCCTACTCAAGGCCCCCATGCCCTCTCAGCAGGGTGGGCACCTGAGGTTATAAACCCTGGGGCAGGACAGAGTATGAGGATCACTGATGGAGGACCCCAAATCCCTGGACACCACGTGCAACGTTCCCTAGGCGTGCCGGCTTTTGGGAAAGGGGCCACTGGCTTTGTACCAGCTTCTCTAATCAGTCACCCCATGCAGGGCTGTGAAGTGCTGAGTGACAGTGAGACAGCACAACACAACGTCCTGCCAACGTGCGGCTGGTGAATTCCCAGTTTCCCGTCTGATACCTCGGAGACCTGGCAAACTCCTTGTGTCTGCACAGCCCCCACTGGCCCTACCTCCTGCAGCGCCGTGGCCTTGTGCCCCGTGACGAGCCGGCACATGATGATGTGCTCCAGAAGGATCACTTGGAAGGAGGACAGGATGGGGCTGCAGTCGAGCACTGCGGAGGAGAGCCGAGGGTGAGCACGCAGGGCAGGAGGCACTGGCCCAGCCCCAGCTCGCCCCCCACCCCTGTCCCTGTCTCCTGCCACAGCAGCCTGGCACCCACCCCGTCATCCTCCTTAGTCCTCACTGTACCCTCAGCTCGAGGGAGCTCATCTCTGTGTCCAGGTGAGGAGACAGCACTGGAGTCAGGGACTGATTGCCAGAGTGTTCTAAGAGTAAGGAATCCATGGATTTGTCTTTGATTCTCACCCCACTAAACACGCAAGAGAGTTTGGATATGGCAGGTTCTAGAAATGTAGAAGTTGCCTTGGATCACAAGACCCTGGACAGCGCCTCAGGCAGCAGTGTGGCTGGGGGACCCCGGGCAGGGCCCCAGCTCCTGGCAGCCCCGAGCAGTTGTCTGCATGTCGGAACCACAGAGCACGGTTCTTTCCCAATCTGGCCACAGAGAAAGAGACACACGGGCCCCTCAGGCTTTGGTCTTCCTCAGTTCTAATGACTTCTCCCCCAGCTGCGCTCCCGAGGGAGCACACCGGCAAATTAACAGGGACACTGAGCCAGCCAGGGATGCTTTGGGCTCTAGGTTTGCGCCAGTCAAAGGTCCCTGGTCCCACAGGATGGATTAAGTAGGTGAGTGGGTGGAAAGAACCTGTGACCTCCAAAGGACCTGCTGTCAGTCAGTGAGAGCTGAGTTCCAATCACAGCCTCCCCTGAGCGCATCCCCGTCACCGTATGGATAATAGCTGGCAAAAGCGGCCACCACTTGCTTCACCTGAGCACCTGGTTTGCCGCAGGGCCCTGGCCCCCGACCCCATGCCTGGCCTGCTGTGCTCTGACAACGGCCACTGGCATCCACCAACTAGGGATGAAGAGATCTCCCCCAGGCAGGGACTGCTCCAGTGTTGTGGTCAGTCAGGGTCATTCAGCCCCAGCACAGGCAGCGTCTGGTCGGGCTGCCCACCAGGGGCGCTGTGGCCACACAGCCGCCGGACACTTACTCTTGAGCTTCTCCAGCTGCATGAGGGCCTTGTCGGTGTACTTCTGCGCCTTCTCCAGGTAGCCGGCCTGCATGGAGTGCATCACGGTCACCTGGTGACAAGTCAGACGGCAGTGAGTACTGGGGCCCTTTTTCCACCTGCCCACCCTGGCCTCAGGCCCCAGCAGGGACGCACCAGGTAGACAAGCACACACATGTGCTCCTTGGGCAGCCAGTGGAAGAGGTCGGCGGGGTTGCTGGGCAGGATCTCATCGTCGTGCAGCGTGGAGATGGTCTGGATGCACTGCTGCAGCTGCTTCAGGCACGGCTTCACGCTCTTCACCTGCGGGGCGGGGCACCCTCGCCTGAGTGCCCGCTCCCGCCCTGCGGCTCCCCACCAGCAGCCAGGGCCCTCAGGAGGAGGCCAGGCCCGACCCAGCCACCCCTCTGCCCTTCCTGCTGGGAGTGTCCACCCTCCCCTCCTGCCATATCCGTCTCCTGGGAGAGGGATCCACCCCCCCCCACCCCATCCCCATGCTCTCAGGGCACAGGGCAGGGCCAGGCGAATCGTCCCAACACCAAGGCCCAAGAGAGGTCTGCCTACAGACCCTGCTGGAGCTGCACTTGGCCTTCGTGCAGCCAGACCCCAAGAGGGCAGGAGTAGGAGTAGGCTGGGACACCTCAAGGGTGGGAAGTGGCCCAGGAGTCCCAGAGGTGCCATGGCTAATACAGACTGGCCTGTCTGCACCGAGAAGCCTTGCCCTGAGGCCCCAAGGGACATCTCTGCAGCCCCAGCACCCCATGAGAACAGGTGGCTGCAGTTTGCTCTGCGTTCCTACATGCTGAGCTGGTGCTTGCCCTAAGGGGCAAAGGTGGGTGTGGGTGGGAGAACTGAGGAAGCCCCTTGCCAAGAGGCCCACACAGCGCTTTCCAGGCCCTCGCTGCCACTGGACTCTACCAATGACTGGCCCACTGGGAGGGGGGTGGAGCTGAGGGGGACAAACAGCCCCACCCTGCAAAGGGCCGAGATGGTCACACAAACACAAGGACAAGGTGTTCGAACACAGCTGCTCCTCACCCACAAGGGGTTACGGAGTCCAGTCTCAGGACATGGCTGGTCATGTCTGTCCCTACCTACTCAACCTCACAGCTAGGGGGCTGTGAAGACACTGCTTGAGCACCTGCTATGTGCCAGGCACCACCCCCAAACCTGCATGGTTTATTCTCTTGGATTGTCTGAGCACTGGAGGCCTTGGAGGCTTCGGGTGTTCGTGCACTGAGCACCTGTGTGTGGGGCCACACGTCACTACTTCTAGGGTGAGGGCAGGGCACTGGGACAGACCCAGCTTCCAGAGACAAGAATATCTGGCAAGTGTATACCAGAGCAGGGTGGGGCGTGTGTGTGTTGGGGCGGAATGACAGCCCTGCCATGTGAGGAGAGGCGATGACAGAGCAGACCTCTTGCCCAGAGGCCCAGCGTCCACGTGCCGCCTGTGCCTGCACGCCACCCTCTAGCAGCCCTCCTGTGAGAGGCACCACGCACCTGCCCCGCATCCAGGTAGTGGGTCACCTGCAGCACCAGGAAGAAGACGCGCAGTGACTCCTTCTGGATGGGGTTCCCCTGCCAGTTCTCCACGATCTGTCCACAGAGGGTCAGCAGTGGGTGGACCTCTTGCAACTTGCGCTCCATCAGCAGCAACTGGGGAGGGAGGGGTGCATCAGCTGGGCCGTGGGGCTGGTGGGAGCCCCTCCTGGGAGCACAGGGCCACCTGCCCACCTGCCCACCTGCCCACCTGCCTTGGGCGTGCCACCCCTGCCCCAGGGGGCAAAGCCAGACTGAAATCCCAGCCCCAGCAGCTCCAAACCAGGTTCCTGCCTCAGCACAAATCTAAGCAGAACTCATGGTGGCCCCAGCCCCATCTCCACAATACCTGCAGGCACCTAGCCATCCCGCCCAGCCTCGACTTACCATCCCCTTGCTGAGGAGGAACAGCGCTCTGGAAAACAGAGACAGGGAGTCAGGTCTGAGAAGGCCCCGGAACCTCCCAGGCTAACTGTCGCTAATGTGCCATCTCAGGGGAGGGTTAAATGGATGACAGGAACAGTACCCAATGAGGTTTGTTTTATTTACGAGACTGCTTTATTTTGTCTTATTCTGTCATTTACTTTTCTTGCATGATTTAGACACACTAGTGTGGTTCAAACGCCCAGAAGACACAGCACTCAGAAGGCCGCGTTCCAGGTGGGGTGGAGGACGGCACACAGCTCTGACCTCGGTCCTGCTGACACGGCAGACGTGGGCTCGGTGTCAGCAGCCACACTGCGCCGGGGAAAGTGGCAGACGCGGGCCCACCTGCCCTTCACTGCCTGGTCTGTGAACTGGGCTGAGCCTCCTCGGGGTCCTCTCAGGGTAAAGGGGACGCAGTTGGGAAGCCCCAGGCACATCAGCAGCCTCACTTCTAGTCACCTCCTCCACCCTCAGGAGACATCTAGAGTCTCGCACTTTCTGAAGTAGCATGTGCCCCTGTCCTTGGCAAGAAAAATAATACAATAATATCAAGGAAAGTTTAGAAAACAGTAAAAGTAACAGCGGAGGGAAGTGGGGTGGCCCTGGCCCACCTCAGCCCCGGAGGTGTGCAGTATGCTGCTGGTGGGGCTGTGGGGACCCTGCCTTCAGGAGCAGCTGTAATTGTGCAGTGCCAAATTTTGGGGAGCCCCCAGTTTTTTCAACATTGAGTCCTTTCCTCTGCCGTCCTTTGCAGAGCACCTGTATGCTGTGGCCGACACCCTACCAAGTAGGCGCTGTTCTCCCCATTTTACAGGTGAGGAGACCAAGGCAGAGAGGTCAAGTCTACACAGCATTTGAGGGATAGAGCAGGGACACACGCTGAGCAGCTTGGCTCCCCTGCCTGTGCTCCAGGCCGCGGTGCCGTTCCCTGTCATTAGCTCATGGCATGAACACTCAGGGATCTACCCACCCATCTTCTGCTTCTTGAAATCTAAGGGAGGAGACATCACATCAAGGTTCCCATATGTTGTCTCACGAAAAATGCACTTGCTTAGAGGCCCTGGTCACTGGTCAGAGGCCCTGAGCCAGGAGTTCTGCAGGCGCCGATCTTCGGCTGCCCTGCACAGACCACACGTCCGCTCTAGGCTGGCTGCCCACAGCGGCCTGTCTGGGAAACACACAGGGGAGTAGGCAGGGTGGACAAGCAACAGCTCTGCCCCACCCCCCCGGCAGCATTCTAGGGACAAGGACACCCTTTGGGGAGCTGTCAGGAGTTGCGTGGTGCCCCATGGGCACTCACAGTCTAGAGCTCAGAGGGGGACTGAGAACAGAGTTGGGGGCTGCTGTGTCTTGACAACTCCATGGTACAAGCTCACTCTGATGGACAGGGGGCCGGTCCCAGAGCACTCTCACTCAAGCCAGGAAGGCCCTTTGTGGGAACTTTCTAGAATCCCAACACACAAAGTAAGAGTGCTGCTGCCTGGAGCCT
The DNA here is from genome assembly GCF_041146395.1 of Eulemur rufifrons. Taxonomy (NCBI): domain Eukaryota; kingdom Metazoa; phylum Chordata; class Mammalia; order Primates; family Lemuridae; genus Eulemur; species Eulemur rufifrons. The sequence continues at coordinate 6,756,666 of NC_090984.1, read as the reverse complement.
ACCTGCTACAGAGGATTCCTCTATGTTGGGGGGGAAGAGACAGAGAGGAGGCCCTCGCAGAGGGCACACAAGGAGCACAAGAGCTTCCTGACCTCTAACCCCAGGGTACCAGTCTCCAGACAGTTTAAGCAGCTTCGTGCATAACACGAACCCATGTCTCTTCTGCTACACAAATGCCAGCCTACTCTGCCTCCTGTTATGCACTAACAAGCTCCTTGGCTCCCCTGAGCGGGTGGACACTGAAGTGGCCTACGGTCAGTGCCATGCATGACCCACACCAGTGAGGACACATCTGTGAGATCAAGCCCAACAGCCGAGCAAATGAGACCAGCACTTTTTATTGCAAAGATGCTAGAAATGAGCAGGGCCCATGGTGTGGAGCGTGCCGGCTGGCCTTCACCCTTAAGAACTTGACTCACAAACATTTTACTTTATGAACCAGTGGTGCAAAATGCTTCCCGGTGCAGCTTTAATCTCCATGCCTCTCGTTATGTGTGAGGGTGGTCATCTTACCACGCTGCAATGCTGATTCTGTTTGCTGTCCCAGATTAAGAGAGCAGGGGGGGAGGGGGAGCCGCTGCCTACCGTGTGTACTCGGATCCCACCACCCGGGCGTACTCGGCCCCCACGCCCAGGAGGTCGCAGGCTGACACCAGGTCCTTCTCAAGTGTGTGCAGTTGCTAAAAAGGAGAGAGAGCAATGACCTTCGCTGCCAAACCCCTCAGTTTTACAGAGCCTGGCCTGGCTGCTTTGTTAGCAAGTTCAACCAAACCTCCCCACAAATCAACAAATTGCCTTAGTGTTAGTTTTGAGCTAAATTAACCAGATTATCTCATCAACGTTAATTGCTTTGGATACAGAGCTCCAGACTGCCTACAGTATATACAGCGTCTAAACTTAATGGTACCTAGAGTACACATTGTCTAAACTTAATGGTGCATAGAACCAGAACCAGCAGTTAATGTTCACTGCGCACAGATTCCACCCCTGCCTCCCTCCTCCCGGGCTGTGCCCACGGCTGTTTGAGCGCTTCCTAGGTGACCTGTGGGGTTGAGTCACTGGGGGCATCTCCAGGGCCCACAAGGAGGGACTGACTCCCTCAGGGGTAAGTGTCTAGTGAGTTTCAAATCCAGAAGCCCTAACAGGCTGAAAGGGGGGCAAGCACCTGGCTTGACCCTGGAAGGCAAACCTGTGGCACAAGCACACGACCCACCATCTCTGTGACCTGGGGCAGGTGACTCACTGCCTGGTCTGCTCCCTCCTCTGCCAATGGGCACAAGCGTGTGTGGGACGATTAAAGGAGCCAGTGTGTACAAGCGGGGCCTAAGCGGGCCTCAGGGGAGAAGGGCCTTGGGAGCCCTGGCTGCTGGGTGAGCTTTTCCCATTAGGGCACTTTCCCAGCCAGACTCTCCTGGGGTGAAGGACTCTGTGGAGGACACTCCCAATCCAGGGTCCACATGCTGCCTGCCTAGGTGGGTGACAGGGCTGTGTCATGGGGATGGCCTGGAGGGCAGGCTGGGTCTGGGACTAGAGAGTCTGGGGGCCAGCCAGAGAAGGGACAGCTGAGGGTACCCAGTCACGGGGAGGTACGGCAGAGCCCAGGACAGAAGAGGTGCCCACACGATGATGCCTGTGGCTCTGCCACTGCAACCAGGAATGCCCAGCCTAGAAAATCACCCCTTCCCCCAACTGAGCATCTTGGAGGGCAGGGACTGGGGCACCAACTACATCTGGGGAGCTAAAGGGAGCTGGAAGGGGAACCGTGTGGATCCAGGATGAGGCTGTGCCCCAGTAGCCCCCGAAATTGGGGGTCTGGGAAACAAGGCTTGACTTGGGCATTTGTTGCCCAAAGGCAGCCCCTTGGAATCTCAGTGCAGCTCTTACAAAAACACAGCAGGCCTCTGGTAGGAAATGCTCCCTGGATTTCAATAAGCACAGGCCAAAAGGAGCAGCCAGGAGGGGTGTGAGCACCATGCCCTGTGACGGTCCCCAGGGAGACAGGCACTCCCACTGATCACCCCTGGGTGCTGCCGAGAGCTGGGCCTGAGTGGGGGTGCTGCTGAGGACAGACGCTAGAGGAGGCGTGTGAGCAGGTTAAAGGAACACCCCCATATCCCCACCGCTCAGTGTGGCAGCTCAAGGGGGCCTGTGTATCTCAGACTCTGCTGTTACTTGCACTTGGGGTGTGTGTGCCCCAGGGTCAGGGCCCCTCCCTGGCCCCTGAGGGCATGTCTGGGCCACAGCACTCACCGCGAGCTGGAAGAGCAGGCGGCAGTGCCAGTACGGGGTCTGCTGAGAGATCTGGATCGCCTTCCGCAGCAATGGCTTTGCTGCATCTACAGAATTCTGAAAGGAATCGTCACATTTGAGGAAGGGAATAAAAAAAAAAAAAAAAAACAAGTCGGCAATCAAGCTGGGTTCCTTAGCAGCAGCTGCAGTGCCAGAAGGCAGTTCCTGTTCATGCTTACCAAAGGATTTTTTTGGATTGCCAATTAAGTTTATTAAAAGCAAGAAAGATATTTTATTGGGCTCACTAGCTGGGAAGTTTTTGCGCCACTCTTAAAATAACTTCCCATTCAACTAAACTGAAAGTAGCTTCAGTTCAAAATCCTTAACAAATTGGAAGCAGGTTCCCAAATCTGTGTTCTCAGACTAGAGAGAGGCAGCAGGGGTGTGAAACACACCTCCCTCCCGCTCAGCTACCTTAGGGTGTCACGGTTCTAAGCAGAGGAAGGCAAATTTTCAGGTACAACTGAAATCAGAAACCGGATTAAGAAGGCAAACTGTACGGACTTGTTAGGCTAGGAACGAGGCTGCCTTTCCCACCAGTCTTCAGCAGAAAAAGAATCTGCCAGCCCTTGTTAGCATGTGATTGCCCCAACGCTGGGGTGTAAGACATAGGAAAGTAATTTGAAGAGTTAAAAGCCAGAGTGGATTTCAGCTCTCCGGAGCCGCCGTTTGCCACCGTGTCTTAGCGACAGGGAGAGGCACTTTGCTTTCAGAAACCTTAATGCGTTCTTACCTCTTGACAATATAATTCAGATAACAGACTTGCTGCTTCAAATTTAACATCTTCAAACTGTGGGATCTAATGACATCCAGTTAAGGAAGTGCAGAGACTGCAAGAAAAGGTCAGTTTAAAAGGCTACAGCTCGGGGCTCCTAGGCTGTAGACGTCTGCCAGGCAGCGTGTCCCTGCCTGCCTTGAAATTCCAAGTTCTCACATCCCGCAGGGAACTCTGAGCTTGTCACAGGGCGGGGCTAGGAGCTGGATGCTGGGGTGTGAAGGGAAGACAACAGTAGCACAGCGTCCAGGCCAAGCTGCTGGCCTCAAAGGCAGCTGAATGAGTATTCTCTAAGCGACCTGAGGGGCAAACCCTACACTCTCTGGTTATTACAACATGAGATGGGATTCAAGTTTCTAAGACATTCTTGTTATTCAAACGGAGGATTCCTTAAAGGGAACAGCACCAACAAGAAAAGGATACTTGCTGTGATATTAACCACTGAAAGAGAAAGAAAAAAGGATTAATTCTCAAGCAGACACTTGGCATCTGGTTATGACTGGCTTTGGGGTTTGCACAGGTTCTCCTGTTACCACAGGCTGCCCAGTGTCCAGTTAAGTGGGAAGGTGGCCTGCTCGGCCTGAGAGGGTGGGCTCGCTTTTCCTCCAAGCCAGCAAGGGGAACAGAAGCCACAGAGTGCCTGGCAGGTGCTTGGGGAAGAGGGGACACCCCCTTCTGTCACAGAGGAGAGGCTGGTGCTCTGAAGTCAGACCCTACCTGCCGGTGGCCGGGAACTGATTCAGGGGGAAGGAGCAGAGAGGTTCCTGGCCCCACCGAGGCCCCCATGTACCACAATGAAGTAGGGCTGACTGTCAGGCAAAGCATTACACAAGGGATCAGTTATGACCAGACAGTGGGTCTCAGGGGTCATTCCTTCATGAAGAAGTGACAAGTAACAGCAGCGTGGAAATGAGCAAAGTGAGCCTCACAAAGAGGAGGTTGAGAAGCGCTGGGATGACACGGAAGACATGTGCCAAGAATGTAGTTCAGACAGTAACAGGATCCAACTCGGGGACCACCATGCCCCAGGTTCCATGTTCCAAAAGGCTCCTGGGCTAGTCCACCACACCAGCCCCGGTCAGACCACCTAAGGACCAAGCACACATGCCTAATGCCGCCCCTGCCAGGTACCACAGACGTTCACAGAGCAACTGATGCCTGCCAAGAGCCTTGGCGGTTGCTGGACGGTGGATCTGTAGCTGAAGAGAAGACCCCAGCTCCCTGTGCTCTGCAGGAGAACAGCATGGGATGGGGACACCAGGGGCTGGGCCTTGAAAGGAAGTGAAGGGGGATTCCCCAGGCAAAGGGGGAGCAGGAGGTGCTCCAGGCAAAGAACCCATGAAAAAGGCACAGAGGTCCAGGGAGGTGAGGCTAGAAGGCCCGACAAGTCTCTGTGTTATTCACATGGCAACAGTGGCCACAGTCCTTATCCCCAGCTGTGGGTTAGAATGTCCCTGATGTCACCCCTGGAGCCTGATCCAGTCAGGGGCAGAAAAGGACAGCGCCTGACCAAATCTGAGTTTTAAGACCTTCCTGGATGCAGCAAAAAGAATGAAGAGAGGGAGGAGCCAGCGAGGCCTGGGGGGCCAGCAGGTGGGGGTGAGGGCCGGGGCAGGAGATGCCTCTGAGGTGAGCAGCGGCTGGGGAGACATGGAGCTGTGTCTGAAACCAAAGCCCATAAGACACAGGCGGGCCCGGAGGGACAGCTTTGGGAGCCAGAGCCAGAGCACAGGCTCCTGACTCATGCGTGCACACATGCACGTGCACCGAGGCTGAGCAGTCCTGGCAAGAGGTGCTTTGCAGCCAGCCCAAGTGTCTGCCTCCACTGGTGCCCTCCCAAGGCCTCCCTCGTGGCAGGGACAGGAGGGGCTGGGGGCTTTCAGCGGGGCAGGGCAAGGGCCTGCCGCCAGGAGTGTGGCTCTAGAGTCAAGGCTCCTCAGTTGGAGGCCATGTTTGGGGGAACAGCAGGAACATGTGTGATGCTGATGGAGAAGAAGTTGGGGTGCTTTCCACAGAAGCCGCTGCTCCCCACAGACCAGCAAGAGAAGTGGCCCACAGCACCAAGAGAAGCTCCAGAGGGCCACCGACTGGAAGGGATGCCTGGTGACAGAGGAAAAAGGCGACACGTGGAAGAGGTTGAGGAGATGAGCTAGAGCTGGGCTGAGGCCCCACCCAACCCTGAGATCCACGTCCGGTGCCTCGTGCTTCTGTGATTCGGTCACCACGGGGTAGGCAAGGCCCCCACATGGAAGGGGAGCCCTTCAGAGAGTCCAGGGTGGATAAATGGCATGCTGCCATGTACGAGAAGCAGACACCCAGCCTGGGGACCAAGATGTAAACCTGGCACTCACAGCTGAGCTTCTGAGTCAGGCCTGGACGCGCCTTGACCTGTGATAACGCCGGCCCCATTTCTGTGTGTCACTGCACCCAGCAGAGGCAAGCAAGGAGCTGAGACAAGAGGTGAATCCCCCCAATCCCATGTGGGCAGACAAGCCTTCCTTTCAGGTCTGTGGGCCAGGGACGCTCTCCCCTGCCATCAAGGCCCACTCCCAGTTTGGAGCTGAGGACAGTCCACACAGGCATGTCTGTGGCAGATGGACCTAGAAGGAATGCAGCCAATTGCTTGCTGCCTGGGGAGGGCCCTACCACACCCACTGCAAAGCTTCAGCCTGTGTCGCTGAGCTCAGGCCTGCATGGGCCCGCCAGTGTCTCCTCATAACAGCAGCTTTTTGTCCCTTCTCCTTTTGGGACTTTTGTGTGGCTATTCAGTAGACAGTTGGGCTGGACCTAATTTCCTCTGACCCACTGACACCTCTGCTTTATAAGCCAGATGTGTCTGCCGACAACCAGCTTCCCTCTCTGCCAGCTCCTCTGTGTTCTGACAGGAGGGCCGGATAAAGAGAATCCCACCTCTCCCCTGGGGAAGGAGGGGCTCTCGGCGACTACCAGTGAGCTGGGAAGTAACTTGCCCAAAGGCTCAAGACTCGAACATTCTCTTCTTCTGGAAGGCCTTGTAGGCTGGCATCAGTGGGTGTCGGAAGGACTGACTGGGGGCCTGAGAACTGGGTTCAAAATGCGGATCCACTATGAGACTTAGCAATACTCCAAAGCTTGCGAGAAGCTGGATCCTAGCACTCTCTAACATCCATTTCCCAGGGCCACTGACCTACTGCCTTTCTCTGGTACATGGGGAGTGGCCCCTCGCTTTAAATACATACAAAGAGGATATGCCACAATGTGCGCCTCTAAGTTGTGTTTCCAGTACCTTCAATAAGTTGACACATGGTAGGTACTCGGGAAACATTTGTCATGTGAACAATGGTTTTATCCATTGGATAAGGAAGAGTTTACCTCGCATCGCCAGGAAATCGAGGCTTCCTTATGTGCAAATGGCCACAGAAGTGAGGTTGTGCCTTTCAGACACAAAGCTCTCATTCCCAAACAGCATCAGATTTCTTGCTGTCTTCAAATGTCACTGCTTTTTGACCAGGGCATCAGCATCAGTGACGCCTTGACAATCTGCATGACGACACTTGTTCCTAAGGGGGGGGCTGGGCTGAGTGTCACTTCCCCAGAACCGCCAGTCTGATGCCAACCAAACAACTTCATTTTTGTACCTTTGTAAAACTTTTAACATAAATTTGCAAATCAGAAATATACAGGAACCAGAAATTATATCCATCTCACAAATAAAGTATGTAGAATATCCTATCCAAGGTTGCTAGGTCATTGCTATGATTTTTACTGTGTAATGTTAAAAGGTATCTTTTATGTCTCCTTCCTCATGATGGGAAAGAGGCCAAAGTGAGAGTCCCCCTCACCCCCGGGTGCCCTGCAGGGAGCAGGGCAGGGATAAGAACATCCTTGCCAGAAGCGGCTGGTGTTGCCTCGGGGCTCTCCGGGTAAGCCAGTTGGTGGTGGGGTGGGGGGCTGTTGCTGCAGGGCCAACAGGTGCCACGTGGGGTGGAAGGGCCCAGGTCAGCACACCTCTGGTGCCTGCAGGATATAGTCCAAGGCTGAAAGTGTTTCGAGGCTTCTTATTTCTCGAAACCAAGTAACTTTTTTTTTTAAATCAGTTTTTTTTTAAGCCACCACAATATGTAGAAATAGTTACTGACTACAACTCCCCTGGGATAGAAGAAGGAAGCAAACCATTTAGGAGCCTCCCTTGCCTCTTCCTGGTGTGTTAACGTGGCTACGTACATCCTCCTGTAGTACCCAGTGTGGTTACCAGCAAGTTGGAAATGGGCCTTACCCTGTGGGTTTGTTGAGGATCCAGTGAGACCTTGCCCTGAGAAGCACCAATGCAGGGCCTGGCATACAGAAGGCACCAACGATATCACCATAATTCACAAGCAGGAACGGGAATGATTGGGGTGGGAGGGGAGGGGAGACCAGTTGGTAGAACCATGAGGTGACAGTTCCTTAACAGATCTCACGTCCTGAAGTCAGACGTGAATCAGAGAGAGAGAGCAAAGGAAATGGAATCGAAAATAGGAGGGGGCACAGATTGCTCCTCCATGAAAGTGAAATGACCAGTTCTGCAGTCTCCCTGCTGATGGCATTTAACAGGACACAGCCACGATCCTGAAAGATGAGAGAACTGCCACGGCTGTGCCTGATGAGCAGCGGCTCAAAACCGAGCCCTGCTGGGCCTTGAGAAGACAAAGGGAGGCATTTCATCACTCGCTGGGAAAGCAAACCTTAGACACCCAGGCTAAACCTGTAAGCAGAATTAATAAGCATCTGACCGGCACAGTCTGGAACTGCTTTCTAAGTCAGATGAGCAAAACCACCATCAGAAAGCAGCCCCGTTCTAGATACACACAGAAAAGCACACACGGCATTGACATGGATATGCAGTGAGTAAAGAGCATTGTTCAAAGAACAACCACCTGCATTACAGAAAATAACAAACAGTTTCTTCTAGAGAAGTGGTATTATTCCTCTGTGCCTTTCAAATCAGGAAAATCTAAAAATGATGATGCACTTTCCAGGCCAAGAGATAAAAGGGACTATGTGATCAAAAGTAAGAAAGTTAAGGGGGAAATGGATATACAGGCACATTCTCCTGATGCCACAGCAGATGGAGAAATGACTGAACTGGATCTGTCTGCTTGAAAGACAGGTGCAGGGCCAGGCGTGGTAGCTCACACTTGTAATCCTAGCACTCTGGGAGGCTGAGGTGAGAGGATGGCTTGAGGTCAGGAGTTTGAGACCAGCCTGAGCAAGAATGAGACCTCATCTCCACTAAAAACAGAAAGAAATTAGCTGGAAAACTAAAAATATATACAAAAAAATTAACTGGGCATGGTGGCGCATGCCTGTAGTCCCAGCTACTCGGGAGGCTGAGGCAGGAGGATCACTTGAGCCCAGGAGTTTGAGGTCGTCGTGAGCTAGGCTGACGCCACGGCACTCTAGCCCGGGAAACAGAATGAGACTCTGTCTCAAAATAAATAAATAAATAAAATAACAGCAGAGAGCCTGATCAAGGAGAAAATAGTTACAAAATACTTCAGAGATAGTTTCTTACCTTAAAAAAATTTTTTGTTATTCTGGGTTAGCTTCCTGAAAAGAAACTAAAACCTTACTAGCCATTTGCTTTTCGGAACTAGAAATAAGCAACCCAATTCTGAGAGGAAAAACATATCATGATTCTATAATGAATGGCTCTGGGAAAGGAAAGAATAAAAGTTGATAGTTGTCTGATTGGGAAAAATGTTAAGATTTCAAGAGTGAAGACTATTAAAGATAGCATGCTTGTGCTGTAACACAACAGGAAATCATAGGCTGGGCATGGTGGCTCATGCCTGTAATCCCAGCACTTTAGGGAGGCTGAGACGGGAGGATCACTTGATGTCTGGAGTTTGAGACCAGCCCGGGCAACATAGCAAGACCCCATCTCTACCAAAAATAAAAAATTAGCTGGGTGTGGTGGTGTGTGCCTGTAGTGGCAGCTACTCAGGAGGTTGAGGCAGGAGGATTGCCCTGGGCAACAGAGAGAAACCCTGTCTCCGGAAAAAAAAAAAAAAAAAAAAAAAAAAACCAGAAATGACAAATGATTACAGAAGGAAAAACAGCATGGAAAACAATGTTACTTTAACTGAAATCCAGACACATTCCCAGCTGGGGATGCAACCAACAGAAAGAAAGGAATTTCCAGGCATAAAACAGAAGGGGCCATGTGACTCAATGGAAGACCCCACAAGATTCAGAGTTCCATTAAATAGAGTGAAGGCACTTCACAAGGATAAGGATTTAAATGATGGGCCCAAAAGCCAAGTGGTTAAGGGACCAATTTAAGACATGACTGCTTCCCCTAGACAGGGCCGAGTGGGCAGAACATGAAAATACACACAGTGACTATTAACCACTGCTAGAAACAGTCAAGAGACAAGAGAAGAGAGGTGGTGGGATTTGTTGTTAATCAAGAGACAGGAGAGTTCCAGAACTAGCATGACTATTGGAGATGCTGGGCAGTCACAGCCTTCAGTGCCCAGTCAATGAAGCCTGGTGCCGCCTTTGATCTCAGCCTTATCACTGCCCTGGAAAGGCCCTGATACTGACTGCCTGTCCCCAATAGCTTGCCAAGTCCTTGCCATTGACTTGATGCCCTGAGCGATTCTCTGGGCTCCCTACCCTACCCATTCAGGCCTCTGCTCAAATGTCACTCCCACAAATAGAGACTCCCTCACTACCCCTGCCAAAAATAGCTCCACCTCCACTCCAACCCTTCTCCCTGGCTCATAGTTTTCATGGTTCTTACATTGCTGCCTAACCTCTCACTATATACTTATCATTTGTCTCCTTACTTAAAACATAAGCTTTAAGTGTTGTAGTCATCACTGATCCCCAGCACCTAGAACAGGGCTTGGCACCCGACATGACCTGAACAAATTACCTGCTGAATGAATGAAAGAAAGAAAACTTCACCAAAACAATAATGATATATTGTCTTGGCATGTAACCTGGCAATCACTGAGCCTGGGTTTGGGCCCAGTTTTGTTAATAACTTGCTGTGTCACCTTGGGCAAATCACTTCACCTCTCTGGGCCCATACTGCCTCGCTTCTGAAACAAGGAAGTTGATCAAGTGAGGACTAAAGTTGCCTTCCAACTTTAGTCTGCAAAACAAAGATCTGATCTCCTACTGCAGGCAACTTATTAGCGGAAGGTGGGCTTGGATTTACCGCAGATCAATGAGTTTTAAAAATCTGAGTTGATTCTTTTCAAGAACTCTCTCCTTTAAGCAGAACAGAACTGGGTAAATGGCAAAAGAGAAGCCAGGGTCCCACAGGAGCAGAGTTGCTGTGAGAAGAAACGACTCCACGGCCAGAAAGTTTTAACGGGCAGAATGACAGTCACTTTCCTCGTTCTTTGTTGCCCCAAGATGTCACCAGTCAGACTGAGGGGAAGGGAGGGGCTCGTTCTGAAGAGGATGGACCAGTGGAAGGTGGAAGGAAGACAAGTCACAAGTGGACAGGGGGAAAGCAGGAGCTGTGAGGTCACCTCTCACTGAGCAATTGGTCCCAGAATCCAGACCCCTTGTTTTGCCTCTTCGCAGAAACTCAAATGACCAATTCCAGGCTCTGGGCCTCCTCACGTGACCGCAAATGTCTAGTTCCAGACTCTGGGTCTTGGCTTCCCACCCACGACACCGGGCATTATGGATGGCACAAAACCTTCCAGACAGCCCGAGTACCACACTTACCGGCCCGAGGAGGGGCATGCCCTCCTGGGTTTGCTGAGAGACAGGACTTCAGACTCCCGGGGGATGCCCGGACTTGCACCTCAACTCTCCCCTACCCCAAGTCACTTTAGGTGCGGGCATTCAGGCCAATGCTCCTCAGCAACCGATCTGAGGGTGTCCCCACTGCCACCAACGGGTGGGATCCTCCTAAAATCCTGACGATTTGGGGACTCTGTTGCTCCTGAGAAGAGACAACTCTCGGAGTACGGTGAGGGGGGCGGTCCTGGAGCCCTGTCTGTCACCAGAAACTGGAAATAAGGTGGGGGGCGAGGCCCTCCGGCACTCTGAGAGGCTGGAGGCTTTGGGGTCCAGCGGAGGCGGACGAGGGTCCTATTACTCTTGAGAAATCGCACCCCTGGGTCCCCAGATGCCGCAACGCCCGCCGGGTCGCGGCCCGTCAGCCCAATCTTTGCAAGGAGCCCACGCCTCCTCCCTCGCGGCCCGGCCCGCGCTCACCGCCTTCTCCAGGTGGCTGCGCGCCTGCTCGCTGTTCTTGGTGTGGTGGTAGAGCACAGAGCCCAGCTGCAGGTGCGTGCGGGCCTCGATGCGCTGAGGCGGCTTGAAGGGGAACACGGCCTGCAGGCAGTGCACGCACAGGCGGATCTTGGGCGGACTGGAAGTGCGGAAGTGCTCGGCGAAGCCCAGAAGAGCCAGGTACCACGACTCGGCCGCCTCGGCCTGCGCTGCCTGGGCCGCAGCCGCTTGGGCCGCTGCAGCCGCCTGAGCCGCCATTACGGCCTCCACAACAACAAGCAGCCACCACAGGGAGGCGGAAGCAAGCGCGCGGGGCGGGGCTGGGCGCTTCCCCCCAGCTCTCGCGAGAGCTACTGCACAAAGCATCCTGGACCATGTAGTTAGCATTTGGGGTGGCCGCCGCTCTGGGAAGGTGTGAGGAAGGGCGACGCCCTTGGGTCATCGGAACTGAGACTTAGACATCGCCGAATAGACTGAGGCTTGCGTTCCTGGAGGGACGACCGTAGGTGTCCCAGAGTTGCAGGGCGTGGCTGGCCAACGCGGACTACATCTCCCATCGGGACAGGCGCACTATAACAGGCCCCCCTTAGGTGGCGCCGGAGCATTATGGGATTGGATGAGTCTCAAGATGGACAACCGGGATGTTGCAGGTAACAGCCACCGCCACCCCTCGAGCGCCCGCCTGGGTGTTTGGGGCTACGTGTCGCCGCTTCGCCCGCCCGTCGGTCCTGCTCCGACCCGCGGATCCCTGGCCTTAGCCCCTGGGCAGCGCAAAGCGGCGGCTTCTGTACCTCCCCGTCTCCCCAGTCCCCAGACCCCAGACCCAGGTTGCTGGCCGCCCCTGCCTGATTTGCTAAGGACGCACCGTTTTCGTGAAGGCTGCCACCCGGCTCGGCCTTGCGCCCCGTTTCTGAAATAGCCGCCTTCAGGGCTGCTCCAAGCTCCTCTTCCCGATACAGTGGCAACCTTGGGCTGTCCTGCACCCCTGTCTTCGTAGCAGCTGCGGTGTGGCCTGTGTCCCGCTTTCTGGAAAAGGTGCTTTTCCGAAGTGCTCTGAGGCTCTCTTTTCACACTTTCCCACGTCTTTTACCCCGCTTCCCACAAGCATTGCACTTCCTACTCCCCCGGAATGGGATGCATTCATCCATTCATCAGATATTTAGGATGTGCTCACTGTGTGCCAGGCACCCTGCTGGGCTCAGGGGATGCAGCAGTGATCAAAACAGGGCCCTGCCTTCCTGAAGGTTAATTTCTGCGGGGATGTCGGGGATGTCGGTGCACCAAAGAGCAAATATTTACAAAGCGTGAGTTGTGATGATGTGAGGCAGTGGGTGGAGACTGCTGATATTGGATGATCAGGGGAGGTCTTTTCAAGCAGAAGACATTTGAAATGAGAAGATGCCAGCTGTGGGAAGGCTTGAAGGGCTAAGCCTTTCATATAGAGCATGGACAGCAAGTGCAAAGGCCCTGGGTTGGGATAGGCTTGTCCTTTGAAGAATGCCAAAGGTGAAGCAGAACTGAGAGGGGAACCATCTCTGACAGGCCCTTGAAAAATCAACTTCCAGAATTTGGATTTTTTTCTGAATTTCATGGGGAACCTTTGAGTTCTTTATCTTCAATGCTACCACCCTAGTCTGAAGAAGGCATCATCATTGCTTGAGCCAGCGAGCCTCCTGGGTCTCCTTGATTGCTGTGTACTCTCTGGGCAGAATGATCACCCAGTAGCCAGTATGATCTTAAAAAGACCCACTGGATCTTGTCATTCCACAGCCTAATATTCCCCCGTCACTTCCCAAAGCCCTTAAAGTAAAACCTAGATGCCCCATCCTGCCCCACCTCTGCCCATCACTGGAGCAGTCCACTCAGGCCATGCTGCACCTTTGCTATTCCTCAGATGTACCAGGCTTCTTCCTGCCTTGGCCTTTGTATCTGCTCCTTTCTGTGCCCAGATCATTCCCCATTTGGTTTATTCATGATGCTGGCTGCTTATCCTCTGGTTCTAGCTTAAATGTCCCCTCTTCTGTTTATTTTCTGGCTGCCCTACCAGTATAGGCACTCTAATTTATTACTCTTTCTGAGCCTTTTTTGATTTCTAGCAGAGCTATTATCACATTTTGCAGTTACTTTTTTGTTATGGGTCCACTGTCTCCCAGCCAGAAGCGAGTCCCACTTGGGCAGAGGCCTGGACTCTCTTATTTAGCACCTAGTACAGCTCCTGGGCCATAGCAGGCATTCTGTGTTTTCTGAATAAATGACAAAATGGACATATGAATCAATGTGAATGTCGGTTGCTCTCTGGCTTGCCACAGCCTCTTGGGGTGTTTGTGGCGTAAAGATGATTTCTGATGTGCTTCTTTTCCCTCCCCAGGGAAGGCTAACCGGTGGTTTGGGGTTGCTCCTCCCAAATCTGGAAAAATAAACATGAACATCCTTCACCAGGAAGAACTCATTGCTCAGAAGAAACGGGAAATTGAAGCCAAAATGGAGCAGAAAGCCAAGCAGAATCAGGTGGCCAGCCCTCAGCCCCCGCATCCTGGCGCGTAAGTGCCTCCTGGGGCCTGGATTGGGGGCTTAGCAGGTCACCAGCAGGGGGTTTTGCTTGTGAGAGCAGTCGGCATGTACTTGTTCCCAGCCACAGCCCAATGATCCAGGGCATGACACAGGTGCCCTCAGGAGGCTCAGTGTGGCAGGAGAGAAATGAGGGATGTGTGGGAGCCAAGAGGACGGCCAGCCAACTTGTTCACTCGGCAGTTATTTATTGCCAACTTGCTGTGGGGCAGGGGTAGGAGTGTAGCAGAGTAAAAACCCAGATTCCATCTCTGCCATTATGGGGCTCACAGTCTAGTAGCAAAGGGTGCCACTCCCACCCCAGAACTGCTGGAGGATAACATGAGGCAGTATGTTCCCAGGCACAGTGGCCACCATAAGGGCACAGAGAGGCTTTGCATCCTGGAAGCCTAGGTAGAGCTGGCCTGTTGAGGAAGCAGGGACAGGCCTGCCTGGCAGAGGGCAGGAAGAGAGAGCCCCTGTGTATTGGGGCAGCCTGAGCCGCTCTACAAAGGGGCTGTCCTGAAGCGAGGTGGGTGGTAGCTCAGGCAGGGTTTCCCACTTGCCAGTCCTGAGAAATACCGAGGGCAGCAAAGGTTTGAGCAGAGGGTGGTAGCATGATTGGGGTAACAAGATCCAAGCATTTCAGGCAGGAAGTTGATAGTCAGAGAGGCAGGCCCCTTCCTCTGGGGTCTCAAGTGTGACCATATTAACCGTCTCCAAAGCTCTGTCCCAGCTCCTGCGTTTTCTAAGAGACTGTGGCTTCTCCTTGAGGGCAGGACTTAGCAGTTATTCCTGATGAATTCGGGGCCCGGCACAGGGCATTCACCTCCAAGGTACTTAGGAATGTGGGGCCTGGGGTTGAGTGTCTGCTCGTGGGCTTGTGAGAGGACTTGCAGAAAACCTTCAAGTCACCTGAAGACAATCATTTGGCTGTCTTCCCTTCCCATGTCTTCGCCTTGTTTCATGAAGTTCTGATGAATTTCATATCCTGCTTTTTTTATTTTTTAAATGTAATAGAGAGGCGGTCTCACTCTTGCTCAGGCTGGTCCTGAACTCCTGAGCTCAAGTGATCCTCTCTCCCTGGGCTCCCAGAATGCTAGGATTACAGGTGTGAGCCACTGCACCTGGCCCAAATCTTGCTTTTAACCCCACTTTTAAAAAAATTATTTTAAAAAACATTGTGGTAAAAACACGTAACAAATTTTACCATCTTAACCATTTTTAAGTTTATAGTTCAGTGGTAGTAAACGCATTTATAATGTGCAGCCATCACCACCATCTATTTCCAGAACTCTTTTTTCATCTTGTAAAACTGAAACTCTGCATCCATTAAATACTAACTTGCCATTCCCCTCTCCCCCCACTCCCTGGCGCCCACCATTCTACTTTCTGTCTCTAATTTTGACAACTCTAGGGACCTCACATAAGTGGAATCCTACAGTATTTGTCTTCTGTGACTGGCTTATTTTACTTAGCTAATATCCTCAAGTTTCATCTATGTAGAAATGTGTCAGAAATTCTTTCGTGTTTAAAGTTGAGTAACATTCTATTGTCTGGATAGACCACATTTTGCTTATCCATTCTTCTGTGGGTGGACACTCGTTGCTTCCATGTTTTAGCTATTGTCAATAATGCTACTGCCCACCCCACTATTTATTTATTTATTTATGAATGAATGAATGAGATGGGGTCTCTAACCCAGGCTGCAGTGCAGTGGCTTGATCACAGCTCACTGCACCCTTAAACTCATGGGCTCAAGTGATTCCTCTGCCTTAGGCTTCCAAGTAGCTAGGATTACAGGCACATGCCACGACACCCAGCTAATTTTTTCTTATTTTTTGTAGAGTTGGGGTCTTGCTATGTTGCCCAGGCTGGTCTCCAGCTCCTGGCCTCAATAATCCTTCCACCTCATCCTTCCAAAGTGCTCGTATTACAGGCAAAAGCCACTGCACCTGGCCTTGTTATCAGTGGTTTTCTCAAGTGGGGGTCATTTGTTGCCTCTCTGTAGCCTGACTGTGTTTTCTTGTCTTTCCTTGTCCCTACCTCCTTCCTGTCCCTCCTGAGGAAGGTGCACATGATATTGAAGACAGGGCCCAGGGCGGGGACTGAGGGGTCCCCAGAGGGCCCTGCTTTTTAATATCAAGACTGGTTTATCAGCAGAATCTTCTTTCTCGTATAAAATAACTTTTACTGCTTTGTTTTTTAACTTTAAAGATAATATGTTTACGTGGTAGGAAATCTGGGAAACAGAGGAGAGGAAAATAGAAAACCAGGTTGGGCGTGGTGGCTCACACCTGTAATCCCAGCACTTTGGGAAGCCAAGTTGGGAAGATTGCTTGAGGCCAGGAGTTCGAGACCAGCCTGGACAATATAGTGAGACCTCATTTCCGCAAAAAATTTTAAAAATTAGCCTAGCATGGTGGTGTGCTTGTCGTCCCAGCTACTCGGAAGGGTGAGATGGGAAGATCCCTTGAGCCCGGGAGTTTGAGGTTACACTGAGCTATGATTGTGCCACTGCACTCTATCTAGCCTGAGCAACAGAAGGAGACCCTGTCTCTAAAGAAAACAAAAAAGAAAAAAAGAAAAACCAAAATCACTCATAAGTTAGCAACCCAGAGACGAGTGCTGGTTGCACGTTGGTGTGTTTTTCTGACAAATGTATTTTGAGCTGGGTGTGGATTGGCCTGGGCAATGTAGCAAGACCCTGCCTCTACCACAATTTATTTTGACTTAAGTAGGACCACACTGTAGATATTGCTTTATGTCTTGCCTTTTTGTTCTTCCTTTAACATTGTATTTGATTGCTTTGTCTAAAATGTTAACTTTTCAGGGCTGTCCTGTCTTCCGTGTGGTTGGCCCATAATTTAACCAGTCTCTTGCTGACTCTTTAGGTAGTTGCCATTTTTAGCTCATGAAAACAGATGCCTAGGAGGATAAAACTTAAAGGAAAAAATCTAGACCTGTGGGCTCTGTGAATTTTTCCCAGTTATTGTGTGCATCCATATTGTACAACGTCATGCTGTTTTAGAAAGCAGTGGGGGGAATTTCTTTTCTTTCTTTTCTTTTCTTTCTTTTTTTTTTTTTTTGAGAAAGGGTCTCGCTCTGTCACCTGAGCTAGAGTGCAGTGGTATCATCATAGTTCACTGCAGCCTCCAACTCCTGGGCTGAAGAGATCCTCCCGCCTTAGCCTCTGGAGTAGCTGGGACTATAGGTGCGTGCCACCACGCCCAGCTAAGTGTTATTTTTTGTAGAGATGAGGTCTCGCTGTTGACCAGGCTGTTTGCAGACTCCTCTGGGCTCAAGCGATCCTCCTGCCTCGCCCTGCCAAAGTGCTGGGATTAGAGGCATGAGCCACCAAACCTGGCCCTATAGGAGGAATTTCTTTTTTTTTTTTTTTGAGACAGAGTCTCGCTTTGTTGCCCGGGCTACAGTGAGTGCCGTGGCATCAGCCTAGCTCACAGCAACCTCAAACTCCTGGGCTTAAGCAATCCTACTGCCTCAGCCTCCCAAGTAGCTGGGACTACAGGCATGTGCCACCATGCCTGGCTAATTTTTTCTATATATATTTTAGTTGGCCAGATAATTTCTTTCTATTTTTAGTAGAGACGGAGTCTCGCTGTTGGTCAGGCTGGGGGGAGGAATTTCTGAGATTGGGTCAGGGTGGTATGTTTCGAGGTGGTATGTTTCGGAGCCTTTTCCGCTTTCCTTTCTGTATTTCCGTTTTTCTGCATTTCCATTTGTTCCACCATGAGCCTCTATTACTTTCATGACAGGAGAAAAATAAATTTGAATTAAACATATTTAGGCCTCTGGGTGTGCTTTTGTGTTGATTTGTTAAAAATAGATTTTTTTTAAAAAGTTAAACATACTCTTTGCAAAAAAAAAAAGAGGGAGAGAGTAAAATATGAAGTTCCCCCACCAAGGGATTGCTTTGGATGTTTTCCTGTGAACATGAGGTGCCCACAGAAGTGCTCGCTGCTTCTGGCTTGGAGCTGTGGTCCCGCGTGGGTAAAGACACACAGGCCCTGCCTGGGAGAGCTTTAAAGTCTAGCAGGAAGACAAACATAGGTTGCTGCTTCGGTAACAAATCGGTAATTAACTAACAAGGTAGGATAGATGCTGTGCAGGGGATAGCAAGAACCATCTTGTCAGGGGGCCATTTGGACCTGGAGGGTCAGTATTCAGGCAGAGAGAATCTAAGTATATGTGGTATTGCTGGTGTCAGCACAAAACTGTTCCCAGCTTACTACGCTGACGCCTGCTCTGTGCACTTGGTAGTAGTTCCCAGACATCTTTGGGGCCAGTTTTGGATCCTAGGCAAGAACACCAGGTGGGTGTGGAGCCGTGATGGGCAGGGCATCTGCCTCTCCACTAGCTGTCTCACCCCCTCCGTCCTCTGTCTTGGTTCTAGAATTGCAAACGCACACAATTCTTCCTGTGTTTCCAACAAGTTTGCCAACGATGGTAGCTTCTTGCAGCAGTTTCTAAAGTTGCAGAAGGCACAGACAAGCACAGGTGAGTGTAGCCACACCCTTCCCTTGCGCTGCCCTTGCATAGCCTGCTGGGGATCGCTGGGTACATTGGAAGTGACAGGTCCCACCTTATTTTTTGTAGAGACGAGGTCTCACTGTTGCCCACCCCTCCCACCCTGAGCTGGTTGAGCACTCTCATTCTGCCCATCCCCTTACCAAATACCGAGAGGGCAAGCGCAGACCCCTCCCTCATGGTGCTTACCCCGCAGAAGCAGAGGCAGACAAGACACATTTCAGTCCAGGGGATCGGGGCCATGATGGAGCCCTCCTCAGGGCTGTGGGACCCCTCCGAGTGGGTAGGTGAGGGTGAGTCCAACTTGGGGAGAGGGGAGGATGTGGGGGAAGTGTCTCCAAGCAGGGTCAGCCTGAGCCCACCAGCAGGGCAGAGCAGGCTTTCTGCAGACTGCATCTGCACGGGCGCCAGGCTGGCCTGAGACACCCAAGCTGCGTCACAGGACAGCAGGTTCCAAGGCCTTCTGTGGTGGAAGTGCAGGCTGGGCAGGTGGTTTATCACAGGGGCACTCGAATTTATCAAGAGCCACGATTGTGCCAGGGAACGCAGACACTCGGCGCCTGCCACGTCCCAGGTGCTGTACAGGCGGCAGTGCCTGTCCTCTCGCCGAGTCCTCGAGAGGGACGTTCGTCCCTGCCTAAATGTGTTTCTCTCTGAAAGACACTTGACAGTGCACATGGCATTGTCTCCACTCCAAATGTATAGCTATGACATTTGTCATTTATATTTATCTTTTTTATTTAATAACGAAAAACACCACAGGAAGCTGAAGTCCTTCTCTTCCCCCCTTTCTTACAGAAACCACTGTCAACAAATTGTTGTTTTCTGACAGCCCTGTTGTCCTCCTCTCACTTGAGGAGCAGGTGGCATTGTTTCATTTTTTTTTTTTTTTTTTTTTTTTGAGACAGAGTCTCACTCTGTTGCCCGGGCTAGAGTGAGTGCCGTGGCGTCAGCCTAGTTCACAGCAACCTCAAACTCCTGGGCTTAAGCGATCCTCCTGCCTCAGCCTCCCGAGTAGCTGGGACTACAGGCATGCGCCACCATGCCCGGCTAATTTTTTTTATATATGTATATATTAGTTGTCCATATAATTTCTTTCTATTTTTAGTAGAGACGGGGTCTCACTCTTGCTCAGGCTGGTCTCGAACTCCTGACCTCGAGCGATCCACCCGCCTCGGCCTCCCAGAGTGCTAGGATTACAGGCGTGAGCCACCGCGCCCGGCCACATTGTTTCAGATGTTTGACCATTTGCACAGATGATGGCATACTATGCATTTTTTGTTTTGTTCTACACCTTTTTTTTTCTCCACTTGACATGATATTTTTTAGATCTAGATGATACACGTAAATCTCCTTTGTTGAATTCAACTTTCATAAGCAGCTGGTTATCCTATCCCTCTTTCCATTGAGGAAACTGAGGCTTAGAAAGATGAAGCCGTAAGTGCAGAGCTAGCTTGCGGCACAACCCGTGGGGCCCCAGTCCCGCTGTCGGGGCAGGGAGCTGGCCTTTTCACGATGCTGCTCCCCGCTGGACCAACAGGCACCACTCCCATCAGCACCCACCTGGCATCTAGCTGGGGGCGCTCCCACACTACGTGTGGGTTCTTGGGGAGACTTGGGCCTGGCTTAGAGTGGCTGTTCTCCAGGTCTTCTGGACCTGGCTCCGCTGTCAGCAACCTAGGGGAGTCCCCAGCCCTCCCCACTGGGTAGCAACCCTCGTGCAAGGATTGGGACCCCTGTCTAGGTCGGGGCAGCCTGGCTCACAGACACAGTGGGACACACCAGGTGTGGGAATCACCAACCAAGGGAAGGTGGTCTGTGTCAGTGGCTGTGTGGTTTAAGTGCGTTGTTGCTATAACGGACATTGCTGGTGAGATAGGTGGTCTTCAGCCTTCATCGGGTTTCCTAGGGAACAGCTAGGAAGAGTTAAACCAAGGCCAGATTCATCCACACAGAGTGAGGAAGGGTGGTTTGAGTCCTTTGCCTGCCAGGTGTCAGGCCGAGAACATCCCACAGGCTGGCTCTGGCCAGGCAGCCTCGCCACAGACCATCAAGGGAATAGTTGTAAGGCAGGATTGGAGGGCCCAGGTCTTATCCAGAAGACCTGACATGTTGTCAGGCTGTGGATGCAGCACGGTTGAGGTGCCTACGGAGCCCCAGGCTTGTCCTGTGTGGCTATGGGACCATAATTCATTCCTCTCCGAGCTTCTGTGTCACCACCTGTACGAGGAGGGTTGCCTTGTCTCTGAGCGCTGGAAGCCAAGGACCCAGGCCCCCGGGGCCCACAGCACTTGGGTTTGGTGGGAAACAGGGAGATGCAGCCAGCAGACCCTGAGGGCCTGTATCCTTCTTTCCATCCCAGATACACCCCCCAGCGCAGCCAGCGCCCCTCCCAGCACGCCCGCCCCCAGCACCGGGAAGAGGCCCTTCCTCATCAGCAAGCGGACGGGCCTGGGGCTGGGCAGCACGCTGGGCCAGGTGAAGAACTACTCACACGCCAAGCAGCTGCCCGTGGCACACCGCCCAAGCGTCTTCCAGTCCCCCGACGAGGATGAGGAGGAGGACTATGAGCAGTGGCTAGAGATCAAAGGTGAGTTGCGAGGGGTACTACCCCTCCTTCCACCAGCTGATCCCCGGTCAGTGGGGCAAGCACAGCTGGGGTGTGGAGCACCTGGGGTTGAGGTTGGGGCCACCAGGCCTTGGGGCTCAGCCTTGGGCCCCCTGAGTTGAGGAGAACAAAGGAGGGTGCTGGGAGGGGCCTGGGAAGCAGCCTCAGGAAGGTCCCCAGGAACGTCACCAGGCATCAGAGCATGGCCTCCATCCTGGGAGCAGCGGGAGCCCTGGTCCACTCAGGTGGCTCATCCCTAGCCCGGGCGTGGGCGTGTGGCCCCTCTCAGGGAGCGTTCACTCAGGAAGGGCAGCCTTGTGTCCCTTCTTGTTCGCCAGGAGGGGAGGAGCGTCTAAGGCTCCCCTGCCTGGGCAAACACCCCCAGGCCCCTGAGGCTCCAGAGCGCCACTCCTCACTGTGGGTGACGTGTCCCCACCAGTGTAGGCCAGAGTCATGAGCCACAGGTTGGAGGGCTCTCACTCCTGCCCCGGGGAAGGACAGGCCTGGCGTCAGGGGAGCTTGTCCAGTCCCTGAGGCGTAGGAGGGTGAAGGCGGGGTGGCGGTGGCAGCTCTCCTAGCGAGTCCAGCCCCGTCCACATTTAGAATGAAACTATGACACCTGAGCCACGTGGAGGGCTAGACGGCACAGTCACGTCACCCTGACAGCAAGGACAGACTGAAGTGACCGTGTAGTTGTGCTGTGACAGCTTTGAGACCTCTAGTTCTGAATGAGGGTGCCAGCTTCTGGCTCTGTCTGTGCAGATCAGGGGCCAGAATGGAGCTGGGGAGGGTCCTTTCCTTAGGAGGTGCTGCTGGGAACCACTGCTTTACACGGGGTTGTGGCCCGCGAGGCCTGTTACGGCCTGCTGTCCACGTGGCCTCGGTGACGCACCTGTTCTGTAAACAGCGGCCAGGTTGGAATTGTTGCTGGGAACATGGGAGGAGGGTGAGGCCGGGGAAAGGTGGGTGTGGGATGCCCCTGGTGTCTCACAAGGCCCTCCTCGGGCCACATTTCCTCCTGACACCCTGTGCTTCCCAGGAGCCCAGGCAACAAGGGGAATACAGCTAGCCGCAGGTCTGGCATCTTAGCCTGGTTGCCAGGCACTGGCTGACAGTGGGAAATTCCTCCTGCAAGTCTCATAAAAGCTACGTGATCCATATAGTGGGTGACAGACTCGCAGGCTCAGAGACAGGCCAGTGAAAAATGCAAAAGCAAGTTCCACGTGGCTTGAAGAGGAGGCTAATCCATATATAAAAATATATTTTTATAGCTCTGTTCACTGAAAAGGCCCCGAGATAATGATTAAGCCCGTTGCAGTGAACATCCCTAGCGCCCAGATGGTGGTCTGGAGACACAGTTTCTCACTAACGGGAACCAGGACTTCTTGGAGAAATGGCTGGCTCTGGGTCGGGGCAGGAAGTGTATGAGATGATCCTGGAGCGCCCTGTCCCAGCAGATGGCAAGGAGGCCATCAGAGACTTCCTGGGGTCATGTCCAAAGCTCTCAGGAGCGAGCTTGAAGAGGCTCCACCGGCCACAGAGCTTCTATGATGACATTAATTGCCATGGATTGAAAACCCACCCAATGTGTTTAAATCAGAGTTCGTAATGATATTTTTAAAAACGAATGTGTCATCTTTGAAGGATGAAAGGGAACTGATGTATTATACCGAAAACTGATAAATAAAGAAAAGAATTAAGCATTCCCCTCCCCAAAAAACCAGAGGAGGCTGGATGTGTTTTCCACTGGGTTCCCGCCTGGGGCCCACCACGGCCTCACTTCTCTCCTGCCCAGTGTGTCTCACAGAGACAGTTGAGACTGAACCCCCCTCGTCATGGTGTGCTTTGTGCCTGGACCCGGGACGCCCGACAACCTCCTGCATCTCACGCTCTTCTCCCCCAACCCCTGTCGTTGTGGTCCGTAGAGAGAGTGTGCCTATTGACTGTGGGGTGTGTGAGTTGAACCCCAGTACTGACAGCCTCCTTAAAGTTTCACCCCCAGAGGGAGCCGAGACTCGGAAAGTGATAGAGAAATTGGCCCGCTTTGTGGCAGAAGGAGGCCCCGAGTTAGAAAAAGTAGCTATGGAGGACTACAAGGATAACCCTGCGTTTTCGTAAGTATCTCCGGGGGCGGGAAGGCCTCAGCCGTTTAACCTGTAGCTGCACGGCCGTACGTGCGGGTGTGCTTGTGAACTCGTCGTGAGCAGGGCTGGGTGTTTGCACTCACGCACCGGACGCTGTCCCAGGTGCTCTCTGATGCACCCCAGAGGTGGCAAGGGGCTCCCGTGGGGCATGGAGACTTGCTCTCGGGTCCTGTCTGGTGTCTCTGCTTGCAAGCCTGCTTTTGCACGACAGAAGCCCCTCGGTTGCATCCGCCGCAGACGCTCATCTTCCCCTGTCTTTTGCAAACTTCCCCCTCTGCAGATTTTTGCATGATAAGAATAGCAGGGAATTCCTCTACTACAGAAAGAAGGTGGCTGAGATAAGAAAGGAAGCACAGAAGTCGCAGGCAGCCTCTCAGAAAGGTAGGTGGACAGCGGGGGCAGGGAGTTCTGGGGGAGGCATGCAGATATACCATGCCCCCATGTGGAATCGGGGGGTTCCTGGAGGCCACAGTGGGATGGGGTGGGTTGGGGGGGGCACCGTAGCCGAGGCTTGTGCCCTCCCAGGCAGCTGGGGTCACCTTGGAGATGGGGCCGTCACTGCCCTCTCTCCAGTGCTCTGAGGACTGGATGAAGTCTGAGTGACAGGCCTCACACGTGGGGTGCGTGGGTGCTCTGGGAGCATTAAAGTCCCATTCGGGAGATCAACTCCTTGCATGTAAACAGGGCACATTTGCTTGTTGGTTCCTTGTTATTTTAACAAGCATTAATGAGCCCCAGCTTCACACTGGGCACTAAAGACACAGCTAACTGAGTGTAGTGCCTGACCCTAGGGGAGGAGGGCCGAGGGACAGACACAGCTGGGGAGATGCTGGCCGGTCTGCAGCTGGAATGACGTAAAATCCCAGCCAAGCGATGGTGGGCGTTGGCCACAGAACGTGCATAGGCCACAGAACTCTGTTCATTGTGTCACCTACAACCCTTTGCCCGAACCTCTCCCCGGGAGAGGAGGGCCACTCGTGCCCCCTTGTGACGGACAGGAATAACCCCCAGCAGAAAAACTCAGGCAGAGGCTCCCATCTCCCCTCTTGCCCGGCCCAGACCCGCCCCCACATCCCCATCCCTCCCAGTTCATGTACGAGGCCCACGAGACCGGCCGGGGGGAGGGGCAGGCACGGGGGCTTGAGCTGTGCTGTAATGTAGTGTTAACTCCGGTGTTTGGTCCCAGTGCAGTAATCTGATTCCCGTTTGCCTGTTTCTCTTTGCATCGTTCCTAAACTAAACTCCACTTGTTGCCTGTGGGGTTCTTAGCAGAAATTAGGCTGTTGGGTGTGGTGAGTTGAGCCCAGTACTGACAGCCTGCTTAAAGTTTCACCCCCAGAGGATGAAGAGGCCAAGAACCTTGCAGAAAAGTTGGCCAGGTTCATAGCGGATGGGGGTCCCGAGGTGGAAACTATCGCCCTCCAGAACAACCGCGAGAACCAGGCCTTCAGGTAAGGGGGGCCCGCCAGGGAAGTGACCCAACCCTGGCCACAGCCCCCCTGCAGACGAGGAAATGGGGCCCAGCATGCTTCAGCCACCTGCTGTGGTCCCACAATGAGAAGCTGGCGGGGCCAGGACTCGAGTCTGGAATTTTCTGACCCCTGAGCCCAGCTCTGCCACCCCATAGGTGTTTCCCCAAGCACACGTCAGTACCCTTGGAGGGTCTCTGGGGCCTTTGTGACACAGCAGCCCCTGGCGGGGGGCAGACTGGGCTCTCCGGTGGAAATTCACAGAGCTGTTTATTTCATAAACAACGTCCGCTCTGCTGGGGGAGGCTGGTGGGTGCCTGGGGGCTGTGGATACTGCAGGGCAGTGGCCGGCAGAGTCGTGCTGGGGAGGCAGATACTGAGCACAGCGTGGGGGTGATACCTATGTGCGGACGTTTTCGGCCCCATGTAACCCAAGTCCCGACTCAGTGAGGAGACATCATGGCACTTAGCAGAAAGTACAGAAACAACAGAGTCTGGACTGGTTGGTTCAGCAACTCTCAACGTCACAGGGACGACGGCACGGAGGGTGGGCAGACGTGGCCAGGCCAGGGCCAGGCAGATGGGGGCAGTGGGCAGGCACCAGATGGTGGATCTGATGGAATGTAGGGGCTGGGACAGGGAGAGGGCGCTTTGTGGGGGCTCAGGTGTGTCTAAGTCTGGTACCTGGGTGGCCTGGAGCCCTCACAGGGGCCTTGGAGTATTTGGGTCTGGAGGTCAGGAGGGGGGTCTCCCTGGACGTCTGGAATCCAGGCTTGCCCTGCCAACCATCGAGCTGTCGGATATAACTCTGTGCCACCCAAACCAACGTTGAGTTAATAGTCCGCTCTAAGTCATTGCATCTTTTCTTCGTTTACCTAATTACCGTCATTAATTACGCTGAGCACAGTAAGAAACATAGTTTACTGTCAGCCATTGTAGGTAGACACTGACTGAGGAACGCTATTGCGAGAAAAGTAGATGAGGTTATGGAATTCCGTCCAAGGCCCCAAGCCCAGACGACCCTGCCGGGTCAGAGGCGGTCGGGGCCCAGCAGCTCCAGCCCAGCCTTTCCCCAACATCAGAGCTGAGATGCTATTAGTGCGGGCAGCTCCAGGTTCTCCTGTTTGTCCCTCCTCCTGCCCAGGGGATGTTGTTGATGGATGCCAGCTGGTTAGGTGTGTCTGGGCTGGGGGAGGTTGCCAGGGGTGGGTGCCTGGGGTGGCCAGAGGAGAAGGGGGGACGGGACCTCCAACCCAGGCTTCCCAGTGAGGCCAGAGCCAGACTGGGAAGGAACTGGGAGGGGCAGTCAGGTAGCCAGGCCCCAGCAGGGTGTGCAGGTTTGTACCAAGCAAACTGTTTAATCTGTGGGGTCAGCCGCGAAGCACAGAAATGCCAGATGGACACGTGTGGTTGGCAGTGCCTTCCCTCACCCCCAAATCTAATAGCCACTTCATGTTCCTGTTGCTCAAGGCTCTTTCCTGTCCCTGATTTCCTCACGTGGGCCGGGCACTGCCTGGTGGCTTTGGGAAATAGTTTGTAGCAACTCCGTGGTTGTAAGGAAGCTGGGAAGGCCCGGGCCTTCAACCAGTCACCCCCGACTTCTGAGATGCGTCCCCAGAAATGTTAGATACAGTCTCAGCCATAGTAATGAAAAAATCAGTAGCAAATTGAATGTCCAACCTCAGGGGGCTAAACTGTAAACGCATCTCCCCAGTGGAATTCACAGCCATTGGAAGGCACCCGAGTGATCCAGCAACTGGCATGCTGGCCCTTAGGGGTGAGGGACTGAGTGTGGCTTCACCGTTCTAACGGGAAAGGCTTGTGTTGTTGGGTGAAGTAAGGAATTTTTTTTAAAAAATCAGGTCGCATAAAATAAGATCACAGCTCTGTTCAGATAAACCTGTGCTGATTAAAAGACTGGAAGGAAAGACCCCAAAGTGTTAGCAGTGTCATCCCTGGGTTGAGGGTGGGATTAATCCTACCAGAGGGTAGTCCCCTGCACGTGATGTGCACCCAAGCCCTGTGCTAGGTGGAGGACTCCACCCTCCCTCCACCGCACGGGCCCCCTGTTGGGTGGCCGCTGTTACCCACTCCTAGGTGTGCAGACCCTCAGGGAGGGTCTCTGATGCAGCCTAGAGGCAGTTTGGAGGAGACCCAGCCTGAGCCAGAGGAACCCCCCTTGCCCACCTAACTCAGGCAGGTGCATCCCCCCAGCTTGATTTTAAATCTGTGTCTGAACTCTCCTGGCTATTGAATGTCTTTTTCAAATCTGGCCAACTGCTCCCTTCCCTCTTGAACAGTTCCTTGCTTTTGTGTCACCCAGCCATGCTTGTACCGTGACTCAGGAAAACAAGGAAGTTGCCGCCATCTCCCTGTCTCCCCTCCCCACGCTCCCAAAGTACCAGATGTCAGTGGGGCTGGAGACACAGAGGCTCACGTGGGCACATAGAAGCAGTGGATTCCCTTGCTGCTGTCATTTACAAAAGGAGTGCAAAGCACCCTTGACCCTACACTTTCCTTTTTATTTTATTTATTTATGTTTTTTTAGAGACAGTCTTGCTCTGTTGCCTGGGCTAGAGTATAGCAGTGTCATCATAGCTCACTGCAACCTCAAATTCCTGGGCTCCAGCGATTCTCCTGCCTCACCCTCCTGAGTAGCTGGGACTACAGGCGTGCCACCACGCCCGGCTTATTTTTCTATTAGTAGAAACGGGGTCTTGTTCTTGCTCAGGCTGGCCTCAAGTGATCCTCCTACCTCAGCCCTCCCGGAGTGCTAGGATTACAGGCATGAGCTGCCCGCGCCCGGCCTCCACTCTGCTTTAGTAGCACAACATTGTGCTGTGACTGTCCCTCCAGGTTCATAAGTGCAGGTCTATCTCCTTCTTGTCCAGGATTGCGCAACACGGGCTCTGCACACATTTGGGTCTCTCCCAGCATTTTGCCATTGGAGCTGGGCCTGGACTCTCCCCTCTGGCATGGACCCCAGAGGCAGGACTGTTGGCTCAGGATATATATAGTTTGAGAGATACCAGCAGATGCGGAACCCAGCTCTGGACTCAGTGCCACCTGCTCTGCCCCGAAGCTGCCTGCCCCTAGGTATAGTTGGAACCTAGCTCACGGGTCTCAGTGTCTCTGTTTTGGGTTCATCTACTATTAAGCCTCCTGGGGATGAGTTGGAGAAGCTGTCGGGTTTGGGACAAGTCGGCTATGTCCGTTCTGGTGTCTCCCCACAGTTCAGGATTTTTTCATGTGAAGGCCCTGCTTTTCTTAGGAGTCTGGGGAGGGCCTGAGGGCATCGGCCCCTCTCCCTTCAAAGCAGGGTGATCAATGACAGTGCAGTAGCACCTGGTAAAGACCGGGATGGGGGATTGGAGTGGCCTGCAGCTCAAAGGAAGGGCGTCGTGAGCGCCTGTGGGCACATCACACTGTTCCTCTGCAAGAGGCAGCAGCCACTGAGGCCTAGAAAGCCAGGGGTCATTGTAGAGATCGTGCCCCTGGCCAACCTGGGCGTACAAGGCCTGAGCTGTCCCTGCCTGGAATCAGGGACAGGGACTCAGGCCCCGCTGACAGCGCCCACCCCCCGCCCCAACTCTCCTTTGCAGCTTTCTGTACGAACCCAACAGCCAAGGGTACAAGTACTACCGGCAGAAGCTGGAGGAGTTCCGGAAAGCCAAGACCAGCTCCACGGGCACCCTCACAGCACCCAACCCTGGCCTGAAGCACACATCCCCTCCTGAGGCCCTGTCAGGGTCCTTGCCCCCGGCCACCGCCTGCCCCGTCTCATCCACCCCTGCACCCGCCATCACCCCGTCTCCAGCCGCCCCCGGGAAGCCAGCCTCCACAGCCACTGTGAAGAGGAAGCGGAAGAGCCGGTGGGGGCCTGAAGAGGACAAGGTGGAGCTGCCACCCGCTGAGCTGGTGCAGAAGGACGTGGACGCCTCCCCCTCACCTCTGTCAGGTGGGCTCACCCTTTTAATATGCTGCCGAGTTTGGTTTCCTAGTATTTTATTGAGGATTTTTGCATCTATATTCATAAGGAGTTCGATCTATAGTTTCCCTTTCTTGTAATGTCTTTGTGTCTTGCTTTGGTATCAGAGCAATACTAGCCTCATAGATATATTTGGAAATGTTCTCTCTTCGGGTTTTTGGAAGCATTTTAGAAGAATTGGCGTTATTTCTTCCTTTAAATGTTTGCTAGACTTCACCAGTGAAGCCATCTGATTCTGGGCTTTTCTTTGTTGGGAGGTTTTTGATTACTGATGCGATCTCTTTACTTGGTATAAGTCTATTCAGATTTTTCATTTCTTCTCGAGTTAGTTTTGGTAGTTTGTATGTTTCTAGGAATTTGTCTACTTCTTCTAGGTTATCTAATTTGTTGGTGCACAGTTCTGAGTATTATGGTTTTTATTTATATTTCATTTTTAGTCATCAGTAATAGTAATAGCTCCTTTTTCATTTCTGGTTTTAGTAATTGCGTATTCTCTCATTTTCTCTTAGGCTATCTACATCTTGTCAATTTTGTTGATCTTTTTCTGAAGAACCAACTTTTGGTTTTATTGATTTTTTTTTTTTTTCTCTACTGTATTTCTGCTCCCTATTTCATTTATCTCCACTCTAGTCTTTATTATTTCCTTCCGTTAGTGGCTTCAGTTTGCTTTTTTTCTAGTTCGTTAGAGTGTATAATTGGATTATTGATTTTGGGTCTTATTTCTTAATATATGCATTTATAGCTATAAGTTTTCCTGTTAGCACTGCTTTTGCTGCATTTTATAAGTTTTGGTGTGTTAGGCCAGGCACAGTGGCTCACACCTGTGATATACCACTTTTGGAAGATGAGGTGGGAGGATCACTTGAGGCCAGGAGTTTAAGACCAGCCTGGGCAACATAGCAAGACCCCCATCTCTACAAAAAATTAAAAACAAAATTTTAGCCAGCATCATGGAACACGCCTGTAGTCTCACTTACTCGAGAGGCTGAAACAGGAGGATCGCTTGATCCCAGGTTGGAGGCTATAGTGAGCTATGATGATGCCACTACACTCCAGCCAGGGTGATAAAGCAAGACTCTTTTTCCAAAAAAAAAAAAAAAAAGTTTTGGTATGTTATAATTTCATTTTCATTCATCTCTAAATATATTCTTTTTTTTTTTTTTTTTTGAGACAGAGTCTCACTCTGTTGCTCAGGCTAGAGTGCCGTGGCATCAGCCTAGCTCACAGCAACCTCAAACTCCTGGTCTCAAGCATCCTCCTGCCTCAGCCTTCCGAGTAGCTAGGACTACAGGAATGCACCACCATGCCTGGCTAATTTTTTCTATATGTTTTTAGTGCTCCAGCTAATTTCTTTCTTTTTTTTTTTTTTTTTAGTGGACACGGGGTCTCGCTCTTGCTCAGGGTGGTCTCGAATTCCTGAGCTCAAACGATCCGCCCACCTCGGCCTCCCAGGGTGCTAGGATTACAGGCGTGACCCACCGTGCCCGGCCCATCTTTAAATATATTCTAATTTTCTAATTTCTCTTGTGATTTCATCTTTAATCCATTGGTTGTTAAAGAATGTGTTCTTTGATTTCTACATATTTGTGAATTTTCTAATTTTCCTTGTTACTGATTTCTGGTTTCAGTTCATTGTGATTGGAAAAGATTTGGTATGATTTCGTACTTTTTAAGTGTATTAAAACTTGTCCTGTAGCCTAAATGGTCTATCTTAAAGAATGTTCCATGTGCTCTTGAGAAGGCTATGCATTCTGCTATTGAGTTGTATATTCTGTATACATGTCTGTTAAGTCTAGTTGGTTTATAGTGTTGTTCAGTCCTCTATATCCTTACTGATGTTTTGTCTAGGTGTTCTATCCTTTATTAGAAGTTTGGTATTGAAATCTCCAACTATTATTGTAGGACTGTCTATTTCTCCCTTCAATTCTGTCAATTTTTACTTTATATATTTTGGGGGCTCTGTTGTTAGGTACATATATGTTTACAGTTGTTATATCTTCTTTCTGTGTCAAACCTTTTATCAATATATAATGTTCTTATTTATCTGATAATTTTTTTTGACTTAAGATCTATTTTGTCTGATACTAATATAGCTATCCCAGCTCTCATGGAGAGAGCATGGAACATCTTTTCCCATCCTTTCACTTTCAACCTACAGTCATGTGCTGTATAACAACATTTTGGTTAATGATGGACCACACATATATGATGGTGGTCACATAAAATTATAATACCTTATTTTTACTGTACTTTTTCTCTGTTCAGTTATATATAGGATTTTTTTTTTTTTTTTTTTGAGACAGAGTCTTACTCTGTCACCTGGGCTAGAGTACAGTGGCATCATTATAGCTCACTGCAACCTCAAACTCCTAAGGGACTTTTACTTCTTTATGATTTTCTTGATGATATTTTCTTTAATATCATTTTTATCTCTAGCTTACTTTAAGGATACAGTGCATAATACATATAACTAGGCAACAAACCCTTACAGCATGTTACTGTACTGTACATTGGCAATCCTTCCCATAGACTACTGTGTGCAGTGAGCCTTGAACGTTCTTATGATGCCTTGATCTAGAGGCTTAATTAGAGACATTGTATTTGGAGGCAAGCAGACCACTTTGAACTCTTGGGTTCTGGGTGGCCAAGGGCATTGTCCAATATCAAAAGCATTTTAAAAGGCAGTCCCTTAAACTCAAGCAATCTTCCTGCCTCAACCTCCTGAGTAGCTGGGACTACACGTATGCACCACCACATCCAGCTAATTTTTTCTATGTTTTTTAGAAGAGATGGGGGTCTCGCTTTTGCTCAAGCTGCTCTCGAACTGCTGAGCTCAAGTGATCCTACCTGAGCCTCCCAGAGTGCTAGGATTACAGATGTGAGCCACGGTGCCTGGCCTGTTTAGACATATTTAGACACACAAATACTTACTATTTTGTTACAATTGCCTGTAGTATTCAGAACAGTAACATGCTGTAAAAGTTTATTGCTTAGTTATATGTATGATATACTGTATCCTTAAAGTAAGCTAAAGATAAAAATGTTATTAAAGAAAATATCATTAAGAAAATCCTAAGGAAAAAAAGTATATTTACTGTTCATTACTTGGAAGTGGATCATCATAAAGGTCTTCATCCTCCTGCTGTTCACACTGAGTAGGCTGAGGAGGAGGAGAGGAGGGGTTGGTGTTGCTCTCTCAGGGGTGGCGGAGGCAGAAGAGGTGAAGGAGGTAGAATGGGAGGCAGGAGAGGCAGGTGCACTTGGTGTAACTTTATGGGAATACATTGGAATTTCTGTCTGACTTTCTTGCTTTTTCATTCCTCTAAAAAATATTTTTATATGGTGTTTAGAATGTTGTTTTAGAAAAAGCTGTGAAAGCCATCAAGCTTTCTTCCCCTATTTGCTTTAGTTTCAGTGCCTATATCGTAGAAGGATCCATGTTGTAAAGGAAGTCAAACCAGTCTTGAATAATCAGAGTCCTTCTGCCAGATTGTGTAACGTCAGTTTGTTTTCTGGCACTGCTGCTTCTACGTCGTCTTCCTCATCTGGCACCAGTTCGGAAGCACTCATCTCCGCCAGTCCTCTTCTGTTAATTCCCCTGGTGTGGTGTCTGTTAGCTCTTGAATTTCTCCAAGATCCATGTCTTGAAGCCCTTTATTCCTTGCCTTTTTTGCCATCTCCACAATCTCTTTCATGATTTCCTTGACTGGGTCTGTTATAAATCCTGGGAAGTCACACACAACATCTGGACACAGTTTTCTCCAGCAGGCATTTATTGTTTTGGTCTTGATGGCTTTCATAGCTTCTTCTGTAACAACAGTGGCATCTTCATTGGTATAATCATTCCAGACTTTCACGATGTTCTTTCCAGTGGGGTTCTCTTCCACAGCATTGACAATCCTTCCCATAGACTACGTATTCACTTGGTGAGCCTTGAACGTTCTTATGACGCCTTGATCTAGAGGCTTGATTACAGACAGTGTGTTTGGGCTGGGCACGGTGGCTCACGCCTGTAATCCTAGCACTCTGGGAGGCCGAGGCTGGAGGATCGCTCGAGATCAGGCATTCGAGACCAGCCTGAGCAAGAGCAAGACCCCGTCTCTACTAAAAAATAGAAAGAAATTAACCAGACAACTAAAAATATACAGAAAAATTAGCCGGGCATGGTGGCGCATGCCTGTAGTCCCAGCTACTTGGGAGGCTGAGGGAGGAGGATCACTTGAGCCCAGGAGTTTGAGGTTGCTGTGAGCTGGGCTGACACCACGGCACTCACTCTAGCCCGGGCAACAGAGTGAGACTCTCTGTCTCAAAAAAAAAAAAAAAAAAAAAAATAGAGACTGTGTGTTTGGAGGCGAGTAGACCACTTTGGACTCATGGGTTCTGGGTAGCCAAGGGCATTCATTGTCCAATATCAAAAGAACTTCAAGAGGCAGTCCCTTACTGGCAAGG
Organism: Eulemur rufifrons; assembly: GCF_041146395.1. Taxonomy (NCBI): domain Eukaryota; kingdom Metazoa; phylum Chordata; class Mammalia; order Primates; family Lemuridae; genus Eulemur; species Eulemur rufifrons. The sequence goes on along the minus strand of NC_090984.1, from coordinate 6,723,626 downwards.
ACTTCCCAACTTAAGAGCAATACATTGATGGAACCAATCCGGAAAAAGGGTTCTCACTGTCCAGGCCTCCTTGTTATACAACCAAAAGACTGGCAGCTGGTGTTTAGCTTTTCCCTTCATGGCCCAGGGGTCAGCAGCTTTATAGACGAGGCAGTCCTGATCGTAAACCTAACTGCGTCTGCACGCAGCAGTGGAGTCAGCCTGTCCCACCGGCCTCAGTGCTCACGCTCGCTTTTCTTCCTTACTAACAAATGTCCTTTGCAGCATTTTCTTCCAGCATTTTATCTGCATTAACAACCTATTCAGGCAGATAACTTTTTTTCCTTGATGATTTTCTTAATGGCACCTGGGAACTCATCTGCTGCCTCTCAGTTGGCAGAAGCTGCTTCTCCTGTTATCTTGACATTTTTAAAGCCAAACCTCTTTGTGAAATTATCAAACTATCCTTTGCTGACATTAAATTCGCCAGCTTTAGATCCTTCACCTTCCTTTTGCTTTAAGTTGTCGTATAACAACTTCACCTGTTCTCGAATCATATTAGGATCTATAGGTATGCCTTTCTTACAGCAATCCTGCACCCACATAAAAGCTGCGTTTTCAAAAGGAGATAAAAAGGTATTTTGCAAAAAGTGCAAGGTTTTACACCTGCTGGCATAACTGCAGTGATGGCTTCATGAATTTAGTTTTTTTTTTTTTTTTTAAACAATGGTCCTTATGCCAAATTCATTTATCTTAAAGTGGTGGGGGACTGCAGCTGCAGACCTCAGTCTACATTACATGTCAATCAGTTCAAGTTTATCTTGTAACATCGATTTTCTCTGCTGCTTGGCAGCCCTTCTGGCATCATTAGTGGCGCCTTGTGTCAGTCCCATGATGTTATTCAAGATTTAGGGTATCATACTAAACGCAATGCAAATATGCAAGAACTGCAAGAGATCACTTTTTCTGCCATATGCAGTGTCCTGGAGAGGTGAACTGCTCACACACACAGATGGCTGTGTTACATGGTGTTTTAAGCCGATACTTGAAACAACTTGAGCTCACTACAATACCAACAGGAGGTGGCTACAAAATTATTAGAGTAGTACAGTATATGCTACAGTTAATTTTATGCAGTCATGGTTTAATACCACATCTTTACATTTGTTTACATTTCTCTAAACCAAACGGGGCTGTGTATAGTCTGTGTTCATCAGCTTTGATAAATTTTACCTTTTTATAATAGATTTGTTTTACGGTAGTAAGTGATAAAGTAGACTAGTATCTGTGTATATTTTATGCATTCACAACATAACTTTTTCTTAATTTTTTCAATATTTCTAGGCTACGCAGTTCATATGCACATTTTTTGGAATTGTTGCAAATCTCCAAAATATTTTCCAATATATTGATTGAAAAATACCCATGTATAAGTGGACCCATGCAGTTCACACCTGTGTTATCCAAGGATCAGCTGTACCGTGTAGCCTAGGTGTGTAGGAGGCTATACCCTCTAGATTTGTGTAAGTACGGCCTGTGGTGTTCACATAATGACGCAATTGCCTAAGGATGCGTTTCTTGGAAGGATCCCCTTCATTAAGTGGCTGTATTTGTGTCTTTGGATCTGAATGAAGTGAGTCTCCTGCAAAGAGCACAAGGATGGGTCCTGCTACCTGCCTTAAACCTTAAAGTACTCGGATTCCTTCGCATCAGAGAAAGCTCAGGAAGCACACGATGATAAGCGTAATAATCTCCACAGTTTTGCACAATCACCTGTCACCTGTCCCTCCTTGACAGCAGTTTCAGGGACGGTCAGCGTGTGGCCTGGTCTCTGCTTCCTACAGAAGCCCACAATGGTGGGGGGTGTGGTCTCTCGTTACCACATTCTGCAGACGACAGTCAGTGACGCAGAGCGGCCATCTCATGCCGTCTGGCTCTCCCCTGCACTGGGGGCAGAAACATCTCCCCACCCCAACCCCCAGCTTCACCAAAGCTTGACACACAGGTGCCCGGTGGAGTCAGACTCACCTTGCAGCTTGGCACCATCACCTGCACTTGCAAGATGAGGACGGGACCCCAAGGGAAGGCAGCTCGCCCAGGTCCTGTGGCTGGCCTCTTGGCCCCCTCTGAGGACAGTTTCTCACTCAGTTCTTCCCTGGCCCCAGGAGCTGCAGAGATTCTTGATGGAGGAGAAAAGCTACTGAATGAGGATCTAGTATTTGCTGGGGCTGCAGTGCCTAGGATCAGTTTCCCATGCGAGTGCCAAACCCTAGTGCCAGCTGTCAAGGAGGAGGCGTACATCTGGGTGCTTCTCTGACGCACGCACACCCCAACTCTGAGACACCCAGCTGGACACCCACTAAAGCCTGAGGGTCCTGCCCCAGCTGCCAGCGGGTGAAGAAGCCGCCCCCGTGGTCTAGTGGACAGACCCAGGATCCACAGTCTCAGGCTCAGGTTCAAATCCCACTGGTCCATGTACTCAGGGGTGTCTGGGCAGCCTCACCCACCTGCTGCTCAGACCTCGGCTCCTGTGCCTTCACCACAGGCTCCCCAACCTCGGTGCCCCCACAAACCTAGGAGGGATTAGGGGTACAGTTGTGGGGCCAAGGAGCAACCATGGCCGATTCCCGGAAGGACCCAGCTCTTCTCACGCTCCCAGAGAGGCCTCTGCACCCCCTCTGCCCAGCTTCTCCCCCAGGAACCCACCGCCTAAGGCCCCACCCACCCAGATGGGGCCACTGCAGTATCTCTCCACGGATCAGTATTGCCGGCTCCAGCCAAGTTCCACAGCTGATGCCAAATTAAATGTCAGCTGCTTTGAGGGTGGTTGGCTGCCTCCCCCAAAGGGAGCTGCACAGCTGAGTCTTTCGCCAGACTCCGAATCTGTGTGCCTTTAACGCTGTTGTGTTAGCAACGGGGGTGCCTTCTAGGAGCCGGTGTTTGTGAGCCTGTGCGTGTGCGCACACACACACACACACACACGCCCACGCGCCTGTCTCGGCTCTCATGGCTCTGGCTTTGCAAGGTCCCTGTCCCGTCAGCTGTTAGCCATATGACCCTTAATGAGGCCTGGAGCCTCTGATTCCTGGTGTCCACGTCTGCACTGTGGAGGTGCTTAGAGCCTTCTTGGAAATGTCACCAGGAAATGAAACACAGTGCACGTAACAGAACGCAGCGCAGGTGCCGACAATTGTGACAGGAGGGCCCTACTGTACGGCGGCCCCTGCACCGGGTGCCTGGGGTGTTCTTAACACATGGACTCTGCAGCACACTCCAGAGTGGATCCCAGGGTGCGCGTGTTGGTCGCTGACTGTCCTGTGTCTTCGGTTTCCAGTTCAGGACCTCAAGGGGCTCGGCTACGAGAAGGGGAAGCCTGTGGGTCTGGTGGGTGTCACAGAGCTGTCAGATGCCCAGAAGAAGCAGCTAAAGGAGCAGCAGGAGGTAAGGCCACGGGGCACAGGGGACCGGGGACTGGGGAGTGTCCTCCGCCTCGCTGCAGTGCAGTGGTCACGGATGCGTTCATGTGCTCACCAGGTCGTTGTGTGCAGGCAGAGCCCACCGTTAGCGGCAGGCCCCTAGGCAGGCAGGTGCTGTGCACCGCCCAGCCCCGCTGTCAATGGCACGCCACCTGCCAAGGGTAGCGGGGCCCGGGGCCTCAGGCTGCCTGGGAGGCGCCGCACTAAAGGGCTTATCTGCACAGTGTGGTCCGTGTTTATATTTTCCTTCCACAGTTCCCGCCAGCGTCCGGTTGAGGATGGTCTTGGTTAGCACAGGCACCCTGAGGGATCTGAGGCCGCCTGGTTGGTCTTAGGCCGTGTTGGCGGGAGGGGCCTGGCTCTGCAGGAGGCCCTTTGGCCAGGTGTGTGGCCTCTGCTGCCCATGAGGAGCTTCAGGCTCCTGCCTGTCTGTCCCCCTCCTCCAGGCCTGCAGCCCTGTCACATCACCCTCGACCCTCCCAGGGGTCAGGAGCCCAGACTGCCCTTATTCAGTGGCCAAAGGACCCTCCATGCTCTATGGACACCGGGATGTAAGGAACCCAGGGCATGTCCTAACACAGGACTCAGTGCCTGCTGGAGCTTGCGACAGGGCCCTTGTTCACTGGTGTGTGCCACGCCCACAGATGCAGCAGATGTACGACATGATCATGCAGCACAAGCGGGCGATGCAGGACATGCAGCTGCTGTGGGAGAAGGCGGTGCAGCAGCACCAGCACGGCTACGACAGCGACGAGGAGGTGGACAGTGAGCTGGGCACCTGGGAGCACCAGCTGCGGCGCATGGAGATGGACAAGACGCGGGGTAGGCCGAGGCTTGGAGGCACTGTGGGGCGGGGGGCTTGGGTGGGGTGAGGCCTTGCCCCTGGGGCACTGTGGGCCCAGGCTGTCCCCCTCACCCGTCCAGGAAGGCACCTGGGTCTGGATCCTTCTGTCCTGGTTCAACCCCAGCCTGCCTGCCCTGGCTGTAAGACTCTGTCTGTCTGTGCCTCAGTTTCTTCAGGGATGAAAAGGGGGTAGTGCTGACCTACAGTGGTGGGGAGCTCAATGCACGTTCACTGACATTTGAACGGAAGGCTCGGCAGGGGTTCCTGGGGGAGCAGGGCCTGGGTCGGGGTCGCAGGCCAGCTACCTCCTTCCCTGGAGGCCACAGGCTCCCACTAAGACTCATGCTTGTGCCCTGGGAGCCACCTGGCCTGCTCCCCGCCTTCCATTCCTCCCTCTCACCTCCCCTGCTCCCCGGGCAGAATGGGCCGAGCAGCTGACGAAGATGGGCCGGGGCAAGCACTTCATCGGAGACTTCCTGCCTCCGGATGAGCTGGAGAAGTTCATGGAGACCTTCAAGGCCCTGAAGGTGAGCAGGAAGGGCCCCAGCCCCGGCTCCTCCTGTAGCCACTGTGCCCTGTGGGCACCTGAAGTGGCCTCGGGTACCCCCCACGCACAGCAGGAGCCGGGCCCTCTTGCTGCGGGAGGCATCTGTTTATGACAGACGCCGTCTGTGCAGGGAATTAGCAAATAGCAGGCCAGCTGCCGCTTCAGAAACATTTCCTGAGGTTGTGGGGGGGAATTCTGCTTCTAGTGGAGCCAATTAAGTGCAGTTTACAGGCAAAGTGTTTTTCTGGTGGAAGCCCCCACAGACTAGCCTCTCCAGAATGAGGGCTTAACGCGCTGCCCCTGCTGCTGCCGGGCTTCTGGGGAGAGATGGCTGATGTGGTACATCCCCTGTGGGCTCTTTTTTTTTTTTTTTTTTTTATAAAACTGTTTTATATCCCATAACCTCATCTGACAAGGTGGTAACCTCCCTGATCGCATCTGTACGACAAAGTCCTCTCAAAACACGAACATAGGGCTTTTCATTGCCAATGAACCCTCATTGTATCCCATGGTCTATAAGGCCTGTGGAATGCATCGTCTTGCCCCTTTTGACTTGGCCACCAGGGAACTCGGTGCTAAGTCTGGTGCTGAGGCCCTGGGGACCCCTGAGAAGAACAAGGAGCTTGGTCTGTTCTTGAGGACTCTGACCTGGAGGGAGGGAGGCAGATGGGTGGTGGGGAGGGGTCACATCTGTGGGCTGGAGCTGTGGCCCAGGGACAGCTACAGCCCTGGTGGGTGACAGCAGCCTCCTTGCCCTTCAGGAGGGCCGTGAGCCCGACTACTCAGAGTACAAGGAATTCAAGCTGACTGTGGAGAACATTGGCTACCAGATGCTGATGAAGATGGGCTGGAAGGAGGGCGAGGGGCTGGGCTCGGAGGGCCAGGGCATCAAGAACCCGGTCAACAAGTGAGTGCGGCCAAACTCTGGGGGGAGTCACAGGCTCCCCTGCCACTTCCCTGCCCCCACCCGGTTATGTTATACCTTTTTCCTTGTGGGCTCTTCCTGGGTGTTCACGGCACCCCAGCGCACACCCCTCATCAGACACAAGCCAGCGGTGCAGGAGGCTCTGGGGGCCTGGTCCTCCCCAGCCCTGGGTCAGGCCCTCCTGGGGCCTGCTGGCTTCACCTGCCTTGTGAAGGTCTTATTTGAATTCCCCATGAGCAGGAAACCAGTTCCAGAAACTCTCCCAGATGTGACCCCTGGCTCTGAGTGCTGTACCCACCCCACCCCACCCCCTGGGCTGCTGCACCACCTTTGAGGCTGGCCTTGAGCAGCACACACCTATAGCTGTGCTAACCTACACTGTGGGCTTCTTCCCTTGCGGGACCCTGGGGGCTGGGCCACCCTGGGCTCTTCCCTCCTCTCTTGATGCAAGCTTGTCGCTGCCCAGATGTTCCCCAGGCCCCCAGGGTTGAGCTCCAGGAGGGGCCTCCCTGCCTGAAGTCCAGGCCCTGCATCCCCCTTCCCACTGGCAGCAGCCCAGTCCCCTGCTCACACTGCCCTGTCCCCTCCCTGCAGGGGCACCACCACGGTGGACGGCGCCGGCTTCGGCATTGACCGGCCGGCCGAACTCTCCAAGGAAGACGATGAGTACGAGGCCTTCCGCAAAAGGATGATGCTGGCCTACCGTTTCCGGCCCAACCCCCTGGTGCGTGAGCCCTGTTCCCCCACTGCCACTTCCAGCTGGGTTGCCCTGATTTCTCAGTTGCCAGTAGTGGGTGGTGGTAGTAACAGAAGGGTCCCTTCCTTCCCTAGCTCAGCTAGGCCAGGTCTCACCTGCCACTCTGCCTGCATTCAAGCCCCTCTCCAGTCCCCCAAGCCTGTCCCTGGAGTGTGAGCTCAGCTGCCCCTGGAAGGTTCTGGACAGCAGGAACTACTGTCTCTTTTTAGCTTTAACCCCTCCCCTTTTTATGTTTTTTGCCTCCCATAGAACAATCCCAGGCGGCCTTACTACTGAGTGTTCTGAAGAAACACCCCAACTGACCTACCGACCGACCGTCCCTGGACTGTGGAATGTTCCGGCCTGCATTTCTGCCGACCCCTCCTGTTGTCACAAGTGTCATGCTGTGTATTAAAGTCCCAGTGCTCACCCACTGCAGCAACCTGGTCCTGCCATCGGCAGCAACCCCTCCAGTTCCTTGGCAGCGGGGCTGGGCCGGGCCGGGCCCCGGTCGGGGCAGGATGCTGTCTCGAAGGCTCCCCGGCGCCTGAAGAATCCTAGAGCACTATCCGGCCTCTTGTCTGCCTGGGGGGTCTCTGTCCCTGCTCTGTCTGGGTTGCAGTTGAGTGGAGGACCCTCGGAGCCCCCTCTGATGGAGAGAAAGAAGGCTCCTCCTGGGACAGTAAACCTCAAGACCTGGCCATGCCTGGGCCAGAGGGGTGTCAGGACCTCCCAGCCCAGCACTGCGCTGCAGGAGGTTGGGGAGGGCTCTCCACGCAGGGTCCAGCTTTTGCTCTCAGACCTGCAGGGCGCAGGGCCCAGCACACAAAAACCACAGCTAGCAATGGTTGCAGCCGAGGCCGCCCCAGCTGCTGTGGTGGGCACAAGAGTCCCTGAGGCTCACGCCTGTTGGGGCAGCTGCACCATGCTGACACATCAGGCACCACCTGGGGAGGCAGCCTCGGAGCAGGAGGTTTTGAGGCAGGAGGGTGGCTCAGGCCAAGGTATGTGCCAAGACTTCCCACGTTTCCCCCAGGGCCAGAGCCTCAGCATTTGTGCAGAAAGCACCTGGGGGGATCTCACTAGGCTGCAGCTGCTGAGCTCGTGGGTGGGGCACAGTCCTGGGAATCTGCATTTCCTCCGGCTCTGCTGGTGTGCAGGCCGCACTTGAGGTATCCAGCCCTGGGGTCTCGCGCATCTGCCCCCACACACCCAGTGGGTGCTGCACTATGGGGACCAGGGGCTCCCTATCCACAGGCTCCTGGGCCAGCCAGCACTCACAAAGTCATTCAGCAAACAGAGTGCTGACTGAGCCAGATGGACGGCATCTGCCCCCAGGCGGCCAGTCTGCTGGGGCTGAGGGCTGAGGTGATCTTGAGCAGCTGCGGCTGCTGACTGAGCAGTGACAAACGCTACCAAAGGAGCCAGGGCCCCTAGTGGAGACAGCTGGGGAGTGTGCCTTAAGGGGGGTCTGGGGACCAAAGAGGTTGAAGAGGTGGTGGCAGAGCCAAGGCTGGGGTGACAGGCCACCCTGTCACCCCTCTGTGTATGCTGGCTCTGAGCCAGGCCAGAGCACACTGGTGGGCTTGGTCCAGGTGCCCACGCGTGGGAGCTACCCAGAGGGGAGTGGGCCGGGGCCCTGAACACAGGGGTGTTAGCTCTGGAAAGCCAGTGGTTCGGGAGACGGGACCCTGGGGCTTAGTCCCAGGCACCCAGCCATCTAAGTCGCCACTCTGCTCCCAGTGACCTGGAGGCTCACCAGGCTCAGGGCATGGACTTTACCCCCAGGCAGGGGAAGAGGAGGCCTCCAAATGCTATGTGCGTGTGCAGGTGTGTCCTGGCCCCGAGTGGGGAGGAGTGGGGCAGGGGTGGCCAGGAGGGCTGCCTGGAGGAGGGGACAATGAGAAGACCTGCATATTGCATGGTCTGTCTGGCAGACACAAAACAGGCCTGTGAGGTACTGGCACCGCTGGGGTTGGAGAAGGTCCGTGCACAGGGAACTGAACTTCACCCCATGGGCAATAGGCATGTGGGGAAGGCGATTGAGTCAGGTCCGTTTGTGGCCTGGCTGGGACAGACCTGTTTGGCATAAGGCCAAGGTGCTGCACGGAGGAGGGGCCCTGAGGGGAAGGGAGTTAGAACCTGTGCCCAACCGCAGGCTGTGGCTGTCCCAGGGATGGGAGGGGAGCGGAGGGGAGCATGAGTGAGCATGAGCCAGAGTCCAAGGCTGGTAGGAGCAGGTGACAGAGAGAGCCTCCTGATTCTCTCCTCACGCTGCAGCCCCCTGCCTGGCCCAGCTCCTCTCCACACCTCTCCCTGGAGCCTGCCCCGCCTCCTCCCAGCTGTTCAGAACCTTCCCGGCAGCTGCAGCTGCCTCACCTGGCACCACTCCCCAGCTCCACTGGCCTCCTTTCTGCCGCTCAGCCCTGAGCCTGCGTCCCCCTGCCAGGAAGACTGTTCCCAAACTCCACCAAACTGGCTCCATCCTGACATGCTAATTTCAACCCCCCCCTCCTCCTTAGGACCCCTTCATCGAGAATGACCTTCCCCCCAGCTCGGGCCGCCTGTGTTGAGGCAGCCTACCAGTCAAAGCTTCACGTGACCGGGACACGTGCTAAACGCGTCTGTGGCCATTGCGTGAAAACTCCCATCTCAGCGCACTGAAGGGCATTTTGCACCCAAGCAGACGAGGTTCCCGCAGCGGCCCGCACGGGCAATGCCTGGGGTGGGGCAGAGGAGGGAGTCTCGGCAATGCGGGAAGTTAAAAAGGTCGGGACGCCTTCTTTGACTTGAGACAAAGAAGGCAGAAGTGCAAAAGGAGACCTAAATAGCGGGTTCCTTTAGAACGAAGTGGCTGGGGGAGCCCCGGGACCTCCGGGACGCAGCCCTTGGTCCGAGAGCGGAGCGGAAGCGCCCCGAAGTGTTGTTTCCCAGCCTTCGATAGAGAGGACAACTGTGGCTGAGCAGCCGAGACGGCACCCGAGACCACGCGCGGCCTCCGGAGGGTGCACACGGGGGACGGCGAAGGGGCGGGGCCTGGGAGGCTCCCCGGACGCAGGGCGGTCTAGGCGGCCGCGGGCCCAGGGCGCAGCTGGAGGCGACCTTTGCGCGGGGCGGGACCCTGGCTACGCCGCCGCCGCCACGGCCGAGCCGGGGTCCTGGCGGCGCAGCCATGGACTTCCCGCCGCTGGCCGGCAAGATCGCGGCGCTGTCGCTTGGCGCCCTCCCGGTGTCCTACGCGCTCAACCACGTCTCGGCGCTCTCGCAGTGCGTGCGGGGAGGGGCGGCGGGGAGGACCGGAGGGGGCTGCAGGGAGGACGCGCCGGTGGCGGGGCCCCGCGGTCCCTGTGCCCCAGCCCGGCTCCGACCCACCCGGGAGGATGGCGGGCTGGGTCAGAAGTATTCCCCCCTCTAACCGGAAGTCCCCTTCCTGCCAGGATGGAGGCTGGGGGTGCAGGCGTTCTTGGGACGTTTGAGATTTGGGGAGAAGGGATGTCGAGGAGCAGAGCCCCCGAGGGCAGGGCTTTGAAGGGTTTCTGGGTGATTCCCAGAGATGTGCCCAGCACAGGTTCCAAAGTCGCCAAGGGTCAAAGTATTGTCCCAGATAAGGTCCCAGGGCCACACATGCCCTGCTTCATGGCCTCTACCTCAGGCCTGGGACTTTCTTCCAAACCCAGCTCAACCCAAGCCACGGGGTAGTGTCTTGACCATGGGCCTGGCTCGCTGGGTAGGAATTCCTGTCTCCATCTTCTGGGACCCGGGGTAACCCAACTTGCCTTTGGAGCCTCAGTTTGCTTCATCTGTGGAATGGGCACAATCCTAGATCTCATCCCATAGTTGTGGCTAAGGATTGCCAATTGTGTCCTGATCTTATCTGAGTACTATAATTGTCATTGTTGGTCAGATGGGACCAGGATGGAGATCTTAGGGGCAGAGGGGTTCGTGAGAAGGTAGGGGCCTGGACAGTGTGGGGAAGTGATGGATAGACTTGCTGTGTGACACTCCTGCCCTCTCTGGGCCTTGGTTTGCCCACTTGTGTTGAGGGATGCCCAGAGACCTATTATCTGTACAATGAGTCCACCTGTCTTATCAGGTTAGTGGGGAAGGATCAGGGCAGCTGCGGGGGGCAGGGGGGCGTGTGTGGAGTTGATGGAGGCATTTGGACTTTAGCTGGGAGGAGTCAGGAGCCTGTGTAAGGTCTACAGAGCTGAGCACTAGAAACCCTCCAGTACGGGAGCTGGGCCTGGCCACAGAGGGGCTTGGTGTTGTTGAACGACTGACTGAGCAAACTGAGTCAAACACGAATCAGCAAATGATGGGATAAACGGTGCAGTTGGAAGGGATTGATGAATGTCTCCTCTTTACCTGGCCCAAGCTGGGCAATGATCCCTTCTGGGGTGTCAAGGAGGGCTTCCTGGAGAAGAAACAATGTAGATGGGCCGTGAAGGATGAGTAGGAGTTTGCCAACTGGAAAAGACTTTTGGAAGTGGTTTTCAGAAGGGAGAAACAGTGTGAGCAAGAGCAGTTTCAAGGACGGCATTGATGGGCAAACGGACTGTTGAGCCTCATCTCCTGGAGCTTCCTGGAGCCTGCCCTTTCCCCCACCAGGGAGGTTGGGGTGAGGCCTCAGCACGGAGCCTGGCCTCCCTGACTTGGTTTCCCTCCCCACAGCCCACTGGCGGTGGCATTGATGAGTGCCCTGATCCTAGGTGTGCTCTTTGTGGCTGTCTACAGCTTGTCCCATGGTGAGATCTCCTACGACCCACTCTATGCTGGTGAGTCAGTGGGAGGCCATGGGGAAGAAGACTGTCTGGGCCTCCACCGTCAGACTTGGGGCCATTGCAGAGCCTCCTCCATCAGACTGCAGGCTCTAAAAGAGCTCCCATCAGACTAGAGACCTCAAAGAGACTAGAACACCCCCATTAGGTTGGGGAACCTTGAAGAGCCTCCCCCTTCCGACCTGGGGCTTCTGAGAACAAGGACTGCATCTCCCCCATCAGACTGGCAGTCCCTGAAAGACTGTGCCTTTCCAGCACTCTGAGATCTCCCGAGGGCAGGGAGGGTGCCTCTCCCCTGAGACAGGGGGCCCCCAAAGGCAGGGACTGCGCCCCCTCACCAGACCAGGGACTTCTGAGGGCCACGCTGTGCCTCCTCCATCAGACATGTAGAATGAAGCAGGTCTGTGGTCATGTAACCTGTTGGGTGAGGCCAGGGACTGGGCCTGGAGTCCTTGCCTGGAAACTTAAATTAACTTCAAGCCCCGCCTTATAGCTGGCCTGAGCCCGCCTATGCCTAAACCCCGCCCACACACGACCCCGGCCCCGCCCACGCCGGATCCCCACCCACCCCGGCCCCGCCCCCCTCCCCGCAGTCTTCGCGGTCTTCGCCTTCACCTCTGTGGTGGACCTCATGATCGCTCTTCAGGAAGACGGCTACGTGGTGGGCTTCGTGGATTTCTACACCAAGGAGGTACGTGGCGGTGGGGGGCGGCCGGGGATGTCCCCCGCCCCGCTGCCCGTCTGAGCATCGTACCTGCCCGCTCAGGGAGAGCCATACCTGCGCACGGCTCACGGAGTCCTCATCTGCTACTGGGACGGCACCGTTCACTACCTCCTCTACTTGGCCATGGCCGGCGCCATCCGCAGGAGGTGCGGGGATGAGCGGGGTGGCTCCTGACCCTGGGAGGGAAGTGAAGTCCTCAGGTGGGGTCCTGGGCCAGGGTAGAGCCAGAGGTGTCTATAGGGGAAATCGGAGGGCTTCCGCTAGGGCTCCAGCCAGGGATGGACGGAAGAAGGTTCCGGGGAATGTCATCAAGTGTGTGTGCTGGTGGCCAGTCATTGCTTGAACCCACCCTGTGCCTGGGTGGATTCCCCGGTTCAACTGCCTGTTGTCCCTTCCATCCTGGGCAAAACTGAGAGGGAGCTGGGGAACCCAGGCTGGTTCCTGGGCCCTGGCTGGGGCTCTGAGTCTGGGGGAGGTTGCCTGCTTGGTCACCCCTCGATCCCCTGCCCAGGAAGAGATACCGGAACCTTGGGCTATACTGGCTGGGATCCTTCGCCATGAGCATCCTTGTGTTCCTCCCAGGAAACATTCTAGGTAAGGACTCAGCTTTGGGGAATCCTGTCACCCTTGGGCTGTGTCATTTCCCTGCTGCCCCCCGCGGTGGATCCTCCATGCCCTCCTTGGAGTCTGCAGAGACCCCTCCTCTCCATAGGCCTGTCCACAGCCTCAGTCAGCAGCCTACCTTCTATTCCCCATCTCCTCTCTCCAAATTCTGCTTCCTGCCCTGGCTACCGGTCTCTGAGCCCAGAGGTTTGGCCCAGAATGTTCTTGACTCAGGAAGGGAATTTTACAGTGGCTCCTGGGGAGAAAGTGAGAACGTCAGGGTACGTCTTGGGGGGCAGAGCAGAGAAGGCAATCCTGGATGTTGGCCTGGCATGGCAGAGCCCAGCAGAGGAAACACCCAAAGTGTATCCACAGTGAGCACAAGAAACGGCTAGAGTAGGATCTGTATTCAAAAGGTAAATCAAGGCAGGCCAGTCTGAGGAGCATGAACATCACCTTGTGGGCTCTGGGGAGCCATGGAAGGTGTTAGAGCTTGAGCAAGGGTGGTATTTGTGAATCAAGATATCCAGCCAGGGCTGTGGCATGGCCCAGCTAATGGGTCCAGCCAGGCCAGGGAGACCCTTGCCTAGTGATGCTTCTCTCCCCAACCACGGCAGGCAAGTACAGCTCCGAGATCAGGCCCTCCTTCTTCCTCACCATCCCCTACGTGCTGGCCCCGTGCTGGGCTGGCATGAAGGTCTTCAACCAGTCCCGGGCGCCACTCTGCTACACCCCCAACATGGTGAGTGTCCCCAGGCAGGCCTTGTCCTGGCATGCCTGCATGTCCCCCATTTGGTCAAAGAATTTGTCTCCTTGGTCATGGAGCAAGAAGGGAGGAGCCTTTATGGAGTGCCTATTGCATGCCAGACCTCTCACGCTGTCTCTGTCTCTTGTGCTGTCTCTGTCTCTCTCTCCCATGGGCCAGGTGCAGGAGGAGCAAAGAAAGGGCCTCCTGCAGCGCCCGGTGGACCTGGCCCTTGTCACGTACCTCATCCTTGCTGGTTTCTTCACCCTGTTCCGGGGCCTGGTGAGTCTGCACTGCCCAGCCTCCCCCTCCCCGCCTCCAGCCTCCCTTCCCCAACCCACCTCTGCTGCACGTGCAGAAAAGCCACTGCCCTTCTAATCACCCAAGGAAGTTCTTCATCAAGTCTGACCTGAGTGTTCCATGACAAAGCCCCATTCCCTATGACCTTCTCCCCAGCCAGAGGGACAGAGCCTGGGCTGAGAGAGGCCTAAGCAAGGGGTGTTGGCCCTGCCCAGGGGGGTGGGGAAGGCTTCCTGTAAGAGAGATGTCTGAGGTGGGTGGTGGTTTTGTCTTTCTGCCCCAGGTGGTACTTGACTGCCCCATGGATGCCTGCTTTGTCTACATCTACCAGTATGAGCCATACCTGCGGGACCCTGTGGCCTATCCAAAGGTGCAGGTGAGAAGGCAGATGGAAGGAGAGGGGCCCACTCCTGCTGGTAGGGGTGAAGTGCCAAGAGCACAAATGGAATGTATTATCCTATCAAAAAAAAAAAAATACAGATATGGTCTTCAGGTATGGCTGGATCCAGGAGCTCTAGGAGAGCTCTGTTTCTGGGCTCTGCTTTCTTTGTCTGGCTCCACTCTCAGGCAGTCCCTTTGTGGGGTGGAAGGGACAGCCTAGGGCAGCTGCAGGCTGCCACTCACCTGGAGGAACCACCAGCCACCCCAAAGGAACATGAGCCCTTACTACCCCAGACCTTAAGCACAAGTCTCAGGCAGGCTTGGACTGACCCAGCCTGAACCACATGCCCATCTCTTACTGATCATTATGGCCAAGGGGCTGGAATGTTCTGAATGGCCAGGCCAGGGTCACGTGCCACTTCTGGAAAAAGGTGGGTGGGCTCAGTTTGTGTGTATGTGGGGGAGTGCGGGGCAGGGATCCCCAAGGAAAACAGAGGAGCACTTTGCAGAGGGCCTGGGTGGGGCCTGAGGCTGCCCAGATCCTCCTTTGGGCCCCACCAGCTGGGGTAGCCGTTCACCTGATAGACTGTGTCCTCCCCGCACTCCCCCAACAGATGCTGATGTGTATGTTCTACGTTCTTCCTTTCTATGGCTTGGCCGCCTATGCCCTCACCTTCCCTGGTTGCTCCTGGCTGCCCGACTGGGCCTTGGTCTTTGCTGGAGCCATCGGCCAGGTGAGGTGGGAGGTGGGGGGTAAGTGGGTGAGCAGGCATGTAGGGGAGGTAGTTTCTGCCTACCCATCAACTGCTTTTCTGTTTTCCCTGGGCAGTGCAGTGACAGTCCCCCAAGAGACCCCAGCCCCAGGCCCAATACTCCAAGATTCTCTGGTGTGGGGGACACAAAGCCACATACAGAATTGGGGTCAGAAATGGGAGAGAAGGAAGGAAGGGGCTGAGAGGGATTCCAGAGGGGAAAAGTTTCCTAGAAGCAGGAGCATAGCAGCTGGGCTTTGACGTATGAAGACGAGTTCTCCAGGCAGGGAAGGGCATTCCAGAAACAAGAACAGCATAAGGAAAAGCACAGAGGGGGACAGTGATTTGGCAGGGCTATAATGTGGGTAATGGCAGAGATAAGAGAAATTGGCAGCTAGATAGTGAAGGCTTTGAACTCTGGGATTGGAGGTTTGTACTGAGGGTAATAGGGAGCCATGGCGGGTGTTTGGGCAGTGGAAGGCCTGGTCAGAGTTGGGGGCCTGTTTATGGGTGCCTGATGGAAAGGGCTAAAGCCTAGGCCCAGGCCAGGCCAGTAGGAACCAGGAAGCCATCTATGGGGTAGAATCAACAGGATTTGTGTCAAGAGCTCTCTGGTAGGGATGACTGGGAAGAGAAGCAGGTCCCAGGTCAGAGAGATGGGGTGCAGGACTCGGCAGACAGGTGAAGATGGGCCTTCTGGTTAGGTAGCTGGGGAGAGGCTCACAGACAGGTGGACAAGGACAGAGAGGGACAGACAGGACATGCGCGGACAGGAATATTTGGAGACTGGAGAGGGGAGATAGGTAGGTTAGCAAAGCCAGCGAGATAAGGGTGGTGATCTTCTGGGCTCTGCCTGACTGATGTCTGGAAGACTAGCAGGGGATGTCGGTGATACTGGGACTTCAGTCCCCTCCTGGCCCTGACATCATCTTTCCTGTCTGGCGACCAGGCACAGTTCTCGCACATGGGTGCTTCCATGCACCTGCGCACGCCCTTCACCTACCGTGTGCCCGAGGACACCTGGACCTGCTTCTTCCTGTGCAACCTGCTGTATGCGTTGGGCCCCCACCTGCTGGCCTACCGCTGCCTGTGGTGGCCCACTTTCTTCCTGCAGCCACCGCCCCCCGGACCCCCAGCGCACCACAAGAAGCAGCACTGAGGAGGCCGCGGGGCTCCCCGAACTCTGTTTACACACCCAGCTGGCCCTGCCCTGCGAAGGGTGGGGTGGGTTTTTTGGAGGCAGGAGGGACGCCTCCAGGTGTCTTCAGTCCTGGTTTTGGTGGTTTGAGGCCAGTGGGTGGGCTGGGAGCCCAATGGCCAGGTGTTCCTGCAAAAAGAGCCTCACACAGCTGTCACCACGCCCCAACCTCCTCACGGACTCTTCCACCCTGTCCCAGAATTTATCCATCATCCTCCCAAGGGTCCTTTTAGTAAAAATTCTTTTGATGCCCAAAATGTTGCTGCCTGAGTGTTTCAGGGCGCAGGGTTGAGGGACCTTCTTCCTGGACCTCACGAGGGCCAACCCATCACTGCCATCGAGGCTGTCAGGAGACAGAGGTGTCAGGATGGCAGAAATGAGCCTCTGGTTGGGGTACACAGATGCACCTTCCAGACGGGGAAAGCCAAGGCTCGGGGTGGACAGGAGACCTGCCTGAGGTCACAGGAGAGAAAAGTCCCCGCCCTGCCAATAAATCATGACCAGCAGCACGGCATAGTTACCAAACACCACGCCAAGGGCGCAGCTCAGGTGCTGCGTACCGAATCTCACCCCGTATTCCAGATGGGGAAACTGAGGCTGCAGGAGGTGAAGGTCCTGCTCTGAAGTCATCCCCCCCACACCCGCTGTGGCATGGCTGAGGGAGGGACAGAGCCCCAGCCTGCCAAGCCACAGAAACCGTAACCCTGCTCCTGCTATCTGGTTGGCTTGGGCTCATTTTGGGGGAAATTGAGGCTGGGGAGGCAGCCAAGGGTTGGGGGGAAGGGCCTCACCCCTTCCTGGTTTTGGATTTTTGAAAGTGGGTGAAAGGCCAGGTTTAGGGGGTGACTGGATCAGGGGCTTGACCAGACATCCCTGCTCCTTGCCCTGCCAACACTTTCCAGGTCCTACTGTATGTCTGGCCATTGGACCTGCACCAAAGAACCCGCAGTCCGCTTCCCCGGGGTGGAAACAGGGCCTCCTCCAAGGTCCCACAGCCAGTGAGGGGCCGTGTTGGATTTGGACCTGTGGCTCCAGGTCCTGTAGGCTGAGTGGGGTCATTGTGGGGCCCCCACCCTGCAGAGTGAGCAGCTTTTGGGTGCTGTAGTCCAGGACTACACCATAGTGACCCAGTGGACAGATGGGTAAACTGAGGCCTGCAGGCCAATCCCTTTAACCAGGTCACTTGGCCCTCCTGCTAAAGCCGGGTAACCAATATGAAAGACTGGGGACTCCATCAGCAGCCCCCTCCCCCTCCATTTTTGAAGATGATTAAATCAATTAAGGCTCAGAGAGGTTCTTCCTTTGCCTGAGGCCAGCCAGCAGGGACAAGGAACTGGCTCTGCACTCAAAGTCCAGAGCAGGCCTTCCTCCGCCCACGCACCGGGGCCACCTCTCCGCGGAGCAGTGGGCCTCCGCGTCCCCTTTAACGCCCCCCCCGCCCGCCTCCCTCCTCCCCTTGCAGGCAGACGCCGGGATTGCGCCGCCTGCAGGGACCTGCCCAGTCCTTCCCCGGCGTGCGGAGCGCAGTCCGGGCGTGTAGGGGCCGCTCGCAGGGGACGCGAAGGCAGCAGGATGGTGAGTGGGGCACGGGCGTGGGGCCCGGCCAGGTAGTCGGGCCGGTGTCCCCTATCAGGGATTCTGTCTCCGTGTCTGGGAATCGGTGTCCCCCCATGTGTCTCGCCGTCTCTGTCTCTTCCTTCTCTGCTGTCTCTCATCGTCTCGTGTTTCTCTTTTTCTGGTACTCTCTCCGAGTTCTCTCCTTCTTTCTCTTCCTCTCTCCCTTTCTCCCCTTTTTTTCTCCTTCTCTGTGTCTCTCTTTCCCTGCCCCTGTCTCTTCCCCCTCTTCTCTGAGCCCCTCTCCCTCTCCCTCTCCGTCTCTTTCTCCCCTTCCCCTTCTCTGCGTGCGCACTCTCTTCTCCGTCCCTCCTGCTTCCTCTCCGTCCCTGTCCTCTCTCCGTGCGTCTCTCCAGCTCCCCGCACCCTGCGAGCGCCCGCCGGCCCGGTTTGCTGCAGTCTCCTGGCGCACCGATAACCTTGCTGCCGCCGCTCCAGCTCCTCCCCCATCCCAGCCGGGCCGGGCCGGAGGGGGAAGGAGGGAGCTCCAGGCCGTGGGTGCTGGGAGCCCGGGGTCGGCTGGGAAGCCGGGGCAGGACTCAGGGAGGGCAGCCCAGGGGCGTGGGCTTCGCGCAGGAGTGAGGGTGAAGTCCCTGGAGGGTGCGGGGTAGGGGGGTGACTTCCAGTCTTCTCTTTTGGAAGAGGGGGGTCTTTGGGACCCCGGCCAGGGTGGGGGCCTGGGTGTGTGAGGGGTCCAGGTCTCGGGGAAGGCGGGCCAGGGAGCCGGTCCTCCTGAAGGCAGAGGCTGAGAGGCTAGACTGAGCGCCCTGTGCCCTCAGGTGTGCGCTAGGGCGGCCCTCGGTCCCCGCGCACTCTTGGCGTTGGCCTGGGGAGTCCTGCTGTTCACCGCCCTAGCAGGGGCGCAGCGCGGCCGGAAGAAGGTCGTGCACGTGCTCGGTGAGTTAGAGCCACGGAAGCAGGTCTTGCCCTGCGGGAGCCGTGGCCAAAATTGATCACCCGGGTGCGGGGAGGGGGAGGAGGGAGGGCGTTCCTGACCGCCACGGTCCCCCCAGCTCCTCTGCATCTGAGCCCCTGACCCCACCCGCGTCTTCCTACATCCCTTCCCCAGGAACCTCTTCACCAGGGTCCCCTTTCCACCCCTAACCCCCTCTCTGAACCCTGCTTGGTCGCCTGCAGAGGGTGAGTCAGGCTCGGTGGTGGTGCAAACGGCGCCCGGGCAGGTGGTAAGCCACCGGGGTGGCACCATCGTCCTGCCCTGCCGCTACCACTACGAGGCAGCCGCCCACGGCCACGACGGCGTCCGCCTCAAGTGGACAAAGGTGGTGGACCCCCTGGCCTTCACCGACGTCTTCGTGGCCCTGGGCCCCCAACACCGGGCATTCGGCAGCTACCGTGGGCGGGCCGAGCTTCAGGGCGATGGGCCTGGGGATGCCTCCCTGGTCCTCCGCAACGTCACACTGCAGGACTATGGGCGCTACGAGTGCGAGGTCACCAACGAGCTGGAAGATGACGCTGGCATGGTCAAGTTGGACCTGGAAGGTGACCAGCCATGGGCAGGAGGAAGCTTGCTTCTAAGGGAGAAGAGGGTGGGGGAAATTGCAAGGGACAGAAACCAAATCAATTTGGCCTGAAGGAACTTAGGGGCTCTCCCAGATGTGGTTCAGGGTGATTTTGCTCCCTAGGGACATTGGTAGTGTCTGGAGACATTTTAGGTTGCCCCACTTGGAGAAGGGGGCTGCTAGTGGCATCTAGTGTGTAGAGGCCAGGGACAGTCCCTCACAGCAAAGAATGATCGAGTCCAAAATGTCACTAGTGGGGACCTTGAGAAATGCTGGGGTAGGATTCAGGCACAATGAGATGCACAAGGACATGCACACCATGGCGGAAACCCATCCCTCATCTCTGCTTCCCTGAGGCAGGTTTCCCCTTACGGAGCCAAAAACATAGTTCCAGGCTTTCAACCGCCCAGCTTAGCAACTGATTTCCTAAGAGCATCAGCTAGAGTCCCAGAGTTGTCCCTCATTGGCCCAGCTTGAGTCATGTGCCCAAGTGGAAGCCAATGGCTGCAGCTCAGAGATGGGATGCTCTGATTGGCTGCCCTGGAGCTGGGAGGTGGGGTTTCTGAGGAATTCCCTTCCACTTGGTTTGCCTTCTTTAGTCCACCCTAGAAGGTTCTAGGAGTGATTTCAGGGCCTTCCCTTGCTGGACTCCCCAACTTTTACAAATGACAATAATAGCAGCAGCTCTCCCAATAAAGAGCGTTTTCTATGAGACAGGTGCTTAGCTGAAGAGCTCTCTGGAGTCTTCATTTAATTTCCAGACCCCGAGGGAGACAGCTGTTACCAGCAGGTGGGCGACTGGCTTAGAGAGGCTAGAGCCATGCCCGGGGCACGTGCTAGTGAGTAGCAGAGCCGGGATTTAGTCCCCGGTCTGTCAGCTCCAGGCCTGACCCCTGTCTGCGTCCGTCCTGGGTCTGCTGAGTGTCCCAGCTCACCCCCAAGCCCCAGCTCTCCAACACCGACACACAGAATGCTCTTGAGCTGAGCTGACTGACAATGAGGGACGATATCCAGAGTCATAAAAACTGAAGGTGGAAGGGACACCAGTGGGTACTGTCTTGCGCAATGCTGGGGGATTAAAGGGGTCTTATTCCAGGGGCTCCCAGTCTGAGGGAGTCAGCACTGGATACAGATATTCGCAGCTCTGTGGGATCAGGGTTGGACTAGAGGGAAAGACCCAGTACTGGGGGAATGTCAGAGGCAGGGCAGACTGAATGGAGGAGAGTTTGGGAGCTGGGTTTTGAAGGATGAATAGGAGTTCAACAGGTGGAATAGATTGGAAAAAACACGAGCAAAGGTCTCTATCGGTGGAAGAGGGGTGGACAAGATTAAGTATGTTAAGGAGACAGGTCAAGTGAATCCCAAGCTTAAGGCAAAGGGAGCCAGCTATAGGGGTATGAGCTGGGGAGGTGCATGGTCAGGTCTGAGGCCAAAGGGAGGGAGGGATTAGAATGTCCAGCTTGAAAAGTCACGTGGCACCCCAGCTATCAGGTGGATAGGGGCGGGCTGAGACGCCCCGGCTGATCCCCGTGCGTCCCCCCACCCCCAGGCGTGGTCTTTCCCTACCACCCTCGTGGAGGCCGCTACAAGCTGACCTTCGCGGAGGCACAGCGCGCTTGCGCCGAGCAGGACGGTATCCTGGCCTCCGCTGAGCAGCTGCACGCGGCCTGGCGCGACGGCCTGGACTGGTGCAACGCGGGCTGGCTGCGCGACGGCTCCGTGCAGTACCCGGTGAGCCAGCCCCGGGAGCCCTGCGGCGGCCTGGGCGGTGCCGGGAGCGCGGGGACCAGTGGAGGCGCCAACGGGGGCGTGCGCAACTATGGGTATCGCCACAACGCGGATGAACGCTATGACGCCTTCTGCTTCACGTCCAACCTCCCGGGTGCGTAGGCCCCGCCCCCAGACGGGTCGCTACCCCACCCCCATTCCGCCCTCCCTCCAACCCCAGACCCGGGGCCCTTCTTCACCACCCAGCCCTGGGCGACTGGAAACAGGAGACCCCTCTCCCCAGACTGCCACAGCGAAGCAGTCAAAAATCGCCAGGCACCAACACCGCCCTGGCCCGAGGGTGGGGTCCCGGGCTGCACGGGAGCTGTGATCCCGCGGCTGGAGTCCTGGGCTGGGGTTGGGGCGCCTCCTGAATCCCGAGGCCAGTCCGGGCAGCGGTCCTAACAAGCCACAACCCACCCCTCAGGGCGCGTGTTCTTCCTGAAGCCGTTGCGGCCGGTGCCCTTCGCAGGAGCAGCGCGCGCGTGCGCCGCTCGCGGCGCGGCGGTGGCCAAGGTGGGGCAGCTGTTCGCCGCGTGGAAGCTGCAGCTGCTGGACCGCTGCACCGCGGGCTGGCTGGCCGACGGCAGCGCGCGCTACCCGATCGTGAACCCGCGCGCGCGCTGCGGAGGCCGCCGGCCGGGCGTGCGCAGCCTCGGCTTCCCGGATGCCACCCGACGCCTCTTTGGCGTCTACTGCTACCGCACGCCGGGTGCCCCGGACCCTGCACCTGGGGGCTGGGGCTGGGGCTGGGCCGGTGGTGGCGGGTGGGCAGGAGGCGCGCGCGACCCTGCTGCCTGGACCCCGCTGCGCGTCTAGGCCCGGAACAGGCAGACGGCTGGGGTGCTTGGCCGCTGGTCTAGTGCCCTGCAGTCCCTGGAGGCTGGCCACATCCCCTGTGGTCCCTTAGAAACTCACCATGGCCCTGGGGTTTCTTGAGACTAGTCAGTCCTGGCAGACTAGTACCCTGGAATTCCTTGGAGACTGGCCAAGCTGCATCTCTTCTGGACAGCGGATTTTCCCTCTGCCCCAACTGTCTCCAGGAGAAGGGCCACACGCCCTGAGGACCTAAGGAGGCTAACAGACTCCCCAGTCTCCTGCAGACTGGCTGCGCCTCCCAAGACCACGTGGCATCAGATGAACTGCCTCCCCCGCCCCATCTCCTGG
The DNA here is from genome assembly GCF_041146395.1 of Eulemur rufifrons. Taxonomy (NCBI): domain Eukaryota; kingdom Metazoa; phylum Chordata; class Mammalia; order Primates; family Lemuridae; genus Eulemur; species Eulemur rufifrons. The sequence goes on along the minus strand of NC_090984.1, from coordinate 6,701,570 downwards.
AGGCTGGACCCCCGGGATTGTCTGGAGACTGGCCACGCCCCCTCTGCATCTCCCTGGAGACTGAAAACTGGTCCCTTGCGGTCACCTGGACACCGAATCCCCTCCCTATCAGCTGGAGAGAATGTAGAAACCTCAGGGTCACACACCCGTGGTCACATGGAGACTCTGGGCTCAGGCACTTCCAGCCCCTCACAGAGACTTGGGGACTGGGTGTTCCCATTCTCCCTTTCTCCCTGAGAGTCCCCTGAAGTTTTCGGGTAACAGAAATCCATCCCTAAGTGGCTGTGGAGGACAGTCCCACTCCTCCAGTTTCATGGGAGAACATTGTCATCTGTCACCTCAGAGACGGATCGTCATGCCCCCAGCTGGCTGGCATGTAGCGGCCATGCCCTGTCCCTCAAGTATTTATCTGGAGGGAGGGCAAACCCGCCCCGCCCCCGACGGCCCCTTCCCCGGCTGTCACCAAAGAGACCATCTCCGGAGGCCCAGGGACCATAAGATCCTTGTCACTTGTTATGGAGACCAGCTGCCCTGGTTTACCACTGTCACCATGGTGACCAGTCCAGCTTCTACCTGTCACCTAGAATCACACACCCCTTCCCAAATCAGTCACGTCCATGGAGATGGTGCCTCCTTCCTCCAGCTGTAACCATGAATACCACACAATTCCCATCTCACCAGCCCTCCAGCCCAGAGACCTACAACTCTACTTCTGGGTGTCCCCACCCTGACTGACCACCAGGGAGATCACCCTCCCCCTAGCTGTCCCCAGGGTGACCCAACATTCAGTTCTCCTGCTGTCACCATGGAAACAGGCTGCCCCTTTCCCCAGGCCCACTGGAGTTCCAGGCCATCCCCCAAACTCCACCCCTTTGGAGGCCAGCTTGGACCCCACAGCCGTTGCCATAGAGACCAAACTCTGGTGTCTGAGGTAACAGAACACCTGTCCCCCTAGGCTTTTTCTTGTCGACAGGGCCCAGCCCCACCAAGCTGTCACCATAGAGACTGTCAGTGTTGTCCCCATGACAACCGACCTCCCAGCTCTCAGGAATGTCTCACCATGGGCCCAGTGTCCCCGGTGTCTCCCACTGGGCTGCCTCCTGTGCTCCATCTGGGGCCTGATGGCTGCCCCTTCCCCAGATGGACTGAGCCCCAGACAGCATTCCCAGACAGGGCTGGACTTCAGAGCTACTGGCCACCCTCCATTTGCACGCTAACTACGTGCCAGATAGCAGCTGTGCATGAGACGCCCTTGCAACACCTGGGCATTTTCCCTGTCGCCCTGTGGATGAGGAAACTGAGGCTATGGGTGCCCTGGCCGTTTGTGTTGTGCAAACACTGAGCTCCCCCTTGCTCTCTGAGACCTAATCCTTGTCCTCGCTGAGTTCCTCCCTCCTTCCCTGACTCCCACCCACATTTTCCTCCTTAGAGAACTAGGAGGGGTGGAATGTTTCTTCAACTTCACAGTCCACCAGGTTCTAAGGGGCGATTTGTGCTAAGGTCAGGACTCAGCCAGATTCCCCAGGATTGACAGCCAGCTCACGGGAGATGGTCCGTGGACAAGGCCACCCCAGCCATAGGAGACCCCAGTTCCGAGGTCCTGCCTGGGGGAGCATGGAGTCCCTCCTGGACCCCTCGTTACTGTTGCATCCATCTCTTGGTAACCCATCTCTGAGTTTTGGAACCAAGTGGGCTTGGGTTCGAATCCTGTCTCTTCTTGCTCACTGTGTGACCAAGGGACAAAACCCCTCTGAGCCTGTTTCCTCCTCTACACCAGGCTGTTCTGAGGTCCCTGTGAGTGCAAAGCATACAGCAGGGGCTTAATAAATCCTTGTTTCTTTTGATGAATGAGAAAATGAGGCAGCCAGTGGGTAATTACTTTATCAATGCACTTCAGTGGACAAAATGTTTACCAGCAGGGGGTGCTTGGTTTTGATTTGGTTGGGAAGCAGCGCCCCTCAATCCTTAGGCCTCTCCCCTGTCCCCCAATCTCTCTCTCCTCTTCCTTCCCCCATCCTTTTCCCGCTTTCTCCCTTGAGCCACCCCCCATGGGTCCACCCCTTGTCAAGCCTGTCCTGACTAGGTCATCGACAATACCCAGGGCATGAAATGTGGGAAACTGCATGCGGGGTTCCTGCGCCAGGAAGGCAATGAGATTGCACACTTTCTCTCGTATGGTTGTGTGGGGGTGTTGGGAACTGAGGAGGAATCGAAGTTTCTAGAATACAAAGAAACAAAGACAAGAAAAAAGTGTGAAGTCCTGGTGTGGTTAGAGGAGTGGGGTAGTTAATGTAATCACTCATCCCTCAATACCACCTGCAAGAGAGTTTCTCAAACTCCTGGCCTCAAGCGATCCTCCTGCCTCAGCCTCCCAAAGTGCTGGGATTACATGTGCCACCGCGCCCAGCAGCTTCTAGAAACTCAAACCCCTTATCTGAAGCAGGGGTCCAGCCCCTTGGTGAGGCTACCAAGGTCTCCAGCTGGGCCTTGCTTTCCTTAAATAGGGCAAATGGTAAGGGGCATGTTTCCGGAGATGAGTGCATGGGATTTCTTCCATCTGCTTTTTTGCTGATGTTATTTCTCCCTTCCATGGATTCCAGCTCCCTGGTTTTCCCTTGAGTGTGTAAATTTCCCACTTCTCTTTCCATGAGGGGCAGGAGGGGCTGACTCCAGCCACTTCTGGCTCAGCCAATGAAGTGCTGTGACCCATCTTCTTGGGCAACCTTGATTGGCCCAGGAGTGGGCATGGGCCCAAGGAGACCAATGAGATTCAGTCCCTGGGATTTTGGTGGACTGGTTTGGCCAAGGGAACTTTCTTTCTGCTGAGGTCTTTATTCTGTTAGAGTGGAGATCTCCAAGGCCCGTCTGGGGACAGCTAAGGAATGGCAACCTGAGCAGAACTCTTCCTGAAGCCAGATATTCAGAAAAACATTCCTCTCTCTCCTGTCCTCCACCACCCAGTTCACATCCCAGAAATATCCTGTTTCTTACATGCCCTTCCAGAGATGTTTTATATACATTCAAACAAACGTGCATACATACTTCTCCTCCCCATTTTTTACACAAATGATAGTGTGCAATCTGTACTGTCTTATATTGTGGTAAAACTCACATGACATAACATTCACTATTTTGACTGGGCACAGTGGCTCATGCCTATAATCCCAGCACTTCGGGAGGCTGAGGCAGGGGGATCACTTGAGCCCAGGAGCTCAAGGCTCCATTGAGCTATGATTGTACAACTGCACATGGGCCTGAGTGACAGAGCAAGACACTGTCTCTAAAACCAACAATAAAATTCACCATTTTAACACAAACACATAACATAACATGAAATTATGCTAATATAAAAAGCATGATATAAAGTTAATCATTTTAAAGTGAACAATTTGGAGGCAGTTAGTACATTTCACAATGTTGTGCAACCACCGCCTCTATCTAGTTCCAAGATATTTTCATCACCCCAAAAGAAAATCCCGTAGCCATTAAGCAATCACTCCCTATTCCTCCCTCTCTCAGCCCCTGGCAACTGCTAATCTACTTCCTGTCTCTGTGGATTTGCCTATTCTTGATATTTCATATAAATAGAATCATACAATATGTGGCCTTTTGTGTCTGGCTTCTCTCACTTAGCATCATGTTTTCAAGGTTCATCTATGTTGTAGCAAGTACCAGGACTTCGTTCCTTGTTATGAATAATATTCCATGGTCATGATGCATTATGCCACATTTTTTTATCCATTAGTCTGTAGATGAATGTTTGGATTGTTTCTACCTTTTCCCTATTGTGAATCATGCTGCTATGAAAATCAGTGCACCATATATACCTTTAAGTAACTCTTCTTTTACTTAATTTTTTTTTCTTTTTTTTTTTTGAGATGGACTCTCACTCTGTCGCCCAGGCTGGAGTGCAGTGGTGTGATCATAGCTCACTGCAGCCTCCAACTACTGGGCTCAAGCGATCCTCCTGCCTCAGCCTCCCGAGTAGCTGGGACTACAGGTGCCTGCACCACCACACCTAGATTCTTTTACCTAATATTGTCTTGAGTTGTTTCCCATCAGTAGGTAAAGATCTCCCCCTCCCCATTCTTTTGAAGGTCTGAAGAGTATTTGTTGTTTGCATGCACCATAATTTTTGTAGCCAGTTTACTTTTGGCAGACATTTAGATTGTTTCCCATATTTTTTGTTAATAATAAGTACCTATATCATCACACACAAGCGCAAGTGTAACTGGAGGATGATATCAGAACTTGTTTGGTCAATGGGTCAAAACTTGCCGTTTTCATAGTAATCGCCACCTCTTCTTACAGGTGGGGCCAATTTATCCTCCACCAGTAAGAGATGCACTCACCTGCTCCACACATCCTCACCAGCTTTGTGTGTTGTCACTGTTTACCCTTGCCAATCTGATAGGTGTAAAACGGTATCTCAATGTAGTTGTCCCTTGTGATTCTATTTGTGAAGCTGCGCACCACCACTGCCACCAATTTTGACCTTCGGTACAGACACGTGAGCAAAATAAATCATAAATCATTCTCAGTTCAGGTGCAGTGTCGTCATTGATTTATGCAAGGCTCTCTCTTGTTAGATTTGTTTATTTCCCTTTATTTATATGCCCTTCCTTGTGTATCTAGGTGTTCTTGCAATATGTGTATTAATTTCCTGAGCATCTGTTGTCATTTAAGAGCTGGTATTTCCTGTCCTGTGAAATTTTTGTTTATATCTTTTGCCTGTTTGGTTATTGGATGATTAGTCCTTTTGCTATTGATTTGTAGGAGCTCTTTATATATTATGGCAATAAGTCCTTTATTTCTGATTTGAAAAATTGTTTCTAAGTTTGGCATTTGCCTTTTGACCTTGCTTATGATAGGTTTTTCCCCCACACTATTGCATTTGTAATAAAGCTGAAACTCTTCACTATAGCTCACATGGCCTGGAGTGGTCCATTCCCTGCCTCTCTGACCTCATCTCCCTCCACTCTGTCTCCATCCCCCTGCTTCAGCCACTACAGACTCAGATGAATCATGTTCCCTTCCGTAAGAGGACTTTGCTTCTCCCTCCGCCTGAAACTCTGCCTTTCTTCCCCTCCTCATCTAGTTAATGCTACTTGTCCTTTAGATTCTATCCCCCTCCTCTGGGAAGCCTTCCCTGACCAGCCCCCAGGAACCAAATTTGTCTTGTTCACCACTGTCTCCCCAGCACCCAGCACAGTACATGGCTTATAATAGCCACTCAGTAAATACTTGCTGAGTGGATGAATGAAAGAATGTGTCAGGAGGTGACAGGCAGGTTGAACTGTTAAAAAATTTTATTAAAATGTCCAAGAAGTACATTAATGTCCACAGTGTCAGATACCACAGACCCACAGAACACTGCAGCTCACAGCAAAACCAGAACCCAAAGCTGTTCACACACACACACACACACACACACTCACATGCATGCCACGCACGTGGCACACACACACGCGTATCCCAAAGGGAAAGATCAAAAGACAAACTGCCCACTTTAGAAAGGACCAGAACCCCCTCCTATCATGGAGCTGGGCTGGCAGCAGGGCAAGGGGCCGAGGGGATCCAAGGACAGGAAACATAAACCAAGACACCCCCACCCACCCACAAAGAAGTTGTGTCCTCAGTATCCCCCAAACAAAGGAAAAACTTTTTGTGACATGGATAAATGAAGATATGTTATTATTATTATTTTAAACTAAGACGAGTTATCAACGTAAGAAGTCAAACCTATGTCCCTGGGTTTTCTCCACAATAACCGTAGGGTGCATAATGTCTATAGCAGGGGAGACTGAAGACAAGGATTTAAGGGTTCACTTTGCACTACGCAACCATTTCCTAAATCTGTGTGTGTGTGTGTGTGTGTGTGTGTGTGTGAGGGGCGGGGGGTACACAAGTGAGCACAATTGTGCTTCAATCTCTGCCCTCGAAGTCCAGAGCAGTGTTTTGGGTCAGACAGACAAAAGCAGGAGCAAATCCTTACTCCTGTCTTGGCTGTGACGTTAAACCTCTGCCTTTCCCTTATATCTGAGCCTCAGTTTCCTTCTGTGTGAAATGGGAAAATAATGGACTCGAAGTCACTGTGTTGTTGAGAAGATTCACGGAGATTGTGTGCAAGTCCTTAGCGTGGTGCCTATTCTATAGCTAGCAACTGTGGGGATTACTTCCCAGGAGGGATGTAGGCTCAGTTAACATATTTCTTTCTTTACTGAATCCCCAGGTGGACGATGTATTGCTTATCTTTCTTTCCTGCAGGGGCCCATTCTCCCCTGTGGGTTTTTTTAGTGCTAATGCACAGATTTTACCCAAACTGGAGGGGTTTGGCATGGATAACAGACATGGAGGGAAAACTCTGGATCTTTCCTGCCAGAGATCAGGGAGCTAGATCCTGACCTCTGGTTTGAGGAGGCCGTTTACAGCTTGCAGATTTGGGGAAGGAAGACAAGGTGAGTGCTTTCCCACTTAAAAAAATTAAAAGCTGCAAGAGAAAACTCTGTGTGTGCGTGTGTGTGCATATGTGTGCGTGTGTGCTTCAGTCTTGACATTGCTCATTTCTCTACAATATGATCGCAGGTCAGTGTCGCTACTTCAAGTTTTATGCATTTCTAGTCCACCAGGCAATGGCTGGAGACAGGGGTGGGGTGGGACAGGCTTGGGACCCAGGGCAGGGGCACTACCAATGTCTGCTTGAAGGATGGGGATGGGCACTGGAATAAAAAACTTGGCATCTCCCTGGTCCAGGAAGGAGGTTTTTGTCTCCCTGAGAGATGGAGGGGGAAGAAATCTAGGCTCACCTGGCCCTAAACATCCTCTCATCCATGTGTGTGAGAGATTCGTCACACACGCGAAACCACCAAATCTCAGTGCTCGATAGACTTGGTAAGCAGTACACTCTCCCTCCGCCACCTACATATTGCTTGGATTATTTTCACCCCTAGCTCTGCGGGCATGAAGGGAGGCTGTTCTAAAAACATTCCTAAAATTCAGTCCATGGGAGCTTCACACTATGTTTATCCACCAAGACCAAAGACTGCAATTGGGCTGGAGAAGTCTAGGGTGAAGGAAGAGCAGTCAAGTTCAAGCAGTGTGCTTCTGTTTAGCCTTCTCCTCCCAAAGCGAATGACCTTGCGTAAAGCCTTCATCCTGGATTTCGGACAGCCAAGCATTTACTAAGACTGAATCTCTGTCGGGAAAAGCAAATGCTTAGTGTGAATCCAGACATACACTCATGCACCAATCAAAGCCTTATTTCAACAACTGGCGATCAGCTGGCAAGAGACTAGACCTATACGAAGAATCTTTGCTGACTGTGCTTCCCTAAGCTGGGAGATGCTCCCAGCACTCAGCCTCACGAGAATGGACTTTTCAGACACTTGGCTCTGCCTGCCACAAGGACCTTGTGTACATAAGAAAGGGGAGACAGGAGCTTTTTACAAAGGATTATGGTGGGGGGTGGGGGTTCAGGGCTCAGGGACTTCCAGACCCTCTTGTTTCTCTCTGGGCTCTGTCTCCCCAGGCAAAGCCTCCAGAGCAGGTGTGGGAAGGGGGTTGTGCTTTCATTTGCCTGGTTCCTCAGCAGAAATTCCCTTCGTCCTTCTCCCAGTCCTCTCCTGGGTGTCTCTTGTGTTTTCTGCGCTCTTTGCGCGATTTGTGGCGGTGACGCTGGTGGTGGCGTTGGTGGTGGTGATGGTGTCGCCGCATCCGATGTGACCGTCTGGCTGCAAGAAAGTGGAGGAGGACAGGGAAGGGGTAAAAGGTGGTGAGAGGGGGATGGGCTTCCTTAGGGCAGGCTGGTAAACTCTCTCTCATCTGCAAGACTGTATTATCAGGCATGCATTAAGCCAATCAACACATGTAATAATAGGATGTTTTAATCAGAAACTACAAATAGCTGGAAACCTACATGGGGGTCTCTGGGGGCAGCCACTTACGTTTGGTGCAGACAATTTGGGGCCTGTCCCATTTGCCATTGCTCCGGCACCAGATGGTGGCCACGTGGTGCTGGACAAATCCTTCCTCACACTGGTAGCGTACCGTGGCATGGACATTGTATTTGGCCTTGCGGACACCGATGAGCGAGGCGTTCTCCACTGCTGGAGGGGGACCACATAGCACTGGGGACAAAGGAATCTCCAGTTAGGGGAGTGGCCAAGTCTGGGGCTAAACTAGTTTTATGTCTTGTTGGGAGTGATACCCCCTTTAGCAGGTCAGCAGGTCCCTGCCTCTGCCCAGCTCTGATCTCACAGGGCTAGAAGTGACTGTGTTTGTCTCTGTCTCTTCCACCCAAATCTGGAGCTCCTTATGGGCAGGAACCCTCTGGATATACCTCTCTCCCTAATTTTATGCCAAGCATGGGGCACAAAGGGATTGAAGGAAATACAAGGCAAGAATAATTATCTGAACCAATGGAAAGAAAAAAGGACATGAAAATTGACAAAGGAATAGAAGCAGGAATGAACTAAAGTACGAGAGAGAGACGGACATGACAATGTACACAAATGATTTTTTTCATATGTAAAGAGCTCTTAGAAATCAGTAAGATTAACAAGCTGATAGAAAATTAGGCAAAAGAGATGAACTGGCAGGTCACAGGAAAACAAATACATACAAATAGTCTGTCAACATATGAACAGTTGGTTAATCTCATCCTTAAAGATGTACAATTTAAGATAACAATGAGATACTTTTTTTCACCACTTAGATGAACAAAGAACAAAAAGCTTAGAATGTGCAACGTTGGCAAGGGAGGAGGAAACAGGCACTCTCACACAGTGACGGGAAGTGCGAACTGGCTGGGCTGACATTTACTAACAAATGAAAACATGAACCAGTGAACATAAGGGGCAGGAAGGGGAGAGGAGGATGTGGCGTACCTGTGCCCTTCTTGCAGACATAGGGGAGGTTGTAGTTGCAGGGGACGTCATTCCAGCGCCCACTCTCATGCGCCACCATCACGACACAGTCCTCCCCACCCGCGAAGAAATTGTCCGGCTGGTTCTCCCGCCAATTCTCGTATTGCTGCAGGAATGGGGAGCTGGGGAGATGTTCAGGGGACCCCTGTCCCAGCCCAGGTTCTGGAACTGCCTGCCCTGGGACTCCCCTGGCCAAACCCCACAAACTCATCCATTTTCTACAACGGATCACTGTTAGATTCATAGTTGAACAAAAGGTGACATCAGCCTGGAAGTCTAGGAGGGCTTCCCTGAGGAAGCAACAGGAGAGTTGAGGACTGAAGAATAGGAAGGATCCAGACAGGGAACAGAGTTCCAAGCAAAGGAACGGCAAGTGTGAAGGCTCAGAGGCAGGACCAAGGTTGTCGTGTTTGAGGAACTGAATGGAGACCAGTGGGGCTAAGGCTGCTTGACGGAGTTGGGGTGTGTTCTGAGAGTGGGGCAGGGGCCAGATCTCATGGCAGAGGAGAGGAGGGGGAGTTTTAAAAATTGTGGCAAAATATATATAGCACAAAATTCACCATTCTAACCATTTTTAAGTGTACAGTTCATTGGCATTAATTACATTCACAATGTTGTGTAACCATCTCTACTATTTCCAGAACTTTCTCATCATGACAAACAGAAACTCTGTACCCATTAAGTACTACCAAATCCCCATTCTCCCCTGCTCCCAGCCCCTGGCACACATTGATCTATTATTATTATAATTTTTTTTTTTTTTGAGACAGAGTCTGGCTCTGTCACCCTGGGTAGAGTGCCATGGCGTCATCATAGCTCACTGCAACCTCAGACTCCTGGCTCAAGCGATCCTCCTGTCTCAGCCTCCCAAGTAGGTGGGACTACAGGTCGGTGCCACCATACTCAGCTAATTTTTCTAATTTTAGTAGAGACGGGGGGTCTCACTCTTGCTCAGGCTGGTCTCGAACTCCTGGCCTCAAGCGATCGATCCTCCCTCCTCAGCCTCCCAGAGTGCTGGGATTTCAGGTCTGAGCCACAGAGCCCAGCCTGATCTATTTTCTGTCTCTATAAATTTGCCTACTCTGGATGTTTTGCATAAATAGAATCATACAACATGGGGTTGTTTATGTCTGGCTTATTTCATAGATGTTTTTAAGGTTCATCCATGTTGTAGCATATACGGGGACTTCATTCTTCTTTATGGTTGAATAATATTCCATTGTATGGATGGACCACCTTGCGTTTACCCTTCATCCATTGATGGACATTTGCGTTGTTTCCTCCTTTGGTTACTGTGAATAGAGCCACTATGAACATTCATGTCTGAGTATCTCTTTGAACCTCTGTTTTCTATTCTTTGGGTAGCTACCTAGGAGTGGAATTGCTGGGTCATATGCTAACTTTTTGAGGAACTGCCAGACTTTTCTACAGAGGGAGGAGGGGACCTTTTTGTAGTTGGGATAAAGGCTGAGGGATTTTTTTTCCGTGTTCCTGGAATTTGTGACACCAAGGGAATTGTTTTGTTTTGTTTTGTGATGGGTCTCTCTTTGTGACCGAGGCTGGAGTGTAGTGGTACAATCATAGCTCACTGCAGCCTCCAACTCCTGGGCTCAAGTGATCCTCCCACCTCAGCCCCCTGAGTAGCTGGGACTACAGGTGTGATCATCATACCCAGCTAATTTTTTTGCTTTTATTTTTGGTAGAAAGGGTCTCACTATGTTTCCCAGGCTGGTCTCAAACTCCTGGACACAATCGATCCTCCCACTCCAGCCTCTTGAGTTGCTGGGATTACAGGTGTGAGCCACTGTGCCCGACCATGATGTATGACTTTTAAAAGGTCCCCATATATGGGGAGATGGCAACGTTCTGATAGTTGCGCATTATGTATGTCCTAAATGCCACTGAATTGTTCACTTTATAATCATTAATTTTATGTTATATGAATTTCACCTCAATTTTTTAAAAAGTCTCCATGGCTGGGGGGAGGGGGAAGAGCATAGGTAGCAAGTGGCCCTGTGGGGACGGCTGCAGGGGTCCAAGTGAGAGACCACGGAGGCTGCGCAGGCAGGGGATACAGAGAAATTGGAATATTTGAGAGGCCACGGCTGGGGGACCCTGCAGAGTGAGCAAGAGGAGGTGTCAGACCCCCAGTAGCCTCAGCAGCTGGTGGTGGTTCATTGACCAGGCTGCGGAAGTCAGGGGTGAAGACTTAGGATTCACTGAAGCTCCTTTGCCAACTTCAGCGTCTCAGAGGTACTGGGGACCTTTGATGCCCACCTGCAGGTCTTTTGCAGAAAAGGGTAAACTGAGCCCGGAGGGCAGGGCCGACGCAGCTAGGCAGCCCCAGCCCGCCCGCCGCCACTCACCAGCCCCGTGTTGTCCGTCCACTGGAAATCCCTCTCCACGATCCTGTCGTTCAGGCCTATCCACGTGTTTTCATGCCCAAAGCCTGCGGGGTGGGGGATCGGAGCACTGGTGGTCCACCTGTCTGTCCCCGGCCCAGCTGGAGGTGGGGGGTGGTGGAGGCGGGGGTGGGGGGTGGGAGCGGAGGAGTCATCCCCTTCCCCAGCCTGGAGATGGGGGGAAAGGGCATGGGGGTGAGAATGAAAGGGGAAGGGCGGAACGGGAATGGGGCAGGGGGAGGACACAAAGCCCCTCCCTCCGCCTCCGCGTGGGGGAGGGGAGCACCAGCCCCTCCCCTAGCCTGGGCGTGGGCAGGAGTTAGGGGAGGGAAGGGGCTAGAGGTGGGCGGAGTACCCAGAGCCCCTCCCCCAGCCCTGGGCAGGCGCCGGAGAGGGAGGGAGGGGAGGGGACGAATGGAGAGGGAGGGAGGGGAGGGGACGAATGGAGGCGGAGGGCCAAGAGCCCCTTCCCCAGCCTCCACGTGGGCTGCAGGCGGCGTCCTCGCCCCACCTCCCCAGCGGGCGGAGCCCTGGCTGCCCTCTAACGGGAGGAGGACCCGGCAGGGAAAGGGCTGCAATTGGGCCCCGGCCTTGCCGCCACGTGTGGCCGGCAGAGGAAGGAATAAACAGGAGCGCGGTCACATCTTTGCAGGAATGGGCAAGGGACAGACAGGCAGGCAGGAGAGAATGAGCCAGCCAGCCGGTCACTCAGGAGCGGTGACAGGGCGGAGCACATTGAAGAAAAAGAAACGAGGGGACCAGGGAATGAACAAACGACAGAATCCACGGGGGACGGGCCGGGGGCAACGTGAATGAACGGACGGATGAACAACCGGCAGGAGGGCTAACGACTGAATCAATAAATGCCGGGTGTAATTCATGCGGCACTCATCTTTCTCCCTAGGTCTCTGCAAAGCTCGCTCCTCATGTCATCCCACAGGTCACAGGTGCTTCCCCCGTCACCCTGTGTCCTCTGGCCCTGTTTTGTTATTGGCACACCCAGGACCCGTTCAATTATAGCATAGACTTATTTACTTAGATATTTACTTGTTTGCCTGTATTCCCCTGAAGAACTGGTCACTCCTGCAGAGTGCCTGGCGCATGCCCGGTGCTCAGTAAATACTTGGTGAATGAATGCACTAAGTGAATGTATGAATTAACAAATGAATCCACAGATGAACTAAGAAGCAGAGCTTGCATGAATAAACACAGATTCGGAAAGGTGGCATCTTCAGGACCTGGGGTGGGGGATGTCCTGGGGAAGGGACTCTTAGTGCCACCCCTCCCGCCATGCTGGCTGGTGTCCCATGTCCCAGAGTGCCTACTGTTAATGAAGCTGTGCTCCTCGGGTGAGTGGACGCTGGTCAGATGGCCGGCTCGGCGGCGGCAGTCCCTCTCGGCGTCCTCCCATGCCCGCCGGTGTGCAAAATAGCGGTAGCAGTGGCCCTGGAACTTGTGCCAACCACGGTCACAGCCCTCCGTGTCTGCGAGGAGGGATAGGAGCGTGAAGCGGGGCTGGCCTTGGCCCAAGGTCCACCAGCCATGAGCTCAGCCAGCCCACCAGAGAGAGGACCCAATCCAAGATCTCCCCAAGCCAGGTCCCTCCTCTGAGGTCTGTGGCCTGCCCCCCACAATCCTTTCGGCTCTCTTGTTAACTTTTCTTCTTTGTTGTTGGAATAGATTTAACTGGAAGATCATTGCACTCCACCCCTTCGCATTCCAAAGTGGAAGTTTCCTTCTCTGATTTTGGGGGCCACACCCTGTGTGTGGAATGGGAGCTCAGGAAGGCCTGAAATTCCCCTCTGGCAAAAGGCTTGAATGCACATTTCTACAAAGAAGACATACAAATGGCCAACAAGCACATGAAAAAAATGCTCAACGTCCTTAGTCATTAGGAAATGCAAATCAAAACCACCATGTGATATCACCCCACACCCACTAGGATAGCTATGATAAAAAAAAAAAAAAGGAAAAAGATAATAACAAGTGCTGGTGAGGATGTGGAGAAACTGGAACTCTTGTGCGTTCAATGCTGGTGGGAATGAATGGTGCAGCCACTGTGGGAAACAGTTTGGTGGCTCCTCAAAAAGTTAAACATAGAGTTACCATATGCCCCAGCAATTCTACTGGGTATACACCAAAAGGAATGGGGGGTGGGGTGGGGAAGAATGGAAAACAGTTATTCAAAGGAAAACTTGGACACAAATGTTCATAGCAGCACTACTCACATTAGCCACAAGGGGGAAACAACCCAAATATCCATCAGGTTATGAATGGATAAACAAAATGTGATAGAGCCACAACGTGGAATATTATTCAGTCATAAAAAAGAATGAAGCGCTGATTCATGTTACAGTGTGGATGAACCTCAAAAACACAATGCTAAGTGAAAAAAGCTAGACACCAAAGGACGCATATATGTGTGTGTGTGTACATATATATATATATATATTTTTTTTTTTTTTTGAGACAGAGTCTTGCTCTGTTGCCCAGGCTAGAGTGCAGTGGCGTCAGCCCAGCTCACAGCAACCTCAAACTCCTGGGCTCAAGTGATCCTCCTGCCTCAGCCTCCCGAGTAGCTGGGACTACAGGCATGCACCACCATGCCCGGCCAATTTTTTCTATATGTATTTTTAGTTGTCCATATAATTTCTTTCTATTTTTAGTAGAGATGGGGTCTCGCTCTTGCTCAGGCTGGTCTCAAACTCCTGAGCTCAAATGATCCACCCGCCTCGGTCTCCCAGAGTGCTGGGATTACAGGTGTGAGCCACCGCGCCCGGCCTAGGACGCATATTTTATGATTCCATTTCTGTGAAATGTCCTGAACAGGCAACTCCATAGAGACAGGAAGCAGATTAGTGGCTGCCAGGGGCTTGGGGGAGGGGAATGAGGAGTGACTGCTGATGGGTTCAGGGTTTCCTTGTAGAGTGCTGAGAAAGTTCTGGAACTAGATAGAGGTGATGGTTGTACAACATTGTGAATGTACAAAATGCGAATGAATCATACACTTTTTAAAATGGTTAATTCTATGTTATGTGCATTTTATCTCAAAAAAATAATTTGCCTCCTGTAGGACTCACAGCCGTGGAACCAGAGACAGAGACCCGGAGCGCGTGGGGGAAGCTTGTAGCTTCCAACCCCGCTCCTGCCACTGTTTCTGGGGTGTGGTAGATACTGACCTTTCTCACAGAGGGTGCCCCCGTAACTGGGAAGGCAAAGGCAGACAAAGCCGTTGACCTCATCAATACAGGTGCCTCCGTTCTCGCAGGGACTGCACGCGCAGTCGTCCAAGTCTGGCAGAGAGGGGCAGGGGCCGAGTCAGAGAACAGCCTCCCTGGGCTCTGAGCCCCGACGGGGAACCAGGCGGAAGACGGAGTCACCGCGATCCGACCATCCACGCTGGACCCGAGTGTGGCAGTGGCGGTCTGCACAATGGCGCAATGACTCTGCAGCCAAGGGGGTGGAGCCTCACACAATTAACATAAATTAGGATGAATGAGAGCAGATGCCACTGCGCCAGCTGAGGGCCAGGATGTGATGCACGGAATGTTCCACCTGACTCCAGAAAAGTGAAGGTTATACTCTCGAAAACAGGCTCACAGAATGCTGAAGCCGAAGCCTCTTTTAGGCATTTGCAAGGACGTGCCCGAGTCACAAGGCCGTCTGCAGGTAGAGCTGGATATTCAGTTGGGCTCCTCTTCTACCAGGCCACGTGGAGATAGTGACTGAGGCATGTAGGACACTGGGCAAGTCACTTCCCCTCCTTGAGACTCAGTTTATCTTTTTGAAAGTGATAGTAATAATGGCACCTGCTCGGGGATAGTTGTGAGTGGCGAATCAATGGAACAGCTCAAGAAATTATCTTGCTTATGTTTGTTGTTATAATTTTGTAATTTGTAGTAATTCCTGTGTTGGGCTTTGGGGCCAGAGCCCAATAATTCTGGTGGCTGTGCTTATACCCCTGCCCATCCAGGGGAAAGTAGGATCCCCTGGGGCCCTTTCCTGGGAGGAGTCTCAGCCATTTCATCCCTTTGTGGTCCCCTCCCCACCCCCATGCCTGGTAGTAATGGGAGGCACACACCAGAGCCTTGGCCCCCACAGTGAGAGCTCAGCCGTTTGGTTCTGGTTCAACTAACTGGGGCAGATTTAGCTGGATGCGAGGACTGGGGATGGGAAGCAGGCGTCGGAAGCCAGCTCGTCGTGATCTGTGTCCTGCGGGCACGGCTGCTGGCGTAGAAGCCAGGGCTCCGGACTCAGACACATCTAGGCTCAGATCCCAGGTGGGGCACTCACCGATCTCACAGTTCTCTCCAGCGAAGCCCTGGTCACAGCTACAGCCGTACATGGTGCCGTTGGCGTTACAAGTCCCGCCATGCAGACAGGGGTTGTTCTCACAGGGATCCAAAGGGACTGAAGGATAGATGGGCAACGTGTGAAGGTGTCAGGCCACCGGGTCACTTGCCTGCCCAGAATCCAGACCTCAGGCCCCCAAACTCCTCTCATCCATCCTGTCTGTGTTGAGTCCCCTCTGTAACTTCCCCGACTGGTGGTCACCAACTGCCTCTCACGCGTCCACTGTCACGAGAAGCTCACTCCTTTCAGGAACTGTCCCAAAGCATCTGTGGGCTGCCTTGCCTGTGGCAAAGTCCCAAAGACCGGGGCTTCCTGAAGCTTCTCTTGGGAAGTCTTCTCCCAGAACATGGGCTTAAGAGCCCTCCCTGACTCGTCCCCCCTCTTCTGGACATCCCTGACTCATTGTTGTACTTCTCATAATTTGGGGCACAGGAGTGGACATAAGGTTCCAGGTGGGGTATGAACAGCACTGGGGAGAATGTGAACCATCACCTCCTTCATTCTGATGGCTCAACCTCTTTTGATGCAACCTTAGTGGTTATAGTGTGGAGAGGTGGTGGATTATAGTGATTATAACTATGGACTATGGAGTCAGTGAGGTCTAGTTCAATTCCTGGCTCTGCCACTCACTAGGGGACCCTGGGCAAGTCACTTCTCTGGATTTCAGTTGCCTTATCTATAAAATGGAAATAAAAGTATATCATCCCTCTCTCTCAGTTCTGCCCACCAATGCCAGGTCCGGCCCTGTCTGTGTCAGCCTGGATGGGCAGGGGGTGGGTGTGGGGAGAATCCCAGTGTTGCTCACTATGGGACTAGACACCCAGGGAACATCAAGGCACCCAGGTCTTTGTTCCCCTACCCCATCATTCCCCAGCTGGGTTTCCCTGGAGGTAGGAGGGTCTCCTCCCCAACTTGGGGGCCCATATGCCATGGTAGGTGGTCTCCACCCCCTTGAAGAAACCCCTCCCCGGAGCCCGGGAAGGGCAGGGAAAGAATTCTCATCCTACCCCAGCTGACACCAATCCCTTGTCAGGGCAGCATCTGACCATTCCACTGCACAGACACAAAGACCAAGGCCCAGAGAAGCACAGCGCCTGGCTCTAGGTCACACAGCAGGATGGTGCAAAAGCCAGCAGGAGCCAGGTTTAAGGCCTGGCTCTCTTTAGTCCCTACAAGCTAGGAATTTGTTTCTGTTTTGTCCTGGTCTGGGGCCACACAAGAAATTGAGGTGGTATCAAGCAGTCGTCTCCTCCCTGGTCTCCTGGCCTCCGCCCTCCATAAGCTGTTCTCACAGCAGCCACAGCAAGCCTGTGTAACCCTGAGTCAAGTCATGTCCCTCCCCTGCCTGGACCCCTCCATGGCTCCGCACTGCCCTCGGGAGAAAAGTCAACCGCAGTCCGCACGGCCCTGTGCGATCTTCTCCATCTCCCCGCCCTCCCTCCCCTTCTCTCCGCCTCATTTACTCTGCTCCAGCCACGCTGGTCCCCTGCTCCCGCAGCACGCCAGGCACAGAACCTCTGCACAGGCTGTTCTCTCTGCCTGGAATGTTCTTCCACCACATGGCCACCTGGCCCCTCCCAGACCTCCTTCAGGCTTCCTGGAATTTCATCTGATTAAACAGGCCTTTCCTGACAGTTCCTCTCCCACCCCACCCCACCCCACCCCCCACCCCCCCCGCCTGCAAGCCACCACTGGCATCTCCCCCTACGCCTTTGCTTCACTTCTCTCTTATCACTTTTTTTTTCAATAGACACAGGGTCTCCCTCTGTCACCCAAGCTGGAGTGCAGTGGCGCAATCATAGCTCACTGTAGCCTCGAACTCCAGGCCTCAAGCGATCCTCCCACCTCAGCCTCCTGAGTAGCTGGGACTACAGGGGAACACCACCATGCACGACTAATTAAAAAATATTTTTTAGAGACAGGGGGTCTCACTATGTTGCCCAGGCTGGTTTCAAACTCCTGGCCAAAAGTGATCCTCCCACCTCAGCCCCCTAAAGTGCTGGGATTACAGGCACGAGCCACCGTGCCTGGTCTCTTAGCACTTTCTAACTACCGATATAATTTAATTTTTTCTTAGAATCATCGTTTCTTGTTCATCTCTCTCCCTAGAGCAGTGAGGGTCCACGGGGCAGCCACATATAGGTAGTCACGCTTAAATTAACTAAAATGAAACTAAGGTGAAAACATGGTTCTTCAGTCGTCCTGGCCGAATTTCAAGCTAGACGGTGTAGATAGAGAATATTTCCATCACCGGGAAAGTTCTAGAGTGTTGTTCTAGAATGTCAGCTTTCAAAGGACAGGGGATTTGTTTTCAACAGAGGGCCAGGAACACAGCAGGTGCTCGATAATTGCCTGCTACCTGAATGAGGGTGGCAGCTGAGGCCCGTCCCAGGGGTGGTGGCTTGTGCCCCATGGATAGCAAAGGGGCTCGTGGATGGCGGGGCGTGTGTCTGTACCGTGGCCTCGCACGTGTGTGCACACGCGTGGGGCTGCCGCCTGACGGGACGCGTGAGCGCCACCAGGTGCCCTGTGCTGCCAACACCTGCCCACGGACTGGCGGTGATTCAGTCACTTGCTGGTGCTGCATTTATTTTTGGCGTCATTAGCATTTCTGCTGCAAGCGGCGGGTGGGTAGGCGCCTGGGTCTCCCCAGCGCTGCCACCGGCTTCAGTCTGGAGCGAGGAATCTAGCAAAGTCCAAGACAGACCCAGCCCCGGCCCCAGGTGCCACTGCAACCCCTATTTCCTTAGCATCCCTAAGCGGTTTCCCTCCCACCTCTCTGCTGCCCCTTCTCTGTTTCTTTTGACATTGACCTTCCTTCCCTCTGTTCATCCTTCAAGGTCAGACCTCCCACAGCCCTCCCCTGGCCAAGCCCACCACCTCCCAGGACTTCGTATATGTTTTTCTACACCAGTGAACGAGGCATTGTACAGCCCAGTGGTCGAGACAGAAACCCTGTTTCCAAACAGCCTGGATTCCAACCCCAGCCTTGACACTCCTTAGCTGCCTGGATGCCCAAGTCGCTTGACCTCCCCGTGCCTCAGTCTCCCCATCTGTAAGGCAAGGTTCGTATTAGAACTTGTCCCACAGGCTGTTATAAGGATTAACCAAGATAATTCCAGTAACGTGCTCAGATCCAGCCCAGCACACAGGCAGGAACCGGTATCAGTCTCCGACTATACAAGTGCCCTGCCCCGGGGCCGCTGCCTCCGGGCGTCTAAGGAAAGAAGGTCCCACACTGCACACAGCACAGAGGGGACAGGGTGGATGCTGAAACCCTCCATCTGCTGTTTCCACCGTCGCCACACTTTGCCTTCAAAAAAAAGGAGCAAGTTCAAAACCAACTGTGTTAATAAGAGTGCTCTGCAGCTCAGAGAAAGGGCTTTTTAATTGGGTTTGTCTTTTAAAATTTTTTTTAAAGCTCATTTGGCCAAAAAACCCAGCTCAATATGGCAGGACCTAAGAAAGGCAAGAATTTGAGGCTGAGCTGGGGGCAGACCCGGCGCCAGGGAGAACAGCGCAGTGGCTCTCTCTAGACTCTGTCGGGCACAGAACTGAGGTTCGGCCACTAGTAGGGTAGCGGCAGACCTCCCTGAGCCTCAGCTTGCTGTCTGTAGAATGGGGCGATGCTGACCACTTCTGCCCCTTCCTGGCACCCACAGTCCCTGTGGCTCGAGGTCCCCAATTCCCATTTGCTCAGGAAGTCCTTCCTGCCACACCTCCTCCCTCTGACCTCGCCTGGGAGGCGTCTGTGTCCAGCTCTGTCTCTCTCAGACCTCGGGGGTCCCTGCCATCCAACTCACAGTGGACACAGCCAGCAGTTTGTCACATGAACTCATTCCCTGAGTCAGACTCTGCCCAGTGCTTCATCGTTCCCACGTTTTGGTCACGGGATACACTCGCTGTGCAAGAGCCGGAGCAAGGGCAGCATCGCCTCCTGGCCTTTGCACGTGCTGATCCCTTTGTCAGGAACATCCTTTCAGAAATTCTACTCCACCTGAAGAGCTCCTGCCTCCAGCATCACCCCCTGCTAGATACCTTCCAGAACCGGGGACAATCCTTCCTCCCTGCTCTCGGCTGCCCCAGGCCCTGTCCCCAAGCCTTGACCACAGCAAGCTGGATGGGGCTGTGGAACTTTGAACTTACCGTCCCCAGCGCTCCCATCTGCAGGGGTCCCCCGCAGTGCTGGCTCCTCTCCACTCGCCGCCTCCTCCCAGAAGGGGCTCCCGGTCAGAACCTCCAGCGCAAACTCTTCTGTGCCCAGGGAGAGGGGCAGCAGGGTGCCGGTGGAGTCCCATGGCGCTGTGGGCTCCCCTGAGGAAACTGAGGCAGCCTCATCCACGCTGGCTGCAGTTGGTGCCCAAAGAGGAAGACCCAGCTTCCCCGGGGGGCTGCCCTGATGAGGAAGGGCTGAAGTCCCCAGTGTCCCCTGGGCCTCTGCCTGGCCCTCCGGCCAAAGCTCCAGGAGGGGTTGGGAGCTGGAGGAGGCCAGTGTGGACGTGGCCAGGACCCCAACCTTGTCCCCCTGATCCAGGGACGTGAGGGACATCGCCGTGCTTGTATCCAAGGCCACCTGAGGAGCCAAGGTGGGACTTTCATCTCCTTCAGACACATGGGATCCAGGTTCCCAAATTCCACCAGCATCGCTGGGGTCCACTGTGGCTGTGGACTCCTTGGGACCCACCGTGGCTCTTTCATCTGTAGCAGCCCAAGGCTCCAAACTCAAGGTGACTCCAGGCACCGAGAGGACTCCAGGGCCCCCCGAGGGTGCAGAGAGAGGACTTGCATCCAGCCCTGTGCTGTAAGGTGAGGGCCAGGGCCTCTGCACCTCGTCAACAGTGGCCTGAGAGCTGGGAGTGGGGCTCTCTGCTGTGTTGAAGACCCCAGACTCAGACCCCGAGATGCCTCTGACGCCCATGGGCTCAGTGGCAGTCTCAGTGGAGGCAGAATCTGCCATGACAGTGCTGTCCACAGAAGCCCAGGGGCTGGATCTGGGGTGCTCAGCTTTAGGGGGCTGAGTAGGGCTGGTCTCCCTAATTTCTCCGAAGTCTTCCCTGGGGCCATCAGAGCTGGCGCCAGCTCTTGTGTCAGTGGCTGCCTGCGAGGGGGCCGTGGGACTTCCTGCTCCATGGCTGCTGAGTGTCATGCTCCTGACCTCTCCAGCCTGTCCTGTCAGGCCCAAGGAGGGGGGCGGAGAATACACCTCGGTCTCCGTGGCAGGGGAGAGCAGGGCAGTGGCCACAGCCTCACCACGCCCCTCGACCCCATTGGCCTCGGTGGAGATGACTGTAGGGTGTGACAGGAGCCACTCCTTGGGGGCACGAAGCATCGCCATGATAGGGAGGTCTGGGGATGTGCCTATGGGGGACACTTCCCAAGGGGCAGAGCTGGGTCCCTCTGAGGAGCTGGGAGCAGGGACAGTGGCCTGTGAAGGAGACCAGGGCAGTTCAGGGTTAGCTGGCCTCATGCTGGGGCCCTTGGCTTTCTGTAGCTCCAGGCCAGGGATGCTGGGTGGGACGAGGGTCGGGGGCCACAGCCAGGGCTCTGGGGAGCTCCTGCCACCAGGGAAACCTGCAACAACATCAACCACAGTAATTGTGATTATCTCTAGGCAGCCTCCATTGTTCACTCTCTCCTCCTCTCTAGGCCTGAGGAAGAGGGGCTTCCAAGGCCAGGGGACCCAGCTGGCACTCAGAGCTTCCTCCCCTGTCCCGACTGTGGCATATCTCCCCCTCCCAACTCCAGACCCTCAGGCAGGGACCCCTCCCCCATGGGTCCAACTCACCAGCTGCAGGCACATCCACCTCATTGGTCAGATCAGGCCACGGGCTCCCGTTCGGGCCACTCCCCAAGGCCTCTGTGGCTCCCGGGGCTGAGGGAGGTTCCACGTGATTCCCAGCAGCCTCTGGGGTGGGGGGCTGGGTGCTGGCCTCGAGCCCCCCTTGCAGCCCTCCCTCCGGTTCCTGCTGCTGGAAGTAGCGCCCATTCAACCCTTTGAAGCGCCCCCTCCTCCTAGGCGTGGGCCCGGTTGGGGCCGCCTCCGTTTGCAAACCCGCTGCAGTGCTGGCCCCTGTGCTGCTGGGGCTGGGGGCCACCGTGCCCAGCCACACTTCCTCTGTAGGCCACGAGGCCAGCGTGGAGTCCCCAGGGCTAGGATGGGGGGTCTCTTGAGTCTCCTGCTTCTCTGCCAAGATCAGGGGCTCTTCTTCCCCACTGGACACCAGAGGCTCCTGGAAGTCAGGAGTGACCAACTCTTCTTCCCCCAGGTTCGTCTCTAATTCTCTGCCAGGGGGGCCCTCTGCTGACAGAATCTCCCCTTCATCCCCAGATGATGGGGTCTCTGGGTCTCCGTGTTGTGGTGTGGGGTGATGAGCTGTGGGAGAAAGCAGAAGAGGTTCTGTTAGGCCCAGGGACTGCCTGGGAAGTTCTGCTTGAAATCTACCCACATGCCAGCATGCCGCAGCACAGACCTTCCATGCACCTCTGTCTCTCTGTACCCCTCTGTCTCTATCGGTGGTTTCCGAGATTCCCCAAGCCTGAGAAAGGAGGTGCAAGGTTATCACCTCCACTGTTCAGGCTGGGGCTGGACTGAGCCCACTCTCAGGGTCGGAGTCAACTGGTTGCATTGAGGAGTCAAGAGACAGTTTGGCTCACGGGCAAAGCTCAGGCAGTGTCCAACTCTCATGACTCAGGTTAGCCTGTGGGCCGGTTCCACTACACCTGGGCCGTGGATTCTCCCTGCTATAGGAGGTGCCCAGGGGGCGTGGCACTCCTACCAACGGTTTCTTTTTTCTCTTCCACCCAGGGCAGCAGGCAGCTTACACAGAGGACTTGGCTCCTTGGAGTTGAGGTTTTCAGCTTCCAAAGCTGTGTCCCCACCTCCCCCGCACAACGGTGAGTGTCATTTCTGGTGTGGCCACCTGTCTAGGGCACGTGGCCAGTGGAGGCATTCCCTCTTCCACAGGGTGTGTGCTTATGGGCGTGGCTCCAGGTAGAATATGCCCCACCCAGGGGCGTGTCTTTCAGGGTTAGGGTGCCTCAGGACCTCAGGAGACAAAGCCTCGGTAAATATAACTCCCACGCCAGAGTTTGGCCTCCTGCCGGAGCCCTGTCCCTCCCCCGGGGCACAACTCCTAGGGAAAGACTCGTCTCATCTCGGGGGGCGTGGTCTTCGCCAGGGGCGTGGCCCACGAAAAGCCTGTCTCTTGGAGGCGTGGCCTATCACAAAGCCTGTTTCTCGGGGGCGTGGTTTTCACCGAAGCGAAAGGCCTGGGGGCGTGTCCAACGGCGGACACGCCCTCCCGGGTCGTAGCCTCAGCGCGGCGCCTCACGCACCTCGGAAGCAGTAGGCGTCGAAGCGCGCGGCGGGCGCGGGGAAGCCGGTCCGGTTGGCGAAGCGGTAGACGGTGCGCACCCCTGGCGCTGGTCCCCCGCAGCGCCGGCGCGGCGTCTGGATCGGGTAGCGCACGCTGCCATCGGCCAGCCAGCCCGGGTCGCACTGATCCAGGCCCTCGTGCCAGGCCAGGTGCAGCTGTCCCACCGAGGCCAGGGTGGCACCCTGGCGGCGGCACTGGGCACGCGCGCCGGCCAGTGTCAGGCGGCGGGCGGGGCCCACGTAGAAGACCTCGCCTGCGGGAGGGGGCGGGCTGAGGTTAGGGAGGCCTGGGGGACCCTCCCTCGGAGCCCGGGAAGGGAGGTCTCAGTCCAAGTAGCCCCAACCTGGCAGGTTTGGGTGATAGTTAAACGAGGTGGTGACAACAGCAGCTGAGCATCACGCAGAGCTAACAAGAGGGGGCTTTAGCCTCTTTTTACAAATGAGGTAAGTCAGGCTTCAGAGAAAGGGAGGGGCTTGGTGAGGGGGGATCAGAGAGGAGAAAAGGGACAGGGATGGGCACAGGGGCTGAGAGGGAACAGGCGCCCAGAGAGTGATGGAAAGCTCCGAGGGGGCTGGCTGCAGGTTTAGAGAGGAGGAGAGTTGCATAAGGACTTAGGGAGGGATGGGAACTGGCGAGAGTAACAGAGGCACACGGAGAGGAGCGGAGGTCGGGGTCCTGCCAGCTTCAGACTTACCCCCCAGCTCCCGGGCAAAGCAATACACATCATAGAGTTCCTCTGGGTCGCGCCTCCCATAGCTCCGAACCCCTGGAAGGCTGCTACGGTCGCCATAGCAACCAGGGCGGGACTGGGTGATAGGATACCTGTCATCACAAGGTGAGGGTCCGTCTCAGAGGTGTGCTCCTGGAGCCCCCAAGGAACTTCTTTCCTCCATCTCCTCACCCTGTGTACCCCCTCACCGAACGGTGCGGTCGGAGAGCCAGCCAGCATCACAGTTGTCAAAGCCGTCCTCGAAGGCAGCCTGCAGGTGCCGAGGGGCTGCAATGGTGGCCGAGCTGAGACGGCACGCCTCCTGGGCCTCAGCGAAGGTCAGCACATAGCGGTCCTGGGCTGCCCGGTAGTGGAACACAACGCCTGTGGGGGAACATCCAGGATGGAAGAGCCGACTTATGCCAGAGTGTTCAAGGACAGCGGATCTCCCTCTTACAGGATGACACCCCTCCAGTCTGCTAATAATAAACCCGCTGCCCTACGTTGCCTTATACCACACCCATTTACTCAGCACCAGGCACGTGCTAGGGTGATGGTGGGGAGTGAGATCCACATGCCCCCATTTTACAGATGAGGAAACTGATAACAGTGGCCACAAAGGGCGAGAAGGCTTCCTGGAGGAGTTGACATGTAAGCCAGGATGTGAAGCACCGATAACAGGCTCACTGTGACTCAAATTCTGATTTAGGTATGAAAGAAATGGCTAAGCAAGATAAAAGAATTAAACATTTTGCTCCATCTAATCAAGACCGAGAAGGCTGGGCACAGTGGCTCATGCCTGTAATCCCCAGAGCTTTGGGAGGCCAAGGTGAAAGGTTTGCTTGAGGCCAGGAGTTCGAGACTAGCCTGGGCAACATAGCAAGACCCTGTCACCACCACTTGTGGTAGGTGTTCAATATATGTTTGGCTTACTGAAGGAAATTGAACAAATCTGGAGGTGGAATTCACTTCTTTCACCACTAATCAGGTTTTCTTGAGTTTTATCAGTTTTGAGAAGTGAGGCCTTTGAAAGGGGATGATCAGTTGACCCCATAAAATATGGGATGCGATACTATTTGTGTCTCCAGTTCACAGTTTGGGGGAGAGTGGATTAAGCCCCAGGACAGGGGGTGCAGGGACTCGCCCAAGGTCAATATAAATTATGGGAATAGATTTCCCAGTCCACAGAATGTTTTCCATACCACAATCCATTCATTGAGTCACACATTAAAAATGTATTGTGCATCTCCTGTGTGCCACACCCTGTCCTAGACTATTTTAATCATTATTATTATTTTTTTGCCTTGTCAACCTTGCTCAGTTAGGAAAACAGAAACTGCACTGGGTATTTCAACAGGAAGAATTTAATAAAGGAATTGGATAAAGAGGTATTAGAAAACTGTTATTTACTTTCTCTCTCTTTCTCTCTCTCTCTCTGTATATATTTTAGGAGATAGAGTCTCCCTCTGTCACCCAGGCTGGAGTTTAGCAGAGCCTTGAACTCCTGGGAGCAACCCTCCCACCTCAGCCTCCCAAGTAGCTGGGACTACAGGCATGTGCCACCATGCCCGGCTAATTTTTCCCCTGATATATTGCCCAGACTGGTCTTTTTTTTTTTTTTTTTTTTTTTGAGACAGAGTCCCACTCTGTTGCCCAGGCTAGAGTGAGTGCCATGGCGTTAGCCTAGCTCACAGCAACCTCAAACTCCTGAGCTCAAGCGATCCTCCTGTCTCAGCCTCCCGAGTAGCTGGGACTACAGGCATGCACCACCATGCCCGGCTAATTTTTTTTTCTATATATATTTTTAGCTGTCCATATAATTTCTTTCTATTTTTAGTAGAGATGGGGTCTCGCTCTTGCTCAGGCTGGTCTCGAACTCCTGAGCTCAAACGATCCGCCCACCTCGGCCTCCCAGAGTGCTAGGATTACAGGTGTGAGCCACCGCGCCCGGCCCCCAGACTGGTCTTAAACTCCTGGCCTCATGCCTCAGCCTCTCAAAGTGCTGGGATTACAGGCATGAGCCACTGCTTGAGACCCTTAATATATATTTTCAATCAAACTGCTTTTTAAAACTTGCTCACTTATAAAAAGCTTAAATAAATTTATTTTAAATGGAAATTTGTGTAAACTTAACCAGGAATTAGGAAAAAATAAATAAAAATGAAAAAAATTGTATTCCTATTTATTAGGATGACTTTCTTGCTATTTCTCCCCTTACCACTGGAGTATTCCTTTTTTTTTTTTGAAACAGAGTTTCACTCTGTCATCCCAGCTAGAGTGCAGTGGCATCATCATAGCTCGCTGCAACCTCAAACTCCTGGGCTCAAGCGATCCTCCTACCTCAGCCTCCTGAGTAGCAGGAAGTACAGACGCGCACCACCAAGCCTGGCTAATTTTTCTTTCTTTCTTTCTTTCTTTTTTTTTTTTTTTGTAGAAATGGGGTCTCACTCTTGCTCAGGCTGGTCTCGAACTTCTGACCTCAAGTGATCCTCCTGCCTCAGCCTCCCAAAGTGCTAGGACTTCAGGTGTGAGCCACCGAGCCCGGCTGAGTGTAATCCTAGCACTCTGGGAGGCCGAGGTGGGCGGATCGTTTGAGCTCAGGAGTTCGAGACCAGCCTGAGCAAGAGCGAGACCCCATCTCTACTAAAAATAGAAAGAAATTATATGGACAGCTAAAAATATATATAGAAAAAATTAGCCGGGCATGGTGGTGCATGCCTGTAGTCCCAGCTACTTGGGAGGCTGAGACAGGAGGATCGCTTGAGCTCAGGAGTTTGAGGTTGCTGTGAGCTAGGCTGACGCCACGGCACTCACTCTAGCCTGGGCAACAGAGTGAGACTCTGTCTCAAAATAAATAAATAAATAAATAGAAAGCCAATATCTGTTGTCTTATGTAAAATTAGGTAACTGTGAAATTGACTTTTAAAACAAAGTTATAAAATCCTGCCTAGATATTGTGTCCCAGAGGAGACTGTGCTGGAGGGTGCTCCCTCTTGGTTAAAAAAGAGAGGTGTTAAAAGATAGGATAGTACCAGTGAAGACTTTCTTCCTGACTTTATCAGAAGAATTGAAAATGAATCCCAGTTCAAGGAGTGGTTTCTAAGGTGACACTCAGTGGGTGGGCTCCAGGATCAGCACCTCCCTCTCCCAGCCTCAGCCCCTCCCTTGTCCCAACTGACCCGTCACCTCCAGGGGCACCAGGTCCTGCTCATCTTCGATGCCCCTCACCACCTGGCAGCGGTAGAGCCCAGAGTCGCTGGCCCTCAGTGGCCCCAGCAGTAGTGTGGCGTTGGCTCGGTGCCGGGGGTAGGCAGGCAATGACACTCGTCCCTGCCAGCCCTTGGCCACCCGCACCACATTGTCTTTGGCCACCAGGATGGGCAGGTCCTGTCGCTGGCCTGACGCAGTCCGCACCTTGGTCCACTTGATCCGAGGGGCATCTCGGGCTGCACCTGGCCGGGGCTGCAGGGTGAAGAGACAGGGCAGGGCCACCAGCTCCGCCAGCGCGGCCCGCACTGACCCAGACCCCACCTTCTGCATGTGGAGCCCCTTGTCAGCAGCGCCGGTGACGTCCCGTGTGCCTGGGATGGAGAAGGCAGAGAGAGGGCTGACTCAGAGGTAAGGGCCAGCCAGCAGGGACAGCTCACTGTACAGCCACAGGAAAGTCACTGTCCTCTGAGCCTGTTTCTCCAAAGGTTAAGCAAGAGGCCGCTCATGGAAGGGAATGGTGTGTGTGGAGTACCTTCTTTATATCAATAACAGGCATTTTACAGCAATCAGCTCATTTGATTTTTCTTTTCTTTTCTTTTCTTTTTTTCTTTTTCTTTCTTTTTTTTTTTTTTGAGACAGAGTCTCACTCTGTTGCCCAGGCTAGAGTGAGTGCCGTGGCGTCAGCCTAGTTCACAGCAACCTCAAACTCCTGAGCTCAAGTGATCCTCCTGTCTCAGCCTCCCGAGTAGCTGGGACTACAGGCATGCACCACCATGCCCGGCTAATTTTTTCTATATATATTTTTAGCTGTCCATGTAATTTCTTTCTATTTTTTTAGTAGAGATGGGGTCTCGCTCTTGCTCAGGCTGGTCTCGAACTCCTGAGCTCAAACGATCCGCCCACCTCGGCCTCCCAGAGTGCTAGGATTACAGGCGTGAGCCACCGCGCCTGGCCTCATTTTTTCTTTTTTGAGAAAAACAGCCTGTCGCCCAGGCTGGAGTGCCATGGCACCATCATAGCTCATTGCAGCCTCAAACTCCTGGGCTCAGGCGATCCTCCCACCTCAGCCTCCCAAGTAGCTGGGACTATAGGTGTGTGTGATTACGCCTGGCTATTTTGTAAATATTTTGTAGAGATGGGGGTCTCGCTATGTTGCCAGAGTGGACTCGAACTCCTAGTGTCAAGTGATCCTCCCACCTCAGCCTCCTGAAATGCTAGGATTACAGGTATAAGCCACCATGCCTGGCCTCATTTAATTTTCATAACCATTTGCACAGTAGCAATGTCTCCTTCTCTTTTGGGGGAGTTGAGGAAACAGAGGCTCAGAGAGAGAATTGTATTTGCCTAAGGCCACTGAGCAAATCAGTGAGGGATTTCTAAAGCCTGGGCTCTTGACGCTATTGGAGAGATGCCAGGAGAGACACACATACCTTTATTTCCATTGCCCCTTCCTTGGCAGACATCATTAATCAATCTTCACACTCTTCTCATTTCTCTCTCTTTTATTTATTTTTTTCTTTTTTACAGTAAGCCTGTTGCTGTATCATTTCTCTCTCTCCCCCTCCCCCCACTTTTCTCTCCCTCCCTCTCCCCCCCTCCACTTTTCTCTCTCTCCCTGTCTCTCTTTCTCTCTCTTCAGCTCATCTCAGCAAAACGGTGAGAGGCGGGAACCTCCAGCTTCTGCTGACAGTGACTAAAAATAACCTCTCAGGTATCTTGTTCTCTTTTGACTGTTCAAAGACCTTTTTCATCTATTCTCATTTTGTTCTCTAAACCAAGCCAAGGGACCAGCAGAAGTCTCTGGAATTAAAAAGCTGCCCCATCATGTGGCCACCTACCAGACCCCAATGTGTCCCTCCCCACAAGCTGACTCACCCTGTTCCCCGGCCGCAAAGAACAGTCTCTGAAGAATCAAAAGGCCCAAGGCCCAGACAAACATGGTCCCCATCCTGGACCTGGAACAAAATGGAGAGGGAGGGAGGAGTGAGCCATGGTACAGCCCTCCCAGATAGTCGATCCCCCCACTCTACAGATCAGGAAACCAGGGCTCAGAGAGGCCAGTGGATAATTCAAGGTCACGGAGTAAGTATGCAAGCATTTGAATCCAGGGCCACTGGACTTCAGGATCTAAGCAGCAAAGCCTCATGGTCAGGAGCCTGGGTGCTGGAGTGAATGAGAGCTGGGTTGGCTCACTGCCTGCTCCTTGGTGTGTGACTTTGGGCAAGCAGCTTAACTTCTCTGTGCCTCACTTTCTTCCTGGGTCAGATGGGGATAACATCAGGTAGTTGGAGGAAATGGAGGAGTCAATACATATAAAATGCTTAGAACTGCCTGGCATGAAGGAGTACATTTCGGCTGTTGCTACTATTATTATTGACCTTAACGCAGCCAAGATTGATATCCCATTTTTTCAAGTCAGCCTCCACCATCAGACTGGGGCCTCCTACCGGGCAGCAGCCAGTCGTCGTTCTCCCAGGGTCCCCCATCCAGGCAGCAGGCTGGCCTCCAAGCCAGCCTTTAATCTGGATTTGCTGACTGACACGATTCTCGGCTTCAATTCCAGGATTTGGTTGTCACCGAGATTCTATTCTTGGTTTCTGGGATGTTTGAGGAGCTGCCAACTCCCAGCTGGAGGAAGGGGCCTCACCCTTGCCCACCCTATCCTCCCTCTGACTTCGCATGGACTGATGAAGATTTTTCCTAGGCCCACAGGGAAATTTCAATTGTGGGTCCAGTTGTCCACAGGGGCTGTGACCCATGGGCATAACAAACTGAGTGCTTACTGTGAGCAAAGCCCATTCCAGGCGCTGAGATACAGCATTGCCTTTCCAGACTTCACATTCTTCCAGAGACCAGAAATCCTGTAGAGGGGGCCCCTCCCCAAAGCCTCCCACCCCTCTGGGTGGTTCTTACCGGGGCTCAGGAGGTGGGTGCAGATGGGAAATTAGAACATCATCTGCAAATCCAGCCCTTGCACCCCGCTCCCATAAAGAAACAGCCCTGAGGAGGGGGTTTGGATAGTGGCTGGAATGGGAAGCTGTGGGGGACAGCTGTCTCCCTCCCCAGCTCTCCTTCCCAGCTCTTTGAGTCGCCTGCTGGGAGGCCGGCCAGAGACCTGTCCGTGGTGCTGAACTGTGAGGTTTCAATGCTGCAGCCCTGCCCACCAGGTCTGTCTCTGCCTCCTGCCTGCTAACACAATGCCTCCGGGCCCAGAGAGGGCTACTGGTCTGCCTTAGGCTGCACAGCAGGGCTGAGGTCCAGGCCAGGCCTTGGGCCGGTGTCCCCAGCTATCAACCTGTAAAACTCGGCAACATCTGCCTATATCCCAGGCTGTCCTCAATTCTTCCCCTTGGAACCCTGCACTAGTGTGGGGCCTCCTGATGGCTGCTCCAGGTCTGGCCAGGTATTAGACGGTGGGACAGGACTCTGGGTTGCACCCTTAGGATCAGATGAGGCCAGAGAATTCTTACACACACAAGTACACACACACATCCCATAAGATTAAGAGCTCACTCTACATCCAGACAGCCCTGCCTCTACTCCTGGACAAGCTGCTTTAATCTCTCTGTGCCTCAGTTTCCCCACCTGTAAAATGGGGATGATCCTGCAAGTACCTTATAGGGCTACTGTGAGAACGAAATGACCTAAGACTTGTAAAGTCCTAGAAACGTTACATTTAAAAACAGCTCTTTATGCACAAAGCCTCGTGTACACACTAAAAATATACTGACAGAGTGAGGTGGTCCAACATGGTGACAGACACAGTTTCAGGTGCACCCCCTGCCCCCGCACACACCCTCCCACTGCCTTCCACTTGCACCCTCACACACCCACACCCTTGTCTTAAAATACCTCCTCCCCAGGGCTGCCAGAGGTGAGCATTTACACAGCTGTCTAGGGCCCGTCCCCTTATGAATAATGCAGGAACCTCATGCATATGCAAATGGAGGCCTTTGGGTTGCGGGGGGAGGGGCGGCCCAGATGGATGTGAGACTGTGTGTGTGTCTCTCTCTCTCTTTCCTCCTTCACTCCCACCTCCTGTCTGGGTGGGCACTGAGTGCGGGTGAGTTAGCCAGCAGACGGTTTTTGTGTGTTTGTGACTGGGTATGTGTCAGCGGTGCCGTGTCCAGGCAAGGGCATGCATGCAGTTGTGCCCCGTGGTGTGTGTGGCCTGAAGGAGCTCTTGCACTGGGTGGAGTGCAGGGGACCCAGTGTGATTTCCGGATGTGTGGGTCTGAGTGCCTCTCAGCAGGGGCTGTGGCACACGTGTGTGTCTCTAGCCCTTGACGGTGTGTTAGTGTGCATGGTGTGAATGTGGAACTCCTTGGAGGAGAAATGAAGTGGGCTCAGTAAATCATCCCAGGCTGCCCCTTGGGGACTTTGACCCCTGCCCAACCTGTCCTCATGAGCTCCCCAACTCTGCATACACAGACCACATCCTACACCCCCATGCCCAGGGACCACATCACCAATCACATGGAAAGGACCCTTGCCACACACGTACACACAGAGGACACACACACAGCCACACGCCCCAGACACAGACCCCGGGAGACACACACTCGCACAGATTCACAGTGACATTAACAAAGAGAGGCAGTATGAGCACTCACAAGACAGGCAGCACGTCTTCTGCACAAAGACACACGCCCACAGTCTCTGGGTGCCCCCACATAAACCCCTCGGTGAACTGATCACCATCAGACACAGCTCCTCACTTGGATTCACACTTACACAGCAGTGCCAGCCCCGGCACAAACCGGGATGGATAAATGTGGCCTCAGTGACGGATGGGCGCACATCATTTTGCCACATAGTGATGATGTGGCCCCCAGCACAAGTTTTCTGACAAAGACACAACCGCAGTCAAATCAGACTCACAGGGGACCCCAGACCCCCTGGACACACTCTCCCTCCCCTGTCTGCCTGGAGCAGACACACACACAAAGCCCTCTGCCTCTTTGAGGGGGGAACTTCCATTTGGTAAGTCCACAAGCCATTGAGACTGCTGGTTTCTGGGGTCGCAGTGTGCGTCCACTCCTCCCTCCCTGCCCTGCCCACATACCCCCCTGCTGGGGCCCAGCGCCAACCCTCTCCTCGGCGGTCCTGGCTGTTTCCCACCGATGCTGCTTGAGAGGAACAAAGCCCTGCACGCTCCTGCCCAGGCTGGGCCTGGGGTTCCAGTCCCCTACTTCCCAGCGCCTGTGTCCCCAAACCAAGCCAGGGCTTCCACGTGCACCTACGGGGACAGATGGAACTGAAACGGGTGAGGTGAGGGTCTGTGTCATGCTGTGAGGATGTGGACAGATGTCGAGGTGCGGGAGGGGGCAGCCCCCCTCTCTGGGCAGGTGTCCCTCATGGATCCTGGGGTCCATAACTGGGGGTCCCAGGGGGCCCCCACCCAGTATTCACCTGGGATACCCAGTGTGCTCCCTGGGAAAAGGCACAGCACCTCAACTCCAGGTCTGAGGGAACAAATGGGGACCACCTTGGGATAGGGCCCCCCAGAGCCTCATCCCTGAGTCAGAATGTGGTGACAGGACCTGGCCCAAAAAGACAGGGAGACAGCAGGGCGCTGTCTCCCCATGGCCATTCACTTTAAGCACAGACCCGCTTCCACTGGGCTCAGGCTGATCTGGGGGGCCCCTCCCCACTGCAGTCCAGCCCCCAATCCTCCATTCACCTGCAAATTGGGAATCCCCACTTAAAATCCTGGGGTGTCTCAGCTGGGAAACGGTCGTGCCCTGTTCTGGAATCCCCCACTCAGCATCTGGGTGTCCTCCTCTTCCCTCCAAACTCGGGGTGCTCCTCCGCTAGCCCTGGTTCCCATCACCCCCTCCCCAATCCTGAGACCGACCCCCAGCCCGGCCTCCTCCCCACCTTGGGGTTGTCTCCGCATTCCTTGGACAACCTTGCCCCCAAATGCGTGTCCCCCTGACATCCCCAAGCCCCCTCCCATTTTGTACTCCCTCCCCAGCCTGGGGCTCCCCTCCCCCATCAACCCCCTCCTCTTTCTGGGGGCTTCTCCCTGATCCCGGGCCCCCTCCCCAATCCCAGGCTCTGTCTCCAATCCCGAGGTTTTCTCCCCCAACGCGGTCCCCTCCCCACGACGGAGCCCCCACCTGGCTCCTAGTTCGGACGCATCCCGGGGCGACCGCCCGGCACAAAGGACGCTCGGGCTCAGCTCCCTCCGCGCCGGGTCCAGCCCTTGCGCTCCGCTCGCCCCAGCGCCGCCTCGGCACTTATAAAGGGGCCGCGGGGCTGCTCTGCGCATGCGCCCCTGCCAGCCAGAGGCCTCCGGCTGCTCCAGGAAGGAGGCTCCCCCTGCCTAAAATCCTCCTCCACTTTTCCGACACTTACCCCAACCCGGGGGAAGACTGTGCCTGACCTGTCTCCCATTCTCTTTACCCCAGGAACGGCGTTAAGTTTCCCCAGCGCGCCCCAAAGTGAGGCCTGCCCCATTTCACAGGTGGGGAAACTGAGCCCCAAGGAGGTAAAGTCGCTTCCCTAGGTCACGCAGGAGGGAAGGGCAGAGCTGGGATTCAAACCCCGGCCTGCCCGCTCTCCAGGGCTCACCCTCGAGGCAGTTTTGGCTGCAATGACTGTTTATAGAGAGGAAACAGGCTCAGAGAAGATGGGAAGATTCCCTGGTCACGGGGCTGGTGAGAAGCAGTAAGGTGGGAGCCCCCAGGTGTGTCACACTCCGGATACGTTTCCAGCAGCTCCAGCCAGATGACATCATTTATTCACTCACCTTTGTCCAATCAGCATTTATGGAACACAGGCTAAGACCTGGGACTGTTGTTGGCACAGGAACATTTTTGCTTTGGGGAGGAGCATAGGTGTGTCCTTGGGGGAGACCCCAATCTTTAAAAGCTCGTGTGTGTTTTATTGCGATAAAAAAATGGAAATGAGGAGAGGAAAAAAGCCTGGAGAGGTCGGCCCCTTCCCCTGCCTTCTCTCCTGTAGTCTTGGCTGAGACTGGCCGGAGGCTCCCTGGACCCCCGCCCCCAGGCTTGCATCTGTGTGTGTGTGTGTGTGTGTGTGTGTGTGTGTTTGAGAATCGCTGAGAGGGGGTCTCAGTCTGGTCGGGGGACAGACAGAGGACAAGATAGTTTCCGCAGGATTATCAAAGAGGGGGTGGGAATGTATGCGGGAAGAGGGATGACCCCAGAGGAGGAAGCGGCGGCCCTAGGGTCCAAGGCGACACAGAGGCCAGCTGTACTTATTGTCCAACTCCATGTCACAGAGAGGAGACAGAGGTCAGAGATCTTGGCTGATGAGAATGACTGTAGGTGACAGCTGTGTCACCAGCACCCAGAGAGCGTGTGATGACTGGTCGTCAAGGCTGGCACGGGGTCATGGCTGTAGTGGAGGAGGGGGCTGAGCGTGGCTGTGTGACGTGCGTGGGAACCGAGCAGTTCAGCCTCCACAAATCCGGTTCAAATCCCCTCCCGGCCCCTCCTAACAGTGTGACTCTGGGTGAGCCATCTGGTCTTTCTGTGCCTCGGTTTCCCATCTAAAATGGGGATAATTAACCGTCCCCATCTCACAGATTGCGGGGAGAATGAAATGGGAAGATAACACACAGGGGCTGCTGTTTATTTTACAGTTTTCTGGGGAAACTGAGGTTCATGGAGATGGGACCACCTGCCTGAGGCTGCACAGCATGCGTAGGGACCTAGTGGAAGTGCAGGTTTGTGGCCACAGAGCTGGCCCCCTCCCCCGATTACCCTCACCCTTCCACTCCCCCTCCTTCCTACCCCGCCCCCCCACCTTCCCGGTCTCCCCTAGCTGGTGCCAGGGCTGAGCTCAGAGGGGCTGGCCCGGGGCCCAGGGGTGGGCTGTTGCCGGGGGACTGAATGAGGCACCCTTGCCTGGGAATCTGCTGGGCTCAAAGAGCTATTTATAGGCCTGAGCTGGGATTGGGCAAGCCCCCCCCACCCCATCCCTGAGTGCCTTCTCTGTCCCCACCCCACCCCCTAAAACTGGGGCCCTAGGCCAGGGGCTAATGCCAGTGGGGGACGGGGCTGGTGGGCCAGAGTTGAGGCGGGGAAGCTGGACCTTCCAGGAGAGGTGGGTCTCAGGGGTGGACAGTGTCCCCCAAAGTGCCTCAGAACAAACCCAGAGTGACACATGGACAAATAACACACAATGTCACCAACCACCACTGACACACGGTCACAACGCGGCCACAGCCCAGCCACACCAATAGCACAGTCAGCTTACATACAACCTCACTTAGCCACACACAGTCTTACCGGCCACACAAAACCACGCCTGACCACATGCACAATCACACCTGGCCACACACAACCACACCTGGCCAGGCCACACACAAGTCATGCTCGCTGCATGGCCAAATGCACAGCCCTGAGCTTGGCTGCTCCTAGCGTCCCTCCACACTCAGACACACCCACTCTGTTCCCATTCACCCACCTTGCCCTTCCCGCCAGCCGCAGACAGCTCACCTTTGCCCCACGTTGTTCACACACCCAGGTTTCCAGGTGTGGGCATGCCCACAGAGAGTGAGCACACGACCACGTCCACTTGGCACCAACGTCACCAACCCTGACAGACACAAGCCTCCCAGCTGCTGACACAACCAGCCACACACACGCAGCCCTGGGTCTTCCCACGCACTTCAGTCCCTGTGCCCCCAGCCACCCACTGCCAGTCACACTGTCACCTCCAGCAGGAGCCCAGGCTTGCACCTCACCAGGACCAACACCCCCAGCTAGTGCTCAGCGAGCACCCTCCTATATTCTGCGCTGGGCCCTGCCGGACCCGGGTGTAGCCTGGCAGATAAATCAGACCCAGACCTGCCGGACTGGGGGTTCCAGGCTTGGGAGATCCTGTCACACCCTCCTTCCCATGAGGTCACCTCAGGCTTAGACCTTGGGAAACCATTACGCCCAGTCCCCAGGCTCAAAGCCATCTGAGAGCCTTTTCCTGTCCTGCTCCAAGATGACAGAAGCATGTTTTCTGCACAGGCGGGGCTGCCTCCCCAGAGACGGCCAGTGCAGAGAGAGTCCCCACTACTCAAACTTGCTTGTGACTTCAGCAAGTCCCTGACCCTCTCTGAGTCTCCAATTTCTCCCCTGAAAAACGCAGAACTCGGCGCAGGTTCGGGGAACTCTAGAGTCAGACTGGGATTTGCATCCTGGTCCCCCTAGGTGACCATGGCTAAATGACTTTGCTTTTCTGTGCCTCAGTTTCCCACCAGCAAACCAGAGGAGCTGCTTTTGGACCTTCGAGAGCTTTCCCTGCCCCATCTTTTGGGGTGGGGTTGGGAGTTCTTAGTCTCTCCTCGCTCAGGAGAATGAATGGACCACTCTGGCCGCCCTGCTGGGAGCCCGGAGCCACTAATTCCCTGGAGAAAAAGGAGGCCCTTTCATGCCCTGGCGCCAGTGGGGTGAGGAGGCGGGAAGACACTATGGAGCTGGCCACATCCCAGTGGACAATGTGGCCCCATGCCAAGGCCAGGAGTGCTGTGGAGAGCCCTGGGGCCATGCGTATCCTCACTGGGGGACCTTTGCCAACTTGCTGTGTCCTCAGCTACAAAGCAGGGGTGACAGGGACTAGCCATGGCAGGTGTAACGAGCCAATGGATTGAGAAGAAAATGTGGCTTCAAGTCAGACACACAGTGGGCTCTCCACAAATGCCAGCCACTATTGCTATGCTTCAACCCAAAGAGCCCACTGAATCCTCCAACAGCCCTGTAAGTAGAATTCTCCCCACTTCGCAGATGAGGAAACTGAGGCTCAGAGAGGTCAAGATGTTTGTCTGAGCTCACACAGCCAGTGAGTGGTCCAGCTAGGATTCGAACCAGATCTGGGCTCTCCAGGGTCCATGCTCTTCCCAACTTTCTCTGGGGGTGAGGGTGGGCATGGGGTGTTTCCTGTCACTTCGAGTCCCATCCCTGAGACCAGCACAAAGCTGGATGGCACTAGACTATGTCTGAATGCACAAAGTCCTGGCAGGCAGGGGCTCATGAGGCAGCCCTTCCGTGGGTGACCCAGTTTCCCTGCCAGCCCCCCTCCTGGAGGGGGTTTGGGCAGACGCTAGTAGGATGCCAGGAGGACCATTCCGCCAGCCCTTGAAGAAAGGGGCTGGATGCCAGATCATTCAGATGAAGCCAGGAACGGCAGCCTCCTGCCAGTGGCTGCTCTGTCTGGAACCCTCCATTCATGCAGATCAGATGGTGTCCCGCCCTTTCTCAAACACCTTCCCCCACCGCCATGCCCCAGCAGGATATGGCTGTACATATTTTATTCAAATTCATGGTCTTTCACCCAACTAGGCCTTTGCTTTTGCTGTTCTCCTTGCCTGGAACACCCTTCCCACAGCAGATTTTCTTACCCTGGTGAATTTTTGCCAATGCAAAAAGGTGCAGGTCTAAAATCTCCTCTCCCAGGACAATCTTGTCCAGGTAGAACTCCTGCTCCTCCAGCCGTATCTCTTCCTCTGGCTCAGCCCTCAACCCGTGGGGCGTGGGATGTGTGTCTGTCTCTGTCTTGCCCAGACTGGGGGCTCCTCACTCAGGGACAGGGCTGGGGCTGAGATCTCTCGCCGTCCTCAGCATCACCCAGCACAGGGCCGAGCACAAAGGTGTGATAGTAGAGGGTGGCAAGAGCTGTCTAGTGGATCACTGAACCCAGGCTGGTATCTGAGGCTTTGTGTTACCTGGCTTGGCAAGCTCCTGTTCATGCTTCAAAACCCACCTGCATACCCCTTCCTCCAAGAAGCCTTCCTTGATGTCCTAGGCAGCATTTTCTGGGAGAGACAGATTTGGAGCACGGGCCTTCTGCGTCCCAGCAAGGACAAAGGAGATTGATATTCCCAACATCACGGCCTTTTCCATGTCTCTTGCTTTGGCCTCTGGGAGGCAGTGAGGTTCAGGGGTTCCTAGGTTGCATTAGCAGTTAGGAAATGGATTCCGCAGACTTTCCTGAATAGGAAGCCATCGCTATAGGAAGTCTCAAGATTCCCAAACCAGTGCTCTACATCCCAGCACCAGGGGACCACGCCCCCCACGTAGCTTGCCGCCTTCTTCCAGCTCTCAGAGAAACTCAATCATTGATCCTGGGCCCTTTAAGAAGCGGGAATGAAGGGGCGGGGGAAAATCAAGCCCCGCCCCAGGAGCGGCTGCGGGGCGGGGCCTGAGTATATTGCGCATGCGCTGCGCCCACGCGGTTCCGGGTCCCGGGTTTTGGTTCCCAGAGCTGTTGGCTGAGAAACTGAGGCTGGGACAGGGAGCGACCGCCCCCAAACCCGCGGGAAACTTGTTTCCTGTGAAAAGCCTGGCCTCCGGTCATGGGCAGTTCCCCGGATCCCCACTCCCGATTTTCCTGGCTAAGGGGGCGGTGATCGAGACGATATTTAGGACGCGGGCGGCGGAGGGTGCTCGTTCAAGGCCAGAGTGACCCGGTAGGGACGTGCAGGCCAGGGACGTGGCCAAGGTTGCGTCCTCTGTGGCTCAGGTGGCGTCGGGATTCGAACCTAAGCTGAGCCCAGTCCTTGAGAGATCTGTGGAACCGCGATGACCCACTCTTTGGTTTGTCCACAGACAATGAGCAGGTAAGAGTCCGGGGGACGGGGGTCCGACAGCGGCAGGGCCCTAAGGTTGGGGTCCGCCCAGCTCAGTGGACAGAGCTGGGGAGGGCCCTCCGCGGCACTGAGAGCTGGGCTCAGCCCCTCCCTCGCCTGGATCCCGGTGCCTCTAGGGTGAGTTCAGTGCTGAATCGCAACACCCGGCAGTTTGGAAAGAAGCACCTGTTTGATCAGGACGAGGAGACGTGCTGGAACTCGGATCAGGTAAGGGGCCTCCCCGGCCTCTACATCCGTGGTGTGAATCAGATTTAAGAGTCCAGGGTGCCTTGAGAACTTCGGAGGGTGGGGGGGGGTGCCTAGCGGGCACAGTCCGGGTGGCCAGGAAAGGAACGTGTGCTGAATGTCCCCCTTTCCCCTCATGCACTGTGTGAATGAGAGAGAGGTGTAGCAGGCTCTGAGCCTGGACTGTGGGCCTCAGTTTCCCTGTCTGCTTCCAGGGCCCCTCTCAGTGGGTGATACTAGAGTTCCCCCAGCGCATCCGTGTCTCCCAGCTTCAGATCCAGTTCCAGGGGGGTTTCTCCAGCCACCGGGGCTGCCTAGAAGGTACTGGAAGGCCCTGGGAGGGAGGTGGGGCTCCAGGGAGCACCCTGCACACTCGCTGTCTGCCTCTTTCTCTGCTGCAGGTTCACAGGGGAGTGAAGCTCTGAGCAAGATTGTGGATTTCTACCCTGAGGACAACAACTCGCTTCAGATATCCTGTCCTGGCCTTCGTGGGTAGGGTAGCCTGGGCCTCTGGGCTCAGCCAGACCTGAGTGGGAGGCCTGGTGTGTGACTTTGAATAAGTGACCTCTAGGCCTCCATCACTTCATCTGCAAAATGAGGCTGACCACCACCTGTTTTGTGTGAGAGGCTCAGAGGGGCCCACAGCTTGCACAGGTCACCCAGCACATTGGCGACATCTAGCTGGGGCTAGAGACCGGGTCTGGGAAGGGTGGGGGTTGGTGGGTGGAAACCTGTTTCCCTTGACTGCCCGTGCTCACACTTTCCCCGTGCCAGCTGCTGAGGTGGACCGGCTGAAAGTGACGTTTGAGGATGCTACTGACTTTTTTGGCCGAGTGGTCATCTACCACCTGCGGGTGCTAGGGGAGAAGAAGGTTTGAGACCTCCTCCAGGAAGCCCTTGGGGAAACACAGCAAAGTCCTTCAAGTTCTGCTGCACAGAAAGTTTATTGGTTCCTGTTGGGAAGGGTCCCCTCCCACCGCCTGTCCAAGAGCTGCCTCTGAAGCCAGTTCTGGGTTCCCCCAGCTCTGAGTCGACCTTTTTGTTCCCTGAGTGACTGAGTTCCCAGCAGGTGGCCTTCACTCGGGGTCAGTGGGCACCAGGTTGCTCTGGAAGAGTTTGAGGATGTGGTTCTCGATCACCTGTTGCACTAGAGGTGGGGCAAGGGAAACGGGTGGCCGTGAGCTTGAGCTGGGGGCTGCAGAGGCATGGGCCACCCTGCACTCTTCTCCCCTTGGGGGACGAACAGGGCCTCGCAACCCTGGCACCTGGATGGAGGACCCACTTTATAGACCAAGGAATCCATCCATGCCTCTCCCACAGCAAAGCTGGGAGGACCAACTTCCCATCCCAGAAAGCTCAACTTCCTCTAAGTTTGTAAAAATGCATTTTTGTGTGACTTTTCAGAGTTAATAAAAATATTTCCTACCAAATAATGTTGGTGAACTGTGACTCTTACAAAAAGATGAGAGGAGTGGCGAGCAATGATTTCTGCCCCAAATTGAATAAAACTCCAAAGAAAGAAGGGGGTATTTCCTGAGCCCTTAATCCCTCCATGACCTCAGGGAGTCAGTTCTGTTAGGATCTCCCCATTTTATAGATGGGA
This sequence comes from Eulemur rufifrons, assembly GCF_041146395.1. Classification (NCBI taxonomy): domain Eukaryota; kingdom Metazoa; phylum Chordata; class Mammalia; order Primates; family Lemuridae; genus Eulemur; species Eulemur rufifrons. Next base: position 6,661,157 of record NC_090984.1, on the reverse strand, counting down.
AAACTGAGGTCCCACTATGAGGGGAGAAGCCAGGGGTCAAACCCACCTGCTCAAAGCCACCTCCTGCCATGGAGAGGGTTGGCCTCCGTGGCCCAGCTCACTGTCGCCCAGCTGTCTCCCTCTCAGGGTCCTCACCCCATGAGGCCTCTGTGGGCGCTGCTCCTGCCACCTGGATGCCCCGCTGGTCCCCAGAAGCCCTCCTTGACCTCCCTGAACATCCTAAGGCTGGGCCGGGGCCTCCTTTGGGCCTCTCATGGCCCTAGTCACTGACACACACTGGCCTCCCTACCCCAGCCCATGGGAAGCCCCAAAAGCCAGGACTGGGACATGCCCAGGCCAGGTACACAGTGGTGCTTAACGCTGGCTAACATGAACACTCTTGTTGCCAGCGTCTGTCAACTGAGGGCCATGTCCCGTGAGCCCCCTTGTGGTCCCCTGCTTATGGCACCCCACTGCTGCTCCATGGGGCTCAGGCTGACCTTTCCGGTATCCCAAGGCCACGGCGAGGTCCATCGGAGTGTAGCCTGAGTCGGCTTCAGTGGTGAGGTCGGCACCTCGGGCTGCAAAGCAGATTAGGCGGTGGAGTGGGGGGCAGGAGCCCAGAAGGGACTTGGGGACTTGGGAGACCCAGTGATCTCACCCCCCAACAATGCAGCCACGGGCTGGCCCTTTGCCCATGTGGCCTTGGACAAGAGCCCAACTCCTTCAAGGTTCTTTTTCCTCTTTTTCCCCTGTGGCTTCAGGGTCCCTGAGGCATGGAGGGTGGAGATGTGCAACCCCTTGTCCAGACCCCTATGCTGTCCCGCTATTTCCTGTCCCCAGATCCCTGCTCTGAGAGTAGCTGGTACTCACCACCCAGCTCAGGAACAAGTACAAGCAGAGCTCGCCCCCCTCTCTGCCTTCAGCTCTCCTGCAGGGCCAGCTGGGACTTTGGGGGCTCTGGGGCTCCCGGCGTTAGTCTCTACCCCCACTCACCCAGCAAGGCCTCAACGCACTTCACGTGGTTCCCACGCACTGCATACAGCAGGGGCGTCCCTCCATTCTGTCGGGGGTGGAGGCAAGGGAAACGCAGTGGTTTATCTTTCCCCAGTTCTCACAATGCACGTCACTCTGTGGCCTCCACTTTAATGTGGTTCCTCCTGCTCATCACCTGGCCAGTCTATCTTGTACTTTGAGTCTCAAGCTTAGACACCCTTTCATCCAGGAAGTCCTTCCTCACCCTCCCTGGTCACTTTTGGGTGCTTGGAGCTGCCTGTGCGCCTGCCATTACAGCACTATTCACTGCATCTTGGCTGCCTGTTTCCTTGTCTGCCTCCCCCAAACTGGGAGCTCTGTGAGGCTTGGGAATGGCTCTGACTTGAGTTCCCAGCACCCAGAGCAGGCCTGGAACCCTGCCAGCACTTGATTTTAGAGACAGGGTCTCACTGTGTTGCCCAGGCTGGAGAGCAGTGGTGTGATCACAGCTCACTGCAGCCTTGAACTCTTTGAGCTCAAATGATCCTCCTGTCTCAGCCTCCTGAGTAGCTGGGACTATAGGCGTGCACCACCACCGCCAACTATTTTTTTTTATTTTATGTAGAGATGGGTCTCACTATATTGCCCAGGCTGGTCTTGAACTCCTGGCCTTGAGATCCTCCCACCTCAGCCTCCCAAAGTGCTGGGATTATAGGTATAAGCCACCATAAATGTTTGAGGGCAGGAATGGAGGCAAGGAGGCCGTGAGGTGCCTGGGGTGGGTGGTGCCTCACCCAGTCATAGATGTTGATGTCCACGTCGCGCTCAAGCAATAGCCCCACGATGTCTGTGTAGCCGCCCGTGCTGGCCAGTGACAGGGCGCTCTCCCGCTCCTTGGCCAGGATGTGGGGGTCGGCACCCTGGTGGGGAGAGGGGGACAGCAACAAGAGGGGTAGGGGTATCCCCAGGAATTCTGGGGTCCCCACAGCAGCTTCATCTTACAGACAAGTAACCAGCAGATGCAGCTGAGACCCCAGCCCGCCTGCGAGACCCCAGGAAGCCCCCAGCTGGGCCGGGACGCACCCACTCAAGTAGGAAGCGGACGGTCTCGATCTCTCCAAAGGCAGAGGCCCAGATGAGTGGGGTGAAGCCTCGCTCGTCCGGTTTGTTGATGAGGTTGTCTCCTGGCAGGAGGGAGGTGGTACCACCAGGATGCACCCTGCCCTCTCTCCCCAGCTCCACCAGAGCAGGGATAGGGCGTGGTGGGAGGCTGGGGTCAGACGAGCAGGGAAGCACACGTGTAGGTGGTCACACGTGGTCATGCTCACACACAAACACTCACACCGTGAGCGGGCACAGGGCGCCCACACGCACACACCGGATAGGCACAGACGCGCCAGCACATGCATGTGGACACGCACCTTTCCTCAGATGCTCTTTCAGCTGGCTCAGCTCCCCCTGGGCCGCGAGCTGGTGGATGGACAGGGCTGCAGTCCGGAGAGAAGCAGAGTCCTCACCCGCCTCATCGCTTCTCCATGCCTCAGTTTACCCTCTGCCCACAATGGTTCCTCTGAGCCCATCCCATCCTGCTAGCTCTCTCGCCACTGGGGACCCACTCACAGTCTAGGGTAGCTGGCAGCGCCGACACCTCATTCCCCCGCTGTCGGTTGGTGAGGGTTGTAGAGTGCTTCAGGGAGCTGCCTGCTGGGAGAGAGGGGAAAGGCTTCAGTTCCCCCAGTATATGTCTCCGGGGCTTTGATCCTTGGGCGTCGGAGCTATAACAGACAGTGCCCGAGACCCCGCCATTCACTCGCCGTTCTCTCCCGGATACCCAGGGTGCATCTTTCCCTTCCACGTCTCGCAGTGTCCCAGCAAACGAGACAGAGGCTTTGCCCTCAAAGGAGCCCACGGGCAAGCGGCTGCTTCAGATACAGAAATGGAACAAAACCTCAAGCTGAAATAAGGGATCCAAAGAATTAAAAATGCAGGTAGAAGACGGCAAGTCAAAGAAAACAGCAGTAGGAAGAGGTACGGAAGGAACATTCCAGACAGAAGGAATGGCAGGAACAAAGGCCCTGGGATAGGACTGAATTAGCCATGTTCTAAGACTTCAGTCAAAAATAAATCCTCAGTTCCTCAGTAAGTCAAACATAAGACTGCCATGTGATCCAGCAATTTCACTCCTAGGTATAACATCTGTCCCCAAAGAATTGAAAACAGTTGTGCAGACAAAAACTTGTACAGGAATGTTCATAGAAGTATCACCCACAATAGCCAAAAAGGCAACATCTAGCAAAGGATAAATGTATAAACAAAACATGGTCCATCTATAATGCAGAATATTATGCAGCCTTAAAAAGGCATGGAGCACTGCCCCCTGCTACCATGGGGATGAGCCTTGAAACCATCACACTAAGTGAAAGAAGCCAGTCACAAAAGGCCACATAGTGTATGACTCCATTTATATGAAATGTCCAGAATAGATAAATCCATAGAGACAGAAAGCAGATTAGTTGCTAGGGACTGGAGGGAGAGGAGAAGGGGTGTGAAATTTCCTTTTGGGGTGATGAAAATATTCTAGATAGAGGTGGTGGTTACACAACACTGTGAATGTACTTACTGAAACTGAATTGTGCTGTAATTCTGGTTTAAATGGTAATGTTACGTTATGTGTACCATACCACGTTGTAAAAACATACAAGTTGTGAAAAACAACCCCTTGTTGGGTAGAGAGGGAAGACATGTCCTAGGTAGAGGATCACAAAGACAGAGGTGTCATGTGACATTCCACCAGCATGGAAGCCGAGAGGGCCACTCCCCGAGGAGGTATCCTACCCTGCAGTGAGGAGACACTGGCATCTGGTTCAGGATTCCCGGGCTCTGGGGTACAAGGGAAGAGACTGAGGACCACAGTCTCTGAGCCATCTGGGGCTTCATCCCCAGGGTCTTCGGGGTCCCCAAGTTCTGAGGCAGGGGGCTGCTCAGTCAGGATGAGGTCCTCTGCAGGTTGGGTGGGCTCCATGGGGGAAGCTGTTGGACGCACCAAAAGGGAAGAGGTGACAATAATTATCAACAGCTCTTATTAAGTAGACACTGACTGCATACCTGGCCTTGCACTATGAGGGTGGGTAAACTGAGGCTCCGGTTAATTGCCAGAGCCAGGAAATTAAAACCAGAGACTAACTGCTTTTTAGGTCTATTCTTCCCCACCAACAAGGCTAATGCAACAAGCCCCGCTCTTCGGTCAGCTGTCTGGGTTTGAATACCCCCACGCACAGGCTGTGAGAACTCAAGCGTGCGACAACCTCTGAGCCTCAGTTTCCTCCTCAGTAAAATGGGGAAATGAGGCCTAAAAGAAATCATGTCTGTAAATAGCTTAGCAGGGGGCCTGGTAAGGGCAGAGCTTAATAAACAGTCGCTGTACTTATTTGGGAGGGGGAATCCCCAAGATGAGTGAGGGCTCAACAAAGACGCAATTGGTCCCAGTCCCACCCGCGCCTCCCAAACCTATCCAGGGTCCACTCACCTCCCCAGGAGTCTCCTCTGTCCCCCCGCGCCGCAAGACCAGTTTCCCCAAAACTTGGGGCCCCAATTCACAAACTTTTATCTTCCAACGGATATAGTGGAGAGCAGGCTGGAGACTAGACCCTCAGCGTCCTAGCTTCCTCTGCCGGGACAGGGAGCAACTTGATACGCGACCGCTACCCCCGACCCCAGAGCTCTCCCACTGCGCCTGCGCACCCCCGCCCCCCAAAAGTGCGGAAGGGCCCGAGCATTAGGAGCTGCTTCTGGCCCTTTAAGACTGGGGGAGGGGCGTGGCCTTCGCTGGGGCCATAGCAGCGCAATTGTGCCGGCGCGTTCTTTGCCCATCAGCTCCGGAGGGAATAGGCGGGGCCTGAAAGGGCTCTGAGAATTGCACTGCTCCTGTGTCCCTTCACCTCCCCCCGGCTCCGCCCATAGGTGTTTCCAGCGGGAGCCAATGGGTTCCAGCCCCGGACGGATGGGCGGGGCTTTCCAAAAGTGGAGGGCGGGAGGAAGTGGGCGGGGCCTCCGTAGTTTAAAGGGGCGAAGTGCCGTTGCCACTGAGTTCCATAACAATGTCCTTTCTGCGGTCTCGGAGGTTTATAAACGTGTGGAGGGATTTGGTGGTGGCAAGGGGGCTAAAGGAGGACGTTTATACGGACCGAAGTGGGCAGTGTGTAGAATGTTCCCCTAACTCGTCTGCCCCGGGAAAAGGCGGTTCGGAAAGCCAGGGAGTCCTTGGGTGTCCGCCTGGGTGTCCCCCCCTGGAGCCTCAGGGGGCTCTCCGCCCCGTCCTCACCCGCCCCCGGGTGTGCCTCTTTCCTCTCCCTCTCGCACTTACAGCCCCTCTCTTGTCCCGGGAGACGGAGGAGCGGGGTGGGCAGGCCAACTGCCACCGGAACTGGAGCCGTCCGGCGTGCGGTTTCCGCAGGGAAGGCTTAGGCAGCGGTCCCAGCCTCCGGACTTCCGGGTTCGGGCCTCTGGTTCGGTGGGCCGCAGTCATTATGGAGGAACCAGAGATGCAGCTCAAGGGAAAGAAAGGTGGTGCAGGTCCCGGGGCGGGACAGAGGGGACCGGGAACTCGCGAAGGGGCGCCTTGATAAAGGGCGGGAGTGGCAAAGGCGCGGAGGGAGCGTGTCGGGACCAGTGATTAGTTTTGAAGGCACAACGTCTCCGTGCCTGGTTCTGTCATCTGTAAAATGAGGAGTGTAATACCCCCCTGGATTGTTTTAAGAACTCAATAATCCGGCCAGGCGCGGTGGCTCACCTGTCATCCCAGCATTTTGGGAGGCTGAAAGGGGACGATCTTTTGGGCCCAAGAGTTCCAAGCTGCAGTGAGCTATGATCGCGCCACTGCACTTGAGCCAGGGCGACAGAGCGAGACCCTCCCAGTCTCTTAAAAAAGCAAAAACCATAACCTGATTTTTATAACACATTGGAAGAATGCTTGGAGTGTTGTAATTGCTGTTCGTGGCGTCTCCTTATTTCTTTAGGTATTTATGCATTTGTGTGTTTCCATTGACGTATCAAATATAATTAGCCCTCCCTATCCGCGGGTTCCGCATGGGTGGATTCAACCCAGCGAGGATGGAGAAATTCAGGAAAAAAATACCAAAAAGCAAAACTTAAATTTTTCCTCCACCAAGTGAATCCCAGAGAATGAAGTGACCTGTAGGCCTTGTGTTAGGTATTACAGACATAAGTAAATCTAGAGATGGTTTAAAGTATGCAAATGCTATGCCATTTTATATAAGGTACTTGAGCTTCCTCCGATTTGGGTATTGCAGGGGGGGAGTGTCCTGGAGCCAATCTCTCACAGATAGTAGGGACGATTGTATTTATAAATCAAATAACTATTAATACAAATTACTAAGTGCCACGAACTATTTTTGAATTATAATTGTTTTTTGTTATTTTATTACACAAGTTACTTCTAGGTAATTATTTAGAAAGCACAAGTACAATTAATTCCTCCTCCTTCATAACCACACTGTGAGGTATAAACTATTCTATTACTGTGCTCATTTTCAAAACAAGGAGGCTTCGAGAGTAAGAGATCACACAGTTTTGGGGTGGCAGGCTGGGCTCTGCCCACTTAGGGCATAGTGGTGAGATGACAGACTCGTGTGCAGCCTCCCTTGACTCTGAGACACACCTGGGTTCTCTCCCCTCAGCAGTCACCCTGGGCCATAGCATTGGATCCATCTCTGTAGCAAATCCCAAGGTGGGTGCTGTTACCATTCCTTTTTTCTTTTTCTTTCTCTTTCTTTTTCTTTTTTTTGAGACAAGGTCTCGCTTTGTTGCCTGGGCTATAGTGCAACAACCTCATCATAGCTCACTGCAGCCCCAAACTCCTGGGCTCAAGTGATCCTCTTGCCTTAGCCTCCCAAGTAGCTGGGACTACAGGTGTGTGCCACCATGCCCAGGTCTTTTTTTCTTTTTTTTTTAAGAGATGAGGTCTTAGGCTGGGCGCAGTGGCTCATACCTATAATGCTGGCACTCTGGGAGGCCGAGGTGGGAGGATCACTTGAGGTCAGGAGTTCGAGACCAGCCTGAGCAAGAGCGAGACCCCGTCTCTAATAAAAATAGAAATAAATTAGCTGGACAACTAAAAACATATAGAAAAAATTAGCCAGGCATGGTGGCGCATGCCTGTAGTCCCAGCTACTGGGGAGGCTGAGACAGGAGGATCCCTTGAGCCCAGGAGTTTGAGGTTGCTGTGAGCTAGGCTGATGCCACGGCACTCTAGCCTGGGCAACAGAGTGAGACTCTGTCTCAAAAAAAAAAAAAGCAATGAGGTCTTGCTATTGTCCCAGGCTGGTCTTGAACTCCTGGCCTTACAGGATCCTCCCACCTCAGTCCCCCAAAGTGCTATGATCACAGGCATGAGCCACTGCGCCTGGCCCTCCTTTCTTCAAATGAGGAAACTGAAGCTCAGAAGTCCCTGCCTTCATGTATCCAAGCTGTTTTTTTCTGGAAACATGGAACCTAATAAATTAGAATAGGTATAAGACAATTGAAAAAAAATGCTGAGGTCCTGAATGAGGTGGACATATGATTAAGTAAGGGAGGGACATATCTGGCCTCACCGTGGTCCCACAGGGGAGCTCACAGGGATGAGTTACACCTCCCGGTGGTTCCAATATGCAGCAAGGGACACAGGCTTTCATGTCACCCATCGGTCATCCCATCCAGGGATGTAAACTTCAGGCACTTTGAGGTCCTGTGGCACTCTCTAAACAGGAGTCTCAGCTGTGGTCACTGGGGTGAAAGCAATGCGAGGGGGTCCAAGTGGGCAGCAGGAGTGGATCTGGGAGGGGAAAGAGCAAGAATTCACTGGAAGGGTTAATGTCCTCTCGAGTGAGGCCCTGCTGTGACCATGTCCTCCAGCCCATCACATGCTGTGGGTGACCCAGCTGCCGGGGGGGACACTGGACGCTCCTCTCTGCTCTGGCTAAGCTCACAGTTGAGCAGTCAGGAGGCTGATGCTTTGTCTCCTTGTCCCCCCACCACTGCCCCCTGCTCCGCCGGCTGTTGACCCTGGACCCAGTCACGGACAAGTTCACTGAGAGCATCTATGTCCTGGCCAATGAGCCATCCGTGGCCCTGTACCGGCTGCAGGAGCACGTGCGCCGCTCCCTGCCCGAGCTGGCCCAACACAAGGTGAGCTGGTGCCTGCTGCATGGAGCCAGGGCTGCCTGGCAGGAGTGAAGGCCGGGACACCAGGAAGGGGGCATGTGGTGGCTGAGCCAGGTTGGGGGCCGTAGTGGACAGATCTGGGGTAGATTTTGAAGGAGACAGTAAGATCTGCAGTAGTTGCGACTTGCCTGTTGAGGAGGTAGCTGTGTGACCCTCTGAGGGAAGGGCGTGCCGGGCGGAGGGAACAGCCAGTGCAGATGCCCCGGGACATGTTGGCCAGGTGATCACAGGAAGCCCAGACCTTAGAGGGAAGGGAGTTCAGGAGGAAAGGTCTTGGTGGCCACCATGAGAGCCCCACTAAGAGAGCTGGGAGGAGGGCCGTCCAGGCACAGCCTCCCCTGCTAAATGTCCCCCCAACTCCCACAGGCCGACATGCAGCGGTGGGAGGAACAGAGCCAGGGAGCCATCTATACTGTGGAGTATGCCTGCAGGTAGGAGTCACAGCCTCCCCGCTCCCGGGCCTCCCTACACATCTCTGGCCTCCTAGGCGTTCAGGGGCATCCTCGCCAGCTGTCCGGTGAGCCCCATCCTGAACCTACCTGTAGAGGCGTGTGGGCCAAATCTTGACCCACCTGGCCAGTGCCTCAGATGAGCCCCTTCCCTGGGCTGAGCCCCTCCCCATCTGTCATAGGAGAGAGTAAAAGCATTCTGGGAGGTGCCACCCAGGTAGGGAGCCAGAGCCTCTAGGGGCCAGCATTTCTTTGCCATAGCTGGGACCACAGATGGGCTGGTGGGGGGGGGGGGTGGCGGCTAGAAGGGAGGGCCAAGCACAAATATGGGTGTTTATTTTTTATTTTGTTTGACTTTCTCTAAATCTTCAGGTTACAAAGAGGAGATGGCTTCTCCAGCTATTTTCTTTTTTTAAATTTATTTTTATTTTATTTATTTATTTATTTTGAGATAGCATCTCACTCTGTTGGCCAAGCTAGAGTGCAGTGGCATCATGGTTGCTCAAACTCCTGGGCTCCCAAGTAGCTGGGACTACAGGTGCAGCTAATTTTTCTGTTTATTGTACAGACGAGGTGTCACTATGTTGCCCAGGCTGGTCTCGAACTCTTGGCCTCAAGCAATCCTCCCACCTCAGCTTGAGTAACTGAGATTACAGCTGTGCGCCACCATGCCCAACCAAGATAATTTTTTAAATTTTTTCTTTTTTTTTTCACTCTTTTCACCATCATTCCCAAAATATTTTTGAGGCCAGCTTTACGTGCTTACCCTGCTGAAACTTTAGATGTTTCAGTAGCGGTGAAATGAAAGTTGCATCTTGCCATTGTGTGCTCTGTTGCATAGATGTCATCTAGGTGTAGCAGGGAAATCTAAAATTTAAGCCCATGGAATCACCAAGGTGCCCGCCAAACTCTGGAGAGCTCCCCTCCGGTGGCGGGCTATGGAGGTGCACCGCGGCCCGGGGGGCTGACCTGGCCCCTCCTCCCATTTCAGCGCCGTGAAGAACCTGGTCGACAGCAGTGTCTACTTCCGCAGCGTCGAGGGTCTGCTCAAACAGGCCATCAGCATCCGGGACCACATGAATGCCACCGCTCAGGGCCACAGGTAGCTCCTGGGACGGCCCACCCTCGCTGCCAGGACCGTCCACCAGCTCAGCCAGGAACCGCTGCTTCTCGCTTGTTAGAAAACTCCCTTTCCTCGTCTCGTGGCGTCTGGTGACTTCCTCCTGTCCTTTGGCATCTGTAGCGGGAGAGTTCAGTCGCACAGTACCCAGATCCTGAACTCTGCTGTGTGCCTGGCCCTGGGCTGGGCACTGGGGACACAGTGGTGACTGAGACAGGTGGGCTCAGGGAGACACAGCACCAGGTAAACACAACAGATGAGAGCATTTCAGAGGCACTGCAAAGGAAGCAGAGGGGTGTGGGGCCTCTCTGAGCGGGTGGCCTCTCTGAGTGGGTGGCCTCAACGACATGCAGACAGATCAGGGAACAGAGTTCCAGGTGGCAGAGTGGCAAGGGCAGAGGCACATTAGAGGAATGCCAGTGTGGCTGGAACGGGCGCACGGGCAAACAAGAAGAGATGGGGCCAGGGAGGTGGGCAGGGGCCTCTCTCCACCCTGTCCCAGGGCCTCGAGAGCAGAGGAAGGCTTTGAGCCGAGGACCAGATGATCTGGGAATGAAAAGTACTTACGGTCTTTGCACACTGGGGAGAGTTTTTGGAGAAGTAGCTCTTCTTTTTGTTTCTTGTTTTCATTATAACTTAATAAACCTGCATATGAACATACATACACATGCCGTAAGCCATAAGGTCACCATGGCATGCATCTGGCTCCCGCAGGTTGGCATGCCTGTCCCCCACCAGGCATTTAGAAAGAAGAAAAATCTCTGTTGCCGTTTCTGATAACTAAGACAGGAGAACTGTCAAAAACAAAAAGGCCTCGAGCGTGCGTAAGAGTGGGCGTGTAGCAGTCTTCCCTCTGAGGGCGGCTGACAGGGGTTTGTCTGGGCTCTTTTCATCTGAGGAGGAGTGGCATCTGGGTGCTCTGCCAGGGGATGACGGTTGGCAATTGGGACTCAAATTCACTCAAAAGCCCCACCTCTTACTGTCAACTCCTGGTTTCCAAAATGCTTTCAAATGCCCTCCTTGTGCCTGCTGTTGCGAAAATGCAACTTACTTCTGAAAGACAACGGCAGCAGCTTGCGGTGCTGCTGACGCGCCTCTTTGCAAGCCCTGTGGGCTTGAGGCACCCAGTCCTGCGTCAGTGAGTCCCAGCCATGGCCTCTGAAGTGGGTGGCTGGTCCCATTTTTAAAGAGGATGCCTTGAAGTCTAAGGCCACAGGGGGACCAGAATGTGACCCAAACCTGCACTCTGGCCAGCTGAGAAGGCCACATGGCCTCTGACCCGGGCCTCATGGAAGCTGCACGTGTTTTGTTCCAGCCCCGAGGAACCACCCCCGCCCTCCTCAGCCTGATCCCAGAAGAGACTTGGAGGCCTCTCCACCTCCCCCAACCCAGGTCAGTGCCGAGGGCAGCTGTGAGACTCTCTCTGCTCTGAACTAACCTGCCCACTTGGCATCCAAGCAGGGACCTGCTTGTCTAACCACTTGGGACTTTCTAACTGGACCTGTAGGATGGTTTTGAGGGTGGGAGGACAGGAGGGGTGTCTGCAGGTCCAGTGTAGCCCGCTCTGTGTCTTCTGCTGCTCAGGGACCTTGTCAGCCATCTCCCTCACTCTCTCCACCTTCTTCCTGCCTCTTATCCAGGCCACAAGCCCTGTCCCAGTCCCAGGATTCCCCACCCCCAAGACTAAGAAGGGGGCTCAACATCTCCCTGGCCCACCACACGCCAACAGCCCGCTTTACCCAAACACATTCTCATGCAAAGCCCAGCGTGACAGTTACCCACCCACCTCTGTAATGCCCCTCCACTGCCCACCTGCTGTGTGACCCTGGCAAGTTCCTTCCCCACTCTGGTCCCTTTGTTGCCCTTCTGGAAAGATGGCTCATCAAGTGACAGAGAGGGTACAGGGTACAATGATGGATATACATTGTAGCTGTCAGCTATTGCTGCATGACAAACTACCCCAAAACTTAGTGGTTTACAGCCCCAATAATTTACCTACTCGGGATTTTGCGATTTGGACTAGGCTCAGCTGGGCAGTTCTGCTCTCATCTGGGGGTCACTCGTGTGGCCCTCATTGGAGCTCAGCTGCAGCTCAGAGGGGACCTCACTCACAGGTCTGGTCCTTGACTGGTGCTATGAGCAGCAGAGTTGGGGGGTGGGGGGTGGTCAGGTTCTCCTCGCAGCCTCTCCAGCAGGGCAGCACCCGTGCAAACTGCTCGCCCAGCCTCTGTTTGCTTCACATTTGCGGGTGTCCCATTGGCGAGATCAATCACGTGGCCAGGCCCAGGACCATAGGAGAGACGGCTGCGCAAGGGCGGCATGAAGCCTGGGCCATGTGGCTGAGCACAGGTGGAGGGCTTGGCACCAGGGAGCTCTGATGCATGGTCATTCTGTGCCCCCGAGGGGCAGGTGCAGGATGGTACAAGGTGCCCGGGGACTTACGGAGCCCAGGCACTGTGCTTGTCCCCTGTGCCATGGAGGCCCTCTCTGAGGTCATGGGGAGGTGGGTACAGATGGGGCCCCCCAGCCCCTCAGAGCTGTAACCCCCAGAGCCAAGAGGCAGCAGAGTTCATGTGTGTCCAGTCAGCACTTACTAGGCACCACAGTCAGTGAGCACTTCCTGAGCACCTGCTCAACCCAGGCTTAGCTTTCAGTGTGGGCATGGAGAGGAGTCCCACGGGCTGAGGGGTGGAGCCATCTAGGGGGACCATCTAGGGGGCCTGAAGCAGGAGGGGCTGCCCCAGGGGCTTGGCTGCCCAGCCCTGTGCCCCGCACCAGTCTTGGGCCCACCCGCCATGCCACCCTCCGCACCCCAGTCCTTCCCACTCATCCTTCAAGGATGCTGCCTCTCTGCCCTCCCCACTCCCCTGCGTCATCTGCTGTCCCCTCCTCTGCTGTGCCTGTCAAATGCCCCTGACCCCACCTATGTCCCCACAGACCCGTCTCTTCTCCCCAGAACCACTGCCTCGCCACCCCGCTCAGGGCCTCCCACCCCCACCTTACTGCAAAGCTGCTCCCCTCAGGGTCACTGCTGACCTTCACAGATCAAGTTGTCACCTGCCTCTCTAGTCCCAGGACCCTAAACACTACTCTGTTTTACAAAAGAGGAAACCGAGGCTCAAAGAGGTGAGGGAGCCAGCCCGGGGTCACCACCTGTGCTCAGAAGCGCCAGGATCCCCACCCAGACCCTCCAACTCCCAAGCTTCACTCTGTCCCTAGCCCAACTGGGCTTCCTCCTTGGTTACCGCTTTACCCCCTGGGTCTACCTCTCAGACCACACCCCGACTCTGGCCCTGGCCCCCCAGCCTGACCAAAGTGGACCCTTGGACACAGTCTCGTGGCGCCTGATAAGGACCGAAGACTGAGCAAGAGTGACTGGCACCTTCCTCCTGCTCCTGCCTGAAGCTTCCGCGCCCCGGTGTGAATGTCCCCAGATGTGTCTTTGCTGTTCCTGGACTCTTACCTGACCCCCATCAGCCATGGACACGGCCCCTTGGACCAATAACTGCCACCTCCATAATCCTGATCGTGCACCCACTGTGTGCCCAGCGCTGTGCTGGAGGCTGCGTGAGGATAATCTCATTTTATCTTCAGACAGCCCCGTAAAGCAGGTCTCACACCCAAACACAGATGGGAAAAGAGAGGCTCCCAGAGGAGACGTGACTTGCGCTAGGTCTCACAGCAAGAGAAGAGGAGACCCTGGCCTAGTTTGGCCCCAGCCCTGCCCCTGGCGTGCTGTGTGATGCAGGGCCTGGCGCTAGCCCTCTCTGGTTCTCCCTTTCTCTGTCTGGACTGGACCTCTCTACAGGATGAGGTGGACACTCTCAGACCTGCCTGCCCCACCTGTGTTCTGCTTCAAGCAGCAACTTCTGCCCCAGGCCCTGACCATATGGAGAAGCCACCCTGAGTTCCAGGGGTAGACATGGGACCATGACCTGGCCAGTCAGAGCCCCCCATCTCCCAGATCACAGTGAGTGGTTGGAGATGGGCATGTGACCCAATGAGAGGGCTTCCCTGGGAATTTTGCTGGAAGCATGAAGAAGGAAGTGTCTTGTTGCCCAGGTGGTTGAGCTGAGTGGCCGGAAGGGGCGTCACCTGAGAGCATTGCTTGTGGCCCTGGCCCCAGCTGTACCTGACACTAGTCAATCTCAATTCTTCAGTTTCATGAGCCCCTGAATTACCATTTTTGCCAAAATTTGCTTTGAGTGTTTCTACAGCCACATGCAGAAGAGCCGGCACTCCTGCCTGTGAATTCCAAGCCTGAGTGGTCACGTGTCCACGGTTCGTACACCTCCAAGTGCCAATGCAGTGTTAGCCCAGAGTCCTTTGTTCCAGTAAAATGTATTAGAAAGAGGAGAATGGAGTTGTTCAGGGCATAGCCAGGGTGGATCCCAGGCCTACGACTCTGGAAGGATCCCCCAGCTTGGTGCAACAGGGTTATCGTGGGAGGAGGGGTTCCAAGGGGGTCCCTAGGGGAAGCAGAGAGGGTCCCCTTTGTGGGCCAGGGGGATGCTTTAATGACCCGTGGGACAAACAGGCAGCTACGTGAGATCATCACATATATCCCAGCAGCTGCCTTGGGCAACTGGGGAACTGGGAGCTAATGGGGCGCAGTTGTGGGGTGCCCCAGACCTTTCCGGGGCTTCATGTCGTTCTGGATGCGACTTCAGCCAGAGGCTAATAGCCCTCTCCTTTTAAAGGAGTCTGAGCAGGACTCCGGACTGTCAGACACCTCGCCACCACGATTCCAAGGGCTGGCCGGTGCTGGTTAATTTGCGTCTCATCTGCATGTCCGATTCGCCCTCCCCCCCCGGAGGACGCCCCGCCCCATCCTGCCGCCAGAGGGCGCAAGAGGCAAAGCCGTGGCCGGGGGCTGGGCCTCCAAGTGGTCATTGTCCGCAGTCCTGGGTGGTCCAGCCGAGCACGTTGTGACTCTCCGCCCTTTGTCACCCTATGTGCCCTCACCCCAGCTTTTCAGAGAGTGAACTGAGGCTCCGAGAGGCTGGCAGCCTCCGTTGTCAGGGTGGAGGGCAAGGGCACTCCCAGACCCCGCTCAGTAGGACTTGCTCCCGGCCACAAAAGAGACAGTGAGCTCCCCGTGCCATGGGGCATTCAAGTAGCAGCCTGGCAGCCACGAGGCCAGAGATGACCTGGGAGGGATCCCAACCCTGAGTGAAGTATGAGCCCTTTCAAATCTGTGGGTGTGGTAAAAGGAAGCCCCTAGGGGGCAGCAACCTGACCCTGGTCTGTCTGCAGTGGTCAGGACCAATGGGTTTTTGTCCTTAGCCCTTGGTTCCAAGTCCTGGTTTTTGTTTCAGGCCTGCTCTGCCCTCCTGGAGAGTCCTGCACAGTCAGGCCCCTGGGAAGCCCCTTCCTAGCCCTGTTGTGTCCCCCAACAAGGCTCCTGGGTGTCCTAAGTTTGGCCTCCCTGCTCCTCTGCCACTCACACCCTCTCTGGGACTCTCCAGTTGTTCAAGAAACCCATGGAGACACCCCTTTGGGGCCATCATGCACTGGGCTCGGCTCTGAGGAGCCCCCAAGCTGAGGAAGACAAAGCTGGACATGTACACCCCCAGCCCCCAGGGCCGGTGCTGGGCCGGAAGAAGGGATGGGGTGGAGGGACCGCAAACGGGAGGAGGATGGGGAAGTCTTTTGGAGGAGGGGGCACTGTAGGTGGGTCTTGAAATGCTCCAGTCCCCCAGGAGGAGGGGCTGCCATTGTCCCCAGGTCTCATATGGACAAAAAGGCTCAGAAAGGCTCAGAGGAGGTGACACAACTGGCCTGAGGTCACACAGTGAGAGGGCGGCAACACTGGGTTGGGAACTCAGGGTTCTCTAACCTCGGGGCCCCTCCCTACCCACTGTGCCACACCGTCCTTGCCATGGAAGGTCCTTCAAAGCCTTCCCCGCTGACATTCTGGGAGAGGAACTGGAGGAGTGGGGGCAGCAGCTCCTCCACCTCCATCCTCCCACTCTGCCTCCTCCACCCACGCCCATCTCCCAGGCCCCCTTCCCAGTCCCCCCCACCTCTCCACTCCACATCCAACCTCTTATTCCACAACTAAGGATCTTCTCATCTAAGAAGACCAAGGTCCAGACTCTTGATGGCCCTGCTGGGGGGCCCAACTAATGACATGGGAGGTGTGATCAGAATAGGAAGGGGGCGGGGGGAGCTGAGAGCTGGCGGGGAGGCAGGAACAGGAGAGGGAGCCCCGTTGGTTGGTGGGCGCGCATGGAGGGTCAGGGTGCATGGAGGTGTAGCCCAGCTGGCTTGGCTCCGCTAGGCCGGCCCTTCCCACCACACCCCGGCTGCTCCCAGAGCTGGCCCAGCTGCCACCCTCACGTAACCAGAGCCTGCCTGTTGCATCAGAGGCAGAGGGCAGCTGCGGGTAAACAGAGCAGCCCTTGGAGGGCCTGGGCTCCCCAGCCACCTTCAAGCTCCCTGAGCCCTATTCTGCACCTCAGAGCCAAGGCGGAAGCCCCTAGCCTGGCCCGGGCCCTGGTGTGTCCTTGGGACACCGGAGTGTGTGGCATGGAGCACTGGGTGGGGGCGGGGGAGACTCGCTGATGACACAGTGTGAGCCCCGGTTTTTCTGTCCAAAACGAAGGCTGTGCCTAGACGAGAGGCCCAAGCTGCCCATGTCACAGACAGGTAAACTGAGGTGCAGGGAGAGGCAAGAGCCTCCCAGATCCCTTGTTCCCTGCCTCGGGGTCCCCCATACACTAGCATCTCCCCACATGTGTCTCCCTGAGTCCAGGGGTGTAGGCACCTCTTGTCTCCCCAGGAGATGCACACCAGGCAGCCACTGCAACCCGCCTGCTCTCCTCCCTGCATCGGCCCCTCATCAATCACCTCCTCCCCACTCTGAGCCCCTGCCTGTGCTCCCAGCCTGATCTGCTCCCAACCACTGTTGGGCTTCATCTCCCTCATTTGGCCCCTGGCCCCCGCTAAGAATGCTCTGTGCTCTTCCTCTGCACATCTGCAAGTGCTGTTCCCTCTTGAAAAGCCCTTCTCCCAGTGACAAACTCCTACTCCTACTTGAAGGCCCAGTACAAATGCCCCTCTCTTCTTAGAAGCCCTCCTTGACTCCTGTGGCACAGCCCTTGTCTCCAGTTCTGGCCTGTCCCAGCCTCCCAGCCCTCCCTCTGGCCCCGGCCTGACCTCGCAGGGCTTGGGGAGTATGTAGGCTTCTCCAGAGTTGCCCAGTCCCGAGCCATCTTCATCTCGTAATTCTTTTCACACTGATAAACTCATCAAGCCCCCTCTGATCCTCCTCTGGGTCTGCCTTGGGCAGGGTGGTGCTGGGATCCGGGGGGAGGGGGGGAATTTAGAGTCTGGGCTGGGGTCCAGTCCTGGAAGACTCCCCCACAGCTGACCTTTGAAGTGAAGGAAACAGTGGCCAGGAGGGAGAGGAAAGGACAGGGGCATGGCTGTGGAGGGGGGACAGGGCAGTGTCGTTGGACCAGCAGCAGAGCGTCTGTCACCTTCCTGTGGAGGCACAGCAAGGCCACACAGGCAATCCCAGAGTCCCTTTCTGTAGTCCCTCCGTCTGGGTGTGAGCTAGGGTCAGCATCGCCTGTGAGCAGTGGGAGAGTTAGGAACAACGGGGTCCAGGTTAGGGTCCGGGTCACAGAAGGGTCAGGGCTCAGCAGTAAGGTCAAGGGCTCCTAGCGAGGGCGGGGGAAGCCTGGCCGGTCTTACCCAGCCTTCCCCTCACCACTGCCCCCCCGCCCCGTCCTTCCCTTATTATACATGCGCCCCACCAGCTTCTTCTGTCTAAGTCCCGGCCCCCGAACTCCCGGGGCGGGGCCACGCCCAAGTGCCCGCCCATCACAGCCCCACGGCAACGCCCTCTATGCAAATAAGCCTGCCTCGCCCAATCAGCTCCCGGGGGAGGGCCGCCCGCTCGGAAGGCCACCTTGGCCCGGGACGCAGAGAGCTGTGTGCCGCCGCCGCAGGTCCCTGCGCTCCGCGTCCGAGGGCCCGGCCCAGCAGGTGCGTGTCACGTCGGGTCGAGACTCGTGCGGTGTCTTCCTCTGAACGGCTTCTGTGGGCTGCATTGGGTTGGGACGTCCGGGTGTGCTGCTGTCGTCCCGGGGTTGGGTGTGCGTATGAAGGGGCTGTGTCTCCCAGGAGTATATCCCCGAGGGGTGCAAGCATGCAAGTTGTGTTTCCGAGAGTTGTGTGTCTCAGGGGTTGTGTAAGTCTGAAGAGTGCGTCCAAGGGATTGTGTTTCTGAGTCTGTGTGCACAAGTGTTGTGTCCAAGGCGTGCGTGCCTGATGGTTGTGTGTCCAAGGAGTTGAGAGTCTGATGGTGTTGTGTGTCTGAAGAGGTGTATATCGAGGGTGTGTGTCTGAGAGTTGCGTGTCCAAGAGGTTTGTGTCTGAGGTTTTGATGTGAGTTGGAAAGGTTTTTCTTTTTCGTTTTCTGTTTTTTTAGAGGCACGGTCTTATTCTGTCACCCAGGCTGGAGTGCAGTGGCATCGTCATAGCTCACAGCAGCCTCAAACTCCTGGGCTCAAGCGATCCTCCTGCCTCAGCCTCCTGAGTAGCTGGGACAGCCATGCACCACCACGCCTAGCTAATTTTTTTTTTTTTCATTTTTGTAGAGATGAGGTCTAACCACCTCACTATGTTGCCCAAACTGGTCTTGAACTCCTTGCCTCAAGCGATCCTCCTGCCTTGGCCTCCCAAAGTGTTGGGATTATGGGCATGAGCCACTGCACCTTGTTGAGGAGTTCTGAGTTGGAGAGTTGTGTCTCCAAAGTTGTGGTGCCATGAGCCCTGTTATGTGTCTGTGAGCTTTGAGTCTGAGAGCTGCGGTGTCCCCTCTCCTCGTGCACACTCCTTTGGCAACTGTGCACAACCCATGCCTTCCTTCTGTGGATGTGCCCTAGTGGGTCATGGCAGGACAGTGGGCACAGAGCCCCAGGATATGAGGGGGCCACAGCTGCCAGGGCCAACTCCCCTCCCTGTGCCTCAGCATCCCCATCTGGGACTTGGGTATAGGAACAAGAGTCACAGCCTTCTGTAGCTGTCAGCACACAACAACCTGGTGGCAGCGTTACTTTCAAGACATGGCCCTCTCTCCCTGCCTCTCTCACGGTCCAGGGCTGCAGATGTGAGCAACACGGGTCCCTGGCCACCCCCAGCCCCAAGCTGCAGACCCAAGAAGTCAGAAATAGCTGAGGGCTTGTGCCTGACCTGGCCAAGAATTGTCACTGGGGAAGGTCAGGACCTCTAAGCGCTTGGCATCTGGAACAGGAACTCTCAGACTTTTGGAGTGAAGGCAACTAGGTTCAAAAAAGTATTTGGACTTCCAAGAACCAGCGTTTTAGGTTTGATTTCCAGAGGTCAGAGGGGTTTCCTGAAAAGGCAGCCTCTCTCTCTCCCATCCCCTACCTGTTGCCCACTGCCTGTCTGAATTGAGGACGGAATCTCGGCCTCCAGCAAACAGAATTTCAGGACATTTAGGGGTGTGGGGTCTCACTGGCGAGAGCTGGAAGCAGATTTGTGGGAGGGAAGATGGAGGCAAGGTGGGGACACCCAGGCCCCGCAGAGAAAGTGGCTCAAGGCCACTGCTCAGTCCCCTGAGAGAACAGAAGCCAGGGGTGAGGGGCCCGGCTTCCTCTCCCTCCCCTCTGTGTGACCTCCGGCAGTTGCCTCCCCTCTCTGAGCTCTGTGGCCACTTCTGTGACCTGAGCAAGTGGAGCCCAGTCTTGGCTTCCCAGTTCCAACTAATGATTTGGTTAAATCACGACCCAACCAGGTGGATGTCTGGAAAATGCAAATGAAGAGGAGAAAGAGAATTAAAATCATTCATCAGCCCAACTTGGAGGCGATGAGTGTAGACATGTTGGGGGTCTGGCCTTCTGGAAGGTTTGAGGCACATACGCACCTGGGGACAGATGTCATTTTTTCTGAGAGGCTTAGAATGTGTCTGGGATCCCTTAGGGGTCAGGGAACTCACCCTAGCCCCCACTGGTGAATTCCCATGGGGTGCACAAGGAGGTTGAGTCCCATTTCTCGGCCTCCCTGGCCCGGCATCTCAGGGACTTATGTGGCTGCCCTGACACCCCCGGAATGAGTGTCTTGGGCTCTGACGGTGCCCACTTCCCAGACTGGGTCTGGGCAGTGATTTGGGGTGTGGTGATCTTGGGGTGCAGTGGGCTGGCCCAGACTTGAGTAGGGATGTGGGGGTCTCGCCATGTGGCCCCTAGATGAAGCCTGCCTCTTCTGTGTAAAACAGAGGTGACCATCTCCACTCCCCTGGGCTGTCTGTGGGTCAGGCAGGTCTTGTGCGTAAATGAGGTGGGGCGTGCACCCGGGTAGACAGTAGGCACTCAATAACAGGAGGTGCCAGCAGCACGGTGAGCAAGTGGAGATGCCGGTGAATCCCATCCAGGCCGTTTCTATCCCACCATCCACCAGCCGCTGTTCTCCTCCAGATCCAAATTCACCCAAGGTCAAGGTGGGGCCCAGGCAGGGGAGCGATTGTGGTAGGTTGGAATAAAGTGTCTCACCTGCTGCTGTGGGCACGGGCCTGCCGTGTCCACTGTCCCAGCCTGCAGCCTGGCCTGCTCCAGGCGCCATCTCTGCTGGGCATTTTTCTGACCCCCTATCCCAACAGGCCTTTTCCCCATGGCAGCCACAGAGCCTTCTGAAAATCCTGAATCAGACAATAGCCCTCGCCTGCTCACATACCTTCCATAGCTCCCCATTGCTCTATAGTCCACACCCCTCATTCTGTCCCCTGAGTCCCCTTGCAGACTCCCTGCCCTCCTGTCTCCGCCTGCCCCAGCCACACTGGCCTCCCTTGTTCCCGGAACCCGCCCAGCAAATTCCAACCTCAGGGCCTTTGCACCTGTCATTCTGTCCCTCACATCCCTACACGACTGGTGTCCTCTCATCCTTGAGACCACCCCTCTTCAGAAAGGCCCTCCTGGCCCCTCTGTCACAAGAAGCTCACTGCCCTGCCTTGCTCCACTGCCTCTCCCTGTTTGATTTCTTGCATGCAGACCTCCGTCCCAGACACGGTTTCGTGTCTGTTGCTGCCTCCCCTACCAGACGGGGCAGTGGGGGAGGCCAGGCTCTGCCCACTCCCTGCTCCCGTGTCCCTGGCACCTGGTGGGCCCGCAGACATTTCTGGGGGAAGATATTGCGAGCTAGCAATAGCCTAAAGCCCCCATCTCGGGGTCCCTGCTGGCTGCATCTCGGGCCTGCTGGGCTGTGTGCAGAGCCCCTTCCACCCAGCACTGACATATGTGTTAATTTCCCAAGCGGAGACGCTTGGGCCTCTGGGGGAGAATTTCTGGGGCCCTACAGGGACATCTTTCTCTGGAACAAAGAGAGTGAAACCTTGGGCCATCCCTGCAGCTCCAGGGACATTGCTGGGGGCCTTAGGTGGCCCTGGTCTCCAACCTGCATGGGACAGCAGGGTCAGCTTCACAGCGTGGGGTTTCCCCTGGCTCCAGGGGTCGGGGTCCCTCCCAAGGGAAGGTGGGATGGGGCGGTGGGCCTCAGCCTGCAGTGGCGGTGACAGAGGAACTGGCCATCAGGGCAGGTGAGGACACCCGTGCCAGGCCAGGTTTGCCATGGGTGGTCCTGTGGATATGGTTTCCTTCCAAGCTGGGCAGTAGGACCTTCAGAGGGTCAGTTCCTTGGCCCGAAAGGACCAGGGTCACCAGCACTGCCCCTTTGGCTGTTTTTCTGTGAAGGTTGTTTAGAGCAGGCGTCTCAAACTGATGGCCCACGGGCCACGTGGAGCCTTGAATTTGTTGCGTGAGCCATGAGATATCTAAAAGAAAACTGAACAAGTTGCCGATATTTCTTCTGCTTGTTAAGCAGTTGTTTGCGCGTTCATTCAAGGAGGGGTGATTGGAGGCCAACTGTGTGCCAGGTGCTGGGGAGAATCCGTCCCTGCGGTCACAGAGCAGGACATCCTAGTGGGGCAAGATGCTCATCAAAGAGAGCAACATAGCGAGACCCCGTCTCTACAAAAATAACTAACTAAATAAATAAACAGAAAAATTAGCCGGGCATGGTGGCTCACTCCTATAGTCCCAGCTACTCAGGAGGCTGAGGCAGGAGGATCGCTTGAGCCCAGGAGTTGGAGGCTGCAGTGAGCTATGACAACACCACTGCACTCTAGCCCGGGGACAGAGCAAGACCCTGTCTCAAAAAAAAAAAAAAAGCAACAAAGAAATGCAAAAAATCTCCAGTAGGGCTAAGTGCAGAAAGTTGAATTCTGCCTGGGAATCCCTCCAGAAAGAGGGGTTTCTGCAGATCCTTGTAGGACGGGTGTCTGGTGTCGCAGCTCAGCAGACCTGGGCCAGCCAAGAAGGGTGTTCTAGGGGAGCGCATGGCCCAGGAGAGAGACAGGGATGGACAGAGGCAGGTCTGTTTGGGGCCAGTCCAGTGCACCAGTCAGGTGCCCAAAAAGGGGCAGAAGGGGGGTGCTGAGCATTTGCCGGTAGAGGAGACCTTTCTGAGTTGGGGACAGGTGGGTGGGCACCTGGAGAGTTTGCTGGAGCCCATTGTACAAATGGGGAAACTGAGCCCAGAAAGCACCATGCAATGACGGAGTCAGGATTCAAAGCCTGGACTAGCTGGCCCCACAGCCCCAGCCCTGGCCTCTCAGTGCGTGGCCACCGTGGACTCCCAGGGCAGCATGTGAGTCCCCATCCCAGGCCCTGCCTCTATACCGGCCACCTTCCCTCCCAGGAGCAGGCCAGGGGGGATGTCTGGGGGCAGTGACTGAGGCCTCAGTTTCCTCCTGGGCCTTAGTGTCCCCATGGGTGCCAGAGGGACCTGGGGACAAAGGGTTCCCCGTGGGGCCTTCTCCAGCTGGAACATTCTGGGATTCCCAGATTCAAACACTCCTCACACCCTCAGACACCGCCCCCAACTCCTAGCTGGCATCTGTCCCCTGAGGGGTGCCAACCACCCTGCCTCAGGAAGGAAGGTGGGGGGCATTCCACTGCAGGGACGGAGGCCCTCCCTGTGTCTGGGGACCCTGTGTATAATGGGGAACCAGCACGAATTTGGGGGGTCTGCATGTTGTTGGGGAGTCTATATGTAACCAGGGGTTTGCATGCCTTTGGGGTATGTGCGCATGTCTATGTGGTGGGGGTCTGCATGTTGTTGGGGGGTCTGCATGACATTTGGGGGATCTACGTGCTGTTGGAGGACCCCACATGATGGGAGGTCTGTGTGTGCCGGGGGGGCTGGGTGTATCGGGGGCCCAATGTGCAGACAGATCTGTATGTTTGGGGGCGTTTGCCTTTGGAGAGTTGTGTGGGTTTGGTGTACTGCGGACTGCGTGTGCTTTGGGGACTTTTGTATGAGGCATCCTTGTGTGTTTGGGGATCCACTGTGTTTAAGGCATGTGTGGATTTTGAGGGGATTTGTATGAGCTTGGGGGTCTCCGTGGGGGGGAATGTCCCTACCTCCCGTTATGTCCATACAAGGACAGAATGACCCCCAAACCAACATGTCCCTGCCCCTCAGCACCCCTGAACTGGGCCCCCCATCCCAGGGTGGAGGAAGAGGTGACCCCAAGGCCTTCTGGGAGGGGTCAGGGCCCCGTGACCATGGCAGCTGCCTGAATCTACACAGCACTGACTGCAAAGCGCCAGCTCAGCGAGGCGGCCCCGGCCCGTCCCCCTTTGCTGAGGCTGAGAGAGGTTTGGCTGCAGGGGAGTCATTGCTGGAGCCCACCCTCTCCCAGCATGTAGGGCTCCAGGGCCTGCTGGGGGCTGAGCCAGCTCCCCAGGGGAGGAGGCGGCTCCGGGCTCCCGCTGGGGAGGGAGGGTCGTGGGCAGCTGGGGTCTGAGCCATGCGAGCCCCCAGGAGAGAGGAGGGAGGGTCCTGGCTTTCCAAGGGGCTCTTCCTGTCGCCCGTAATGAGGTACTTGGGGAGCAGGTGATGAAACCGCAGCCTGGGTTGCGTGAGGCGGGGCCGCCGGCCTGATTCGCGGAGCGGCGCCCCCTCCCCGCTCAGCCGCCTCCCGCGGGCCCTCCCCTCCCCCCGCCACCCACCTGCCTCTCACTTCTCCTTTCCCGCCTGGCTCCCCCGCCAGGCCGCGGCTCCCTGCGGGCTCAGGGGTCTGGCAAAATGACTCTGCAACTCGTGCCCCCTTTGTTAAAGCCCCGCTAGAAGCCGAGAAAGGGACCGTGAACCCTTCCTGATCTTTCCTCTCAGGCCCCCTGCTGCAAAGCCTTGGAGGTTAGGGTCCTGGGACCCATTTGATGAGGGAGGAAGTGGGGGCCGAGGGTGTCGCCGTGGTCTGGCAAGATGGCACACTGACTCAGCCTCCCCACTTCCAAGGCCAGGTCCCTCTTCCTTTTGGCTTCTGGGAAGCAAGACCATCGACAGACCCTCTTCCCTACCTCCTCCCCAGCGGGTGGGAGACGGATTCTCACCCTAATCTACAGGTGAGAAAACTGAGTCTTCCCGTAGGTAAAGGGCTGGTGGGAGGGTGGGATTCCCCCCTTCTATTACCTGGGGGCCAAGAGACCTCACCAGGCTGGGAAGGTGATTGTCTATGGCTTAAAGGACCTCGGAGTGGTGTTTGTTGATTGACTTAGTGACCACAGAGACTGCCGTAG
This sequence comes from Eulemur rufifrons, assembly GCF_041146395.1. NCBI lineage: Eukaryota > Metazoa > Chordata > Mammalia > Primates > Lemuridae > Eulemur > Eulemur rufifrons. The sequence continues at coordinate 6,636,804 of NC_090984.1, read as the reverse complement.
AAAGTTTATGATGCATCTGCACTCCTGAGATCTTCCTTTGTCCCCCCAGTCACTCTCACCCCCCACAGTGCTCAGGCCCACTCCTCCCCTACCCCAGGCATGTGCCACCAGCTCATCCTGCCCCTTTGGTCACCAGCTGATCAGCCCATGTGCCACTGATCCAGTTGCCACCTCCATCCTGGTTCAAACTCCAGGTCTCCCACCTGGACACCTGCCCCAGCCTTTTCCTGTCACCTCACTTCTACCTGGACAGACCCCAATCACCACAGCAGCCATGATAGTGGGGGGCTTTTTTTTTTTTTTAAGACAGGGTCTCACTCTGTCACCTAGGCTGGAGTGCAGTGGCACAATCATAGCTCAAGTGATCCTCCTGCTTTAGCCTCCTGAGTAGCTGGGACTACAGGCATGCACCACCATGCCTGGCTAACTTTTTTATTTTTTGTAGAGGTGGGAGTCTTGCTATGTTGCCCAGGCTGGTCTCAAACTCCTGGCCTCAGCCTCCCAAAATCCTGGGATTACAGGCACGAGCCACGACATCCAGTCCAGGACCTCCCATTAAAAAGGCAACAGGCCCAGATGGGTGACAGAGCAAGACCCTGTCCTTAAAAAAAAAAAAAAAATCCCGAGTCACTTCTCTAATCTTCTGTAGTCATTGTTGGTCTACTTAGGCTTTCTACTTCTTTTGAGGTCAGCGTAGCTCAGTGGTTGGCACAGGTTGATACCAATAAATGCTAAGGATGAGGGTACAAAGACAGGGTTGGGGAGGTGGGACTCTCAGCTTCAAATGCCTGCCCCCCAGCCGCTCTGCTCAAGCCCCATCCAGTCTCTGCATCTGGGCCCAACTACATTCGTCCTCCCCTGGGAAGTCCTCCTGGGTTTCTCCTGTCCTTTCTTCCCTGTTCCATCCCCTGGCCAGTGGGTCTACCTCTCTCTGCCTCTGTGCTGGGCAGATGCCACATCTCTCTGATTTCTGGCTAGAAAGGCAGCGAGGCTCTATGTGTGCGGAAGAGGTTTCTCCAAACCTCAGCCTCCCACCTCGTGCCCGGCACATTCAGCATGTGCCGCCACCTCCCCCAGCAGTTCCGATCACACCAACATCTGGAGAATGGGCCGCCAGGGTCTGTCTGCGGCTTTAGGGCGGGGATTTGCATGTGAGGACAAATATACATGCACGCCCCAGGCCCTCCGCCTCCGCATACCTTGGCTGGCCCTTCACACCTGGGCCCAGACAGGTCTCCGCTGAGTGGCTGGATTTGCATGCCCGTGTATTTCTGGGCAGGGTATCAGCTGGGGAGTCTGAGAGGAAGTTGTTGAGGGAAGCTGGGGGTAGGGGGTCAGTCGTGTCTCTCTTGACCTGCTCCACTCACCAAATCTTCCTGACCACTCCTAGGCCTGGTTCAGGGGGGCTTCTAGTCTAGGGGAGACAAAGCTGGGGATATATACCCCTAACCCCATGTGATCAGAACTGGAGAAGGAGAATGGGGACTGTGGGAGTCCAGGGGAATGGCATAGAGGGCTTCCTGGAGGAATGGATTTTTCAAGTTGGGTTTTGATGTGTGAATAGGAGTTGGCCAGGCAAAGAAGGAGAATAAGTGACTTCTAGGGAGAGATATTTATCAAAGGTAGAGGTAGGCAGGAGCTGATTCGGGCAGTGGCCTTGAATGCCAAGCTGGGTTTTGTGACTTTCTCATAAGGGCAGTGGGGAGCCACAGAGAGTGTGTAAGCAGGGGTCAGGAGTGTCAAATCCCTGCATGAGCTCATCAGCACCTTTCAGGCCTGGCACCAGAGTTGATGGAGGACCTCCTGGTGTTCTAGAGGCCCTGAAAGGCCCTGCAGAGCAGTGACTTAAAATGCAAGGCACAGGCCTAGCACAGAGGGCCCTACCCTCAGCCTCTGCCCGGACAGATGCAGCCCTGGCCTCCTGTCCAGCCTCCTGCCACCTCCACCCTGGTCCCCCACAGTTCTGCACCCTGTGGAAGCCACAGCTGAGTCTTAAAAGGATAAATGAAGCCCCATGGCTTCTTGTGTCAAACCCTGTCACAGTCTTTCATCACTCTTAGACCAAAACCCACAGCTGTCCCCAAGCTCAGAAGGCCCAGAGTGGCCCAGACCCTGTGGCCTCTTGCCCTCCCCCCTCGCTCCCTCCTGTTGCTGTTTCTCACCCCTCCTCAGGGCCCTCGCACCTGCTATTCCTCCTGCCTGGAACTCACGTCCTGTCTCAGCTCTCTGGTCTCAGTTCAGAGAGACCCCCTGACTTCCTGGCTCTCGGGCAATCCCCCTGTCATGTGACCCCTGCCCTAGCCATAGTGTCTGTCTCTAAAATGGGGACAGACTGAGAAGGGGCCAGAGTCGGGTCTTCTAGGCCCAAGAGACTCAGGTCCAAGCCTTGGCCCAGGCCCTGCTCTCGTGGGACCCCGGGCATGGGGGCCATTTCCGGAGGGACCTCCGGGCCAGTGTGCCCCTCCAGCCCCTGGGGACCCATCGGGGGTGGGGGGCCATCCCAGCCGTGGGAACTTACCCGATTCCGGCCAGGGATTAAAATTAGCCCGGGAGGTTAAATTTAGCATGCCGAGCCGGAGCTGCGGGGCTAGGGCTGCCGGCCTGAGTTCTGGGTAGCTGTGATGGCTCAGAGACCCAGCCCAGAGAGGGCAGAGGGTATGCCTGGGGTCACACAGCAGGCCATATATGCCAGCCAAGGTGTCTCACACTTCTGCACCCTGGGCCCCTGGGATGATGGAGGGTCCCGCCTAGACTGCTTGGGCTGGGGGTCCGGGACACAGCAGCTGTGACCGCTCCTGGGGAAGGACCTGAATTTCTTGGGAGCTCATTGCCAGGGCTTGTGGCGGGTGCTTGGCATGTCATGCTCACCCTGGGGGTCTGCTACGCGTCTGGTTCACAGAACAGCAAACCGAGGCGTAGGGAGAGGCCGCCCGTGGTGAGGGCCACCCCAAGTGAGGGTCAGAGGCCAGGCTGCAACACGAGCACAGGCCCGTGTGACCCTGGGGAGGCCACTCGCCTGAAGCCTCCATCACCTGTGACACGGCAGAGGCTGGGACGTGGAGTGTGGTTGCACAGTTGACAGACGGGGAATGTCCCCTTCGGGTCGCAGGGAACTGGGGGTGGCTGTCTCACAGTGGGGTGGCTGCTGCAGCTCTGTTAAAAATTTTTTTTTAACATTCTTGCAAGATGTCTGACTAGCAAAAAAAAAATTTTAACAGAAATAATTTCTAATCATTGAAGGGGGAAAGTTAGAAAATTCAGATAATCAAAAAGGAAAAAGAAAAGGACTGAAAACGTCACACAGTGTGGGACTCCACTGATACGAAATGTCCGGAACAGGCCAGTCCACGGAGGCAGGAGCAGATCGGTGACTGCCAGGGGCCGGGGGAGGGGCAGTGGGGAATGACTGCTGATGAAGATGGGGTCTCCTTTTGGGAGGATGAGAATGTTCTGGAACTAGATAGTGGTAGTGGTCGCATAGCATCGTGAATGCACTAAATGCCACTGAATTGTACAGTTTAACGTGGTGAATTTTGAGGCCAGGCACGGTGGCTCACGCCTGTAATCCCAGAGCTTTTGGAGGCCGAGGCAGGAGGATCGCTTGAGACCAGCCTGGGTAGCATAGGGAGACCCCAACTCTACACAAAATTAAAGAATCTAGGTGTGATGGTGGCACTTGCAGTCCAGCTACTCGGGAGGCTGAGGCAGGAGGGTCACTTGAGCCCAGGAGTTTGAGGCTGCTGTGAGCTACGACTGGGCCACTGCACTCCAGCCTGGGCAACAGAATGAGAACCTGTCTCTAAAAACCAAAATACAAAAAAGTGAATTTTATGTTATGTGAATTTCACCTCCATTTACAAAAACATGGGAACTCACTCAGGATCCCCCGCCTGGCAATGACTACTGCCACGAGCATTTCCTTCTAGTCTTTTTTTCCAATCTCAACACGACGTTTGAATCCGTGTCTCCTTGTAAACACGGCCCTCCGTCTTGCTTGCGGGGCCTGCCGTGGTATTGAGTGAGACGCACCTGCGCATGCGTGGGCCCTGTGCCGGTCACGGTCACGGTCAGGTCACGTTCACAGCCAGCGCTCAGGTTACCGATTCAGTGACTGACGTTCGCTGGGTGCCGCCGGGTGCCGGCATCGCATGTGACTCCCATCCGCCGGTGGAGGATGTTTAGGCTGTTGCCAATATTCATAATAGCAGCATGTGTGTGGCGCCTGCTGTGTGCCGGGCACATCTGAGTGCCTCACGTGGCTTAGCCATTTTATCTCCCAGCAACACTGGGCAGTGCACACCACTATCATCCCTGCTGCACAGATGGGGAAACTGAGGCCCAGGGAGGTCAGGTTCACCTGAGGTCCCACGGTTACCAGCTCGTGTTGTTTTAGACTGTGGGGTGTCTGTGTCCTGCTCTTCCACCCTTGCTCAGCCTTCTCCTCGTGTGCAATTGCTCCTGGCAGGGGCAGGCAGAGGATAGGAGGGAGGCTGGGGTACCTCCCGCTCCCCACTGGCCACCCACCCGGGAGTCCTCTCCCCCTTCTCCCCCAGACCAAGGTCACTCTGCCCAACCTGCGAAAGATGGGGAGGAAGAAAATCCAGATCTCACGCATTCTGGACCAAAGGAACCGGCAGGTGAGCGCACTGGGTGGAATAGCGGCTGCACAAACGGCATTTCCGGCAGGGGCACGGCGGAGGCAACGGCCTGGCCATTTGGGGACACTGCAGGGGCATGAGGACGTGTGAGGAGCCTTGACGCGGTGTCAGGTGTCGGAGATGGAGGGTTTGCTCATTGTTATGATCATGTATTCATTTATTCTTCCTGATGACTGGAAGCCCAGTCACAGGGGAGATGAAACTTAACACAGACACACCCCACACAGAGGGCTGGCCCAGAGGGAGCCACAGAACTGCGGAAACCCAAAGAGAGTGTGTGGGTTCTGCTTGGGAGGCCAAGGAAAACTTCCCAAAGGGGAGGGGACATTTGGGTTGGGTTTTGAAGCACCAATAGGAGTTTTCCAGGTTGTGCAGTGAGAAGGAGAGTGCAGCCAGAAAGAACAGCACACGTGAAGGCATGGGATCATGAGGCACGTTTGAGGAACAATTAGGCCTCTCCACCTCCCCCACACCACCCCAAATCCTTCTATTCTCCTCTCTCCTGCCCCCGTGGGTCCTGGGTCCAGGTGACATTCACCAAGCGCAAGTTTGGGCTGATGAAGAAGGCCTATGAGCTGAGTGTGCTCTGCGACTGTGAGATCGCCCTCATCATCTTCAACAGCGCCAACCGCCTGTTCCAGTATGCCAGCACGGACATGGACCGCGTGCTCCTCAAGTACACAGAGTACAGCGAACCCCACGAGAGCCGCACCAACACCGACATCCTCGAGGTACCCTGGGCCCTCCCCCCAGCCCCAGGGAGCCCCGCTCACGCTGCTCTCTCAGGGACTCCTGGTTTGCACAAAAGCCGAGCATCGTAGTCTGGCTTTGGTGCTGGTAAAAACAAGCCTGGGGGCCGGGCGCGGTGGCTCACGCCTGTGATCCTAGCACTCTGGGAGGCAGAGGCGGGTGGATCGCTCGAGGTCAGGAGTTCGAGACCAGCCTGAGCAAGAGCGAGACCCCATCTCTACTAAAAATACAAAGAAATTATCTGGCCAACTAAAATATATATAGAAAAAATTAGCCGGGCATGGTGGCGCATGCCTGTAGTCCCAGCTGCTCGGGAGGCTGAGGCAGGAGGATCGCTTAAGCCCAGGAGTTTGAGGTTGCTGTGAGCTAGGCTGACGCCACGGCACCCTAGCCTGGGCAACAAAGCGAGACTCTGTCACAAAAAAAAAAAAAAAACAAACAAACCCACAAGCCTGGGGTCATGGCTGGCCCCCTCTGGGGGCAGCAGAAACACAGCACATTGACCACCGTGCATCGAGGGCTGACTGCATGCCCCTCGCGCGCCACCTCATTTCACGCTGTTCACCCGTTCTCGGAGGACTTCTCGGTGCCTCTGAAGGTCGCAGAGTACATACGTGGAGGGGGCAGAATTTGAACCTATGTGTGTCTGTCCCCAGGGAGTGTGCTCTTAAATTTCTGCCATGATAAATGGAGAGAGAGACAGAGACAGAGACAGAGGGAGACAGAGACTGAGAGAGACACACACACCGAGACAGAGGGGGTCAGACAGAGGCAAGCACGGAGAGAAACAGAGACAGGCAATAAAAGGCCCCACGAGGCGAGCGGACCTTGCTGAGGCCCCGGCGTGTTTCTGTCTGCGCGGCTGCATCCTTGGGAGAGACTGGAGTGGCCCTTGCAGTAGCGGGCTCCGGCCCCACACCTGCCATTGGAGAGGGCAGGACCACTGTCCCTGCAGACGAGGGAGTCCTCGCCCAGGATGGGAAGGACCCAGTGGGCTGGGACCGGGCCTGGGAGCTCCCGATGCTTGGAAGTTGGGGGAGAAGTTGGCAAAGGAAACGGGGGGGCCCAGGCATGTGTGGTTCTGTTGTCCCAGGGGAAGGCAGCTCAGGAAATCCGCCGACATTTATTAAGCGGCCACTGCATACCAGGCTCTGAGGCTGCACATGGGGGCAGAATGGAGGTCCCTGAGTCATGTCCAGGGGCAGCATTAGGACAGTGACAACAGGCCTGGGTAGACCTCAGCTCCTCCTGTGTGACCTGGGTGGGTCCTTGGCCTCTCTGGTCCCAGGGCAGGACCTGCCCTTCCTTGCACACAGGTGGAAATTGCTAGATGGTAACTCACTAAGGTTTTGGCTGATGAGGTTTGGCCGGAGCAGGCTGTGCTTGCATTCTACCCCAGCCACAGAGCTGGGCTGGGAAGGCCTCTCCCTGTCCCGTACCTGGGGTAGGGGGGAAGGGTCCACTCTGTTGTCTCTTGTCCTGACAGACGCTGAAGCGGAGGGGTGTGGGCCTTGATGGGCCAGAGCTGGAGCCAGACGAGGGGCCTGAGGGGCCGGGAGAGAAGCTGCGGAGGCTGGCAGGCGAAGGGGGTGACCCAGCCTTGCCCCGGCCCCGGCTCTATGTAAGTGACCCCCTACCCCACTGTGAACGGGGCCCTCCCCCACCTCCTAGGCCCAAGTGGTTGAGGCTGGTACTGAGAGAAGGACCTAGAGGCAGGGAACCTGGAATTTGGAGGCAGGTCTCTGCCTGGGTGGGCAGGCAAGGCTTCCTTGAAGAATGGGCATTGTAGCTGGGGCTTTGAAGGATAAATAAGAGTTCAACAGGCAAACAGTTCCTTCCTTCTTTCTTTCATCAAACACCCCAGGCAGCCCCCTCAGTGCCAACTCTATGCTGAGCAAATGGCCTCAGCTCTGGACCTAGCTGTCTTGGACAGACAGAGCCAGACACAGGCTCCCCTAGCTTGTGGGGTTAGGCCAGAGGGAGGAGGAGATCGGGAACCCCAAGGGAAGAGCAGCAAAGGCTTCCTGAAGGACAGGTAGAGGCTGGCCCTCGAACTCATCAGGATTTTCTCCCTTGGACTTGGCACCCCATTGGCACCGTCCTCCCACCCACCCACCTCTCGGTCCACAGCCAGCAACCCCCGCTATGCCCAGCCCGGACGTGGTGTACGGGGCATTGCCCCCCCCAGGCTGTGACCCCAGTGGGCTTGGGGAGGCCCTGCCTGCCCAGAGCCGCCCATCTCCCTTCCGACCAGCAGCCCCGAAAGCTGGACCCCCAGGTGAGATGGGGCACAGGCCCTGGCGGGGGGCAGTGGTGGGGGTCCCAGGGGGTCATCTGGGTGGATCTGGGCTCTGGCAGTGTTTGTTGCACGCGTCACCTCTAAACCTCAGACTTCATTGGTTGACATGGCCCCGGTACCCTTTCTCTGGGGGTCCCCCCCTCCCCAGGCCTGGCACACCCTCTCTTCTCACCAAACCACCTCACCAGCAAGACGCCGCCCCCCCTGTACCTGGCCGCAGATGGGCGGAGGCCAGACCTGCCTGGTGGCCTGGCTGGGGCCCGAGGGGGACTGAACTCCTCGGTGAGTGAGGGGACGGTGTGGCGGGCTGATGGGGGCAGGGCCACCTGGGTGCGGGCCCCAAATGACCCTTCACCCTCTGTCCCCACAGAGAAGCCTCTACGGGAGCCTGCAGAGCCCGTGCTCCGCTGCGGCGCCGGGAACCCCGCTGGGGAGCTTCCCCTTCCTCTCTGCAGGCCCCCCAGGTACGCCCCCAGCCGCCCTGCCCGCCAGGTGCTCCATACTGCCCCCCTCACCAGAACTGGAGACTGGCGCGTGGGGTGGGTCAGGGCCTGAGCCCACCCTTCCCTCCCACCAGAATACGGCTTGGGAGACCCTCCGCCGCCCCCTGGCTTGCTGCAGTCCCCCCCGCTGGCCCCGTGGCAGTCCTCCAGGGGAGATGGGCCCCCCGCCATCTCCGTCCCGCCCAGGTAAGCGCCCGGACTGTCCCACATGCTTAGGACCGCAGGTGCTCCCGAAGCCCCGGCCGCGGCTGACCCCTGGTGGCCATACCTGGTACTGCGCACAGCCCCCCCCCCCCCCCCGCAGCGAAGGACCCTGGCGCGGGGGGGTGGCTATTTTGGAGGCCCCAAGAGGGACCGCCACCCCCTCCTTTCCCAAGGTCCTCCTGCCGAGCCTCTGCCCACGCTGTCCCCCCTCCCTGGCTTCCGTCCCTTCCTCGCTGCACTCACGACCCCCCTTCTGTCTCTCTCTCCCCTGCAGCGGGGGCCGTAGCCTGGGCGAGGAGGGCCCCCCTCCCCGCGGCGCCTCCCCGCCGACCCCGGCAGTCAGCGTCAAGTCCGAGCGCCTCTCGCCGGCCCCCGGGGGCCCCGGCGACTTTCCCAAGGCCTTCCCCTACCCCCTGCTCCTCGCCCGGTCTCTGGCAGAGCCCCTGAGGCCCGGGCCCGCCCTGCGCCGGCTGCCCTTGGCCGACGGCTGGCCCCGGTAGCGGACCCCGGGTGGCACCGGCACATCCTGTCGCCGAGCAGGGCGAAGGCAGGTGGGGACCCAGCCTCCCTCCGGGCCTCTGCGGTGGGGGCTTGGCGGGGGCGGCTGGATTCGGATCCACTCTGGGTGGGGGGTCTCCTTTCCTCCTGCCTGAGTGTGTATCCACCAATAAAACACGCGTGACGTCCATGGACGACACTGTCGCTGCTCGGAGACCCCCCGTTTCCCCACCCCCTCCCCAGCAGCCTCATTCTTGCCCTGTCTTGGTTTGCGGTGCCCACTGGAGCCCGCGGTGTATCCGGGAGAAAGGCTGGGGGGAGGGGTGGGGAGGGGACAGGGGGGGAGCCCTGCAGGGGTCGCCGAGGAGCAGGTGATGCAGCTGGGGTCTCTGGGGACAGCAGAGACGGAGGGTGCTTCCGCTCCAGGGGGGAGGGGCTGGGCTATTTACCCTCCAGCTCCCCACAGTCACTAGCCAGGGCTGCTCCTGGGGGTGTCCCATCGTGGGCTCAGGGGTAAGCCCCCAGGCTGCGTGGCAATGCTAGAAACGGCTGGAAGCCTTGAATGGCAGGCTGCTTGCTCGCACTCAGGGCACTGCTCGGTAATCTTTTAAATGGTCATATCCCTCAATCCCTTGACCCAGCAATTTCATTCCATCCAAGGGACAAGGGAGAAGCGACTCACTTTGGAGTCACAAGCTGCCCCAACTTGGGCCTATCCTGTGTCAGGGCACACTTTGGTGTCCAGGAGCCAGGAGAGCTCCCAGAAAATAGTCAAGGTGCAGCAGTGTCCGTCCACCCCACCGAGGTGGTCTCAGTGGGATGTGTTTTGTTTGAGACAGAGTCTCGCCATGTTGCCCAGGCTGGTCTTGAACTCCTGGGCTCAAGCGATCCTGTTGCCTCAGCCTCCCAAGTAGCTGGGACTACAGGCACGTGCATTCTGGCTTTCAGTGGGATTTTTATAACACTCAAGATCTGATTTCTGCCCTGCCCTGACCCTCACTCATCCTTAGGAGGAAGCTGAGCTCCTCGGCTCCCCTGCCCCCACTCTGTTGTGTCCTGGCCTCTGTCCACCCCCTCCTCAAGTCCCCTAGAAACACTTGCAGTTACAACATGCCACGATGTTGGTCCTTCCTCCGGGAGCACTTCCCTCAACTAGCCTCCTTTTAAAACTCCTTCCCACCCTCCAAGGCCCATCTCCATGTCCCCTCCTCCAGGAAGCCTTCTGTAGTGTCCCCAGCAGGTAAAAAGCTGGGGATCATATATTTGAACAGAAAAGTGGGAAACATGAGGGTTGGCATCAAAGTTTATAAGATCTGCCTCCGGGCCAGGAGCGGTGGCTCACGCCTGTAATACCAGCACTTTGGAGGCCAAGGCAGGAGGATCGCTTGAGACCAGCCTGGACAACATAACGAGACCCCCAACTCTACAAAAAATTAAACAATTAGCCGGACATGGTGGCACACACCTGTAGTCCTAGCTACTCAGGAGGCTGAGGCGGGAGGATTGTTTGAGCCCAGGAGTTCAAGGCTGCAGTGAGCTGTGATCACACCACTGCACTCCAGCCTGGGCAACAGAGAGGCCTGTCTTCATAAAAAAAAAAAAAAAAAAAAAAAAAATCCACCTTCTCCCATCACTCTGCCAGCCAAGATCCAAGGCTGATTGGCCAGCCCAGCTCAGCCAGGGAGGGCAGGGCAGCTTGCCTGACAATGTCAAGACCTTTATCCCCTGTGTCACCGCAGCGCCGCACAGAAGAGCTTCTTCAGTAAAATCCAACACCTTGCATTCCACCATTAGCACACACAGACCTAGACAGCGGACAAAAAGGGCCAAGACTATGGCAAGACTATGGGTCCAACTCCTTTGAGGGATAGGGGACAGGGTAAAATATGTATGTACATGATAGAACCTGTTTTGGAAGGGGAGGCAGAGTATAGGATGCCACGCACATACCCATGCCAGCCCCAAGCTGGGGTTTGTCCTGCGGGTTCTTCCCAGTCTTTGACACTCTTATTCCCAGTGAGGCTGGCGCCTTGGGACCTCAGTTTCCAAGGGAGGGACACCACATGATCAAAGTGTGCAGAAGCCCCTCCCTGACCTGCTGTAGCAGGGGGCTGGGGCTGGGGAGCCAGCGTTTGCAGGTGCGGTTACTCTGTGGGTGTGTTTGGAGGATGGCTTGAAGGTGGGGTGACGGGAAGAGGGTGCCATGGGTGACAGGAAGCCCTGACCTGGTGGGGGCCGTGGAGGAGCCACGTCTTGCGCTGGGGAAACCTGCAGGGACGGAGGCTGGGATTGGGGTGATCAGCGCCTCCGTAGAGTGTCAGAATTCGGCTCTTAAATCCCCTCCACCTGGTGCCTCCCCCACGCAGGAGAGGTGAGTCACTGTCCCCACTCCAGTGATCAATGGGGGACTCTGGAAGTGCCCTGGGGAAACTGAGGCACAGCGGGAGAGAACTCCTTCCCAGCCTCTGCATCTCACCTCCATGGTAAACAAGAAACTGGGCAAGTCCCTGAGGTCAATGCCCACAGGCTAAGCACCCAGTGTGGGGTTATTAAAATGTGAGCTGCTTTCTAAGGCTGGAGGTCCCCATACGGTTGATGAGTCCTGGCTCGGGTTCCCGTCCCCAGGAGACTGCACTTTTGCTATGTGCCACAAGGTGGCGATCAATGGTGAGCTTTGGATTCAGTGCTTCCCAGCCAAAAGTAAAAAAAGGTAATAAAATAGTAATTGTAATAAATAAATTAAGGGTGATTTAATTTATTAACACTTTGGGAGGCCGAGGTGGGAGAATCTGTTGAGACCAGGTGTTTGAGACCAGCCTGGGCAACGTAGTGAGACCCCATCTCTACAAAAAAATAAAAGAATTAGCTGGGCTTGGTGGTATCCCCGGGCAGGAGGAGAGCCTGAGCCCAGGGGTTCTGGTCTGGGCGATGGAGTGGGACCCTGTCTCAAAAAAGTAATTAATTAAATCTTTCAGGGGCCCACCCTATGTTTTCAGGCTCTGTGCCTGAGAACCCAGCAAGGGCTGTGTCACATGTCACGTGTGTGTTTGTGCTATAATCATACATGTAGAACTTGAGGTGTCCTGGACCACAAGAGGGCAGTGGACAGCGAGCCAGGTTCCAGCAAGGCCTTTGTGGTCAGCCCCCAGCTCTGTCCCCTCGTGGAGGGGAAGGAAGGAGGGTCGCGTGGAATTGTCCTACAGCGCTGAGCCACTCGAAAGACATCCACAGACAAGGACACCACAGTCACGTCAGCCAGGGCAATGTCACTGTTAGAAGGGCCCCAGGGGCTCAGGCACTGGTTGGAAGCACCCGCGGGAAGAGCGGCCCAGGTACAAATGCAGTGCTGGAAGGCAAAGCACTGGGGCACCCACGGGAGATGTTGAGAGAGGTGTTTTCAAGACCCCCATAAATAGAGACCAGGAAATGTTGAATGAGAGCGTGGACCTTAATATGGGTTAGAGAATGTAGGACGTTTGGTGTAGACAGACACAGGGACATCCAAGGACGACCAGGGAGCGTGCAATACCCAGTGTAGCATAGACCACGTGGGCTTGCCCGATGGACAGTAAGAATCAAGGCAGGGCCAGTGCAGAACAGGTAACAGGCGCATCCAGTGTAGAGAAGAGATGCTGAACTGGCAACGAAGAGCAGAGTGTGTGGAACCTCCGATGTAAAAGTGAGAACATGGCACATGCAGTGTGGAAGAGGGAACGAGGGATGCGCAACGCAGAGCAGAGACGTTGAATAAGGATGAGCACGAGCGTGCACGAAGATTCCAATGTAGGACAGCAGCACGGAGCAAACGGTGAGGGCAGAGTATGCAGAAAGTCCAATGTGGAAGGGAAGACTGGCTTTTGCTGTCAGCGAGGTGGGAGCCATGGAGGGTTGTGAGCAGAGGGGGGGTGTGGTCTGGCTCAGGAGCTCAGGTGCTCAGGTGCTCACAAGGGAACAAGCTGCTCAGGGGAAAACAGCTTTGGGGGATGGCGGGGTGGGGGGCAGAAGCCAGAGACCAGGCGAACAGATGACTACCCGCAAGCAATGACAGAGGCTAGACGAGGTGGAGGCTGGAAAGGGGCGGAAGCCGGGTTGGACCGTGGTTCCACTTGGAAAATGGAGCCATCAGCCCCGTTCATATGTGGGGTGAGAGAAAAGCCAAGAGCAACTCCAGAGTTTGTGGCCGAGCCCCTGGAAGCTGGAGCTGCCTTTTCTGCAATGGGGAGGTGGGGGAAGGGCAGGTCTAAGGGAAGACGCTGTACCCCTGCGGCCAGATTCCTGCTAGCTGTCAGCGCCCCCACAAGGGGGCGCTGAGTGCCACTTTAACTCATGAGCTTGGGGGCCCAGGGAAGAGATCAGGGTGTGAGGCAGAGATTTGGGCCTCTCAGAACCTCAGTATCTTCATCGGTGAAACGGAGACAATTGTTCTGCCACCCAGTCATGCTGGAGGGAGGACATGAATCAGTCCCCCGCCCCAAGCCAAATGCCCCCTTTCTTCCTTTCTCTCTTGGTCCCCCTCGCCTGGCACCTTTGACTTCTCTGATGCTCTCCCTAATCCGAGCTTCTCTGGATCCTATCTGCACACTCTGACCCTGAGGGGTATCTTGTCATCCCCGTGTAGGTCCCGGGAAATCTCAGTGACCCCCACTGCCACTGTCACCCACATTCTTTCAAGGGGACATTCTGAATCCAGAAGACCAAAGTCACAAATGATGAATATCCTGTGAACAGACATCCACACGTGCTCATAAAGGCAAAAACACCCACGGAGACCAGGCAATGAACTACACCCTCATAAAGGCCCTCAGACACCCAGTCATGCACAATCCATGTCCATGCTCAGGGAGACTCTCTCGTCCAGAGAAACACAGATGGCAAAGCTCAGGCACTTACGTACAGCAGAAGCCCTTTCCTCCAAGCCATGAAACACTTCAAGAACATAAGATTCCCGAGGCTGACAGCTGGTCCTTGATCCAGACATGCCTGAAGCTGACCTCACCTCTAGCGTTTTCTGTTACATGAGCCAAAAACCCATTTGAGTCAGATTTGTGTGTGTGTGTGTGGAGCACAACAGAGTCCTGGCTGATAGATGAATAAGGCACTTGTCAAGTGAGAAAGATTGAGGCATCCTTGGAGCATTCCAAGACAGAGGATATTTACAAAGGCCTGGAGCTATTAGATAGCATGGCAGGTGGAAAGCTGTACTATAGTGTGTACAATAGAGTGGGAGGCAGATTTAAGTCAGGCAGAGGGGTCTGAATTCAGCCTTTGAACGCTTAGGAGTTTAGACAGTGGGAGCCATTGAATGTCCGTGATGGGGGACGTTCAACACTTAGAATTGTCCCTCACTTGACTTGCCGTAAAACAAACAAAACAAACAAAAAAAACCTGTCCCTCCGGGGACAGTGTGTGGATGAATGTTTTCTCAGCAGACCTGCAAGATGGGTGTAGGTGAGAAGACAGCCTTAGAGAGGCCGACACACAGGTTCTCAGATACAGCCCGGACTCCGACCTCAGACCCAGCCAGTCTGAACTACAACTTCCGGCATGCAACGCGAGAGACCCCCCCCCTCGTCCCTCGCGATTTGCCGTTCAAAACCCGATGATTGGTTGCGTGAGCTGCTCGTCACACCAGTGTGGGGCTCTGATTGGTCGGGTTCCCGAGGAGTGACCCGAGCCATAGGCCCGTGGGTCTGTGCACTGGGCTCCAGCATGCGACATGGTGAGCGAGCGTTCTGCGGCGTGGGGTGCCCTGAGAGGCCGGGGTGCAGCCGAGGGGGTCCAGGGAGACGCCGATGGGATGGGGTCCCTTTGTGGGGATTGGCGGCTGTGAGGGACGTGGGGTCACACTGAGGGCCGTGTGTCCCTCTCTGGGGGCCTGGTCTCGCTGCAGGCCTCCGAGGGAGCCGGCAGGGGTCGTGCCGAGAGGACTGGAAGCCCCTGAGCGTTCTGGGGGTTCTGGTTTTTGGAGATCCCTTAGGGGCCTGGGGTCCTGCCTAGCGGTCGTGGTCCCGCAAAGGGGACTGGAGACCCGAGCACGTTGGAGCCCCGCGAGGGTGGTCTGGGGTCCTCTTGGGGCCCACTCTGGGGACAGGGTCCTGCAGGAGCGTGGGGGTCTCCCTGAGGGGTCCGGCCTGGGCAGAGGGAGGGACAGGGAGTGGGAGGGGGGTCTGGCCCTGCCTGGGAGGGATCCCCGAGGAGGGACGTTGGAGGTGGGCCTGAAGGAAGTGCATTAATGAATGGGATTGTTGAAAGTGGGGCGTCGTTCTAGGCCGGGTGCCGGACGCTTGCAGCAGGTGAGGACCAGGGCTCTCGGGAACCGGATGGAGGAAGGTTGCATTGATTTTAGTAGGATTCTTGGGTTCGATGATCGTAAATCCAGAGAAGGGCGAGGAAGGGACATGGGCTGATAGAAGGCTCTAGAAGTTCCTTGGAGATGTCTGCAGAGCGTTGACCCTGAAACGGGAGACTGTTGGGGGGCGGGGCCATGAGACACATCCCTGGACCGACCTCAGGAGCCTGAGCTGGAGGGACGCGACCCTCCAGCAAGATCTTCTCCCTGGGAGGTTTTGGAGGTGACAAAGTCAGCGATGGAGAACCCGCGGGTCCAGTAGGGCCTCTGAGACCCCGGGGGTTGACGTAGGGAGGGCTGGGGAGACAGCCGGGCAGTGAGGCTGGGTGGTCTCCAGAGGGGAAGGCAACAGGATGGAGCGCTTGTCCCGAGGCCCCGATGTTCGGACAGCAGCGGGTGAGAGGCGCCAGGGGGCCGTGGAGGGGAGGGGGTCCTAGAAGGAAGGGAGGACTTTGGAGAGGCCCGGCCCGCTGGGTTTGGAGGAACCCGGGTGGACCGCCAACCAGTCTGCACTTGGGTGCGGGGGAGGGCGAGCAACGAGCAACGAGGATTTGGAGATTAGGATGACTGTGCCTCCCACCGCATTTTAGTACCGAAAAAAGATTTCTTTTTTCGGTTTCCAAGACACAGGCATAGAGAAAATGTCCTATAGTCGGTATTTTTAGTGATGGATTTCCAGCACTGCTTGTGAATTGCAGCGCGAGGCCGGGTATCCATCACACTAGAGTTTTTCCTATTAAAGTTAGCTTATTTATGCCTGATTAAGGGATTATGTTAATAATCAATTAATTCTACCATTTAAGTAATCTTTATTTCATTTTAATTGTTGGTTATAATACCAGAAGACTAGTAGACAGCTCTCCTGAGCACATAATTTTACATAATTACATAATTACTGATAGCAAATGGGTATTTACTGCACTCAAGCAGGAAAACCCAATTTCAGCTTCAGACTGATCCTTCTAAAACGTTTAAAAATAAGCGTATGAAAACGTGTTCTGAATTAGTGTTTAAAAGGTTGTTATGTAGAACTTGGTAAGAAAATTTTCAATTTAAAATAAATCATCCCACTCCAACGTGTCAGCCTTTATGCTGAAGTGAGGAGGGCCCGGAGCAGGGATGTTTTTGCAAGGAGGTTGATGACAGGGGCGGGGGTGGGGGTGGAGCCATCAGGGACCATATAAGGTGGCACAGACAGGGGCAGGAGCCACCAGGGTGAAGCCAAGAAGCTCAACCGAGACGCGGTTGGTGTGCGAGGCGGTGGCAGACGAGCCGCTTTCCCTGGGTGTGCGGGGCTCGCAGGGCTAGAAAGTGGGGGTGACGAATGCAGGAAGCAGAATAGGGAGTTCCCCATTTCCAGATGAGAAAGCCGAGGCTTGGGGAGATGAATACGGGAAATCCATAGCAGAGGCTGGGGGCGAACCCTATGGGCTCCACTTCCCACACCCCAGCCAGGTGGGGGGTGGGCTGGCCTGTGACGTGGGTGGCGCAGGGGTGGGGTGGTGCGCAGAGCCAGGCCAGGTGAGGGGGCTCCGCTCTCAGCAGAGGCTCCCAGAGTTGAGTCTCTGCTCCCCCGGGAACCCCTTCCCTAAGAAGCCACTGAAGCCAGAGAGGCTCACCCTCCCCCATCTGGCCCGGCTTCTCTATAAATAGCCTGGGTTGGGGGAAGGAGCTTGTGACCCTCTGGCAGGCACTGCCCGTCATGTCCCCTCCCCCCAGGCGGTCCTCGGAGTGCAGCTGGTGGTGACCCTGCTCACTGCCACCCTCATGCACAGGCTGGCGCCGCACTGCTCCTTCGCGCGCTGGCTGCTCTGCAATGGCAGGTGAGCCCCGCCCCGAGGTGGGAGGGGCCAGGAGGAGCCACGCCCACTCTGCCTTGTGCAGCCTTTACTTCGGCTGGGGCTGGGGGAACTACTTTATTGAGAAGTCACTGAACTATGACAGTCTGCATGTATTTGAAACGCAGGTTGGATCCCGTGTACCACGGCCACGCCCCTGACGTCCGCTACTCTTGCCTTCCTTCCGCCCTTACTCCGGCTAGAGATTACCCCTCCAACCCTGCTCTGGTTTCTGTCCCTGTGGGGGTCTCTGACCCTTTCTGAGAAGCTGGAGGAAACTGAATTCTCTCCCTAGAAAAATGCACACGCCTGCCTCCCCAGGAGAGTCAGCCAGCGGATTCAGGGGTGTCCCAGACCCCCCCAGCCCACCCCCTACCCGCTCCCAGGGCTTCCCCTGGCCCAGCCAAGTCCCTGGGTTCGGGGCTCACTGCCTCGATGCCCCATGCCCAAGCTTTCCTGACTGCCTGTCCTTGCTTTGCCCTCAGTCTGTTTCGGTACAAGCACCCGTCGGAGGAGGAGCTTCGGGCCCTGGCAGGCAAGCAGAGGCCCAGAGGCAGGAAGGAGCGGTGAGTGAGCCGGGCCCAGCCTCAGCCCTGGGTGGGCAGCTCCTCCCCGGGAGACAGCTTTGCTCCTGCCCAGGGGCTCCAGGTTCTGCCCTCCCTCATTTCCGTGCACTGCTCCGGGCACAGGTGAATCAGAGAGGCCCCAGTCCGAAGAGATGGTCACTGTCAAGTTAGCATCCCACGTTTACAGGCAGTGTGGTCTGGGCTGCTCTGTGGGTGGGGGGGACCCACACTCTGGTGTGCAGAGCCTCCCAGGTGCTTGTAGGATGCCGTTCTCACCTGCCGCCTTCTTTTTCCCCATCACCCCAGGTGGGCCAATGGCCTTAGTGATGAGAAGCCACTGTCTGTGCCCCGAGACACTCCATTCCAGCTGGAAACTTGTCCCCTCACAACCGTGGATGCCCTAGGTAACAGCCCAGCACTGGTCCCCAAACTCTCCTCCCTGGGCCCTTGAAGGTCACCACATCCTCACTGGGGTTGGGCTGGGGAGAGTCCTGGGCTGGCTGGGCAGGGGCTCAGTGGAGTGCTTCCTGCAGTCCTGCATTTCTTCCTGGAGTACCAGTGGTTCGTGGACTTTGCCGTGTACTCGGGTGGCGTGTACCTCTTCACAGAGGCCTACTACTACGTGCTGGGCCCAGCCAAGGAGACCAACATCTCCGTGTTCTGGTGCCTGCTTACTGTGGCCTTCTCCATGTATCCTTCCTTCCGGCTCCCTGGGTAGGGCATGTGGGGACCCAGGCTTCGTGGTTTGCTCTACACTGGTGTGGCAGTTTTCCCCTGCTGTGCCACAAATTTCTCCCAAGCTCGGTGGCATAAAGCAGCAGTTTTTTGTGCTCTAGCTTTGTGGGTGGGTAGTCTTGGCTGGGCTCAGCTGGGTCGGTTCATCACCGCTTCACATGGTCTTGCTCTTTGGTGGCAGTAGAAACCACGGGAAGCAAAGGCAGTGGCTTGCCTGAAGTCGGCCCACCTCCACCCCTGCCCCATCTGTCACATTCTCTGTGTCAAAGCAAATCACCAGGCCAGCCAGACTCAGGGGCTGAGAAAGAGATGCCCCCTCTGCAAATTTTTTATTAAGCAGCATAGAGAGCAGAGGCAAATATGTGACTTTGGAGACCCAAGTCTAAGAAAGTACAGCAAGAATACCACTCCTGTGGAGTGGGCTTCTGGAAAAGAAAAACTGTCTTGAGACCCACACTGGTTCTCAAAAACCCTGTGTGACTTTTGAGGGTGGTTTGGAGCTGCAGCCCTTGTATCTCTGGTAGCTTTCCTGAGATATACAAATGTGGCCAGGAGGCAAGGGGACTCAAGGAGGCAGGATCACCTGGCCAGGGGTGTGGGGTGGTGGCCATTCCTAATTGGCCACAAGTGGTGTGATGAGGCTACTTCCCACTGAACAAACACCACCAGCTCACACCCTGATCTGGGCCCCCGAGACCCAAAACTGGAACTCCTCCAGGCCACCCGCAAGGCCAATTTGTGCAAGGGCATTTGTGCCCTGAAGCTGGGGGGTCCTGGAATAGGTGTAATGGAGCGGGCTGGGGACCGTTGGCACCAGCACCCAAGGCCTCCTTAGCTCCACCCCCAGCAAGGTGTTCCTGACTGTGACCCGGCTGTACTTCAGCGCGGAGGAGGGGGGCGAGCGCTCTGTCTGCCTGACCTTCGCCTTCCTCTTCCTGCTGCTGGCCATGCTGGTGCAGGTGGTGCGGGAGGAGACGCTTGAGCTGGGCCTGGAGCCAGGTAAGTGTGCTCCCCAGCGTGGAGCCACTGCTACTGTCACTCCCTTGTGTAATTTGACCAGGGCAGCTTAACTGGCTTGCCCGTCGGGCACATAGTATTAAATAGATGAAGGAGGGGACTCCTGGGGCCCGAGCAGTCTCCATTAGTGACCATAATGGCTCCTGAGCCTCAAGTGCCTGCTACCTGGGTGCCCTCTTGGGCTTTGGGGAAGAGAGGACGTCCCCTCTTTGATGGACACACTTGGTGGCTATAGCTCTTCACACGGGTACTTCTGTTCCACCCCAGTCTGTGCCCTACCCAGCAGCCATGGTGTTTAATATTTACCTATTCTAATTTAATTGTGGGGGGATAGGTAAATGACATGAAATTCATAAAGTACAAGAAGGATAGAGTGAAAATCACCCTCCTTCACTGTTCTCCTCCCCAGAGGAAACCTATAGCTCCACTTTCTTTTATTCACACAAAATATGGTTTTATACTTTTATCTTTTTCTCTTAGAAACAATAAATGTTGGAAGTCCTGGGTTCCTTGACACTACAGTGTTATTTTTTTATAACAGCTACATAGTATTCATTATGTGAATATTCTATGATTATTTAACCAGGTCCCTATTTATGGACATCTAGGTCTTTTGCTATGTGACATCATTGCATGAAACCACATCGGTTGTTGTATGACAGTGTTATGTAGGAATAGTCTTGTGCATGTGTCCCTGTGCAAGAAAGTGCATTTGTAGCTTTGGCAATGTTGCAAATTGCCCTTTAGGAAAAGAGGTATGAATGTGTCTATTTCCCGACATCCTCTCTGCCTGTATTTCCTCAGACTTTCAAGTCTTGGGTGATCTGATGTGTGGAAATATAAGTGAGGTTGAGCATCTTTTCATATGTTGAAGAGCCATGATGTTTCCTTTCTTGAAAAGGCCTGTTTATTTCTTTTGCCCAGTTTTTGTTATTGGTTTGTTGGACCTTTTATTGATTTGTAGGCACTCTTTACGTATTAAGGAATTTAGCCTTTGTGTGTGATAGGAGTTGCAAATATTTCTCTCAGTTTACCATTTATCTTTATTTCTTGAATGTTCTTTTCAAAACATGATTTGGATCATGTAACTTTTCTTCTTGGCACCAGACTCCAAGGGTCTTAGGAGAAAGACCAAAATCCTCACCATAGCCCATGTGAACTTGCTGATTACCAGGGAAGTTGAGCACTTCTACCTGTTTATTCATGATTCATATTTCCTCTTCTGTGAAATGCCCATTCACATTGTTGCCCATTTTCGGATGTCTTTTTTTCTCTTTCCATTTTTTTTTTTATTGTGGTAAAATAGACACAACAGAATTCACGATCTTAATCATTTATAAGTGTTCAGCTCAGTGGCATTAACTACGTTCACAATGTTGAGCAACCGTCACCACCGTCCGTCCCCACAACTGTTTCTTCCCAAACTGAAACTTTGTCCCCATCAAACACCGACTCCCTGTCTCTCTCCCCCAGCCCTTGGTAACCACCCTTCTGTTTTCCGTTTCTACAAATGTGACTACCTTAGGGACCTCATAAAGGTGGAGGTGTGCAGTGTTTGTTCTTTTATGACGGGCTTATTTCACTTAGCGTAATGTCTTCAAGTTTCATCCAGGTTATAGCAGGTGTTAGAATTCCATTTTGTAAACATTTTAATAGCATCTTTTGGAACATGTTTAGTTCGCTTAAAAATGACACAGAAGAAACAATCACATTACAACAACACTTTCCCCTCTTGTATCTCAGTAAGAATGTTTCTGAATGCGTAACATGGTGCCACTGGCAGTAAAGTGGACTGTTCACACCAGGGAAGAACTGTTTTCCAAATGCCTTGTGCGCTTCAGAGAAAGAATACCATTTAACAACTGACACTTTAGCAAAAATTTGATTTGAGTCAAATTATTAAAATTTAGAAAGGAATTTGATTCAAATACCTATAAACTAGGCAGTGACCTTTAAGACAGTCCTGGGTTATCCAAACTGTATCAGAGTCACTGTTAGGGTTGGTAACAACATAGCTATTATTATTCTTAACATAGGGCTAGCCCATGACATAACAAAATGAAACAGTTGGAATAAAGCTTTAATTTCGGCTGGGCACGGTGGCTGACGCCTGTAATCCTAGCACTCTGGGAGGCCAAGGCGGGTGGATCGCTCGAGGTCAGGAGTTCGAGACTAGCCTGAGCAAGAGTGAGACCCTGTCTCTACTAAAAAAAATAGAAAGAAATTATCTGGCAAAAAAAAAAAAAAAAAAAAAAAAAAAAAATATATATATATATATATATAAAATTAGCCGGGCATGGTGGCGCATGCCTGTAGTCCCAGCTACTCGGGAGTCTGAGACAGGAGGATCGCTTGAGCCCAGGAGTTTGAGGTTGCTGTGAGCTAGGCTGACACCACAGCACTCACTCTAGCCTGGGCAACAGAGCGAGACTCTGTCTTAAAAAAAAAAAAAAAAAAAATTAATTTCAAGTTATGATAGGGTATCAAAACATAATTTAACAGAAATTAGCCGGATGTGGTGGCGCATGCCTATAGTCCTAGCTACTGGGAAGGCTGAGGCAGGAGGATCGCTTGAGCCCAGGAGTATGAGGTTGCTGTGGGCTAGGCTGACGCCACTGCACTCTAGCCTGGGTGACAGAGCGAGACTCTGCCTCCAAAAAAAAAAAAAAAAAACAAGGAAAAGAAATGAGGTAGCCTGAGCATAGCAATAGTCACATTCCCAAGGGATGGATCACCCCAAAGTGGATCAGCTATAGTGGCCTCATCAAATAAGGACATGTACAGGCCAAAAATCCCGACCACCAAAAAACGGCATGTAGATACTACCCTTGAGTTCCATTCAATCTTCTTCTCAAGCTAAGGCTGTTAAAACCTGGAGATACTTTTTTGCTGAAAACCAGTGACTTGACAAAGCGGGAAAGAAGCTGAAAGGTGGAAAAGCTGGTGCAAAAATGCCGATGACCTGTTTCGTGTTGGTATTGATTATGTCTTCAACCCACTTGACGCGCCTCACTGTGTGTCGGTCTCCCTGGGTGTCCAAAGCTTTGCACCCAACCCCTTGGAGCTGAGACCAGGGAGGCGCTGCCAGGCAGACAGGGTAGCCCGAGTCCCGTGGTCAGGAAAACGCAAGTGGGACGCGGGGCCCAGGGGCGGCGCGGGACCCGCGAGGCTGGGAAGATGCTGACCCAGCTGAACACACCAGCTGGAGCCCACCCTGAGCAGCTCCCAGGCGCAGGGGCCCTGGGCCACCAGCTAGGCCAGGGGCAGGAAGTCACTGCGGCCCTGCTTGCAGGCTGCTCTCAGCCCCCTAGGAAGCCATGGGGCAAAGGGCCCCGAGCCCCACCGAATCCCATTTTTAAGGCTGAATAAATACTTTGTTGTATGGACGGACCACATTTTGTTTATCCATTGATCTGTGGATGGGCACTTGGGGTGGTGCCACCTTTTGGCTACTGTGAATGATGCTGCTATAAACGTGGGGGCACAAGTATCTCTTCAGGAGCCTGCTTTCAGTGTTGGGGGATATATGCCAAGAAGTGGCATTGCTAGATCACATAGTGATCCTATTTTTACTTTTATATTTTTATTTATTTATTTTTGAGACAAAGTCTCCCTCTGTTGCCAGGGATGGAGTGCCGTGGCATCATCACAGCTCACTGCAACCTCAAACTCCTGGGCTCAAGCGATCCTCCTGCCTCAGCCTCAGGAGTAGCTGGGACTACAGGCCCCTGCCACCACACCCAGCTAATTTTTCTAGTTTTTAGTAGAGAAGGGGGTCTTGCTCTTGCTCAAGCTGATCTTGAACTCCTGACCTCAAGCGATCCTCCCGCCTCAGTCTTGCAAAGTGCTGGGATTACAGGCGTGAGCCACCGCACCCGGCCTATTTTTAATGTTTTGAGGAAACACCATATTGTTTTCCACAGTGGTGGCACCGTTTTACATTCCCACCAACAGTGCACAAGTGTTCCGGTTTCTCGTTTTTTTTTCTTTTGCCCAAATTTGCGTTATTTTCCCTCTGTATACACAGACCACATTTTCTCTACTGAGCCATTGTAATCGCAGGCATCCTCTCAGGTGGCTTCAGGAAGAGAAGTTCATTCCTTTAGTTGGTATTTGTCTTGAAAATATCCTTCTCTTCCCTAAGATTAGACACTTACTCTATATGTTCTTCTAAAATATTTCAAGTTCTGCATTTCACATAAGCCCTGAAACTCCTGGCAGTTAATTTTTGTGTTAAGATGTAGTGGTCAAATGTGAGTGTTTCCCATGGAATGAACTTGCTAAGGAATTGTATTTTTACTGAATCGAGGATTCTTTTTGATTTTCTTTTGTCCTTTCTGCTCCTTCCCCTTTGGTGTGGCGAGGACATTTCGGAGCAGGACTGATACACTTCCTTCTCTTGTTCTCAATTTCTCACTTGGATACTTGCCTCATAAATTTTCAGTTTCTTCTATTTTTATAGTATATATAGCATTTAATGCTATATATATTTTACCAAGTCTCTTTTTTTTTTTTTTTTTTTTTTTGAGACAGAGTCTCGCTTTGTTGCCCGGGCTAGAGTGAGTGCCGTGGCATCAGCCTAGCTCACAGCAACCTCAAACTCCTGGGCTTAAGCGATCCTACCGCCTCAGCCTCCCGAGTAGCTGGGACTACAGGCATGCGCCACCATGCCCGGCTAATTTTTTTCTATATATATTTTAGTTGGCCAGATAATTTCCTTCTATTTTTAGTAGAGACGAGGTCTCGCTCTTGCTCAGGCTGGTCTCGAACTCCTGACCTTGAGCGATCCACCTGCCTCGGCCTCCCAGAGTGCTAGGATTACAGGCGTGAGCCACCGCGCCCGGCCAAGTCTCATTTTTGTTCATCCAGGTTTTCACTGATTTTTTTTATCATTCAGGTCTAGGTGTTTTTTCTATCATTATTTCTTCTTTGACCTGTGGATTATTACATAAATATTTTTAAAACCTTACATATAGCCAGGCATGGTGTCATATGCCTGTAGTCCCAGCTACTTGTGAGGCTGAGGTGGGAGGATCACTTGAGCCCAGGAGTTCAAGGCTGCAGTGAGCTATGATCATGCCACTGCACTCCAGCCTGGGTGACAGAATGAGACTGTCTCTTTTTTTTTTCTTCTGTTGCCTGGGCTGGAGTGCAATGGCATCGTAGCTCTCTGCAACTTCAAACTCCTGGGCTCAACTGATCCTCCTGCCTCAGCCTCCCAAAGTGCTAAAATTATAGGTGTGAGCCACTGCGCCTGGCTGCATCTCTTAAGGAAAAAAAATGTCAGGTCAGGCACTGTGGCTCAGACCTGTAATCCTAGCACCAAGAGGATCACTTAAGCTCAGTATTTGGATTTGGAGACCAGCCTGAGCAAGAGTGAGACCCTGTCTCTACCAAAAATGGAAAAAATTAGCGGGGTGTGGTGGCATAGGCCTGTAGTCCCAGCTACACAGGAGACTGAGGCAGGAGGATCGCCTGAGCCCAGGAGTTTGAGGCTGCAGTGAGCTATGATGATGCCACAGCATTCTAACTGGGGCAACAGAGCAAGACTCTATCTCAAAAAAAAAAAAAAAAAAAAAAAAAGTCAAACATGGACCTTAAAAAAATTTATTTATTTCTAGCTTAATTGCACTATAGTTACAAAAGATGGTCTATTTGAAGTAGATTCTTTAAAATTGGGTAAGATTGCCTTATGGCCTGGAATGTGATCCATTTTTGTGACTATTCCATGTGTTCTTGAAAGACATATTCTGTGGATCTATGAGTCTAATAAATTCAAATCTCTGTGTTTCCTAATCTTTTCTCCTTGACACATCAGTTAGTAGAGGTTAGTCTCCCTATGAAATAGTAGAGCTCTCAATTCCTCTATGTAGTTCCACCAGTGTTTTCTTTATATATTTTGAGGCTAATTTACAAGATGTTCATGAATTTGGAATTGTCAGATTTTCCTGGTGAGTCAGCTATT
Organism: Eulemur rufifrons; assembly: GCF_041146395.1. Taxonomy (NCBI): domain Eukaryota; kingdom Metazoa; phylum Chordata; class Mammalia; order Primates; family Lemuridae; genus Eulemur; species Eulemur rufifrons. The sequence goes on along the minus strand of NC_090984.1, from coordinate 6,611,422 downwards.
TTATCATGATATATTGACTCCTATCTCTAATAATACTTCTTTTTTTTTTTTTTTTGAGATAGAGTCTCGCTCTGTTGTCAGGACTAGAGTGCCGTGGCATCAGTCTAGCTCACAGCAACCTCAAACTCCTGGGCTCAAACAATCCTACTGCCTCAGCCTCCTGAGTAGCTGGGACTACAGGCATGTGCCACCATGCCGGCTAATTTTTTCTATATATTTTTAGTTGTCCAGCTAATTTCATTCTATTATTTTTTTAGTATTTTTTTTTTTTTTTTTTTTTTAAGTAGAGAAGGGGTCTCGCTCTTGCTCAGGCCAGTCTCAAACTCCTGTGCTCAAATGATCCACCTACCTTGGCCTCCCAGAGTACTAGGATTACGGGCATGAGTCTAATAATACTTCTTAGTCTAGTTTGTCTGGTATTAATATAGCCTTTCCAGCTTTCTTTTGATTAGAATTTTCTATGTCTTTTTAACATCCCTTTATTTTCAACCTTCCAGTGACCTTATGTTGGAGTGTGTTATCCTTTAAAAACCATGTACCTGGATATTTTCAATGTAGTCTGACAGTCTTTATCATTTAACTTAAAATTTAGTCTAGTTACATTTATTGTGATTACTGACGTATATGGCCTTGTTTCTACCATCTTACTTTTTTGCTTTCTGTTTGGTTTTTTTTGTTTGTTTGTTTTTGAGACAGAGTCTTACTCTGTTGCCCGGGCTACAGTGCCGTGGTGTCAGCCTAGCTCACAGCAACCTCAAACTCCTGGGCTCAAGCGATCCTCCTGCCTCAGCCTCCTGAGTAGCTGGGACTGCAGGCACCACCACCATGCCCGGCTAATTCTTCTATATATTTTTTTTAGCTGTCCATATCATTTCTTTCTATTTTAGTAGAAATGGGGTCTCACTCTTGCTCAGGCTGGTCTTGAACTACTGAGCTCAAACAATCTGCCCGCCTCGGCCTCCCAGAGTGCTAGGATTACAGGCGTGAGCCCTTTTTTCTTTCTGTTTGTTCCTTTTCTGTTGTTGCAGTTGATATTGGCTGTTGGCCTAATTGTCATTCCTTTATAGGTGATCTGTCTTAACTCCCTGGCTGCTTTGTGATCTGTTTGTTTGTGGTGTTCTGCAGTTTCACTACAGTGTGTCTAGGTATGGATTTCCTTTTATTTATCTGGTTGATAGTTTGTGTGCTTCATTCATTCTGCAGACTTAGCCATTCTTTTCCAATAACATCCAAAAGGATGCCTGGGAGGGGGGCAGAATGGGCTTGGAGACCCTGGGAATCCACTCTACTCCATCCTCTCCTTATCTTCCCCAGGCTTGGCCAGCATGACCCTTTGTTCCCTCTCTTTTCTCACTCTGGGGCTCTAATTTAACTTATGCTGGGATTTCTACTCTGCTCTCCTTATCTCTTAGCCTCCCTTCATATTTCCTACCTTCTTGTCTTTCTGAGTTGGAATCTGAGTGATTTCCTCAGATTGGTCTTCCATTTCATCAATTCCTCCTTTGGCTGTTTCTAATGTGCTGTTTAACAACCTATTATTTCAATAATTATATTTTCTCTTTAGGAAAGCTTAATTTAGTTCCTTTGCAAGTCTATCCAGTCATCTGAATGTAGTCTCAATGTCACCCATTCTGTGATTCCAGCTTTTATTTCCTTAATCATTTAACACATAATTGATAGTGCCAATTTCTTAAGTCCTTGAGGCCTAAACTTTATTATTTTTCTGCCAACTCTCCTTTATGGTGATTTGTGTCCTTGTGTGTTTGGTAATTTTGGTTGTGAGCTCATATTAATTTGCTTTTAATCTTTGGAAAATCTTGGGGCCTGAATTGAGAATTCCTTCTTCCAGGAGGACTTTGCAGGAGTCCTTCATCCCTCTCCAGATTCCTGGAATAATCTAGGAAACTCACGCTCAGCAGCCCCACCCCATGTCTCCAGCCCAATCAGAGGTGTCTGCTTGGTGCATCCTTCTGTTTCTTGAAGAGAGCCCTGCACAACTAGAGCACAAAGTTGTTCTAGTGCTTGATACAGGGCCTGGCCACCACTAGTGCATTCCTACTTGGGGAGCAAAAGGATGCCTGGGAGGGGGCCAGAATGGGCTTGGAGACCCTGGGAATGCACTCTACTCCATCGTCTCCTTATCTTCCTCAGGCTTGGCCAGCATGACCCAGAACTTGGAGCCATTTCTGAAGAAGCAGGGCTGGGACTGGGCGTGAGTTCTGGTATTGGGGAATGGGGACAGGGGCAGGCTGGGAGTCTCCTAGGGTCCCACAGGCAGGCTTCTGACTGGCTGTGGGGCCCCTTGACCTGCTATTCTCTCCAGGCTCCCTCTGGCCAAGCTGGCCATCCGCGTGGGGCTGGCGGTGGTGGGCTCCATGCTGGGTGCCTTCCTCACCTTCCCCGGCCTGCGGCTGGCCCAGACCCACCGCGATGCGTTGACCATGTCAGAGGACCGGCCCATGCTGCAGTTACGTGGGTCGCCTGGTGGGTGGGGGGGTTGGGGGACCTGGGGGAGGCTAGGGGAGTGGTGGGGTGCCTCACCCCTTCCTGCCCTCACCCCCCAGGTTCCTCCTGCACACCAGCTTCCTGTCTCCCCTGTTCATCCTGTGGCTCTGGACAAAGCCCATTGCACGGGACTTCCTGCAACAGGCGCCCTTTGGAGGAACACCTTTCTCCCTGTGCGTATTGGGTGGGGCTGGGGGCGCCTCTCTCTACTCCAGTCTCTGAGGGTCAGGGAAGATCTTGGAGGTTGGGGGACAGATCCTAGGGGTGAAGGGTCAGCCTTGTTAGCCCTCTTGCCCCCTCTTGTGCCCCTCGGTGCAGGCTGTCAGACTCGGCCTTCGACTCGATGCGCCTCTGGGTGCTGGTGGCCCTGTGCTTGCTGCGGCTGGCGGTGACCCGGCCCCACCTGCAGGCCTACCTGTGCCTGGCCAAGGCCCGCGTGGAGCAGCTGCGGAAGGAGGCTGGCCGCATCGAGGCCCGCGAGATCCAGCGGCGGGTATGGGCGGTGGGCAGGGAGGGAACCTGGAGCTCAGGGTAGGTCCCTGGGTCACTCAGGCATGCGTGAACCCTGAACCCGGAAGGCCCCCTCTGCAGCCACCACTGCTGCTTGCCCACCAGGTGGTCCGGGTCTACTGTTACGTGACGGTGGTAAGCTTGCAGTACCTCACGCCACTCATCCTCACCCTCAACTGCACACTACTGCTCAAGACACTGGGTGAGAACTGCAGGGGGAAGAAGGGGAAGGGAGGGGAGGGGGGGTCCAGCACAAAGAATGGAGGCAGCGGGGCCTGAGCGGGAGGAGGGGCCTGGAGTAGGGGCGGGGCCTCGGCAGGAGGAGGAGCCTGGGCAGGGCCAGGACAGGAGGAGGAGCCTGGGGTAGGGGCAGGGCCCGGGCAGGAGGAGGAGCCTGGGGTAGGGGCAGGGCCTCGGCAGGAGGAGGAGCCTGGGCAGGGCCTGGGCAGGAGGAGGAGCCTGGAGTAGGGGCAGGGCCTGGGCAGGAGAAGGAGCCTGGGCAGGGCCAGGGCAGGAGGAGGAGCCTGGGGTAGGGGCAGGGCCTGGGCAGGAGAAGGAGCCTGGGCAGGGCCTGGGCAGGAGGAGGAGCCTGGAGTAGGGGCGGGGCCTCGGCAGGAGGAGGAGCCTGGGGTAGGGGCAGGTCCAGGGCAGGAGGAGGAGCCTGGGCAGGGCCCGGGCAGCAGGAGGAGCCTGGGGTAGGGGCAGGGCCCGGGCAGGAGGAGGAGCCTGGGGTAGGGGCAGGGCCCGGGCAGGAGCCAGAGGTGCCGGCAGGGAGGCCGACCCCTCCTGTGCCTCCACCCATACTTCCCTCCATCCTCCTTTTATCCCAGGTGGCTACTCCTGGGGCCTGGGCCCTGCACCCCCACTGTCCCCCGCCCCGTCCTCAGCCAGCGCTGTCCCGGTCGGCCCCGGGGAGGACGAAGCCCAGCAGATGGCAGCCCGCATCGCCGGAGCCCTGGGCGGCTTGCTCACGCCTCTCTTTCTCCGCGGTGTCCTGGCCTACCTTGTCTGGTGGACGGCCGCCTGCCAGCTCCTCTCCAGTCTCTTCGGCCTCTACTTTCACCAACACTTGGCCGGCTCCTAGCTGCCTGCAGACCCTCCTGGGGCCCTGAGGTCTGGTCCTGGACCGGTGGGACACAAGCCAGCCCCCTCTGTGTGTGCCCCAGTGTCCCCAGCTGCAAGATGGGGCTGGGACTCCCCACCGTCCTCTACACCGCAGTGCCTGAGCCGCGGCCCCACTTGGACTTTGTGTGTCCGCCTGGAAACTGTCTCTCTTGGGCCCTGCGGCAGGAGGGCCTGAAGCCATTGTCGCTGAAGCGCCTGTGCCGAGTTTGAGTTGCGGGTGGGACTGCTCTTCTGGACAAATAAAGGAGCAGGCCAGTTTTTACGAACAGGAGCCCGGTGGTGGTGGTGGCGGACGCTGGCCTGTGCAAGTAGCTTCTGGCATGTTGGTGTGGCACCGCCTGCGTCGCACGGTGGGGGGCCAGGCGGGAGGGAGAACAGAGCAGAAGGGAGACAGGGAGAAAAGGCCTCGGGGCAAAGAGAGGAGGAAGGGGAGTGAGAAGAAACACAAGTCTGAGGAAAAGGCCCAGGGTGGCTGTTGGAGAACACCGGCCTGGGGAGGGGCGGGAGGACGGGAGAAATGAGCACCATGAGGGGGCACAGTGGGCAGATTACAAGGGACAGGAGAGGACAGGGGAGAAAGAGGCTGAGGGAATGGGAGTGGGGTGCACCCACGCTGCTGCCACTCTCTGCCCCAGGTACATGGGTGACTGCTCTCACAGAGGTCACCGCAGGCAAACGGGCACATTAAGGCTGTGGTGACCCAGCGAAAGGGAAGTGGTGCCGTCAAGGACTCAAATGGTCCTGTCCCTGTGACCCTGGTGTGTGTGCATGTCTGTATTACAGTGTACAGGTGGACCAGCCTGAGCAAGAGCGAGACCCCGTCTCTACTAAAAATAGAAAGAAATTATTTAGACAATTAAAAATATATATAGAAAAAATTAGCCGGGCATGGTGGCGCATGCCTGTAGTCCCAGCTGCTCGGGAGGCTGAGGCAGGAGGATTGCTTGAGCCCAGGAGTTTGAGGTTGCTGTGAGCTAGGCTGACGCCACGGCACTCTAGCCTGGGCAACAGAGCGAGACTCTGTCTCAAAAAAAAAAAAAAATTAAAAATATTAAAAACAAAACAATGTACAGGTGGAGTATGTGACCTTTCTGTTTATGTAAAATGTATACGGTCGCTGATTTCTTTTTTTTTATAGATATATTTTTAGTTGTCCAAATAATTTCTATTTTTAGTAGAGACGGGGTCTCGCTCTTGCTAAGGCTGGTCTTGAACTCCTGACCTCGAGAGATCCTCCCGCCTCGGCCTCCCAGAGTGCTAGGATTACAGGTGTGAGCCACCGCGCCCGGCACACTTAATATTTTTCGACTTTACAGTGGGTTTATCGGGAGGTTACCCCCATTGTAAGTCGAGGAGCTCCTTATGGCCTACAATGAGTTATGGTTTCTACTGAATGCATATTGCTCTTGTACCATAATAAAGTAAAAAAATCAAAAATTGGGGGGACGGGTATGGTGGCTCACGCCTGTAATCCTGGCACTCTGGGAGGCCGAGGCGAGTGGATCATCTGAACTCAGGAGTTCGAGACCAGCCTGAGCAAGAGTGAGACCCTGTCTCTACTAAAAATAGAAAGAAATTATATGGACAACTAAAAATATATATAGAAAAAATCAGCCGGGCATGGTGGTGCATGCCTGTAGTCCCAGCTACTCAGGAGGCTGAGGCAGGAGGATCGCTTGAGCCCAGGAGTTTGAGGTTGCTGTGAGTGAGGCTGATGCCACGGCACTCTAGCCTGGGCAACAGAGTGAGACTCTGTCTCGGGGGGAAAAAAAAATCAAAAATCGAATCATTATAAATCAGGGACTATCTGCTGTGTTGCCAGCATTAAATGCATTTGTATTTTATTTTATTTTTTCTTAGAGACAGGGTCTTGCTCTGTCATCCAGGCTGGAGTGCAGTGGCGTGATCATAGCTCACTGCAGCCTCGAACTCCTGGGCTTAAGTGATCCCCCCATCTCAGCCTCCCAAGTAGCTGGGAATACAGGCATAAGCCACCAAGCCTGGCTAAGTGCATTTTTGGTTTATGATATTTTTTATTTTTATTTTTTTTTTTTTGAGACAGAGTCTTACTCTGTTGCCCAGGCTAGAGTGCCGTGGCGTCAGCCTAGCTCACAGCAACCTCAGACTCCTGGGCTCAAGCGATCCTCCTGTCTCAGCCTCCCGAGTAGCTGGGACTACAGGCACGCACCACCACACTCAGCTAATTTTTTCTATTTTTAGTAGAGACAGGGTCTCGCTTTTGCTCAGGCTGGTCTTGAACTCCTGACCTCAAGCGATCCTCTGGCCTCGGCCTCCCAGAGTGCTGGGATTACAGGTGTGAGCCACCACGCTGGGCCGATATTTCTGACTTTAGATGGGTTTATCAAGACTTAACCCCATGGTAAGCCAGGGAGCATCTGTATTGAGAATAAAACAATTGAGTCACCCATTTCCCTTGCCAGGGTGAGAGCATGAGGCCTAGTGACCGGCCCCAATGTGGGGCTGTTGCTGCCCCGTCATGGGACAAGCATGACCCACGTCCCTGCTGGGACCACTTGTTCATTCACAGCCTCTGAACTCCCTGACTTGTACCAAGTCTGCACCACCTCAGGGTAAAGCCACTCCCCTTCTGTCCTGCTGACTTGGCATGTGTCTAAAACTAACAACTGCCACCAGAAGGGGGCATCATTCCACTTAGGAAAGTGAGGTCACAACCAGAGAGCCACAGAAGCACTGACACTCAGTGACACCTAGAAAACAGTTGTCAGGAGGAGGTGGAAATGCCATCGTCCTCACCTTCCTTTGAACAGTGTTTGACTTTTGAAACTGCTCTTCCATTATGTAGATAAAAATGAAAAATAGGCCGGGTGTGGTGGCTCACACCTGTAATCTTAGCACTTTGGGAGGCTGAAGTAAGAGGATCACTTGAGGCCAGGAGTTTGAGGCCAGCCTTGGCAACATAGTGAGCCCCTGTCTCAAAAAACTAAATAAAAATAACCACATCAGTGCCTCTCAAAGGAGGGGGTAATTCAGCTCCAAAGGGATACTGGCCATATCTGGAGATTATTTTTTAATTGTCACCACTGGGGGTAGGGGGGCAATGCTCCTGGCACCTGGTGGGCAGAGGCCAGGGACGATGTTCAACATCCTACGGTGCCCAGGACACCCTAGCCCTAGACAGTGATCCAGCCCCAGATGTCAGTTGTGTGAGGCTGAGAACGCTGTGGCAGAAAAAACAGAATGTACTGTTTCCAAACTAGCTGAAAGAAACAAACAAAAGAATAAAAAAAAAAAAAAAAAAAAGGAAGAATGAAAAACCAAAGCAAATACAACCTTCAGCTCAAGAGAAGTCAACATTACAAGGAAAAATTGGCACAAATTGAAAACTCAATCTAAGGTCCTCTCACTGCACCTCCAGAGCAAGTCTCATCAGGTCCCTGGGACTTCACCCTTCTCCAATCCAAGCCAGTCTTCAGGCCTCTTTTGCCTCCAGCTGTCACCTCCGTGGCTGTTCCTGCTGGTCCCCTCTTTTGCCATCCTCACTAATTAGGCACCGCATGTTTGCCAACAAAGCCCAGTTTGATTTCTGCAGCCCTGGGCATCTCAGATGGCTCAACCCAGTGTGTCCACAGCACCTGAACTTTCCTCAGCACCCCCTGGTCACCTCAGCCCCATCTGTCCTGTCACACCATAACTTGGGAGCACCTTGACCCCTCCCCGTCTGACTCCTCATATCTAGCTCATTGGGAAGCCTGTTGGCTTAATCTTCAAAACCAAAACCCGACCAGCACCGTGGCTCACACCTATAGTCCCAGCACTTTGGGAGGCTGAGGCAGGAGGATTGCTTGAGTCCAGGAGTTCAAGACTGGCCTGGGCAACACAGTGAGATCCCTTTCTACAAAAAATTTTTTAAAAATTAGCCAGGCATGGTGCAATCATAGCTTACTGCAGCCTTGAACCCCTGGGCTCAAGTGATCCTCCTGCCTCAGCCTCCTGAGTAGCTGGGACTATAGACACGTGCCACCACGCCTGGCTAATTTAAAAATTTTTTGTAGATGGGTATTTTTTTTAGATAGGGAGGTCTCTCAATATTGTCCAGACCGTTCTCAAACTCCTGGCCTCAAGGGATTCTCCCACATTGGCCTCCCAAAGTGTTAAGATTACAGGTGTGAGCCACCGTGCCTGCTATTCCTTGACCTTTGGCCCAGCAATTTTGTTCCTAATAACTTATACCATAGATACACTAGTATATGAACACAAAGAGATATATAAAATAATATTTGCTTCAGAAAGTGACAGAAGACTCAACTCTGTCTTAAATAAAGCAGAGAAAGTGACTCATGTTGCTGGAAGTGGAGAGTCAATTGAGCTTCAGGTAAAGCTAGATCCAGCAGCCCAGACATCAACAAGAATTCGGCTTCTCTCTTCATCTCTGCTCTACTGTCTGCAGTGTCAGCCTCACCCTGGGGTTAGTCCCTTCCTGGTGTTCACAAGGTGGTCCCAACACCCACTCGGGCTGGGGTTTCTTCCCCCAAGGCCATCAGAGAGAGGGAGAGTGCGTCCTGAAGTTTTCTCAGAAGCAACCAGCAAACATCTTCCCCACTGTCGCTAGCCCAGACAGGGCCATGAGCCCATCTCTATACTATTAGGGGACACCACAGTGCAGGGTGGGAGTGGGGAGGGGTTGACCACGGCATAGAAGCTGGAATGAGGAATCAGGCGTGGATGTGGTGGGGGGTGGGGACAAGCTCAGCGGTCCCCACTGAGTCACCACGACGTCCTGGCAACAGCTCACTGACAATCTAGTTGCCTATTCATGATGGATGGGTAAATTTCATCAGTGGGCATCGTCCTGGGGGAACACTGCAACTGCTAACAATGAGACAGACAGCGGGGTCCCGACTCACAAGCATGGAGCAAAGCGGTGGGGGTCAGTGGAACCTGCTCGCCCTGACCAAGTGTGCATACGCATGCGCACACAGCTGCCACGGCCAGCCTCGTGGAGGGCGGGCCCTGCAGGTCGCCCTGGCCAATGGGCTGCCGGCAAAGTGAGCCTTGATTGCTGCTGCGAGACCCTTTCTGCTGGCCTGCAGGAGCTGATTGCTCTGGCCCGATGCCTTAGCTAGTCCCAGGGTGCAGGCTCTGGGGAGAGAAAGCTTTGTTCAATCCTCGTGGATTTCGGGGCTGTGCTAGCTGCAGCCGGAGGCAGCCCGTCCTGACTGACACTGTGGGTAGCCACATAGGTCCCCAAAGGGACAAGTGTGTACGCACAGAATCTCTCCAGGAGGAGACACACCTACAGAGGGAACTGGGAGGCTCGCCTACTTTTTATCATAAACCCTTTTGCACAGTTGGTGTCTTCTGGAAAATCATGGTATGTATTAACAACTCAAACAGCAACAATTGAATTAAAAAAAACTTTATTCAAGATTTTTATTCAAAACTTTATTCACAAATATATCAAAACAACATCAACTCTCTTCTGGGGTTCCTGGGGGAGGGTAGGAGGTGCTCAGAGCCAAAGAAGACAAGACATGAGCAGAAGTCATTTCAATTTTTATTAAATATACTCTCTTGGCACAAATCTTTAAAATATATAAACATTATGTATAAACAAAGTGTCTTCATGGCATCAAAATATAACTCCAGACCGGGACCAGCGATCAGCAGGGAGGCGGGTGACCGCAGCGGCCAGAGAGCCCGGCCGTGTGCAGGGGTGGGGGACGGCACTGCCACAGCCCACTCAGCCAGGAGCCACCTCAGGGGAAGCACGCTGCGTGCCAGCAGGACCTGGGGCCCCTCCCAACCCTCGTCTCTCCTACCTAGCCTGGGGCCCAGAGGAGGGCACTCCCCAACCACCTATTTGGTCTCACCCGCCTGGTGGACCCCCAGCCCCTGCTGCCCTCACTTGCTGGGGGTTGGGGGGCTCAGGTCCCCCCATCTCCCTGTGAGGGCTACCCCGGCCTCTCCCACCGAATCTTAGTACGGGGCAAGGGATGCTCGCCCAATAGGACAGCCCCTCATAGCCATCTGAGGCTGCCTGGGCCACTGGGGATGAGGTCAGGGATGGCTGGTGGCTAAGGCCAGAGAGAGGTCCTCACACTCGCAGGTCCAAGGCAAGAAGAGTGGGGGGGGGGGGCGGGAAACACACACAGGGCAGGGGCACCAGCTCAGAGCCCTTCACACAGTGTGGCAGCTGAGCCAGCTATGGAAACCAGCCCTCAAGGTCCCCCTCGCCCTGGAACCAGATCGGACCAGTCAGGGCTTTGATGTGAATAAACCCAGGGTTGGCCAATTTGAAGAACAAAATAAAACAAAAAACCAAGAAACCCGAAACATCGCTATTGGGTATTTCTGAGCCCCAATACCTGGCGGCCCTGGGGACTTCTCTGAGAGACCAGCTAGCTGGGGGTTCCCTGGGGTGCCTCTGCTCTTCCACAGTTCCCAACCTGGGCCACCCACTGTCATGGGGCTCCCACTCTGGGAGGGTCAACACCACCAGCCACCTCTGGGTGCTCCATTCATGGAAATCAGACATCCCTTGTGGGCCTTAACTTGCTCCATGCCTCAGCCAAGTGCCCACTGAAGTTGGGGAGCCAGGGACCCGGCAGGAGCTTCATGGCCTAGAGGTGGTGGCTGGGTGCTCAGATTTCAGCAGATTTACCCAGGTGGGGGGTCAGACCCAAACCTGAAGTGGTTCCATGTCATGGTCTGTGCTTCAAACCCTGCCGTGCGGAGGATGCGTGACCTCCCTGGGAAGGTTACACCCGGGTGGGCAGCTAGGGGTCCCGCACTCACAGCAGAGGCTAGGATGGGGCTCTCAGGAGAAGGCCGTTCCTGAGCAGAAGGCTCTGGGGATGGAGGAGTCATTGCCCTCTGGAAAATGACAGAGAAGGCAGGATGGGTTGGGTGGGTAAGAGGCTCTGCATTGTGGCCAAACTGAGCATGAGGCTTGTCCCATCCTGGACAGGGGTGGGCTGCCAGGAAAGGTGCCTGCCCAGGCTGGAGGCCAGGCCCGCAGGCAGAGTCGGAAGGGACAGGCGAGTGTGGCCCTGAGCCTAGTGGGGACAGGGACACTCGAATCAGCAGCATGTTGGAGGACACGCAGGGCCAGGAGGTGGAGCTGACCACTCCTGACTCAGGGTCTTTGGGCGACACCTCCCGAGGCAGCGCAGCCCCTGGGGAGGAGGGAAGAGGAGAGTGGCAGTGACCCTGAGCCCATTGCCCCAACATTGCACCTTAAGGGCTGCCAGCCCCGGCCCCCAGGCCCGCCTGCTTGTTCCAGAAAGCCCCTGACGTGGTTCCCGTGGTGGGACCAAGCACACCGTATTCCACGGGTTCAGAAAACCAAAGGGGTCGCCGGTCCACCATCCCGAGAGCAGCCGACAGCAGGGCCCCTAACTCTGCAGGTGCCGCAGCAGGATCTGCATGAGGTCGAAGGTGGTGAAGCTGATGCCCACGGCTATGGGGCCCTTGACCCAGTTCATGCTCAGGCCCTTGTAGAGGCCGCGCACCGCGCCCTCCTCCTGCACAATGGTGCGCAGCGTGCACGCGATGGAGGCGCGCGGGTGGCCGGTGACGCCGGCCGTCTGCATGCGCCGCCGCACCACGTCCAGCGGGTACGAGGCCGACTGCCCGATGAGGCCGGCGCAGGCGCCGAAGATCATGCGCTCGAAGGGGTAGGGCTGCCGGCGGCCGCTGTACTCTGCGGGCGGGGCCGGGAGGGGCGTGAGCGCGCGGGGAGGGCCGAGCACCCCGCGCCCGCGTGAGCGGCCCACCGGCGCACGTGCACTAGTACCCCCGCGCCCCACGTCCTCACCTCCCAGTCACTCCTTTTTATCAAAATCGGGAGTGAAGTTTCTTAAAAGACAGAAAACACAAGGAATCATACAACCAACCCCGAGAGCCACTGCTCACATCCAATTGGGTCAGCTCAGCGTCTAGCAAAATAACGCGTCCAGAATCTTCGCCTTGCCCTGTCGCCCACCGGCCCCGTCTGGAGGGCCTTGCTAGTGGTTCCAAGAACCGACACATGTGACCGTGAACCACACAGAGCACTGTTGCGTGGGTCTACACAGGACGTGTAGACGTGATGAAGGAAGGAGCCGCAACCGATTGACCGGGGTTCTTTACACCTTTGTAGCAGTGAATTTAGAACTAGGAATTCAGAACAGGGAGAAGCAGACGCTGCTATCCATTGATTGCACCAGATGGGCAAACACACACGGGCTGCCGGCACCATGTGGGGTGAGAACGTGGGGACAGGGTGCTGGGAGGCCCTTTGCGGGGAGAAAATCTGAAAACCGGGTCTCACACTCCCACAGGGAGATGAGTCCCGGATGTGGGCTGATCACAGAAAATCTGGAAACAGCCTAACACCCCCCAAGAGGGGGAGGCACACGGTGTCGCCACTAACAGGGTGGAGCAGAGAAACAGATGGCAGGCGGATGGACCCCGAACCAGCCGAAGGGGAGCTGCACGCCCAGGCAAGCTGACTCCATCTGGGGCACTTTTTATGCCGTGGAGTGTGACAAGGTACTGTTCACATTTCCAAAGCTGTCCGGAGGGATGCAGCCCACACTTCTAGCAAGAGACCTCGGGAGGGAGAGTCCGGGCCTCAACTTTACCCACAACAGTTTAATTCTTTAACAAAAAACACCTAGGAGCAAGACGGCAGTGTGCTCACACCTGTTCACACGGGCGGCAGGTGTCAGTGCTGTTACGTCACTCTCTGTCGTTCCCCGTCCTGCCTCCGGGTCTGCGTGAGCTTGGCGGAGGTGCCGCCCCTTCCCGGACCTCCCACGCTCCTTACCTCTGTGCAGGCTCTTCAGCGTCTCGTAGGTGAAGAAGCTCAGGCCGGCGTAGGGAATGACCCCCAGCACTGTAGGCGTAAATCCGTGGTAGAGGGTCTTCAGGCCCTCTTCCCGCGAGATGCGGACGAAGACGTGAAATATGTTGCTGTACCTGCCGGAACAGAGCGGGAGCAGGTGGGATGCGGCCTCTCGGTTCTTGCCGCAGCCTGCTGGGCCTGGGCCTGGGCCTGGGCGCATGTTGCTGCTTCCCTTCTTTGAGAGATACAGCCATGCTGCAAAAGCCTTGGAATCCGGGGAAAGGCAGGCCCAAGCCCAAACTCCACCTTCACCATGGGGTCGCTTTAGTGGGCTCAGCCCTTGCCTTTTATTCCCGCACATTCTAATGCATCTGCATCCAATTCAAAACCAAGACTCTTGGTTTGATCCAAGCAGAAACTGACCCCAGGGTAAGAGAACAAATTACTGCCTTTCGAGAACAGCTGCAGAATTGGACACCAGGCCTGCTCTGTTGTACCAGGCGGGGTCAGCATGGCGTATTTTTTTTTTTTTTTTTTTGAGACAAGAGTCTCTCCCTGTTGCCCAGGCTAGATTGCCATGGGGTCAACCTAGCTCACAGCAAGTTCAAACTGCTGGACTCAAGCCATCCTCATGCCTCAGCCTCCTAAGTAGCTGGGACTATAGGCAAACACCAGAACGCCCAGCTAATTTTTCTGTTTTCAGTAGAGATGCGCTCTCACTCTTGCTCAGGCTGGTCTCGAACTCCTGACCTCAAGCGATCCTCCCACCTCGGCCTCCCAGAGTGCTCGGATTACAGGCGTGAGCCACCGCGCCCAGCCAGCATGTTGGATTCTTAACGCAGGGGGACAGACCCAAACCCGGGGGCCTGATGGAGGGATTCTGACCTGGGAGCCCCTGTGACTGGTGAGAGCGTCACCAAGGTAGGACTCACATTTCCTTTGGGGTCACAGCCATCCTCGCCCTGACCAGGTCCAGGGGGTAGGTGAGTGAAGCGGCGGTCGTCCCAGCTAGTGAGCCGGCGAGAAGACGAGGCCACGGGGGTAGGGCTCTGAAGCGGGTGGGGGGAAAGGAGACCCAGTGAGGGGCTGAGATGCGCATAGGCCCGGCCGGAGCCCAGCTGGAGCCCCCACACGTCCCAGCTGGGGGTGGCTACGGCCACGGAACACCAGGTGCGCTGCGGTCTCCTGAGTGGGAGTCACGTGGAGATTCGCAGGGTGCCTTCCCTTTCCCCCTGGATGAACGAATGATGTGTGTATTTTCCCCACGGCTCTGGGGGCACAGTGGCCTGCGCCCCCAGCACTTATAAGGGGGCGTAAGGAAACAGATGGGCAAACCGAGAGGAGCTCTAACAGAACGGGCTGATGTGACAGAGTTGAGGGGCGCGCTTGGGAGGGTCTCAGTGAGGAACTGCCTGGCGTTTTGTGGGGGAAGGGCCAGGGTGGAGGGGGCGAGGCGAGAAGGGGAGAGGGGCGTGGTGTGGGAGGAGGGGGCGTGGCGTGGGAGGAGAGGGGTGTGGCGCGGGAGGAGGGGGCGTGGCGTGGGAGGAGAGGGGCGTGGCGTGGGAGGAGGGGCGTGGCGTGGGAGGAGGGGCCGGGCCGTCCGGGCCTTACTCTCCGCGGAAGCCGTAGTAGCGGCCCAGGACTCGCTTGTACTCCTCGTGCGCGCTGAACTGGATGGCGGCGTAGGGCACCACGCGCACCATGGTGGCGGAGTTCCCGCGCCACAGGCTGAGGAAGCCCTCGTTGAGGTAAGTGTAATAGAGCATCCGGAAGGCCTCCTGGGAGAAAGATGGAGGTCAGCATCCCTCCGACTCCGCTGCCCTCCCCGAGAGCCCGGTTGGCCTGCAGAGCGCCCTGAACCGGAGGCTGGGTCGGGGTGCCCCACCCCTGCTGATGCACAGCCAACTCCTCCGCCTCCCCACACGCACCCCGTGAGTGCCGCACCTCAGTTGGTGCAGCCTGCGACATTATCGAGCCCTCCCCAGTCCTCCAACCCTGGGATTGTAAAGCGAACCCGGTTTGCGGAGCGAGCTTAGAACCCTGCGCAGGGCCATTCGTTGGTGTTGGATAGTCTGGCTTTTACACGTGCCCTTTATTTTTTTCTTTATTGAGAAGGTAACACCTGCTCTCTGGGTAACAATAAATCAAACGCAGAAACGTGGTTTAGAGCTCTCCCGTGGCCTCACCCCATCACCCAAGGATACGCCGAGTCTCCTGTAAATTCCCACGGCGGGCAGTGTCCAGGCAGAGCTTGGGGTGGGAGGACCGGTGGTCCTGTCCCCGCCCCCAGTCTCTCCCAGGACCACCAGCCTCATGAGCGTGGTGGGGGTGACTGCCCCCAAGCCAGGGGACAATGATCTAGTACCTCACCTTGGCAGAAAATCTTTTTGAAGACACTGGAAAAAACAAAAGCACAATAGAGACGGTGAGATGCAAAGGCTGGAACCCCCAGTATGTGTGACACCCCCACCAGGGTCTGGTCTGGAAACTGGGAGTGAGAACAGTCTCCAAGGGCACACCCAGTACTGCTCTCCCACACCCTTTGGTGCCCGTGGCCACCCGGGATCTGAGCGGTGGCGGGATCCAGAAACACAGTCATGAGCAAGCAGCCTCTGCTGAGGCCTGGCAGTCTCCCCCCAGTCTGTGACGTGGTGCCTGCTGTGTCCACAATCAAACCCCGGCTCCCTGCTCCTTTCAACCCTGTCAGCAAGCTGCATCCTCACGCAGCCCAGGGAGGAGGGCGATTATCAATGCCCCATTTTCGCAACGAGGAAACAGGGCCCAGGGAGGCCAGGGACCCGCTCCAGGCTCTGGGAAGGGCCTGGCTCAAGCCTGCAGTCCCTCCCCAAACAGCTGAGGGGCAGAGGGGCCTGGGCTGTGACGGTCCTGCTGCCAGCCCTGGGCATGAACTGGTATCTGTTTGCAGGAGGGACAGGCTTAATCTTCAGAGGACCCTGTGACTGTTTAACCCTAAGGAAAGAGGGAGATGGTTTCTGTTGTTGGTTAAATTGCATCCTCTGAAAAGATGTGTCTCCATCCTAACCCTTAATCCCTGTGAAGGTGACCTTATTTACAAACAGGGTTTTTGCAGATGTAATTCAGTTAAGGTGATGTACCAGATCAGAGGAGGCTCTAACTCCAATGACTGGAGCCCTTGTAGGAAGAGAAAACAGACACTCAGACACACAGTGAGAAGGCCGTGTGAAGATGGAGGCAGAGACTGGACTGATATGGCCACAATCCGAGAACACCTGGAGCCTCCAGACGCTGGAAGAGACAAGGAGGGGTCCTCCCCTAGAGCCGCTGGATGGGGCGCAGCCCTGTGGACACCTTGATTTCTGACTGCTGGCCCTCAGGACCGTGAGGGAATAAATTGCTGC
The DNA here is from genome assembly GCF_041146395.1 of Eulemur rufifrons. Lineage (NCBI taxonomy): Eukaryota > Metazoa > Chordata > Mammalia > Primates > Lemuridae > Eulemur > Eulemur rufifrons. The sequence goes on along the minus strand of NC_090984.1, from coordinate 6,595,093 downwards.
TGTTCTAAGCCACCTGGTTTGTGGTGCTTTGTGCTGGCAGCCCCAGGAAACCCATGCAGTGTCTAAGTGGACTTTACAGAAGCATTTTAAAAATCAATTTGAAGCACCGCTTGAGGGGGCCATGGAGGAGGAGGTGACCACCTGGCAGCTTCTCGATCACATGGACACAGACAGACAGCATTTACCTTGGAAGATGATTTTGGTTCTGTCCAGGGGAGCTACCGCTGTTTTGGCAAGAGCGCCTGCCAAGGCCCCGGACAGGAGGGAGCTGAGCACTTGCCTGTGGTCACTCTGCAACAGAACACATGGTTGGGGTTGTCAGGGGGCAGGAGACTGTGCCCCAGAAAAGAGCCTTCCTTACACCCTCCGGGCCAGGGCTGGGACATGCACAGTGGCCAAGTGTGCTGGCTCTGCTTGGTCCTGGGTGAGCAGTTGTGGGTTCAGTGGCCACAGAGCCTGCCGAGAACAAAGTGAAAACCTCCCGGGATGACAGGGACTGTCCTCGTTAAAGGTGAGGTGCTATCTGGGCTGTCTCATGAGGTTCTGTGTTCTCAGAGATGGGTCCACAATGGGACGTACCCCAAACAGAAGAGTCACCCCTGAGAGCCCCGTGTGTGAAGCTTAGTTCCTCCACCACTGTGTGTATCTGACTACTTTTTTTTTTTTTTTTTTGAGACAGTGTCGCTTTGTTGCCCTGGCTAGAGTGAGTGCCATGGCGTCAGCCTAGCTCACAGCAACCTCAAACTCCTGGGCTCAAGCGATCCTCCTGCCTCAGCCTCCCGAGTAGCTGGGACTACAGGCATGCACCATCACGCCTGGCTAATTTTTTCTATATATATTTTTAGTTGTCCAGATAATTTCTTTCTATTTTTAGTAGAGACGGGATCTCGCTCTTGCTCAGGCTGGTCTCGAACTCCTGACCTCAAGCGATCCTCCCGCCTCGGCCTCCCAGAGTGCTGGGATTACAGGTGTGAGCCACCGTGCCTGGCCTGTACCTGACTACTGAACTGTGGTGTTTCAGTCACACAGGGAGCAAAAACAGTCACAAGGAACCTTTGGGGTCTGGGGGGCATGCAAGGAGTGTCAGGCAAGCAGGCCCTGACTCTGTGCCGGCGTATCCCCTTCCCACAACTTCAGATCAGGACTCCAGGGGTCAACGTTTGCAACTCTTCATCCATTCCAGGAAGGGGGTGACAGTGACACCAATGATGGTGGCACCAAGTGCTCCTGTGACCAGCCCTGGAACCAGTGCTTTCCTGAGTCTTCTGGAGCTCCCCGAGGTCCCTGCCCCACCACTCTAAGGTCATGCCAGGGGAAGCCACCTGCTCAGCAGGTGGAGCCTCCGCCTCAACCTCCCCGGTGGACTCAGCCGCAGACTCTCAATGGGTCGCAGTGGGGAGTGGTCTGGGGAATTCTGCGCCAGGGCGCTTTGTGGTCTGAGTGCAACGTGGGGCAGGTTGTGCAGTGATTCGCAGGACTCCGTGGGGTTCCCCTTGGCACCCTGAGGGGCCTGGAGACCCACAGTGCAGGCTGGGGGTGTATACGGGCCCCCTCCCACCTCCGTGGTGCTGCCGGTCCCCAGGGAGAGCCAGACGTGAACTGAACGTCAGACACGTGCGCGTGCACACAGCCACTGATCTGGAGATTTGGAAGGTGCCGTGAGGAGGCAGCTCCGGGCTCCGGGAGAAGTTGGGGTTGGGGTTGAGGGGCCGAGGTTGAAGGATGAGGAACAGGAAACTTGGGGTGTGTGTCACAAGATTAGAGGGAGAAGAACAAATACTCAGAGGCCCCGGGTGAGAAGGAACAGGGAGTCCTGGGGGACCACAAGGCAGGCAGGCTGACTGGCACAGAGAAATGGAGGGAGCCCAGAGAAGAGAGGAGAGGCAGGCAGGGGCCAGACCCCACAGAGCCTGGCACAGAGCAGCACGGAGGGTGGACAGGCCACTTTAACTGTGACCAGAGCAGAGACAGCTCCTGCAGAAACCCAGGAAAGAGAGGACAGAGGCTGGAACTGGGGGAGGCTGTGGGGAGAGAGAGGGACACGGGGTACAGCTGGCAGCCGATGTCTGACCAAGTGTGGCTACGTCCGCACCCATGTTTGCTCAGCTCAGCAGGGGCTCAGGCGTGAAGGGCTGGGCCTGGTGCTGTCCACACACCTGGCCTGAGCCTGGGCTCTGCCCAGACTGACCACAGGGACTAGGATGACCATTTAGGCTTCCCTGTCTCATCTTTGAAACAGCAAAGGGCCAACTCTTGGCCCGGGTCTGACTCCCACATGTCCCGGATCACCCTGAGGCCTGACCCCGGCCTCATCCCACAGGGCTCAGGTTTCGTGTCCTCACTGCACAGCCACTCCTCCCCAGGGGAACAGATCGCAAAGCGTTTCCAGGTCTGAACTTGGCTGTGGGGTTTGATCTTCTCACTTCTTGGAGGCTTGCCTTTGGGGTCCCCTGTCTTTTGTAGGTTACACAGCAAGGTTATGGATGTGTGGTTCTGTGGGCTCTGGGAAATGGTGGATGCTCGGTGGTGGTCCCAGCAGCAGCTCTGAGGCTGACCAGCTGCTGGCCTCAGTTTCCTCTCTGTGAATCAGTCGGATCAACCATTCCCCTTGTGGGCCACCGTGAGCAGATGGAAGAGTCCACGGAGCGTCCCTCCACGTGTCCTGCTGGTGCTGTGGACGTGCCTTTCCTTCCATCTCCTCCATCACGTTATCTCCTAGGCAGTTTGTAGGTTGGTTTTTTTTTTGTTGTTGTTGTTTTGTTTTTGAGACAGGGTCATGCTCTGTTGCCCAGGCTGGAGTGCAGAGGCACAATCACAGTTTGCCACAACCTCCAACTCCTGGGCTCAAGTGATCCTCCTGCCTTAACCTCCCGAGTAGCTGGGACTACAGGCACGCGCCACCATGCCTGGCTAACTTTTTATATTTTGTAGGGTTGGGGTCTCGCTATATTGCTCATGCTGGTAACAAAAGTTAGTGGTTCTCAAAATTACACCAACTCTTTGCATCAGGAACACATATCCACAAACCGCAGCTCTGGAGGTAGCCGCCAGCCTCACTTGGGGGACCTGCTTGCTCAGCAGAGGTCACCGCCTTTGCCCGGCACTTGCAGCTCCTTGTTAATGAATACTAAAGTGTGTTGTCCAAAGAGCTCGGCACAGGCAACACCGGAGGGTCGAAGTTTCAAAATATAGGTCAAATGGAGAGGTCCCGAGCATGAAGAACCAGGCAAAGGCACCGACACATAAAAAGTGGGCGAACTACAGGTGGGATCTACGTTGGCTGTAAACACCATAAGAAGATGCTCAGCCTCTTAGCCAAAGAAGTGACTTTACAGAGTGTGACCCTCCCCACCGTGGGGCTGGCCAAGCGGACCAAGATCGATGTCATCAGGGTTGACCAGCACAGAGGAAGATGGGCACTTGTGTATGGTGTCTGGTGAATGACTGGTACCTGGGCACTTCCAGGGTGGCTCTGCAGTAACCACAGCCTCGAGCTTGTCCACTTGGTGGGATCCGCCCCGCACACCCTCATTGGTGTGCCCAGGGACAGCTGTGCCCAGCTGTTCTCCTCCCCACCCCCCCCACCGAGACAGGGTCTTGCTCTGTCACCCAGGCTGGAGCTCACGGGTGGGATCATAGCTTCCTGCAGCCTTGAACTCCTGGGCTCAAGCCATTCTCTGCCTCAGCCTCCCAGGCTGGGATTACAGGTGTGAGCCACCACACCTGGCCCAGGTGTTCTTCCTGCTCTTTTGGGAAGTTCACTGAACTTCGTGCCTGTCCTGTGCCTCAGCCACCTGATGGTGACCCTGGCAAACGAGTCCTCCCACCTGGTGCTCCTTGGTGTCATCTGGAATTTGGAGAAAGGTCAGGAGGCCTGAAAGATGACATCACCTCAGCTTTTGACCCAGTGGACTTTGAGAGCTGCTTGTGCTGGCACCTGAGTCGGGCCCTGGGAATGAGGTTTGGTTCCTACGCAGGGTTGGGTTGGTCTGGGTGTGTCAGGCTCAGCCGGGAGGACTTAGAGGGCAGTGAAGGCTCTGGCTTCTACCGTGAACAATGTCAGGGCTGACCTGATTTAACAGGGAATATCTTTTCTTCAGTTGAAGTGTGGACACCAGAGATGAACTTTGGAACGTGGAGCAAACCCTGAGTACATCCACCCTCCAGGACCATCCCTGAGTTTGGCTCATTCTTTAGTATTCAATGACCTGAGGGAGGAGAGGGGGATGTAGGACGCCTTCTGACAGTCCAGCCTCCAAACCTCGTCAGGCGTGGTTTTGGCTTCTTGCCAGGTGGCTGGGCTGGCTGGATTCATGTCATAAGTGGTGCTCTGAGTGGGAGAGATGTGGCGTTTTCCACCCCACAACCTTGTGGAGCGGACAGAGGCTCCTGCCGCTGCTCCGCCCTCAGTCGGGCAGCAGAGATGGAGACGGGTGCGTCACACGGCCTGGGGAGTACGGGAGAGGGAGCAATGGGGCCCAGAGGCCGGGGCTGGGGGGCCGACTGGGACAGCAGGGACCCCGGGAGAACACCCATCCCCAGAGGCCAGGGGGTACTTGCCTTCGATGAGACGGGCGAGGACAGCACGGCCTCGGCATCCTCACGCAAATGCACCGAGCCTTCCTTCACACCATTACCCATACCAGGCCTGCTCGGGTCAGCGGGAGACTCGGTCCTGGGGGAGCAAGAGGGGCAGATGAGATACTGCGAGACCCTCACAGACGGTGGCTTCCCCCTCCTGCCAGCAGGCTCGGGCCTGTGACTCCTCCACGAGTCCCCTGAAACCAGGACCAGAATGCCCAAGGCCAGGGCAGCGGCCTTCTCCTGTCCTTTCTCCTGCAGGGAGAAGGATGCCCTCAGCTGTGTGCTGAAGCCACTGTCCCGTGTGGATTGCTTAATCATTTACAAAAGGCTTTCTTGTCAGCTCATCAAAAACAGTCTGTTTTCTTTTTGAATCTGGTACCAGCAGAGCAGATGGGCTCAGAGAGGTTAAGCAGCCAGCCAAGGTCACACAGCAGGAGGTAGAGGTGTGCTGCAGGGCTGGCATGGCTGGGGTGTGGAGGCCAGAGCTGCTCAGGGCCAGCACCACCACCAGACCAAACGTGCAGTGGGCCTGTGTCACCTTGGACCGGACACTCTCTGTCCGCTGAAATACTTTGAGAAAATTAATCTTCCTACAGCACAGCCGCCTGCTCTTTGCGGGAAAGCTTACAGTCAGGGGCCCTAATCAGAGTCCTCCGTGGAAACCTACATTGAACCTTCCTGTAGAAGCACATCCCAAACTCAGCAAACTGTGAGGACAGTCCCACCGTCCAGGCCAGAGGGTCCCAGAAGGAAGAAAGGATGAAGGACCTCGCTCTACCGAGATGCCAGTGTGCACTGGGTGTTCTGTGAGGTCTCGGTTCTCATGCTTTAAAATTACCCAATAAATTAATGTGTTACTGCAAAACAGTGCGAATGACACAGAGGCCCCCAGAACAGGCCTCGGTGCCAGCGAGTAACCTTGCAAAAAGCACAAACGAGATTCTGCTATACGAGCTGTCTGCGGCCAGCTCTTTCCTACTGAAAATGGGCCCGTGGCCCTGGCGCTGGGAGCAACAGCTGCTTCTAAAATGGGGCAGGAAAGGAAGGATGAACTTGGAGCACCTTGAGGTGCCAGGCGGTTAGGACCTGCTCAAAAATAGAAACCCAAACCGAGGGGGTATGACAAGGGTCACAGGAGCCGATGGAAAGAGCTCCCCATGGCCAAAGCCAGAACATTTTGAGCAACAAAACAAATAAAGCAGTGGTGATTGTAACCCTAAGTATAAAATAAACATCCATGAGTCCACACCGATATAAATAAACAACTGAGGAAATGAGTAAACAGGGGCGAAGAGAGAGATCTCCCACACAGAGGAATCCCAAATAATTTACGCAGTTACTCCTCCCGGCAGGAGGCGGATGTGACTGCCCACCCCTTAGGCGTGAGCTGCACACAGTGACTTCCTCCCAAACGGTACAACATGGGAAGGGGCAGTGTAAGAGTGACTTTACGGTGGCGGAACCTGACACCTCGCCGGGAGAGCCAGGTCAATATTAGCTGTGAGAAGTCACGTGGACAGTGTGTTCCTTTGATAATGATGTGACCATAAGGGCACTTCAGGGGCCTGTGGTCTTCCTTCCCCAGATCCATCGCCCCGTCTAACAGAGAGAAACACCGGACACATCCCGATGGGCGTACGTTCCACAGAACGCCTGACTGCTACTCCTCAAAACACTGTCAAGGTCATCAAACACGCGGCATGTCTAAGTCTGTGATAGTGTCTCAGCCTCGAGGAGCCTAAGGAGACATGATGCCTAAATGTCACATGTGATCCTGGGACACAAAAAGAACATTCAGGAAAAACGGAGAAAATCTGAATGAAGTGCGGACTTTCGCTGATAACAATGTCTCAGTATTTGTTCATTAGTTGTGACAGGTGTGCCACACCACTGCGAGACATTATGGAGAGGAGACACTGGAAGTGTGGGCTGCAGGGGACTCTGTATGCATGACCTTTGCGATTTTTCTGTAAATCTAAAACCACTGTAAGTGAACAAACGGAAACCAGGCCCTAGACACCTTTCCAAGCCTCTTTCCTTTGATCGTCAGTCCGTGGGATTCACCGCATGTTTCACCCACCCCCATTCCCAACGGACATCGGTGGTGTCAGACTGTTGCCCAGCGCCACCCCCGACCCTGAGGACCCTGGCGGTCTCCCCCACACCTCGGCACCTGGGCGCTCAGCGAGTACAGCACGGCCTCTCTACGGTAGATTCTGAGAATCAAGGGGCCGGGTCAGGTGGCCCGGGCATGTTGGGCGTGGACGCGTGCTGTGAAGCCGCCTTCCTGAGGATCCAGATATTTGCTGTGTGGGTGAGGCGCCGTGGCCTGGGTAGTGAGGTGCCATGGCTGAGTGCGGCTCCCCCAACCCACAGACTCCTGCTCAGAGCGCCGCAGGTTTTGTGATGAACAGTTTCCCCAGACTGGCAGTGCGGCTTCAGACCCTCCCTACCCTGTGAACAGCCAGGGCTGCTCGTGATGGTGCCCAAGGACAATCCTTTGCTCAGTCGCCGGCCAGGGTGAGAGCCTGCCATGGGATCTCTGCACAGATAGCTTGGACGGGCCTTGGTGTGGTGCCCGTGACATGGACAAAGTCACTACACACACTGCCCAGAACTACCTGAGTGTGCTGGGCCCTGTGGGTGACAGGGTGCTGAGGCAAGGTGGGGGCAGGTGCCTAGAGGGGGCTGAATGGTGGCAGCCAAAAGACCTGTCCTCCTGGAACTTGTGAATGTGACGCTTTTTGGAAAAAGGGTCTTTGCGGATGTCATTAAGGTAAAATCTCTAGATGAGAACATCCTGGGTTAGGGTGGGCCCTGAGTACAATGACTGCTGTCCTCTTAGGAGACAGAAGAGACACAGCGCAGAGGGGAAGGCTGAGGACAAGGCCAGAGCTGTGATGGGTGACTGCAGCTGGTACTTGCAGTCCCATCGTGCAAGAGCCGCCTGCTCTGGTTCTGACCCCCTCCAGAGCCTTTGGCGACTGCAGACACCAAGGAGGGAGTCTCAGCCCCACGCCCCCCTGCTGCCTCCCTCTCTCCAGAGCAAGAGAGCCCGGGGTTTCCTAAAATCCTTTCGTTTCCACCGTACCTTGTTTCTTCCCAGCCTCCCTTTGGTGCTGGCAGTACTGAAGTTACTTTTAAGGCAGTGGTACAAAATGTCCTTTAGAGGAATTTAAGTTAGAAAAGACAACCACGAAGTGAATTCTAGAATGGGGTGGGGCAGACTGCAGACCTGGGAGGGGGGAGGAGGTCCCCCAGGAATTCAGTGGAAACCAACCCAGGAGTCACACCTCAGGTTTCTTGTCACGGCAGAAAGCTGCTGTCTGTGGTCAAGAGTCACTCATGTTTGCTGAGGCTCAAGAAAGCAAGAGGGAAGAGCAACCTGGCCACCAAGTCACAGCCTTGGCCCTGGGGACCACGGCAAGAATGCAGGATGGGGTTCAGGACATGCTACCCCCAAATACAGCACGTTGGCCTTTGGGAAAATAGCAGAATTAGGAAGGTCACTTCCACCTTTCCCTCACCCCTCTCCCCTGGAGCCGGTGATCAGAGCCTCAGGTGAGAGGTGCCTGGCCTATACCTGGAGGAAAGGAAGAACAAACAGGCCGGGCCAAGTTCCCCAGTTTATGACCATTACATCAGACCCTCTGTCCACTCTCAATCAGACCTAACATGGAGACACTCAGGTTTACCTGTTTCTGGGGTCTTCCTTTCCTTATGCAGGCTCTCGTGTCATGTAAAACTTGTATTAAATAAATGTGTGCGCTTTGCTCTTGTTAATCTGTCTTTTGTCATAGGGGCCTCAGCCGTGGACCTACGATGGGCGAGGGAAAGATATTTTTCCTCCCCTGCATGGGGCAGCCACGTGTTGGGTGGTGGCACCTTTGCCGCTTAGCAAACAAGCAAGCGCGTAACCGCCCGTGACTTTTAGGAAGAGGCGAAACTCGACGGTACTTCCGAGGTGTTGACTGTGGGGAGACGAGGACTGTTGGCCACACTTTGCCTTCTGAAAATGTAACTCACCAGCTCAAAGATGTATTTATATAAAACAGGATCTGGGCGCAGGTGTGGGATAGAACACTAGATTAGGCCAGTTGTAAACGTTTGCTCCTAAAAAAAAAACAATATTTGGAAAGAGCCAAAGGAGAGTTTGTAGCGCCGACCCTTGGTCTCGCCCCAGCGACCCCAGTGGGGCAGACATTCCCACTGCAATGCCTTTTTCTCCTCCACTCATTTGTTAGAATCTTAGACCACCTGTGACACTGTGTGCACCGTGCAAACTCTGCCCAAGTGACACGCACCCTGCCCCGTGTGCTGGTGACACTGTCCACCTGAGGATCTCTGGAGTTCAGCCTGGGAGCCCATCTGTCCATCCCCACATTGCAGGGTCCAGTCTCCCTGGGGAAACCAGCGGCCTCGCTCAGTGCCCCAGCCTCCACCTGCAGCTCATGAACATCCTGGGACCGGCAACGGCTTCATGTCTGCGAAGTTATTTCTGTCAGTATTTACCGTGAAGGACACCTGGGCAGCCGCTGGGCTGAGCACACCGCTCAGTGGCTCTCACTCCAGGACAGAAGCTATTAGAAAGTTCAACTGCACATTCCTCAAATTCAGAGCGTAAGTTGAGCTCCCTCGAAAGGAAGCACCCGCTTTGTTTCAGGTGGTGCAGAAAGAACAGGTGCCGCTTCGTCAATGGGGGGATTGGATCTGTGTGCAGCGCTAGGGTGTAGTCTGGAACGGTTCCTTAAAAACGTCTTCGGGTTTGAGGCAGAATGGACACAGGGATGGCGGCCAGACCCTGTGACCACAGAACTCTCACCCACGACCTCTGCAGCTCCCTGGGGCCTTCACTGGGGTGGGTCTGTCCCTGCCTCTGCCTGTGGAGGGGAGAACGGCGTGAATACATATGCATCGCTCAACGCACAGCAGCTATTAGCTAGTGATCATGACGTCCCTTTGCCCGAGTGCTCGAATCTGCCCAGCATTAACTGAGGAGTCTCAGTTCTGCTTTACAGCTGGGGAAGCTGAGGCAGCTTGGGTGCTTGCCTGAGGCCAAGGTCACTTGGCTAGTGCTGGCCAGGCTGGGCTGAGGACAACGGTGACAATCACCGCACTAACGATGGGGTACCATAGTCGCTCCTTTATCCCTCATGGGCAGGTGCTGCCTGTCACTTTGCAGATGAGACACGGCGAAGCCTGGCTCAGTCCAGGGGCAGAGGGCACTCAGGACCCAGTGCGAACTCCAAAGCCATGGCCAGGTCCTTCTCCATGGAGCCCTGGCCCCCCTCAAGCAGGCCACGGCCACCAAGGCCAGTTTCAACATCATTTCATCCTGGAAGTCTCTCCTAGAGAGCAATGTGCCCCTTAATCAAGACTTTCCTTAACCCAAAGGAACAGCCCGTTAGGGGGATGCAGAGGGCAAGGGTCTGGCTGAACTCAAGATGGCAACTCTAAAAGCGGCCGGAACACAAACTTCAGAGCCAAATGGATGACTCAAACTCCTGAGCTGAGATCCGGGGGGCCAGAAACCCTGGGGGCTGAGTCCAGTGCCCAGGAAGACTCTGTCTCAGGACATGAGCCTGGAAGAGGTGACCTCAGCATTTGGCAGAATCAAGGGAGGGGACAGAAGTCAGAGTCCAGACGACAGAGGTGAGGACTCTGGTTAACCAGTCCCCGCCGTGGGCTCCTGCCAAAGGGCTGCCTGGTAGAAGGAAGGTGGCAGAGAAAGCCAGCCCTGAGGGACTGCAACCCGTGGTGTCTGGGGGCTGGGGAACCTCCAGCTCTGAACTTGGAAGAAGTCAGCCCCGGCCTGCTGGTTCCCGAGAGCCTGGAAGAGGCCAGTGGAAATCATGTCCAGGAGAAGATGATACCCTGGGCCTTGTGTGATTAAAAAAAAATCTAATATCTAGGACTCAGCCTAAGATAATGAGGCGCAGGAGGAGACCAGACGTCACATGCAAGGAAAACAACAGCAGACCAGGAGACACTGCCCCGGGCTGCAGGGCTCAGCGTCGCCAGACACAGGCTGGGCTGGCAGAAGCCTGGTCTGAAAATGCCAACCGGACATCTGATTGGGAAGAGCCCAGAGCTGGCTCGCACCCCAGCCACCACCTTTACCCCACATTCTGGACATGGGGCCTCCGGTGGAATGTTCCTCAGCATCTTTAAGGCTCTTGGTTCCCCAGCAGTGGCGAATTAGTGAATTAGGTATGGTGGATGGTGACGTATGGTGGGCAGTACCTGATGAAATAATTAAAAAGCAGGGGCCTCTTGAGCTCCCCATCAAGTGTCTGTCATTGCCTGCAGATCTCAGAACAGTGACCCCACAGCGGGAGGCGGACCCTCGAGGTGTCAGCAGTGAAGGGGGCTCTGGCAGGTGGCCTGGGCTGACCTGGTCGGTGTGACTGTCATTACTGTGATTCCATCATGACTGTCAACAGAGCTCCGGGCTTCCTTTGGCTTTTACCAGTTATTCCCCAGTCCTTGCTGGTCTGTGTCAGCTCCTCGGTCTTGCCTGGTTGCCCATGACCTTGGTGGCTTTGGGGAGGACAGGCCCATGTCCTGCCCCCAGCTCGGTTTGTTTGATGTGTTTTTTCATGATTAGCCTGGGGTTATGGGATTTTAGGGGGACTACGGAGCGGAGGTGCCCTCCTCTACATCACATGGGGGTTCCCGACAGCACGCCGCTTCTCCCAGGGCCCACCTGGACCTCTTGGGTCCAGGCCGCCCCTGTCAAAGGACTTCCCATTCCCTGTTCTACCCTTTGGAACCAGCCCAGTGAGGGGTGGGTTACGCTCCACTTCCCAGAGGGAGGAGGACCAACGTACAGGACTCTTCCCCAGGAACACCTGTCTCTCCTCCCCCATGTCTCTGTTTTTCAGTCATTGATTTCTATCTGGATGGCCTCATGCACATTCGCTTCATGCCCTGGGTTAAGCCCAAATGCTCCGTGATGCTCCACATCCACCGCCCAAGGTGGAGGAGAGGGTTTGGGGAGGGAAGGTGGATGGAGACTGTGTGGATGATGACTCTTGCCCAAAAGACCCAGGCAGCTGGAGAGGCTGAACAGATGCACCTTAAGGACAGGTGTCAATGCATCTGAGGGCCCGAGACTGGACTGTGCAGATGCAGAGGGAAGGCAGGGTGTACGGGGGATGGGGGGCGGCGGGATGCAGGATGGTGTGTGCAGGGGGGTAGGGAAGTACATGCAAGAGCAGCAGGGTGGGGGGGTGGGGAGGGGCTCCCCTTCCCTTTTCCCGGGGCTCTCTGCCCCCTGCTCTGGCTGCAGGGACTGCACCTCTGCTCCACGTCCTCACTGCTCCCACGACACCCACTCCCTGAGCTGCGGGCGCTGAGGGGTTTGCCAATTCACGCCTTCGCTCACATGCTCAGCTCACGAGGTAAGAGAAGCCCCAAAAGAGGAGGAATGACGCCACTGGAGAGGACAGGGCAGGAGGTCCTGAAAGCCTCTGGTCCTGACACTTGGGGTGATCGTCCTGGAAAGGGGAGCCTTAAGGACCACCTGTTTACTCTCAAATAAAACCATTAAAAAGAAAGGGGCCTGGCAAGGTGGCTCACGGCTGTAATCCTAGCGCTCTGGGAGGCTGAGGCAGGAGGATCTTTTGAGCCCAGGAGTTGGAGGGTGCAGTGAGCTAGGATGATGCCACTGCACTCCAGCCTAGACAAGAGTGAGACCTCGTCTCAAAAAAATAAATAAATAAATAAATAAAGCACTGACACCTGCTACAACGTGAATGAACCTCAAAAGCATGATGCTGAGTGAAACTTGAAGCCGGTCACAAAAGGCTAGTTGTAACCATAGTGTGTGACTCCATCTGTATGAAATGTCCAGAACAGGCAAATCCATAGAGACGGGAAGCAGATTAGTGGCTGCCAGGGGCTGGGGGAGGCGAGTGGGGAGTGACTGCCGATGGGGACAGGGTCTCCTTTTGGGCGATGAAAATGTTCTGGAACTGGATAGAGGTGGTGGTCGTACATCAGTATGTTATACTAAATGCCACTGAATTGTTCACTTTAAACAACTAAAGTCTCCTGTAGAGGCCTCTCCCTCTGGCCTCCCCATATACAGCCCTAGAGCCACGTTCAAGTCCCCTGGGAGCTCTGAAGACCTGCCCAGCATGTACCGAATGGTTCTGCCTACATAAAATTCAAGCACAGTAAACAAAATGTGGTATATGCATTCAAATTCTGTCACCTGCTACCACATGGATGAACCTTGAGGACATTATGCTCAGTGAAATAAGCTAGTCACAAAAGGACATATGATCCTACAGATATGAGGTCCCTAGAGTAGTCAAGTTCATAGAGACAAACTAGAGTGGTGTTGCCAGGGCTGGGGGAGGGGGAACAGGGAGTTAGTGTTTAATGGGGACAGAGTTTCACTTTTGCGAGATCAAAGAGTTCTAGAGACAGATGGTGGTGATGGTTGCACAATAGTGTGAATGTACTTAAACCCACTGAACTGAACACTTACAAATGGCTAAAATGGTAAATTTTATGTTATGTGTATTTTACCACGATTTAAAAAATTCAAGCACAAAACACATCTGTGGTGACCAGAATGGTGGGTATCTTTGGAGGGGTACATCAGGAAGGGGCAAGAAGGAGCCAACAGGGGGCCTGAAGCCTCTGTGCCTTGAGCTGGTTACGCAGACAAATACAGATGCAATAACCCACCCAGCTGCACACTTAGGGTTCATTCACTTTACTGCACGTAAGCTATGCCTCAATAAAAAGTGTGTAAACAGGCTGGGCGAGGTGGCTCATGCCTTTTATCCCAGCACTATTGGGAGGCTGAGGCGGGAGGATCACTTGAGCCCAGGAGTTTGAGACCAGCCTGGGCAACACAGTGAGACTCTATCTCTACCAAAAAAAAAAAAAAAAAGTTCAAACAGTGAAAATAAAACCAAACCTTGCCCAGCTCCTCCCAGGCCAACTGACCCAAGCCTGGGGATGGCCCAGGCACAAGGGGCTGGAATGAACGGGCTTTAGGAAGGGGACAGGCTCAGCTCCCCACCTGTGGAGAACACCTGCTGGTAATTTTAACAATTGAGTAAAAGTCCCTAGGAGACATTTAAGCCCAGAAGGCAGTCCCCACACACAGTGGTCCCCTTCTGAGGACAGCAACCACCACTCACTCTCTGTCACCATGGAGAAAGTGGGGCTGACCCTCCCCTCAACACTAAGGTGACCCTGGTCAGGTAATGAGAGCTCACACTCCCCTGGGTTCAGGGTGCTGGACCCAAAGACTGAGACCAGGGACTTTTGAGGGAACCACTGTGCCAGAGAAGTCCTCCTTCTTCAGGGGAGGGAAGTGGGTAAGGTGTGAGGTTCCAGGGCAGGGGCGACACAGAACTGGGGGCAGAGCAAGGCCGGCAGGGGGATACTTGAGGGGGGAGGAGGGAGTCTGGAATCCAACAGTGGTGCTGGAAGCACACGGACTTTGCTGTCCTGGAGCAGGAGAAGCACCGCTCCAGTTCAGCCAGTGTGGGTTGGGTTTCTGCCACTTGCACCTCCCAGAGTCCTGGCTCATCCGCCGCGCTGGGGTTCCTGTTTCCCTTATGCCCCTCCAGCCCTGTATCGTATTTCCAACCACAGGTGACAGCGTCCTGTGGCCCCGGGAGGCCCAGGCTTACTGTGTTCTCTCTGGATACCTTTCACAAGTACCTAGGGCATTGGTGCTTTCTGAACTGGAATTTGGGTGCCAGGGAGAGAAACACCTCGCTTGAGTTAGGGGGAGAGCCAGAGGCCAGGTGCAGGGTGGCATTCCAAGACCAGCCCCAAATAACAAACGTTTCCCTTTTCACAGGCTACTTCTGTTCAGGCAATCTTTCTGCTCGTCAAACAGAAAGCAACGAGAGGTGGCCGGCGGCGATGGTGAATATGACTTACTGAACAGCGTTATCCAGGAAATGCGAACCAGTGGGATCTTAGGTAACCCTTGGTTCCACCACCTCTGGCATAAAAACCTCCAGAGCAATAGGAGCACTGGGCAGGGGCAGGAGAGGCTGCTTATGCTCTGAATAGGGCAATTTCCAGTCCGGGGTGTGCGCCAAGCGTGCTATAAACCCCTCGTGCGCAGGCCGTCCTCATCCATCCACACGCACACGCCCGCACACTCGCCCCGCTCCCTCGGGAGCTGCCCGACCAGCCATGAGCCAGGACCCCGCATTCGCTGGTGTGTGGCGGGGCCCCTGTACAGCCGCCGCTCCACCCCGTGGGATGTGCAGTATTTCCACAAACAGAAGGGCAGTTTCTCAGTGTATGGAGTTTATAAGCAGCCGTGAAATGGATCCTGTAATCGCTTGGTAAACGAAAGCCAATTAACATCCTATCTGCCCATCGATAAAGGCTGTTTTCTTTTTTAGTTAATAGGCATTAACTTCTGCCTGTGGGATCTGGGTGCAGCTTACATAATGGCTGCTCTTGTTAACCCTGACAGGACTGGCTGCTCTGCACGTGGGGAGCTGCCTTTGCTTCTGTGTGCCTTTCAGACAAACTTTGGTCACTACACCTCTTATGGCAGTCTCTATGGGTTAAACACACAGACAGTCATGTCCTGAAAGATCCAAAAAATTCTATGGTCGATCACTGTCCTCTATCCTTGCAGACAGTGCTGCCCACACCTGTCACCAAAGGCCCTTAGATGTGATCTAAAACAAACCACGGCACTGAGCGTCACTCATACACCTCCACTAAGAGGGTGCACTTCAGTGACTGGGCCTCACTCTGAAAGCCCTAGTTCCTGCCACACGGAGCCCAGCACAGCACCCTGCACGTGGTTGGCCTTCAACAGTTATTTGTTGGATGAGTGAATTAATTCCCTGGACATGCCAAGTTCTGCTTTTGGCTGTACTCTGCCATGCTGGCAAACTCCTCTGCATCCTTCAAAGCCCTGTGAAATATCTTGGCCTTACCTCGCCCAAAGTTAGCTGCTCTGCCCTGCACTGAGCACTTCACGGTTCCCTGCTGCACTGTGAGGTGCCACTTCCATTTGCCTGTCCCACTAGCCTGAGGGGCCCTGGAAGGCAAGGGCCTGGGTCACATCAGTGTCCGTGTCTAGCAAGAAGCCAGAGGTATGACACCTGCAGACAAGTGCTTTTGCCTTTTGCTGTCCCATCTTCCTGCCCTCCAGGCATCCTCCTCACAGAAGCACAAATGTATCTCTTCAATCACTCTCTGCTCCCTGCCACGACACACCAGTGCTGTGGGAAGATGGGGTCCAGCACATGACCTTGGATGTGTCACTAAAAATCTCCCTGTGCCTCAGTTTCCTCTTCTGTCCCTATCTTCTCAGGCTGGTGCCACTCAAGTGGGTGACAGGTGTTGGTAAGCATCCTCCTCCCTAATAAGCAATCAGACGGGGCTGGGATGAATCCCATTTAACACTCCCCAGCCCTACTGAGAATGCCTTTGAGATGTTTCCACACCCCTTCTCCAGCTGCCCGACTTCACTACCTGGAGACCCTCTTTCAGCCTGCATCCCTGAACATCCATCCCTCGCCCTCCCCTCTCCAGGTTACTCTCCCCAAAGTGTGAAAAAAAACTTGGATGGTATTGTCCCACTGCTCATCAAAGAGGCATTGTGTAAAAGCGCCTCCTGCCCACCAAGCATACCACCAATGCCATCACTGCCGTTTAGTGCCAGGGAAACTGCCAACTTTGACTCTGACATTCAAGGTTCACTGTCGTCTAGCTCTGACCCACGAGCTCCACGCAAATGGTGCTGCTTGAAGCCCCCAAACACACGCCTGTCTTGCCTTGTAGCCTTCATTCTGTTGCCTGGGGACACCTTCTGACCCCAAACCCATTCTTCAAGGCCTGGTTCAAAGGTGCCCTTTCCCTAGCCTGAGGCAGGCCCCACCTTTGAGCAAAACCAGCCACCTTGCTAAGGCCTGGTTGGCAAAAGTTCATGCCCACTGATCATGCTAGAAGTGGGGCTTGCCACCCCATCCCCTTACCCTAGCACCAGTGGCCCTGTGAGGAGACAATCCTACAAAGGAAGGGACTTGCCCACAGCAGGAGAAAGGCAGGGTCTTGCTTATTCCCCTAGAGTTGAGCCATTCTTCCAGGTGTTTCTAGGACCACCTGCCCCAGGAATCTGCAGGGACATTTGCGCAGGACTCCTGAGCCCCACTGTAGACTCAGTAAGTCAGGACTGCCAGAGGGTGGAGTTTGGGAACCTGGCCTTGAGGCAGTATGAGGATGAGACTTGCTGCACTAACAAATACTGTGGAGCAGGTGGGTCTTGGGCCAGTGCTGTAATTCAGACTTGATTGAAATGTACATATTCACTTTTTGGACTCAACTTTAGGCAAAGGCATATGGCCTAGAGATGGAGCAACAGCTTTGACATCTGTCGGGAGTTTTGCTCTGTGTTGGGACATTTTATCTTGGAAGCCTCACAAGTGCTTGTCAGGTGGGTCCCCATGAGAGGCTCTGAGCTCAGGTCTGCTGACCATGCCTTGCCCACAGCCACCTTGGTGTGAGCCTCTCTCTATGGGCTTTGCACCAGCACTGTAGACCAGGCCCCTGGAACCCCTCTTGTGTTGCCCAGCCCCACAGCCTTCTCTTGGGTCCCACAGTGTGTCCTTTGCTCAAAACCCTCTGCTGTCTATTAATAGTTAACTCCATGTTAGCCTCGGATCTCCTGGAGCCTGCCTCAGCCCCCAGAATCAGATCACAGCACCCCCACCCTTTTCTCAGGACTGACCAAGTGCACTTGGTGATGGTCTGATGTGTGTCCATGTCCCTCACCCTTCTGTACCCTGATGTAAACAGAAGGACAATCACAGGACCAAGCTCATAGCCCAGAAAGCACGTGCCAAGGGGTAATGGAAAGCAAAATTAAGATGTGCACACTCACTAATCCAGGTCAGTGCTAGCTCTGAGCAGATGCCTCCACCTTCCAAAAGGGAGGCAGGGGGGTGAGCCAGGGCACAGGATGCCCACATGGGCCATCTGGAGGGGCTGAGAAATGTGCTCTCACCCCAGTGGCCTCTTCTTCCTGAAACAGCAGAGGCACCTGGAAGACAAGTGCATCCCTGAATAAAGTTATGATGGAAATGCTGGACCAGCAAGTGTAGGACCTGAATGGTGTTATCCTGAATTCATGTCTACCTGGAACCTCAGAATGCGGCCTTATTTGGAAATGGGGTCTTTGCAGATGTAATTAGTTGAGGATCTTGGGGTGAACTCATCCTGAGATTTAGGGTGGGTCCTAAATCCAGTGACTAGTATCCTTATAAGAGGAGAGCTAAGTGTGGTGGCGCACGCCTGTAGTGCCAGCTACAGAGGAGAGGCTGGGTGGCGGGATCACTTGAGCACAGGTGTTCAAGGCCATAGTGTGCTATGATTGCATCTGTGCCACTGCACTCCAGCCTGGGCAACACTGCAAGGCCCTATCTCTAAAGGAGAGGACACAGAGACATAGAGACATGCAACAGAAAGGCCGCGCAAATATAAAGGCAGAGATTGGAGTGACGCGGCCACAAGCCGAGGAACACCAAAGATCTCCAGCAGCCATCAGAAGCCAGGAGAAAGGTATGGGATGGGTCCTTTCTCAGAGCCTCAGAAGGAACCAACCTACTGACACCTCAATTTGAGACTTTAGGCTTCCACACCAGTAATAATTTTTTTGTTTTTTAAACCACCCAGTTTGTGATAATTTGTTATGGTAGCCACAGAAACAAATACAGAAGGAATCTGAGACAAAGCCTCCGTGTGCTGGCCTGTCCCTCGGCTAGTGACTTGCTCATGGCCTTGAGGCCACCATCCCCCTCCTGGGACTGCACAGGCTGTCTTGCTGGCAGAGTCCTCAGTAGAAAATCTGGCTTCTGCAGAACTTTGCCGAGCCCCTGGAATCTGAGCACTCGGCCCAAGACAGTTGGAGCAAAAGGTGCTCAGTGAAGAAAACAAATGTTGACCAGTCTATTTTAAAAATAGCACAGTTGACTGGGTGTGGTGGATCATGCCTATAATCCTACCACTATGGGAGGCTGAGGCAGGAGGATTGTTTGAGTTCAGGAGTTCAAGACCAGCCTAAGCAAGAGCAAGACCCCATCTCTACTAAAAATAGAAAAATTAGTGGGTGTCGTGGCACGCACCTGTAGTCCCAGCTACTTGGGAGGCTGACGTGGGAGGATCGCTTGAGCCCAGCACTTTGAGGTTGCAGTGAGCTACGATGATGCCACTGAAGTCTACCCAGGGTGACAGAGTGAGACTCTGTCTCAAGATAAATAAATAAATAAATAAAAATAAAAATAGCACAGTGACCAAGGTGGGGCCTCTGGGGGACAATGTTCTACTTGAGCTGGGTGTTAGTTTTATTATTCTTTATATCTTCTTTCTTTTCCTGTGTACATGCTATACTTTTTATGAAGAAGTATTTCATACTTAAAATAAAAAATGTAGGCTGGGTGAGGCGGCTCACACCTGTAATCCCGACACTTTGGGAGGGTGAGGTGAGAGGATCGATTGAGGCCAGGTGTTTGAGACCAGCTTGGACAACATAACAAGACCTTGTCTCTACAAAAAAAAAAAAAAAAAAAAAAATTAGCCAGGCACGGTGGCATATACCTGTAGTCCTAGCTACTAGCTACTTGGGAGGCTAAGGTGAGAGGGTCACTTGAGTCCAAGAGTTCAAGGTTACAGTGAGCTACAATCATGCCATTGTACTCCAGCCTAAGGGACAGAGTAAGACCCTGTCAAAAAAAAAAAAAAAAAAAAAAGCAATGCTACTATGCCCAGCTAATTTTTCCTATTTTTTGTGAAAACAAAAACAAAAAAACCTCTCCAAATGTCTAACTGCCAAAATAGAAGAGATGGACAAAACACTAGATGACAGGTGGGAAGCGGCCCGACCTCAGTATGACGACACCCTCCATCTGGCACCATTAGTGAGAAACTGCGGACAACTGGAGAGACCTTCAAAACAGTTTCCCAAACAGATTTAACATCTGATTTGTCTCAATCTCTTATGATACCCTCATTTTTCTTTGCCTAGATCCAAGTGAAAAAAAAAAATCAGCAACAGCTAAATAGTTCTTTTAGCCAATTGTTCTTGCCAAGGTACCTTGTGCCAAAATCTCAGTGCCACCACTGCCCCCTGCCACCAGGACAAACTTCGCAGAGGAGGGATTCAAATATTTCTTGAACTTTAGTCTGATTGTGGAAGAGAAACAAGTCTAATGTTTAATCCCTACCCCATGAGCCAGAACTCCTAAGGCAGGGAGGGGTAGGACACACAGAAGTGATGTTCAAAAGGATCTCTTGTGCCATTTTTAACATATCAGATTGGACAGACCAGAACACGTGGTCATAACTGAGTTGGCATCAGAGAAGGAAACAGGCTTTCCAACTTCACAGCTGAGAGGAGGAGGAGGGATGTTAACCATTTGAATGGACATGTTCTTTGACCTGGCCACTGCTAACAAGTCCCTGTAGTCAGATGTAAACTCCATGAAGAGCCCACACACGTTCACTATGTATTTGGTATTTGCTGATGCATGAATCTATATCTATCCATTGCAGCTCTGTTTGTCAAAGCAAAATACAGGCAACAGCTTAAATAGCCATCAGTAAGGGACTGGCCATAGAATCCCTATGTCTGTTCAATAAAGTCCAGTGAGAATTCAGCAGTGGTTTAAAAGGGATTGGGGTATACACTTGCCCACCCCTATCCACCCTCTCTGCTGCCTCAGTCACAGGCTACCTCTAGAAGAAAACACAAGAAATTATTAACAGCATGTGCATCCGGAGAGGATGGGGTATATGCCTGGTTTTTACTGTATGCCCTTTTGTACTATTTGATTTTTTTTTTTACTATATACATCAATTACCTTATCAAAGTTTATATACACACACACACAACATAAGTATACATAAAAATATGTATATGCACATATGTATAAGTGCATATGTGTACAACACACACCTACATGCATACACATATAAATTACAGATATACATGCCCATATATACGTTAAATAACCCCTTTCAAAGTTGGGCAGAAAACCCCAATGGCTTCAGTTTCCATAAGATAAGCTGAAGGTGACATGACCCTCTGGAACATTCTGGCACCATCTTTGAAGGGAGAGATTGTGGGCTGGGGAGGTAAGAGGCTCTCTACAAGCCTTACAGGAAACAACACTTTATTGCTTTTCAACAACAAAGCCACCAGGCTCCAAAGCTGCGCACTTGCAAATCAGACTCCAGGGAACTTGAAAAGTTCCAGAAGAATCATTATTCCCAGCACCACACCAGGCTCCGGTTTTGCATATTAGCTTTAAGCAGCTGAAACATTAGCTCATCTCACTCTGAAGAGTGTTTCCTTGCTCTCTGTTTGGCGGCTTCAAGGGCCCAACGAACTCTCAGAGAGGGACCCCGGTGTGCAGGAGCCCTGAGGTGGGGCCCTGGCTGGAGGCACCCCAGATGTTGTTTGCCCTCTTCCAGCAGCGCCTCCACCCCCACCCTGGCCCAGGCTCCAGAGACATAGGCTCAGCAGAGGCGCCGTCCCTTCCAGCTAAGCCTTTCCGGACCCAGTCAAAGTCACGACTCCTGAGAACAGCCTGAGGGGGTGGAGTGTGGTTTCCCTCCCTGGCCAATCCCTCAGAGGTAAACACAATAGATGGGCAAAAATGGGGGGCGCGGTATACAGAGGAGGGTCAGCAATGCCCAGGAAGGGGTGGGCTCTGCCTCTAGCATTCAAGTGGCTTTAGGTTTGTTGCTGGTAAAATGGAGATAATTCTGGTTTTGTCTGGCTGATGAGATTATTCTAAGGTGCAGAAATCAATTTATACTGTAAGCACTGTTCGAAATTAAAAGAGAACACTTGGGGAGGGGAAGCTGCAGTGATCCTGAGGTACCCCGCTTGGGTGAATGTTGAGGGACCCCGGGGGACTCAGGACTATTACATAGGGAGCACGACACAGCTGCACGTGCAAGAAAGCACAGTTGGGAGACAGAAAGGTGTGGGGCCGCCAGAAGCACACGGCAGGTGACCGAGGGGAAGCACCTGATGGAACTGACCCACCGTTGCTAAAGTAGGGGGGACACAAATCTGTATACATGGAAGGTCGTGAGGGGACAGAACACTTCCAGGTGAGACTGGGGGGGCCTTGAGTGAGAAGTCACGGGCTCGAGTGTTGGGGGGTGTAGGTCCCATAGTGGGGGGATATCATCGACAGGGACAAACTCAGGTGATGTGGGGGGTGTCCATGAGAGGGGGCGCGGTGTCAGGTGTGTGAGGAGTATGTCAGACCCAATTGTGTGGGGCGCAGGGGACACGGCCCTGGGGGTGTGGGGGATGTCAGCAAGAAGTCTCGGGTGTATGGCTGAGATGTCAACAAGAAGGGACGTGATGTCAAATGTGCGTGGATTGTGGGTGAGGAGGCTCAGACTTGGCTGTGAGAGCCCCCAAGGGCACCAGACCTGGAGTGTGGGGGTCATGGGGGCTTTTAACCTCTCCCTGCCCTCGCGACGCTGCTGTCACGCCCCGCCTCGTCCGCCCCCATCCCCGGGGCCCTTGACAGGACCCGTGCCCCGCCTCACTTCAACCCGACGAGCACGGGCCCTCGACGCCTGCGCCGCCCCGCGCCCCCTGCGCCCCCTCACCGGCCCGGACGCGCCGCCGCTACCGCCGCCGCCACCTCCAGACTCCACGGCCCCGCCTCGCGCACCCCCAGCGCGCGCCACGGGAGAGGTCCACGCCACGCCCCGATTGGCTGCTCCCTGACCAATCAGTAGTGAAGGCTTCAGTGATTGGAGCGCATTAAGCAGACGGGCATCCCCTAAAGTCAATCCCTAACGGGCAGAGGCGGGGCTACTGGGAGAGGCCCTGCGTCCCCCAGTGGTCCAGCGGGTGCTAGGTGTTGGGAGGCGAGAGCCTGGAGGCAGGCGAGGATTGGAGCCCCAGCAGAAAACAGGCAGACCTGCTGGCCAATCGCCAGTGAGAAAGGGCGGGGCTACGAGGAAGCTGGCGCGACTGGCGGGATGGAAGCGAGAGGATCGGAGGGCGTATCCTGGCGGGCGACAGAGATTGGCTGCGCAGCTGAAGACGGACAGGCCCCGAGACCAGTCGCAAGGGGTGTGGGCGGTGCGCCCACAGGGAGGGCTGGAACGTGCAAGGTGCGGGTCGGCCTGGAGCACTGCGGCTGGAGGTGGCCTCGGACGTCTGGTGCGCACGGTTCCTTGAGGCCTCTGGCGAAGTCTGCTGTCTGGCCACCCAGGGCAGAAGCGGCTGTGAATTTGGACCACAGAGGCTGAAGGACTCGAGGATAATTTTCCATCCCCTTACTCCTTAAGTAATCCACTGCAAACGATATGAGGGTAGAGACTCGCTAGAGGTCACTCTCACGGCCCTCCTCTTCCTCTCGGGGTGGTGTGAAGATGTGGAAATAAGAGGTGGAATCCTACTCAAACGCGCTGTGATTTTCTGAATGTCTGACTTCTCTTGAGTCCCAGCTTTCTCCACCGCGGAATCCAGTGACATCCCTGTTGGGCCTCCTTCCTGCTAAACCTTTTGTGAATTAACTGAACCCTAACCTCAATCCTATGAGGCAAAGGGGCCATTGGCCCTCTCACAGAAACCAGAGCACAGAGAGGTCAAGCACCTTGCCCAGGGTTACACAGCACTTCACTTGCTAAATCAGCACATGAATCTAGAGCAGCCTGCTTTTTGGAAAGGGAGTGTCAAGAGAACAGCCACTGGAGGCCTGAGTGACCTGAGTTTGAATCCTTGTCCAGTCATTGGCCCATCACACAACCTTGGACAAAGTGCTTGTGAGGCCTCAGCCTCCTCACTTAGAAAGTGGAAAAAATGATTCCTATACCTTAACCTTGATCTTTCCTCTCTAAGGCTATTTCCCTGGAAGAATTTACATCCCAGCTATGCTTTAATCTTCTTGGAAAACATTTGACCCTCAGCAGGTCACATTCAGCCTTTGAGCCTCAGCTTCTTTGTGAAGTGCAGATCATGAGGTTGCTTTGCAGACATGCCAGCAGTTTAGGGAGACACCTGCTATCCTGTGGGTGGTTGTGTCATTGGCCCCTCCCCTGAGCCCACCCTGTTCTCTGACTCACCCTTAATTTTCAGGGCGGAGAGGGTTCCAGACGTCCCCATGTATCGGCTCGTTTCCTCTAGGTGCAGGTTCGGGTTGGTGGAGATCAAGTTCAGAAACAGGGAATTCTGGGAGGGAGTAAGGCTGAGACAGGTCTTAATAAGGGCTCACATTTCAGAGCTGAGGAAGCCCCCTGCTAAATGCTTGATCCACAACATTTCAAACGGGGAGGACTTGACTCACCTTGGAGTCATTAGTCCGAGGCCACCGTCCGACTCCTGATATTCCCACCTGGACCTCCTCTCACATAACTCCCACCTGTGGTTTGCTTTCTTGCAATTCCCAGGACCCGGGCCCATTTTGCCCTCCAGAGAAGAGGAGGAAGCTGAGGTCCATTAAACACTGAGCGCCCAGTCCTTGCTGGGCTGGGACTTTCCCCCACCCCATCTCATGACCTCACTTCCAGGTGGAGGTGACAGTGCCCACTTAGCAGAAGAGAAAACTGAGCCTCTCGTGGAGAGTGATTTTTGGTGAAATGACCCAGGGCTGGGTTCGAATCCCTGCCCTTTTTTACTTACTAGCCACAGGACCTTTAGCAAGAGACTCAGACTCCCTGCCTCAGTTTCCCAGCTGTCTCCCGGGGTTGATGGGAGCATTGAAGAAATGGAAGCAAAATGCTTAAAATAGCTTAGTCCACAGTAAGCACTTGCTGGATGTTGGTGACATATTGTTCTTCTCTGGGCCTGTTTCCTCTCTGTAAATAACACTTCACGGCCGGGCGCGGTGGCTCACGCCTGTAATCCTAGCACTCTGGGAGGCCGAGGCGGGTGGATCGCTTGAGGTCAGGAGTTTGAGACCAGCCTGAGCAAGAGCGAGACCCCGTCTCTACTAAAAATAGAAAGACATTATATGGACAACTAAAAATCTATATAGAAAAAATTAGCCGGGCATAGTGGCGCATGCCTGTAGTCCCAGCTACTCAGGAGGCTGAGGCAGTAGGATCGCTTAAGCTGAGGAGTCTGAGGTTGCTGTGAGCTAAGCTGACGCCACGGCACTCACTCTAGCCTGGGCAACAAAGTGAGACTCTGTCTCAAGAACAACAAAAAAAATAACACTTCACGGACATAGACTAACTATGGGCATGGGTTGCCACGCCAAGAGAGAGGTATCTATGCTGGAGGAGCCCCCACTCCCAGTGCCCACCTGCCAGGCCATGGGATAGAGGTAATAAAGCTCTTGGAAAGCCCCGAGTGCCCCTGGGGACAGTGCCAACTGAGGCAAGGGTCGGGCAGTGGCCCAGCACTAGGCTGCCTCTCCCTATGGTGCCAGAGGTGCTGGCTGGGTTCTGGCTTTTGTTCATTTTTTAGCAGGCTGGCGCCAGCCAACCTCCCTACCACCTTCCAACAACAGCAGGCAATACCCCTTGGCAACAGCAAATGACCCCCTCACCATGTGTGCCTCTGAGCCCAGCCAGGATGCCTGGGATCCCAGCTCTTCTGTTTTGGCCTGGCTGGTCCTGGGCAGGACACTGCCTCTCTGCCCTCTGGTTTCCTCTACCTCTCGGGGATTCCAGGAATCATCTGACAAGAAGGCTGTGAGCCAGACCCTGACAGTGTTAGGGCCTAATCACCCAAGGCCAGAAAGCCATTTGCCCAAGGTCAGGTTAACAACTTTGGCAAAAGAGGAGGGGTGTGGAGGCAGGCTGAGCTGGCATCTCACCCCACTGCAGCCACTCGAATGCAGGCAAGTCTATTTCTCATCTGGAAAATGGGAATCATAACCCAGCCTCTCAGACATGTGTGTTCACAATGAAAAGGCAACTGTGTTCCTCAGGAGCCTGAGACCATATCTGGCTGGAGGGGGATGTCCTGAATACAATAGTGACAACCACCAAGCCTAACTGGGGTCAAAGTGGTCTCATTCACCTCCCAAGGCTCAGAGAAGTCGGGCCACTTACCCAAGAGTGCACAGCAGCAGAGAAACAGCCTGAATGTGCTCATGCCACCTTGCAGCAGTTTCCCCCTCGGCCCATATCCTGGTATCATTAACAAGGACGCGAAGTGCTCCTTAGAGGAACGGTTGCTTGTCAGAGGAGCAGGTGTCATGTGCTGGGCATCTCTTGAGCTAGGCTTTGTTGGGGGCTGTGGCCCTGCACAGTGACAGACCCAACCTGGGTTCAGATGAGGAAGCCAAGCTCACAAAGTGGAGGTGACATGCTGAGGTGGTTGAGTAGGAATGGAAACCCAGGCCACCAACCCCAGGGAAATGTGGGGTCTTCAGCCAGGTGTGGGGCCCCACCCAACCTGGGGCTGTCCAAACACGCTGAGCTGCACCCTCTGAGTACACCCATTTCCTCAGGCTAAGGTGGGAAGGACAGATAAAGTCAAGCCACTCCTTCCCGAAGAAGCCTGCGGCTGGGCGGAACTCCGGGGGAGGACGCTGGGGCTGCCTGGCAAAGGCCTTCCCTCCAAACATCCCGTGTACTGCTCAGTTTATTCAGGTGCACATTCAAACACATTTTCTGGAAAGCCAGAGCACAGCAAGGGGACAGAAAGCGCCCGCAGAGAGCCTGCAGACAGTGAGGGCAAGACAAACAGCAGAGGACACAAACAAGGTGACCCCAGATGGAGCCAGAGGTCAGAGTCAGCCATCGGGTGATGTGCTGGGTGTCTCCCTGAGGAGGCCATGTGTGAGCTGAAACCTGGTGCTGGGAGGAGCCAGCCATGGGGAGGGCCAAGGAACGGGTGCTACAGGCGGAGGGCGCATGTGTCCAAAGGCCCTGGGTGAGGAGGCCAGCGTGGCTAGAATGGCAAGTGAGGAGCAGTCAGGAAGATGAGGGTGGGAGGTGGGCAGGGCCCTGGCCATGCTGGGCCCGTGGGGCATGAAGTGTGGTTTGGTTTTACATGGCGAGCAATGAGGAGCCATGGGCAGATTGAGAGCAAGGCTGGGGCAGGAACAACAGCGCTGCCAATAGTATCCACTCTGCCACATGACAGAGGAACACATGCTTGAGGTCATGGGACTGCCCAAGGTCACACACATGTGGCTGACCCAGAAGTCAAGCCAGGGCAGTCTGGGGCAGGCTCCAGATCCTTCTCCCACATCTTGGGGAGTCCCTAGTGACTGGATCACAGGTTCACATTGGCCTTGCTGAGCCAGCAGACCCCTCCCTGCGGGATGTGGGGGAGAGGGGGACGCTACAGGGAGGTGAAACCAGGGCGATGCCCCCCGCCACAGCCCAGCTATTTGTATCAGCCAATTACCATAGAAACAAGAAGCCTTCTGGGAAAGAGATTTCACCAAGGTCAAGGACTGAGCTCAGGCTGTCCTGGGCTTCAAGGAGGCATGTGACAAGCGGTGGGGGCGTGGGGGTCAGAGAGAGGAGAGGCCCTTGATGTTCAGGCACCACCAAGGGTTCTGAGGCTGCCCTCACCCCACCCAGCTGGGCCACACAAGGTGCACAAGCCACCTGGTGACCATGGTGTGACCTCTGAGTGTGACTTCAGCGCAGGAGAGCTGGGGTCTGTAGTGCCACAGCTGCTTGGGAACCCACAGAACACTTGGGGGTGTGGTGGGCATGAGGGGAGCGATGGTGATGTGCATCCTACAGATGGGAAAATAAGGCTCAGACAGGGTGCCAGACAATCAGGTGTCCCTCCTGTGCCCAGCCCGGCTCCATCACCTCTCAGAGAGGGATCCGTCACTGCCCTACTCCCCATCTTAAGAGGATCAGACTGAGGCTCAGAGAGCTTAAGTCACTTGCTCAAGGCCACAGGGCTGATTGGGGATTGGATGCTGAGCTCTCTGGCCCCCCAAAGATGGATGCACCCTCGGAAACAGCGACCCCAAGCGTGGCCTCGGCAGCGTGCTTCTCTGAGGGTGGCAGCAGATCACATATCCTAGCTACACAATCATATAACCCCTTTGCTGTCCTCAGTGACCCAACGGCCTCCCCATATGTCCATCCCTCCCTGTCCTCTAAGGCCACTGGCCACAGCCTGACGTCCAGCCGAGCTACAGAAGAGACCCCTCCAATGTTCATCCAATGATCTTTTATTATCAGGCACCACGGCTGGCCTGGGACCTGGGGACAGATGAGCCGTGGTCTCTGGCCCTTGCCCAGCTAAGCAAGGCATCTGAGACCCATTTTACAGGTAAGAAAAATGAGAAACAGAGGCCTGAACTTGTAGGAGCAGGCACCAGGGATCCCAACTCTGCCAGGATGTCCTGCCCTGCTCCAAGACTGGCCCACAGTAGCTCCCAAATTTCAGATAGGGCAGTGGGCAGTGGGGTGTGCCCTTCACCCCTTGTGGCAGGAAAGGGACTCAGGTCAGGGAGGAAGGGCAGGACAATGATGTCAATGCTGCCGGCTGGCAAGGGAAGGCCTGCACCCAGGGGAGGCCAGGGCCCAGGGGTTGCTTTCTGCCTTACAGATACCCCCTCCCTCAGCTCCCCTCCCCCCAGCATTTACCTAGGGCCTGTCAGAAAAGATCTCTTGCTGTGGCAGGGACAGACCTGGCGGGGGAGAGTAGCAGAATATGGATCTGTCCCCCAATTGCTGAGTCACACGACTCACCCAGAGTCACGGCCCAGACTGGGCCTGGGGTCATGGTGCCAGGTCACCCTTCTGGCCTGTCCACAGCTCTTGTAGCTCGACGCGGCAGCCCAGGTCTCGCAGGGCAGCCTTGGCCACGTCCTCACAGTCGCGGTGGGCTGCTCGGGCCTGTGTGATGAGCGCCTCGGCCCCCAGCTCCAGAATAGGCTGCGAGAAGGCCTGGCTGCGAGCCACCAGGTTGCGGATCAGCATGCAAGCCTGTTTCTGGAGCAAAGAGCAGCTGTGAGCTAGCAGATAGGGCCTTGGGGTCCACTCTGACCTTGGGGTCCTTATCATAAGATGAGGATGACTGTGGCTGGCATTCCGCGGTGCCTATGCTGTGCCAGTCTAGACCCATCTACTTTACCCTCTCTGCAGCCCTGGGAGGCAGAGCCAAAGCCCTCATCTCCCAGGCGAGAAACAGTCACGGGGGGCAGCATCTGGGACTGATCCCATGAGTGTGGAACTCTCAGCCTCCAAGTTGGCAAGTGGCAACCTTAGGTCCCCCAAGGCTGGCACAGAGCTAGGGGAGGGGTTAGCCAGCCTGTGGCAAGAGGGTGGTTGTGCATGGGGTCCATTTGTCAACAGGTTACTAGTTTGGTGGACATCTGTGCCCTGTGCCTCTGCTGGGGGTGGGTGCAGGATGCTGCCTTAAAGCGTCCCACATGGGGCTGGGCGCGTTGGCTCACACCTGTAATCCTAATGCTCTGGGAAGCCAAGGTGGGAGGATCAGGTTTGAGCTCAGGAGTTCGAGACCAGACTGAGCAAGAGTGAGACCCCTTCTCTATTAAAAATACAAAGAAATTATATAGACAGCTAAAAATAATATATATAGAAAAATTAGCCGAGCATGGTGGCACATGCCTGTAGTCCCAGCTACCCGGGAGGCTGAGGCAGTTGGATTACTTGAGCCCAGGAGTTTGAGGTTGCTGTGAGCTAGGCTGATGCCACAGCACCCTAGCTCAGGCAACAGAGTGAGACTCTGTCTCAAAAAAAAGGGCGTCCCACATGGCTCCCACCACCAGCAGAGAGCAGATGAGAAGCAGGTGTGCAGTGAGGAGCTGCTGGCCAGGGTGCTCAGGAGCAGACAAGGCGACAGGCCAGTCAAGGGGATGGTGTTGCAGAGTAGGGAGCAGCGAGAGCAAAGGCTTCTGGGGTCCCAGCCTGGTGTGTCTAAGGACCCTGTGCTGGGAAGGGGGAGGCAGGGCGGAGTCTGGGCTCAGGGAGGCACACACAGCCATTGAGGTGAGGATGGCACGTCCCATGCCCAGAACTCAGACTAGCAGCCCAAGGAGGAGGGACAATTAAGGAGAACATTAGACACAGAAAGAGCAGAGGAACAGAACAGGGGACAGTGCCGGCAGCATTCAGCACATTTTGGAAGATGGGAAGGAAGGAGGCCCCATGAGGCTCAGGCAGGCACAGGGACAGGGAGAGCCTGTGCCCTGCCCCCTGCCCGCATGCCCCACCCTTTTCCCACCTGCCCCCAGTCCGTCCCCTGCGCACCTGCACGCCGGCCTCCAGCGGGTGCGCCTTCATGGCCCGCAGGGCTGCCAGGGCCCCGCCGGCCTCCATGATCACCCGGCTGTTCTCCGGCTTGCGCAGGGCCAGGACACACAGGGCCGCACAGCTCTGCTCACACACCTGCAGGGGTCAGTCACGGGACAGCTGAGTTGCAGTAGACGACCCCCACATCCCGTCAGCCTGCTGTGGCCACCATCCCCTGGTGAGTGCCCTGTGACTTCCCTTCAATGGGTCTCTGTCAGCTCATGTGTAGTAACAGCATGACAGCTGGGTGACAAAAACATTGACCGAACTCTTAGGGGTGCTGAAGGCACCGGTCCTGGTCAGATCTTTGCTAGGTGTTGGCGATAACTGCAGGACACCAGGGTTACGCACACGCAGGGTCGGCATCTGGGAGCCGGTGCAGGCACCTCGCCCACCTCCTGGCCCTGAGAACAGAGCTTCATGCAGAGATGGAAACTGAGCCTGGACTCCAGCCATCCTCCACCCTGTGTGGCCCCTGAGGTGGTTACCTGGGGGCTGGCCAGGTGCTGGGTCATGGTGGCCACGATGGACTCTGGCCCACCAGCACGGACGATGGCATCCTTCACGTCATCGTTGCCTGCGATGGCACGCAAGGTGCCCAGCACTTGCTTCACGAGGTCCTGCATGAAGGCAAAGCATGGTCACCCCAGCCAGCGTTTCTTTCCCGTGCTGTGCTGGGCACAGGCCACTTGTCTCCTGGACTGTGGTAGGGGTCAGAGGAAGGGCCTGGGGCTGCTGTGCTGTTTGACCCACAGGTGAGGTGTGACTGCAGAGTTGCTACCCATTGCGCAGAGAAGGAAGGAGAGGTAGATGCCTGTAGTTCAGGCCGCCTTTGTCTAGGATGTGCCATTTGGGCGACCTGACCCCCATCTGCTGTAGGGACAGAGGGGACATGTGACTCGGGCAAGCATCAGAGCACAGGGGCCCCTGTCTATGGCTGCAGGCTCAGGGTGGGCACGGACTGGCCTGAACTGGGGACACCCAAGGAGATGCTGCTGGAACTGCTGACCACCCCAGTCGGGGGCAGAGCAGAGGGAGGGAAGGAAACTGAGGCCCACACCCCCAACTGTCCAGGACTGCAAGCAAAATCATTCCCCCATTTGCTGAAGCCAGTTCAAATTCAGCTCCCTGCCACCTGCACAGGCCCCTGGCTGGTGTCCATGGCTGGGCTTGGGGGCAGAAGACCATGGTGCCCCCGGGGGCCTTTCCTGCAGTCACACCTGCACAGGTATGTGTTGGCTTGTTGCCTGCCCTGAGCAGGGTACATGGAGAGGAGTTTGATAAGTGGCTGCTAAATGAAGGAGCTAAGTAGAGGACCTCACCCTGTTCTGCAGATGGGGAAACTGAGGCAGGGTAGGGTGGGGCCTCACCCATGCATTATGTGCCAGGGTCAGGGCCCAGAGCTGGCCGACACCCCTAGCCCTGTTCCTCCCACTCCTAGTACAGAAAGACACTACGGCAGGGTGGGTGGGTTTGCTTTCCTCTCAACTTTGGTTCCTGTACACGGGTCAGTGAGAAGACTGTACTTTGGTTCTGGGCTTGGCAGACAGGGCCAGCTTGTTCAGCCTGCGACTTGTCCTGCTGGCCGGGACCCAGGGGGCAGAGTACATAGGGCCAGGGGGGCTTTGCACCCAAAGACGGCTCTCGACCCCCACCTGGTGGTCATTGCAGTTGGCCAGCAGGGTCACCAGGACACTCAGGCCCCCAAGGTCGACAATCTCCTGGCAGAACTCGTTGCGGACAGCCAGGCGGGACAGGGTGCTGCAGAGCTCGCTGAGGACGCTGGGGTTGTCAGGGAAGGCTGCGGGCGGGAGGAAGTGCACAGTCAAGGGTGAGGGGGACCCGGAGAGCAGGGAGAGTGGAGAGACCCAGCCCAGCACCCTTGGGTTTCATGTGGATCCTGCTGCACTGGGGGAGTCCAGCCCTCTGCACCTGCACCAGGAACCAGGGAGCACTGCCTGGGCCTGTGGTGCCCCCTGCTGGTTGCTGGGGAAGACCGGACAATGTGCCCTCCCTCCTCCAACATGCCCCAAATAAATTCCAGACCAACTGATGGTTGCACCTAAAAAAAGAGAACCGTAATAGCACCAAAATAAAACATCCAAGACTATTTTTATGATCTGGGGTAGGAATGGCTTTTCTAAGGGCAACAGGAAACTCTGAAACATATGGACCGGGTTGACGTGGGCAAAACTGAATACAGGAATAACAGACGGAGCTCAGAGGCACTGCACCAGGAAGTAGATGCCTGCGCTGAAACCAACTAAGCAAATATCCATAATTTATACAGAGCCCTGTGATGGTCAGTTCATGTGTCCACTTGGCTGGGCTGCGGCCTTCTGCAATTCCACCCAGTGCTCATCTGGGTGCTGCCAGGGAGGTGTTCTGTCTGTGTGTCCACAGCCAGCTGTCCTTCAGTAAAAGAGATGACCCTGAACAATGTGGGGGACTCACCCACTCAGCTCAAGGCTTAGCAGGAAACAGAGGTTTCCCTGAGAAAGAAACTCCACCTGGGACTGCCCAGGAGTTTCCAGCCTGCTCTGTAGATTGTAGTCTTGCCTGCCCACAACCGCATGAGCCCATTCCTTACAAAAAAATCCCTTCGAGGCCGGGTACAGTGGCTCACACCTATAATCCCAGTACTTTGGGAGCCCACAGAGGGAGGATCACTTGAGGCCAGGAGTTAGAGACCAGCCTGGGCAACATAGCGAGACTCCGTCTCTCAAAAAAATAAAAAAATTAGTTGGGTACGGTGGCACAGGCCTGTAGTCCTAGCTACTTCGGAGGCTGAGGTGGGAGGATCATTCAAGCGCAGGAGTTTGGGGTCATAGTGAGCTATGGTCACGCCACTGCGTCCAGCCTGGGTGACAGAGTGAGACCCTGTCTCTTAAAAAAAAAAACAAAACAACAAAACAAAACAAAAAAGTCCCTTCATATATACATATCCTGTCTCTCTAGTGAAACCCTAGCTCTTGGAGCGCCTATAAATAAATAGGAAAGATGCAAACTGCCTCCCAGAAAAGCAGCCTGACTTTGAAGATAGCTGGGCCCCACTTCCAGCTTCTCTGGAGGTATGGAAGGGAGACTGAGGCAGGCCCACCTCCCTGGCAGACAGAGCTGGCATCCCACACACAGGCCTGGCCATGGAGCAAGAGCTACAGGCAGGAAGGGGAACTCATTCTTTTAGCACCTTTTGTGTGCTGAAACTCAGGCAGACCTTTTCTGGTGGGTGCAATGGACAGGGTGGGGGTAGGGACAGAGGCTTTAGGGTCCAAGGGTCAGGGTGTGATCTCCCTTGGATGGCTAACGGTGGTCACCCTGGAGCCAGGCGCATGTACATGCACAAGCATTTGTAGCTGAATGTGATCAAAAGTGTAAACCTCCATGGAAGATTGCTTTGGTGAGTACAAGCCAAACTCCCCCGTTCCTCTTATTTCCCTTTGAGGAGTTCTCCCTGCCACACTCTCACTCTGTGTGGTTGGACACAATGAGAACCTTCCCCAAACAGCTCCAGAGATAGGAATGGGACCTGTTCCTGGCCAATGAGTGCTGGCCTGGAACTCTCCTGGAGCCAGTGGGGAGCATCAGGATGCTTTTCCAATAGAGCTGCTACGTAGGTGGGACTGCAAGTGGAGCCTGGAGCCAGCCATACCTGAAGCAGTCCTAGGCCCCAACTCTCACTCTTGCCACAGCTTGTCTGCCCACTTTACTTTCACGAGCTCATGTTGGCCCCCAGCTCCTACCTTTAGTGGCCTCAATGAGCACCTTCAAGCCTCTGTTCTCCTGCACAATCATCTTGGCATGGTCGTGGGCATGGCCAAAGGGCACACGGATGTCATCGTCAAAGGTCATGATGCGCAAAGCCCAGCAAGCCTCCCTGACCACATCGGCGTGGCGGCCGTGCTGGGTGATGGCGCCAGTCAGTAAGGGCAGCACACCGGCCTTCACCAGGCCCTGCCGATTCTGTTCATGTTTCAGGCAGGCGTGACGCACGCAGCGGATCCCAGAGCAGGTCAGATTGGCTGCACTGGTGTTCTGGGCCAGTGTGGCTACCAGCAACTGTAGGCCCTGGGTATCCAGGAGGTCTGGCTGGCCATCGGTTAGTGCTGACAGGGCATTGAGGGCCTGGAGCAGGAGGCCCTGGTCACCCGCTGCAGCAAGCTTCCAAGCGGAGAGGATGATGGGGTAGGCGCCCTTCTGGGCCGCCAGGAAGCGGCAGGCCTTGTCGTGCTTGCATTGGTCACAGAAGCGGATGAGGTGTGCCAATACCTCCTGGGGGCGAGAGCAATCCACGGACTCCTGAAGGTCATCCAAGGCCTGGGAGACACAAGAGAAACCTCAGTGTCAGCTCAGCCCAGGGCTTTGATGACAGCATCTGCACCCCTTTGGGCTTCCCTCCCCTGGGACCTAGGCCTGTGGTGGAAGTGATGTGGGGCCCGTTCCATCCCTGGCAGCTTCCACAGCTGTGCTTCTAGAAGCCTTGAACTTTAGAGGCCACAGAGAGAGAGAGAGAGAGAGACCCAGCCGTCTCAGTGTCCTTGCCAAGGAGCTGCATACACAAGTGCAGACATATGAAACATTCCAGCCCTATCTGCTATCAAGAGGCCCCAAGTGAAACCAACAGAAGAACCATTCAGCTGAGCCCAGTCAACTAGGCAGAATCATAGGAAACAAAACAGCCATTGTTTTAAGCGGTTTGTTATGCAGCCGAAACTAACAGGCAAAACCAGGGAAAGAAAAGCCACCTTCACCAGACCTGCTCATCCTGGATGTCTCCTTTTTGTCTCCCTAATTCATTCCACAAATATTTTCTGAGCATCCTCCAAATAAAACTATACTATACACACAGCTGATTTACCTAAATTCAACTCTAAGCTCTAGAGGAAAAAATAATGAGAGAAAACAATTTGAACAGGGCAGACCAGTTTAGCTGCCATTCACCTACATGACCTTAGGATGTGCCTTGGCGTGAGCCAAAGATGAATCCGCATGCCCGGAGCTTATGAAATCACTTGCACCCAGCTCCCGTAAGGGTGGTTCCGCACAAACCATCAGCCCAAAGAGCTTTGATTTGGCCTAGACTGCCATGAAAAACAAAGGTGCCTGTTGGCCAACCCTCGCTGAGCTCAGATTTGTGGACTTAACCAAGCATATGTTATGATGCAACAGAATATCAAAAAACAAGTTAATGCCACGGCACTCACTCTAGCCTGGGCAACAAAGTGAGACTCTGTCTCAAAAAAAAAAAACAAAAAAAAAACAAGTTAACACCAGAGCACGGTGACTTGAATAAACATTTCTCCAAAGAAGACATACAAATGGCCACTAAACAAAAAATGTTCAAGGTCATTAGTCATTAGGAAAATGCATATCAAAACTATAGCAAGATACTATCTCACAACCATTAAGGTGGCCACTGTCAAAAAATCAGGAAATAACAAGTCTGTTGGCAAAGGATACAGAAAAATTGGAACCCTTGTGCACTATTGGTAGGAATGTAAAATGCTGGAGCTGCTGTCGAAAATAGTTTGGAGGTTCCTCAATTAAATATCGAATTGCTGGGTGCAGTAGTGTGTGCCTGTCGTTCTAGCTACTTGGGAGGCTAAGGCGGGAGGATAGCCTGAGTCTAGGAGTTTGAGACCAGCCTGGGTAATACAGTGAGACCCCCATCTCTAAAAAACATTAAACGTAGAATTACCATGTGATTCAGCAGTTCCACTTCTGGGTATATACCCAAAAGAATTGAAAGCAGAGTCTCAAAGAGATATTTGTGCACCCACATTCATAGCAGCATTATTCATAATAGCCAAAAGGTAGAAGTAACCCAAGTATCCATCAACAAAATGAATGGATAAACAAAATGTGGTCCATCCACACAATGGAATATTATTCGGCCTTAAAAAGGAAGTAAATTCAGACATATGGTACAACACGGATGAACCTCGAGGACATTATACTAAGTGAAATAAACCAGTCAGAAAAGGACAAATACTGTAAGATTCCACCCTGGAGTAGTCAAATTTATGGAGACAGAAAATAGAATGGTGGGTGCCAGGGGCTGAGGGGAAGAAGAATTGTAAGTTAGATTCAGTTCTGCAAGATGAAAAGAGTTCTGGAGACGGATGGTGGTGATGGCTGCGCAACAGTGTGAATGCTCTTAATGCCACTAAAGTCCACATTTAAAAATGCAGGCTGGGCTCACACCTGTAATCCTAGCACTCTGGGAGGCCGAGGTGGGAAGATCGTTTGAGCTCAGGAGTTCAAGACCAGCCTGAGCAAGAGCGAGACCGCGTCTCTACTAAAAATAGAAAGAAATTAGCCCAGGAGTTTGAGGTTGCTGTGAGCTAGGCTGACGCCACGGCACTCTAGCCTGGGCAACAGAGTGAGGCTCTATCTCAAAAAATAAAAAATAAATAAAAAGTAGAATTAGTAAGAAAAAAGAGCAAAGGTTGTAAACAAACAAGGACTTTCTTGTACTACTGGTAGAATATGGCATAGTCCTTCAACACGTGGCTTCCTTGGGACCTAGATCTCTGACTGTGACCTTTGGTGAGTCACTGATCCTTGGGAAGTCTCAGATTCCTCATCAGCAAAACGAGTTAATCACAGATTGACAGAACACATTTTAAGAATTTAGCACAATGCTGAGCACTTAAGTACTTATGCGATGAGCATGAGAGACTATGTTATTGAGATCCTTCACATATAAAGTTCATCTACAAATCAATAGGGAAAAGATGAATAACCCAATACAAAAGGACGAGAAGACAAATTCATTTTAAAATACATTCATCCTTACACGCAAAGAAAAGCAAAAACAACAACAGCAACAAAAAAACCCTCAAAAAACCCTAACCCTAAGGAGGCAATTTTCCTTTTTTTTTTTTTTTTGAGACAGAATCTCACTCTGTTGCCCAGGCTAGAGTGAGTGCCGTGGCGTCAGCCTAGCTCACAGCAACCTCAAACTCCTGAGCTCAAGCGATCCTCCTGTCTCAGCCTCCCGAGTAGCTGGGACTACAGGCATGCGCCACCATGCCCGGCTAATTTTTTCTATATATATATTTTTAGCTGTCCATATAATTTCTTTCTATTTTTAGTAGAGGTGGGGTCTCGCTCTTGCTCAGGCTGGTCTCGAACTCCTGAGCTCAAACGATCCGCCCACCTCGGCCTCCCAGAGTGCTAGGATTACAGGCGTGAGCCACCGCGCCCGGCCTGGCAATTTTCCTAAGACCTCTTCAAGGCAGGGAGTAGTAAGCTCCTCACCATAGGCAGAGTTGGGTTCATGCTCAGGGCTGCCTCCTCCAACTTCCTCTTCTATGCTATACTCCCTAGTTCCCAGGGGAGTCATTTTTTTCTCTTAGGATCTCAATTTCCCCATATGTAAAATGAGAATCATAATCCCAACCTTGTAGGCGATGTTTGGAGAATGACTGAGATGGCGGGAACAAAGTGCCTACGCAGAACTGGGCCCACAGTCAGTTCTCAACAAGTGCTAGAGCCTCCCACCACATGACCAAGTTTGGTGGATGACCGTAAGGAAAGCACTGAACTTCTGCGAGCTGTACCTCCCTTGTTTGGGTCACTGGAGAGGTGACCAGCTCCCGGCCTCCATTTCTGCACCACTAAGTCAGGTGAGTTTAATGTTAACTAACCCGCTACCAAGTGCCAGTGAACAGCTAGCCCTCAATACGTGACGCTTTACTGCAATCCACTCTCTCTTCCTGGGATTCCTCTCTCTCTGGGAGGCCCGAGAGGCTTCTCTATGGTGCCCTTGACCCCAGACTCCCAGTGCCGGGGACAACCAAGAGCATGCCGCCCACTCCCATCTCAGAATGTATGCGGCACATGGAGCTCGGCGCTCCCCCCAACCACGCCCCGCAAGGTGTGCTGCCCTCACGCATGGACTCAGGAAGACCTGGCTGCAAACTTAAGCTTGCCTGTGCATGCCGGGCTGTCCTCTGACCTTCGGAGCCTGGGTTCTGTCATCTGGGAAACAGGGAAGAGGTGCCCCCACACAGACTGTTAAGTGGTGACACAGGACTTGCTGCACGGGCTACCCGCTCCTACCTGCAGGATGTCGTGCGTGGGCTGCTGGAGTCCGTCAGCGGAGACTTTAGGTGCCATCTTTACAATGTTCCTCAGATCAACCCCTGTCAGGGGTCAGGGGGCAGGGGGGTGGTCAGAAAACAAGTGACAATTGTCAACCTTGTGGGCTTGCTGGAGTCACGACTCATGTCCCTTCTGCTGGGAACACTTTACTCTGGAAGCCCATTTTTTTTTTTTTTTTGAGATGGAGTCTTGCTCTATTGTCGGGGCTAGAGTGCAATGGTGTCATCACAGCTCACTGAAACCTCAAACTCCTGGGCTCAAGCGATCCTCCTGCCTCAGCCTCCCAAATAGTTAGGATTACAGACATGTGCTACTGCTCTTGTTCAGGCTGGTCTCGAACTCTTGGCCTTAAGCAAGCCTTCTGCCTTGGCCTCCCAGAGTGTTAGGATTACAGGCGTGAGTCACTGGGCCAGCCAACAGGAACAGAGTGGTAATGAGGCCATTGCCAACCAAGGCTGCATCATCACATGCCATGTCTGTGTGGTGAGGCGGCACATTCAGCCTGGTGGGCTGAGAGCGGGGAGGGGATCCCATAGCCTTCTCCCTTGGAACTATATCCCTCCTGGTCCTGGCTGCATTCTTGCCCCTGCTGGGACCCCCCACGGGAAGCCCCCACTATGCTGGACGCTTCCGGTCACCCCACCAGCCCCTGTCCAGGGCCTACATCCCATTCTGTGCCTGGCAGGCTGACCTCTGACTTCTGACCCCTGACACCCTTGCTCTCTGGCTATCGGGCTTTTGCAGTGGGGAGCTGGACTTGAGATCGGAGACAGAAGGAGGGGAATGTGGGTGTCTGTTCCCTGCTCCCTGCCTCTACTTGAGGGGCTGTCACCTGTCAGGTAACCCTTGCTCAGAGCTCCTGCTCTCTGCCATGGCCCTTGGGGTCCCTATTGTGGCCAGCGGGGGTCTCCTAACCCTGCACACACCATTGCAAACAGCCTCCTCGTGACCACTCTCCTCCATGGCCCGGTGTGGGGATGCCACCTATTTCCACCGGCTGGTGACTGACACTCCCTTTTGCCTCCGTAAGCCCAAGGTGGGGTGCAGCTGGGGCAGGGAGGCAGGTGGTCCTGCTTCCCAAGCCAGGGTCAGGGAAAGCTTCTCCAAGGAAGTCACAGATAAAATGAGACCCACAGGAAGGCTCCAGCCCCATAAATACCTGGGTGAGGTGACAGCAAAGAGGGGGTGGGAATGAGGTGGGAGCAGGGTGGCAGGTCTGCCTGGGGCAGTGTGGGCAGGGGGTGGGGACCAGCAAGTGCCCGGCTGCCATGCCAGGCACGGCAGGGCTGTGGCAGGCCCCACCAGGGAGGGAGGGCCCCCTCTCTCCTGCATCTAAGAGCCAGGCATGGCAGGTGACAGTCACACCACCCTACCTTGTGATTCAAACTGCTCCACGGCTTCTTTCACTGCCTCGTCGGGCCCCATCGCAAACTCCTCAATGTTCTCAAGCACAGCTGTGTCAAAGGTCTCCTGGGTGATACACCTGGAGGCCATCGTCCCCTGCGGAGATGAAAACACCACTTAGGATGCATCTACCAGGAACTGAAAATTTGTGACCACTCTGGAAAATTCTCACCACCTAGATCACAGGAAAGTGTGACATCCCAATATCCTTAGAGCTTCCAAAAGTACAGAAGGGACCAGGCACGGTGGCTCACGCCTGTAATCCTAGCACTTTGGGAGGCCGAGGTAGGAGGACCACTTGAGGCCAAGAGTTCAAGACCAGCCTGGGAAACATAGGGAGATCTTGTCTGCACAAAACATAAAAAAATTAGCGGGGCGCGGTGGTGTGCACTTATAGTCCTACCTACTCAGGAGGCTGAGGCGGGAGGATCACTTGAACCCAAAAGTTCGAGTCTAGCCCATAGCAAGACCCCATCTCTAAAAAAAATATGTGTGTGTGTGTGTGTATGTGTGTATACACACACATAAAAAAAAAAAAAAACTTCATAAAAAAGAAGCAAATAAAACCCAGTATGCAGTAAAGGCAAACTCTGGAAACCAGGCAAAGGGTTGCAGTAATTAGATGGCCCATTAACTTTGGGTAGAGCCTTCCCTTCTGGAGGGTTGGGGACAGGTCATGTTAAACAAGACAAAGCCCTCAGTAAAAACAGCAATTCCCTTTCCACGGTGTATAGGATCTCAACGGGAAGGTCCTACAGGGTGCAAGCGGGTCACTAACACCTAAAGTTTGCCAACCTTCCTTTGTAACAAAGGGAGAAACAGGCCTCAGGCCCAGAGCCTAACAAAGGTTAACAACTTTTTTCATTTTAATTGTTTTATTATATCTACAATGTTTATTACAGTAATACCAAACTTCCATTCTGGAATTGATATCAAGTTTCCATTTAAAATATGTCACTTTTTTTTTGTTTTGCTTTGAGATGGGCCCTAACTATGTTGCCCAGGCTAGACTAGAACTCCTGGCCTCAAGTGATCCTCCCACCTCTGCCTCCTGAGTAGCTGGGACTGCAGGTGTAAGCCACTGCACCCGGCTGAAAATACATCACTTTGTAGATGCACAGTAAAGTTGCAAGAACACCGGTATGCCCCGTCACCTAGCATCATCAACTGTTAACACTTGGCCGCATTTATCTGTGGGGGTGTGTGTGTGCATGTGTGCCCTCTGAGTGTGTTCCAGGCACTGGACCCCTTCTTTCCTAAAGACGTCAGCATGAATCTCCCATGAAAAGGACAGTCTTTTACACAACCATAACATAAATGGAATTTAACACTGAGACAATAAACAGTCCCAACATACGGTCCATGATCAACTTTCTCATTTGTCTTAATATTGTCCTTTATCCATTCTAGAATCACCTATCACATGAAAAGTATGGAGGAGGGTAGAAAAAGGCACAGGGAGCACTAGGACAGTGGTACAGGGATCTGGCAAAATCCCAGTGTGTACCTGGGAAATTGAGGTGGGAGCATCGCTTGAGCCCAGAAGTTTGAGGCTGCAGTGCTCAAGGACTGTACCTGTGAACAACCACTGCACTCCAGCCTGCGCAATGTGGTGACGCCCCATCTCCAACAAAATTTAAAAATTAAAAATAACAAAAACAGGCCGGGCGCGGTGGCTCACGCCTGTAATCCTAGCACTCTGGGAGGCCGAGGCGGGTGGATTGCTCAAGGTCAGGGGTTCGAGACCAGCCTGACCAACAGCGAGACCCCGTCTCTACTAAAAATAGAAAGAAATTATCTGGACAACTAAAATATATATAGAAAAAATTAGCCGGGCATGGTGGCACATGCCTGTAGTCCCAGCTACTTGGGAGGCTGAGGCAGTAGGATCGCTTAAGCCCAGGAGTTTGAGGTTGCTGTGAGCTAGGCTGATGCCACGGCACTCACTGTAGCCCAGGCAACAAAGCGAGACTCTGTCTCAAAAAAAAAAAAAAAAAAAAAAAATAACAAAAACATAAAACCCCCAGGGTAAGTTTGGGCCACGTGGAAAACAGGGCACTCTAGCCCACGCTTCTCTTGGCGGGAGGCAGCACAGGCCGTGGAGAGCATTCCACCGGTGTCCCCGCAGACACTCGGCACACACTGCACCGCACACCGCCCTGGGCGGGCAGGACCGGCGCCCCGGCCAGCCTGCGGATCTCCAGTCCCAGGCCCTCCACTCTTCCTCAATTCCCTCATGCGGGAAACGGCTAAAAACACAGAACCCATCTCACACACTAGTGAAAATTCAACTAACTCCCATAAAGCCTTTAGAACAGGATTTGCACAGAGCAGGAGTTCAGTAAACATTAGCTCTTTGTTCCTTTCCTTTACTGCTTAAGAGGTAATTCAGTAATACCAGCGTGACCGCCCAGCCAGGTTCACCGCCCAGGCCTGCTGCTCAAGAGGAAGCCAATACACTGAGACAGCAGGCGTTACGGCAGAGAGAGAGGTTAATATTGCAGCCGCCACTCGAGGGGACAAAAGGAAGTTATCAAATCCATCTCCCCGAGAATTTGGGAGGAAGAGT
This sequence comes from Eulemur rufifrons, assembly GCF_041146395.1. NCBI lineage: Eukaryota > Metazoa > Chordata > Mammalia > Primates > Lemuridae > Eulemur > Eulemur rufifrons. The sequence continues at coordinate 6,553,203 of NC_090984.1, read as the reverse complement.
TTTTAAAGATAGTTTGGTAGGCAAAGGACTAGGCAACTGGGTCTGCTAACTGGTTCGGGGTGGAACCATAGGTGTGTAGAAATTCTCTTTGCTGAGTTGGTTCTTACGGAAGGGTCACAAGACCAGTTGAGTCAGTTCCTCGGTGTGGGACCACTGATCTGGGTGGGTCAGCTGTTCCACCGGAATGCAGGCCCTGGAGCATATCTCAAAAACTGGCCTTAGGTGTCACAAGGTGATGGTATCTATGGAGAGAGTTAAGAATCTTTATGACCGTCAGCTATGTGACTCCTGAGGAGCAATTATAGGCCAGCAAACTAGGGGACCGTGGCTGGTTATTATTTTTAGCTATGCCTGTGCCTTTGTAGAGTTTAGGCCCCTACCACGGTTCTCACCTTGCACCTCGTTATTAATTTATAAAGGGCGGTTTCAGTAGGACTGTGCCGCTGTGACAGGGCGGCCACTCCCCATTCACACACTTGAGTGGAAGCCTGGCCCGGGTGGTGGGAGTAGAGTTCGTCCTGTAGCACCCAGCCCAGAAGAAGCTCCTGCCCTTCAGACCTGGCCAGGGCACCCCTCCCAGTACCACCCTGAGCACCCCACTGAGAAATTTTTTAAATTTTTATATCTGTAGAGATAGTTTTGCTATGTTGCCCAGGCTGCTCTTGAACTCCTGACCTCAAGCAATCCTCCTGCCTTAGCCTCCCAAAGTGCTGGGATTACAAGCATGAGCAACGGGGCCCAGCCGAAATTCTGTTACTCTTTTCCCTGACCTTTGACCTTGAAATCCTTAGCAACCCTTAAAGGGCTCCCTGTTCTTCAGGGGCAGAGAGGAGAGGACCTATCTGCAAAAGATTGAGGTGTGGGGTTTGGTGCCCTAACCCCCTTGCATAAACTGGCCAAATTACCTCTTAATTAATTATGTCCTGGTGAAACGGCCCTTTATAAAATTAATACAGGGACACAAGGTAAGAACTCTGGTAGGGAAAATATATCTATAACCAGCCACTGTTCCCTAGCTTACTTTCGTATAATTGCTTACACCTTAGGAGTCACAAAGATTCTTAGCTTTCTTCATTGCTCCCACAGATAACATGACCCTTGTGAAACCTAAGGCTAGATTTTGAGATAGCTGCCAGGCCCTGAATGCCAGTGGAACTGCTGACCCACCCAGACCAGTGGCCCCACACCAAGGAACTGACTCAACTGGTCTTGCACCCGCCACCCAAGAACCGACTCAATTTCTATATACCTATGGTTCCACCCCAAACCCAGCCAAATTCTCATGGAGACAGATTTGAGAAATTCCTCCTGTCTCCTCGCTTGGCACTCTGCTACGTAAAACTCTTTCTCTGCTGCAACCCCAGCTGTCTCAGCGTACTGGCTCTTCTCTGTGCAGCGGGCAATACAACCCGGTTGGGCTGTAAAACACTGGGGCCTCATCTGGGATAGCCCTTGTGGGCACTTTCCCATGGTTTAGCAGCCTCTCACCAGTGGCACAGATTTAGAGATGCGCCTTAGTGGCCGCTCAGTTCTCTTGGACTGAAGGCCATCTCTGGCACCGTCCCTACCAGTGGGACATTGTTGACCCACAGTGCTTGGAACTGTTTGCAGTGGAGAAATAGTTTCTGGAACGAGAAGATGTCTCTGGTGGGTGTTGGAAATACATCCTGCACCCCCTTCATTCTCCTGAATACTGGCTTCGCTGGAGGCACTTTGGCTCCTTTGCAGGTCTTGGCTGGCTGTCCCTATATTATTGGAAGAGTCTCATTTCATAGGAGTTCTGTCTAGAAGAACAGTCTTGAACTTTTGACGGGTGTGTGTGTGCGTGTGTGATACCCACTTTACTTTGATCGTGGCTCCCTTCTGTGTCCTTGCACCTCCCCTGCACTTCATCTTGGGTATCTTCCCACTCACCCCTCCAGAGCTGAGGGGAAGGGCTTGGGAAACTGTGGCAGTGTTCGTTCTATACCACCGGGAGACCAGTGGAACCCCCATAGGCCCCGTTTCCACTATAGCGGAGGCTGTCTGGGCTTGCTCAGCTCAAACGTAAAGGGTTGAGTGAAGTGCACCTTTGCTCCCAGGTCACCTCAGCCTTTTCACAACTGCTGGACAGCGAAGGGGTCTATGCAGGGATCACAGGACTCTGTATCACAGTGGGAGCATGGGTTCTAAAATGCCACTGAGCTTTGCTTTGGCAAGCATTATCTCGTGGCATTACTCAGCAGGAGCGGGGCGCCTTGATCCATCTTGCGGGGCTGCACTTCTGCCTATGGTACTGTTTTCTCTCTGCCACTTTGGGCTTCCTATGAGGCCAAGAAAATTGAAAGTCTGATTTGGGTCCAATCCAGCAGATTGGGTGCCCCTACAAACTACTGGAGACTCCCTTTTGAGAGCTGGAGACGAATTTGTACCAGAACAACAGTATGGGGAACCAGGCACCCGCCATGCCAGAAGGTAGCCCGCTAGGACGCCTTCTCAAAAGCTGGAAGTGCTTCAGCTTTTCCCCATTGCCCCGCAAACAGTTTTTCTTTGCAACACTGGCCACACTCCTTGCTGGGATCAGGAGAACAGTTAGATTTATACTGCAGAAGGGAAGAAAAATGGGATGAGATCCGCTATGTGCAGTGTTTTATGTTACTCTGGCAAAATAAGTCAATGCAGAAAAGGTGTAAAGTTATGATTCAGTAGGTAATGATGGAAAAAAGCCTGTGCTGCTTGAATCCCGAGAAAAAGATGATCAATTCATACGGTTATTTTATTGTCACCCTAATTATCATTATTATGGGGATTATCTGTATGTGGGTTAGTCTATGCCACGCCGTAATGGTTCCCTGCTTACCTTTGCTTAGACATCCTGAACACTTAGGCTTATCAAGGATGCCACCTTTTGGGGCTGCGACCTTAGCCACCTTTTTATCCCTCCTTCTTTTGTCACATGGCCTAGAATGGCACGACAACACAGTAATTAAACTATCCCAAAATATCGCACAGGGGGAAATCTGATTGTTGGATTTGTTGGCATCTTCCCAAATCCAACCAAGACAAACATCTGCCATCAGTGACCCCTATGATTGACTCTGTAGACGTCCCTGACCTGACCATCCACTTAGATCTTCCTCTGTCCTTAACTACTTTTCAAGTTCAGTTGGTCACCCATCAGGATATCCCTACCTCTATGTTTTGACTTGTCCCAACTCCTCAAGATCGACAGAGAACAGTGGTCCACGGGACCGCCTCGATCCTCAGCTTATTAGACTAACAAATGTAACCGAGATTGGACAGGGAATTGTCAGCTTTATGCCAACAGGGAATACCCCTGAAATAACATGTAGATAGATTTTAGAAAGCTTATGAATATCATGACCCTTGGTTTGATTCTGTGCTGGCTAAACTCTCTATAAATAAACCCATAAATGAATACTCCCTCGGAGACATTACATGCGCGGGCCTGGGATACATTTTTGTCTGTGGCATGGGGTCTGACCCTCCGTCACTGGGGTGGGCCCACTGTTATGCAGACAGCCTGCACAGAGGCTCTTGCCTGCTAGGTCACTTCACAAGCCCTTTTACTACCCTCCCTAACAATCAGAGTCTCTTCCCCCTGCCCCACAGACTTAAGAGAGGGCTGTCAGAGGATACCAGGACCCCTGGTGGCAAAGCCTACTGGGAATACTGGTCCCTATTTACAGAGTACATGCCAACAGAGACCTGATTAGAAGTCTGTCTGTCTGCGACTCTATGACTGATCACAGAAGAAACTACAAAAAGCCTTAGGGCTCAACAAAGCTCCCTCAACTTGCTAGCTCAGGCAGTCCTAGATAATCGGGCAGCACTAGACTTCCTGTTGGCTAAACAAGGGAGAGTCTGTACAGTGTTAAACACTACCTGTTGTAACTATACAAATACCTCAGAAGTTGAAACCGGAATAGAAAAACTTCCCAACAAGCTGTGTGGCTATAACAGGTCTCTACTAGTGACACCACACCTGACCGGTTTTTGGGATTATTCACTTGGATTCCTCAGAACTTCAGATCAGTTCTGCAGGGACCCCAGAAGCCAGGACTCTCACTTCTTATCCTAAGGCTCATTATCTATCTTATCGTCCCCGTTCACTTAAGTACTGCACTAACACTGTAAATGAAAGTACTAATGTTCTTGTCATGCAAATTTTAGATCTGAAACCCAGCACCCATGAATACTTGCAGACAACTACAAAATGGCTTCATTCCTCTCACCCTGGCCTCAACCCCAACTATGCCCCTTGTTCTCTTAGCAGAAAGAAGCCAGACTGGTCTCTGCTCTTTTCCACACAATTAGCCCACACCTCAGGGATGAGGTGGAATCAAGCCCAGGGGTGACTGAAACTGCCCATTAATAATGGGGTGCAAGGTGAGATTTGTGGTAGGGGCCTAAATTCTACAAAGGCACAGGCATAGTTAAAAATAATAACAACCAACCACTGTCCCCTAGTTTGCTGGCCTATAATTGCTCCTCAGGAGTCACATAGCTGACGGTCATAAGGATTCTTAACTCTCTCCATAGATCATCATCGCCTTTGTGAAACCTAAGGCTAGCTTTTGAGATACCCTCCAGGCCTTGCATTACAGCTGACCCACCCAGACCAGTGGCCTATAACAATGAACTGACTCAACTGGTATTGCAACCCCCTGCCCCCTGCTCAAGAAACAACTCAGCAAAGAGAATTTCTACACACCTATGGTTCCACCCCGAACCCAGCCAATCAGCAGACCTAATGGCCTAGCCCTTTGCCCAGCAAACTATCTTCAAAAACCCTTCCTCCCAAATTCTCAGGGAGACAGATTTGAGAAATTCTTCCCATCTCCTCACTTGGTGCTCTGTGATATTAACCTTGTTCTCTGCTGCAACTCTGGCTGTCTCAGTGTAGCGGCTCTTCTCTGTGCAGCACGCAACACAACGCTGTTGGACTATAACACTACAGCGGAATGTCATCACACCTACTTTACTGATGAAGAATCTGAAGCCCAGGACCTCATCACTCTGTACAGCCTCAGTAACATCATCCCTGTCCTGGGTCCTCTGAGGAGCTTCCACCAGCCCTTCCAGGCTGCTACCTTCCCTGATCACTCAGACAGAGCCATCCCATGCTCTCTGGCCCCAGCTCCGCCCCACAAACCTCTCTTTGCCCAGTGTTGAGCTCACTGAGTTGGGGAGGTCCGGCTCTGTAATCACCCCTGAAGAGAATCCTCCTATGTTCGGCACAGGGCTGGGTGGGAAGAGGAAAGTACAGATCTGGAACATATGAGAAAGATGGTACCTGGGGATGGTCACGTGGGACCCACCTGGGGAACAGCCCAGGCCAGGAGAGGGGGGGAAACCGCATTATCAGTCCCCAGAATGCATCCAGGGTGTGCTGGGGGTAAGATGAAAGATTAGCAAGACCCCCAGCTGGCAGCCAGTTTCCCTCCCTAAGCCACAGTTCTGCTCATTAACAAAACAGTGACATGACATGCGGGGACCCTGAATTAATGACCTCATCTCCCTTTACCAGCCACACCCACTCTGGTTCATGCACCAGCCTCCTCCCTGTCGCACCCTGCACCTCCATTTCCCACACAGCAGCCTTGAAAACCCGCAGACACCACCTCACTCGCCTGCTCAAAACCGTGCAGTGGCTTCCTAACCCACTCAGAACAAAACCCAGTCTCCTTTCCAGCACTTTCCCTATGTAGACTTTCCCACCTGTGCTTCCCTGCCTCATCCCCATCCTCCCCAGCTACCCAAGGAACACCCTTCGACACCACTCAGGCTAACGCAGCCCCTGCGCTCCAATCCCATCACTCTCTTACGTCGTTTACTTATTTGTATCGTCTAGCCTCCTTGCCTCCACTGCCTAGGACGGGCCCAACATGCAGCAGGCGCTCAGCACACAGGTATTGAACGAATGAATAAAATGAAAGCGGAGGCCCAGGAAGCGGGTGATTTTTGTTCCCGGGCGGCTTCTGTAAGATTCTTTCATTCCCCAAAACCAAGTCCCCTTGGGTCGCGCCACAGCCACCACCCCGACCCCGCGGTGTCCACTCCCCTCTCCGCGTGCGACGGGGCTCGGTGGCCGCCGCTGCTCACCGAGTCTCCGCGGCCACGTGAGGAAAGGGTGGGGTTCGCGGCTGTCACCCCCGGCGCGGCCGCTCACCCCTACCGGCCGCCGTACGCGCGCAAGCGCCGTGGCGTCTCCTCGTCTCGGCTTCCCTCAGCGGCCCCGGACGGCTCCGTGGGCAACCAAGGGTGACCGCGAACACAAGTAAAGCCAAGAGAGCCACCTGGTGCGCGTCGGAGGCATTTTTTGCCGCCCTTTCCGGACCTCTCACTGTTGTCGCCACCCCCAGCAGGGAAATTTTTCGCCTTGGGAGCGTCTGCCCAGAAGAAGCCGGCAGCACGCCTGCGCAAGAGAGCTCGGCAGCGGCGGCTTGCGCCTGCGCACCAGGGCTCGGCGGCGGCTTGCGCCTGCGCGACGCGGCGCTGCGGAGACCGTTGGCTCATTTCCATGTCCCCGCCTCGCGCGGCGGCGGCGGCGGCGGCGGCGGCGGCGACAGCGACAGCGACAGCGGGTGAGGAGCCTGAGGTGGCGGCGGGGGCGGCTCCGCGCGCGGTGGGCTCGGGGTGAGGCTCGGGAGCTGGCGTCGTCGGCGGGTGAGCCCTGGGGTGGGGGCTCGGGCTCAGCCCTGGGTGCCCCGGGCTTGGTGATGGCGTCGCGGACTCGGCCCTCAGGCTGCGGCGACGGACGCGTCCCGGCTGGGCTGGCCTGAGGGGCGGGCTGCGGCCTCCAGGGCCCGGCACCCCCATTTCTTCGTCCTCGGAGGCCGAGAGAAGGCGAGCCACATCCGCAAAGGGCTCATTGGTTCACCTGTTCATTCATTCGGCCTCAGCCCCGAGCGGCCTCCGCTCTTGGGGTGATAACGGCCGCATCGGGCCCTTTACCTCTTAGGAACTGGTTCAGTCCCCACTGTTAGCTTCCCATTCCTTAGGTGGGGAACAGAGGCGCAGAAAGGTTAGGTCATTTGATTTGAACCCGGGTCACCTGACTCGGAGACCCTGCCCTTCGCCAGCAGAGAACAAGGGGGCGCCCCGGGAAAAGGGCTGATGGGGGAGATGGTTATAGGGCATGACTGTAAGGTGGGGACAGGCCTGCATCTTGAAGTTGGAGGTGACAGGCCACTGGACTCCTAAATGTTGCTTCGTAGTCTTTTCCTACTCATTCTTCAGGGCTTTGTCTCCACTACCAGTGCCTTGTCGCCAGGTTCAAGTCCAGACTGTCTGACCTTGGGTGGCTCACTTATCCTGAGTCTCCCTTTTTCCTCTTTTGTATAATGTCATTCATAATAGGATCCCCCTTTTCAGGGGGGTGTTGCAAGAAGCAAAGGAGATCATGCAAGGACCTAGCGCAGAGTGGGCTCTGTCACTGGTCTGGGATTCCTCCACTCACTGGTCAAGAGGCTTCCCTCCCTTTTTAGAGCCTCTTTGCCCAGTCTGTGAAATGGGAAAAGAATGATCATGTCTTTCCTACCCACCATTTGCGAGGATTGTGCTCCCACTCTTCCTTTGCTATTACGCTCAGTTACTGTGTGTTGGCTCAGGATTGCTTTTACGGGGCCTCTTTTAATGGATTCTGAGGACACGGACTCAGAGGTTTGTCTTGCTCCTTCTCAGCCAACACACCTGTGAACTTCATGTGGGCAGAGGCCCCCTTAAAAGAGTCAGCTTGCCTCTGAAGTACCTTGCCAGGATATGGATGACTGCCTTGTTACTTTGAGGACTAGGTAAAATAGAGTGATCGGGCTCTATGAGCATGAGTTGTAATTCTTAGTGTGGTGTGTGTTTGTTTGTCTGTCTGTTTTTTCTCTAACTACAGGTCAAAGAAACATGGCAGCAAGGCGAATTGCTCAGGAGACTTTTGATTCTGTTTTACAAGAAAAAGCTAAACGATATCACATAGACCCCAGTGGTGAGGCTATAGGTGAAACTCTTCAGTTTAAAGCTCAAGGTAAAATTTTTTTTCAGAGGGAGGGGAGGATGTTTAGGGGCCAGGGCAGGAGGAGTTCAATACCTTGGGCAAACTATGCAACTCCTCTGATCCTCCTCTGATCCTTACTTTCCTTATTTGTAATAAGGATTTTGTAATAATGTTTTCTCTGGGCCCACCTGTCTGTCACATCGTGGTATAGAATGTGGTATTGTCATTATCTGGAGCGTCTCCTAGCCAGGCATCCTCCCCACCTAAAGAGAGATTCTTGAATTGCTCTCCTGGCTCCATCCCACCACTACTGTGCAGTATTAAACTCTTACCAGTTCTCGCCTGGATTATTGCAACAATTTCCTCCTGCAGGGTCTCTCTGCTTCTGGCTTCATTGCCCTCAAATCTGCCCTTCATATAGTTGCTCTCCAGATTTATTAGTGCCAACCTCACTGGGCCACTGCCCTTCTTGGGTTCTTGGAGCTCCCCATTGCAGGGTTACATCCTTAGATGAGTACAGGAGCAGCCAGGTCATAGGGTATGTGCAAGACAGAAGGGCATGGGGAGCCTGTACAGCTGCTGAGCGTAGGTGCTGCCTGCAAACATTCTCTTTGGAAAGTTTTGACACACCATGCCAGCAGAATCAAAAACGATGCCTATGCAGATTGCAGGATGACGTGAAGGTCCCTTACCTCCTGCCTTGGGACTCACCTTTCAGTACTACTGTGCTGCCTGTTGTCTGTGTTTTGAATCCCTCCTGTCCCAGCTCTGCCTGGTTAATTCTCTCAGGTGCCAAGACTCAGACTCACAAGTGCCTTTCCCTAGGAAGCCTCAGCAGACCTTGAGGTTGATTTAATTGCACTTCCCCACTCCAGGGAAGTACACTGTATACCATTTACTTCTCTGTCCTGGGCCTGCCTCCTCTATGCAGTGCTGCTCCCAGCTGCACCAGCCTTGGGGTAGAGATTTCCTCAGTGTTAGCTGAGTAAGTCTAAGTTTTTGGAGTAGGAATAATAAACATACCTTGGACCTGGAGAAACCAAAGCTCAGAAGTTGTCTCTAGATTTTGAGTTTTCAAAAATTACCCGAATACCACATGTAAACATTCTCATTATAAAAGATCGAAACAATTAAGAAGAGGAAATTAAAAGTTGTCTTAATTGCTTTCTTATCCCTCAGAGGTAACTGTATCTGTGGTGTTTTGTGCATTTTTCAGTTCTTTTATGATGCATTTGCATAATTCGGAATACTTAGGTGTTTATGTAGATGAAGATTTAAATCTTGGTTTAACTTTACCTAGAGACTCAAGAGGTAACATATCTTAGTTACCTCAAGAAAGATTAGGGGGAAGGAATGGGGAACTAGAAACCTAGCAGGAAGCTAGGTGATTGTAGAACATCTCTTTGTCACAAAGCTGCATGGTCTATTGGTCAGCCTTTTTCTGTGTCTGATCCACTTTGAACTTTCCCTTTTCCTCTTAAACCAGGGTATTGGAAAATTCTGTTGTGCAGAATCCAGCCACCACTGTCTGTCTCTAATGCTCCCACCCTAATTATACCATCAGTGCCAATAATCAATACCTGGATTATCACAGTGGATTCCTTGCTGGAACATCCACATCCACTCTCCTTCCTGCAATCTGTTCCCTACACTGTAGCCAGTGAGGTCATCCCTCTGCTCAGAACCCTTCAGTGGCTTTCTGTCTCACCCAGAATGCGCAGTAGCATCGTCCAAGGGCCAGGACAGGAGAGTTTCAATACCTCTTTGAAATCCTGATGTCCAGGTCACTCTCCATCCTAATTAATTGATAAAGTCTGGGGAGAGGGTCCCCTGGGGACTCCAGTAACAGAGTTTGGGAGCCACCTTCCTACCATTTTGCTTCTCGTTCCTTCTGTTCCCTTCTGGCCACATTGGCCACCTCCTGGTCCTAATTGAGGGCCTTGTCTTCATGTCCTCTCTGCCTGGAAGGCTTCCCCCCACAACCACATGGTCTGGCCCCTCACATCAGGCTGCTGCTGCCATATTGTCAGAGCTACTGTCCTTGACCAGTCTGTCTAAAATTGGCATCAGCTGGGTGCAGTGGTACACGCGGTGGTGCGTGCCTGTAATCGCAGCTACAGGAGGCTGACTCAGGAGGATCACTTGAGCCTAGGAGTTCGAGGTTGCAGTGTGGTATGATCATGCTTGTGAATAGCCACTGCACTTCAGCCTGGGCACCATAGTGAGACCCTGTCTCTCTAAAAAATAAAAAAATGACATTCCCATCTCACATTTCCACCTGCTTGAATTTTCTTCTTGGCACTTACTTGCACCTGATATATTTTTATATCTGTCTCCCTCAACTGAGAAGTCTGGGAGAGGTCTCCTTTCCTTGCTGTAATTTCATTGCCTAGTGTCTAAAGTTGCCTGCACAAAGTACGTGCTCAGTAAGTACTTGTTGAAGAAATGAACTTGCATTTGCACAGGACGTTGGTTTCCTTTGGCCTCCTAACCCATTACTGCCTCCTGGCACCTCTCTTTCCCTTTTTTTTTTTTTTTTTTTTTTTTGAGACAGAGTCTCACTCTGTTGCCCAGGCTAGAGTGAGTGCCGTGGCATCAGCCTAGCTCACAGCAACCTCAAACTCCTGAGCTCAAGCGATCCTCCTGTCTCAGCCTCCCGAGTAGCTGGGACTACAGGCATGCGCCACCATGCCCGGCTAATTTTTTCTATATATATTTTTAGCTGTCCATATAATTTCTTTCTATTTTTTTAGTAGAGGTGGGGTCTCGCTCTTGCTCAGGCTGGTCTCGAACTCCTGAGCTCAAACGATCCGCCCACCTCGGCCTCCCAGAGTGCTAGGATTACAGGCGTGAGCCACCGCGCCCGGCCTCTTTCCCTTTTTATTTGATTTTTTTTAACTGGGTCATAGATTCTGATTCAGAAGCTAGAAAGTTAGAAGGGCACTCCATGAGAAGTCTCCCTGAGGCCTACTGCTCCCATAGGCCCATACTTCAGTTCTGTTTCTAGCTTCTTACATTTTTTTTTGTATGTAAATAAGCAAATGCAAGTATGTTTCCCGTTTTCTACACCAATGACAAAAGTAGACACTGTTCAATTTCCATCATGGCCTCCCTTGATATGGTTTCTTTAGCTCCTGCCTTCCCTCCTGTCTGCCTGAGTCTCTGTTTTTTCAGCTCCAGAGAGGGGGTCTGCTGTGGTGAGTACTGTCAGCGTGGCTCCAGCCTCATGGAGGCACTGTGGGCAGGGAGTTGGAGGTGACAGCCTGCGTAAAACCTGTCTACTGTGAGATAGAAGTAGAAACATAGAAGGATTCCAGTTGCAGTAAAGTCCAGGTTATTTGGGGACCAAACACACCTTTCCCTCAGTCTAACAAAGGGATTATAGGCCAGGTGCGGTGGCTCACACCTATAATCCCACCACTTTGGGAAGCTGAGGGAAGAGGATCGCTTGAGGCCAGGAATTCAATACCAGACTGGGCAACATAGCGAGCCTCCATCTCTACAAAAAATAACAAAATAATTAGCCAGGCATGGTGGTGCATGCTTGTAGTCTCAGCTATTCAGGAGGCTGAGACAGGATTGTTTGAGCCCAGGAGTTCGAGGCTGCTGTGAGCTATGATTGTGCCACTGCCCTCCAGCCTGGGCTACAGTGAGACCCTGTCTCTAAAAAAAAGAAAAGAATTGTAAACTCAGATGGCTGTAAAGTCAGGGTAGGGGATCTGAATGGGTGAGGGACACTGGTGACAAGTTGGAGAGTGCATGTCTCACCTGTTAGGGCAGCCGTTGCCCAGCTTGGGTGGACTGTCAATCAGGGCAAAGGTAGGCCCAGTGCTTATAGTTCTGCTTGTTTGTTTTCTTTTTTTTTTTAAAGAGAGGAGCTCACATGATCCTCTGCTTCCAATTCCTAAGTAGCTATGACACCAGGCACGTGCCACCACGCCTGGTCCATTTTTAAATTTTTTTTTTATAGAGATGGGGCTTTGCTATGTTGCCCAGGCTGGTTTCTAATTCTTGGCCTCAAATGATCCTCCCCCTCCATCTCCCAGAGTGCTGGGATTACAGGTGTGAGCCACTGCGCCCATCCAGTCTTCAGTTTTAATAAGAAGTCAATCCAGATTTTTAAGTGACAGTACACACATTTTAAATGTTGGCAACAAATACGAATTGGCAAAAAGCACTCAGGCATATAAAGCATTTCTGCTGGCTGATAGTTCATGGACCAGCTGTTTGCAACCACTGACTTAAAGTACCTTTTATATGTTTTTTTTTTTTTTGGATGGTTTATTTCAGATCTCTTAAGGGTGGTCCCAAGATCCAGAGCAGATATGTATGACGACGTTCACAGCGACAGCAGATACTCCCTCAGCGGATCTGTAGCTCACTCTCGAGACACGGGGAGAGAAAGCTTGAGAGGTGATGTATTTCCAGGGCCTTCCTTCAGATCGAGCAACCCTTCCATCAGCGATGACAACTACTTTCGCAAAGAATGTGGCCGGGATCTAGAATTTTCCCACCCTGACTCCCGGGACCAGGTTATTGGCCACCGGAAATTGGGACATTTCCGTTCTCAGGACTGGAAATTTGTGCTCCGTGGCTCTTGGGAGCAAGACTTTGGCCAGTCAGTTTCTCAAGAGTCCTCTTGGTCACAGGAATATAGCTTTGGCCCTTCTGCAGTATTGGGGGACTTTGGCTCCTCCAGGCTGATTGAGAAAGAGTGTTTGGAGAAGGAGAGTCGGGATTATGACGTGGACCATCCAGGGGAGGGTGACTCTGTGCTCAGGGGCAGTGGTCAAGTCCAGGCCAGAGGCCGAGCTCTAAACATCGTTGATCAGGAAGGTGCCCTCCTAGGAAAGGGGGAGACTCAGGGCCTGCTCACAGCTAAGGGCGGTGTCGGGAAACTTGTCACACTGAGAAGTGTGAGCACAAAAAAAGTACCTGCTATAAATCGTATTACTCCCAAAACTCAGGGCACTAACCAAATCCAGAAAACCACCCCAAGTCCTGATGTGACCCTGGGGACAAATCCAGGGACCGAAGACATCCAGTTTCCCATTCAGAAGATCCCTTTGGGGCTGGATCTGAAGAATCTTCGCCTCCCCAGAAGAAAGATGAGCTTTGACCTCATAGATAAGTCTGATGTTTTTTCAAGATTTGGTATAGAAATAATCAAATGGGCAGGATTTCATACCATAAAAGATGATGTTAAGTTTTCCCAGCTTTTCCAGACTCTCTTTGAACTTGAAACTGAAACTTGTGCTAAAATGCTTGCCTCGTTCAAATGCTCCTTAAAACCAGAGCACAGAGATTTTTGCTTTTTTACTATCAAATTTTTAAAGCACTCTGCTTTGAAAACACCCAGAGTTGATAATGAATTTTTAAACATGCTTCTAGACAAAGGTGCTGTGAAGACCAAAAATTGCTTTTTTGAAATCATAAAGCCCTTTGATAAGTATATAATGAGACTTCAAGACCGTCTTCTGAAGAGTGTCACTCCTCTGCTCATGGCCTGCAATGCCTATGAGCTGAGTGTCAAGATGAAGACCCTCAGTAACCCCCTGGACTTGGCTATTGCCCTAGAGACCACCAATTCTCTCTGCCGGAAGTCTTTGGCCCTTTTGGGACAGACATTCTCCTTGGCCTCTTCATTCAGGCAAGAGAAAATCTTAGAAGCCGTCGGCCTCCAAGATATAGCTCCCTCTCCTGCCGCTTTTCCAAACTTTGAGGACTCCACTTTGTTTGGTAGAGAATACATAGATCACCTGAAGGCCTGGCTGGTTAGCAGCGGGTGTCCCCTCCAGGTCAAGAAAGCCGAACCAGGGCCCACACGAGACGAAGCGAAAATGATTCCTCCTGTGAAACTAGAAATTCAGGCCAAGCCTCTGAGTGGTCTGAGTGAAGGTAAGGAAAGCAGCAAAAGTTTCTATTTGTTTTTCGTGTTTGTTGGTAATGTCTCCTATTTGAGATTTTTTACATAGAGGTTCTTTAGCCAATTTGGAACAAGTCAGGATTTTAGTAGAAAACTCACATTGGCCAGTATGTATGTCTGCCATTCATTTTGTGAGTGTATATTAGGAATCTTCTGTTTACCACAGAAGTCTTTAGACACTTTGACGTTACAGACCCCTTAGGGAATCTGACAGAAAGCTGTGGCCTTTGCCAGGAAAAATGCACATATCTTCGTGTACAATTTTACCTCCATTTTCTTGGGGGGCTGTGCCTTCCTGCAGCCAAGGTTAAGAACCCCTGTTCCAACATGTCCCCAAGCCATTACAAGGGAGAAGAAACACTGGACACTCTCTGAGCAGTCTTCAGCATCCGAAAGAAATCACAAAAACCAGTCATTCCTGAGCTAAGTGTGGCGGTGCGTGCCTATGAGCCCAGGTGCTCGGGAGACAGACTCAGGAGGATCCCTCCAGGCTAGAAGTTTGGGCTGTGGTGTGCTCTAATGGTGCCTGTGAGTAGCCACTGCACCTCAGCCTGGGCAACATAGTAAGACCCTGTCTCTTAAAAACAAAACAGTCGACCCTGTGCTAGAATCAGGGGGACACTGGGAGGCCCCAGCCAAGCCTAGGGAGTTGGGGAGGCCATGTTTGAGTTGTGCTGAGGATGTGCAGGGACCAGCCAGGTCATTCCAGGAGGTGGAGGCACCTTTTCACCCCACTTACTTTTCTTTTCTTTTTTTTTTTCCTCTTCCCTTTACACTGACTTGGGACCACTTACTTGTCTAGATTGGCTAAAGTCGACAGATTACTTAGGTACATTTTGTGGACTTTCTGGAGAAGAGAAAAGGCCAAGGAAGAGGACTAGAAACAATGGGCTGTTTGGTTTCCCTTTTTCCTCCCCCTTAGCTCCCAGAATGGATGCTCTCACAGCCCAGATATCCCAGAGCTCATGAGCACACAGTAGCCATGTTCCGTCTCTCTTACTTGATTTCCCCCAGCATGGTTTTTAGTTTGCCCCCAGCCCGGTGGGGAAGCTCATTTATCTCTGACGTTCTTGGCTCATTCACCACCCTCATGGAGCCCCGACTACACCAGGCACTGGATAGGTCCCATTGCATACGGGTGGGCACACCTCTTCTCAGAGAGGGTTCCTTCCAGAAGCAGGCTCAGGGCTTTAGGACCCTCCTCCCTACACCCTGCAAAGTGATAGGGTGCTGAAGAATGTTGTATGGTGGAGGAAAACATCACCCCTAACCTAAAGTGGCTCCCCACCCTCCCACAATCTTGTGATGTTCCCAGATGTTCCTGCAGATCCTGGTGTGCTAGACTGAAAATGCTACCGTCTGTTCTTTTAGATGATTGTCCAGAGTCCCTCTTCTGGGTTTCTACAGCATTTGCTACATTATGATAGCGCCCTAACATAAATTACCTCACCTTTCCCTTGATGTTGGACTCATGCTGCCTTTTACAAGAGGCTTCTGAAGCCAAACAGAGCTGGGTTCACACGTAATTGGCATCTACAGGCCTCGGCTCTGTGTCTGGTTAGCTTGCAACAGGGCCCGCATCTCATGGGGCTGTCTCCCTCCCCCCCACCACTGCTGCCATTCCTGTTAGAGACACTAGGACGGTCGATGTCTTTGGTTGAGTCTATTGGTTATTACCGTTAGTTTTATTTTTTCTTTTAAAATTCTCCTTTAAAGGATATAGCCTCAAGAGTAGACTTGCTGGGCCGAAGCTGTGACCATTTTTGGTCCTTACTTTTGGTCATCCTAGCTAGAAATGACCAAATTTGCAGGGATCCCCAAATTTCATTATCTTGGAACGCATCTAACTTTGAAACTTAGATTCTTTTGTATAATTGTGTAAGACTAGCAGGTGTATAAAAAGAGACCCAAGGGGAAAAAAACGGCGATTTCATAGGGCACATACTTGTAATAACATGACAGACGAAGGATTGACTTACCCTGTGGGAGGAGCTCACGCTGGTGTTTAAAATAAGCTCAATGCTGCATCGCAGACATGGGCCGGGACGGGATCACGCAGTCATTCACAGAACAAACTGGAGAATCTCTTCACTTCAACGGAGAGTCTCTTCAACGATAATTTTAATTGAGTGACTGAACAAATAGACCATTCTGTGCTATTAAAACTAGCAAATATCAGGAAACTAAATAATCTTATCACTTGAGGAAACATGCTCTTTGTGTTGCTGGTAATATAAATTTAAACAGTCATATTGGAGGGGTTTTTCTTTTTATGTATTCAACAGATATTTTCTGTGAACTCCTAACTTGGGACTATTGACTTTTTTTTTTTTTTAATGAGAAAAATTTTTTGGTAATTTCCTCCTTTTTTTTTTTGGAGGCAGGGTCTTGTTCTGTCACTTGGACTGGAGTTGCAGTGGCCACCCAAGTAGCTAGGACTACAGGTGTGCACTAGCACACCTGGCTAATTTTTCTTTCTTTCTTTTTTTTTTTGGACAGACAGGGTCTTGCTCTTGCTCAGACTGGTCTCAAACTCCTGGCCTCAAGCAATCCTCCTACCTCAGCCTCCCAAAGCACTAGGATTACAGGCATGAGCCACTGTGCCTGGCATATATATATATATTTTCTGATTATAAAACACATGTATGTTTATTTTTTAAAGATAAAGCACAAAGAGAATGAAATCCATGATTAAATCTATCTCCTATAGATAAACTCTGTTACCATTGTGGTATGTGTTCTTCTAATTTTTTTTTTCTATGTATCTGCATTTATGTATCTTGTCTTCCCACCTTTATATTGAGAGTAATAATCCAGATACTTTTTTAATGTATTTATATCTAGATACATTTTATACCTTTATATTTTCCACTTTAATACTATGAACATTCAGGTTATTACATACAGTGATACATGAAAATGATATCAAATTGCTATATATCATTTCCTTTTCTAGAATATATACATAAATTGCTCTATCCAGTTATAAGCTGTGACTGTTTGTCCTGTGGTCATGCCATTATATTTTTTAGGAGGAGATTTTGCATATTTGTTTCTAGAATAAAATATCGTTTTCCTCTTTTCAACACTGGTGTCTTGCGAATGAGGATTTCAGCTGTTGGCGCCTGGTTGGGTTCAGTGCTAAGCCCCGAACGCACTGTTCTGGTCTTCCCAGGACCCGAGTTTGGCATGTTTTTCAGTAAAGCCATTCCATGTGTTCCAGCGATCCCCCAGCGAGCGGATCACAAGGTGGTGGACACCATTGACCAGCTTGTCACACGTGTCGTCGAAGGCAGCCTGTCTCCCAAAGAGAGAGCCATTCTCAAGGAGGACCCTGCTTACTGGTAGGTCTTTAAATGTCCAATCCACAAACCCCTCCCACAGAGCATGTGGGGAAGTGTGGGTTGTACTGATGCTGTTGAGAGCAGAGGGTGGGATATTTATTTGGAGTAGTAGTGTTTTCTGGCAGGAAGAACAAAAGGGTGGGTCAGATTTGCCTGAGTTCAGGTCAATCTTTTCTTTTTATATATTCAGCAGATATTTTCTGTGAACACCTAACTTGGGACTATGGACCTTTTTTCTTTAATTAGAAATTTTTTTTGGTAAATTTCTAGATAATTTCTATAAATTTCCATAAATTTCTGCTGCAGACCAGTGGCAGGCCAGCTCTCTCCGGTGAAAATGTGTCTCAGAGTCCCTACTGTGCTATTTTAAGGTGCAATGAAATGTGCATGCAAAGAGCAGGGAGTGAGAGGAATAAGATAAGTAATGCGTCACCGCCGTTTGGTGTTTATGTCTAATATTGTTAAACTGTTGTCTTTTGCTTTACTACCTCTTCCTGTGAATAGAACAACTTTTTAAAATTACTGTTGACATCCTAAATATAATACCTGATTATTAGAGCATGTAAAGAAGAACAGAAAGTAAAGGAACTCTCCTGTTTGCTGACGTCTGCTGACAGTTTCATGTATTTGCTTCTAGTCTTCCTGCTCACCATGGGCTGTTTGGATTTTTTCCCTTTTTTAGAGATAGAGTCTTGCTCTATTACCCAGGCTGGAGTGTAGTGGTGTGATCATAGCTCACTGAAGCCTTGAACTCCTGGGCTCAAGGGATCCTCTCCCCTTAGCCTTCTGAGTAGCTGGGACTATAGGTGCACACCACCACGCCCAGCTAATTTTAACAATTTTTTGTAGAGATGGGGTCTCTCTATGTTCCCCGGGCTGGTTTTGATCTCCTGGCTTTAAGCAATCCTCCTGCGTTGGCCTCCCAAAGTGCAAGGATTACAGGCATGAGCCACTGCGCTCATCCTGGTTTTTTGTTTTTAACATAATTGTGATTATACTATGATATAAAAGATCCTACTCTTTTTAGTAATGTGAGGAAATGCTTGTATTACTTACTCTTTGTAAACGTAATTTTAGACAGCCACAAACACTAGTCCATAGGGTAGGTGGTCAGTTTACTTATCCATTTCTCTCTTGCTAGACTTTTAGAATGTTTTTAATTGTATGCTGTTTTAAACTGCATCAGTAAATAGCTTAATGCATCACATTTTCTTGCATGTTTAGGATTATCTCTAGATTAGATGGCCAGGAGTGGAAAATTAAAAATTTAACTTTTTTAAATTATAAAAGTGGCATGTGCCCTTTGTAAAAATAGAGGAAAGTAAAAAGGCAAAGATGTAATCACTCAGAGCTCTGCCATTTCCCCCCACAGTGTGTACTTTAGAGTTGTGTCCTGTGATTGTCATTTATTATAATTGTCTTTATTATCAATGGTTGCATAATATTCCATTGTATACAGGTACCATACCTTACTCAACCATTGCCCATTCGTGGATTCCTAGGTCATATCCAGTTTTTCCCTACTATAAATCACATTATGATGATCAATGTTTTGCTTGTATTTCTGTCCACATTTCTGGTGGTTTATTAGGGTAATATCTGGGATTGAAATTGGTGGGTTAAAGCTCTTATTAGAGGCTTTTGATCTGCATCAGTATTTCTCAGCTGCAGCATTATTGATATTTGGGACTGGATCACTCTCTGTCATGGCATAGCCATCCTGGACATAGGCTGTGTAGCAGCATCCCTGGCTTCTATCCATCAGATGCTAGTAGACTCCTCTACTTGTAACAACCAGAAATACCTCCAGCCATTGCCTGATGTCCCCTAGGGGGCTCAGCGTTGCCCCCAGTGGGACCATTGATCTCTTTTTTTTTTTTTAGAAACCAAGTCTTACTTTGTTGCCCCAGCTAGAGTACAATGGCATCAATCATAGCTCACTGCAAGCTCAAACTCCTGGGCTCAAGGGATCCTCCTGCTTCAGCCTCCCAAGTAGCTGGGCCTACAGGCACAGACCACCATGCCCAGCTAATTTTTCTATTTTTTTGTAGACACAGGGTCTTGCTCAGGCTGGTCTCAACTCCTAACCTCAAGTGATCCTCCCGCCTTTGTCTCCCAAAGTTCTATAATTACATGCATGAGCCACCGCACCTGGCCGAGACTGTTGATCTTTACCATCAGATATTTTCCATGGGTAATTTGTACCAATTGACACTCTTGCTGCCACTCAGCAGGTTCAAAATTGTACCCATAGTGGATTCAGTAGTTTTGCTGTTAATAATTACTAAAGATGCTTGAAAGGCATAAATATCCATGTAAAAGTAGCAGAGCTTTATTCCTACCCAATGTGATTTACCAGGGGGAGGGTTAGAGTTTGTTATAGTTTTATTTTTACAAAATTCTTTTTTTTTTTTTGAGACAGAGTCTCACTCTGTTGCCCGGGCTCGAGTGCTGTGGCGTCAGCCTAGCTCACAGCAACCTCAAACTCCTGGGCTCAAGCAATCCTCCTGCCTCAGCCTCCCGAGTAGCTGGGACTACAGGCATGCACCACCGTGCCCAGCTAATTTTTTCTATATATTTTTAGTTGTCTGGCTAATTTCTTTCTATTTTTAGTAGAGATGGGATCTTGCTCTTGCTCAGGCTGGTCTCGAACTCCTGAGCTCAAACCATCTGCCCGCTTCGGCCTCCCAGAGTGCTAGGATTACAGGCGTGAGCCACCTCGCCCGGCTTATTTTTACAAAATTCTTGAGTTTATCTGGATAATTTTCACATATTAAATGAGGTAGACATATAACTTAAAAGTTAAAAATCCCCCAGATAACCTAATTGTGCCAGCATCATTTATTGAATACTTTTAATTTAACAAATATTTATGCTTTCTGTGTACTTGGTAGTATTCTTAGCATGTTACTCATTTAAGCACTGGCTGGCTGAATCCTTGTAAATTACATAGCAGGTGAATGCTACCAAAAAGAAAGGAGATAGAGAAATATTAGTTCAGGCCAGGTGTGGTAGCTCATGCCTATAATCCTAGCACTCTGGAAGGCTGAGGTGAGAGGATTGCTTGAGCTCAGGAGTTCAAGACTGGCCTGAATAAGAGTGAGACTCTGTCTCTACTAAAAATAGAAAAATTCACCAGGTGCAGTGGCATATACCTGTAGTCCCAGCTACTCAAGAGGCTGAGGCAGGAAAATCGCTTGAACCCCGGAGTTTGAGGTTGTAGTGAGCTATGATGACACCATGGCACTCTAGCCAGGGCAACAGAGCGAGACTCTGTCTCAAAAAAAAAGAAATACTAGTTCACACAAAATAGACATCAAGGAGAAAAGCATTAAAACGGGCAAAAGAGGTTTTTGATAAAAGAAAAAGTCATCACAAACATAAATAATGACTCTTGATGCTTGCACTTCACATTTTAGAACTATGTAGATAAACAACGTTTAGAAATAGTTTAAATCCAAAAACCATGCAAAGAAGAACAGATGAGTCCATTACCATAGTAGGAGATGTGAGTGTTTCTCTGGAATGGATAGATGATGTAATCCAAATAAGGCTGTGGAGGATTTAATGACACAGTGAAAGAGCATAAACAGAGATAACGTGCTAATATTTGTTGAACAATTAATGACTGCTAGGAAGTGTTCACAGCATTTGCCTCGTGGTGAAAGCATATAACTCAAGTCTCACAACAACATGATGAAGTAGCTGCTTCTTGTCATCCTCTGCATCTTACAGATGAAGAAACTGAGGCACAGACAGGTTCACAGCTTAAGTGGCTATGCTGAGATTTGAACCCAGCCGGCTGGCTTGTGAGTGTTCTTGTGATGTTATATTCCACTAGAACTTGGGGACATAGATTTGAGGCTGACATTCTCAGACTGCATTTAGCATCAGAGCCATCCAGGGGAGAAGGAATCTGTCAGAGCCATGGGTGACTGGGGATGTGAGGTCACCTGGCACTGACTCTGCTGTCTGCCCTTGATGAGAAGTTTGCTGGCCCTAGCTGGGCCTGCACTTGACTTGAGAACCAGAGCACCAATGTTGATCAGCATTCTCTTAATCAGGAACTATTGCTTGTTTGGGTGCAATCTTGCAGGAGGCTGCTGTCAGTCTAACAGAGTGGCCAGGGCAGCCGTGGAGCCAGCCACATCCCATTTTCTCAGGTTCAGCCAGATCTTGATAATGTCAGCAGGAGCTTTAGTATGGAGCTGCCTGCCAGGGACACCAGCATCACACAGCGCTGCCAGCACCCTGCAACACATGGCCACCTCGTTCCATTCGGCTTCGGTGTCATTTGTAATCTGGAAGCTCATTTAATACCTAATATGTGGTCACTTAACATCACCCACCTGAAATACTGCCATACTCACCAAACAATAGTCCTTCTTTAACAAACTGAAATGAAACATTCACAAAAGTCTGTTATGTGTAAAAACACAGAGAAAATCATAGCACATCCCCGATTGGGGCCACATTGTGCAATGCAACAAACTAGAAACCAGCAACAACCAAAATAAAAGGCGCTTCTAATAAATAACTTTTGCGTGAAAGGTAATTAGAGCTGAAATTAGAAACAATTTAGAGGGAAGTAGGAGGGAGAACACTACATACCAGATGCCTCTGTAACAACACTTAGGAGGAAAAGTGAGTTAGGTGCATTTATTAGAAATAGAATGGAGGTAAAAAGCATTCAACTCTGGAAGGTAGAAGAAAAATGATGACAGAAGTTCAAAGACACAAGAAGGGGAAGGATTAACAGATAAAAGAAGATGTTAATAAAATTAAAAACAAAGTAACTAATGTTGTTTGAGAAAAAATGTATACACCTATATAAATAACATGAAAATCTCCCTCCACACCTCTTTCTATTCCATTCTCCACAGCTAATTATTAAGTTTGCCTTATTTTCTGTCAATCTATGTGAAAAAAGCAAATATACCTGGAGTGGGTGTGTACACAGAGCAGTTTCAGATGATACATATCAATGTAGGTCTCCTTGCTTGCTGTTTTCTCTGGCTATATTATGGATTTTTTACATCAGGAGACACAGCTCAACCTTCTCTTTTCTGTATGGTTCTCATCATGACGACTCTGTCATAAGATTTCATGCCTGGGCACAGGCTCCTCGGTTACCATTGTCTTATGGGTCCCATCACACCTGCCTCAATGAAGCAGTTGAAAGCTCACCAAGTGCTCCGCCTGACTGGGCCGTTTGAAGGGCGTCATTTCTGCATGCCAGAGTGCTGTGGCTCCAAGGTGACTGGTTTGTGCTACGAGGTGACCATGAGCTGAGCTGTACATTCCCTCATGGCTGCTGCTGATGGAAATCAAGGAGGAACTCAAGTACTGCTCAGTCAGAACTCCTGATTGCACTGCAGCCACTCTCGGCAAGGTGGGCGTTCTGGGTCCTCAGTGGGCAGCAGAGGACAGTGGGGAGACCACCACTTAGAACGGCTTTGTGATTGCAGTAACGACTTGGTACACGGTAGTAATTTTCACAAATGTCCTGTTATGCCTATTTTGTCACATAGGTTTTTGTCTGATGAAAATAGTCTGGAGTATAAATATTACAAGCTGAAATTGGCAGAAATGCAGCGGATAAGCCAGGCCTTACCAGGAGTCGATCGGAAGCCAACCTCAGCGGAGTGTGCAGTGCGGGCCATGCTGTATGCCCGGGCAGTCCGCAGCCTCAAGAAGAGACTGCTTCCGTGGCAGCGTCGGGGGCTCCTCCGTGCTCAAGGTCTCCGGGGGTGGAAGGCAAGGAGAACGAGCACCGGGACCCAGACCCCTTTGTCCTTGGGCACAAGGCTGAAGCACCACAGCCGGCAGGCTCCAGGCCCCTTGCGTGCAAAGCCGTCACTGTCAGACAGGAACGAAGCTGTGAAGGATTGCCCACCAGACCCTGCCAGACCCTCTCCTTGTGACCCCACCCCAGAAACCTCAGGCCCATCCCCCAAGCCAGCAGGAGTGGACATCTCTGAAGCCCCTCGGACCTCCTCTCCCTGCCCATCTGCTGACGGTGGGTGCTCACTCCTGCCCCGCTCTGGGCCCCAGTCCCAACTCTCCTGTGTCCAGGGTCTCTCCAGAAGCCCAGGGCTCAGCAGTCTGGGTGAGGCAGCAGCTACAGGGACCTGGCCAGGATAGGTGCATGTGGAGACACTTTCTCTCTTCCCTCCTTGAGAGGGTCACATGTGAGTCCTGCTGTGCCTTCCTCCTCTCTTGTGCGTGAAGCTGGCATGAGGTGCTGCCCCCAGCCTCTGTGCTCCCGGACAGGGTCCTGGTGCTGGGACAGTCATGCCTTGTGCCTGTGCTTGGGATCCCATGTCTCACCTTGGCTTTGCCTCCCTTGACATTTCTCAGGTTCTACCTCCTCTGCCCCAAGGTCTCTTCAGGGTTAGTTGACCTGCACCACTTCTTCTGAACTGACTTACCCCTTCCGTTTCTCCTGGTCACCTTAGCCATTACCTTCCCTCGGTACAGTAGGCCTGCCCTCTGACCTCTGACCAGCCCTTCCCACTCAGTACTAGGTGGGAATGGAGACGGCAAAGAAATCTCCACAGTGGCTGCATTCTCTAGCTGTTGCTGTGTCGCAAGCCACTCCAAGCCGAGGCTTAAAACAGGAGGTGTCTGGTACTGCTCTGAGCCTGCTGACGGCGGGGGCATCTGCTGATCTGGGCCGCACATGTGTCTGTGGGCCGTGGCAGGTTCTCTGGGTCTGTCAGCTGAGGTAATGGGGGTGGCTGAGCCATGAGCCTGTCTCCACCCACAGCAGTCACCCCAGGGTTGTTCACCTGACGGTCAGGGTCGGGGTTGGGGCTCTGGAAAAGGCAGTCGAGGTGCTTGAGGCCACTGAGGCCCAGGCTTCGAACTGGCAACTGGCGCTTCCACCACATTCTATGGCCAGTTCAAGTTCCATGGCCAGCCCTGATTCAAGGGGGCAAACAGAGTCCACCTCTTGCTGGACAGAGCTGCAGAGTCACACGGTGTTGGGTGAGGCTGCAGGGGGGAGACACTCAGGGCCATCTTTACAGTCAGTCTCCACAGCCCCACAACATTCATGCAAGAAGCAGCAGCTCAGAAGTGATGCATGACAGATGCTTTATGTTTTGTAGTTGACATGAAAACGGTGGAGACTGCAGAGAAACTGGCCAGATTTGTTGCTCAGGTGGGACCAGAGATAGAACAATTCAGCATAGAAAACAGCATCGATAACCCCGAACTGTGGTACGTACCCCCTGGGTCTCATCACACCCTTTTGATTTGAGTGTATTCACCCCACAGGCATGTCCTGAGAGCCTGCAGGGCGGCCTGGCCCATGCACTCCTGCCTCGGGAGGACACCAGGGATAAGTCACAGCTTCACTTCAGCTGAGCCAGGGCTGTGAGGGAGAAGCGTCTGTTCTGAGGGACCAGGGGGGACCTGCCCTCATCTGGGGCATCAGGAAAAGCCTCCCTAGAGGGACATTTCATCTACATCCAAAGGCCCAGTCAGAGTTGTCCAGGGGAAGAGAAAGAGATGAGGATTTGTTGCTCATGTGGCGATAATCGGTCCTTGCCTAGGTCTGGACAGCAGGTACTTCCACACAGTGGTGGTGTGGCGGCCTCATGCTGGGAGGGGACACCCTTGCCCTTTCCACTCCTCCAATGAGTGGGGGTGTCAGCATGTAGCCTGTAGACAAGAGAACCGGGGCTGGGAGCCAGCTCTGTCCCTGGGGTTCTTCCCAAGGGTGACGTGGAAGTGCCCCCTCAGAGAGAGGCTGCCTGGGGGCCCATGTGTTCCTGTTACTGAGCCATAGCCCTGCTGGGGGCCTCTGGACTCCGTGTGCTGTTCCCAACTTGCTGGAGAGTTGTACTTTAGTCTAATTAAAAATATAGTTGAAAACTTACATTTCTGAGCATTTATGGGAAATGATGGAGCATTTGGGACCTGACTGTGTGAGCTGAGCACTGTCCTCCTCTGTAGCCATCCCAGTGTGTATGTTTGGCGGGTGGGCGAGGATCCTCACTGTGGCCTTCATCTGTGTTTCTCTGAGGTCTAATGGCGCTGACCATCTTTGCATGTGTTTGTGTGCTTTCTGTATTTCTTTAATGAACTGTCTAGTCAGGTCTTTCTCAGTTTTATTATTGGGTCTTTTATTTACTCATTAATTAATTTTGAGAGTTTAGTACATATTCTCGTCCTTTAGAGATGTGTGATTTATATTTTCTCCCAGCCTGTGACTTCTCATTATAGCAATGTCTTTTGGAAGGCAGAAGTTTATAATCTTTGACCTTTTCTCTGTTGGGTTTTTGGACTTTTTCTTCCTTGATTTTTAGGAGCTCTTATCTGTAACGTGGTTGCCTATATTTCCTTCTACTTTGTCATTTATCTTTCACTTGCTTTTGGTGTGTTTTGCAGTACAGAAATATTTTATGTAGTTACATTTATCATTTTGTTCTTTTATTGCACCTGGATATTGAGTAATAGTTAGAATTTCCACAAACTCAGTTTATAAAGAGATTTACATATTTTCTTCTAGAACGTGTATGGTTTTGCTTTGTACATTTAGACCCATAGTCTATGTAAGGGTTAATTGAGGTGCAGAAGGTATGGCCTGATCTCATTTATTTTTCTAAAAAGCTGTCCAGTTGTTCCAATACCATTCCCCCAAAACACCACCTTTTTTGCAGTGATTTAAGAAGCCACCATCATCAAATGCAGTGTTTCTGGTGTTTCTGTTCCATTCTCTTGGTCTGCCTTATGGACCACTACGCTGTTTAACTCTAGAGGCTTTATGGCACCTGAGTTTTCCCAAATACTCACGTATATTTATTTTTTTTAATAAACTTCAGAATCATCTTGTCCTAATCCAGAAAAAATTGCTTTTATTGCTAATAAATAATTATGTTTATATGCTAATTAGGGAGGAATTGGCACCCATATGAGGTTGAGTTGCCCTATCCAAGAACAAGGGCCGTCTTTCCTTTGGTCCAGGTGGACTTGGGACTTCAGGAGAGTTTTAGTTTCTCAGACCAGCCACAGCCCCACAGCTGTGGTTAGGAGTCAAGGAGGTCACCAGAATCCTGAGGGACAGAGAGGCCTCACTGCCGCCTTCATGTAGCAGCAGGCAGTGAGCTACCTTGCATGCCTCTGGGGGTGCCTCACTGCTCCTCGGGGCTAGGGTTCCAGCAGTAGCTGTGCACTGCCTCCATGTGTCTCACCCCTGGGAGTGTACAACGAACCAGGGAACCAAAATGGGCACATGGAGGCCCATAGGCCAGTGAAGTAACCAGAAGCGGTGAGGTGGGGCCCAGGCCAGATCTCTGTTCCAGCATGTTCCCGGGTTATCCTGTATACCTTATTCCTCCACCTCTCTCCACCAGAAAAGCAGTTAGGCCTCTTCTGTTCCAATTCCTTGTTAAGTTGCTCCTCAAACATACTATCTCGTTGAGAAGCTGCACCATCACACCATAGCTGTGCAGAAAGAGATCAGGTTATTCATTTTACTCTTTCACCCCCAGCCTCATTAGAGCCATCCCACGCAGTTTCAGCAAAAAAAACATGTTTAGAGATTCCCTCTGGTTAATCAGTGTATTTTGTCTACTTCCCAGGTTTCTCCATGACCAAAATAGTGCTGCTTTCAAATTCTACCGGAAGAAAGTGTTTGAACTGTGCCCATCAATCCGTTTCACGTCATCTCCACTCAACCTCCATGCCGGCGGCGAGAGTGCAGATTCTCAGGAGAGCCCCTTGGGCCACATGGAAGGGGAAGCAGAATTTGAGGATGAGGCCGCTCAGCAGCAGGTTGAGCTGGAGAGCCCGATGCCTGAGGAGGACGACGACGACGATGACGGGGACGGGGCAGAGGAGGGCCCTCTTCACGGAGGGGCCGGCAAGTCCAAGGGCAGCCCCCCGGCCGATGGCCTCCCCGGCGAGGCTGCCGAGGACGACCCAGCTGGAGTGCCTGCCTTGTCACAGGCCTCCTCAGGCATCTGCTTCCCCCGGAAGAGGATCAGCAGCAAGTCATTGAAGGTTGGCATGATTCCAGCTCCCAAGAGAGTGTGTCTCATCCAGGAGCCAAAAGGTGAGTGGCCGCCTGTCAGCACAGCCACCCCCAGCAAGCTTCTTGGTTGGTGGGCCATGGAAGGTAGTGAGACATGGCCTGACCAGATGAAGAATGCACCTGCCCTTGGCCCTAGCTCAGCCACACGATTGACCCTGTGCCCTGGTCATCCTTCCTGCCTCTCATCACACCCACCAGCCGTGTAGGTGACCTCAGTGTTCTGGTAGGATGACACCTCCCCAAAATCCCTTTACTACTTTCCATGGCCCACCAACCAAGAACCATACCCCCAGGAGTCTGTGGGTGGGTGTGTCCCCAGAGTGGCCAAAACAGCATGGGGTTCTCTGGTCTTGTGGTTTAATCTTAAATAGTTCTAAAATAGTTTTGCACACCGCTCCAAAATGTCAGTGTAAGACTCACGTGTCTAGTTGATCTGAAATCATTGCACTAAGGAGATGCTTCTTGGGTAGTCTGTGGCCTGTAGTCTCCACATGCTGTTAGGCATTCCTCTTACTGCCCAGATTCCGGAAGGCCCTAACCTTGGAGTGGGTAGACCTGGGTCATCTCGGCTGTTTCCTGCCGCCACCTTGTGGGACAGGCAGCCTTCTGAGCCCCTGAAAGGCCCAGGATAGTGACACCTGCTTCATGTCACGACAGTGAGGCGGGGGGACACAGAGGGGGTGGTCGCAGGCAGCTGTCAGTGGGACCTGTGGGCTCTGTGCTCTGCCTGCCTTGACTATGGAGGCCGTCCCCAGCTCTCTTATGGGAAGAATCAGCGTTCTTAAGGTACAATTTACCAGCAGTGAAATGCACCCTTTTCAAGTGGCCAGTCTGAGGCATTTTGGCAAATGTGCGTAAGCAGGAACCTCCCAGTCCAGCAGAGCTAAAGCCCACTCCCAGAAAATTTCTCTTGTCTCTTTGCGGTCCCCTGCCCCCATCCAGCCCTGGCAACCACTGACTGTTTTCTAGGCCTGAGTTTCTGCTTTTCCTAGCAAATGTGGTGGAATCGTACCGCATGCAGCCTCTTGATGGGCTGGCCATGGCCCAGGTTGCTCCTTGTGCCCCCCGTCCAACCAGCGTGTCTCCACAAGGTCAGGCCCAGGCTGTGCTTCTCATATGCTGCTGCTGCAAATGTGTGTATGAAGTTGTTGGAGTGAACGGCGCCCGTGATAGGACTGCATTAAATAGTCACCTGTGTGTTCTCCGTCACTAAGACGCTCATATTCACAGGCAACAATGTCCTTATAGTTTCTCCTGCTTTGGAGTGGTCCTCGGGATTGGTGTTTAGAAACCTTGGGGCTGCAATGAATTGCTGACTGTCCTGCCGTAACCCTTCCGTCCTTCAGAACTTCTCCTAAACGGCAGATGGCTTATCAAGTGCTTGTCACATATGTCCTTCGGGGGAAGTGGATTTCTTTATTTCTATGTTGGA
Organism: Eulemur rufifrons; assembly: GCF_041146395.1. Lineage (NCBI taxonomy): Eukaryota > Metazoa > Chordata > Mammalia > Primates > Lemuridae > Eulemur > Eulemur rufifrons. Next base: position 6,524,469 of record NC_090984.1, on the reverse strand, counting down.
AGCTCCCAGTTCTTTGATTGGGTGGTTGATGAGACAAAAATAAGCCCTGCTGATCTCCCCCTTCATCAAAACAAAAAAATAATATCAATAATAATGTGATTCAGTACTCTGTATGGGAAGCATGGTTTTTTATGAGAAAGTTCGCCAGCCTGAGCAACGTAGCAAGACCACATCTCTACAAAAATTAGAAAAATTAGCCAGGGGTGGTGGCACCTAAAGTCCTAGCTACTTGGGAGGCTGAGGCAGGAGGATCCTTTGAGCCCAGGAGTTTGAGGCTGCAGTGAGCTATGATGACACTACGGCTCTCTAGCCCGGACGACAGAGCGAGACCCTGTCTCAAAAAAATAAAATAAAAAGAAAGATCTGGATGGACTTTAATTCTTTACCAGTGAATTAGCTACAGATAAACTAGGAGGGTGAGGCATTGTAAGTAGTTCATTTGTTGAAACAAAATATATTCTTGTGGTCATGGAAATTAATCTGTGTATTGGGTCCTTTGTTTTATTTATATATATATATATATATATATATATATATTTTTTTTTTTTTTTTTTTTTTGAGACAGAGTCTCACTCTGTTGCCCGGGCTAGAGTGCTGTGGCATCGGCCTAGCTCACAGCAACCTGAAACTCCTGGGCTCAAGCGATCCTCCTGTCTCAGCCTCCTGAGTAGGTGAGACTACAGGCATGTGCCACCATGCCCGGCTAACTTTTTCTATATATTTTTAGTTGTCTGGTTAATTTCTTTCTATTTTTTAGTAGAGACGGAGTCTCACTCTTGCTTAGGCTGGTCTCGAACTGCTGACCTCGAGTGATCCTCCTGCCTCGGCCTCCCAGAGTGTTGGGCTTACAGGCGTGAGCCACCGCGCCCGGCCTGTGGTTTGTTATAAATGTGGCAAGTCTTAGGTTTGGATGGGCTTTCCCAAAGCAAGGCACACCTCAGTGAGCCCTTCACCGTGGCCCAAGCTACCTAGTCTGGGCATGTCTAGCCTCTCTGCTTGCTCCGTAGGTCACAGCCATTCATGAGAGGAGCCGTGGCCCAATGGCTGCTGTGCAGGGCGCAGGGCACCTTCTGCCATCAGAGAGACTGTTAGCCACAACTCTGCAGCGCCTCCAGTCTCTCTCTGAACAATCTGGGGAATGTGTGTCTGTACGCGTATACCTTTCTTTTGTCTTCCAGTCCATGAACCAGTTCGAATCGCTTATGACAGGCCTCGGGGTCGTCCCATGTCCAAAAAGAAGGTGAGCTTAATCATTTGTAAGCCCTCACTCAGGATATAGTTGGTCAGAATTTGTTGGAGTTTTAAAGGATGCTGCAGCATATGATTAAGCTATACTTGTATTTCAAACTGAGGTTTAATGTACAAAATGCAGTAAGCAGAGACTTTTCCCTCAGGGGACTTTTTAAAATTGGCCCTTGTCCAGAACATAGGAGGGTAGTGATTAGTCCATTAAACACAAAATTGTGGGCTGATGTGTGCAGTGGGGTTTGAGAGATGAACGAGATAATGTCTTGGCCATTAAGAAGTTCAAGCTTAGCGGCCCCTAATTGTGGTTAAGGGTGTGTACTAATCTGCTAGCAAGCAGAGCATGGTGTGTGTTCATTCATCCATCAGCACCGCCTATGCGCCAGGCCCCAGCTGCCCACCAGGAGGCAGCAGTGAGCAGGGCTGACAGCGAGAAGAAAAGGGTGTGACTCGGTCATGGGGGTGCTGTGGGCAAAGAAGCAAAGCAAGGGGAGCGGGGGAGAGGCGGAGTGGGGGTGCCGCTGAGGCGAAGGAAGGTCTCCCTGGCAAGTGATGTTGACACAGGCCTGGAAGAGGTGAGAAAGAGCTGTATGGGGATCTGGGGAAGGCATGGCCTGGGCAGAGGCCCGGGACAGCAAGAGGCCTTTGTGACAAGAATGGAATTGGAGGGACTAGACAGAAGTCAGCCCCATCTCCTAGGGAGGTCCTCAGGGACCCATGGCAGGGGTTTGGGCCGAAGATGTGGCCACTCTGGTGGAGAGCAGCCTGTGGGGTGGGGTCCAAGCAGAGCAGGGGACCAGGAAGAGGCTCAGACTTGGGGCAGTTGGACCAGGGCATGGGGAGGCAACGAGAAGGGCTGAAGGTGAAGTCCGTGGAACTCACTGGTGGGCTGAGTGTGGAAGAGTGAACACCAAGAGTCCAGGCGGCCCCAGGGTCATCAGCCTGGGCAGTTAGAGGACAGAGCTACGGTTTGCTGACATGGGGGCAGGTAATCGGAAGGGGACGGGTGCACTCCAGATGAACAGGGGCATACATTGGTGGGTAGCGGGGCAGTTGAGGCTGGGCAAGGTGACCTGGGACACATGTAGAGAGACTTTGCAGTCCTTAGCGGTCAGGGAGAAGGGTGGGGAGCCAGGAGAGGTTTCTCTGCTGGTATTGGGCAGTGCTGTGGTGTTTCAGACCCCTTCCAAGTGCCCCTCAGAAGAGGTCATTCTGACCCCAGTCACAGCAGGTAGGAGTGACCTTCCTGAGTCAAAAGCTCATGATCTTGACTGGTGTGCTGGGTTTAAGCTGAGCCGGCACCCAATACCCTTTTGTGTAGCCTGGGTAAGGGCATAGCCAGGTGAGGGGGCAGCTGGGCCTTGGAGTCATTCACAAATGGATTCAAGCTCAGCCTTGCCACCTAGCAGTTTTATAAGCTTGGCGTGTAACTCCTGAGCCACAGGTTTTCGTGTGTAAAGTGGGGTGCCACACCTACCCTGCAGGTAGGAGGTACTGTGAGATTAAACTGAACCCAGGTCCTGGCTGGTGTCCCACAAACACTGTTCTTTCCTTGGGGCTCTGCACCTGTCCTGTTTTGCAAGGGGACTGCAGGTAGGGAGGAGGCCGTGGTGGCTGCAGCTCTCCTCTGTGTACACCTCACCCTGACACGTGGGGCACTGCTTTCCTCCAGACATCAATATTGTTAAACACAAATCAAACGTTCACAAAAATCCTTCCAGGCCAAGTCGGGCCATGTTCCTCCCACTGCATCCCCAAGCAACCTTCCTGAAGGGGAAGGGGTACAGGCCTGCTGTTTGGGGACCCCTGGCCCCCAATGGCCAGCCATTCCCCTACCTTCCCCACCCTCCATCGCGGGGCCCAGGCCGTGTGTATCTCCCAGGACGGCCTGACAGATCGCCATTTTTCATCTCAGTTCGTGGGTTCTGCCTCCTCTGTTCTCCAGGCCACTTCTGTTGGTAAGGGGCCTCCCATTGTGGCAGCTCCTGTCTGGTGTTCCCCTGGCCTGCCAAGATGTCTTTGAATTGCTGTCTGCCTCCCCTCCTCTGCCCATACCACCTTGGCAAGCCCACCACGTGCCACTGTGAAGGGGCTGCCTGTGTTGAGTAATTCCTGCATGCACACACAGATGCACACGTACACACAGAGATGCAGACACACAGATACACACAGATGCATACACACACAGCTGCACATGTGTGCACAGGTGCATGCGCACAGATGCACATGTACACGGAGATCCGTACGGACACACAGCTGCTTTATACCTTGGACACCTCTGAAGGGGCAAAGAGAATTTCTCTTCTCTGAAACTTAGAGTCTAAGTCTGTCAAAATGAATTGACAATAGGTTAACAGGAAAAAAATTATTAATGTGCATAAGCATAGAAGCCACATAAAACAATATGAATTGAGCCATATATTTTATAAAAAAGAAAAAATAATAAAACAATATGAAAACTCAAAAAAGGTTGAAGCTAAACTGTCCTTTTCGTAGGGGAGAGGGCAGGTGGGGGCTGTGGACAATTGCAGAGGAGAAGCAAATGATTTTAGGAGAGGGGAACGGACCCTGGAGGCAAATGTCTTATAAATGATTCTCTCTGAGAATCGAATGGGATGGGAGAGCAGCCACGCCGGGTTCTGGGTGTGGTGGTTAATGTTCAGCCGCCACCTCTGTGATGTGAGTTTTAATCTCTGGTTAATGAAATCCCAGGGAAGGACCTGAAGGCGATTGCATTGTTTCTAGGTAGCCAAGGGAATTTCAGAGAGCAGCCTCCCCCATGCCTGGGGAGAGGCAGGAGGTGGGTGTCAGAGGGAACTTGAGGCTGCTTCTTGAGTCCCACATGTTAAAGCACTGTATTTTGGGGTATCGATTTCTGAGCCCTAACACCTCACTTCATGTCAGTGAACTCTCAGCACCTTTCCAGGCTGTTTTGTCCCTTTCCAGGGTGAGGACACTGAGGCTGCAGCAAACTCGGGGGCCCAGACCCTCCTCGTGGGAGCACTCACTCCCTCTTCCCTCCCTCTGTCATGAGTTCCTGTGCTCACCTCCCTTCTCCCTGTTGTCCCATGCTCAGGGGTGGGTGCTGGGCCCCCCAGGCCCGGCCTTTTCTGCCTTGTCTCCTCTGAGCTCCTTTGTCTCCAGAGTGCCTCCCCCATGTGCCCTTGGTGTTGGGGAAGCTGTTTCCTGGGCACCTCAATGCAGGTGGAGGGAGGCTTGTCCTTTGCTTGAATCATGCCTCATGAGGCCTGCAGGACATGATGGGGCAGGTCGCTGAGTTGGTGAGGGCTGGCCGCCCCAGGCCCTGAGCTCACAGTGCTCAGCACGTCCTCCTCCCCCTGGTTCCTGCACACAGGGTCATCCAGCCCTCTCCTAGTTGTGCCCACACTTGTCCCCTGCTCAGACCCCCAGCATCGGCTGCCTTGCTTGATCCTCCTCAGTGCCTCCCTCCCTCACACTAACAAGCATGTGAGGCTCTCTCAGTCTCCCCAAATAGTTTAGTTAATGTCTCAAAGAAAAATATCAAAAGCCAGCATGGTAGTGTGCACCTGTAGTCCCAGCTACTCAGGAGGCTGAGGCAGGAGGATCGTTTGAGCCTAGGAATTCGAGGCCAGCCTGGGCAACATAGCAAGACCCCATCTCTACAGAGAAAGAAAGAGAGAAACTTCCTGAGGAGCCAGAAAAAGAAAGAAACACAGGGCGGGGTGCTGGGCTGCCCAGCTAGGTTCCCTCACATGGGGGGTGGGGGTGCTCATACACATTTATAAGTGAATGGACAGTCCTTCTGCTGGAGCTGTGCAGGCTCCTCCTCCAGAGGGTGCTGAGCTTCCCCACCACCTGCAGGCCCCTTCTCAGCCACAGCAGCCTCATCAAGGTCTGCTCTGTGCTAGACACGGACCCCAGCAACCAAGTAGAACCCAGTTCTGGAACAGACAGACAGACAGACATGGAAGGCAGCCAGGGAGTGGATGAAGCAACGAATGAAGGCTCAGGAAGGGCTCTACCAACTAATTCTCACCTACCGTCTGTCTGGCCCCTCTGCTATACTGCCTCCAGGCCTGTGCCCTGGTGTCCCCAGCCCCGGGCTGTACCCTCTGATTGTCATAGGGCCATCCTTCTTTATCCAGTCTCCGCTCAGGGATCTTCCTACTGGTCCCCTGGCCCCAGGACCTGCCAGTCCATACCCAGTTTTTCTCACAGTCCTAGCGCAGGGCTGTAGTGTACCTGAGAGGCAGGACCAAGGGCCAGTCGTCGGGTTCCAGCCTTAGGGGTGAACCTCAGGCTGGGGGCCTCTGACCTTTAGACGTGCCCCCCGACCCGGGGATGTTTCAGGGAACCAGGGAAATAACCAAGGCTGGATCCTGAGCATCGGGAAGTAAGGAGGGCATTTGCCGGGGTCTTGTCCAGGTGCCTCCCAGGACAGACCCTTGCTCCAGGCACTTCTTTGCGGCCCGTGTGCCTGGACTCTCCTCTCTCCGCAGAAACCCAAGGACTTTGACTTCACCCAGCAGAAGCTGACTGACAAGAACCTGGGCTTCCAGATGCTGCAGAAGATGGGCTGGAAGGAGGGCCACGGCCTGGGCTCCCTCGGGAAAGGCATCCGGGAGCCCGTCAGCGTGTACGCAGCAGGCATTTGTGGCCTGGGCGGGCGGGTTCTGGCCTGTCCTTTGACCTGCTGCCTGAGTCTTGGTTCCCCTCACATTGAAGATGGCTTAAAGCTGGCAATTGGGTTGTTTTTTTAACAAAAGGAGTCTTCAGATGAGAAGCTGGTCGTTTACATATGCAGGTGTTTACACGGCTCCTTTCTGCACTTGGGTAGACCATTTAGCCAGCTTCTTGGCCCTGCTCATTTCGGCCCGTTTATCATCGTCATAAAAGCCAGTGGTATTTCTGGGTAGTTTTAGCTTAGAACCACTTTCCCTTTTCCAGGAATCCATAAGCAGGCGGCCAGGGTAGGGAACACAGGCCCGGAGTTGATGAAACCCTATTAGTAGCATCCAGCAGGCTTGTCATTAAAACTGAGCTTAGCCCTTACGGGTGAGGCATTCTGCCGTGATCCTGGCTTCCTGGGCACCCCTCAGAAAGCCAGTGCTTCTCTGCGGTGAGTACCCCTTGTTTTCCGTGTGAATCCCGTCTTGCTGTTCCCTTTCTCGGATGTCTGTGTTGTGTGTCTCGAGTCCCTGCATCTCACGATGTGCCAGGCCCTGCACTCGGGTCCACAACTGACTGTCCATTTCGCTCCTCAGGGGGACCGCCTCGGAAGGGGAGGGCTTGGGTGCCGACGGGCAGGAGCACAAAGAAGACACGTTCGACGTGTTCCGACAGAGGATGATGCAGATGTACAGGCACAAACGGGCCAACAAATAGGTATGTTCACGAGCCCACGCATGAGCACTCCCCTAAAAACAAACGTCAAAACACTACCAAAAAAAACAATCACAAGATTGTGTGAGGGAAACAGAAGGGTCTTTGGCTGTGGATGTGTCCCACTTCTCACCTTCCAGGTCCGCCGAAGGAGCGAGCCCCCAGCTGGCCGGGCGCATCTGTGCCGGCTGCCCAGCCTGCCCCAGCAGCAGCCCTTTACCTGGCTCCTCTCTTGCTCGAGTTTTCTCCCACGTAGGACGGCCAAACAGACCATTCCCTAGTCAAGAGTGGGCTTGCCATCTGTGCCAGCGTGAGGGTGGACACGGAAGCCACCGCTACAAAGGACGGCAATTGGCTGCCCACCTTTCTGAGGGTCTTCAAGTCCTTTTTCGTTGTGAAGGGCCCCGGGCCTATATCCTCATCTTCCTACCCTTTTTTAGTTGCCCTTCTCACGGTTTTGAAGAGTTGTTCTCTCCCTGAATAGATCAAAATCACTGGTGAGAAAGATAAGCCTTGAAGCAGCAATTACCCTTAAAACGTCCTCCCCAACCCGGACCTGCCCGGAGCTGGTGCCCAAGTACGGCTTGGTGTGTACATGAAAACAAACATCTCTGCGGTCTCTGGGGCCCAGGTTTCGCTGGCTTTTCTTTCTCTTAAAGAAAAAGAACGCACCGGGGGGCAAGGGCAATACACGTAACCTAAACATTTGTACCCCCGTAATATGCTGAAATAAAAAAAAAAGAAAGAAAGAAAAAGAAAAAGAATGCACCATTTTCAATATGCTTTTGCCTCTCCTTTCTCTTCCAAATGCTTAGCAGCAGATCCCTCCAGATCTGTCTTGGGTCCTCTTCAGAAGGTGGTGCTGCCCCGACAGGGACCTTGGCCCGTAAGTGCCGAGGACCAGCTCCTCTGGCCAGCTTTCCAGTCCGAGGGCCGTTGCTCTCCAGAAGTGCTGTTAGCGAGCCTGGTGCGGAAACGCTTACAGATGGTGTTTGCTTGTTGTTCCCCAGAACTTGCACGGGGGAGACATCAGTAAGTGCCAGGTCTGCACTCTGGCACCAGAGCTCCGAAGCTCTCTGAGCGGTCAGAGATACTTGATTGGATGAACCTGTGAACGGTGTCTCATCTCTTAAATGCATCCTGAGCGACTTGATGAAATCTTAGCAACAGTATAGTAGAGCTGTATTCAGTGGGAGTAATCGTTCAACAAATTAAACTTTCCTCAGATTTATGCCTCTTTAGAATCCACAATGTAAGCAAACTACAGTATGAGTTTTTTTAAAACCACATATGGAGTCTCCCTACAAAGAGGTGGGGGTTGTAAACCCTCCAAGACTCTTCATTTTCTGCACGTGTGGCCGTGTAAAGACTTGTGTCATTGCAGCCTTTGTAAAGAAGAGAAAGGCTCCTCTTGGGGTGGGCTCCGCAGCTGCTCGCTATTTCAAGGCGTGTGATTGCTGCCGCCTCCCACAGTCCCCGAGCCCCACTGCTTGTAACTACATGTGAAATTCTTAGGCTGTGGAAATCTCATCCCTTCTTCATAAAGCAGCAGCATTGAAGTCTTAAATACCTGCTAAAACTAGAAGACTTGGGATCCTGCTGACACTCCAGGATTGGGGGACACAGCAAGGGGGTAGGGTGTCGGCCACAGAACTGAGTGGAAAGAGCCACTTTTGTTGGCTGTGAAGAAATCTTTGCTTTCTTTAAGCCACAGACCTCTCAGGCTGTCATCCCAGCTCCTCGGGCTCTCTCTGGTCTGTCTGACCCCCGACCCTGCCCAGCTCCGCAGCCCCCGAGGCTCTGCTTGCTTCTGGTCTCTTCTGTTGCTTTGGCAACCAGCAGATCTTGATGGCCCTGGGAGGTGCTGGCGTTTGCCGGCACTGCGGATGGGTTTGGGGTTTGCAACCCCACTCAAACGAGCCAGCCTGGTGGTCTGGGGTGAAACTGGTTCGGGGGGAGCCACAGGTACAGGTGTTCATCTTCTTTCTTTCCCAGCCCTTCCAACAGCTTCCATGTTGGCTGTGGGTCAGGCGAAGGGGTAGAACTGAGTGAGGGGCACATACCACCAGTGCGAGGGTCAAGTTCTTCCGCTATAGCACAGCTCCGAGCGCTGTGTGCGCCTTGTCCCATCATGCTCATTCTTGACTTTCTCCACTTCTATTTATGAAAAAGCCAAGTACTTTAGGAATTCCTGATGTGTGGGCACCGACCCCCACAGCCTCCTGCCGTTCCTCCTGGGGACGTCCCGGTTTAAGCTGAGATGGTTTCTGGGAGCCAGTGGCAGGTATCAAAGGGAACACCTACTTCTTGAGCCCAGAAAGTCCTGTAAGCCCTCAGAGGACGCCTTTCTTGTGGATGCAGTGTCAAGGCAGTGAAGGTGTTCCTGGGAGCCAGAGTGGGGGGCGGAGCTGTTGGCTGGGGACAAGATGCTGCTGGCCCTCCATGTCCTCCTCCCCCATCTCTCTTAACCAAGGCTGTGCTTGCTGCCCGCAGAGGCCGCCGTGCAGAGATGTTGCGTGCAAGCATGATGTGCAGTGGCACAGCCTTGTCAAAGTCACAGCATCTTTTCTGTCGTTCTAGTTCCAGGGTCTCTTCCGTGAGGACGACAGGCATCCGGAAAGTGCTAACTCGCCACTTTGGGTGCTTACTGTCTCTGGCTTGTTTCCATCACTGGAAATCACTTAGAGAATCTTAGTGTTTTTGGTCCCTGGTAAAACCTAGAAGACATTTGTGATGTTACAAAATGGAAGTTTTGTTTTATAAATCTAAGAAGTTGTGAATGTTGTTAATCATTTAGCAGTTGCAATAAATGTAGAGGAAACACAATTTTCCATGGTCTCCTTTGATGTGCTTTTTAACATCAGACCAGTCGAGCGCACGTAGGGGGCAGTGCAGACGTGCGGCCTCCCAGGGCGCGCCTCTCCTGCCTGGCGCACCCCAGTCCCTGCGTCACTGGGAAGGCCCAGAGGATGCCAGACAGCAGGCAGCGATCAGAGCCAAGCACGGTGAGGAGGGCAGTTCCTGTCCTGGGGAAGGGGAACAGTACCACCGAGTCAGAAGCCTGCCTTTGAGAAGGTGGGAAGGAAGAAGGAGCCCGTGGCCCCCCGGCCTTACCCCATCCCAGGGCTGGGATTCCAGCTGCCAGAGTAAGGCCGCGGCCCGCCTGGGCCTCCCCTGCCTGAGGAGCAGCTTCCCAGGCATCGTCAAAGCTCCCTGCTGTTCCCAGGTGCTGCCCAGCCTGGCTGGGACTCCTCCGCCGGCAGCCCCTTGGCCTTCGGGTGGTGAGGGGTGGTGAGGGGTGCAGAGGGCACAGCGGGGAATGAGCCCGCACCTGTGGGGCCTGCGGATCCTCACCCGCCCAAGTGTGAAGGGGAGGGGCCGGGCTGCAGGTAGGAGGCTGGGCGCTGTGCCCGGGTTCCCAGGGCAGGTGGGTCTGCATTTAGGACAGTCCAGTGGCCGGGTTAGCGGGAGAGAGGCTCCACAGGGCCCCTCGGGAAGCTGACACAGGACCCCGGCCTCACTTCTCCCCACGGCATCCTGGAGGGCACCCAGGAGTGGCAGTGGCCCTGTTGGCAGCCAAGACTCTCAACACATTTTCCTTCTTAGTGGTGTCTGGCCACCAGCTTCAGTGCCACTCCTGAGAAAGTCACCTGGAACTGCATCGACCCCACCCAGTGGCGGGTGAGCAGCCGACAGGTATTTGCTGTCTGGCAGCGGCACCCCAGCTCCTCATACCGCCCTGGGGCCGGCGAGGCCACTTGGGACAGGAGGCTGGGGTCTCCAGCCCACAACGCCCGTCCTGGCCTTGACCCCAGGCAGGCCACTGGACCGCAGGCCTCAGTTTCTCTTCTGCAAACTGGGAAGGATTTCTCCATTTGGAAGGTAAAATTTCCCCTGCTACTTTGTCATTTAGTGCTGACCGGAACCGCAATATGCCTCTCTCAGCCTCCCTGCTGCCTCAGCGGCCCCCGGTGAGAGGCAGAGGGTGCTGCCGGGCAGCTCCAGTGGCAAAGCAAGATGTCTTTGCTGTGGCTGCGTGTGCGCGTACAGACGCTCCCACGTGCACGCTCACGCAACACGTGCGCACATGTTCATTGTAAACGGAAGAAACACACCCCAACCCGGATGTGTGCGAGACAAAGCACACGGGTTCCCCGGCCCTCCTGTGGGGCGCACCACAGGCGATCGCAGCGGTCTGCATGGCCTGTGGGGAAAGCGCAGGCTTGGGTCCCCTTCCACACACAGACGATCGTAAATACGAGCACAATTTAGATGGAATCCTTAAAATGCAAATTATACTTTGCTGCACGTTCTATTCCGCCCTTTGCTTTCTTTCACTTAAAAAATTTCTGAAATAAATTTACATACATACCTATATATATATGATGTCGTTCACCTCACAAGTTCCCCATCCCTAGCCATTTGAGTTGTCCCCAAACTTTGGCCCCTGCATCCTAGAACAGGCATCTTTGTGGGTAAAGCCCATGAAATGGCATCTCTGGGACCAAGGGGTCCCCCTACATTGTCCGTGTGTGATCTGACTGGGGACGACCTTGTTGGTGCCTGTATTCCCCAGCTGCCCTCCCTTGGGGTCACGTGGGGGCTGTTGACAAGGGTAAGCGCAGCCGTCCTCGTGCACCCTCAGGGTAGGCTCTGCTGCCAGCCGCACCCCACTGGCCCCTGACCCCTCAGGACATGGACCGGGCCACCACCCATCCCTGTCCCCTTCAGATCTCCCCATCTGACCCTGTCACCCCTGCCCTAACCCCCCTCCCCACCTTGACAGCCCGGGAGCCTGCACTGGCTGTGGGTGTCCCCCGGAGGGGGGCCACCAAGGCCTCGGTCTTCCCCTCTGTCCAGATACTGCCCAGATGCCCACCCACAGTAGGGGTGGGGGCGTGGGGGCGTGAGGGCCAGAGAGGCACCAGCAGCAGGGATGCCACAGCCGACCCCGCCTGTTGTGGCCAGGCAGTGGGACCCTCTGGGCCTCCATTTCCTCCAGTGAAGTGCAGCCCAGGGTTCAGAGCGACCGGTCTTGTTACTGTGACGGGTCCTTCCACATCCCGCTCTCCGGGGCCCAGTGTCCCCCTACCCCCACCCCCGTGAGGTGAGCGTGGCCTGTGGGGATTCCCAAACCACTCCCTGGCTCCCCTGTTCACCCCTGCAAGCCAGCTCAAGGATAGGGCCGCCCCCCAACACTGCCCCATCCTACAGAGGAGCAGAGACAGAGGGTCCAGGGGAGAGGGGTACTCTGTCCTTCCACCGTGTGTTTGGGGGGTTAGGGGCTGGTGGCAGGGAGGAGCCGGGGATGATGAGTCAGTGCTGGGGCCAGTGCCAAATTTCTGCCCAACGGCCAGCTGTCGAGCCCCATTGTACAGACAGGAAAACAGAAAGAAGGAGAGCTGGGTACCAGGCCGCACAGTGAGTCATTCGGTGCCCTTCCGTCCTTCAAAGCCCTCTTTCAAAATCAGGGAGCCTGCCAGAGCCTCAGTTTCCCCATCTGGGTATGGCCTGGCACCTTGCTGCAGCAGGCAGCAACCTTTCTAGCTCAGCGTCGGGACTTAAAATGGAGCCTGGGAGTCAAGTACCCGTTCCTATGCCTGAGTGTCAAGTGCTGAGGGGGCTTCTAGCTGCCCAGCTCGCTGTTGGTGAGGGTGACGCCTCCCCTCATGCCCCACTATGCATGTAGACCTCCTTTTAATCAAGGTCCTCCTCCCATGCCCCCTCCTCCAGGCAGCCCTCCTACTCTCCCTAGGAAGATGCCCAGCTCCCCCTCTGGCTTCCCCAGGTCTGTCCCTGGCCACCCTGGGCTGGGGGTGTCCACATCCACCTCTGTCTCAGCTGGTGGGGCCTGGATCTTACCTGTAAGTCCCCAACACTGAATCAATGTTTGATGAAAGGACAATGACCAAGTACATTGTAAAATGTCTGAAGTCTCAGCCTCATGGGTGGGACCCAGCTTTGGAGCAGAGAGACAGGTCCAGGCCACCAAGGCCCAGCTTGGGGCACAACAGTGGGTGACCTTGAGCAAGCTTCTTCCTCTCTGGGACTTGGTTTCCCTCATCTGGAACATTAGATGGTAAAGCATGAGGTGGCTCCTGCCAACGTACAGTCAAAAGACAACATTTCAACAAGTTCAGTTAAATGATTTCCTTGGCTTTCTATCTCATCTAAAAATAGAGGGGCCAGGTGCACTGCTCACATCTGTAATCCCAGCGCTTTGGGAGGCCAAGGCAGGAAGATCGCTTGAGGCCAGGAGTTCTTGCTCTGTCACCCGGGCTACAGTGGCGTCAGTCTACTTCACAGCAACCTCGAACTCCTGGGCTCAAGAGATTCTCCTGCCTCAGCCTCCCGAGTAGCTGGGACTACAGGTGCCACCGCCATGCCTTGCTAATTTTTCTATTTTTAGTAGAGACGGGGGTCTCGCTCTTGCTCAGGCTGGTCTGGAACTCCCGACTTCAAGCGATGCTCCCACCTCAGCCTCCCAGAGTGCTGGGATTACAAGCATGGGCCACAGTGCCCGGCCAAGAGCTCCAATTCTAAACACCAGGATTTCCAGTTGTTCTCCTCTGGCTTAGAAGCTCCCCGTGTACACACGTGTGTGTGCACATGCATGCACCCCATGCAAACCACATGTGCATACACATAAGTGCATGCACACTCAGGTGTATGTGCACACGCCTATGCATAGTGCACAAAGATACATGCATACACACGCACACAGACACGTGTACGCACAGAGACCTACACACGCACACATGCACACTCATGCGCACACATGCACTTGTCTACACACACACGGTTTCTATTTCTCACCAAGCCCAGGGCCCCGAGAATTTTGACATTCTCAGGAATTGCAGTTCCATGACTCTGGCACCCGCTGCTTCCTTCAGATCCCTGAAGGGGGCCCTCGCGAGCTGAACTTTTCTCGATTCCCCAGGCTGGACTCCTGGTCTAATGTGAGGAAAGGGAGTTTCAACTGCAAGATTTCAGTTTCCACATTGTGATAACTTAACTTTTGCTGGGAGCAAAGCAAACCTTGAGTATTTGAATCCTCAGTTGTAACATGTCCTCACCGTGCCATGTGACCTACGGCAGGTGATCTGCCTCTCTGAGCCTCAGTTTCCTCATTTGAAAATTAGGAGTGAATAAAAAAAAAATCCATTCATCTGTTGATGGACACTTGTGTTGTTTCTACCTTTTTGCTATTGTGAATAGTACTGCTTTGAACATGGATGTACAAGTTTTGGTTTGAATACTTGTTTTCAATTCTTTTGGATCTATACTCAGGAGTGGAATTGCTGGATCAGAGGGTAACTGTTTACCCTTTTGAGGAACCGCCAAGCTGTTTTGCAAAGCAGCTGCACCATACTCCAGCCATTTTGCAAACCAATCTGGGCCAATGTTTTTAATATTGGCAAAGTTATAGCGGGTGCAGTGACTCACACCTTTAATCCCAGCAACTGAGGTGGGTGGGTCACTTGAAACCAAGAGTTTGAGACTAGCCTGGACAACATAGAGAGAACTTGTCCCTAAAAAATAATAAAAAATTAGGCATGGTGGGTGCGCGCCTATAGCTGCACCTGTAGTCCCAGTTACTGGGGAGGCTGAGGCAGGAGGATCGCTTGAGCCCAGGAGTTCGAGGCTGCAGTGAGCTATGATAACACCACTGCACTCTAGCCTAGGCAACAGAGCAAGGCCCTGTCTCAAAAAAAAAAAAAAAAAAAAAAATTTAAACCAGTAAATAAACAGCAGCTTATGTTCCTCTGCCCACTGAACCTACTGAGATCAAAGGCAAACCCACTGAGGCCAAAACCCAGACATAAGTTGCGTCCACAGTTGCATCTGGAGCCCTGCCTGCACAGGCAGAATCTTGGGGACAAAGCAAAGACAGGGATATGTTAAAGGCCTTCAGATCTGAAATATGACTGAGCTTTTAAGAAATGAGTCAGACCCTGGAAGAGAAAATCCAGTTGCAAAGCATGGTGTGATTTTGTAAAAACTGTGTAAAACGTAGACAAACCCCCAAATATGGGAATGTTGGCCTGTGTTCGAGCACAAAGAAGATGGCTCTGCTCCAAGCCATCCACCTGGTGGGGAAACGGGTGGTGTCCCCCGCACCCCGCCAGCCATGTGCCTCATTGCACCGAGAACACATGCCTAAGCAGTTTGAAAGGAAAATCCACTGAAGAACGTTTAAAGGAAGTAAAAATGCCAAAGCACGTGCTGGCAGCGATTGTCGGTCTTTGTCTCGGAGGCAGCTGTGGTCTTCGGAGAAAAACGCATCCGATGTGAACCCAGACAGTTTCTTCCTGTGTCAAATGCGTGAATAAGCATCGCTTCCTCCCAGGGCCGTTACTTCAAGGCTGTGGTGAACGTCCCTCCAGCATTTCCCCGGCAGAGCCTCTGTCGCCTCCATCCGTCCGTCTGTCCACCCATTCACCCATTCACTCACATCTGAGGAGCATTAACTGCTTCTTCCTGGTGGAATTTTCCGGCCGATATCTAAAACCATGACAAAATGATAAACTGCAGTCTGTGATTTGAAGGTGACAATGCGGGGTCTGGGAGGTGAGGCTTCACTGGAGACCTAAAAGATGAATGAGAGCATGCCGGGTAGAGGGAATGGCATGTGCAAAGGCCCTGAGGTGAGAATCAACTTGGCTGCTGGAGGAGTTGCAGCTATCAGAGAGGAGAGAGAGAGAGAGAAACAGGGCGGGGGGGGGGGGGTTTCTGGGGTTGGACCACAAAGGGGCTCCTGGGCTGGGGGAGGAGTGTGGATTTTGTCCTGGGGCAATGGGGAGCCATGGGAGGCTTCAGAGCACAGTAGGAACATAGCCCTACGTGTATGGCAAAATTTATATAACATAAAATTACATAAAATTAAAGTGTTCAGTTCAGTGGCATTTAGTACACTCACAGTGCTGTACAACCATCACCTCTAGTTCCGGAACATTTCCATCTCCCCAAAAGGAAACCCCATTCCCATTAGCAGTCACTTACCACTCCCCCTCCCCCTGCCCCTGGCAGCCACCAATGTGCTTTCTGTCTCTGTGGATGCTCGTGTTCTGGACATTTCCCTTCACTGGAGTCCTGTAGGTGGCCTTTTGTGTCTGGCTTCTCTGATTTATACTTTTTTGTTTTTAATTCTTTCTTTATTTTTTGAGATAAGATCTCCCTCTGTCGCCCAGGCTGGAGTGCAGAGGCACAATCATAGCTCACCGCAGCCTTGAACTCCTGGGCTCAAGCGATCCTCCTGCCTCAGCCTCCCAAGTAGCTGGGATGACAGGCAGGTGCCACCACACCCGGCTAATTTTTCTATTTTTTTTTTTTTTTTGTAGAGATAGGGTCTTGCTATGTTCCCCAGGCTGGTCTCAAACTCCACCGCAGCCTCCCAAAGTGCTGGGGTGACAGGGGTGAGCCACTGAGCCCAGCCCATGACTGATACTTGTAAAAGAGCAGCTCAGAAGTTCGGGAATGGAAGCAGGCTCCAAGCTGCTCCACCTACACCGCTCGATCCCTCCCCCATTTAACAGCAGGCTCCTGTGTGGCTTGTCTCAGCTACCCTGGGCTGCTGAAGTGCCCTTTGCCCGAATGCCCACCGGACTCAGAAGTGCCCAGAATTGCCATTCCCCAGGGCCACCCTGATGGCTGATGAGGGTGGGGTGCGAATACCCTAGCCAGGAGACATAGAGACACAGACCCCGAATGCCGGACAGCCGCTTGGCAAAACAGTCTGACGTCTTCCCTGCAACAGTTCCCTCCAGGCATCGGTGCCCCTGTCTTACCGAGGCTGCATCAGAACAGCCTCGTTCTCGGGCAGTTGTCTGAAACAGGGCTGTAGACGACGCTGCAGGCTCCACCCCAGCCCTCAGCCCCAGGGAAGTCATTCCAAGGACCCAGAGCCAACCTGCCCTTCCTGGAAGTGGCTCTTCTCCCCCTGCCCATGCTGGAGCCTGGACAAGGACAGTTTCCTTATTTCTGTCCTAAGGCGTCCACTCCCTCCCTCCTTCTGGTCCTCGGCGTTCTTGGTGGATTGCTGCAATGGGCAGGGATGGTTGGGCTCAGCCGCACCCCTCTGCAAACCTTCCCGTGTCCAAGTAATTAGGAGCCCAAGGCAGGCACCCGGGGGCATCCTTAGATGGCACTGGACATTTTATAACACCAGGCACGGCTCAGGGCACTCAGTACCCATCCTCCTTCACCTTAGACAGTCACAACTCATTTTACAGATGAGGAAACTGAGGCACAGAGAGGTTGATTAAGAACCCTTACCACACCACTAATAGGGGCTGTATCCATGAGATCTTTTTTGGCTACATAAAGCCAAGAAGGGATTTAATTGGTTAATGGAATGAGAAATTACGGCTTCAGGCCTAGCTTGATCCAGGTGCTCAAGCAACATCCCCAGGTAGCATCTCTTTCTGTTTCTTGGTTCCACTGTCCTTCATTCCCAGTCATGCAAGATGGTAGCCAGCAACTCTGAGCTGACCTTTGTCCACTTAGGAGACATAAAAAGAGCTCTGTTGTCTGATGGCTGTAGCAGAACACCAGGACTGCGTTTTACTGACCCAGTCTGGGGCATATGCCCACCTCAGAACCAATCACAGTGGGCCTGGCTACCTCTGCTGAGATGGGAGAAGGCCAGGCCTAAGCACACTGTTCCCAGAAGGAGCGGGAAGGGACCCTGCAGGTGGGCAGAACCAGGATTGAAACTCAGGCCTTCACGCCTGAGCTATGTTGATCTCAGCTGCTTTACTGGGCACTTTCACCTTTTCAGACAGCTCCTGCTTCAAAATTGCCACCAATGAGGCCTGAGGTGGACCCATGGGACCCCGGGGCCCCAGGACCCCTGAGTCCCTGTCCCTGCTCTTTCCCCTTCTCGGAGCCTCAATTTTCTCATCTGTAAAATGGGTCATCAGGAACACCTTGCACTCAGTGAATGGTCGAGGGTCACACTGGGTTTACAGAAAGCGAGATGCAGATTAAAGAGCAAGGGAAAGACTTTTGTGACTGACAGTGGGACCCGGGCTGGGAGAGGTAGCAGACCCAGAGGTCAGGACTCAGCAGGAGAGGTGCGGCGCGTACCAGGCGCTTGGGAGCAGCTGGGGCACAGGCGGCCGCCGGCAACAACACTGGCATTCATTCATCTTCCAAGGAAAGGCACAATTCTCGCTCTGCCCCCAGCACCCCCCTGGCTCCCTCCTCTGCCCTAGTTTCTAGTTTATCCATTCAGGGCCACAGTTTATTTTCAGATGAGAATGTCCGTCCTCCTCACTCTCTGTGGCCACCCGCCAGAGCCACAGGCTAGTCACAGTGGGAGAAAGGAGGCCAGAAAGAATCTAATCTGCCTTCCAGAAAGTGAGTCCTTGGGGGAGGTTCTCAGTCAGGCCTAGATTTCCACTTTCTGTTTATCCTCATAGACAGCGATGCGGAATTCTGGCAGCCCAAGCTCTCCGATTTCTCTGCTAATGAATAAAGAACCTGATATTCTGTTTTTAGTGCCGTCTCTGTAGCAAACATGAGCAACTGTACAGAGGAATTGGCCAGCATGAGCCAGGCATGGTTCAGGCTGGCTTGTGAAGTGCCCTCCTAGAAACACCCCTTCAGTTCACGCAGACAATTGAGGATGCATTTGCTTTCATTTTAATTTTGAAGATGAGGTTGATTTTATTCTGTTGATTAGATTCTATAAAGTCAAGTTCATGATCAGCCCCCGACTCTTCAGTTTGGTAAACTCCTATTCATCCTTCAAAACTCAACGCCCACATTGCGGAGGTTGGGGGGAAATTTCTAAAAGACAGCTTTATTGAGATATAATTCACCTACCATTTGATTCACCCATTTACAGTGTACAATTCGATGGTGTTTTTCATCTATTCACAGAAGTGAACCCTCCCCTTTATTTAATTTCAGAGCATTTCCATTGCCCCTTAAAGAAACCCTGTCATCATTCGTCCCTCTCCCCTCCCCCTCTCCCTGCCCCTGCAACATCCGGTCTGCTTCCTGTCTCCACGGATCTGCCTGTTCTGGACATTTCACACACCATGTGGGCCTTTGGGTCTGGCGCCCCTTGCTCAGCATCGTGTTTTCTGGGATCATCCATGTTATAGCAGTCAGCGCTTCATGCCTTTTCATGGCTGAGTGATATTCCGAGGTGCAGCTGCGTCCTCTCTGTTTATCCACTCACCGGTTGATGGACACTTACCTGGGGTGTTTCCACATTTTGCAAAGTGTGAGAGCTGCCACAGACATGCACGGACAAGTGTTCGTGTGGATGCGGGTGTCCCTGTCTCGGGTACTTCCTGAGCAGTGCCAGTAAGTCTCTAGTGCTTACTTTGAAACCTCTTAAACTGCGGCTGAAGAGTCACCCGGGTTGAGTAGATGCCAGATCGAATCCCGCAGGCTTTGAAATCCGCCCGCACCCGCACATGTCTCAAGGGGGCCATTTTTGCTCTTTGAATCCAACATGCTCTTTGAGTCCCTGTCCACGGGCTGGCAACCCCCAGATCTGTGGCTTGACTCAGGCCATGGGGGGTTGGGGGTGGCGCCTTGGCCTGGGTTTATTTTGGTCGAGGTTAGAGGGCTCAGTCAGCATCTCAGGCCTGCGCCTGCCTGGCACCCGAGGCCTCTAACGCGTGCCCTTGGCCTGCAGGTGTCTGGCCTGTGTCCGGTGGGCAAAGGCCAAGGTAGGCGCCGAGGTCCCGCCGCTGGAAGCTCTCGCTTTATCTCGGGAGTTCCCTGAGTCCGCACAGAAAAACTAGCCCTCCCTCCCCTCTGCCCCCCGGGCCTCTGGGTGCCGCATCTGTCGGGGTTTGCCAGAGAAACAGAACCAGCAGGAGACCTGTGTGCCACGTCTACGGAGAGATTTATTTTAAGGCGCTGGCGCGTGCAATCATGGGGGCTGGGAAGTTCAAAGGCCACAGGGCACCGCGGCAGGCCGGGAGCAGAAGGGGGGTTCCCAATTGCAGGTCTGAGAACCCCTTTTCCCCAGGAAGCTCGGTTTGTGCTCTGAAGGCCTGCGACTGATTAGATAAGGAACACTAGGACACGGAGGACACGGAGGACTTCCTGCTTCCCGCACTTCAGCTCAACTCACTGGAGGTGGCAACCCTGTCTTCAGAATACCTCCGCGGCAACATCTGGGCTGGCATGTGACCAGACAACGGGCCCGGTAGCCTGGCCACATGGACACATAAATTTTAGCCATCGCCATATATGTCCCTGTCCCCTCACCCTTATAATGACACGCGCTCTAAGAGGCCTTCCGAGATGTGGCCCATCCCAAGTGAAAGAACACACAGGGAGCAAGTGCAAAACCCGGAAGTCAGATGGGAGACACACAGGGCAGAAAGGTGGGGGGGTACCTGTGGGAGGACAGAGGTGATGTCACCAGGGCAGGGCTCCAAGGCCAGCCGAGGAGCCTGACTTTGCTCTGGGGTGATGGGGAGCCATGGTAGGCATTAGAACAGGAGAGGAGTGGTGCGGCGAGGTTCAGGAACCATTGCAGGACTTGTCGTTGGCTGTTATGGGCCCGTCAGTGCCCGCAGGTGGAGGGTGGTGGGGCTCAGGGCCTGAGTGCAGACAGGAACTGGCAAGGTCTGGGCCGAGGGCCGCAGGGATGGGAGCAGGACAGGTTCAAGAGGTTCCGGGGGCAGCCTGAGAGGTACGAGTGTGAAGTCCTGAGCCACTGCGCTGAGCTCTGAGCACTGTGTGCAAGCCTCCACTGTCTTCCAGGTGCCATCCAGGGTGACAGCCTTGGGCTGCACAAGTCAGTGAGCTGACCCCATAGGTCCCCTATGCGACCATCTGGGAGCTGCTGATGGGAGACAGCCTGGCAGGGGAAAGGGGCTCCATCTTTCCATTCCCCGAACACACCAAGTTCCTTCCTGTCCCAGGACCTTTGCACTGGCGGTTCCCTCTGCCTGGAATGCTTTTCCTGCCACTTTCCGCGTGGCCAGCTCCTCCTTGTCCCCCAGGGCTCAGCTTCTCCCTGGCTTCCTAGAGGAAGCTCTTTCTCCACCTGGCTCAGTCTGTGCGCCATCACCTGTTTTACCCACCAGAATCTGAAACGATCTTATTTTCTTGTGTGCTTCCCTCTCCGCAGGTGGGGGCTGTGAAGGTGGGATTCTTTCCTGCCTTGGTCACTTCCAATCCACAGCTCCTCCAGCAACGCCTGCGTCTCAGTAACCGTCAAGTGAATGGACGAAGAGCTGCGTCTCCTTCTCATCATCCTCTCACCCTTTAAGCCACCACGCTGGCCTCAGGGCTGACTTCCCCTTCTCAGCTTGGAGTTTTGTGTTTATTTTTTGAGACAGAGTCTTGCTCTGTTGCCCAGGCTAGAGTGAGTGCCGTGGCGTCAGCCTAGCTCACAGCAACCTCCAACTCCTGAGCTCAGGCGATCCTCCTGTCTCAGCCTCCCGAGTAGCTGGGACTACAGGCATGCGCCACCATGCCCGGCTAATTTTTTCTATATATATTTTTAGCTGTCCATATAATTTCTTTCTACTTTTAGTAGAGATGGGTCTCACTCTTGCTCAGGCTGGTCTCGAACTCCTGAGCTCAAACGATCCTCCCACCTCGGCCTCCCAGAGTGCTAGGATTACAGGCGTGAGCCACCGCGCCCGGCCTAGCTTGGAGTTTTGATGGACTGTGGAGACGTTGGACCCACTTCTGTCCTGGTCCTCAAATGGCTTGTCTAGACCGTCGTCCCTGCAGCCTCCACCTTCACCGCCCCCGTCCATCCTCCACAGCAGCCTGCAGAGGAATCTTTTTAAACACACAACTGTGGCTGTGAGCCTTCCCTGCTCTCACATTCTCCATGGCTCCCAGCTGTCCTCAGGAGAACATTCCAGCCCTTCTGCCAATTGTCCATTTCTCACTGCTCACTCTTTTCCAAACAGAAGCTGTTCCCTTGCCTGGATTGCTCTTCCTCCACCTTTGTGTTTAGGGAACTCCTACTCATCCTTCAAAACCCCACTCAAATGGCCCCACCTCTGAAAAGCCCTCCCTTCCTCTTAGACTGAGCCCTTACTCCCCTCTGAGAGTGTCCATGTCCAGTTCTGTCTCCCCAAGGCTGAGGGCTTTTTGAAGGCCCTGGCGTCACCTACGAAGGGCTGACCACATTGTCATCACTTTTCTAAAGAAAAGAACATTACACACCCCATCATTAATGCTGGTGATCATGCAGTCAGATGTCTGAGGGTCACACTCCAAGTCACCCTCTCTTGCTTTCCACGTGGGGTGTTGGTCCAGATTGTCAACTACACAGACATGTAACTGGAAAGTCAGGCCACGGAGAGCTGGGGCAGACTGCCCTTCGACCCTGGCCTGCAGTGCACTGTCCTGTTTTTCAGTAAGACCTTTTGATGTTTCCACAGGGACTGGAGATTGTCTGTCTCTCCCCTGCTGCCATGTAACTCCCGAGCATGCCCCTCCCGTTTGCAGTTGGGACTAGATTTCTGCAGCCTCCGCCCTCCAAAAGGCGGCTCTGAATTCTCCTAGGAGTTGTGATGCTTCCGTGATTTGTTAGATTTGACAGTTCTCACCCAAGGCATGTGAAAAGGCTTAAAAGCCCCGTGTGAGTGAGAAGGAGTCGTTGGGACACGTTGCAGAGAATTCATTTCCTCCCAGAATGTTCTGTCTGTTTGATGTTCAGTCACTCTGCAGGAGTGACGGCAACTGGAAAATCTTGTGTTCTTCCAGAAGGTTGCACTGATGACATGGAAGGATCTTGCCCGCAGAAGTGACCGGGCGTCATGCTATGGCCCTCCCAGCAGCCACGCTGGGGGGCCCACCTTACAGAGGAGGAGTCAGATCTCAGAGGGACCAGGGGTGGCAGGTCTGCCCGAAGGTGCCCCTCAGGGGTGAAGGGTCTGGGGGATGGGGCTGAGGGAGCAGGATCCCAGCCAGGACTCTGCGCCAACCTGCCATAGGACATGTCACCGAATCTTGCGTTCCTCACCTGAGCAAGAGGAACTGTAGTCAGACCAAGTGAGAAGATTTGTGAGTGGTCAGTGTGGGCAGCCCTTAGCAGATCCTGATGTGAGTGCCCTGGTACCTTACTGTTAGGAATTATCATTATTATTATTATTATTTTGTTTTTTTTTTTTTTGATGGTAAAATATACATCACCTAAAATTTACAGTCTTTTTTTTTTTTTTTTTTTGAGACAGAGTCTCACTTTGTTGCCCAGGCTAGAGTGAGTGCCGTGGCGTCAGCTTAGCTCACAGCAACCTCAGACTCCTCGGCTTAAGCGATCCTCCTGCCTCAGCCTCCCGAGTAGCTGGGACTACAGGCATGCACCACTATGCCCGGATAATTTTTTTTCTATATAGATTTTTAGTTGTCCATATAATGTCTTTCTATTTTTAGTAGAGACGGGGTCTCGCTCTTGCTCAGGCTGGTCTCGAACTCCTGACCTCGAGCGATCCACCCGCCTCGGCCTCCCAGAGTGCTAGGATTACAGGCGTGAGCCACCGCGCCCGGCCTTTTTTTTTTTTTTTTTTTTTGCAATAGTCTTGCTCTGTCACCCGCTGCCATGGCATCAGCCTAGCTCACAGCAACCTCCAACTCCTGGGCTCAAGGGATCCTCCTGCCTCGGCCTCCCGGAGTGCTAGGGTTACAGGTGTGAGCCACCATGCCTGGCCTGTTGCATGTTTTTACCATGAAAAGGTGTTAAATGTTGTCACATGCTTTTTCTGCATCGATTGATAGGAAGGTGTGATTTTTCTCCTCCATTCTGTTAAGGGGTATATTACATCAATCAATGTTTGTACGTGGATTAGTTTTACCCATAGTAGACTCTCATATAAATGGAAGCATTGGCTCCTTGGCCTAATAACCATGAGGACAATGTCACTGTCGTGGGTGAACGGTGTACCCTTTTTCGTGCCTGTAGAGTATTCCACAGTGTCACTCAGACACAATGTCTCTGTCCTCATTCAGTGGCATTTGGGTGGTTTCCAGTTGGAGTGACTATGAATGATGCTGCTGTGAACATTTTTGTCCATGTCCTTTGGTGAACGAAGGTCACGTTTCTGTTGGGCACATCCCCAGAAGTGGCGTTGCTACTCTGGGCGTGGTCTCCTACCTGTGTGGATAGTTTTGTTTCCAGCCCTCCCCTGGGCACACCACGGTCTGTCATGCGCACGCTAATCCAGGGGTGGCAAGCCTGCAGCCTTAAGGAGACATGTGGCTTTCTAGGTTCTTAATTAAGTGTGGCTTTTGACTAAATCCAAATTTTACAGAACAAATCTTTTTATTTATATTAATACATTTTTGTTCGTCTTTTATATTTTATTTTATTTTTTAAATGAATGTATTTGAAATACCAAAGAATAAAATAAGTTTCAACAGAATAATCCTCCCAGATTGACCGGCACGATCAGAACATCAGTGAGCCATGAGGGGCCCTGACGGCTGCCACGCTCGTGATTCAGATCTAACTTCCCCCATCCGACTGGCGCCACTGCCGCATGAGGCTGGTTGGCGAGAGTTTGTCGGGGTCAAGTACACCAGGTCGTTACCAGCTTTTGACAACAGTGCAGTGTTTCTGTCTGAAGTAGGATTTGTGAATAGTTGTACAGCTCGACAGTAATTTTTAATTCTGTCTGCTGAACAGCCCATCATGTCAAAGAAGACCAGGAGAACATGAAGGAAGGAAACAGATTTTTTAATGAGGATTGGAAATTGCGATGTTGTCTTGTTTCTGCTAAAGATAAGTTGATTTGCTTGCTTTGTGATACTGCAATATCAACATTAAAGAAATTCAATGCTCATCAGCATTAAAACTCATAAGGACCACAAATAGTTTAGATTAGAGGGAGAGGCACGAAAGGTTGTAGTGCAGAAATTAGAAGATGAAAAGCAAAACCAAAGGCAATTCTTTCAAGCGTCGAGAAGACTGGGAAATCATGCCACTGAAGCAACCTATAAACTAGCTTGTATACTGGGGGGGGAGGGGCGGAAAGGGAAGCCATTCACTGATGTAGAAATTGTCAAAGAATGCACTATTGAAGTTGTAGATCCCAATAATGTTTCAAAGTACAAACAACTGCCTCTTTCAAGGAGACCCATAACTGATCAGCAGCATGAATTAGCCTTCGACTTAACAGATCAACTTCATGCGATGCTTCAGAAGGAAAATATACATTATTCAATCGCTTTGGATGAATCAACTGGGACTACTGACTCAGTGCAGGTTTTATACTTCACTCGGGTCATAACAGGAGATTTTCTTTGCTACGAAGAGTCACTCGCTTTTGGCACTCTTGCTAACAGAACTCAGGGAATAGATATCTTCAACAACTTTCAAAATAAATGTCATAAAGTTGGACTGAATTTGGTGAATTTGGTGAGTGTATGTGCAGGTGGTGTACCTTCCACGACAGGAAAACATGAAGGGTTTGTTGCACAGATAAAAAAAAAAAAGTATTAACATATTCAGATGCTCTCATCTTTTCATTGTATCTTGCATCAGCAAAATCTCTGTGCTAAAGCTACTATTTTAAATGACATTTTGCAATAAGTTATAGGTATCATTAACTATTAGTGCAAATGCAACACAGCATTGTCAGCTTCACAATAAGCTAAAATTGAATGATGAGATATTTGGTGTGGATTTGCCGTATCATTCTAGAGTGTGTTGGCGATCGCAGGGACGGATGTTAGCCAAATTTTTTTTTTTTTTTTTTTTTTTTTGGAGACAGTGTCTCGCTCTGTTGCCCAGGCTAGAGTGCCGTGGTGTCAGCCTAGCTCACAGCAACCTCAAACTCCTGGGCTCAAGCGATCCTCCTGCCTCAGCCTCCCGAGTAGCTGGGACTACAGGCATGCACCACCATGCCCAGCTATTTTTTTACATATATTTTTAGTTGTCCAGATAATTTCTCTCTATTTTTAGTAGAGATGGGGTCTTACTCCTGCTCAGGCTGGTCTCGAACTCCTGACCTCGAGCGATCCTCCCGCCTCGGCCTCCCAGAGTGCTAGGATTACAGGCGTGAGCCACTGCACTCACCCCCAAAATTTTATCTCTGTGAGAACAGATAGTTATAATAAATTTTATGAAGAACAGAATCAGCAGTATAAATTATTAAAGAATATTTCCATAGGAATGCAGCATTTTTGTGTGATATCTGGTCAAATCAAAATGACTTGAATATGTCTTTGCAAGGGAAGACTAAGTCTGTATATGATATGTGACAAAAAAAAATCCAAGCATTTCAAAAGAAGTATCTTTTTTCAAAACACTTCTTCAAAAGGAAATTGTTTTTTTTTTTTTTTGAGACAGAGTCTCACTCTGTTGCCCAGGTTAGAGTGCCACAGTGTCAGCCTAGCTCACAGCAACCTCAAACTCCTGGGTTCAAGCGATCCTCCTGCCTCAGCCTCCCGAGTAGCTGGGACTACAGGCATGCACCACCATGCCCGGCTCATTTTTTCTATATATATTTTTAGCTGTCCATATAATTTCTTTCTATTTTTAGTAGAGATGGGGTCTCGCTCTTGCTCAGGCTGGTCTCAAACTCCTGACCTCGAGTGATCCTCCCGCCTTGGCCTCCCAGAGTGCTAGGATGACAGGCGTGAGCCACCATGCCAGGCCAAAAGGAAATTTTGAATGAACATTTTCCCCAGTTAGCAAAGAGCACTGATGAGCCGGATGATATATGCGAATTATTTGAAGAATATGCAGCTGTTATAGACCTATTAATTGGAAAACACAATGAAAGCTTCACTGACTATGACAATCATGACATCACACTCAAATTAGCATTTCAGCCTCACCTAGTTGGTATCACCAGGGCACCTAAACAACTACAGATGGAATTGATTGAGCTCTCAACAGATGACATTTTAAAGTCACTGTTTGATGCTAAGAAAGATCCAATGGAAATACGGAAACATGCAGAATACCCACGCCTTTGGCAACATGCCAGAAAAATGCTTTCTTGCTTTTCAACCACTTATTGCTGTGAAGCTACATGCTCCTGCCTAACCCACATCAAGATGCCCTTAAGGTCACGAGTGACTGATACCCATCTAGAGAATCAACTGACACTGCAGACCTCCACGCTGCCACCAAATGCACTATATCCCTTCCGCCACTTGAGGACACAGTGTTCATCCTCTCTGCAGGGGATCTTGGAAGAAGAGAGCAGCCGTCACCAAGCAATCGGACCTGCCGGCGCCCTGACCTTGGACTTCCCAGCCTCCAGAACTGTGAGCAATACATTTCTGTTCTTTGTCAACTACACTGTCTGTGGTATTTTGCTACAGCAGCACGAACAGCCTAAGACAGCATCATTCTTAATAGCCTATATCTACTGGGTGTAAATACACAGACTCAGAGATGTATACATATTCTTTTTTGGTTGTTATCACAAAAATGTGGCTCTACATATTAAGGTGGTGAACATCAGTGCACATCTGTATGTATAGACATACCTCACTTTCCCCTTAAGTGGGCCGCCTTAACCCATCTGTTAGCATACTTGATAATACTTTCCAAATTTGTTGTGAAATGTAAATTTACATTTTTCATTTTGTCTCTATTGTTGCCGTATAGCATATGCCCAGGAACATGCTCAAAGTGCATTAGCATTAGGCGTGGAGTTTGGTTAATTTTTATATATGGGCACAACTGAATAGCCACCACCCAGGTTAACTTGGAGGGTCCTTTTGTGTCACTTTCTATACATCACCCTGTTTCAAATAAGCCATATGTGTTTTATCATTAATTTTTTTTTTTTTTTTTTTTTAGACAGAGTCACAGAGTCTCTCTCTGTTGCCCAGGCTAGAGTGCTGTGGCGTCAGCCTAGCTCATAGCACCTCAAACTCCTGGGCTCAGGCGCTCCTCCTGCCTCAGCCTCTCGAGTAGCTGAGACTATAGGCATGCACCACCATGCCCGGCTAATTTTTTCTATATATATTTTTAGTTGTCCATATAGTTCCTTTCTATTTTTAGTAGAGACAGGGTCTCTCTCTTGCTCAGGTTGGTCTCGAACTCCTGAGCTCAAATGATCCTCCCGCCTCGGCCTCCCAGAGTGCTAGGATTACAGGCGTGAGCCACCGTGCCCGGCCTATTATGAATATCTTCATCATGGCTTTCCCCTCTTCACAAAATGATATTTACTGTTTCTATTATTTTCAATATGCAATATTTGGGGTTTTTTATTTTTATTTTTGAGATAGGGTCTTGCTCTGTCACTGAGGCTGGAGTGCAGTGGCACACTCATAGCTCAGTGCAGCCTCGAATTCCTGGGCTCAAGTGATCCTCCTGCCTCAGCCTCCCAAGGAGCTGGGACTATAGGTGTGCACTACCATGCCCAGCTAATTTATTTTCATTTTTTAAAGAGATAGGGTCTTGCTATGTTGCCCAAGCAGGTCTCGAACTCCTGGCCTCAAGTGGTCCACCTGCTTGGGCCTCCCAAAGCCCTGAGACTATAAGCACAAGCTACCACACCCAGCTTGGAGTTATTTTTTGCCAGGTGTTCAACAGGCTTGCTGGGACCCGATCCCATAACAACTCTGTGAGTTAAGGACCATTTCCCAGAGGATGCTCAGAACGAGAAAGGGCTTTCTCCAATGTTGAATTTTTTTTGTATATGGTGTGAGGTAGGGATCAAGGTTCATCCAGTTGCTCCAGAACAATATATTGAAAAGCCCATCCTTGTCCAAGCTCAAGCAGGTAACCAGAGACATAGCAGGGATTCCAGCCACATCCACTGGATTCAATCTGGAACATTCCCCAAGTCCCTAGTGGGCCTGTCCTAACAGCCAGCTGAGCATGCTTTGCCACATCAGCAAAACAGAATATTTTTAAAGTCACAAGTGTTTGCCAGAGGAAGCAGGGTGGGAGGCACCGGTCAGCTCCGAGCTTCCTTCCTGCATGAATGGCCACATGTCCCATGTTGTCTGCTGCCACTGTGACCCCGCCTTTTAATATTAATATTGTTTTCCTTTTCCTGCCTTCTTCCAAGGGAGAAGGCTGTGTGTGTGCATTCCCCATGTGGGAGGTCCTTGCCAAGGGAAGTTCAAGCTCATACCCACGACCAGTGCCTTTGTCCACTGGGAGATAATCCGCCAGGAGAACTGCCCCAACCTCAGGCCTGGCACCGCAACCTGACCGTCTGGCCCGAAGGGTCAGGATTGCAGGGCATAGCCAGGCTCCCAGGCCACTCTCAAACCTTCCCGGTGTTCCCCAAGTCTTCCCAAGTCAGGGGGAGGCTCTGTCAAGCACCGGGAAAATCCAGGGGTCTCCATAGTCTCCTCCCTCCGCCTCCAGAACATTCCCCCACTTGGCCAACTTCTCATGCCCCCTTCCCTCAGGCAGCCCATTGCTCCCTGGAGGCTGCCCCAGATCATCCTGGGTCTCTCTGGCACCACTGTCCCCCAGGCCCTTCTCCCTACGGTGGCCACGGGAGCATTCCAGAACTTAACAACCACAAGTTCAAAACCCACCTGTGGCTCCTACAATAGAACCTCCTGCAATAGAACCATCATCCTATGTATCAGTAGACCCTCCCTCCTATTCCCTGCAGCCACTACCCATCTCCCTAGGTGCCCCTCCCCCTCCCTGCCCCCCACCACCGTCCTCAGACACACCCAGCTGCCCCCTCAGGGCCTTTCATGTGCTGTCCCCTCCCTCCCGATCTCTGTGCATGTCTGGCTCCTTCTCCTCTTTTGGATATCAGCTGAAATGGGGGCCTCCCTGCCCATCCCAGAGATATAGCCTCCACCCCCAGATGCTCTCTGTACCATCCCCCATTTCCTTCGCAGTATTTTTTTTTTTTTTTTTTGAGACAAGGTCTTGCTCTGTCACCCAGGCTGAAATGTAGTGGCAGAAGCATAGCTCACTGCAGCCTCGAACTGCTGGGCTTAAGCAATCCTCCTGGCTTAGCCTCCTGAATAGCTGGGACTAGAGGCACGTGCCCCTATACCCAGATAATTTTTCTATTTTTTGTAGAGATGGGGTCTCGCTATGTTGCCCAGGCTGGTCTCGAACTTCTGGGCTCCAGCGATCCTCCCACCTCGGCCTCCCAAAGTACTAGGATTACAGGTGTGAGCCAATGCAACTGGCCTACATTTATACATCTTTCTTCTAACAGAGAATCTTGGTTTCTAACAACACTAACAACATCACTTATTTGCTTTATCCAAAAATATATATAATAGTTTCAGAACAGCAACACTGGTATTATTACTAGCACCATGATTGTCAAAAACAGCTTAAGATTTCTTTGCAATTCTTTTTGTCCTTGGAGTAAATTTCACCAGGGAATGTATTGTGTTCAAATCACTGTTTTAAAGTCACCTGAAAGAACTGTCAATGTGGTTAAGCCATTGACTCAAAAAATATAATAGGTTCGCTTGCCTCATTTTGATTTCAAGTTTTTTTGGTTCTCTCTCATTTAACTTTGTTTTCTAACCATGCAAGACATTTACATCGTTCCAGAGTCACATTTACGAAACAAGATAAACCCAGACATGTCCAGATTTTAGTCTGTGGCTTTCATCCTGCTTTTCTTTTTAAATTTTGAGGTTTATATTCTTCCGTTTTAAATATAAGCAAATAAACATACATTCATATTCTCCCTTAGATAAACTATAGCATGTTATATGCACTTTACCTCGTGCTTTGCATTTGGTAACATTCCCTGGAGATTGTTCCAGTAGTATAGAGCTCAGACGCGCTGTGTGCAGCTGTGTGGTGCTCTGCTGGGTAGACAGATGGGTGGTTCATTCCACCGACCCCCTAAGTTGCTTCCAGTCTCTGTTATTCCAATGTATTTTGCACACATATCTCTTTGAAATAGATCCCTAGAACTATGACTGCTGGCAAAGGGCAAGTGAACATGCAGACTTGCTAGATGCTCCACATCCCTCTCCATCACTACGCTGTCACGCTATTTTGCATTCCCACCAGTAACGGACAAGAGTATCATTTTTCCACAGCCTCACCAAGGATGTAGGGCCACCCTTCTATCTCCATGTATTCTTTTTCAAACAAAATAGAAATTTAATTTCTGCCTTATAAAACTTCAAATGTAGATGGTCTAAGGCAGGCATGATAACCACTCCACAAAGTCCTCTGGGCTCCAGCCTCTTTCCATCTTGGCTGCCATGCCTAACATCTCATGGCCCTTGACGGCTGCTTCAGCTCCAGCCATCCCATCTGCATTCTCGGCAGGAAGGAGGAAGGGATCGGGAGACTAGCAAAAAGGATGTCCTCTATGTAGTTTTAATTTGCACTTCTTTTATTAGGGAGAGGTGGGGCAGGTTTTCAGGGGCTATTTGCATTTATTTACTGTGATCTCTTGTCTGTTATTTGTATACAGGATAGTCAATTTTCTTCTTTGTTTTTGGAAACTCTTTATATATTAGATACATGAATCATTTCTCTGTGATGTAAGTTGTACTTTCCTCATTTCATCATTTATCATTTTATGTTGCTAAGGATGTCTGCGGACATGCAGAAGTTTTATTTCACATGTTCACACACACATACATGTAGGAAGGAGCACGCATCCTTTCCCTTCTCGCTCCCGTGCTCCGGGGGAGCGGTAGAAAGCTCTTTCCCCTCCCAGACCAGAGAGGAGCGTGCATACTTCCTCTTCCAGTATTTGCAGGGTATGTGTTCACACCTCTGGTCCATTCGCAATTATCCTACTGCACCGGGAGGGAACAGGCCAGGTTTATATTTGTTTGTAGAACGATCAGGATTTAAAGCTGCGGAGAGGGGAGGCTGTGCGGACCGTGGTCTAGGATTACAGGCACCGCGGCCCACAGCCTATTCCTGCTTGGCACCCCGGGCTCGTCCACCGCTCTGCCCGCGCCGTCCCGCCCGCAAGGCGCAACCCAGCCTCTAGCCACGCCCCGAAGCCCCTCCTCCGCCCGGCCCCGCCCCCTCGATAAGGACAGCCCCGCCCCACCAGGCATAGCCCAAGTTCAAGTCCACGCCTCACTATGGTCGCTACATGGCCTTGGACACCTCGCTGACTTTCCTCGTGCCTCACCTTCCCCTCCTATACGGTGGATGCAGGACTGGCCTCGCCCTCCACCCTGGCCATGGGGCGGCGTGTCCTTGCTGTGTGATCCCGGGTGTGACACTTCACCTCTCTGAGCCTGTTTTCCCCTCTGTGCAACGAGCGCGGGTCGAGCCCCCTTCTCCAAACCCACGCCCTCACTTCCCAGCTGTGTGGCCCTGGGCAGTGCCTTGGCTACGCCGTGCCTCAGTGAGCCCTGTCCCAGCGGGAGGACGACAGTGGGGACGCAGGTGGAGCGCCCGGCATACCGCCCACGCTCAAGAAACCTTTGGGTTTGCTCCCTCGGTTCGCCCAGGAGAGGAGAGGCAGAAACAGGCAGGAGGTGGGGAGGACCGGCTGACCGGAGAAGCCGGCGGCTCGGGGAGGGGCAGGAACCAGCCCTGAACCTCAGTTTCCTCATCTGTGAAATGGACCTTCAAGATTCTGGTGAATCGTGGGTCTGGGTGTGGAGACAGCACAGAATAGATGCTTCGAAATGGGGATTTTTTTTTCCTTCTCGTAGTATCAACGAATACTCAGTCACCCTGACTGGTCCACCCTCACGCTTGGGACATTATTGTGGCCGCTACAGGCTAGGACCAGAGCCTTGGGCAGATGTAAGGTGATCCCAGAGGAGAGGACCCTGCCCAGGCGAGGCCGGGAGGCTGGGATGTGCTTGGCGCTTTTGAGGACGAGCAGACTGCTGGGAAGGGGCTGGGGGAGCTGTGTGGGCAGAGGGGGCCTCTCCCACCTCCTCCTGCTAGAAGGTTCTCCCCACAGGGGCTGGGCAGGGCAGGAGGGAACTGGGCCTTCCCTGTGGTTTAATGGGTATGGTGGACGACAAGCCAACCTTCAGTCTTCCCCAGCCAGGGAGTGTAGAACCATCTGGAAATGAAGTCCCAGCCTGGAATCAGGCCCAGGCCGGCCTGACTACCCTCAGTGCCACCTACCTGCCTCCCCATAAGGCACCTCACCTGCAACTCAGGCCCTGAGCCCCACACAAATGGGGCCACTGGGAAGAATTAGGGAGTGGGGAAGGGTCTCGAGTCAGGCCTGTGTTGGCCACTGCTTACCTTGGGCTCAGTTTCTGCAACTGTGACATAGGGTGATGGTGTTGAGCTTGGGGGGTCGAAATGCTCCAGAGACAGGGTGGGTCTGGCCAGGCGTGTGTGTGCGAGGTGGCACGGATTCCTGGCGCAGTGACTCACACCCATAATCCCAGCACTTTGAGAGGCCAAGGCAGGCGGATCACGTGAGGCCAGGAGTTCAAGACCAGCCTGGGCAACATAGTGAGACCCCGTCTCTACAAAAGAAATAGAAAAATTAGCCGGGGATGGTGGCACCTGTAGTCCCAGCTACTGGGGAGGCTGAGGCAGGAGGATCGCTTGAGCCCAGGAGTTTGAGGTTGCAGTGAGCTGTGATGATGCCACTGCACTCTAGCCTGGGCGACGGAATGAGATCCTGTCTCAAAAAAATAAAATTAAATTAAAAAATTAAAAACTAAAAAGTAACTGTTGAAAGAATGGATGGATCCAGGTCGCGTGGCGTGTTGTTCAGTCGCTGTTTGTATTCAGTGGTAGCTTTAGGGCCTGTGTTAGTTTGGGACCCCCAGGAGCTGACCCCAAGACAAGGTGACCCCAGGAAGCCCTGGTGGGGGTGGGGACATGAGACAGGGAGAGAAAGGGCCCTGTAGGTGGCACCAACAAGCAGGCTGGGAGAGCCAGCACAGAGCTCATGCCTCAGAGCGCTCCTGCCCGGGGACAATGTCCGACAGTGGGCTCCTGTGGGTCTCACTGACCTGGCACTTCCGGCCGGCTGCACAGGTGGGCAAAGTGCTCCTGTGGCCAGAGCGACAGCGTCAGGAGGCAGACAGAGGTGAGGGGCACAGAGGGCCTCGGCCAGCGGCTGATCCTCACACTGCATCAGCGAATCCTCAAGTGGCCTTCGTGCCCAGGTGTGAGCCTGCCCCGCCCCCAGCAGGGACAGGGCATGCCAGGCTGCCCCTGGCATCCCCATGGGCCAGGCTGGCTCTCAGCAAAGCCTCTGGCACATCCTCATACCTGTGTGCTGCACAGGGCGGTGGCCACCAGCAGGAGAAAGCCGGGTGTCCCGGGAAGGTACGACCTCCACCCGCTTGGCCCTCAGTTCACCCTATGGCCGGTGCGACTGGACCGCACGGCCCCAAACACGTCTCAGGTCTGCCCACCTCTCCCCACCCCCACCGCACCCCCAGCCGCCTCCCTCAGCCTCCAGCTCTGCGTCCCACCCTCCCTGTCCCCGCCAAAGGTGTCCTGTATCTTCCCCTGACCCCCTACGCACTTAGACTAAAACCCAAACTCCCCACCAAGGCCCTGCCCCATCTTGCCCCTCCAGATGCTGTTACCTCCGAGTGATCTCAGGCCTCTTTCTGCCTCCCTTTGGTCACACTGACATGTATCTCATTCGCACCACCGGGCCTTTGCACGTGCAGTTTTCTCTGCCAGGGACATCTTCTCCTGCCCCTTTCACTAAGTTCTTCCATCTGTTAGTTCCAGCCGACGCCCAAAAGCCTTCCCCAATTCCCTGATAGAGGGAGTTGAGTTCCTGACAGAAGCTCTCATAGAACTCGTTCTTTTCTTTCCAAGCAAAATAGCTTTGGTCATACTTAGACATTCATTTCTTTGACTATGTCTTCTGTGCTGGATTGTTCCTCCATTAGGACGGGCCCAGGTCTCTCTACCTGTTCCCAGTAGCATCCCCAGGCTCAGGACAGGGCTGGCACACAGTAGGACTCAACACATAGCATGCCCAGGCCATGACCTCCGTGTGTATGTGGCTCTCACCATTGCTTCCCCCAGCAAGCATTTATTGAGTATCAACTGTGTTCCCTGTGTGATCCACAGGACTGCAGACTGGAAAAGGAACTATCTCCTAGAATCTCAGCTCTGAAGTCCCCAGATGTCCCTCTTCCAGCACCACATGTCCCTGAGGTATCCCCAGTCTCAGGCCATCCTTCTTGCCCTGTTCCGAGCTCCTGAGCCAGTCACTGGCTGTGACACCCTTGACGCTCACTCCCAACCCCACATCTACTCAGGTCCTGCTGGTTCTCCCTGCTCTGTTCTCAGCTCAGTCCTGCTCACTGTCCCCAGGCTTCCCCGGCTCCCGCCCAGACCCCAGCCTGCCTCCTCCCCAGCCCCCGAGACCTGTCTGGCCCAGAGGGTCATGCCTGGCTGACCTCCCCTGCTCACACTCTGCCCTCCAACTCCCTAGCACCCTCGGGGGAGAGTCTCCAGCCTCCCTCGTGGCTCAGAGCTGCTAGAGGGCTCTGTCCCAGCCCTGCCACCCGCGAGGCCTCCCACCCACGTGCAGGGCCTGCCAGAGGCCCAGGAGGAGACCAGAGAGGAAGCTGCTCACCTCCTAACCTGAAGGCCACCGGGCTGCAGAGGGAGATGCTTTTGGAGGTAGAGGCAGCCTGCAACCCAGAGCCCCCCACTTCCCTCTCCCCAGGGCCCCCTATTTGCGACCTCGCAGAGTCGCATGGTGTAGCTTCGGATGGTAGCCCTACCTCAACTGCGTGCTGGCCCGAGACCCCTACTTCTTCCGGGCCCTGCACCTTGCCCACTGTGTCCCCCTGGCCGAGCACCCCAGCCAGGTCGCCAGGCACATGCAGCTCCCTCCGCTGACCCTGCCCGGCCCACCAAGGCAGAGGACGCAGGTATCTCTCACTCCTGTTTCACATGAGGGAGAATTGAGGCCTCACAGCATGCTAGGGTTTGAACCCCGAATTCAGGGGCTCTGCCTGTCATAACCACTCCGCTGTTACCTAAGTCCGTGAATGTGGAGTCGCCTCAAATGCGGGGTGGTGGGGACATCCCGCCCATTTCAGGAGCTGGCGAGCGCGGCTTTGCAGGGCAGAAGGGGAAAGGACACCCCCGGCGGAGGGCGACGCATGTGCAAAGGGGCGGCGGTGGCAATGGTGGGAGGGGGTTTGGGGCCAGTTTCACTGCTCTGGAGGGGTGTGTGTGTCAGGAACCACGGGAGGGGGCTGAGCTGGATCACAGAGGGCTTCTGATGCCAGGTGGCCTGGTGCCACGTGCTGTGTGGATGTGACAACTCCTCATGTTGCCAGTGGAAGTCTGTGCTCGCCCCATTTTGCATAGGAGCAAACCGAGACTGGGGACACAGGAGCCCTTGGCTACAGTCCCGCAGCCGGTGAGGGAAGGGTCAGAACTGGTCCCTGCCCCTCAGCCTGCTTCCTCCCTCTCCAGGGAGCAGATCGATCGATTGATTGATTGGTTTATGACAGAGGCTCACTGTTTTCTGGGCTCGAGTGAGTGCCGTGGCGTCAGCCTAGCTCACAGCAACCTCAAACTCCTGAGCTCAAGTGATCCTCCTGCCTCAGCCTCCCAAGAAGCTGGGACCACAGGTGTACACCACGATGCCTGGCTAATTTTTCTAATTTTATTTATTTTTTTATTTCATTTTATTTTTATTTCGTATTTTTCTATTATTGGTAGACACGGGGTCTCGCTCTTGCTCAGGCTGGTCTCAAACTCCTAGGCTCAAGCGATCCTCCCCCCTTGGCCTCCCAGAGTGCTGGGATTACAGGCGTGAGCCTAGGGGGCAGATTTAATTCGGAACGTCCAGCAAGGAAGTGCCTCTAGCTGACCGGCGGCCGGCAGGTGGATTCGAGTCACTCCCTCCCTGTGTAACTCTGCCAGCTCCATGCAAGTCCCCACCATGGGCTTAAGTTGGGTTTTTAAAAAACTGAGGCAGGACCATCGCTGGAGCCCAGGAGTTGGAGGTTGCTGTGAGCGAGGCTGACACCACTGCACTCTAGCCCAGGCACCAGAGTGAGACTCTGTCTCAAAAACAAAAACAAAAAAACAAAAAAAAAAAAGAAAGAAAGAAACGGAGGAAAATACAGACAAACAGAGCAGGGTGGCAGATGTGTGCCCTGCAACCCCCACCCCCAGGTAGCCGCTGCCTGCACCTGGAGCCCCGGGCCCTGCTGTATAGAACGCCTTTGACTCGATGGATTTTGCCCTTTTCTTTATATTACAGCAATGATTGGGCTGTGACTATTGTTTTATTAACATTCATTTATCCAAAACGTATTTTCTAAGGACCTACTGTGTGCCCAGCATGGACAGTGAGTGAATGAATGAACGAATCAATCAATCAATGTTGGGAGTAATGACAGTTATGAAGACAAATGAGAATATGGAAAGTGCTGGAAGGGGCATGGGGGTTGGATGCCATAAGGACGTCGTGAGGAGGACGAGGATGAAGATGTTTACGATGATCCACTTGCACTCAAGGAATAGTAAATATATTTTCTCTTCCTTATGATTTTCTTAATACCATTGTCTTTTCTCTAGTTTACTTTCTTGTACGAATACAGCGTATAACACATATAACATGCAAAATGTGTGTTAACCAACTGTCTATATTATTGGGAAGGCTTCCAGCCACTAGCAGGCTACCAGCAGTTGGGTCTGGGGGGAGTCAAAAGGTACGCGTGGATGTTCAACCCCCATATTGTTCGAGGGTCCCTGCACATTCAGAATGTCATGCAATCATCACCTCTACCTCGTTCCAGAACATCTCCGTCACCCCAAAAGGAAGCCCTGTACCCATGAAGCTGTCACTCCCCACTCGCCCTTGAGACGCGGGGCCTCTGATTTTAATCCACGTCTTGAAAAGCAAACGTCTGTAATATTTATTTGCAAACCTCAGACACTCAGAGAAGCGGACACACTCACTCAGCGCTGCTGGGGACACAGGTCTCCCGTATGGACCTAAACGTGGGCGCCAAATGTCTATAAAAAGCGTTGAAAATACAGGATTCCACGTGTCAGGCTGTCCCCAGAGAGTGACCTAGAAGCCAGCCACAGGAGATCAGATTAATAAGTCATGGCAAAGCTTCAAGAGAGATGACACTGAAGTCTCTGCAAACTCCAGCGCGTGGGCTGAAATGCATCGGTGTGCGGAGCTGGCCTGGGTGACAGACCATGTGACTAACGCGATTCCATTTTGGCTAAGGGAAAAAAAAAAGAAATAAAGAAAAAAAATCTAGAAGGAAATAGACCCTCATGTTAGTAACAGTTATTTCTGGGCTTTGATTTTATTTTTAAAATTTCATTCTCTCAACAAATATTTCGGAGCAACCAGTGTGTGTCAGCCAGGGTCAAGGGCAGGGCCAGCATCTGAATTTAGTTCGTTAATTTTTCTCCTGTGCCAGCATTTTTATTTTTTTTTTAATTCTTATTTTTATTTATTTATTTTCTGAGACAGAGTCTCGCTCTGTCACCCAGGCTAGAGTGCCGTGGCGTCAGCCTAGCTCACAGCAACCTCAAACTCCTGGGCTCAAGGGATCCTCCTGCCTCAGCCTCCCGAGTAGCTGGGACTACACGCGTGTGCCACACCCGGCTAATTTTTCTATTCTTTGTAGAGATGGGGTCTCGCTCTTGCTCAGGCTGGTCTCGAACTCCTGACCTCAAGTGATCCTCCTGCCTCGGCCTCTCAGAGTGCTGGGGTTACAGGTGTGAGCCACCGCGCCTGGCCTCAGCAGTTTTAAATTTACCATAAGCACCAGGAACAAAGTAAATATGTAATACAAGTTCATTGAGGCAATGAAATGCTATGACGGGGGCTATTTAGATCATTTACATTGTGCATGTCTGTGTTTTCTGAAACTGTTTTTACCATGAGCACAGGTTACTCTGGCAATCAGAAGAGAAAACAGGTAACTCTGTGTCCATCAGGAAACGGACGCACATGTCCCATGCTCTCCAGGCCCCTTAGGGCCATCTGCCTTTCAGCCTCCCTCCCTGTTCCCTGGGGCCCAGTTCCTCCTGGTTT
Organism: Eulemur rufifrons; assembly: GCF_041146395.1. Lineage (NCBI taxonomy): Eukaryota > Metazoa > Chordata > Mammalia > Primates > Lemuridae > Eulemur > Eulemur rufifrons. Next base: position 6,485,998 of record NC_090984.1, on the reverse strand, counting down.
CTCACCTAGGGTGAGAAGAATTGATTTCCAGATGAGGAAATGGAGGCTCAGAGACGTAAAGGGATCTGCTCAATGTCACACAGCACATAAGTGACAGAGTAGGGCACAGACCTAGATCTCTCTGCACCTGGGGCTCTTTGCTGCCCCTCAAAGTGGACTCAGGCCAAGCCTGGATTCCTTTCATGGGGCTCTTTTTACTGGGCTTAAATGATGGTGGCTCTATTATTGGTGGGTGGGGAGGTCGTCCCCCACCTGGAGGCCTGATGCCTCCATGTGCCATGAGCAGAAATTGCTAGTCTTTTCCTTGGTAGCCACTTCACAATGGTGCCACTGGGCCCCCAAGAAGCCTCCGCTCAGGAGCCCCGGGGCTGGAGACTGAGCCAGAGATATTCATTCACTCTTAGCACCAGTGGGTCAGGCCTGGGCCAGAGGGAGGGACAGGGGCTCAGTCTGAATAGCCTGGAGTGCTGTATGGAGGAGGGGACATGGAGTTGGAACTTGAAGAACGAGTAGGCATATGCTAGGCTCAGAAGTGAAGTATAGCTGGGTGCATGCATGGATGAGGGAGATGGGAGTGGATCATGGACAACGCTTGCGGATGTGGGAAGGTGGACGGATGGATGGATAGATGGGTGGATAAGTGGACGGATGGATGGATGGATGGGTGGATGGATAAGTGGACGGATGGATGGATGGATGGGTGGATGGATAAGTGGACGGATGGATGGATGGATGGATGGATAAGTGGACGGATGGATGGATGGATGGGTGGATGGATAAGTGGACGGATGGATGGATGGATGGGTGGATGGATAAGTGGACGGATGGATGGATGGATGGATAAGTGGATGGATGGATGGATGGATGGGTGGATGGATAAGTGGACGGATGGATGGATGGATGGGTGGATGGATGGATGGATGGATGGACGGATGGATGGATGGATGGGTGGGTGGATGGATGGGTGGATGGATAAGTGGACAGATGGATGGATGGATGGATGTGTGGATGGATAAGTGGACGGATGGATGGATGGATGGGTGGATGGATGGATGGATGGACGGATGGATGGATGGATGGGTGGATGGATAAGTGGATGGATGAATGGATGGATGGGTGGATGGATGGATGGATGGATGGGTGGATGGATAAGTGGACGGATGGATGGATGGATAGATGGGTGGATGGATGGATGGATGGATGGATGGGTGGGTGGATGGATAAGTGGACGGATGGATGGATGGATGTGTGGATGGATAAGTGGACGGATGGATGGATGGATGGGTGGGTGGATAAGTGGACGGATGGATGGATGGATGGGTGGGTGGATAAGTGGACGGATGGATGGATGGATGGGTGGGTGGATAAGTGGACGGATGGATGGATGGATGGGTGGATGGATAAGTGGACGGATGGATGGATGGATGGGTGGGTGGATAAGTGGACGGATGGATGGATGGATGGGTGGGTGGATAAGTGGACGGATGGATGGATGGATGGGTGGGTGGATAAGTGGACGGATGGATGGATGGATGGGTGGGTGGATAAGTGGACGGATGGATGGATGGATGGGTGGGTGGATAAGTGGACGGATGAATGAATAAGTGGGTGGATGGATGGATGGATGGATAAGTGGTTGGATGGGTGGATAGATAATTGGATGGGGAAATGGGAGATAGAGGGTGGGGGATGGATTGGGGATGGGTGCGTGGATGGATGGGTAGAAGAATGGGTGGGAGAGTGGACAGGTGGAGCTTGGGGTTTCTAAGTGCCCTGCCTACCCCTCACCCCCAGACAGCCCAGTGTAGACCATCACGGGGGCCGGTGGGCCCCAGTACGCCCATGCACTGCAGCCCCTTCTCCAACCTGGCCTCCACATTCCTCTCCAAGGGCCAGCCCCTCTGCCCACAACTCCAGACACCTGTTCTCCAGCAGGGCCTGACGCTGTTCAACACCACAGGGACCCACGCCTCGCGCTCCAGCAGACGCGACTCAGAGGACACCGGCCAGCTGCACAATGTCTGTCTTGGACTTCGGCACCACCACAGTGTCTCAGATGGGCTCTACGTGGTCCCCCCAGGCGAGGGTCTGACCTAGAAGTGAGGAGCCAGCCCTTTGAGCAGCTGCTGTCCAAGGTCTGTCTGTCTGCCTTCGCCTTCCTGTCCCTCTGTCTCCTGACCTGGAGGCCGGCATCATGGCCCACGTGTCCAGAAACACAGGTCCCTGGGAGGGACTCTACCCCGCATGCCCCCAGTGACGCCAACAGCCAACTCCTGAGCACCTACCCCCTGGCTGGGCCCTGTGGAGGCCCCTCAGTCCCTGGTCATGGCCTCCCCGGAAGGTGCCACCCACAGCAGAGGGGACACCCGCAGGGCTCAGCATGGGGTGGATGCCAAAGCCTGAGGGACCCCAAGATGTGGCAGGGGGCCCTCAGATGTCACAATACTGACACCCCTTCCCCAGGCTCTGGCCCCCTGGTCCCCATCTATTTTGAGATTTGTTGTAACAGAGAATTAAAGATTTTGAGAAATGGGGACCGCATTTCCCAGAATTCTGGAATCCCAACTTCTGGTGTCTTCAAGATGCAACAGGAAGGCTGAGTCCCAACGCCCTGCCCTAACTTGACACGTGTGCCACCATTTCAGGAGCTGACAGGGTCCCTGTGGGTCCCTCTGCTCTCGGGCACCACCCCCCATTCTCAGCCTCAGTTTCTCCAGCTGTAAAAGGTTGCAGCAAAAGCTCCCACCCAGCGCCGGCACCTGAGTTTATTTGTTTGCGAGGAGCCCTGCACTTTCCTTTCGCACCGGGTCCTGCACATGACGTGACTGCGCCACCCCTTCAGCGCCCTTCCCAGCACCAGGCAGGTGTGACTGAGGACCAGCTGTGAGTCCCCTCCCAGGTGGGGTCTCAGGCTCAGGAGGTGTGTGTGTGGCTGCTGCTCCCAGGGCTTCCCAGCCAGAACGAGGATTCGAACTCAGGGCCCTGGCGACAGCCTGTGCATACTGTCCCCACCGCTTATGCAATCGGTGCCCCGCATGTGACCCTTTCTCTTTCTTTCGGCCATTCTCTCTTCCCTGTGACCTCCCTCGGGGCTGGAGGACACTTGCACTCCGGAAAGCAGATGTTTCCCGCCCCTTGGAGGCCTGGGGTTTCAGCGACAAGACCAAGGCCCGGCATCCAGGACCTGGGGGAGCGAGAGGAAGGCAGGGAAGGGCAGGAAGGAGCTCAGCTTCCTCCCAGAGTCCCTGCGAGGACGGAGAGTTTAGAGGCTTTAGTTCATCCTTAAAGAAATACTGAGAGTGACGGTCACAATGTCATTTGTTTAGCAAGCCCAGCCCAAGGTACCCTCTGCAGTGAGATAACCAAGGAGGGAAGTGTTAGAATTACCCTGGTCAGTCCAGGTGCCCTGGGAGAAATCTTATCTAATCTTATCTAAACTCGGAAAAGCACATCACGCCTCTCTCCCGCCCCAAAGCCTTCAGGGGCTCTCCAGTGCTCTGAGCAGAAAGCCCACATTCCTCACTGGGGCCCACAGGCCCCCTGTCCTCCAGTCTGTGGACCTCGAAGAGCATATGCCTCCCTGACTCTCCCCGAACTCTCTGCCTAAGCCACACCCACCTCCTCAATGCCACGCCCAGGGCTGAGCACGTTCCCACCTCAGGGCCTTTGCACATGCTGTTCGGAATCACAACTGTCTCAGAACAGCCTTCAGTGACCACCCACCCCCCTCTTGGCCTGCTGCCTTGCCTGGCTTTCTTTCCCTTACTATCAGAATCATCTCCTCGGGGGTTTTTTGTTTTTTTCAGACAGGGTCTCTGTCTGTCACCCCAGCTTGAGTGCAGTGGCGTCATCACAGCTCACAGTAGCCTCAAACTCCTGGGCTCAAGCGATCCTCTTGCCTCAGCCTCCCAAGTGTCTGGAACTACAGGTGGGACCCACAATGCCCAGCTAATTTTTCTACTTTTTGTAGAGACGGGATCTCGCTCTTGCTCAGGTGGTCTTGAACTCCTGACCTTAAGCGATTCTCCTGCTTCGGCCTCCCAGAGTGCTGGGATGACAAGTGTGAGCCACCGCGCCCAGCCTCCTCACTTTTTATCATCTGTCTTGCCCACCAGATGTGAGCTCCTCAAGGACAGGGGTTCCTAACAGTGCTGGGATCGTAGGTGCTCGATAAACCCCAGTTCACGGCGAGCACTGCCTATTTTACAGAGGAGGAAACAGAGGCCCAGAGAGGACCCCTGGTGCCTCCATAGAGACAGGCTGTTGGACCCCTTCAGTGTGAGCCCAGGTTGCACCAAATCTACCTGCAGGTGGGTGAATGAACCCCCGCCCCCAACCCACTCCCTGCCTCAGGTAGACAAGGCTCCAGGGGCTACAGGAAGCAGGCCTGGCCTCCCAGACCCAGGTTCGAGGCCCAATTTTTCCTCTCTGCTGACTTTTACTTTGAGGAACTGACTTAAGCTCCATGAGCCTCAGTTTCCCCTTCTAGAAAAATGAGATTAAAGATCAGGCCATGGGGTCTGGCCTTGGGCTGCCACAGAGGGCGTCTTCCTCCTTCAGTGCCTCCACTGTGCACTCCCACCCTGGACGATGGGGCCTGGCCTTCAGTGAGCCCCCAGTCTGAGGCAGAGACACAGCCGGATCCAGACACCCCCATCCCGGGAGGTCAGGGTTGGTGGAGTGAGGGGGAAAGCTGGCAGCCTTCCTGGAGGAGGTGGTCTTGGAGCTGGCATTCATTCCAAGCCATAGGTGGGAGCCAGCAGGAAGGCTCAGAGGTGGGGCTCGGCCAACAGGCGGTGAGGACCTTGGTTCTCTCTCTGAGGTGTCCAGGAGAGCCATGGAAGGTGCTAGAGCAGGGGAGTGCTCAACGCTGGGGGGTTGGGGAGACTGGTGTGGGGACATCCTAGAGGGCACCGCCAGGCCTCAGGTGGCCAATCCCAGCCTGGCCTGTGCCTGGAGACCAGGAACGGTCCCCCTCTGGCAGAACCAAGGGAAGACGCTGCAGCTTCTGAGTCACCCAGCCGCTACGAGAACATTCGGCGCCCGGCAGCCCCGCGTGGGCTGCCACCAAGCGGGAACACGGTCCCCAGAGCCCCCGAGCCGCCTTCCCCACGGCCTCCCGCTCTCTGTTCCTGCAGCTGTTCCCTCAAGGCCACAGAAGGAGTGTGGGAGGGGGACAGGCGGAGAGGAGGCCGTGTAGGCTGCTCAGCCAGAATTCAGGAGCTTCAGGGTGGGGTGGGGCTTCCCTGGCTCAGGGCCCATCGTGTCCTGGGGCTGCCCGAGTCTCAGGACTCTGCCCAGGATGGGGAAACTGAGGCTCAGAGAAAGGCAGGGTCTGCCCCCATTCTGCACATGAGCAGACACCTCATTCCCTCCTAAGAGCTGAAACCCTGCCCTAGGCCTGCAGTGTAAATCTGATCACTGCCTCTCTCCCTGGCTCCAAACTCTCCCATGGCTCCCTCGCACCCTCAGAACAAAACCCACACAGCTCACCAGGGCCCACGAGGCTCTGCTCTGCTCAGCTCCTGTGACAACCCACCCCAGGTCTCAGCACCTCCCATACTTTTTTGCCACTCACCCTACTCTGGTCCCCCTGCCAGCCTCCCCAATGTTCCTCCAACATACCCAGCTGGTCCCCACCTCAGGGCCTTTGCACATGCTGTGCCCTCTGCCCAGAGCACCCTTTGAAATTTATCATGTCTATTCCATCCCTCAGAAAAAGTGCAAGGAGTTCATGAAAAGTCACGTGTCCACGGAGACACAGCAAGCGGGTGGGTTTCGGGATTTGAACCCAGGCTCGTCAGACTAACCCCCCACCACACAACCCCTCTTCCAGCAACTATGTCACATTGAAACCCGGTCTACTGTGGAGCTGGCAGATTCTTGCCCCTCCAGACCCTGCTGCCTCTGGCTGGGTGTCAGAGACCCTTAGGCCTTGGTCCCCAAGCCTCCTGCTCAGGGAGCTCCAAGGCCACCTGACCCCCACATCCCCCTGCACCCTTCCTGATGTGGTCACAATTTCTCCGCCCCACTTTCCGCCCTTCATGCAGGCGGATGTTGGAGCCTTCAAGGACGATGCAGCCAAAAATAATCGGGCCCCGACCTACCTCCAGAAAATGGGGCAGCCCCGCCCAGCCACCTGGCACCCAGGAGGTAATTAGTGCATGTGGCAAATTAGGGTAATTAGATCTGCGGGAACGGAACCTCCGATCCAGGTTTAGTGCTCAGGGGGGTCTCGAGTGCTGCCTCCTTTCGCCCCCAACCCACCCTGGTCCTGGGCCCTCAAGTTCACGACCCAGTGCTGGAGGCCTCCCTCTAACCCCTTCTTTCTTGCGCCGGAGGGAGCCTGGCTCCCTTGCTTCCTGGGGGCTGTTTGTGGAATGAAATAACTCTGGCCTTGGGCAGAAGTCAAGTTCTGAATTTAAGGCAGGGTCTCCTTTAAGTGACACAAAATCACCAATATTATGGTGTCATCAAACTTCCCTTTGCCTGCTCCCCTTGTGCCCACCCTGTGCTGGGAGACAACAAACCTTGGGGAAGCCTCGTCCCTGGTTTCAGCCCTTTGAGGTACACTCAGGGAGGGGGATCAGAGCTGGACACAGAAACTCCCAGCCCTGTGGGGTCAGGGCTGGGCCAGAAGGAGAAGAGAAGGCTGGGGAAGGTCTAGAGGAAGAGGAGGGAGGGCTTCTTGGAAAGGAGGGCATTGGAGGTGGGGCTTTGAGGGATGAATAGGAGTTTACAAGGAGGCCAAGGTCTGGAGGCTGGCCCAACTAGCTGTTGCTGGGGCCTGGGGAGAAGGCAGAAGAGGGTGACTGGAGGGGGCACATGAGGGTCTGGGAGCTAAAGATGTAGAGGATATCATGTCAGGTTGGACACACTTCTGTCCTCAAGAGCTCATGCCTGGTTGGGGTCTTTCAACTGCTAAAAAAAAAATTGTAAGAACTTGGCTCAGGATCAAAACCACAAACCAAGAATAAATATAATGTTTCTAACAGCAAGCATTTATTAAGCACGGTCATAAGAACTCATCAGATCTTTACAGTAAACCTCAGAAGTGGGCACCACTCATTTGCCCATTTTACGGACAGGGAAACAGAGGGGAAGTGACGTCTTCAGGGCTGCGCTGCTGGTAAGAGGCAGGGCTGGGATTCACTCCGTGGCTCATGTGACTCCAGAGGCCACCAAGGTCCAAAGCTGGAGCCCGGATGTCCCCTGTTGCAGAAGGCGCCCATGGGGATCTGCTGCAGGGCCAGGCTTATCCTGGGTGCTGGGACAGAGCCGTGTAAGGGTGAACAGGAGCCGAATCCTGCCATTAGCAAACCTGAAGTAGTCACCAAGACCCGCACTGGGACACCAGGCACCCCGCTTTGGGGAAGAGTGACTAGGCTGCCCCTGAGCTGGCGGAACGGGAACCCTCTGGAGAGGAGAGATGGTTTAGCTTCAGCCCAAAGGTTGGTTCAGATTTAGGCAGAGACCAGAGCTTCCCCAGTGCTGAATGAGCCGTCCTGGCCCCTGCTTGGTCTCTCCTATGACAGGAAGCTCATTCCTTTACACCACTCCTCAGGCTCAGAGGAAATCTGTCGCTTTCAGATGCTGCCTCTTGCTTCTGGAAATGTTGTTTGTAGAGATCAAAAAAAAAAAAAAAAAAAGATAAACATTAAGAAAAAGAATTTCAAAAATAAATGAATAAATAAATAATAAAAAAAAAGACACTGCCTCTGCCTGACCTGCCTTGGAAGAGAGGCCTCAAGGCCCAGGCAGAAGGGAGCTCTGGAACAGCAGCTCAGGGCAGCCTCTACCTGTCTATTCCCAGGGGACAGAGAAGCTGCTGGGATTGCCTCCCTGCCCCTCTCCCTCCCTCCAGCTCTGCAAGCATCAGCCCATTCTGATGGTCCGCACTGAGGAAGCCAATTCCTCAGCCTGCGTTTGGCTGAGACAGCTTCAGGTCAGGGCTGCTCAAGGCCGGCACTGTCCCGGCCCCTCCCAGAGGCCTGCTTCCCTCTCGCACTGCTGCTTTCTCCCACACCGGGGGCGAACCTGGGCCCTCACCTGCCGCCCCCATAGAATAGACACATGGCCCCAGCTCTGCAGCCGGCCAGGCACTTAGCAAACCCTGAGTGACTCCCAGAAGCCTTGGCCCTGCTGGCAGCTTTCCCAGATACTTTTTTTTTTTTTTAATTATTTTGTTGGTAATAAGGAAAAGTCACTTTCTGCACAGAACAGACGGTATTTTCTTTGTGCCACACAGTGTTCAAGTATTTCGTGGCTTCAGGCCTGCCAGTGAAGCCAAATTCTTCCCTTGTGCACACGCCTCGTGAAGTTAGAAGCAGCCGGGGAAACCGAGCCCGTGCCGCAGTTTCCCCCAGCTGAGGGATGAACAGTCACTCTCGTGACTGGGGCTCCAGGATGGATGGGCCAGCCCTAGAGGAGTCACAGGAAGGGACGGGGATGCGGGGCACGGGAGGGCAGGATCCCTTGCAAGCCCAGGATAGTCAGAGAGGCTTCCCGGAGGGGCCGAGCTTGGAAGGACACAGCAGGACAGATGCCAGCAGAGAGGCCGTTCGAGGTGGAGGGAACAGCTTGGGCGGAGACCTGCAGGAGGAAACTTCAGATCTGGACCCGGGAGTAAGTCCCCAGAGACAACATGATTTGGAATCCACCTACAGGTAATTTGAAGGAATCTACCTGCCCAGATGTGTGATTTTTGTTAGGAGGGAACAGAAATAAAAGAACAGGAGGCCTAGCTCGGTGGCTCACGGCTGTAACCCCAGCACTTTGGGAGGCTGAGGCAGGAGGATCACTTGAGGTCAGGAGTTCGAGACCAGCCTGAGCAAGAGCGAGACCTCGTCTCTACAAAAAACAGAAAAATTAGCCCGGTGTGGTGACGCACGCCTGAGGCTGAGGCAGGAGGATCGCTTGAGCCCAGGAGTTGGAGGCTACAGTGAGCTGTGATGACGCCACTGCTATCTAGCCCAGGTGACAGAGAGAAACCCTGTCTTGAAGACAGACAAACAAACAAACAAACAAACAGACAAACAATAAAAACCAGGGAAAGGAGATATGAGTGGAGGTCTCAGAGATGAAAAGGACAAGCCTCTGAAGTTGCTGGAAAACTCACTCTCGAGGCTCAAAGCTCTGGCGAGCTCAGGCCTTGGTTCTGAAGACCCACATGGCCTCTGCTCATGAACCCGATGGCCCTGTGTGACTTTGGGGAAGAAGCCAGGAAAGGACCGGAACAGGACTGACATGTGGGACCCTCGGGTGGGCTCAGGCCTGGGGAGGTGTATCCCAGCTCAGCTCCTGAAGGACCAAGTGTGGGAAGGGGGCCTCCCTGTGACCAGGGGTGACAAACCCAGGCCAGCAGAGCTTGAGGGGATACACTGGACACTGACATTCCCTTAGCCCTTGGATTCTGGAACCCCCAAACAGCAGCAATAATAGCCTCAATCCAACCATAGTTGGCATTTTTATCATTTTCTTGTGAGGGGGACAGAGGTGGACAGATGTCCCCGCCACGGGATCTGGGCTGGGGAGAACAGGTAGGAAGGCTTCTCTGTCTTTGCCTGGCTTCCAGCCCGTCCCCCTGGGGGTCTCCTCGACTCCTGGCAACACTCGCTGAGCCCCTACTGTACGGAGACCCTAGGCCTCACTCACCAGCGCCCGATACCCCAACCCTGCACCTCCACTCCTGTCAGGCCGGCCAGGAGGAACCTTGCCCCGAGTCACAGGCTCGAGGTCATGACCCCAGGGAGAGGCAGCAGCGACCTGAAAGGCCCTGAGAAGGTGAAGGTCAAATCTCTATCCGTCCAGCTGTTGTCCCTGTGCTTCCTGTCTCCTTGTCCGTCTCCCCTGGTCCCCTTCTCATCCACGATGTCGGCCTCTTTGTCCCCACCCCCTTTTCCCACCCCTGGCCCTCCACCTCCACGCCCGCCCCGGTCCCGCTTCTCCGCCCCAGCCCCCCAGCCCGCGTCCCCTCCCCCCCCGCGCCCCCAGCCGCAGGGGCCGGCAGGGGGCGCAGCGGGGCGGCCTCTGCGGCCCGGGGAGGCGGGGCGGGCGGCGGCCGCGTCGGGACCCGCCGCGATGGGACCGGAGGCGGCGCGGGCGGCGGCGGCGGCGCAGACAAAGGCGCGGGCGGCGCGGAGGGCGGCGCGGAGGGCGCGGGCCGGGGAGCCAGGGAGCGAGCGGGGCGCCCGGCTGCGCGGAGTCACCGCCGCGGGCCGCACCCGACCGGCGCCCGGACACTCGCGGGGCGCCGACCCGGCAGGGTGAGCCCGGCCGGCCGAGCCTGCGCCGGGAGCGCGGGGGCCTGGGAGTCCGGGGACACGGGAGGGCGCGGGAGCCCCCGAAGTTCCGCACGCGGGGCCCGGCGGCCGTGCGAGGGCCCCCGAGTTCCAGGGCTGGGGGCAGCGCGGGGGTCCCGAAGTTCTGGAGTCGGGGTCGGGGCGGGGACGGCGCGGGAGGTTCCCAAAGTAGTTCTGGACCCGGCGTTGGAGGAGGCTGCGAAGGGGTCCCCGAAGTTGCGGACCTGGAGTGGCGGAATGGCGCGGGAGGAGGCCCCGGAATTCCGGACATCGGACTGGAGGGGTGCCAGGGGGGTCCTCGAAGTTTAGGAGTTGGGCATAAGGGGAAGGTCCCCAGAGTTCTGGATCTGGGGTTGAGATGGCAGCGCGGGAGGGGGTCCCCGAAGTTACGGACCTGGGGTTGTAGAGGAGGTGTCCCCGAAGTTCTGGACCCAGAGTCGGGGGGCGTCGCGGGGATCTCGGAAGTTCCACGGTCGGGGCGCGCGTCCCGAAGTTGGGGTGCGCACTGGTGTCCTCCTGATGCCGGTGGGGACTGGATCCTGAATGAATATCAGGCCCCCCTGAAGTGGGGCGCGTGGGATGGGGCCTCACCCACCGGCCTGATTGGGGATTCCTGTCACCGGGCAGTGTCAGACCCCCCCCTCCGGGAGCCCCGCGTCCGGCGGCGTCCGAGGCGCATGACTAGTTGGTGAGTAACTTTCCCCTAACGCCGCAAGTCGCGGAGGAGCGGCTGGACCGGAAGGGCCTGGGTTCCGGGGATCCCCGTGCACAGCCGCTGCAACCTCTGCAACTTCGGTGGCCCAGACCCGTCCCCAACCCAGGCCAGACCTGCCACCCCTCCTCCACCGGGGGCTCCGGTTTCAGACCCTGTGACCGGGACAGCAGCTGCCCAGGACAGGATGGGGGGGGGCACCCACCACGGAGGCCTCTGGGCTGGGGCCTCCCCTCCCCCAATCTCCTCCTGGGTCCCTTGCAGATCCCCTGGATGCAGGTTTTGGGGCACAGGGGGAGGATCAGGAAGTCCCCTCCCAGCATGTTCCTGGCTTCCTGGATTGGTGGCTAGAGGAGCCAACTGGGAGGTTGGGGAGCCCCAGTCTCCTAATCCTGGATTCTGTCCTGCCCCCAACGGTGGACTGGGGGAGTTTGCTGTTTGGCTATATCTTGTCTTTTCAACTAGGCTGGGGGTCCCTGGGGATTTGGACTCTGACTCCAAGGTGTGTGTCTGCCCGAGGGTGGGGGCTGAGGGGTTCCTCTCCCAGTCTAGTGGGGAACTGGTCTCCCAGTAAGCACCTGTACACGCCCCACTTTTTGATGGAAGGCCCTGGGTGGGGGGAGTAATGGGTGAAACGGACTGGGCAGAGTGGGCCTTGGCTTTCCCCGCCCAGTCCCAGGATGGAGGGGCTTCACTTGGTGGCCAATAACCAGGACAATGAGAATTTTCACTGGGATGTCGGGGACCACTTGGCTGCTCTCAGAGACCCATGTCCTCCTGCCCAGGGTGTTTCGGGGCTTCCCCCAGATGAAGAAAGATGGGGTCCTCTTGCTAGTGCAGCGATCTTTACTAATTCTTTTGCGTCTTGGATGGAAGTTCTGTGAACGGTGCAGCTGGCGGTGGGTCCTGAGGTTGGACGTGCTTGGCCTTCCTTAGCCCGGCCTGAGGGACACTCACAGGCCCCCTCTCTCCCTAGGGGCCAAGCCAGTGGCTTTTGCCAGCCCTCCGGCTGCCGCTTAGAGCCTGCCCAGCCCAGCCTGACCAATGTCCACAGCCAGGTGAGCTCCCAGCTCCCCCAGCCCGGCTCTGAGCTTCTGGGTGGGGGTGCCTGGGCCCCACTGAGCACCCTCTCCCCACGCAGGGAGCAGCCCATCTTCAGCACACGGGCGCACGTGTTCCAAATCGACCCGGCCACCAAGCGGAACTGGATCCCAGCGGGCAAGCATGCGCTCACTGTCTCCTATTTCTACGATGCCACCCGCAATGTCTACCGCATCATCAGCATCGGGGGTGCCAAGGTCCAGGCGGGGTCTGGGCAGGGCATAGGCACCAGGGGTCTTGATGACAGGACTTCCTGTGTGCTACGGGGAATGGGAAACCCTGAGCCTTCCTGGGCCTCAGTTTCTGCTTCCTGAAATGGCTCAGGGCTCCAAGACCCTCACGAAAGGTGATACAGGGGGTTTCATGTTATTATCAGTCCCATCAACCTTGAACTTTGTTTTGCACCCCCTGCCCAGGCCATCATTAACAGCACCGTCACCCCCAACATGACCTTTACCAAAACCTCCCAGAAGTTCGGGCAGTGGGCGGACAGTCGTGCCAACACTGTCTACGGCCTTGGCTTCGCCTCTGAGCAGCATCTGACACAGGTAGGCCTGGGAGAAGAATGCAGGGAGGAACAGGGCTGGGCCTAGGTCTTCTTCTCCATGCATGGGGGACCTCGGGCAGGTCTGAGGCCTCTATCTCCCTGCAGAATAGGCAGGCTGAGTGTGATGAGCCAGAATGCTGGGCGTGGTGACTCACACCTGTAATCCCAGTACTTTGGGAGGCCGAGGTAGGAGGATCACTTGAGCCCAGGAGTTCAAGGCCAGACTGGACAGCATAGCAAGACCCCATCTCTTAAAAAAACAATTAATTTATAAAAGAAATTAGATGAACTGGAAGCCTATTCCAGGTTCCCTGGTTTGAGTCCCAGTTCTGTTGGCCACTTGCTCCAATTCTGAATACACCTTACTCTTCTTTGGGGCGTCAAATGAGTGCCTGGGCTGGGCTGGGCACCTCCCCACATGCCCCAGCAATACTGCTTTATCTACCACCCTCTGCCATCTCTATACTTCCATACTATCTTTATCCATTGTTTCTTTGATATTAGTGTTTTCTGTGCCTTTCTGAGGTCATGAAGATTTTCTCCTTTGTTTTGTTTTAGAAGCTTTATAATTTATCTTTCTCATTTAGATCTTGAATTAATTTCTGTGGGTGGTGCAAGGTAGGGGTCCAGGTTCATTTTTTTCCCACATAAGTGTTGAATTGCTCTTGGACCATTTTTTTGTTTGTTTTTGTTTTTTGAGACAAAGTCTTGCTCTGTCGCCAAGGCTAGAGTGCCGTGGCATCAGCCTAGCTCACAGCAACCTCAAACTCCTGGGCTCAAGCGATGCTCCTGCCTCAGCCTCTCGAGTAGCTGGGACTACAGGCACATGCCACCACACTCAGCTAATTTTTCTATTTTTAGTAGAAACGGGGTCCTGCTCTTCCTCAGGGTGGTCTCAAACTTCTAATCCCAAATGATCCTCCTGCCTCAGCCTCCCAGAGTGCTGGGATCACAGGTGTGAGCCACCAAACCCAGCCATTGGACCATTTTTTGGAAAAGATCATTTTCCCTTCATGAATGACACTGATGCCTTCTGCACAAATCAAGTGGCTGTTTGTTAAGATTTTCTTTAACAAAATTGTTTTTAAACTAAGGAAATTTATTTTAAAATGGGGGGAAAAATCATATCCTGTCCTAACTGGAAAACTGATATTCCTTGTCATAGATAAGTGGTAAATGTAATCATTTAGTACAACGAAAACAGGAGTGGAGATTATTCTCACTGACTACAGTTACTTCTCAGAGCCCAAGACCTCTCTCTCTCTCTCTCTTTAAATTTGTCCTTGTATCGCCTTTCTTTTTTCTTTTTTCCTACTCTCTCATTTTTATAAAGGGATTTTTAACAGGTGTTAAAGACAGATTAGCACCAACCTGAGTCTCTCTTTGTTGAAATAAGTCAGATAGGAAAAGGGAATCCATTTCTCAATGTGGCACAGTGTACCTCGTGCCACCTCTGTGATTTAATGCCACCTGGCAACCTGCCGTAATACCTCCTCTGCTGGAACATCATTTACCAAACCGTCTTTCCTTCTTCCAGTTTGTGTGATAAGGGGATAGTTACAGTTCTGAAGATTCTTTCCAAAGCGACAGGGCTGTCCCTGGGTGGGGATGACCTGGGGAGGGACCTGGGGGTTTGTTGACTGTCTGTTCCTTCTCCTTCCCTCCATCGGCCCTCCAGTTTGCTGAGAAGTTCCAGGAAGTGAAGGAAGCGGCGAGGCTGGCCCGGGAGAAATCTCAGGATGGGGGGGAGCTCACCAGTCCAGCCCTGGGGCTCGCCTCCCACCAGGTCGGCATTCCTTGTGCCTCCCATGCCCACCTGTATTGGGGGGTCTGGGCGCCATGCTGGTTCCCAAGACCGAATGCTCCCAGATGACGTAAAGTTAGACCCATGGCAGTGAGCACAGAGGAGAGGTATGGGAGCATGTCTTGGGGGCCTGGGCCTAGCCTAGGGTCAGGGAGGGCGCCCAGTAGGTGCCCGTGACAAAACCAGCTCAGATGGCAGCATTGAAGGCTAGAAGTTGAAACGGCTAAGTACAGGGAAGAGCCATGAACTGCCCCTGGGTGTTTTCTCACATTAATTAATTCAGCATCATTTATTGAGCACCTGCTGTGTGCCAGGCCCAAGGCTGGGCACAGGGGTTACAGAGATGAAAAACCAGGCTAGCCTCTGCCCTCGGGGCCCTTCCTGCTGGCCTCATACTCATAAATCTGATCTTGAAGACTGGCCTCAGGGAAGGGCTTTGCTATGAGGAAGCAGCTCGCAGATCCCAAGCACCTCAGCGGGTTTAGACGGGTTTAGACGGGTTTAGTGAAAGCCCAGGCAGGCAAGGTGGGGGTGGGGCACGGGACTCCCAGCCCAGGGGTCCTGGGGAGCCATGGAGGGTGGGTGAGGTGGTGAGGGACACGCTTGGATCCTGTGCTGGGCAGGACCTGCTGGGGTCCATAGGTCAGTTACGACCCCCTGACCTCAGTCACGACTCCAGTGGCACCCCAACCATGACCCTCTAACCTCTGCTTGACTGAAGCCACGGCTTATCATGAGTCCGTCCTTGTCCCCGCCCGCAGGTGCCCCCGAGCCCCCTCGTCAGTGCCAATGGCCCTGGCGAGGAGAAGCTGTTCCGCAGCCAGAGCGCGGACGCCCCCGGCCCCACGGAGCGAGAGCGGCTCAAGAAGATGCTGTCCGAGGGGTGAGGGGCCTGGCAGGGCGTTGGGGCTGGCGAGGAGGGGGTTTCTCAGAAGCCCAGGGAGTGCGGCCGACGGCGGGATCTGGCTTCGGACCCTGGACGTGCGGAAGGGGAGGAGGCCGCCCGGGTCCTGCCGGGTCCCGAGCCTACCCCGCCCCTCCAACGCGACTCTGCGTTGGCCACGCCCCCGCGGCTGACTCCGCCCCTTTCCCGGCCGCTGCTAGCGGCTAACCCCGCCCGGTCCGTGCCAGCCCAGGCCGGTGACAAATCCAAGGGCGCCTCCCCACCCCCAACCCCATTCTGACCGTGTCCCCATCGCTGGCACCTCCCACTGGGACAGTGTCTCACTGGGCGGACTCCACGTGCCTGCTTGGACCTGGTCCAGACAAGACCACGCCCCCTGGCCCTCCCCTTATCCTAGCTCGGCGCTACCTTGGCCCCGCCCCTAGTCCAGAGCCCCCCCCGGCCCCGCCCCCTAGTCCTGCGCAGTGTCCCGCCTTCCCTAGCCCAGTATCGCCCTGATCCCACCCCCGCCCAGAACTACCCCACCCCGCCCCGCCTTGTCGTCCCACCCCCTAGTCTAGCATCGCCCAGGACCCTGCGGCCCCGGCCCAGGGTCGCCTCCTGTTGACCCTCGCGTCCCTGCAGCTCCGTGGGCGAGGTACAGTGGGAGGCCGAGTTCTTCGCGCTGCAGGACAGCAACAATAAGCTGGCGGGCGCACTGCGAGAGGCCAACGCCGCTGCCACCCAGTGGAGGCAGCAGCTGGAGGCCCAGCGTGCGGAGGCTGAACGGCTGCGGCAGCGGGTGAGGGCAGAGACCCCTCCCTCCCAGAGACACCCTCACCCCCCAGACCTCCCCGATTGTGTAGTCCGCGTCTCCACTGTCCCATCTGCCTTGGGTTCGTGGACTGGCTGTGTGGCCTCAGCAATTCACTTCCCCAAGCCTCAGTTTCTTGCTCTATAAAATGGGTCTGAGATAATGCCAGCTTCCCTAAAGTCCAGCAGGAGGCGAATTCCCCAGGGGTCCTGGCTGGAGCATCAGGGGCTGAGATTCCTGTTCGCACAGGTGGCTGAACTGGAGGCCCAGGCGGCTGCGGAGGCTCCCCAGCAGGTCAGCGAGAAGGAAGCGCTGGGCCAGTCACTAGAGCAGCTGGAGGCACTAGTGCAGACCAAGGACCAGGTGAGCACCGAGTGTGGGCCTGGGCCTGGCCTTCCCTCACCTCCCACGGGGGAGCCGGGACCCCCGACAGACCCTGGGACCCCTCCTCCTCTAGGAGATCCAGACCCTGAGGACGCAGACGGGTGGGCCCCGAGAGGCCCCGGACACCACTGAGCGCGAGGAGACGCAGCAGAAGGTGCAGGTCTGTGTGGGTGCCAGGAGGTGGGGTGACAGGGGTGGAGTGGGGCAAACCTGAGATCTGCCTTCCTGGTGGGTCCTGGGCAGCTCTGTGCCTCCCCGAGACTCAGTTTCCTCACCTGTACCCAGAGTCAGGACGGTGTCTACCTAAGACTGTAAATCATTGGTTAGACCAGGCCCACGGTAGGTGCTTCGTAACCAACGGTTAGTAGTAGTTTCACATTCCTCCGTGAGTTTAACAAGCGACTTCTGAGTCCCTGCTGAATTCCAATGCTTGACCCTGTCACGTCCTCACGTCCTCAGCCCGAGGTCACAGAGCCTGCATTTGAATCCAGGTCTGGCTGGCTTGGCTTTGGCTGAAGCCTTTATCTAAAAAAATGTTCAGTGAGCACTTCCTGGGAGCCCAACAAGCAGAGATGTTCAAGGATCTGGTTCCCCTAAAAGGGTCCCTGGGAGAGACAAATTGGGGAAGTGCATAGCACAGAGGGCAGAGCACATGCAAAGGCCCTGGGGTGGGAAGAAACTTGGGTGTCCAGGGAACAAGGAGGTCAGTAAGGCTGGTGTGGGTTTTATTCCCCACGTGATGGGAGCCACAGGATGGTTTTGAGTAGAGGAAGGACAGGATCACTTCTGTGGTGTTCAAAATGGCCCAAATGGCCAGGAGAACAGGCAGTTGTGGGCAGAGCGGAGGCGCGGGGAGCAGGCGGGGAGGCAGAGGGGGCTTGGGCCAGAGCAGGGACCGTGGGGATGGCTGTCAGATGCTGGACGCCTCAGGCAAGGCTGGTGACTCTTGAGACTTGTTGGGGTCCCCAATCCTGCCCACCCTCTCCCTGCAGGACCTGGAGACCCGCAACGCGGAGCTGGAACACCAGCTGCGGGCGACGGAGCGCAGCCTGGAGGAGGCACGGGCTGAGCGGGAGCGGGCGCGGGCCGAGGTGGGCCGGGCGGCACAGCTGCTGGACGTGCGGCTATTCGAGCTCAGTGAGCTGCGTGATGGCCTGGCCCGCCTGGCTGAAGCCGCACCCTGATCCCGGCTGCTGGTTCTGGGCGGGAGCGGGGCCCTCAGGCTGCTCATACATGAACGATTCCGGCCCACCGCGTGGGCCAGGCCGCAGGCGGGCCCATTCCCCCTAGCAGGGACTGGGGGTCCCCACTCAGCCCGGGACAGGCCTGGCCACGCCTCCCCAGCCGGCACTGGCCGTTCACAGTTCGGGGCTGTTTTTGAGCTTTCCATTGTGTAGAATTTCTAGATCCCTGGGGCGTGTACTGATGCCCAGATTACATTTCTAAGCGTGGCTGTGTATGTGTGGTGTGTGCGCCACGAACATCTGTCACCGGCCTCTTTACATGCCTCCCCTGGGGTGCACCTGGGCTGACCCCGCGCCCACACGGCAACTGTGAGCCACTTGCAGGTGCAGAGTGAGGCTCAGGGGCCGAGGCGTGTGCCCAGTACCTCCGCCTGTCCCCTTCGGCTTAGCCCGAGTTGTCTGGCCAGGTTTGGACTCAGGGAGCCCTGGAGAGGTTCCCCTTCACTCTGGTCACACCCCCCAGATGTGGCTAGCTGGGGAAGCTCTTAGGCACAAGGGTGACCACACTGAAACCTCACGGTGCCTTTGGAGAGCAGTGCAGTTGCAGGCCCTGGAGAAACCCAGAGGGGCTTCACCGCCGCAAGGGCCTGTGGCACAGCCTGGAGCTCAGGCTGGTGGTCTGTCTGCACAGCTTAGGGGCTGCCTGCCGGAAGTGGACACGGTGTTCTGGGGGAGGCACAGGCGGCCACACTGTACTCACCCACCCTCACTGCTGTCGTTCTTGGAGAATCACACTGAGCGAGTCAAAAAGACCCATTTATTGAGTGCCTGCGGCACACGGCTCCGCTGGGGGTGACCCTGGCCCAGGATGACATACATGGAGTTGAGTCCAAACTCCTGGCTGGTGTGTTCCTTCCTCCTCTGCGGCCTGACTCCTGGCCAAGGCTCTGGGAAGGGGACAGCAGGGGGCACAGGGACGAGGGGCTAGTTGCCCACAGGGTCTGCTGAGGGGGACTGGGCAGACCCCAGGGGAGGTCCTTCAAACTGGGGAGGCGGGGGCCTAGGCAGGCCCCAGGCGGGGCGCTGGGTGGACACCCGGGGCAGCCCGCCCTGCCGCCTTCTGCCGCCGCAGCGTCTGTTCCACCTTCTCCCTGAAGCGCCGGTGCTTCTGCTTGATCTTGGCCAGCTCGGCCTTACGCTTGGCCTCCAGGTCGGGGTCCTGGCGTGGGAACGAGGAGGCTGAGCTGGGCGCCTTCCCCGCTGTGCTGGGAACCTGCCCACCCCACCCCCTCCCGGCAGGCTCGGCCTTTACCTTCCCCTCCAGGATCAGCTGCTTCCGCTTGTTGATTTCTTTCTTCTCGTCAAAGTGGGCCGCCTCCAGTTTCTGGGGGGGCAGGGAGAGGCTGGTCAGGGGTTCCCTGTCTTGAAGGAAGCACCCCGGGCCCCGCCACTGACACTCACAATCTCACATTCTCGCCGAACCACGTTGACCTGCGTGAGGATCTGCAGCACCTGGGCCTCCTCCACTGAGAATTCCTCCAGCTTCTTCTCTGAGGGGGCAGCCGAGCCCGGGCACGGGTGGGGAAGAAACAGAACAGGGAGGGAGGTCGGCCATATAGTGAGCTCCCCGTGCAGTGGGGCGTGCAAGTTCACATGGGGTCATATCAGGTAAGAGTTAGCTAGGCAAGACCAGGGAAGTCAGGCCGTAGGAAGGAGTGGACTGCTATGTCTCTTTGCTTAGAAACAATGTCTTTTCTTTTTTTTTTTTGTTTTGAGACAGTCTCGCTCTGTTGCCTGGGCTAGAGTGCCGTGGTGTCAGCCTAGCTCACAGCAACCTCAAACTCCTGGGCTCAAGCAATCCTCCTGCCTCAGCCTCCTGAGTAGCTGGGATTTACAGGCATGCGCCACCACGCCTGGCTAATTTTTTCTGTATATACTTTTAGTTGTCCATATAATTTCTTTCTATTTTTAGTAGAGACGGGGTCTCGCTCTTGCTCAGGCTGGTCTGGAACTCCTGAGCTCAAACGATCCACCCGCCTCGGCCTCCCAGAGTGCTAGGATTACAGGGAAACAATGTCTTTTAAAATCTAACCGGTTCTGAATATTAGGACAGTCTGTGCAGTGACCAGACATGCCCCAGTCAGCGGTTCTCTGTCCTGGCTACACATTAAACCACTTGAAAGGGTTTTTAACAGGCCCAGGCCTACGTTCTGTCACTGGGGCCTTTGATGTCAAGGTGGATGGTCTCAGGGACCATCCACATGCCTCAGTCTGAAAACCCAAAGTCCCCTCCTGCCCGAGGTGGCTTTCACCTGCTATTGGCCACTGTGGGGAGTTTCTGTTTCAAGAACTGGGCAAAAGGAACTTCTGATGGGGGCAAACAGGTGTCTAACCCAGAGGCGCCCACCTCTGCTCTCTGCCCACCCTGCCTCACTCACTGATCTGCTCCTCGATGGCATGCACCAGATGGATGTCGTACTGTGTCACCAGCGTGATGGCTTGTCCTTGCCGCCCTGTGGGGATGCACCACAGTTATCTGTCTGTCGCAGAGGAGCTGTAGGACACTAGAAAGAGGCAGCTCTCCTGCCAGCCTGGCCTCACAGAGAGGCTGGTAACTGGCTGATTTCCCTTTTTGGCTTGGCTGCCAGGGAGCCCGGGCTAAGTTATCATAGCAATTAGTCCTCATTGGCCTCAGCCCAGATCTCTGTTCCCCATTTCTGAGACTGACCCGGGCTAGCATAGTACTGACAGTTGACAAGGTTCATGACCCTCACAGAAGCCCCCCAAATGCATCATCATTCTTGCTATCTGCCATTTGAAGTCCAGGGAACAGACGTGACCTGCCCAACGCCACAGGGTCAGGAAAGAACGGCCAGGCCCAGTCTGTCCTCAGGAACCACATCTCTCCTGGCACCAGGTGTGACAATCTCACAAACACTGTGCCTTTCCCTGGCAAGGCTGGGGATCAGATAAAAGAGTGTCTCCTTGGCCCTTGGGCCAAGGTCACAGCGAGGGACCAAACTTGGCCATCACATCCTGGGGGGCAGGTTCTTATCCTCGGGGCTTTTCATTTCCTCACCGCTGGGCCCCGACCGAGAACTCTGACAGGAAAAGGGGGCTGGGGCAGTGTGTTCCACCTTCCCAGAGGACAGCTACATGCCACTCAGCATGACCCTGGTCACCTGGGGAAGGCAGATCACCCCTCGCCATTGCATTTGAAAGGACGATTACCCCAACTTGCAAATGTTACCTTTAGTAGCTCTCACCTGTGGGCGACATCCCACCCACGTCCCACCAGCTCACGACTTAGGTCCTCAGGTCTGGGCGGGCCAGAGGGACAGGCGCCCAGGGGCCGCCCAGCCTGCTCACCTGCACGGGCCGTCCGGCCGACTCGGTGGATGTAGATCTTGGGGAGTCCGGGGGTGTTGTGGTTGATGACCACCTGCACTGTGGGGATGTCCAGGCCCCTGCAGGGAGAGGCCAGTCAGCTCCCACCTCCACGTGGGGAAACTGAGGCGGGGACTCACCAAGGTCACTCTCCTCAGAAGCTGGGCTGCCTGACTCATACCCAAAGCCAGCCTGTCCCTCTGACCCTGCCTTGGGGCCTCACTGGGCTGCTGAGGGGAGGGAGTGACCCAGGCAGGGGATGGAGCCCAGACCCAGGGGCCACTCACCGGGAAGCCACGTCTGTTGCAATCAGGATCCGGTAGATGCTGGACTTGAACTTGGCCAGGGCAGCAAAGCGTTCTTTCTGTGCCAGGTCAGGGAGAGAAATGGGAGTGGGTGGGGGGAGGGCAGAGCCCAGGACAGTCCCTGCCCTCACGGGGCTCAGTCCACTGAAGGTGACCATGAAAAGGCCAGACAAGGGCTGGGCACAGTGGCTCACGCCTGTAATCCTAGCACACTGGGAGGCCGAGGCGGGAGGATCGCTCAAGGTCAGGAGTTCGAGAACAGCCTGAGCAAGAGCGAAACCCCGTCTCTACTAAAAAATCCAAAGAAATTATCTGGACAACTAAAGATATATAGAAAAAAATTAGCCAGGCATGGTGGCACATGCCTGAAGTCCCAGCTACTTGGGAGACTGAGGCAGGATTGCTTATATCCAGGTGTTTGAGGTTGCTGATGCCACAGCACTCTAGCCCAGGCAACAGAGTAAGACTCTGTCTCTAAAAAAAAAAAAAAAAAAAAGGCCAGACAGGGACAAGTGAGCAACGGTTGAAGGAGAGGTACTTGGGGAGGGTCTCGCCGAGCAGTGAGCTTTTGAGACCAGGAGAGAGAAAGCAGTAGGAAGAGGGTTCAAGGCAGACACAAATCTGTGCAAAGGCCCTGAGGCTGGTGGGTATGGGGTTGCCGAACCTGTTTCATCATGGAATGTAGAGCCACGGTGGGGAAGTTGAATTTGCGCAGCATCATACACAAGATCTGGCAGGTCCTGGTGGGAAAGATGCGCCCATTAACCCCTCCAAGCTCTGGGGTCCTGGGAAGGCATTCCTGCCCCCACGCACCCCTGAAACACGAAGCAGGGTGGACCTGCTCAGCTTAGAAAGGCAAGGCAGGATGCGGGGTGTTAGAGGTCCTGCCTGCCCGATGTCCTCTCTGCTGACCCCTCCTTAGGCCTGGGACTGCTGCTTTGACTTCTGAACAGGTGTACTCTCTTTCTGCTGGGTTCGTAGGGCTGGGGGGCTGGAAACTGAGCTGCCAGGGATAGTTACTATCACCAAGAAGGCAGGGACTCCTAAGAGGGAGCCCTGCAGCAGAGGAAAACAGAGTCCAGAGACGGGCACAGAGAGAAATCCAGTACTATCTGATAAGCTGCTGGATCCTGCTATGCCTGACAGCCACCCCACAGCCAGATTTATCTTCTGGGATTTGAACTGTCTTGATTTCTGCTCTGTTGTCCTGGCCCATGCTGGAATAGCCGATAGCTTCTTGATGACGTCCCCGAATAGCTCAAAGGAGGAGCTGATGTAAGCTGGCCCAGGGGTCTCTATGTTGCTGCTGACACACACCAGGCCTCAGTTAATTGTCACAACTTCCTGTGAGATGGGACTGGAAGCCCAGGAAAGCTCAGTGATATCTGCAGAGCACAGTGACTAGACTGCTGAAACAGCTGCTCGCAGGGGTTTCTTGGCCTTTCCATCAAGGGCGGGGCTGAGGAGCCCTGAAGCCAGCGGGCTCTACCTTCAGATGAGGCGATCCCGGCTCCTTGAATGAAGCCCCCATAACCTCTGGTCTGAGCAGAGGCTGGGGAGTGCCGAGACTGGCTGTGTGTCCCAGACCTGTGACACTGGGCCACCTCCTGCAGTGAAGGCCTATGGGAGGGGAGAGGAGGGCCCTGCCCACCCATGCTCACTTGCATGTGTTAGTGAAGATGATGATGGACCAGTCCTCGTGCTCATCCTGGAACTTCTGGATCAGGTGGACCAGATAGGCGTCCTTGACTTTCTCGGGCACCAGCAGGTAGCGCTGGTCCAACTGCTCGACGGTGCTCACCCTGGGGACACCGAGCCTTGGTTCCGGCTTCTGATGGACGGAGCTGCCCCCTCACCCCGCCTGTGACCCCCCGACGCTGGCCTGCCCTGTCAGCGGCTGTGGACTCACGGGGCCTGCGCCTCCCAGAAGAAGGGTTGGTTGGTGGCCAGGCCTTGCAGCTCCCTGAGCGTGTCGGTCAGGGTGGCGCTGAACAGCAGGGTCTGCCTGCGGGCCGGCACAGCCGCCAGGATGGCCTCCAGGTCTGCGGTGAAGTCTGTGCAGCCCTGTTCCAACAGCCGGTCAGCCTCGTCCATCACCTGCAGTGCCGTGGGGGCAGAGTGGGGGTGAGGGTGCCGTCTGTGGCCCCAGGCCTGGGAGGCCTGTCTCCTCATTCAAGTCTCAGAGCCCCCCTCTTTTTGGTCCCTGAATAGTCCTTGTCACTGTTCCTAGCACTTTACCAGGAGATCTAGGGGACACACGTTTCCCAAACGGATGAGATAGTACCCCAGGCTGACACTGGGCCCAGAAGACCCGACCCCAGCTCACAAGGTCCAAGAGGGCAGGGCCAGGCCGGCTCACCAGGAAGCGGATCTTCTTTATGCTGAAGGTGTTGGAGCTGCGGAGGTGATCGGCTAGGCGCCCTGGTGTGGCGATGACCACATGTGGTTTCCGGGAGAGCTCCAGAGCCTGGGCCACCATGTCTGGGGGCAGAGGGGGAGAGGTAGGGCTGGGCAAGTGGTCTGAGCCTGCAGACGTCCTATCCCCAGAGGGTCCTCCAGCCTCCCGGCCCCATACCCATGCCGCCGACGATGATGCAGTCTTTCAGGCCCAGAGGCTTCCCCAGGACCCGGAACTGCTCTGCGATCTGGTAGGCCAGCTCCCTGTGGGTGCAAAGGGGCCAGGCTGGTCAAATTACAGCTCTGTACCCTCTCTGTCCGTGAGCTCTGCTCATGCCTCTCCCTGGCCTCCTGTCTTGCCCTGTCCTGCTCACACACCCTCAGAATCAATTCTAACCCTCTGGCTGGCGTTCAAGGCCCTTCTCGAACTGTCTCTAACATGCCTGGCCCCCTGCACCCTTTCCGTTCCATGACACTCTCATGCCTCTGCCTCTGCACACCAGCAGGTCCCTCTACCTAGAATACCTTCCCCCAAATCTGTCCCTTCACAAGGCCCTTTTCATCTTTAAGGCACCTCTTGAATTAAGCCTTCCTCGACTCCCCGCCCCCCAACCTGCAAGCCACACCATCAAGGAATGCTGTGCTTACCTCTCCTACTGCTGTTGTAAGATTTATCACGTCAACTGCTGTGTTTGGCTGTCCAAGGAGGGGACGTGTCTATTTCTTGAACTATAAGACTACTGGCAGCTCCCTTCTGACCAGCACTTGCCCTAAGTCAAGCCCTATGCTGAGAAATTGTCACACACACACCATGTTAATTGTGCAGGCCCCCTAAGAGGTGATCACGATTTCTGTCCTCATTTCATACATGGGGCAAGTGCATCTCAGAGAGGGAAAGGCACTTGCCCAAGAGAACACAGCTGGTTAACGCACACCCAAGGGACCTGTTGGAAGGCTCACCTGGTGGGTGTCAGGACAAGGCAGAAGATGCCATAGGGATCCTCAGACAGCTTCTGCAAGATGGGTAGAACAAATGCCGCTGTCTTGCCGCTGCCTGTCTTGGCACAGCCTAAGCAGTCCCGACCTGGGCGGAGAGCAACACAGCCTCAGCACACTCTATGTATAGACAGCATTCCATTAGACGCAGTTTACAATAGCCCACGTTTAACGAACAGCTATCGTGACCCCAGTCCTGGCCTATGCCTTTTCCATTGCAGGCACACTGGCCACATTCCATCATGGGCAACTAATAAAGCACAGGAGGAAGAAGCCAATATTGTCTCCACTTAACAAAAGGGGAAACTGAGTCTCAGAGACTTTCTCAAGACACACAGCCAATGAGTAGCAAGCTGGACTGGAACCCACAGCCATCTGAACCAAGATGCCTGCAGCTTCCCACCCTCATACTGATCCCTCCTGGAGTATGTGACTTTGAATTCCCTTCTCCAATACACAGCCTATGCTCCCTGTTGACGCCTTCATTTCTGTTTATTTAATCTCTCAACTCGTCCCATGCTAGGCTTCTTGTGGGCATCTTTTTAACAGCAAAACTGGGTTGAGCCAGAAGAGCGGGGAGAAGAACAGTCATAACACCACGGAGTACTGGATATACTAGCAATTTTGACTGCCTCAGTTGCTATTTGTAAAACGAAGATAGTATTGCCAGCTCTGCCGCATCTTCACAGCACTATCGAACAAGTTATTCATCAAACCCTCCCTGTCCTGAGGTTGTAAAAGTTTCAGAGATTACATCACTTGTGTGCCTACACGCAACGAGTCAGTTGTGGAGCCCAAACGCCAACACTGCCCAGTCTGCCTCCGGAACCCAGCCAGGCTCCCCGCAACGCCCAAGGCTGCCCCTCGTCCGGTGGGACCGGCCTGGGCATAGGCTACTAGTAGGGAAGGGCGGCGAGAGGAGCGATAACGCCTCTTGGGAAAGCCGCCGGGCCACACTCACCCTCCAGGATGGCGGGGATGCAGCCGAGCTGCACGGGCGTAGGCTGCTTCAAACCCAGCTGCCGACATTGTTCCACGAGCCATGAAGACAGCCCGAGCTCAGCGAAGCCGGCCATCCACGCCACCAGCCTCGGGGGCCCGTGCGATCCGTGTTTCCGGCGTGTGCCGATTACGTCACGAAAACTCCTTCCCGTTTATTGGATCGGCCTCCTGTGTGGTCCCACTTCCTCCAGCTCACTCTGCCATTTCCAACCCGGACCTTAGACCTCATCGTGTTTCCCTGGATCCCATTGGCTCGCAGGATCAAATCAAACTACAATTCCCGAGACGCCCTGCGAGACGCACTTCTGTCTCCCGCCCCCTTGCTCCCCTCGAGGAGACTCCCATTGGCTACTTTCCCTGCCACTCAAAATGAGTAAACTACATTTCCCAGCGTGCCCGGTAGCGGCGCTCTGCTTCCGGCCGACGTGTCTCTCAAGAAGAGGAGCGGGCGGGACCATACCGATATGGCGCCTCCGGCCCCTGGCCCGGCGTCGGGCGGCTCCGGGGAGGTGGATGAGCTCTTCGACGTGAAGAACGCCTTTTACATCGGCAGCTACCAGCAGTGCATCAACGAGGCGCAGCGGGTGAAGGTGCGGCCGCGCAGGGGCGAGGGGACGCTGGGGGCGGAGGCAGAGGACGCTTCTTGGTGGCCGCGAGCCGCGCTCTGCTTCTAAGAACTTTGCATGTTCTTCTCTTGGAGTTTTTTCTCCGCGCGCTTCTTCAGAGTGCGGTGGGAATAATCACTGTCCCATGACAAAACCCAAGGCAGTAACAGTCTACGTCTTATCACTTAGAGAGCGCTCACTGCGCCCTGGAAGGCATTTCAGTAAGGAAGATGTTTATGCCACCATAGTAATAATTCTCCTTCGTCGAGCCGTACACTCAGTTCCCGCGAGGTAGGGACTGATGTTCATCCCCATTTTACAGATAGGAACACCAAGGCTCAGAGAAGCGTTACCCTGCCCGACTACCCCGGTTGTTTCCCCAGAGCTCGCCCAGTCATCCATTCCTCTTTGAGCACCTCTGTGGGCCAGGCCCTGTATTCGACTGGGCTCAGAGAGTGACAAAATAGACAAAATTCCCAGCTCTCTTGGAAACCCCAGCCCAACAGAGACAGACAGTAAACAAGTAAACGAACAAGAAGTCAGGAAGCGACAAGACACTGGTGTGATGGAGAGTGGTGGGAATTAGCTTGGTTGTTGAAGGACCGGAAAATAGCTCATCATGGCAAAGCCAAGCTGTGAGGAGCAGGTGACAGGAGACAGGGTAGCAGGGGCTGTTTCTTTCTTTTTATTGTTTTTATTATTTTTTTAAATTAATTAAACTTTGATAGCATGTGGGGTGGGGGACGGGGTCTTCCGGTGAGAACCGGAAAACCTGCTAGACAAATTCTAAAAGAACTGTAACACTCAGGGGCTGTTTCTTGAAGGATGTTTAGGGGGGCATATGGGTATGACTGTCACTTTGAGGGTGAGCTGTTGGAGAACGTTTAAGAGCAGGAAACGTGGCAGGGTTCACAGTCTAGCCTGCCTTCACAGTCCAGCGTTCTAAAAACAGTAAGCAAGTGAACGTGTGGTTACAACTAGAGGTAGGCGGCACTGTGGGGGTAGGGAGATAAAAAGAGCCAAGTCAGAGAATAACTGTGGGCCCTGCTTCACATGGGAGTGGTCAGATCAAGCCAGGCCCCTCTGACAGTGCCTTTGAACTTGAGGCTGAACCTTCAGAAAGATTTAACCCAGTAAATTGCTGCAGAGGTGCTCAGGCAGGTATGAGCTTGGAGTAGTCAAGCCAGTGTGGCAGATAGAAGTGGGATAAGAGAGGGGGAGGACAGAAAGGAGTGGGCAGGGCCTGGGGGCCGTGGCACAGGTTTGGATTTTATTCCAAAGGTGCAGGTGGCCATTGGAGCACCAAGCATTGTCCATATAGCAGGGATAAAATGTGAAACAGACTTCAGGAAGCTCTTGGGATTTGTTGAAGTAACATTTGTACAATTGTGTTAATTTTCTTTTGTTGCCGTGACGAATTACCACAAACAACCACTTAGGACATTTTTTTTTTTTTTAAGAGATGGGGTCTCACTATGTTGTCCAGGCTGGTGTTTATCTCCTGGTCTCAAGTTACCCTCCCACTTCAGCTTCCAGAGTTGTGGGGACTACAGACATGAGCCATGGTACTGGGTTGGAACAACACGTTTGTTATCTCATAGTTTCTGTAGGTCAGAAGCCAATATGGCTCTCACCGGGCTAAAATCAAGGTGTTGGTTAGGCTGTGTCCTTTCTGAAGATTCTGGGGCAGAAGATTCAAGTTGCTGCCTATTGGCTGGGGGCCACCCTTAGCTCCTAGAAGCTTGTCTCCAACCCTAAACCTCGTGCTTGGGCCTCCATCTTAGACCCAGCTTCGGGGTGTCAAATCCTTCTCTCACCTGGAATCTCTCAGATTTCCCCTTCTGTTCCGTCCCCTCTGTCCACTCTCTGCTGTTCAGGGCTTGTGCAGTTAGACTGGGCCCACCTGGATGCCCCACCATGATCTCCACATCTTAGCGTCCGTTGCTTTAATCATATTTGTAAAGTCCCGTTTGACATGTAATATAAACTCTTCGTAGGTTCCAGGGGTGATGGCACAGACATCTCTTGCGGGGGTCACTTACTCAGCTCACCACCGCAGTCGTATTACCTCCTTCCTGGGGTACTGTAGACTGATACGAGACTGATAAAGACCTAGACCTGGATTCCAGCTGTGTGTCACTGCACTTTTCTGAGCCTCAGTTTATTCTTCTGTCAAATGGGAATGATTACGCTTATCTCATTAGGGTCATGAGATAGTGAGATTCGACATCGGGCTTGCATGCAGCCATTTGGCTTTTGCCATAAGTCTTTCTGCTTATGTCATGGCAATGTGCTGTTCGACTATTCTAGTGTCATGATACCAAGACTTTATATCGCTGCTGAAAGGGAGAACCAGTGTGACCTGCTTTAGGTAGGTAGCGACCAAAATAAAGTCGTGGGTACCAGACTAGGGGTCTCGCTCTGGCTGAGCTGGAGGGATGTGGTACAAGAATGCGCTGGCACTGAGCTAAGATGTGCATCCAGAAGGAGGAGGCCACTGTCCCTGCTGAGCCATTCGATGTGATTTAATTCTGGTCCATGGGCCACCTGAATCCCGCGGGGCCCCAAAGCATATGTCTGCCTGCAACCTGTGAATGTGGCTTATCTGGAAAAAGGGTCTTTGTGAATGTAATTAAGTGACAGGTCTCTAGATGAGATCACCTGGGGTTTAGGATGGGCCCTAAATCCAAAGGGAGATTTGAGACGCAGACAGAGGCAGAGATTGGAGGGATATGGCCACAAGCCAAGGAACATCAGAGCCACCAGACGCTGGGAGGGGAAGGCAGGATCCTGCTAGAGCCTTTAGAGGGGCATGGCCCTGCCGACGCCTTGATTTTGGACTTCTGGCCTCCAGAACTGCGAGAGCATAAATTTCTGTTTTAAGCCACCCAGGCTGTGATAGTTCATTCCAGCGGCCCCAGCAACTCAGGCCCACCTGTAGTGTCATTGTCCTTTATCGATGGTAGCACCGTCATGACATTTCCCCCTTTGTCAGACATTTGTCAAGTGCCCAGCAAGATGGCAGGCACCGCCCAGGTGTTGGGGTTAAAGCAGGAAGCAAAGCCTTGAGTTGCTCAGGTGCAGTATGATCGGGTGACTTGAATGGCCACATGGACAGTAGAGGGAGGGGACACCACCCCCACATTTCTGGCTGCAGAGCCCACCCCCCTCCCCCACCGGCCTTCCCAGCCAGTGACCAGAGTCTGCAGCCCTGGCCACATCTCCAAGCCACCTGGGGGCAGTGCTGGGGTCACCCTGGGGTCAGGCATCCTCGGTAGACGTGGCCCTCCTGGCTTGGCTGGTTTCTGAGCTCCCAGGGGATTATAATGGGCCCTGGGGGTTGAAGACCAGAGCCTGTCCTGCCCTGGGGAGACACGCGTCACTTCCTGTTAAGGTGGGATCATTCCAGAGCCTCATGTTGGGGTCCCTGCTCTAATTCTGTCCTGTTATGCTTCCCGGTGCTCGGGTGGACTGAGCGGCCCTTGTGCTTCTGCACCCAGGGTCTTGCGGACACCTTGGCAGTCCTGCAGGGCCATTGGCACTGTGTGTGTTATGGACAGGCCAGCTGAGGCCACCCTGGTACCCCTGTGGCACCCCACTGTGTCCTCACCAAGACCCTTGGGCAGGCGCGGTGGCTCACGCCTGTAATCCCAGCACTCTGGGAGGCCGAGGCGGGAGGATCACTTGAGGTCCAGAGTTCAAGACCAGCCTGAGCAAGAGTGAGACCCCCAAATAGGGAAAGAGGAGGTCAAACTACCGTTCTTTGCTGATGATATGATCTCATATCTGGAAGAGCTCGACCCCATCTCTACAAAAAGCACAAAAATGAGCCAGACATGGTGGCATGCTCCTGTAGTCCCAGCTACTGGGGAGGCTGAGGCAGGAGGACCGTCTGAGCCCAGGAGTGTGAGGCTGCAGTGAGCTATGACTGCCACTGCCTTCCAGCCAGCCCGGCCGACAGAGCAAGACCCTGTCTCCAAAAAAAAAAGACCCCAAGAGTTGGTGCTTGTCTCTTTTAACTTTTAACTGAGGGTGTTGCCCCAGGCTGGCCCTCCTTGCTGATGTCTACCTTCTAGGGTCACTTGAGAGTTACTTATTTAGAAGGCATCACGTTCCAAACATGGCCAGCTGCCCAGCCTGCCACCAGGACCCCTTGGCGACACCAGCCTGAGCTGGGCTGGGGCCAGGTCTCCCATGGCCTGCGGTGAGAACACATTTGCCACCCACACCCCTGCCCCAGGCTGGGGAGAAGAAGGAGGGCATGGTGGCTTGGAATCTGTGGTCCTCAGCCTTGGGGGATGGCATTCCTGGTGCACTCCCAGCCATAGGGTGCTGGATCCTTTGTCCCAGTGCCTTGGGAGCTGGCGGGCCATCTCTCTGTGTGCTTTCCCAGGCCCCTCAGTTTGGAGGCTGTTCTGTGGTGACCCTGAGGTGGCCGGGCCTGCTTCCCACATGCTCTTGACCCTCCCAGCCCCAGGAGGCCTGTGCCAAGGCCGTGAGCCACGGGCTAAGCTACACTGTGTCCACCTGGAAGTCAGGCGGCAGCCCCGGGGCAGCACTCAAAGCTGTTCTCCCGAGGAAGGGCCCCCAGCCTCCCTGTCGGGCTTGGGCTTGGGGCAGCCTCCTCACAGCCCTAAACCGAATGTTGTGGGAGGTCGCCGCCCTTCTGCTCCTTAGTTCTGTGCAGTGGCTGGGCCAAGGGGGCATGGCCCAAGTACAGGGCAGTCCCCGGGTTTCCCCTGGCCTCACTCGGTACAGCTGTCCCTGCACTGGGGCAGCCACACTGGGCTCAGAGTGTGTTGAAGCACAAGCAGAACGGGAACAAGCCTCTCCTGCCCTCGTGTCCTGCAGTTGGAGGCACCGGCTCCACCCCGGCTCCTCACTGTGGCTGGAGCGGCCACTGCACTTTGGGACAAACGGGAGGGTTGGTCGAGCCTCCTTCCCAGGGTGGTGTTGGGGCAGGAGATCAGGTGCCTTCCATGCAGGGTGCCCCCAGCAGTGGCCACTCTCCCACTACCTGAAGTCACGTGCAGTGGAAGACCAGGGCTGGGACCCTGCCAGCTGGCTCCCTGCCCACAGCCTCTGAGGGCCTGTCCTGGGGCCCTGTGTGGGCTTGCTGTGCCTTGGCTGCTTCTTGACCCACTTTTCTTCCCACAGCTGTCGAGCCCAGAGAGAGACATAGAAAGGGATGTCTTCTTGTACAGAGCGTACCTTGCACAGGTGAGTGCTGGCCCGTGACCAGGGACAGTACGAACTCCAGACAGGAGAGTAACGAACAGAGTGCTGGGGCAGGGGCCAGAGTGCAGGAAGGGGCCACAGAGAGGGGATCCAGGCCTGCAGGGTCCAGTGAAGACAGGCAGTCAGTGTGGCTGCCACAGGTAGGCGGCTGTGTCACCGAGGCCCTGGACCCCTAGGCCGGGGGCCCTGTGTAGAGGTTTCTTGATTTTTAAAAAAATTAATCGATTTTATTTCTTTAGTGCAGTTTTAGGTTTGCAGAGTAATTGAGCAGGTAGCACGTAGAGTTCCCTACAACCCTCCCACCCGCACACAGTTCCTCTCATTGTTAACGTCCTATGTTAGTGTGGAACATTTGGTGACGCTCCGGTGTTGCTGCACTGTCATTAGCGTCAGGCAGTTTCCTGGGTCTGTGTGCACCTTTCCCCTGCGCAGCATTCCGGAGCCTGACGGGCCTGGCCCCGTGCCTGCACCTCGAGGGGCGAGCCCAGCCCCAGATGGGGTGTGCAGCCGGCATCCCCTTGGCAGGTCTTCAGGGTGGTTTAAACACACTTACACGTGCGTATATGTGTAGTGTATGCACCTGTACGTACGTGTGTTTTTTTAAGATTAACACGTGAATGTGGCAACAAAAGAATGGAAGATGTCTAGGCAGGAACACAGCAAGAGACAGGCCCTCTGGCTCCAGAAGTGACCACAGGCAGCAGTCTGGTGTCAGCAAGAGGGCCTGTGGATGGGTTGGGCTGGGCGGGGCACGTTCTGCTTCATAGGAGCATATGCCCTGACCCCCCACAGCTGCCGCCCTCCCCCAGGGGGCTCGCCCACCCCCGCCTGTCATCTCACCACCAGTGCCAGATGGCTGGGGAGGGGCAGTAACCCGCTAGGGTCTCCAGCTTGAGCACTGGGCAGCGTGACCTGACAGGTGAGGGTACACCTGCTGCCTATGACAGGCCACGCCATGCTGGCTTCCTCAGTGCACTGCGGTGGTGGTGGCCCCTGGTGGGCGGAGGGGTCCCTGGCAGGGCAAGGGCCTCCTGTCTGGAGGCTCTGCCAAGGTGATGTTGACAGGCCAAGGGCATAGAGATCCTTCAGGGAGGGCCGGCGCAGCTGACACGTGTTTGTCCCCACTGCAGAGGAAGTACGGCGTGGTCCTGGATGAGATCAAGCCCTCCTCGGGCCCCGAGCTCCAGGCCGTGCGCATGTTCGCCGAGTACCTTGCCCACGAGAGCCGGAGGTGAGGCCTGGGCGGGAAGGGCGGGCCAACCTGGGTGCGGGGTCTTCTCCACGGCCTGTTTGTCATGAACCTGGGCATGCGAGGGCACAGTGCCCATCCCCTGATGTCCCTCAGATGAGGTGTTCCTCCTCCCTGTCCGCTCACTTATCTGTGCCTCAGTTTCCCTCACCTGCACAACAAAGGGGCAGAGATGGACCCTGCTTCAAAGGGGAGGGTCAGAGAGACAAGGATATGTATACAGATACTTTGGGGACCAGGAGGTGCTCTCTGAACCTATTGCTGCAAATGTGAATTACTGCGCATCGCTGGGTGCCCCGAGAGAGTCCCCTTCCCCTGGACGGCCCAGGCTGTGGTGGGGGCAGGGGCTTCTCCAGTCTTCTAACCAGCGCTGCTCACCCCAGGCCCTCAGGCAGGCCCCTTCCAGCCAGCTCCGGGTCTGACCAGAGCGGTAGCTGTGCCACCTGTGGATTATCTGCTCTGGAGCCCCGGTGGGGGCGGCTGAGGCCATGCCAAGTCCTGTCCCTGAGCCACAGGCCAGTGTTGGTCAAACACTCATGGGTGGCAGCCACAGAGGGAGAGGGGGCTGGGCTGTGGAGACCCAGGAGTCCCCTCTTGCTAACGGGAGTTGGGGTGACACCCTGCTGTTGTCCTGCCCCCTCCTTGCCCCATGGAGGCAGCACCCCCAGCGCTGTCTCCCTTCACCTGAGGAGGCCAGAGACTCCTGGGAGTTGACTCATGTGCAAAGGTGGTGCAGTGGGGTGATTGGTGGCCCCCAAAAGATGTGTCCGTGTCCTATCCCAGGTACTTGTGAATGTTACTTGGAAAAAGGGTCTTTGCAGATGAAAGTAAGGTGAGGATCTCCAGATGAGGTCACCCTGGATTTAGGGTGGCCCTGAAACCAACAGCTGGTGTCCCTTATAAGAGACAGAAGGAGACCGAGAGGAAGCCTGTGTGAGAAGGGAGCCAGAGGTGGGGTGATGCCCCACAAGCCACCGGTCGCCAGCGCCTCTCTCCAGGAGAGGACCCTGGAATGATTCTCCCTCAGAGCCCCAGAGGGGACAGCCCTGCCGACAGCCTGGTCTCCTGGGCCGGGAGGGAACGAATCCGTGCTGTCTTAAGCCACCTGGGCTGTGGTACAGGCTCAGACTTGAAGTCACTTGTCCATCGGGGCCTGGCGGTGCAGCCAGTTCTCCGTGGAGCCTAGACAGTGGCAGATGTGCCCCACCCTCGGGGGGCCCTCAGACACAGGTGCCTGGTGAGCAGTCCTCCAGGGACCCCTGTGGACTCCTACGGGGTCACGGAGACTCTTGTGGACCCAGAGGAGCGGTGGCTTTGGTCTGACAGTGACTCCTTTGCCTGCCTTCTTTTGTTGGCTGCTCGGCAGCCCTTGGAAGTGGGGGTTTGGCTCTGTTTTCCAGTTAGGGAGACGGAAGCTCTGGTGACCTGTGGCCTGGGGGAACGCCCAGCTGGTCCTCAGCCTTGCTGGGACTCCAGCCCAGGTGTGGCCCCTGGCACATTGTCCACCTGGGGGTGCAGCCGACACGCTGGGCTCTCAGGAGCCAAACATGGCTGCCCTGGCAGTGGGGGTGCCCAAGGGCTCCCTGCTGGCAGTCATCTGGGGGCCCCTGTCCACCTGCATAGCCACCCTCAGCACCCAGGCCGAGCTCCCACTCCAAGACTTGGCCCTGAGGCCCACAGGGCAGATTACGGTTGGGTGTCCCTGCCAGGACCACCAGCCTCCTGGGGAAGGTGGGTGATGCTCATGGTGCCTCTCATGTCCCCTCAGGGGCACCTGCCATATCATCCAGTTCCCACTGAGCCCAGGGTGCTGTGGATACCACAGCCCCTGAGCGCTGAGGGACCTTGGGACTCTGGTGGTCATTCATGCTGCTTCCTGGACAGAGCTGGGCATGGCCCTTCCCACAGCACATCCTCCCCTCCAGGCCTGCAGCACCTGGTCCCACTTCTCCCAGCCTCAGTTTCCCCATCTGTATAGGGCAAGAAGTGCCTCCTGGGAAGGTGAACGTTGGGTGCTGCTGTGCGCCCTGGGGCCTGGCTCACTTTCTCTTAGTGGTCACGTGGGGACTTGGCCACCTCCTGGCCCCAGGTGTGGCCCCTGAGCATCTGTGTCTTGCAGGGACGCCATTGTGGCTGAGCTGGACCGGGAGATGAGCAAGAGCGTGGACGTGACCAACACCACCTTCCTGCTCATGGCCGCCTCCGTCTACCTCCACGACCAGAACCCGGACGCTGCCCTGCGCACCCTGCACCAGGGGGACAGCCTGGAGTGGTGAGTGGCCCCCCCACCTCCAGGCTGCACACGGCCTCGCTGGCCGTTGTCATGGCAGCAGTGAATGAGGCAGCCCTGAAAGGAGGCCCAGGTCTCCTGTCCACGCTCCAGCTCCCACAGCGCCCAGGCCTGCAAACCCTCTGTTCCCGGGGGCAGAGCAGAAAGCGCCTTTGTCTCTGCTCATGGTTTCTAGTCCCTCCGCCGCCTTCTGTTCTGAGGCCCCAGGCCTCGTTTCTCAGGCCTTCTTGGGCCCCCCAGGCCAGCCCAACTTCAGGGCTCTCTGCGGTCGGGGTGCTGGAGCCCACTGTGGTGTGGTCAGTGCCACCCTCCACCTAGCGTGGGACCCTGGGCTCATGCTGTGTCCCGGGTGCTGGTCACAGAACACATGCCCACCCTTTCCCCTGAGCTGTCCCTGTGGTGCCTGCCTTCCTCTGTGAGTTGTCGGTTGGCGGTCACACGGTCATTGTGTGTTCCTTCACATCCCACCTCCACCCGCAGAGGGACCTGCAGGGGCCTGGAAGTAGGGACGGTGCACAGCGAGCGAGTTAGCACTCAGCACCGGCCTCCGTGCTGGCTCCTGTTCTCGTGGGAGAACGCAGCAGCAAGTGGCCCCATGAGTGATTGGTGGTCACAGCTGCCTGGGGACGCGGGGAGCTGAGAGAGTGGGTGGCCCCCAGGGCCCTGCAGCAGAGGCAGGTGTGTCCCTCCTCTGCGGGGCTGAGTTCCTGAGCACACCCTCCTCCTCGGGGTGGGCAGTGAGCGGGCCGGGAGCCTGGAGCACACACCCTGGGGACCCACCAGAACTCCTGGGGCTGAGCAGGCTCAGCGGCAAAATGTGGGAGTGAGGGTGCCGCCCCTGCAGGGTGGGGCTAGGGGTCCAAACTGTCTTAGGGAAATTAGGAACATTCCAGACCCATGGAGCGAGCCCCTGGTGGGGAGGGGGCCCTTCGGTGTGTCTGCAGCCACCTGCTCAGCGCCCGCCCGCTCGCCCTGTCCTGCAGCATGGCCATGACGGTGCAGACTCTGCTGAAGCTAGACCGCCTGGACCTCGCCCGGTGAGCCCTCCCCGTGTGCCTCGCCGCATCGGGACCCCACGTGCCCCAGAGCCCCTGCTGCTCCATCGTTCTCCCTGTTCCATTCCATGCAGTCACTGGCTGTCCTCTACTCCACCTTTCTCTGTGGTCTGTCACGGGGGACGAGAGGCACTGCTGTCAGTGCCTTAGTGTCACTCTGTGAGGTGGGACCGGAGGAGGCTGTGCCTGTAAGCACAGGTCACTTGGTGCATCCCCTGACTGGGGTCATCTCTCAGAACGGAGCCTGGAGGTGGCGCCACTGAGTTGGAGGCTGTGGGTGGCTGTTCGTGACTCTGCTCGCTGCAGGTCCAAGGCCCTTGCCCAGGACGTGTTCACACTGTGCCTTCATCACTGTCTCCTCAGTTCAGTCGACTCTCTCCTGAGCCCCCACTT
Source organism: Eulemur rufifrons (assembly GCF_041146395.1). Taxonomy (NCBI): domain Eukaryota; kingdom Metazoa; phylum Chordata; class Mammalia; order Primates; family Lemuridae; genus Eulemur; species Eulemur rufifrons. The sequence continues at coordinate 6,449,351 of NC_090984.1, read as the reverse complement.
GGTGCTGGGTACCCTCGGGAGCAGCGGGTGGGGCCAGGCACACGCGGCCCAGGCACTCAGTCACAGCAGACCAGTGTGCAGGGGAGCGTGTCGCGGGACGTTCCCGAGCCTCCGCGCAGGGAATGAGGTGGAGAGCGCCAGGCCAGCACCTCGGCCACTCAGCGCCCTCCCGTCCTCTCCCCTGCCCCCAGGAAGGAGCTGAAGAGGATGCAGGACCAGGATGAGGATGCCACCCTCACCCAGCTTGCCACCGCCTGGGTCAACCTGGCCGTGGTGAGCCCCAGGGCCTCGCGGGGGTGGCAGGAATCATTGGTTCCCAGCCCAGCAGGGTCTGTGGGCGACCCCCACATCTGTGTGCCGGGCCACTGGCCACTCTGTGGGGACCTTGTTCCAGTGGGGCTCCAGGAACAGGCCAAGGACCACCCTTCTCACCGCTGGCACGGCTCCAGCTTCCCTCAGCCATGCCTCTGCTTGGGCTTTTCATAGCCAAGTGACTCGGCCAGAGCCACAGCAAATGGGCAGCGGTGGGGGAGGGGTGGTCCACAGCCAGAGGGAGCACGGCTCTCCCGGGACGCGCCTGACCAGGCCCGCCTGGCAGTGCGTCCTTCCCCCCGGCTCAGCTCTGTCTGGGCTCCTGGTACCCAGCCAGCCAGGGCGCGAGTGTTCCCCAAGCAGCTGCGGAGGTGTCCTCAGCCCCAGCCTGGGCACCCCTGCCTGGCAGCAGCCCCTCCTCTGGTTCCTGGGACTCGGCTTGCTTTCCCAGTTGCTCTTTTGAATGGGCCTGTTTCAGTGTGCTCCCCGTCTCTGCCCTTCAGGGGCTGGACCTCCCTTAGCCAACGGACGTGCAATGTCCATCCCGCTTAGTGGGACAAACCCAGCAAATCTTTCTGGTAGTTTACCCTTTCTTCAAAGGCCACCTTGGCCTCAGGCTCCCCCTGCAAGTGTCATTCGGTGTCATTAGCAAGTAGGTCAGGGCCACTGGCCACAGAGCTGCCTCCACCTCTGATGGGCCCTGTGACCTGGTGGTCCAGGCTGAGCCCAGCCCCACCATCTGTGCGTTGAGTCTCTCTCTGGAGGCCTCAGTTTCTGCATCCATAAAGCGGGCACTTGGGGAGCCGGGTGGGAGGTGGCTACGTGTCTTTCAGCCTCATCAGCAGAGCACAGGCTGCATGGGGGGTGGGGGGAGGGGGTGTCTCTGCAGCGAGGTGGTGGCCAGGCTGTAGCCTCCACTGTGTGAGGGGACAGGCAGGAGGAGGGTTGGGCGGCAGGGTGACCAGCGATGACACCAGACTGTCCCCACAGGGTGGTGAGAAGCTGCAGGATGCCTACTACATTTTCCAGGAGATGGCCGACAAGTGCTTGTCCACCCTGCTGCTGCTCAACGGGCAGGCGGCCTGTCACATGGCCCAGGGCCGCTGGGAGGCTGCTGAGGGTGTGCTGCAGGAGGCGCTCGACAAGGTGGGCGTGGGCCCGGCCACTTCCAGGCCCTGTCCCCAGAGTGGGGGTGGCAGGAAGGCCAGGGAGCTGGAGGGTGGGGGTCAGGATGGGGAGAAATTGGTGCAGCAGAGACCCTGCAGGAGGCCACGTGGCCCCACAGGGATTCTACTGACCAGTCAGCTCCCAAAACCTAAGAATGAGGGAATACAAATGAAAATGCAGATTCCAGAGTCCCTTGGAAATGGCAGGATCTGGACAGCCTGGGCTGAGTAGATCCTTGCACCCTGCTGTGTCCTTGCTGTCACCTCAGCTGCCTGGTTGGGGGCCTCCGAGGGGGCCCCTCACTTGCGTTGGCACCCAGCATTGAAGAGACGTCCCCAGTCGTCACGCAGAGGAGAGAGGCCCCGTCCTTGTCAGGAAGAGGGAGGAGAGATCACTGCCCGCCCCGGGCGACAGCAGCTGTCTCCTGACCAGTGTCTGCAGTCTTCATGATGAGCTTATGTTCTTTTTTGTGATCAGAAAGCTTTTTCCATTTTGCAGAAACATTTTTAATCTAATGGGAGAGAAGCGCCGGTAACACCTTCCTCCCCGTCGGCTCTGCGCAGGGCCGAGTTATCAGAAGGTGGTTTGCAGAGCGCCCTCTCACAGGCTGTGTCCTCCTCCTCCTCGGCAGGGTCCTTCTTTATATCTGAACGGCCACGGCTGGTCATCTTGGACAGGCTACATGTCTCCCGTCACCCCATGGGGGCAATACTGGCGAGGTCCCCCCCCCACCAACCGAGAACTTGAGTGTAGTCTGTGTTCTTGACCACATCCTACAGGGGCTTTTGTTACACTGCACAAGTGACATGTCCTGTGACTTGCCAGTTAGACAATTCCCATCTGTCCTCATGCCCTGACACACCACCTGGGGCCGGCTTGCTGTCCCGAGGCCCTGGTGGACTCCCGGTGACTGTGGCTGCCCGTGTCCTGGGGGGGCTCCGTCCCTACTCCTTCCGGAGCAGCCGCACTTGCTCCTGTGAATGTGAGCGATGTCCGGTCAAGGAGGCCGAGGCTGAGGTGCACAGAAGTCGGGTCTCAGCAGAGGTGTCCGGGCAAGAGCGTCCCTGGGGCAGGCCTGGGTCTCCATGTAGCCCAGATGGAGTGTCTCGCTCTGAGCAGCCACCAGGCTCTGGCTGGGGCTTCTGGCCAAGGCTGTTCCCAGGGTTCCGTGTGCCCTGGAGGCCAGCATCAGTGGGCCAGGCCAGGTAAGGTCGCCTACCTGGAAGTTTCTGGTAGTTCTCCAGCAGCTTCCCACCAAGGCCTGCTCCTTGGGAGTAGATGGGATGGCAGGTCCACCCCATGGCCCTGGGGTTCATCTGTAGCAGCAGGTTGAGACTTGAGTGAAAAAAACGCCCCTCCCCAGTCCCCGCAAACAAGGGAGCCATGTCCCAGGCTGGTGCACAGATGAGGAAACAGGTGCAGAGGGGAAGTGGCTGGCATGGGGAATTGGGGGGCTCGGGGCTGCCAGCCTCTTGGCACTGTGTCACCCCTGAGGTCACTGCCTTGCAGAATGGTTGGGGGTGGGGGGACTCTGGTTCCAGCAGCCCCGGGCCCACCCCACCTCTGAGGGGGCGACCTTGTGCAGGTCACACACCCTCCCCAGGGCAGCAGTGGGCGTTGTCCTGCCTGAAATAGAAGTCACTGACCCTGCCTGCCTTGTGTCCCTGTGTTTTCAGGACAGCGGCCACCCAGAGACGCTCATCAACCTCATTGTCCTGTCCCAGCACCTGGGCAAGCCCCCTGAGGTAGGCCCCCCCCCAGCCCAGCCCGAGGCCAGGTGTGGGGGTTTTCCAGCCTCCACAGTGCCAACCTGGGGCCAGGCTGGGGTCTCAGGGTGTGGACATCACGGTTGGGACAGAAACCTGCCCTGCTACAGGCAGCTGCCATCGGCCCAGGGGGCCCCTGGAAGTCAGTGGTATGGGTGTCCCCTGGCCACAGGCAGTGGGTCAGCTGCTCCTGAGGGTCCAACAGAGGGATGGGCTCAGAGAGCGCCAGGGCTGGCTGGGCTGGGACCCTGGTCTGTGTCACTTCAGGGTGGTGGGTGGGAGATAAGACAGGGGAAAGGGGCCTGGGAGGGTGGTGCTGGTGAGCTCAAGTCACCTGGGCGGGGAGAGGTTGGGGCGCTGCTCAGTATGAGTGACTGTGACCCTGCTGGCCAGGCCCCCAGTCCCAGAGCTGTGTGATGGTCATTCCCCACCTTGTAGAAAGGTCCCCAGGCAGGGCGGGGTGGGGGTGGTACAGGAGAGAGAGAGCCCCGACCACCAGCGGCTGGGAAACCTGCTGTTGGCCTCAGAAATAGCACCAGACCTCCAGTCCCAGGGAGACAGAACTGGACGGCCACCTCCAGCCCCATGCAGTCGTGGGGCAAGGCCGGGAGTGACAGCTTTGCCTGGGGTCCAGGTTCTAATCCACAGGGCCCTGGGAAGTCTCCTTGTGCCCACAACAAACCCAGCTCCCCTCACATAACCATCTCCCTCACCAACCCCATCCCCTCCAACCTACCCTGCCCCCGCTGACCACCCTCCCTCACCGGGTCCTTGCCTGACTCACCTGAACCCCGTGGTGTACCCGCCAGCTCTGTGGGGGGCACTGTTCCAGGTGGTATTCCCCACCCGCATCAGCCTGATCCCAGGGTGGGGTGTGGAGCCCTGGGGGGATGGGGGCACGTGGGAAGGAGACCAGGGCTCCTGCCCCACCCACCCCCTGCCCTGCAGGTCAGAGCTGTGCAGTCCCCGTATTTGGCTAACCTGGCCCTGCCTCCCCTGCAGGTGACTAACCGTTACTTGTCCCAGCTGAAGGACTCCCACAGGTCCCACCCCTTTATCAAGGAGTACCAGGCCAAGGTGAGCCACTGTGGGTGCCCCGTCCCCAAGCCCCAGATACCCCCAAGCTGGGGCAGGGAAGCCCCAGAGCTCAGGCCAGGCTCACATGTTCATCTCCTTTCTCTGTCTCTCTCCCCCACCCCGCCCCTGCCATCCCGTCCTGCTGAAGGAGAATGACTTTGACCGGCTGGTGCTGCAGTACGCTCCCTGTGCCTAAGGCTGCCCTCCCTGCCTGGCATCGCCCCCTGTCCTCTCTCAGGGCCGGAAGCCTGGCGCCAGCACCCCCGTCTGTCAATAAACACCCCACCTCCAGGGCATCCCCACCTGATGTTGTGCTCTGGCCACTTTGTGGGGGGCATGTGGGAACTAAGGCTCCAAGGGTGAGTCCCGGGAAACTGAGGTACAGGGAGTTCATGCAGCCATTGTGAGGGGCTACCAGATTCAAAGCAAGGCCCCCGAGGGCCGGGAGGTGGTGGGGCAGGTCTGTGTGTAGTGCCTTGAGTCACTGCCAAGATGGACGCCTGCTGTGGTTGCGGCCCTCGAGCCCTGGGACGGCCAGCCTTGGCCACCACCGGGCTCCCCTGCAGTGAGCAAGTGCTGCTGTGATAAGGGCAGGGGACAATAGGGAGGGAGGTAGCGGGGACGGAGGAGAGGGCTGGCTGAGCCTCAGATGAGGTCACCTTTGAGCTGTGTCCACCCAAATAACAAGAAGGAGCTGCCAGGCTGGGTTTGGGGGGCCAAGCCTCCCGGGCAGCAAGCACGACCTGTGCAAAGGCCCTGAGGTGGCCCTGGACTGTGAGGAATAGGGGAGCTGGACAGGGCCAGCACCCTTTGTCCTTTGGCTGGTGTCTGTGCTTATCTCCAGGGAGGAGATAAGACACTAGGCTTCTCTGCCCCACCTGGGCCTGGTCTCAATTGTCTCGGGGGCGGCTGCCTGAAACTGAACGCTGTCCTGGTTGCCAAGGACAGGACAGCAAGCAACTCCCACCTCCAGCAGCGGGCCCACCCCAGCACCTCCTGCCCAGTGGAGGAGACCCCCCGGCAGGGGGTCAGGACTGGGGTCCTGGGGATGAGCTCCCCCAAGGGAGAGTGGGCCTGGCCCCTGCCCAGGTGGCCTCAGGAGCCACTTTGCACAACTGCCCTGCACCTACCCACTGGCAGCCTTCCCACTGGACCGGCCAGAAAGAAATTCGAGGCTGAGCTGGGGCCAGTGGGTGGGCGAGCAGGGCCTCTCCTGTGACTGATGGGCGCCATGGTGACCAGATAGTGCTGGCTGGGAGGGCGGGGGCAGGTGGCTGGGAAGGTCCAGGGGCCTCCAGCTGGGCCTGAACTCCTGACCAGGTCAGGCCTCACTGCCCACATGCTGGGCCTGTCATGTCCTACCCCAACTCACAGATGGACAAGCTCCTACCCATGAGGAGTGCGCATTCAGGACAAAGAGGTGGGATGCTCATGGGACAGATGGTGACAAGTGCTGGGGAGACTGATGGTGGGGGAGGGTTTTAGATGGGGGTCAGGGAGGCACACCAGGTAGGCGACATCTGTATAAAGCCTGGAGGTGAGGGAAGAGCCCTGCAGGTACCTAGGGGAACCACATTTCAGGAAGAGGGAACAGCCAGTGCAAAGGCTGAGCAGGACTGAGCTTGGCATGTTGGAAGAGCAGCAGGGAGACCGTGGCCGGAGGAACCCAGGAGGCTGTGAGGGCAGGTGGCGAGGCGCTGGGCTTTCACGGAGTGAGGGGTGAGCAGAGGAGCTGGCCTTGGTGTCGGCAGCTCCCTCCAGCCTGTGTGGTGAGGAGGGAGCCAGGACACCAGAGAGGAAGGGGGAGGGTAGCCCAGGGCCACTTAAGGCTGCGCAGGTGCAGGGAGGTAGCCAGACTCCGGCATGTCTCAGGGGTGGGGCCCCTGGATGGATTGTAGGGCCCGGATGTGGGGTAAGGGGAAGGAAGGGAAGCCCCCATTGCCTTCTCTTCCTGTGCACCTGAAGGTCAGGTTGGGCTGGTGGCTGTAGGGGACCCAGCGCAGCTGCTGTGGGGCCTATCCCTGCATCCTGCACCTTGAAGGCCAGGTGGCAGCGGGAAGTCCTGGGTGCTGGAATGGGAGGCCAGCAGTGCCAGGTGAGGTGATGTCCTCTCATGGCCACTGGCGCTTTGGGCCCAGGGCCTGGTCAGTAGATAATGGAAGGTCACTTGTGTCCCCAGTGCTCCTGTGCCCACTCCGGGCTCCACCACTTCACCATTGTGTCCCCAGTGAAGTCATGGTGTTGATCCAGCTTTTCTATCAGCACGCACTCCCTCAGCTTCCCTGCAAGGCCGGCCGGTCCCCAGGGCTGCAGAGAACAACAGGTGGCCCTGCAACAGGACCCAGCTCTCTTCTTCCTCCAGGGAACCCCCAACATGAGCAGCCCCTCCCTCACAGTCTGTCTCTGAGTCCCCAGTAGCTTGCCAGAGACCGGAGGAGCAGGCCTGGGAAGTGTCATGGTCCCCAGTCCAGGGTGGAGCCCCACTGCCAAGTGCCAGGCATGGCCAGGAGTCCCACGGAGCAGAGGATGGTGTTGCCACACCTTCGGGTGGGCCATGTCCCTTTTCAGAATTAGAACCTTCATTTACCCTACGCCTGCTAAGTGTGGGAAGGCCACGGGGTGGTCCTGAGACTGTGCCAAGATGTGCCAGGGACCTGAGGCCATGAGGAGGCGGCGAGGGTCCCAGGGAATGGTGAGGTCTGGTCCTGGCTCGGAGCGTTGGAGGAGAGGCGAACTGGAGGGCTGGGAAGAGGGGGTGTCGGCCGAGGTGCCGCCTGCTGGCGCCCACCATGCCCCACACTGCGGATACAGTGGTGGGGTGGTGGAGCCCGGAGTGGGCACAGGAGCGCTGGGGAAGCGACTCGGGGGTACGCGAGGCCTCTTGGGGTCCAGGTCCAGCGGGCGCCCGGCCCGCTCCGCCCCCCGACTCTCCGCCTCCCAGTCCCTCGGTTTCCTCCGCTGGGAAACAGGCGCGAACGCGGGCCCGCCTCTGGGACACCCCCACGTCCCGGTGGCCGCACCCTGGCCGCGACCCCCGCCGGGGCGGAGCTTGCGTTGGCCCCGCCCCGCCTCCGCCCTCGGAGCTCCCGCCCGCGCGCCCCCGGCCCAGCTGCGGCGCGTGACGCGGGGCGCGCGGCTCCGGAGGCCACCGCGGACGAGCGCAGGCGACGGGAACTGGCGGCTAGCGGGCGGCATGGCGGCGGCGGGGACGGCGGCAGGGCCGGCGGGGCCCGAGCCCATGCCGAGCTACGCGCAGCTGGTGCAGCGGGGCTGGGGCAGCGCGCTGGCGGCGGCGCGGGGCTGCGCGGACTGCGGCTGGGGGCTGGCCCGCCGCGGCCTGGCGGAGCACGCGCACCTGGCGCCGCCCGAGCTGCTGCTGCTGGCGGTCGGCGCGCTCGGCTGGACCGCGCTGCGCTCGGCGGCCACCGCGCGCCTCTTTCGGGTTAGTGTGGCAGGGGGCCGGGACCTGGGTGGGGGAAGCTGGGGCGGTGGGGAGGCTTGGGACGGAGAAAATCGTGGCGCCGCGCGGAGTCGGGGCTGGGGGTGGATGCGGGGGTGTGGCCGGGCTGGGGTGAGTCTGGGACGAGGGGGGCCCGACACGGGTAGGGTGTTCAGGACGTGGGGGGAGCCCTTTCCGGTCAGTTTGGGACGAGGAGGCCCCGCGCAGTGGGTTGCTCGGGTTTCTGCGCTCTCTACTGAGCAGCGCCCAGCTCTGGACAGAGGAGCCCAGGACGGGAACGGGGAGGGCTCGACGCCCTGGCGTTGCCTGCGCCATCTGCCTCCTGGCCATTCAGGACGCGCCTGGGCCCGGAGCGGGGTCTGCTGCCTAGTCTGTGCGGTGTCTGTGCAGCGGCGGGGCCGCCCGGCCTGCTGCTATGTGGAAGAGGCAGGAGCTGCCAGGTCGCTGCCTGGCGCCTGTCTGGGGTCAGCGCCACCCTCCGACTAGGGGTGGCAAAGGCCTGGGCGCCCTGCCACGTTGGTGGTCGCTCCCTTGGAGGTAACATGGCCTGGGATTTTAGGGCTGGACTGTGCTGCCTCCAAGGGGCGACAGCAGAATTGCCCCATTTCTGGCGAGGCCACTGCGCCGGCCAGAGATTGACCATGGTAGTGACATTGGCACCTGATCCCTGGGGAGGGGTCACTGTTGCAGAGGCTGGTGGGAAAGCGTTGGGGCCTCTAGCTTGCTTGACACCCCCGTGGACTAGCTGGGGTCACCCTGCCCCAGTCTGGCTGGTAGAGGGTGCGAGGACAGAGTGCCCAGCGCCAACAAAGGGGCCTTTCTCTGCTGGCGGGGAAGAGGCTGGCCCTTGTTATTAGGTCGAGGATGGGCTGTTGTCTGGCTGCTACTCTCCCTGCCCCCGTCCCCATGTCACCCACATGGGGGAGAGACCCCAGCCACCACTTTGCTGTAGGGGGTGGGCAGGCCTGCCGAGGAGAGCCCCTCTGTCTTCGTCCATCCTGCTTTGACTCTGCCCCTACTTCCCAGTTTCCAGCTGGGAAGCAGAAGGCTGGGAGGGCTAGAGCCAGCGGGGAGGGGATGTGGCCACTTTGGACTACCCGGGACCAGGGCAGAGACAGCAAAGTCATGCACCCCTCACTTTTAGCATCCCCAGAGGTCAAGCTCCAGCCCCAGGCCCTCCCCAACCTGGGTGGAGATGCTTGCCCCAATTCGAGGCTCACCCTTCCCGAGAAATGGGTGGAGGGGCTGCCGGGTTCTCCAAAGCTCATCTTCTTGGCAGCAGCTTGGTTGCCAGGGGTTACAGGAGCTGGCTCTGGCTGTCTCCATGACAACAGCTCCAGGCTCCGGGCTCCGGCCCCCTCAGCCTTGGAGGGAGGGGCGGGCTTGGCCCGGCAGTTCTGGAGCCGAAGGCCCCTCCCTGCCCCAACCCTGCAGCTTCCTTTGCCCTCACCCTTGCCTTGTGGTTCCCCCAGAGGAGACCTCTTCCTCTCAAGCTCTCCCTACCCCTTCTCATCAGCCCTGTGGGGGTCCCCACATGTTCCCCCAGGTGCCCCCACATCCCCCTCCATCATGCCTTCATGGGTCAACCCCCACAACCCCTCTCATGTCTTAAATCTCCTCCTCCTCCCTGTTCTGCTCCTGCTGTCACCACCCAGTCCCCCTACCCCCCTCGACTGACCCCATTGGTCCCCCACCAGCCTCCACAGCCCTCCTCCTTCCCCCTCAGGGTCCCCCCCTTATTCCCCTCCCCAGCGCCACTGCAGCCGGACAGCTGGGCACTAAGTTTAGCCCTTGGCAGGCTCCTGTGGGCTCTGGTTACGCTCCAGGCGGCTGTGGGCACAGGGGCTGCCCAGCCTGGGGAGTCCCAGGGCCTCAGTTTCCCCACCATGGAGGAGTGCCCCTGGCCCCCAGCGCTGACGGCTGCTCAACTGCCTTTTCACCTGTAGCCCCTGGCCAAGCGGTGCCGCCTCCAGCCTAGAGATGCCTCCAAGATGCCTGAGAGCGCCTGGAAGTTTCTCTTCTATCTGGGCTCCTGGAGCTACACCTCCTACCTGCTCTTCGGCACTGACTACCCCTTTTTCCATGACCCACCATCTGTCTTCTACGGTAGGAGCCCTGGCATGATGGGTGGGGAGGGCTCTCCTAAAACATAGAGAAAGGGCCCGGTGCAGTGGCTCGTGCCTGTTAACCCCAGCACTTTGGGAGACTGAGGTGAGAGGATCTTTTGAGCCCAGGAGTTTAAGGTTGCAGTGAGCTATGATGATGCCACTGCACTCCAGCCTGGGCAACAGAGCAAGACCCTGTCTTAAAAAAAAAAAAAAAAAAAAAAGCACAGTGAAAGGCACACAAGGGAGCCGTATACTTATCAGAGACCCCAAAAATATCTTGGAAGTCAAGCCAGCCCCAAGACAAGGGTGATGATGGGGCCCTGGGGATAGTAAAGGGGCACCTGGCCCTGTTGAGGTCCGGGGAGACATCCTGGAGGAGGTGACCCCTGCCTGAGCCCACGCAGGCATTCCAGATATCAGAACAGCACATGCAAAGGCCCTGGGGCACACAGATGGTTGTTGCACGGGGACTGGAGGGTGGCTGTAGAGAGCTGAGGCAGGAGTTTTGAGTTTCATTCTGAATGAGATGGATTTAAGCCAGGCTGGACAGGATTGGGTTTTGTGGATTAAAAATGCCTCCTCTGGCTGCTTTGTGGAGCAGGGAGGGTCCCCGTGGCTTGGACCATCTTGGCAAGGAGATAGACACAGAAGTGGCCACATCCAATTGATTGGACTTGATGTTGGGGTCGTCAAGGCCTGATCCCTGGGTGGGATGGGCAGGAAGGTGACTCCAGTGAGGTCTTCGTGACCTGTCTCGGTGGAGGAGGCAGGGCAGGGGCCAGCACGGGCAATGGGCAGGTTATAGGAAACCCCATCTGTGACGGCGGTTCGGGCTTCTCTGTCCCATGCTGACCACCCAAGCTACGTACCAGGGACGCACGTGAATGGTGTTTTCTGCTTTGTGATGGGAACAGCCTACTGTGAGAGGCCTCCTCTTGGCACTGGGCCCAGAACTTAAAGCGGATGTGTCACCCACGGGGCCACTTTTCCCCTGTAACACACCTCGAGTCCCTAGAGGGGCAATGTTAGCTGCTGCTCGATTTTCTTTATAGACGGATGGCCCATAATTGAACTTTCTTTTTTTTTTTTTTTTTTTTTTTTTGGAGACAGAGTCTCGCTCTGTTGCCCAGGCTAGAGTGAGTGCCGTGGCATCAGCCTAGCTCATAGCAACCTCAAACTCCTGGGCTCAAGCGATCCTTCTGCCTCAGCCTCCCGAGTAGCTGGGACTGCAGGCATGCGCCACCATGCCCGGCTAATTTTTCTATATATTTTTAGCTGTCCAGATCATTTCTTTCTATTTTTAGTAGAGACAGGGTCTCACTCTTGCTCAGGCTGGTCTCAAACTCCTGAGCTCAAACGATCCGCCCGCCTCGGCCTCCCAGAGTGCTAGGATTACAGGCGTGAGCCACCACGCCCGGCCCGTAATTGAACTTTCTTAACGTTTTGGGCTTGGAGTTGCGTCCAGTTTCTTACAGATGATGCTCATAAGTTAGCTACTTCTTTCAATGTGCATTTATGGAATGCCTGCTGTGTACCAGGCCCTGTGCTGCACACAGCTGGAAGCAGGTCAGAGAAAGCCCCCCACTTTCTCTGAGAAAAGTTTGGCAGAGGGAGGAAGGGGTGTGGGGTGTTGAGGAGGTGGGGAGTGGAGAGTTTTCAATGGGGACGGGGTTGGCCCCACTGGAGGTGGCTCTGAGGGGGACCTGGAGGAAGGAGTCAGGCAGGAAATACGGAGGCTGCTGTGAAGGACCAAGGACTGTTACTTACCTAAGAGGGATGTGACCGTGGGTTAGCGATCTGCCCAGGGGCCCAGGAGGGAACTGAGGGTGGGAGCTCGGGCTCTAGGGGGCTCCCACCAGGACAGCCCCAGGGGTTGAGAGGGGAGGGGAGAGATGTGGCTGATTTGAGGCAGAGCTGGCTGGGCACCGTGACTGACACCTGTAATGCCAGCACTTTGGGAGGCTGGGGCTGGAGGATCGCTTGAGCCCAGGAGTTTGAGACCAGCCTGGGCAACATAGCAAGACCTCATCTCTATAAAAATTTTGAAAATTAGCCGGGCATGGTGGCACGCACCTGAAATCCCAGCTACTCGGGAGGCTGAGGCAGGTGGATCGCTTGAGCCCAGGAGTCCCAGGCTGCAATGAGCTGCGATTGCACCAGTGTACTCTAACCTGGGCAACAGAGCTAGATCCTGTCTCTAAAAACATGTTTAAAAGATAGAGCTGATAGAATTTGCTGCCAAACCAGAGGTGGGTGTGAGACAGGAAGAGGGTGGGGACGATGCCAGGGTCTGGGATCTCTAGTGACATGGGATCCTTGTGCCCGAGTAGCAGCCTGCAGCTTGCTCAGCCCCGAGCCCACCCTCCAGGCCCCCACTGCCTCCTGCCTGCCTGGCCCTGACCCCACCCTCCAGTCAGATCAGCGCCATCTGCGCAGCCCCGCTTTTGGCCGAGAGGTTCTGCTCCCGCTCGTCCCCAGTCCCAGCTCTGAGGCCGTCACACTGGAGCCTGAGGCTCCACCCTTGTGCCTCCAGAAATCCCATCAGGTCCACGACGATACCATCCCCAAGTCTCCAGTGCTGCACCTGGACCCCAAGATCCCACCCCAGAGCCTCCACCGCCAAACCAGGGCTGGGAGAGCTGCTCCAAAGTCCATCGCCCCCCCCGGACCCCCCCAGCCTGAAGACACCAGGACATTCCGACCTGCTTTGAGCAAACACCCACAACCCAGGAACCAACAACAACCTTATCCAGCTGTGCAGTTACCTCTGTGGGGAGACCCCAGGTAGAGCCAGCCCCACAGCAGCAGCCTCAGTGAAGAGGGTGTGGTCCAGCTCCCAACTTGAACATCCTGCAGCTGTCTGGAGAGTTCCCAGTGAAGAACGGGAGACCCCTGGACTGAGCCTGGACACCCCCGTTTGTCATGTGTCATGGGGAGGGGGTGCAGAGGCAGGAGGGGGCGGGGGGGGGGGGCGCAGCCAGCTGGAAAGGTAAGGCCAGAGATCGAGTGGGGAGGCTATGCTGACTCTGGTGGCCCTGAACAAAAGCTGGGACTCAGAAGTTTCCAGAAAGGCCAGGCGTGGTGGTTCATGCCTGTAATCCTAGCACTTTGGGAGGCCAAGGCAGGAGGATCGCTTGAGGCCAGGAGTTTGAGACCAGCCTGAGCAAGAGCGAGACCCCGTCTCTACTAAAAATAGAAAGATCATCTGGGCGTGGTGGTGCCTGCAGTCCCAGCTACTCGGGAGCCTGAGGCAGGAGGATCCCTTGAGCCCAGGAGTCTGAGGTTGCAGTGAGCTGTGATTGAGCCACTGACAGAGGTGCAGTTTGGGAAGATTAAGAAAGTTCTGGAGACGGACGGTGGTGATGACTGCACAGCACCGCGAATGTGCTCTGTCACCACCTCTGCACTTACAAGTGGCTCAGGCGGTAACTTCAATGCTGTATCTCTCTTACCACAATTTCAGAAGATGAACCATTTTAAAGCAGACAGTAGATGAAGGCTGTTGCTGAGGTGGGGGCACGGGGGTGTCTAGGGGGCAGCTGGGCTCCAGGTGTAGGTTATCCCTAAGGGGGAGCAAGAGGCCCCAGATGGAGCCAGGAGGGTCTGTGTTGGGAGGGGGTGGGTGGAAAAGGAGTGACCAGAGAGCAGGGAACAACCCAGAGAGTTCCAGGCTGATGTGAGCAGAGGAGTGCATGGCCTTTGGTCTTAGTGTCTGGCGGTTCCTGGTGCTGTGGCAGAGAAGGGGCGGGGGAAGAGGTGGGGAGTCAGGAGGGGAAGGGAGGCAGGGACCACCTGGTGGGAGAGCCCAGACTCGGCGGCATGGCACCCCAGCATGTCTCGTGTTGAAGCTGGGGATTGTAGGGACGGGGTCTGGGACACTGACAAGACAGGGACCTGGTAGGAGGAGGCAGGAAGGGGAGCCGGGGCAGGGATGGCAATCCTGCAGGAGACGGACTCCAGGGTAGGAGCACCTCCTCCTGAAGAAAGAGAGCTGGGAGTTATTTAACAATGATGTGTCTCTACTGGCTCATCATTTGCAACAAGCGTGCCACACTAATGCAAGGTGTTGCTCACCGAGGAGTCTGTGGGTGTGTTGCAAGGGAGGGGGGATATAGGAACTCTCTGTCCTATCTGTTTGATTTTTCTAGAAACACAAAACTGTTCTTCCAAAAAAAAACACCTATTAGTAAAATATAATAGGCAGAGAACTGGGAGTGGAAAATGTGGGATCAGAGAAGCGTGGTGGCCCCGGTACGGGAAGGACGCACACATGGCTTGGAGGTTGTCATGGGGTCACTCGGGGGTGCCCAGAGGCCCCAAAGGTCCCTTATGGTGAGGTTCGGCTCTCCCCAGACTGGACGCCGGGCATGGTGGTGCCACGGGACATCGCAGCTGCCTACCTGCTGCAGGGAAGCTTCTACGGCCACTCCCTCTACGCCACGCTGTACATGGACACCTGGCGCAAAGACTCAGTGGTCATGCTCGTCCACCACGTGGTCACCCTGGTCCTCATTGTCTCTTCCTACGCCTTCCGGTGAGGACAGGAGCGGGTGGGCGGGCGGAGGGCATAGCACAGGCAGAGGGCAGGGCTCGGAGGCTGATGCTGTGGGCGGCGGGGCACAGAGGAGGACTGCGGGGCCAAAGATTCCAGAGAGAGATTCTGCAGGGATGGGGTGAAAAAGACCCAGAGAGCCACTACCACATCCCACGACAGTCCGCCTTGGACTTGGCCCTTGACAGGGTCACACAGTGAAGGCTGACTGAGCACCTGCTCTGCACAGGCACCAGGGGCCCAGCTGTGAACACAACAGATGCACCCAGGTGTTTGGAGCCCGCTGTGGCCAGCGCCGAGCGTTCCCCACGGGGCCCATCCAAACCTCAGCGTGCCGTGTGTGTAAAATGCACCCAATTTCACAGGCTTTGTACGCAAACCAGAGTGAAAACATCCTACCCTGTTGGTCCCTTTGTTATCTCGATTACATGTTGAAATGGCAATATTTTGGATATACTGAGTTAATTAGAATGTGCTATTAAAAAAGTCTTAACCTGTTCCTTTTTCCTTTTTTTTTTTTAAAAAAAAGTGTGGCTGATAGAAACTTCAAAGTGACATGCCGCTCACATTCAGTTCCGCCGGGACCAGCAGCTCTAGCTGCACTAACACGGTAGCCGCCAGCCGCAGGTGGCTGGTACAGCTTTAAACTTAAATAAAAGCACACCTTTCCATTCCTCAGCCACACAGGCCACATTCAAGTGTTCAGTGGCCACATGTGACTGGTGGCTCCTGTATTGGATGATAGAAGTTTTAGGATATTCTCATGGTTCTAGAAAGTTCTGTCAGCACTCTCTAGAGGGAAGGTGATAAGAACTATGGAGAAAAATCAATTTGGAGGACAGGCCTTTGGGGTATTAGGTCTAGGCGGGTGGTCTGGGGTGACAGGTGCGAGAAGACTGAAAGAAGTGAAGGGAGGCACTGAGAGCCCAGGGAGGGGTATGTGCAAAGGGCCTGTGGCAGGAGCCCAGGAGGAGTCAGGAGGACAGAGTGCGGAAAGGGACCTGGCGTGGGGCAGTGAGGCACTTGGCCACACCCAGGCTGAATCTAGGCCCCTTCCCCCAAGCAACTGTCAGGTGGAGACTCTGGAGGGGGACATAGGGATGGCCTTCAGGCCTCTTAAGATCCCAGTGGGGATGTGGCCAAGGCCTTCCCTAGGCAAGTCTGCAGCTTGCAGTGATGTTCAGGCTGCACACGCACACCTGGGAGTGTCAGCGTGGCAGTGTCCAAAGTGAGGAATGAGCTCGTGGGGCATCTGGACACAGAATGGCCCACGCCTGTGGGAGTCAGGGGTCACAAGGGGTCAGAGGTCACAGAGGCGAGGCAGTGCCAAGAAGGAACTTCCAGGAAGGCTCTTGAACCACGTGGGGACAGTGAGGCAGGGAGAAGGAGGCTGCAGTGGGCCAGTGAGGGGAGGAGTCCTGGGGAGGGAGGTGGGCAGGGCAGGTGAGCCAGGGAGAGGCCCACGGGGAGTCTGGAGGTGTGGCCCAGGGGGCCAGTGCTGGGGGCGTCAGTGCAGAGTGGGGGTCCCGAGTGTGAGTAGCCCTCTCCTCTCCCCATCCTGCCCCCCCAGGTACCACAACGTGGGCATCCTTGTGGTCTTCCTGCACGATATCAGTGACGTGCTGCTCGAGTTCACCAAGCTCAACGTCTACTTCAAATCCCGAGGCGGCTCCCACCACAGGCTGCACGCCCTGGCGGCCGACCTGGGCTGCCTGGGCTTCTGCTTCAGCTGGTGCGTGGCGGGGAAGGGGCGGGCCGGGCGGGAAAGGGGGTGGGGCCAGGCGGGGAAGGGGTGGGGCCCAGTGGTGCGGGGGGGGGGGGGAGAGGGGGGGCCCTGGAGGAGAGGCACTAGACTGGGAAGGGGTGGGGGCTGGTGAGGCGGATGCGGCCCTGAAGGGGAGGGGCCAGGCAGGGAAGGTGGTGGGGTGGGTGGGGCCAGGCGGGGAAGGGGTGGGGCCCAGTGGTGCGGGGGGGGGGGGGGGGGAGAGGGGGGACCCTGGAGGAGAAGCTCTAGACTGGGAAGGGGTGGGGGCTGGTGAGGCGGATGCGGCCCTGAAGGGGAGCGGCCAGGCAGGGAAGGTGGTGGGGTGGGTGGGGCCAGGCAGGGGAGGTGGTGGGGTGGGTGGGGCCAGGCAGGGGAGGTGGTGGGGTGGGTGGGGCCAGGCAGGGGAGGTGGTGGGGTGGGTGGGGCCAGGCAGGGGAGGTGGTGGGGTGGGTGGGGCCAGGCAGGGGAGGTGGTGGGGTGGGAGGGGCCAGGCAGGGGAGGTGGTGGGGTGGGAGGGGCCAGGCAGGGGAGGTGGTGGGGTGGGTGGGGCCAGGCAGGGGAGGTGGTGGGGTGGGAGGGGCCAGGCAGGGGAGGTGGTGGGGTGGGAGGGGCCAGGCAGGGGAGGTGGTGGGGTGGGAGGGGCCAGGCAGGGGAGGTGGTGGGGTGGGTGGGGCCAGGCAGGGGAGGTGGTGGGGTGGGTGGGGCCAGGCAGGGGAGGTGGTGGGGTGGGTGGGGCCAGGCAGGGGAGGGTCTGAGTGCGGAAGAGGCGGGGTTGGGCCGGGCAGGAGAGCGCAGGAGGGGGCTCTGCGTAAGCCAGGATGGGGGAAAGGGGGCAGAGATGGGTGGGGATGTGCAGTCTTTAATACAAGTAAGCGGGTCCAGGATGGGACAGGACAGGGACTAGGTGGGGCCGCCATCCCCCTCCCCCACGGCCTCCCGACATGGCCCTGCCTCCACAGGTTCTGGTTCCGCCTCTACTGGTTCCCTCTCAAGGTCCTGTACGCCACAGTCCACTGCAGCCTGCGCTCCGTGCCTGACATCCCCTTCTACTTCTTCTTCAACGCGCTGCTGCTACTGCTCACCCTCATGAACCTCTACTGGTTCCTGGTGAGTCGGCGGGCCCCTGATCAGCAGTCCTGTGCGCACCCCATCCCTGTGCGTGTCCCCAGGGAGCCGTGCAGGCACAGGTCCTTCTCAGGCAGGCCCGGGGAGGGAACACCACGTACAAGGGGCTGGTGGCAGGAGCGCCCCCCCAGCTGTCCCTCTCAGCCGGTCCTTCCCCTCCCGCAGTACATCGTGGCATTCGCCGCCAAGGTGCTGACGGGCCAGGTGCGCGAGCTGAAAGACCTGCGCGAGTACGACGCGGCGGAGGCCCAGGACCCCAAGCCCAGCAAAGCTGAGTGAGTGTGGAGGGGCCTCTGCCCCACGTCCGTTCCCTTAGCAACAGCCGTCCGAGTGCACTCTGTGGCCAGGCCCCCAAGACACGGCAGCGGATGAGGCCGACGCGGATGCTGCCCGGACCCTACTCGGAAACAGAGACTTCGATAAGGGGGGGTGGGGGACGTAGCCACAGAGTGAACTGCTGTGAAGGACAGAACAGCGAGGAAGGGGAGGGAGGGGCCTGGGCAGGGGGCAGAGCAGCAAGGGGCCAGAGGCAGCGAAGGCCAGGCCCAGTGGCCGGCGTGGCCAGAGTGGGCAAGCCAGGGATCCGTGGGTCCTGAGGAGTAGCCATTGGCCAGGCCAGACAATGACCTCTGACCCACGTCCCCACCAGAGTGGGTGGCAGTGCAGGTGGGAGGAGGGAGTGCCAAGGGCTGCAGAGAGAGCCCATGCTGTGTCCATGCTGAGACGTGCTGGCCTCGGGGTCCGACAGGGAGCCTGGTGGCCAGCCAGCAGGAGGTGGGGCTGGGCGCTCAGAGCCAGTCTGGCTCCGGAGGGAGTCCTGGGGCTGGAGAAATAAAGGGGCCTCAGTGAGCCTCCTGCAGGTGGCGCCTTCGGGCCCTGCCAGCCCTGGGGTGAGAGCCAGATGGTGTCCAAAGCCTGGGGCAAGGGGAGGGGGCAGCGCCCAACCCAGCGGTTAATGGGGGCAGATTTGGGTGACAAGCAGGGTCTGGGGTGTGCAGCCCAGAGGTAACATGAGGAGTGTCTGAGCAGGCTGTGGAAGGTCCCAGAAGGTGCTGACTGGCCAGCCCTCTGATTTGGCCAGTGGGGCCATCGGTGACCTGGCACGGTGGTTTCAGGGAAGCAGTGGCTCAGAGCTCGATGCAGTGGGTGGGAACAGGAGGAGATGCAGAGATTTAACACACCCCGGCTGTAGCAGGAGTGTGGTGGTCAGACCCCAGCTGAGGAAGGGAGAACCAACCAGGCTTGCTTTGGGTGTAGGTAAAACAAAAATAAAAGAATCAGATACGTTGTTCCTTCTCCACTCCCACTGCTTCACTTACCTAGCCTAAAAGAAGAAAAAAAAAAAAGAAAGAATCAAAGATAATTCAGGACTTTTGGCTCAAGCTGCTGATGCCTGAGATGGGATCAGGGCAGGGCCATGTGCGCTGGCAGATGGGGGCTGTTGGGAGCCTGCTCAGAGTGTTGGGTTGTAGCTGTGCCTTGAGTGTGAGTCCGGAACTGTGCATGGGGATCAGCAAGTTCTCACCAAGGAGTCTTCCAGAGGCAGCAGTGGCCACAGAGAATGGGGGCACCTGTTTGGCCAAACCTAAACATCTAAAAAATGCTTTTGCTGTGGAACAGTGAACTCGTGGTAGAGACATCCTTGTAAATGCAGAGCCCAAGGCAAGGGCAAGCCAGACCTCCCGGCCCCAGCAGTGTCTGGCTCTCTCTCCCCTGAGGATGTGCAGCCAGAACACAGGGGGAGGGCCGGCACCCCCAGCCCCACATGAGGGTGCTTCCACTGGGACGACAAAGCATGGGCTGCGCACAGAAGTGACAGAGCACACCAGGGAACACCTTGCCATGACCGACCCCGTGGGCACCACCAGCAGAATTTGATTCTCCAAGTACAGCTAGGGTTAGCGCAGGTAGGTATAAAACAGGGTAGGATCAAGGGATTCAGACTACGAGACATCTTCCAAAAGAGGCTCAGAACTGTCAAGATCGTGGAAAGCAAGGAAAGACTGAGGAGCAATCCCAGGTCAGAGGAGACTAAGGAGATGTGACAACTATGTGTGACATGGGCTCCTGGACCAAGGAAAGGACATCTGTGGAAAAGCTGGTGAAATACGAATAGCATCTAGGGTTTTGTTAATAGCAATGCATCAGTGTTGGTTTCTTGTGACAAATGTGCTGTGGTAGAAACGTCTGATGCAATGTCAGGGGAAGCTGGATGAAGGGTACCTAGGAGCTCTCTGTACCAGCTTTGCAACATTTCCACAAACTTAAAATTATTCTAAAATAAAAAGCTTATTTTTAAAAAAAAAAGGCATGAGAGACCATCAAAATGGCATTGGATGTTATACTACTTTCCTAAGGTTGCTGTAATAAAGTACCACAAACTCAGTGGCTTAAAACCGCAGAAACTTTCTCGTATTTCTGAGGGCAGAAGTTCTAAATCAAGGTCACAGGGCTGCAATCTCTCTGAAGACTCTGAAGGAGGATCCCTCCTTGCCTCTTGTAGCTTCTGGTGGCTCCAAGTGTTCCTTGCTTTTGTGGCTGTATCACTCCAATCTCTGTCTTCCATCTTCACATGGCCTTCTCCTCTTCTCTCTTGTTCTTCTCTCTGTCCTCTCTCTTATATTAATAAGGACACTTGTCATGGGATTTAGGGCCCTCCCAAAATGATGATCTCATCCTGAAATTCTTCATTTAACTACATCTGCCCAGACTCTTTTTCCAAATAAAGTTCTAGAGATTAGGACATGGATGTATCTTTTGGGGGTGGGTGGGGGGGGCACCATTCAACCTACTACAGCTGTTAAAGCTAAACCAATTAGATACAGCTGAAGAGAGAATCAGCAAATTGAAAGCTGTGAAGAAATTACCCAGAATGCAGCATAAATACATGGAAAATATGAAAACTAGCATTATAAGAATTATCTAGTTTGGCTGAATTCTAACAGGAGACAGGCAGGGAGGAACAATACAAAAAGATGTAATGCTGAGAAATTTTTAGAAGTAACAAGACAAAAATAACCAACAGGTTAAATAAAAAGGCATTCATGCCCCAAACACATCGTAGTGAAAATACAAAACAGCCACAGAGGGAAAAAAATATAGATGACCTACAAAACAATGCGAACTAATAGCAACCAGGATAGCTGGAAGATAATGGAATAAAATACCATCTCAAGTGCTGAAAGAAAGTAACAGTCAACCTGGAATTTTACACACAATTTTAAAAACAATTTCTCAAGAGAAGTGACACCCACACTGTCCAAAACTAAAAAAGTTTTCCACTAGCTGATCTTCTCTATGGATATATTTAAGAAAATAGGAGAACTATCCAAAAAGTTAGGTAAGCAAAAGCATGGATATGTAGCTGGGTAAAAATTCTTCAATGCCTAATTTGAGAGATTAAAAAATCAAGGCTGGGCGCGGTGGCTCATGCCTGTAATCCTAGCACTCTGGGAGGCCGAGGCAGGTGGATCGTTTGAGCTCAGGAGTTCGAGGCCAGCCTGAGCGAGACCCCACCCAAACATCTGTTCACCCTGGTTCTGAGCTGCTTGAGTACGGAGCATGCAGAGTCAGCAGTCACTTCCTGTAGTCACTCAGTGGGGTAAGGCTGCATCATTCAGAACGTTCCATGAATGACAACCGAACTTCTCTTCCTGTCCTTTTGCTTGAACCTTTCTGTGCGCTGAAATTTTGGTCTTTTAACCAGTATAGAGGTGGATTTTATTTTTTCAAAAGCAATCTCATAACTGTCATGATTATTCCATGTATGTTTATTCTGATGCCTAATATTTGGGATTCTTGCTACACTCTTATTTTGCATTATTTATCTTGCTTTTTCTAACCACCTTTTCCTCCTTTCTTGCCCTTTAAGTTGTTGTACCTGTTTTTTGTTCCATTCTCTCCTCTATACCCTAAAACTTTTTACATATATCCTTAATTCTCACCCTCTTGAAGAATACAAAGCCCACAATCCTGTTCTGATAACGTTTGCTATTTCTGATTTTTTTTTTTTTTTTTTTTTTTTTTTTTTTTTTGAGAAAGAAAAGAGTCTCACTCTGTTGCCCAGGCTAGAGTGCCGTGGTGTCAGCCTAGCTCACAGCAACCTCAAACTCCTGGGCTCAAGTGATCCTCCTGCCTCAGCCTCCCAAGTAGCTGGGACTACAGGCATGCGCCACCATGCCCGGCTAATTTTTTCTGTATATATTTTTAGTTGTCCATATAATTTCTTTCTATTTTTAGTAGAGACGGGGTCTCACTCTGTCACCCAGGCTGGAGTACAGTGAGCGACGCCATCACAGCTCACTGTTGCCTCGAACTCCTGGGCTCAAGTGATCTTCCCACTTCAGCCTGTGGAGTAGCTAGGTCTACAGGTACACACCACCACACCTAGCTATTTTTTCTTATTTTTTTGTAGAGACGGGTCTCACTCTTGCTCAGGCTGATCTTGAACTCCTAGGCTCAAGTGATCCTCCTGCCTCAGCCTCCCAAAGTGCTGGGATTATAGGTGTGAGCCACTGTGCATGGCCCATGCATTCTTTTTAAGCAAAGGAACATTTCTAGAAATTGACCTAACCAAGCCTCCTGGGGTGGCCCCCATGTCCTTGTTGTGATGTGGCACCTCGATGCAAAGCCCCCAATTCCCTCTCAGGGGCTGCCAGGACTGGCCCTCCATCAAGGGACCCTCACCTCTTTCTGGCTCTGCTGACCTGCAACATGATACCCCAGCACACCGTAAATCCCACTTCTGCCTCTGCTACACCTGCAGTGTCTAAAGAACTGTGGCCCGTGGCTGGGCCTGTAGTCCCAGCTACTCGGGAGGCTGAGGCAGGAGGATGGCTTGAGCCCAGGAGTTCGAGGCTGCAGTGAGCTATGATCACACTACTGCACTCCGTCAACCCCCACAAGGGTTCTTGGCCATTAACTGTCCCCATCATCATCCTCTGCACCCATGCTCTGGTCTCTGTGTCCCCAAGAGATCAGGGGTGGCCAGGTGAGGACATCCAGCTGCACATTGGCCAGCTGTGGCAGAGGACAGCCCCTCTCTCTCCAAGGCCAAGGATGTCCACCTTTGTCTTTTGAAGGACATTTTGGCCAAGGACAAAAACGTTCCCTCTCCACCTTTCTCCTCCACCAGCCTCATCAGCCTCTCTCCCTCCTTTACAGCAACTACAGGATTCTCCTGGATGCTTCTCAATCCTCCTCAAACCCCTCTGCTCCTGGGATTTCCTCCCACCAGTTCCAAGACCATTTCTGTCCATATCCCCTGTGGCCTTCTTGGTGCTAACCCTGCAGGTCACTTCCTTTTCTTTTTCTAAAAAACAGTTTTATGGAGGTATAATTCATATACCATACAATTCACTGAGTCGGTATGGAATTCAATGATTTTTTTTGTACATTCCCGGGGTTAGGCAACCGTCACCACTGTCCAGTTCCAGAACATCCTCATCACCCCCCAAAGACACCTTGTACCCATCAGCAGTCACTCCCCACTTGAAGGAGGTGTCCCTCGGCCCCTGGCAGCCACCAGTCTGCTCTCTGCACCCCATTTTTTAAAAATTTCAGAGTGTTACGGGGATACAAACATTTTGGTTACATAAATTGCTTTTGTACAGTTTGAGTCAAAGTTACACGTGTGCCCATAACCGAGATAATGTGCATTGTACCTATTAGGTGTGAATTTACTCATCCCCTTCACCTGCTTGATTTCTGATGAATGTAATTTCCATATGTGCACATAAATGTTTTCAATTGGTTCCAATTTAATGATGAATATGTGTGGTTGTTTTTCCATTCTTGTGATACCTCACTTAGAAAAATGGTCTCTAGTTCCATCCAGGTTAATACAAGAGATATTAGTTCACCATTTTTTATGGCTGAGTAGAACTCCATGGTACACATGTACCACATTTTATTAATCCACTCATGTATTGATGAGCACTTCGGTTGTTTCCACATCTTTGCAATTGTGGATTGTGGCTATAAACATTCGAATACAGGTGTCTTTTTAATAAAATGTCCTTTTTTCCTTTGGGTAAATACCCAGTACTGGGATTGCTTCATCAAATGGTAGGTCTACTTTTAGTTCTTTTAGGTATCTCCATACTACTTTCCATAGAGGTTGTACTAGTTTGCAGTCCCACCAACAGTGTGTAAGTGTTCCTATCTCTCCGCATCCACACCAGCATCTGTTGTTTTGGGATTTTTTTTTTTTTATAAAAGCCATTCTTGCTGGAGTTAGGTGATATCTCATTGTGGTTTTGATTTGCATTTCCCTAATGATTAGAGACATTGAGCATTTTTTGATATTTGCTGGCCATTAGTCTATCTTCTTTTGAAAAGTTTCTGTTCATGTCTTTTGCCCACTTTTTAATGGGGCTGTTTGATTTTCTCTTGTTGATATGCTTGAGTTCTTTATAGATTCTGGTTATCAGCCCTTCATTGGATGTGTAGCATGCACATATTTGCTCCCATTCTGTATTGTCTATTTGCTCTATTGATTGTTTCCTTGGCTGTGCAAAAGGTTTCTAATTTGATCAGGTCCCATTTATTTATTTCTGTTATTGATGTGATTTGGGGGGGGGCATCTTCTTCATAAATTCTTTGCCTAGGCCAATGTCTATAAGAGTTTTTCCAACATTTTCTTCTAGAATTCTTATAGTTTCATGCCTTAGGTTTAAGTCTTTATCCATCATGAATTAATTTTTGGGAGTAGTGAGAGGTGCAGATCCTGTTTCTTCTATTAATACATGTGGGTATCCAATTTTCCCAGCACCATTTATTGAATAGGAATTCTTTTCCCCTGTGTATGTTTCTGTATGCTTTGTTAAAGATCAGATGGCAATATGAGGATGGTTTTATATCTGGGTTCTCTATTCTGATCCATTGGTCTATATCTCTGTTCTTGTGCCAGTACCATGCTGTTTTGGGTACTGTAGCTTTGTAGTATAGCTTGAAGTCTGGTAAAGTGATGCTTCCCAATTTGTTCTTTTTGCTTAAGGTTGCCTTGACTATTTGGGCTATTTTCTGGTTCCAATATGAAGCATAGAATTATTTTTTCTAGATCTGTGAAAAATAATGTTGGTGTTTTAATGGGGATTGCATTGATTCTGTAAATCACTTTGGGTAGTATAGACATTTTAACAATGTTGGTTCTGCCAATCCATGAGCATGATATGCTTTTCCATTTTTATTTACATCCTCTGCTATTTCCTTCCTCAGTGTTTCATAGTTCTCCCTATAGAGGTCCTTCACCTCCTTGGTTAAATATATTCCTAGGTATTTTATTTTCTTTGTTGCTATTGTGAAAGGTATTGAGTCTTTGATTTGATTCTCAGCTTGACTGTTATTGGCATATAGGAATGCTACTGATTTGTGTACATTGATTTTGTAACCTGAGACTTTGCTTAATTTATCTATCAATTCCAGGAGTCTCTTAGCAGAACTTTGGGGTTTTCTAGATAGAAGATCATATCATCAGCAGAGAGCGATAGTTTGACCTCTTCTTTCCCCATTTGGATACCCTTGATTTCCTTCTCTTGCGTGATTGCTCTGGCTAGGACTTCCAGCACTATGTTGAATAGAAGTGGTGACAGTGGGCAACCTTGTTTGGTTCCAGTTCTAAGCAGGAATGCTCTCAGTTTTCCCCTGTTGAGTATGATGTTGGCTGTGGGTTTGTCATATATGGCTTTTATAATTTTTTGTTTGTTTGTTTGTTTGTTTGTTTTTTGAGACAGAGTCTCACTCTGTTGCCTGAGCTAGAGTGCCATGGCGTCAGCCTAGCTCACAGCAACCTCAAACTCCTGGGCTCAAGCAATCCTCCTGCCTCAGCCTCCCAAGTAGCTGGGACTATGGGCATGTGCCACCATGCCCGGCTAAATTTTTCTATATATATTTTTTTTTAGCTATCCATATAATTTCTTTTTATTTTTAGTAGAGACGGGGTCTCGCTCTTGCTCAGGCTGGTCTCAAACCCCTGAGCTCAAACAATCCTCCCACCTCGGCCTCCCAGAGTGCTAGGATTACAGGCATGAGCCACTGCACCCGGCCTGGCTTTTATAATTTTGAGGTATGTTCCATCTATGCCTATTTTGTTAAGAGTTGTTATCATAAAAGGGTGCTGAATTTTGTCAAATGCTTTTTCTGCACTGCATCTATTGAGAGGATCATGTGGTCTTTGTTTTTGCTTCTATTTATATGGTGAATCACATTATAGATTTGCGTATGTTGAACCCTCCTCGCATCTCTGGGATGAACCCCACCTGGTCATGGTGGATTATTGTTTTGATGTGCAGTTGAATTCGGTTTGCTAGGAGAATTTTTGCATCTATATTCATGAGGGATATTGCTCTGTAGTTTTCTTTTTTGTTGTTGTATCTTTTCCTGGCTTTGGTATCAAGGTGATACTGGCTTTGTAGAATGCGTTGGGGAGGGTTCCTTCCTTCTCAATGTTATGAAATAATTTCTGCAGTATAGGTACCAGTTTTTCTTTGTAGGTCTGGTAGAATTTGGCTGTGAAACCATCTGGTCCGGAATTTTTTTTCATTGAAAGACTTATTTTATTGCTGCTTCAATTTCGTTAGTTGGTATTTTTCTGTTCTATTTCTTCCTGATTGAACCTAGGGAGGTTTTGTGTTTCCGGGAATTTGTCCATTTCCTCAACGTTTTCAAGTTTATGTGCATAGAGATTTTTATAGTATTCACAGATAATATTTTGTATTTCCATGATATCAGTTGTAATATCTCCTTTTTCATTTCTGATTGAGCTTATTAGGGTTCTTTCTTTTCTGTCTCTGGTTAACCTAGTGAGAGGCCTGTGGATTTTGTTTTTTTCAAAGAACCAATTTTTTGTTTTATTAATCTTCTGTATTATTCTTTTGGAATCAATTTCATTTAATTCTGCACTGACCTTAGTTATTTCTTTTTTTCTGCTGGGTTTGGATTGGTTTGCTCTTCCTTTTCCAATTTGAGACAATTCATTAGACTGTTAGATTTGTGATCTTTTTGTATTTTGGGCATAGTCATTTAAGGCTATGAATTTTCCTCTTAGGACTGCTTTTGCAGAACCCACAGATTTTGGTAACTTGTGTCCCCTTTGTTATTTAGTTAAAAGAATCTTTTGATTCCATCTTAATTTCCTCCTTGACCCAATAACCATTCAGCAGTAGGTTGTTTAATTTCCATGACTTTGTGTAGAGATGAGTGTTTCTGTTGGAGTTGATTTCTAATTTTATTCCATTGTGGTCTGAGAAGATGCATGGTATAATTTCTATTTTTCAAATTTGTTGAGACATATTTTGTGGCCTAGGATGTGATCAGTCTTAGAGAATGTTCTGTGAGCTGATGAGAAAAGTATATATTCCGTAGTTTTGGGGCAGTATGTTCTGTAAATGTCTGTTAGGGCCATCTGTTCTAGGGTCCTGTTTAAATGCATTGCTTTTTGTTTATTTTCTGTTCGGAGAATCTGTCCCGTTCTGTCAGTGGGGTATCGAAGCCCCGGCTATTACTGTGCTGCTGTTCATCATTTTGTTTAGATCAAGTAGAGCTTGTTTGAATCTCGATGCACCTGTGTTGAGTGAATAGATATTTTGGATTCTTATGTCTTCTTGTTGAATTGTTCCCTTCACCGTTATATAATGACCATCTTTGTCTTTCTTTACTCTCATGATTTAAGGTCCGTTATCTGACATGAGACGGTCTACACCAGCTTTCTTTTGGTTTCTGTTTGCATGAAATATTGCTTTCCATCCCTTCACCTTGAATCTGAATGACTCCTTGTGGGTTAGATATGTTTCCTGGAGACAGCAGATACTTGGCTTGTTTTGTTTTGTTTTGTTTTAATCCATTCAGCCAGCCTATGTCTCTTCAGTGGGAAGTTCAAGCCATTCACATTTATTGAAAGAATTGATGAGTGGAGTGGATTTCTGTTTGTTCTGTTGCATAGAACTTTATTGCTTTGTTTTACCTCTTGAGCCACTGTGGCTCTGGGCTCTGAGCTTTAGCATTTGGATGGTTTTGCGCTGGTGAGTGTCTATTGTGCTGATCGGTGTATAATGCAGGTTTGAGTACTTCCTGCACGGCAGGTCTGGTCTTGATAAATTCCCTCAGTGTTTGTTTGTCTGAGAAAGTCTCTATTTTCTCCTCACATATGAAACTTAGTTTTGCAGGATACAAAATTCTAGGCTGGCCATTATTTTGCTTGAGAAGAATGAGAATGCGGCCCAATCCCTTCTGGCTTATGTGGTCTCTGTTGAGAAGTTGCCGTTACTCTGATGGGTTTTCCTTTGTAGGTTACCTGATGTTTTCAATTTATGGTTCATAGGAGTTCCTCTTTCATGTTAGCTTTGGCCAGTCTGATGACCGTATGTCATGGTGATCGCCTCTTGCTGATGAATCTCCCAGGAGTCTGTTGTACTTCTAGTACCTGCACATGCAGATTTCTAGCAAGACCTGGGAAATTTTCCTCAAGTATCCCCTAAATAGGTTTTCCAGCCCTTGTGTATTTTCTTCTTTGCCCTCAGGGATACCTGTGATTCTTATGTTAGGCCTCTGAGATTATTTCCTCTGCCTGATCTAGCCTATTGTTAAGGCTTTCCACTGGGTTTTGTATTTCTTTGAATGAATTTTTCATTCCCAGAAGCTCTGCTTGATTTTTTTTTAATAATTTGATTTCTTTTCTTTTCTTTTCTTTCTTTCTTTTTTTTTTTGAGACAGAATCTCACTCTGTCGCTCTGGGTAGAGTGCAGTGGCATCATCACCGCTCACAGCAACCTCAAACTCCTGGGCTCAAGCGATCCTCCTGCCTCAGCCTCCTGAGCATCTGGGACTACAGGCATGCACCACCACAGCCAGCTAATTTCTTTCTATTTTTTGTAGAGACGAGATCTTGCTCTTGCTGGGGCGGGTCTCGAACTCCTGGCCTCAAGCAATCCTCCCACCTTGGCCTCCCAGAGTGCTGGGATTATAGGAATGAGCTATTGTGCCTGGCCCATATTCAAAATTCTTTATCAGTCATTTCAATATTCTTGTTTTGGTTGGTTTCCATTGGCACAGAGTCATTGTTTTCTTTTGGGGGTGTCCTTTCATTGTGATTTTTTTTATTTCTTACTCCAATGGCAAGGACTAGATCACTGATATTTTTCACATGTTTAGAGAACTTTCCTGATTCCTTCTCGCCTGGAGCAGGTTTTGCATCTTATTTTTGGATTTTCTTTGGATTAGATAATGATGCCCAGTTTAATCTCTTGAGCGAGTGGGTGCTGCTTGCGGCTGAGGATCTACCACACCGCGTATGAGGAGTCAGTAGTCGCGGTAAAAGGGTGTGTGAATTGAGCTCCCCGTCAGTAGCCGGCGCTTGCCAGAAGGAACAACCTGCACTGTTGTTCGGGGTCCTGACCAGCTCTAGTCCCTCAGGAGCAACCCCTGATTGCCCCGGGTGGTGGGTCGGGCCCTGGAACTTCACGTGCGTCCTTGTTCTCTGCCACAGGGCAGCAAGGCTCTCCGGGAGGGGAGGCTGGGCAGGGCTGGGTTGGGGAGCCTGCCCTCAGGCCCCCTCAAAGCTGGCAAGGGATCTGCTTCTACAGGGGTCAAAGGTCCGCTCCCAGTTTCCAGGAAAAGCTGCCAGGGAGGGGCTGCAGTGGCCTCACCCAATCACCAATCTCTCCTTGCCCCGGAGCAATGCAATTGAGACCTGGGGGTATGGGATCTGGCCTGTCCCTGGGTCCCCAAAGATCCAGCCCTGCCCGTGCCAGGGAGAAGTGCCTGGTCCCGAGTTGCACACAGGGTACCCATGCAGGTTTGATGTCCGTCCGTCTCGGGCGCGCCCTGCGCTGATGGAGTGACCGGGCAAGCGGCGCCACGGAGGGCGAGCGGGCAGGGAGCTCACAGTCCAAGCACCCCTCGGTCTGCTGCAGGCGGCCAGAGGAAAGGCCTGAGCCCCCTCTGTGGAAGCCTCGCAGCGGAGGCTCAGTTGTGTGTCTCGGCAGCAGCAGGTGGGGGAGGGGAGGGGAGGAGAGTCCGGAAGGGGTTGAGCCCCACTGTCAGTGCAGGCCCCGGCGTGGTGGGTGCAGCAACAGGGAGGAGAAGCCGTTCCTGCGAGCCTGGTTTGGTCACCTCTCCGCAGCCGCGGTGGGGCAGGGGCAGGGGAGCAAAAGGGTCTGAGTGGAAGAAAACTGGCACTCTGGTTCTTCTCTGTCCCTCTCTCCAGAAGGTGGCCCACCAGAATGTCCAGACTCTGGGGTCACGCGGATCCCTCGGGATTCACCAGCCCCCTGTGGCTCCCGCAGTCTGGGCCCGGGTTGGGAAACGTTTGGGACCAAGCGAGACGAAAACCGAGGGGCTGAGGCCCCTGCAGAGGACAAAGGTGCCGGGTGGGTGGAGGAGCATATGGCGCCTGCCCTGGCGGCTGGCGTCTGCAGTGACGGAAGGTGACCCCAGGGGCGCCAGCTGCCTGGTGCTTCGTCCTCGCGCAGCTCCCAGTTCACTGGCGGCAGCAGCTTCGGGGCTCGGGAAGAGCTCCGGGGCAGCTGGGGAGCCCCTGCCGCAGAGATGTGGGCAGGGGTGAGCCGCGCCGCACCCCCTCGCCGGACTGCAGGACTCTCGGGGGCTGCTCTCTGCCAGTGTCCTGCTCCTTCGCATCTGCTCCTAATTCAGGGGACCAGAAGTCCAAGGTCAGGTGTCAGCGGGGTTGCTCTCTTCCAGACCTCCCTCCTAGGCTTGCAGATGGCTCAGGAGCAGCTCTTTATTGCAGAACAAAGCGGGCCTGTCTCCACGAGGGGAGAGGCACTTCCAGATTTCTCCGCCGGCTCACAGAGCTCCCAGAGCGCATTCCCTGTCTCCAGTGTCTGCCTGACGTTTCAGCATCTTCTAAAATAGCTCAAATCAACCCCTAGTCCTACCCCACACTACCTCTCTGGAACATTCATCCATTGTGCTCAGTGGCAACTCGGCAAAAGCCTTGCAAAACCCCAGGGAGCTCCCCTCTCTCTGTCCTCCTCATTGGAAAGGAAACATCCAGAAGCCACCTCCGTCGTGCACCTCCGCAGCTTCCGCCCTCACAGTGATGCTCTGTTCACCACGGCGGAGGCCTAAAGCTGTTGTAGAGAGGCCACCGCCCCCCAGGTGGGTGTGCTCCCTGCCCCAGAAGGGGACACTGACAGCTGACTCGGAAGCCTGTGCGGAAAAGCGGGCGAGAACGAATGGGCAGGGTCGGGCCCAGCCTTGAAGATCCTACCCTTGCCGGCGCAGTAGGAGTCAACAGTGGGGGACAGGGACACGGTGTCTGTGAAGCCTTTAGCAAATAAACGAGCGCCCAGAGGGAAGGAAGGTCTGTCGGGTTGGCCCCGGGCCAACACTTGGGGACCATCTGGGGAAAAGAGCAAAGGTGTGTCTTTGTGTCCCTTCAGTGTAGGAACGGGGTCATCCCTGAGCCGAAATGGGAGACTGTGTCACTGAGGAATCGAGAAAGCTGTTTATGAGAAGACTCGAGAGGCCACAAAGGCGGATGAAGGACCAAGGCTCATGTTCTAAAGGACCACAGGCAAAGCCAGAAGACAAGGGACAGATGGGCGGTCTGAGCGGGGCTTATCTCCCCACAAAGACCAGCAACCCGTAGGACTAGATACCACTCGGCTCCGAAGGCAGGCTGAGCTTCGGTCCCAAGGGAAGAGTGACTTAAAGTGACCTCCCTGGGAAAGTTTTAGCTGCTTCTATGGAAGGGCCATGGAGCACTCCACAAAGCCAGGGGGCAAAGGGGGCAGTCACGCACGTGTGGGCTTGTCGCTGGGTGAGGACCCCCGAAAGCAAGCAACTTTTGCAGGAGCAGCTTGGGGGAGCTGTGAGCTTTCCACACTTCCTGGTGTCTCAATGATCGGACCTATTCAACCCCCACGCATTTGTGTGTAAGCGCCACTGTGGGAGCCACTTCTACACAGAGACCCAGAGAACATTTGCCAGGGCTGAGCAGTCCCCGCAGGTGAGAGTGGGCCTGGCCACCAGCCTCAAGACCAAGATGCCATCTCGGTTGAACAGGGTACGACTCCAGGGCTGGCAAAGGCAGCGAGGAGTAGGGGCCAGACCCTGTCGTGTCCAGCAGGGGAGCCCTGGACACGTTCCCACCGACCCGGAGTCCCGCTGCTGCCTCTCCCAGGGAAAATGGGATTTTCCTGAGAGCAGCAGTGGCCACAGGGAGGGAAGTCAGATAGGACTGCAGTTTTGGGAAACAGGAGTTGCAAGAGAAGATGGCTTTTACAGTTTGAAGTACGCAGCCCGTTTCGAGGTTAGGGATCTTTCTCTGGGATCTTAAGCTGGACACTTACGGCGCCGATTAGTTTTAAAATGTGGCAACTTGTTTTAAAAACATGGAAGGACAGTAGGAGGCGGCAGAGGAAG
Organism: Eulemur rufifrons; assembly: GCF_041146395.1. Taxonomy (NCBI): domain Eukaryota; kingdom Metazoa; phylum Chordata; class Mammalia; order Primates; family Lemuridae; genus Eulemur; species Eulemur rufifrons. Next base: position 6,417,634 of record NC_090984.1, on the reverse strand, counting down.
GCAGAAGGAAGGGGGTGGGGAGAGCTGGCCGGGGCCACCGGAGCCGAGGACGAGCCTGCGTGAGGCGGGTGGCAGAGGATTCTGTCCAGGAGCAGAGGAGGATCTGTCGCGTGTGTCCTGTGCAGAGGCCTGTCCTGGTGGAGGTGGTGGAGCTAAGTGAGGCCCAGGCTGGTGGGCGGCCTTTGGCCTGCAGCGGCCTAGGGAGGCAGGGAACGAGGTGCCAGGGTGCAGGGACGACGCGCGGGGTCCTACGGGCCCGTCGGCGGGGGTAGGGTGGTCGCGAGGAGGAAGCATCAGGCGGGCCCGGGCCTGATCGAGTGAAGGCACGTGGGGGGTCTTTGAGATGTGAGGACAGGGAGGGCCCGGGTGCGGCAGAGGCGCGGGCGTGGAGCTCCCGGCTAACCCGCCGCTTCTGGCCCCCAGGAAGCCGCTGCGGAACGGCCTGGTGAAGAACAGGCGCTTCTGATGCCCCGCCGCGCCCGGCCCCGCCCCACCGCGCCCCCATGGACCCTGCCCCACCCCCCGGGACCCTGGCTCCAGCCGGCTCCGCTCCTCCGGGTCCCGGCCATTCCTGGCCACGTCCCATGGGACCCCGCCCCGCCCCTCAGACCCCGCCTCCGGACCACGGCCCCGCCCCCCAGGACCTCGGCCCCGCCCCAGCCCACTGGTCGGGGGCCACGGCGACCCCGCGCACTCTCCGGCCATCCTGGGAGGAAGATGCCACCGCTGTGCTCACGCCCTGGCCGCCACCTCTTCCTCCCCCTCCTGGCCCTGCTGCTGCCCTGGCCATCCCCCGCCCGCGCCCCTGCGCCCCCGGGCCCCGCCGCCGCCCTGCTCCAGGCGCTCGGGCTGCGCGATGCGCCCCGGGGCGCCCCCACGCTCCGGCCCGTCCCCCCGGTTATGTGGCGCCTGTTCCGCCGCCGCGACCCCCAGGAGGCAAGGTCAGGCCTGCGGCGGACGCCCCCGGGGGCCACCCTGCAACCATGCCACGTGGAGGAGCTGGGGGTCGCCGGAAACATTGTGCGCCACATTCCGGACCGCGGTGAGTGAGGCGGGTCTTCGCTGGGGGCTTTGGTCCCAAAGGCTGAGAGCTCGAGGGGTGAGCCTCGAGCGTGGTAGGGGAGGTAGGAGCGGTCCCTAGAGTCCCGAGTCCCCACCCGCCACGTCCAGGCCCGCTAGCAACCTGGGCCCCCACATCCCACCCCTCCCTGTCCTTTGCACACCAGGGACGCCCGCCAGGAGGCTACCAAGATCAGGCCCCCTAGCACCGGCAGGGCCCCTTGCTGGCAGCTGAATCCCTGCCCCCACTCCATCTCCACCCCCACCCCCACTTCACACCATTTGATGCCTTCCTGCAGATGCCACCGCCCCAGCATCGCTTGGCCAGCCGCTCAGGCGCTCCTCGCTCATACCCGCCTTCTGCACCCCCGCCTGTGTCCCCAAGGGAGGGCAGCTGCCTCTCCGCACCCCGCAGGGCCCCTTCCTTTCAACTCATGCCCTGCCCAACACTATCACCCCACCCCAGTGCTTCACACTATTTGACGCCTTCCAACGGATCAGCGCCCCCAGCCCTAGGTGCTCACCTTCCTCCCTGTCCCCAACCGAGACTCCATCGCGGGCAGGCTGGGGACTGGACGGGAACGCAGCGCTAGCAGAGTCCTTCCCGTCTCTCCAGGTGCGGCCGTCCGGCCCCCGGAGCCCGCCTCGGCCGCGGGGCAGTGCCCCGGGTGGACCGTCGTCTTCGACCTGTCAGCTGTAGAACCCGCCGAGCGCCCGAGCCGGGCTCGCCTGGAGCTGCGCTTCGCGGCGGCGGCGGCCCCGGCGAGCGGCTGGGAGCTGAGCGTGGCGCGGGCTGGCGAGGCCGCGGGCCGGGACCCGGGGGCGGTGCTGCTCCGCCAGGCGGTGCCGGCCCTGGAGTCGCCGGTGCGCGCCGAGCTGCTGGGCGCCGCCTGGGCACCTAACGCCTCGGTGCCGCGCAGCCTCCGCCTGGCGCTGGCGCTGAGCGCCCAGTCCCCTGCCGCCTGCGCGCGCCTGGCCGAGGCCTCTCTGCTGCTGGTGACCCTCGACCCGAGCCTGTGCCACCCTCTGGCCCGGCCCCGGCGCGAGGCCGAACCTGCAGCGGGCGGCGGCCTCGGGGGCGCGTGTCGCGCGCGGCGGCTCTACGTGAGCTTCCGCGAGGTGGGCTGGCACCGCTGGGTCATCGCGCCGCGAGGCTTCCTGGCCAACTACTGCCAGGGCCAGTGCGCGCTGCCCGCTGCGCTGTCTGGCCCTGGCGGGCCCCCGGCACTCAACCACGCCGTGCTGCGCGCGCTCATGCACGCGGCCACCCCAGGCGCCGGTGGCCTGCCCTGCTGCGTGCCCGCGCGCCTGTCGCCCATCTCCATGCTCTTCTTCGACAACAGCGACAACGTGGTGCTGCGGCACTATGAGGACATGGTGGTGGATGAGTGCGGCTGCCGCTGACCAGGGGCGGGTGGGGGCGTGGAACCAACAATAAACACCGCGTGGTCTGCTCCCCTGGGCTCCTTGGCTCTTGTCTCCTGGGGGTGGGGAGGACTCGTTCTCGTCCTGGCCCTGGCCCTAGCACGTCCCCCGCCCAGCCCAACATCCAATGGTCACCAGCGAGCGGCACGCAGGCCCAGGCACTGCTCACTTCAGGGAAGGGTCCAGCAGCTGCCGCCTTCCTGGGCTTTGCCATTAGCCGTGGCCTCAGCTGCCTCCACACCCATCACCCTCCAACCAATGCCCTCCCCACCCTGCAGTGCATTCAGCTCCCACATGAAGGCAAGAACTGTTTATTAATATTTTATTGGTGACAAAAGAGCTTAAAACAAATAGACCAAAAATCAAAAGTTATGCTGCCTGGTACAGATGCTCGATTTGTAAAACTGAGTGACGCTGCTCAGGGTGAACACAGCGAGCGAAGGGCACAGGCAGAGGCAAAGCGTCCCCACCCGGTGGGCAGGCACAGGGTCACAGCGGGAAGCGCCCCACATCCATGCCTCTAGGCGGCTACCAAAAGAAGGGGAAACCGAAAGCCCTACAGCAATGGCAATAAATAAGTCCTTGCCAGAAGGAAGGTGGCCTGTGCATCCCCGTCTGTCCCGTGTAGAAGCTGGGATCTGGAGTCTTTGGGAGGGGCAGGCAGGGCTGGGGTCACTAGGGATGACACTCCAACCCGCAGTGTGCAGGGAGCTGGGGCGACGCTCATGGCTACAGATCCAGGCGGAGGTCTCCTCCGCCAGCCAACAGCAAACGCCTCCAACCCCCGCAGCACAGAACCGACTCATCTCCGACTCGCCCCTTCTCCCCCAAAGGCAGAGAGCACCCAGGTCAGCGGCGCTGTGCCGGCACGGGGAGGCTCCACACTTGAGCGTGGGGACTCAGTGCCTCCTGGGGATGGGGACAGGCCGTCTTGGCTGCTGCTTTCCATGAAATCCTCGGAAGGACCCTGGGGAAGAAGCCACTGGCCTGGGAATGGCCACCCTCCTGCCCCCTGGCCTCATGGCCAGTCCTGGCCAAGGCCCCGTCCAGTGGGGCCGTTGGCACCTTCCTCCCGGGCAGCCGAGCCCCGCGCCGAGTCCGCCGCAGGAAGCAGCTTTGCTCCTCAGAGTCCAGCGGAGATCGTGCGGCATCTGGGTTCGGCCAGGTGGCTCCTGCATAGACCTGTCACCCTGCAGCAACCGCCCGCAGGAAGCTAAGACCTAGAACAAAAATGCTCCTCGAGACCACGTCACAGGTGTTGATCCTAGTCTCCAGCTGCGCTGACGTTTAAACTTCGTTTCTGGAAGCTTCTCACATCTCCCAGGTCCACCACTAAGATTTCAGAGACAAACTTAGGAAAATATTTTTCAGTACTCCTTTGAAAGAATCTTTAAAAAAACAAACAGAAAAACCCCAAACACCGTATTTTCTTTAAATGAAAACCCTCTTAGAACACAGGCACCGTGACCTCACGGTTCCGGCGGCTGGACAGATGCCACTCTCCCGCCCGGGCTCTGCCCGGCACGGCCGCCTGCAAGCCTGCTCGGGCACAGAAAAGCGAAGTTTTTTCCTGCTAAAACGTAGTCCCCTTTCAATAAAGAGAAAAAGAAAAGAACAGAGGAAAGGGCTACTCTGAGATGAGGGTCTTCCTCCCTCCGCCCTGGCAGGCCCAGGTTGGACGCAAGCGCGGGGCCTCCTTGGCGCGGGCCGGGCAGGACTCCAGGCTCCGGCGGGCCGGCCCTCGCCGCTGCCTTCTGCTCCTTGCCGCCGGGGCAGCAGGGCGCGCTCAGCTGGGCTCCTCCTCTCCCTCGCTCGGCCTCTCCCTCTCCTGTTGCTCACACAGTGGTGCTTCAGTTTTAGCAGTGGAAAACAGGTATCCGTTTATTTTTATTTTTTATTACCCAGAATAAGATGCTGATGGACTAAGCCACGTAGCTTAGCTCTTCCGCCGCCACCTGTGCAAGGAGAAGGCAGGCGGCCGTGAGGGCCAGCGGGCGGAGCTCCCAGGGTCCTCCCCGGCGGGGACAGTGCCCCACTGCATGCCCCTGGCCTGGCACACAGGCAGGGCAGGGAGCCCAAGCCCACCCTTGAGCCACTGTGATGAAGAAACTGAGGCCCACAGGGGAAACAGGCAGTGGAGCCCGGCAGGCGTCCTGAACCCCGTCCAGCGAGCGAGGCTGCTGTGGCGGGCACCGTCCTCCTCCCTGCCCACCCAGGCAGCCACGGGACCACCACATCCCTTTCCCCAGGGAGCACTAGGGTTTTCTCTACCGGAGGGCAGGCTGTGGCTCTGGCAGGTGGGCCTGAAGCCACCCTGACCCAACTGAGGGTCACGGGACAAGCTGGCCCCCTGGGCGTAAAACCCCCACGACACGGGACTCCAGCCCCCTGGTGAAGACCCCATGCCCCCAGTGGCTCCCATCCCTTTTCTTGGGGGGCGGGAGCTGGGCCAGGCCTGCTACAGGGTGGGCTTGCCTTCTAGTACTGGGACAGCCCTGTCACCCCGCCGTGCTGGTACGCCCGCTCTCCCTGGTACGTGGAGTCTTGTGAGAGCGCCACATCGATCTGTGACTTAAACTCATCGCCGAGGTAGCTGTCCTAAAAGACAAGGTCAGGGACGTGAGCAAGCCACAGTCCAAGGGTGCTCACTTCCACTGGGCCCCTCACCAGCCCAGAGAAGAGTCCAGAAAACCCCGTCCTCAAGCCTAAGTAGCAAGAGACCCACCCCACTCACCCCAGCACAGGGGCCAGTTAACCCAGACGGGCGACGTGAGCCAGACCAGCTGCCCAGGACCCAGAAGGGCAGCACCATGGATGGAACATTCCAGACTTACAGCCCCACCCTCCGAGGGGGAATGCCGTGGGCTCTGGGGTGGGGACTGGGGGCTCACCTGGGACAGCTCGGGCTGGGAGAGGCCAGGCTGGCTCATCTGGGAGGGCTGGCTCATGGAGATATAGCCCTGCGTCAGGGCACCCTGGGAGAAGGGCTGGGACGCCACATCCTGGCTGGCCTGGCTGTTGGGGAGGTTGGTCTGGCTGGGCCCAGGAAGCCCAAAGCGGTTCTTCTGGCGCCCCCCACGCCCAGTCTTGCCTTTCGGAGTGCCCCGGCCTGAAAGACACAGTCCAGGGCTGCCTGAGGGAGGCCTGAGCCACACAGACAAGCAAGACCTCAGCTGGAGGCAGAGTGCAGCCCCAGCGGGGCAAGGGGGCCGGGACCCTGGGGCGACCACAGGGCTGAGGCTTGGTGGGTGAGCAGCCCACGGTGCCAGCCCGCTCTCCCCGCGCAGCGCCGGCGCGCCCACCTGCAGCCGGCCCGTTGGCTTGTCCGAAGTAGCCCGGCGGCGGCATGGGCGGCATAACCAGGTTGAAAGGGATGGGGATGTTCATGGCGGCCACGTGGCTGGGGCCGGCGCTGATCATGCCGATCTGGTCATGGGTCTGGAAGTACATGTTTGAGGGCCGGCCTGCAAGACACAGCGGATGGCAGGTGTCACCTGAGGCTGGTGCCCGGCGTGTGCCCTTTCTCCCCAGGAGGCTGCTGAGAATCAGTGGCCTACAGGGATCTCAAAAATTGAAAACCATGCTGCATTTACAAAAAAAAAAAAACAAACCCTTTTAATAGAAAATTTTCTATTCATACTCATGCAACCTCTACCGCCAGACAGCCAGAAAACATCTAAGATCCATCACAAGGAAACTCGATCTGATCTAACAGACTCTGGCTAAAAGCAGACAAAGCCCCAGGTGCTGCCAGGCCCCCTCTGGGGGAGGGAAGGGGCCGCATCAAAGACCAGAGGGGAGTGGCCGGGTGAAATAGCTGGGCCATGGCGTGTCACCATGAGGGCAGCGAGGCTCAACAGTGACCAGTGCGCCAGCCTGAGCCAGGCTCACAGGGGGCTGGGCAAAAAGGGACGGTCCCCGGGCACCCCCAGCTACACGATGACTTGCTGTCTGTGTACAGGGAGAATTTTGTTGTTAAAGAACACAGACCACAGTCTGAACCCAGTGACCAGAATACCGCGGCAGGAAGGGGCCTGCCAGGTCGGCTGCGCGGGTTTGCTGGGCACGGTGCTGCCTTTGGGGCAGGCACTCGGAAGCAGGGCACAGCTTGGCCCTGGTGCACATGGCGACTCCACGCAGGGCCCGTGGCCTCCCAGCCTCACCGCAACGGAGCACACGGAGCTTCAAATAGGCGGCGGAACCTGAGGGGAGGCTGCACCCACCCGGGGCTGGGGTGGGACCTGCGGGCGAGGAGTGAGGAAGGCGGGTGCCGCACCTGAGGAAGCGCTGGGTCAGACGGGCATCGCTGTCTTGCTAGGAAAAGCGCCTTGTTTTAGAAACCAGCAAGGAAGCTATTTGATTTCAAACAAGGCACTCTGTCAAACAGGCTTCTGTGGACTGAGGCTGTGTGGCCACCCAAGAGCGACAGAGCCACAGCGGCAGGCATGGGAACGGCCAACACCTCGGCATGGGGGACGCGGGCGGCCCGGCCCCACGGGGCACTCACCCTGGCTGCTGCGATCGTAGACCGAGCCCGGGATGATGGCCTCCCGCGCGTCGTACATGGCTGTCGTCATGAAGCGGGCCCCCTGCACAGGTTTTAGGTAGGTGAGGAATTCGTCGGCAACACGGAAAGAACTTCCCACACAACTGGTGGCCTGGGAGGTGGCAAGTATGCAGCTCTTGGATGTGGACACTGCGCTGGGCTCAGCTGGGGCGGGGGCTGCTGAGGCAGGTGGCTCTGGGCCTCACCTGCCCCCACAGCCAACTGGGTCCCGGCGCTGACCACCTTGGTCCCTCGCTTTGGCCCAGGCAGAGGCACACCCCTCTGCCACCCAGAGCACCCTGGGCTCCCTAAGTGGCCTAACTGCTGTGTCTATGTCCCAAGTCTGACTCCCCGAGGCCGCCCATGACACCCCAGCCCATGAATCAACGCAGAAGGCCTGGGAGCCTGGGCATGGGGTACTCGATCCCGAGCCCTTCGTCCAGGAGGGCCCTCTGGGGGGTTCTCAGCGTGCCACGAGCCACACCACAGCGCTCCCAGAACATGGGCTCGGGACAAAGAGCCCTCCCCGCCCTGCTGAGGAGATGCACCCTGTGCACGAGGACAGCACCCCAGAGTGGTGGGGCTGGTGGACCCCAACTCTCACTCCCAGGGCGCGTGGGCTACCACGTCCTGGCCGCCTGGGCGCGGGACGCGAGGTGTAGGCAGCTCACCGGGTTGATGGTGTTGACCAGCTTCCGGGGCTTGCTGAACTGCATGAGGCTCTCACGCAGGTTGTTCAGGGGCCCCTCCACCAGCACCTTCTGCTCCTTGTAGTAGTTCAGCAGGTGATTCCACAGCGGCTGCTTGGACAGCGCCTTGGGGTTGCCCACGATGATGACACCGTACCTGCGACAGGACAGGGCTGAGGACCCCGCGGCAAACTATTGCACGTGAGGTGGGGCTGCAAACTCAGAATCCAAATCCAAGGCAACGGAAGCCCAAGCCTGACACACCCAGCATGCAGCCTACCCCTGCACACGCGTGTGCTCGGCAAGCAGGAGCCCTGGGGGCCACAGGCGCCGTCGCAGAGGCCAGGCTGGCCCACCGCACACCTCTGGCCCTGCACACAGGCTTACTGGTGGATGTCCAAGTAGCCCAACACCAGAAACCTGCCTGGGGAAGTGGACTCAGAGACAAAGACTGTGGACAAGAGGTGGCTCCTGGCACTGGGCACAGCAGCCCTGCAGGCTGCAAGCGGGCACCACCTCGACACCTAGCCCCTCTAGCTCACTGGCACACAGCACCGGCACACAGCTGTGTGCCGGGGGCCCACCGATACCGATCACCGGACCAGAGGGCACCTCACAAAGAGCAGGTAACAAATCAAAAGCAGTCACGACCCTCAAGGGGGAGGAGCCAACATGTGCACGTGAGCCGGAAGCAGCGACTGGCTCTTCCCTTGGGATGCGCTGAGCCCTGGGCTGGGCCCCCGGGCTCCAGCTGGTGAGCTGTTGCCGTCTAGTTTTACGTGGAGACTGACACAGTGGCTACCTTGTCCTCTGGATCCTTTCTGCTATTATCATTTCAGAAAAGTTACATTCGAGAACCAAAAAAAATGGGCAAGACCAAAATTTCACACTCATGCGAACACACACTTGGTCTGAATCTCAGACCAGGAGGACCTTGAAAGACACTCCCTGCTGGAACCCGGCAAACAGCCGGAAAACCACCAGACCACAGAAAGAGACTCCAGAGTGACACACTGTTCCTGAACCGCTGCTCAGAGCCCGATGACCTCGTGCCCTGGCACCCCCCCCCGCAACACCAGCCCAAGCTGGGGCTGGGAAGTGAGGCTCGGTAAGAGAGGGGGTGCCAGGTGGCCAGCTGCCCTCCCTACCTTGCTCTGGTCAGGGCCACGTTGAGACGCCGGGGGTCGTTCAGAAACCCGATGCCCTGGTGCTCGTTGGCCCGCACGCAGGAGAGGATGATGAAGTCCTTCTCACGGCCCTGGAAGGCGTCCACGCTGGCGATCTCCACCTCCTGAAAGGGAGCCATGCAGCCACCGTCAGCCAGCAGGCTGCCCCCGGGACCCCCGAGACCACAGCAAACATGGCGAGAGATGCCCTCAAATCCCCCTGGGAGCCCGGGACCTGGCGCCTGTTCATCGCGCCTCTGGGCTCTCCCGGCCCTTTGTGCGTTTTGTTTTCTTTTAGCCACGGTGGTTCGTTTCGCAGCAAAAAGAGCACACGTGCTCGTCAGAGAAGCCAGGATGGCACCCGACGACCAGGACAGGAACCACCGCAGCACGGCCACGCAGACGTAGCATTTGGGTTCGTTTCCACGTGACACACACCGAGTTCTGCCTGTCAGCACGCACACGGTGCACATCTTACTGGGTGTCAATACGGGTGTGACGGCCACCTTCACCACTAGGTGACACCCACGCCAAGGCTGGCACTGACCACCCCCTGCTGTTCCAGCTTGGACTTATTTCAAAAATCCCAAGAAAACACCTTCGTGCACCCACGTCAGCCCACGTTTCCGACCCCTGGGACGTACTCTTCGCAGTCTCGGGCCGACCACGCAGACGCTGGCGGCAATGTCGGTAACGCGCCACCGTGTGCCCTCCTGAGAGCTGGGCTGGCTCTGGCTTCCTGGGCCCGGTCTGCGCTCCGGCTGGGACTGCCGCCCTCTGGCTGCCTAACTCCAAGGTCGAAGTCGACGCCCACAGCACACGCGCAGCGTACCTGGTAGAGCTTGGTGTGCAGGGAGCCGCTGAACTGCATGTACTGCACCAGGTAGGAGCGCTGGCCCTCGTAGGGCGTGATGATGCCGATCTGGTCCGGCTTGGCGCCCGCCTTCAAAAGCTTCGTGGTGATCTTCTCCACGTTTGCAGCTTCCGTCCTGAGGACACCAGGCTCTCAGTGACTGGGCTCACCCCTGGGGTCCCGAAACCTGAGGCCACAGGCTGTGAGGGGTACAGAGGTGCAACACCTGGGCAGCGGGTGTCACCGTGACAGCACGATACCGTGAGGGCCCTGCCAGCGCTGCTGCCCGCCCCACACCCAGAGTGGCCACACTGAGCTTGCCCATCCTTTAGGGGGAGTGACAAGGGACAGAAAAGGCTCACGTGTGGGTTTATAAAGTGTCTGAGCAATGGAAGAACATTGGAAAAACAAGGCAGAAGTAAAATGCTGTGGTTTAGAGTCTGAACAGAACAGGGACAACGAAGGGAAGAAAAATTTCAACACTGACAAAAAAGTACAGTTAGCGACCTCTCGACAAGCTGTCCCCGAAGCCTGCAGACGTCGGTGGGCACGTCTGCTCACCTGTTCAGGTAGGAGGTGCCCGAGCTGGCGATCTCTTCTTGGCCCTGGGTCACGTAGAAGAACATCGGCTTATCAGGCTGCGGCCACTGGAAGTCAAACCCCTTCTTCACACGATCCGCTATCATGGGGGAGGAAGAGAGGCGACACTTCAAAAGCCGCAGCCCACCTGGACGGAGCTCAGAGGCCGTGCAATATGGACACTGCCCACTGCGGGCAGAGGTCCTGGGGCAGGAGACCCGGGTCTGTGGGGCCCTGGCCAGGGATGCCCCGGACTGCGCAAGGCCACGCGGAGCACCGTGCCCAGCATAAAGCTGGCTCCCTAACTAACAAACGTTTGTTGGTTGGTGCCTTCTTGAAGCTTGGATATCTTTGCCCACCCTCAGGATCACAGAGATATTCTTCTCTTTCCTTCTAGAAGCTTCATTACCTTAAAGGCTCCATAAACCCCTACAGCTGACTTGTGTGTGACACTGTTGAGCCAACCCTGTCCTGCTGCCCTACAGCCTCACTTGTTACCACTCGGGGCCTGTGGACAGGCGGCTGTGCCTCTGGACTCCGTCTGGGCTGGGGCTGGACAGTGTCCCGGAGCCTCCACCTTCCCTGGGGTCTTCACGCTCGTCTTGGCTGTTCTGAGCCCTGCTCGTCTCCTCATCATTTCGAGTCACACATGTCCCACCCAGCCTTGGGGATTTCGGTCAGCACGAGCAAAGTGAGGACACAGCCCACTGGGTGAGCTTGGTGACAGCTGTTCACAGGGTCATCGTGCACATTTAACCGGCACCGCCCTGTGTGTCCACCCTCAGGCATGAAGGTGGCTCCCAGGAGCTGCTCAGTCTCGGGTTTCGCAGGTGCTTTCGCTTAGTGAAAACCCATCAAGCCGGACACGTGTTTACACCTCAATAAAGAATTTCCTATTCACTGAGTGCCGGGCACCAGTACGGCGGTCACCACGGCACCTGCCCTCCTAGCTGCCCTCCCAGGGCCAGGGAGGGGTCTGAGCTGCACTGGGCCACGCCTTTTCCAGCCGGTGCTCAGACGCCTCAGAGTCTCACAAGCGGCAGGGACAACGGATGCTGATGGTGGCAGCGACTCTCAGGACCCAGCATCTGGCAGACAGCAGTATTTCAAATCTTACAAATTTAAAATACGTGTTAATTCATGACAAAATAAATCAATTATGTGTTAAATAATGTTTTTTATGGAAAAAATCCTATTTCCCAAAAAATACATTAAGTGAGAAGAGTGGTCTTGTTTCCAGTTCTCCAAATTTCTTTGCTGTCTGGCTTCATCGAAGATAGCTGGGCCCTGGGATCTGCCTCTGTGGTCAGCTCTCCCTCGGTGAGAGGCTGGAGCCCGAGAGGGAGTCGGGCCTCTCGGACACGTGTAACTGGGAAGGACAAAGTGTCCTCACGACCCGTCTGGATGACTGTGGGTCTCCATCCCTGAAAGCGCAGCAGGCCTGTGACGACTCCTTCCCACTCTGCCCCACATCCGGGACAGGTCTTTGGTCCCTGCCTGACATTGCAACACTCCGTGTTGGTCACTTGAGAAGGATCTGCCCACTGAGCCAAACAGACCATCCAAAGGTTGACTAGTTTCACAGACAATGGTAGGAACATTCCATCTGTCACCACCACGGATCGCATCAGAGGAGCCTCCAGATACTGGGAAGACACCAACCTCACAGGAGGTAACGTTAAAGTTTTCCTACATTCTCATTTTCATTTGAATCCTCAGATTTTATCATTGGTGACAAATACTGTCACTTATTTTCCTGGAAGCAACAGGTTTGCTTTGATCATCTTCAGGCAAACATCTGTCCAACACCTCAGAGTGAATACCCAAGCTGTGTCTACAAGTACTTGTTTATTTTTTATTTATTTATTCATTTATTTTGAGATAGAATCTTGCTCTGTCTCGCAGGCTAGAGTGCAGTGGCGTCAGCCTAGCTCACAGCAACCTCAAACTCCTGGGCTCAAGTGATCCTCCTGCCTCAGCCTCCCAAGCAGCTGGGACTACAGGTGCGCACCCACACGCCCAGCTAATTTTTCTATGTTTAGTAGAGACGTGGTCTTGCTCTTGCTCAGGCTGGTCTCAAACTCCTGACCTCAAGTGATCCTCCCATCTCAGCCTCCCAGAGGACTACGAGTACTTCTTTCCAGCACCTCACACACCTGCGAATGTCATAAGAACTTTCATCTGGTCACACTGGACATTAAAAGGACGCACACTCAGGGCTTAGTACGATGAATACTTTTCACTTCATCCAGGGTGTTTCGTTTCTCACAGAGACTGGTGGCAGTGACACCACAGGTCCTGGCAGGGTCTGGTGGCTCTGTGCTGATGGCTCTGTGCTGACTCAAGTGGTCACCACCAGCGTGTGTCAGCAGTGAAGAAAGCAGAGGATGCCTCCGTGTAGCAATCAAGGTGGTTCTGACCTCAGGGAAGCCAGAAAGGGTCGTGCAGACCCCCAGGGCCTGGGGCTTTGAGACGGCTGCTTGTCGTAAAGCGTCAGACCCAGGCCCAGCATAAAGGACGGACTCAGAGATCAGCTCCTATAACTCCTGTCCTTGCTGCTACTCGTGAGGCTGTGGAGCCCTGGCTGGATCTCAGGTGGTGACTCTGAGTTTTAGGGAGAACATGGGCTCCCACACCCACAGCCTGAAGCAGACGCTCGGCCCCCCTGACCGCACTAAGGAGACCGCAGGGTGCCACGTGCGAGGGGTCGCTATGTAAAGCACACGGGGAGGAAGTGATGGGCTGGTTTCTTCTCCCCAGGCTGCATTCTCTCAATGTCCCTTCTCTACAGAAGCCACCACCCAGGCAGAGAGCCCTGTTACCTGCAGTGACGCCATTCTGGAGCGAGCCCTCGTAGAAGATGTTGGATGGGAAGGCGCTGAGCGCCGGGTGCATCCGGTACTGGACCTGCAGGCGGATGGGCCGGATGCCCAGCACCACCAGGCGCTCAAAGAGCGACTGCGACAGCCCGGCCTTGGCTGCCTTCTTGCACATCACCACCGGGCCCAGCTGGCAGTGGTCACCCACGAGGATCAGCTGCAGGGAGAGGGGCCCCGAGTCAAGCAGCTCTAGTGAGAACTGGCCTCGATGTGCACCGTCATCAGGGAACTAGGGGACCTGGGTCCACAGCGCACGGCCTGCCACGGTGCGGGAGAACCACTCAGCACACGCTGCAGCATGAGCAGGACAAGGTCACGTAGTGTACCCGGGCCCGGCGCACGGGGGCTCTGGGTGCAGCAGGCAAAGGCTAGGGGCCCCGTGAGCCCACCCTCCAAAGACCCCCTCAGAGGGCCCACCCTGTACTGCTCCATGCGCTGCCAGGCATCATGCTGCATTGTAAGAAGTTTTTAAAAACCAACTTCAAGCACAAACAATCACACACACTGGTTTCCAAACGAGATTTCGGTGGAGGTGAGGCAGCCCACCTGCTTGGCACCGAGGACCACAGGAACCATGCACTCCGGCTCAGTGGCCTGGGTGCTTTCGTCGATTAGAATGGAGCGGAACTGCATCTTGGCGAGCCTCGGGTCACCAGCACCCACACACGTGCAGCAGATGACGTCCGCGTTCTGGGGAGGGGTGCAGAGGCATCAGGGCACCTGCACTGCACAGGTGGGATGAGACGCAGGGGTGGTGCCATTCTTTGCTCTCCCTGACAACTATAAAACACGCTGTCCCTCCCGGACAAGACACATGGTCCAGGCTGCGGTGACCACAAACTTTTAAGGTCCTAAACGGTCATGCTTTGCGGAAGGCAACCTCTCCACACAGAAAGGACTCTGTGCCTCACGACAGCTCCCAAGGGGCAGCGCTGAGCTGGTAAAAGCTACTCTCAGGCTGCGATTCCAGTTTGCTTGCTGGGTTCTGGAAGAGGAGTGTGGGCAGACCCAGCGCTGGCGTGTGGACCAAGTTCCCGGGGCGAGCGGCAGGACGGCCGTCCAGGAACAGAAACTACCCGGAAGCCCATGCACCCCCCGTCCTGACTGCGAGTGAGCGTGAGGAGGCAGAGGAAGGGGCGCGTCTAACTTCTCTTCTCAAAAGCAAAGCAACAGACCCCCCACAGGAGCCTCGGAGGCTGAACAGACTTGTACGGGTGCTTCGGCGCAAAGAGAACGTGCGCCGCGGGCAGCAGGGCTCACCATGAGCAGCTCCCTCTCGGCGGTGCGCTTCAGGGCCCGGTACCGCTTCTCGTCGGCAGACGACAGCTCCCCGGTCTCGTCCTTCAGCTGCTGCAGCTTCTGCAGCTCGGGCATGCTGGAAGCACACGCAGGTCAGCAGGGACGCGCTCCACCCGCAAGGGCTCAGGGTCAACTGGGCAGGACGGCTGGACGCCCACCTGTCCATGTTCCTGATCTGGTTGTGCAGGGCCAGGAATGACACCGGGGAGTCGATGGCCTCGCGGCTCTTGGCACAGAGGCGCACGACCTTCAGCCCCGTCTGGTGGATCTTCTCGGTCAGCTGGTCCACAGCGATGTTGCTCGGAGCGCAGACAAGCACAGGCCTGGAACGCGACTTGGACAGCTCAGCGTTTGCCCAAGGGAAGCTCGGCGAACCCGAGCCAAGACTGTCTGTCCCTTTTAACCGGCAGTGGCCACGATGCTGAGGGAGCTGGGACCGGGACAGCCCAGAGCTTCCTGCCCCCACGCAGCTCACAGTGCCGTGAGGACGGAGCTCGCACACTCACCCTCCTGTCCACCCTGTAAGTTGCCTTTGCGCTTCTGAGCTAAACAACAGCACAAGACTCACGACCCATCGGGCCCGCACTGTCCCTCAGGCCAGCGGCAGGCTTGGTCATTAAAAAGCAACCACAAGGCTCGATCTGACATGAGTAACACAGAGGACACTCGTGGCCATCCACTCTCCTCAGTGGGACACGTCCCAAGCAGCCAGCAGACAGGCCTCCCACCCCACCACCTCAACCCCACCCCAGGTCTCCACCACAGGGGCTGTGCCCAGCCCTACCCGTTGCCTTGTCGAGCCAGGTGGTAGACGATGGTGGCCGAGGTCACTGTCTTTCCCGTGCCCGGCGGGCCCTGGATCAGGCTCAGTGGCCTCTGCAGCACAGTCTTCACAGCGTAAACCTTCAAATACAAGCAGCTGTTAGGGGTGGCCACCAGCTGTGCCGTGGCCAGGCGGGAGAGGCCCTGCCGCCCCGGCGACAGCGAGCACCTGAGAGTGGTTGAGGTCGGGGAGCCCCTGCGCCGTGAAGCGCTTTGGCAGCTGGCACTTGATGATCACGTCCTCCACCTCGTGGCCCAGCAATCTGTGGTAGATGTAGCCAGACACAGAGGTCTCGTCCACAGCAAACGTTTTCAACGCACTCTGCATCCTG
The DNA here is from genome assembly GCF_041146395.1 of Eulemur rufifrons. Taxonomy (NCBI): domain Eukaryota; kingdom Metazoa; phylum Chordata; class Mammalia; order Primates; family Lemuridae; genus Eulemur; species Eulemur rufifrons. The sequence continues at coordinate 6,401,985 of NC_090984.1, read as the reverse complement.
TGAGGAGAGCACGGGCTGAGCTACGCGCGCAGCTGGGACCCTCGTCACTGGCGTCCTGAGCTCACAAAGCCGGGTGGGGAGACCCGCTCCACTGTGACGGGGTAGAACTCATAAGGATGCTGCAGGCGGCAGACGGTGACCTGGGAAGAGCAGGTGACTGCAAAGCAGACGGCAGCAGCGCCCGGCAGCAGAGGGCAGACGTACCTGTCGAATGAGGTGGACTTCCACACAAAATCCACCTGGAAATTGTGAGTCACCTCCACGGGTGCACCCACACTGCTCCGCAGCTCTATGGCAATCTCATCACCATAATCTGTGCGCTGAGTTAAGTTTGTGTCCTTGTCAAAAGCCAGGCTGGCTGTTCGGAGGAGCCCCTGGTTACGTAGGGGACCCCTCCTCCGCGCCTAACGCTGTCAACGCGAAGAACCAACGACGACCAGAGAACAGGACAATGTTCTCACTGACAGATTTGCCTTTACAATAAGCCCACGTCCTGGCCCTCAGCCAGGCCCTGAGTGCCTCCCTGCTACCCCCAGAGCAATCTCCTGGCCGCTCACCCCGGCCCTTCTCGGGGATGCAGAGGGCAAAGCGAGGCCGTCATCCCTCACTGGCACGGAGCAGCAAGCCTGAGCCCCAGCTCCCAGCTGTAGGGTTCTCCAAACATGGCCAGCAGGGGCTCGGGTGCAGGGCTCAGGTGCAGGGCTCAGAGCACCCCAGCTGCAGCCAAAGCTGCTTCTGCCAGTTTTATACAAACACACACCCTCTGAGTTCAACTGAAGACAGGGCTGAGATTGAAACAAGGAAGCAGCCCGCCTTGGGCATGTCCTCAGCCCACGGTGAGGCTGTGGCTAGTGGGCAACACCCTTCCCTCCACCCTCAGCCCCGAGACTGACAAGGCTGTCAGAGACACAGGCAGACGGTGGATACAGGGGACAGCGCCCCCCCACACCCCCAAGGCCGCTGCTGGGCTGTGAGGCACCAGCACTGCCGAGGAGGGGCACCTGCCAGTGTCCACCGCGGTGTCTCCCCACCCCGGTGTCTCACTGCACATGAGCCATCCGGATGCTGCATGACCCCCCTCTGGCCAACATGGTGGGTCACGCTGAGGTCCAGCATGTCACCACGCCTGGCCTGGGAGCAAATGTGCACTCAGAGCATCTGCACGTGGCTGCAGACCTCTAGAATCTCCTGCACGGCCTCAGCGCCCAGGTAAGGCTCTTCTTCAGAGCCACACACGCCTTGAGAGTCTCACCGGGGCATCTCCAAGAGCAGCAGCTACTTCCCAACGAGAGCATGTGCACGGCAGGCAGGCAGGCAGGCACACGAGACGCACAGGAGAGGAGCAGCCAGCTGCCACAGTCACAAGTGACGTCACCAATGCTGACATGCCCTTTGGGTGGAGGAGCAGTAATTGTACAACCAACCACCTTTCCCCGCCAGTAAGGGCCTACGGTTTCCTACAGGCAGCGAAGTGCTGTGCCAACCAGCACCAGCCATAAAGCTTGAGATTCTGGCACAGCCACGACCGTGAAATCCACAGCAGCATGGCTGCCACCCACCAGACGTGGGGGGAGCCTCGCAGACCCCCACCTTCCTCCCCCACCAGCCCAGCCCAGCCCTCTTCACACAAAGGATACTATCAGGGACTTTGATGACATGGCCGATCCCCTTCCACAGGGGCGCGAGGTCCCCTTTGTAGCGCAGGCATATCTCATCCCCCTGCATGAGCCGCATGTCTTCCACGGAAAGGCAAGAGAGCAGTGGTTAGCACGTGCTGTGGCTTCCACCATAAAGAGTTCAAATTAAGGAACACTTTACAAGGGCAAAACTAGGAATTTTATGCTACTTATGGTCACAAGTATTTTAAAACTTAAAATCACCTCTTAACCAAATTATGACTAAATCCTCATTACCAGAGTCAGTCTTGGGCAAAGTGAAGTAGGCGATTCTCTTCTTGTTAAGGCCCAGGTCCCACCTGACCGTGATGTTATCTTGAGTCTGAGCACATGAAAAACAAGAGCCCTGGTTAGCCTTCAGCGCAGGCCCGGGCCTGGACGCCCCGGGTCCGGGTCTCCACGAGGCGTGAGCCCCGCTGGGACTCCGCCATGACGCTGGGGCACCGTGAGGGGCACCCGACAGCCTCAACCACCACCGCGGGCGTGGCAGGGAGAGAAGCAGTTAGGAATCTCCACATCCGTCTGGAGACTTCACGGCACACGGCAGGAGGCCTCTGTGTGGGCCACAGACAGCCAGCAGCTGCGGGAGGGAGAGAAGGGAGGGTGACGTTACAGGGTTCCCGTTTCCTCGACACATTCTTCATGGGGACCTGGCACAAGGTCTCTCGTAGCTATGGACAAAGCTGTGAACGGACTGGAAGGGATTTTTGTTGGATTTAAAAACAGAAAATAATCTGCTCCGAGAGCCAGGGCACCAGCGCAGACACCACTCGGCTGCCCAGCCCCGATCCGCAGGCTCCGTTCCTCAGGGCCTCGGCCCACGTCAGCTTCCGCAGCCTGAGGAGAAAACCGTCCCCTCCCCCGCAAACCTTAGGAGAGATGCTTCGCTAAAGCCAGAGCCCAGACCACGACGAGCCTTCCTGCACACGCCACGTCACCTGCGACTCCTTCAGCTTCTTGTCGTAGTCGGCCTCCAGCTTCACCAGGGGCCCGAAGATGTTCTGGTATTGGTAGGCGTCCTCGTACCGCAGGAGCACGTGCTGCGGCTCCTCATCCACCCCTGGCTTCTCCAGATCCTCCAACGTGGCAGAAGGGTTTTCCTAGAAGACAAGAAACACGGGCCCTGCTCATCCCCGCTTTTACCTTCGTGCAAACGAATGAGAGCTCAGTGGCGGCAGAAGGACAGAGCACGCGCACTGCTTCCACAGCGGCCCGATGTAGGCTTCAAGTACGGGGGGCACCTGGCCCTGCTCCAGGTGGACAGTGTGGTGCCCCCCTGCAAGGAGAGCCCTGGGAACGGGAACTCCATGCTGCACAGGCGGCCAGACGCCAGCTGCAGCCTCGGCTGCTCCTCCTACCCCTGACAGCGTGCTAGCACCGGGATCTGCCGACTAAGTCCCAGGTGCGCAGCGTGACAGCCGTCCGAACACAGGCACCTGGCTGCCTTCTCTAAGCCCGCCTGGCCAGTGAGGAACAGCGACCCCTTCTTCCAGCCACCACAAAGACCAGGTTTCACCATGTCTGCAGCTTGGGAGGCCTGGCTCCCACGACCTGCCAACCCTGAGCTGGACCGACACGGGGCACGCAATTCTTCCCCAGCGTCCACGCCCCTCAGCGAGCTCCACACCGGTGCTGACAGAGCAGCATCTATGCTGTTTGGCTACAAACAGGAACGATGAAATAATTTTGGCAACCTGGACATCCACGTGGAAAGGTACCCAGCTAGAAAGTGCTTGAACAATATTCTGACTTGTACTCAAAGTAAAAATAAATTTCTATTTGAGATTTCTAGTTGGGTTCTGAATTAAAACTCCTAGCCTAGCTATTAGAACTAACTTCTTTTTTTTTTTTTTTTTGAGACAAAGTCTCACTCTGTTGTCCAGGCTAGAGTGCTCTGACATCAGCCTAGCTCACAGCAACCTCAAACTCCTGGGCTCAAGCGATCCTCCTGCCTCAGCCTCCCGAGTAGCTGGGACTACAGGCATGCGCCACCATGCCCGCCTAATTTTTTCTATATATATTTTTAGTTATCCATATAATTTCTTTCTATTTTTAGTAGAGACGGGGTCTCGATCTTGCTCAGGCTGGTCTCGAACTCCTGAGCTCAAATGATCCACCCGCCTCGGCCTCCCAGAGTGCTAGGATTACAGGCGTGAGCCACTGTGCCTGGCCCTGATTAATTTTTGTATCTTTTGTAGAAATGGGGTCTTGCTCTTGCTCGGGCTAGTCTTGAGCTCCTGGCCTCAAATGATCCTCCCACCTTGGCCTCCCAGCGTGTCAGGATTACAGGCGTGAGCCACTGCACCCAGCCAGAACTTATTTTACCACAAAATCCTCATCAGCCAGGACCAGAGAAGGGCTTCCATGGGGAAGGGGTGGGGTCCCCATAGGTCTGTGGGCAGGGACAGGCAACCCACTACCCAACCCGGCACCTCTCTCCCCGCTTACCTGAGCAGGTCTAGACTCTGCCCAACACATCCACCCATGGCCAGTGCCATCCCTTCCCCCTCCCACCACCCAACCTCACCCCTGCATGAAAAGAAAACCCCAGAGCTTTCCTTTCCTTTCCCAGAGGCCAGGCTCCTCTCAGCCAGGCAATGCTGCTGGACAGGGACGAACAGGCAGGTGCCTTGGGAGGTGCCCCGGGACCACTCTAGGCACACCCAAGTTCCTTTCGGAATCTCCAGTGGTCTCATGGGTCAAGCTGTCACTGAAGACAAACCCCAACTGGCCGTCAGCACGCAGGGCTGGTGCGCCTGCCCGGTGGGCCTCACCTTCCAGAGCTCTTCCAGCTTGTTGATCTGCTGGGCCGTTATCTGGCGGGCCCGCAGCTGCTCCTGCTCAGAGGGGATCTTGACCAGCCAGGACAGGAAGCAGCGGTCCTGGATCAGCGGCTGCCACTGTGAGCTGTCCCAGTTGATGTCCTTGAGGCTGCTCTGGCTGGCGCAGGGCTGCCTGCCAAGCGGGGAGGGCCGCCGTGAGGAGCAGTGCCCCTCACCGAGGGCCCCCTGCTGACCTTCCACCCAAAGGGGCTTACGCTCCCTGAGTTTTATTATGTGATCACATTACCTTTAAATTGTTAGTAATAAATCGCATCTCCCCACGCACTTGCGCTCTGAACTCTTAAAACTCAGAACAGACTTTGGTTTTACGGAAGGAATTGCTTTTATGATCTAACCAGAGTACACCCCAAGAGTTACTCAGCACTCTCGACTCCCGAACAAACCCAGACCCAAAGGTTCGTTCTGACACCCTGTGCCTTGGTAGAAACAGCCTTTACAGCATTATGGGCTGGAGCTGACAGTGGCCCCCGGGGGACACCTGGGGGCCTCACCTGCACAGCAGCACCACCACCGAGTCGGCCTTGGCGGGGATGAAGCCGAGGAGGAAGACATTGCGGCAGCCGCAGTTGTAGCACTCCAGCACCGTCTCCCCCAGGGGCCCGTCCTTGTGCAGAGTCACCTCTTTGCATTTCGCCCTCACAAGGTGATTTACAATGTGGCTGAAACCAGGAAATGATAAATAGTTAACACCCCAAGTTTGGCTTTTCACCACTTCCAACTTTCGGGCCCCTGTTAAAAGTTCCGGTACCGTTCACGGTCCATTAGCAGAGGCCGTCACACCTCATCCATCTGGCACCCCAGGGACCCGCTCTCCCCTGAAACGGCTCCCCACCGAGTGCAAAACCAATCCCAACATTAACCACTTTTAAGGAAAACTTTCTGAACAAGTTTCACATAGTTCCTGCTTTCTTTTCTTCTTCTTTTTTTTTTTTTTAAAGTTCCTGCTCTCTTAAATCCAACTCATCAGGCCTGATTTAAGCTATTGCTGGGCCAGGGCTGTGGTGGGGCCAGCGACGTTTCCGCAAGGCCGCCTCACTGCCACCTCCGCTGCTTTTCCAAAGTCACTTCTCAGAGGCCCTGTGCCTACTTCCAGGAGCAGCAGCCCCTCCCAATCCGGGCAGGCCAGGAAACCTGATAAGCAGACACACTAGAAACCTGAGCACAGCAAAAAAATACCCAGTGGGGGCTCTGGGCCACTCTACAGAAGCCAAGGGCCGGGTCTGAAGCCGTGGCTGCCTCTTCTCCTTCCTTGCTGCCACGTGGCCAGGACACTGCCCACCTAACGCGCCTGCTGCTGCACTGCCCACGCCAGGCCAACCACACGCAGGGCCCCGTTCACCTCATCCACAGCCACGCGACACCCCTGTTCTGCCTTCAGGCTTCCCAGCGCCTCAGCAACGCTGCACCTGACTGCTGGCTGCTGCCGTTGGGCAGACACCCCAAACATGTCCTGCCTGGCCTCTGAGCCTTCCTCACTGCACCCCTTCTCTTCCCTTCTGGAAGACACTTGTGTTCAAAGCTTTAGCTCAGACGCCAACCTTCTAACCTCTCTCACCACCACGGAGCCACAGGTCACCTAACCAACTGCGGCTGCCCTCGGCATCCCCAGAGCCCCGACTCCTCTCTGCAGCAGCTGTGCTGGGCATCCGACCAGAACCAGTGCTTTCCTGCTGCCTTTCTGCACCTACCCCGTCACGCACAACGCTCCCTGAAGGCAGTGGCTACTTTGCCACCCTTCCCACGCGGCCTGGCACAGAGCGCGCAGGGCGCCTGGCTGAGCCTGCTTTTTCTCAGAGGCCCTTTTGCTCACTTCCCTGTTCTTGGCTATGCTGACCGGAAGCTGGGGTTGCCAGCTAAGAAAGTTTTATTTAGTTGCTTTTCCTGCATGAGAGGAACTAATGCAAGCACAAGAACACTTAAATTACCCAGAATATTCTGAACACAGGACACCAATGTCTTTTGGTTACCCAGAAGATACTTTTCTTTTAAAATCATCTAAATTAAAACACCAGCCCCTTCCTTGCCTTGCTCAGAACAAACACCTCAAGTTACTAACTCAGAGATGCCACGAGATCTGACCACTCTGTCCATGTCCCTCCACGACCCCAGCTGCAGAAGGCACAGGAAGGTGAGGAGAAACAAGCTGCCTACAGCCTTTTGTCATTTTCTCTCTCTAAAGCGTGAACCTCAGAAAGAGATTCCACCTCCTCGTTAGCAACATGGAGGCTCTCCCCGGCAGTGGAGTGACCCGTCCCTCGTGACCAGGGCAGCCCAGAGGGGAGCCCCACCACTCCCCTCCGGAACTCAAGCACCGGCAGAGCACTGGTCGCATCCCAAACACAGGACAAGGGACCCAATCCCAGCTGCTGCTGATCACCGGCAGGAAGGGAAGCCCAGCTGACCGACGGTCAAGTGAGCTTGATTTAATCCGATGATTCAAGATCTGGCCCGAATTAGCCTCTGGACGGCTGAGATGAGCTCAGGCCAGAGCAAGCCTTCTCAGAAACCTCCCCTGCGTGCCCGTTACTGCCCCGGGAACATCCTCCCGTTAATGAAGATCCATGGGCGTGCCAGGAGCTCATCTTGCAGAAAGAGAGAAATAAAAACTGGGAACTCGAATTAAGCCAACCCTACTTGCATAATAAAAAGAACCACAGAGAATAAATCAAGGGTAAATACATTAAGGCGCTCACACACCACCATCTGTTTCAAGTTAAACCAGTCAGGGGAGGAAAAAAGCCAGGTTTGTTAGTGTGATTTTGTACTGCGCTTCGCTTCAACATTTCCATAATGTACACACAGCTCCAGCACAGTGCTGATTAAAGACACACGCACGGTCTGGTTATCTACCTGCCAGAAGTATTTCCCCGTCCGTTGCAGAACCACTTCTTGCTGGTGTTACAGTAAACCACGCAGGCAGGATCATGTATTCCACAGTAACTAGAAAATCAAAACATCAACAGTTAAAGTTGGAAGGTTGCTCTCTGGTTTTAATTTGGCAGGATGTAAAATTCTTTCCTCTTACAACATTTTTAAGTTTTTCATTAAACACATATTCAAACCCAACAATCACGATAACCAAATCAAACCAGTTAACCAAGGCTTCCCAATCCCAAGGACACAGGGAAGGGGTCAGGTGTGTGGTGGGGGCTCCGCAGGGGACAGCCTGGATGAACAAAGCTACTTTCAGGGAGAGCTGCCTGAGGGGGGCTCACTCGCCCAAGGCCATTCCAGTCCCTCCCCCTTGGCCTGATGTTTCAGGAGCCCCAGCCCTAGCAACGCTGTGGTCACAGGGAACTCCAGGCTCCAGCAGAGGGCACTGTGCTCCCAGGGAACTCGGCCGACCCTGCAGTGGAGGCATAGGGCCCGGGGACCTGGTGCTTATGCAGAGGGAACCTTGGGGGAGCCCCCCAACGTCAACCCTACTCTTCTAAAAATTGACACACGAGAACCAAAAACACTAGCTCCCCAGAGTTCTGCTTGTGTATGAAGCCAACACTCAGTCACAAACCAGTGTGTGCTTCAGCCAGCACCCCTCGCCCACGCCGCACACGATGGGGAGGGCTCTTAAGACCCCGCCACCTCACAGCATGGGGACGGCAGGGAGGCAAGAGGCTGTGCCGCTGAGGCCCCTGCAGCTCCACCAGGATACTTCACAGGCACCTCTGTGCATGACAGGAGCACAGTCACACTGTCAGACATTTGGAAACGAGAACCAAAGGCAAATGTGCCGCCCTTTGCCCCTCTGCTCCAGAGCTAACCGGCCAACACACGTGGCCACAGGGAGGCAGCCTTGGTGGCACCAATGGGGGAAGGAGGGGAGGACGGGGAATGGGCTGAGTCAGGGCCAGGCCCCATGCTACCCTGGCTGGCTGGGTGCCCCAAGCAAAATCACTTCACCTCTTCTGGTCTTCATTTCCTCACGCATGTGTAACAAAAAAGCAAGAATAAGCCCAAACGTAAGAGACAAGAGATGAGAATTCCAAATTAGGTTAACATGTAGGGCTGGGCGCGGTGGCTCACGCCTGTAATCCTGGCACTCTGGGAGGCCGAGGTGCGTGGATTGTTTCGGCTCAGGAGTTTGAAACCAGCCTGAGTAAGAGTGAGACCCCGTCTCTATAAAAATAGAAAGAAATTATATGGACAACTAAAAATATATACAGAAAAAATTAGCCGGGCATGGTGGCGCATGCCTGTCGTCCCAGCTACTCGGGAGGCTGAGGCAGGAGGATCGCTTGAGCCCAGGAGTTTGACGTTGCTATGAGCTAGGCTGACGCCACGGCACTCCAGCCTGGGGAACCGAGTGAGACTCTGTCTCAAAAAAAAACAAAAAACAAAAAACATGCAGGTCTACCCGCTCACAACTTCCTCACTCCCAATTTTCTAGGCATGGTGAAAGCGTCAGGGAGTCAGGCACACCACAGAACCGCAGAGCAATCCCTTCGTAGGAGAATCGGCTGCTCTGTTCCCCCTGTAAGCCCAAATGCTCACCCAATGTGACAAGTTCTTTCTAGTGAGTGAGGGGCAGGTACCAGGCAACAAGCGCCTGGCCCAGCGCCTGAGGCCAGAGGAAAGGGCGCCTTTCCCCACCAGCTGGGTGAATGCAGGGTGTCGAAGGGTGCTGAGCCCACTCTCCTGACCAGGGACAAGGACCGTGAGTGCATGAGTGCCAAGAGTCACAGAGCAGCCAGAGAGCAAGGGCACCACCCCACCTCTCTACCAGAGGAGTCAGCGGGCCCGGGCCCAGCTGTGCCACTCACCTGCAGGCATGTATGGGGAGGTCCTTCGTGTAATAGGTGTCTTCCTCATCCTCTTCAAAGTTCAATTCGGCCAACAACTGGCTGGTCTTGGCCACACTGTCGTCCACGGCCCCGTTCTGCAGGATGCCCTCGGGTCCGACCTACAGTGCAATGACAGTGTCACCCAAGCGAAACCGCAGTTTCTGGGACCTAGCCTGGGCACATGGCTTCTGCCAAAAGCAGCCGCAGCGACCCTCCTGTGACACACTGGCCTGCTCGCTGCTTTGAGACAGGTCCCCTTGTTCTGACTGGATTTTTCGTACACTCTTCTTCCCTATCAAACCTATCCTGCCAAGAACAGGGCACTGGTGGCCTAGGGCACCGCACCCCCCCCAAACAGTCTATGCCCCACCTGGCCAAAGAGCCACATCCACGGCCCACGGCCCAAGACCAGGAAGCCCAGGTGACTGAAGACCACAAGGAACAAGGTGACTTTTACAGACCCATCGTAGTGCACCTGGGGACAGCCCAGGGCCTGGAGCCCCACTACAGTGAAAGGCTTGTCAAGCACTCACGTGAAGGCTGCCCGCCCTGGAGACGCAGGAAAGCCACCAACCTCACCCACCGCCCTTCTTGATGATGAAGTAGGAACAATGTTCAGAGCCTTCCTCCTCCAGGCCACACGCTCTCACTACAGGTATTGCCCTTACTACTTTACAGCAGCAAACACAGACGATTTTAGGTCACCGCGCCACGGACTGCACAGACACCAGCACTGAGGCTGCATGGTCACCTGGGGCCCAGGGGAACAGGAGCTCCTAAGGTGCCCCCAAGGACCACCACCTCAAATGACAGTCTACACCCCCAGAATTGCCCCCCAAGGGCCACTTAACCCTAACATGAGGCTGGGTCAGGCAGCAGGAGCACTGCAGCAAAATACAAAAAATTCTGGTTTTGTTTTTTTTTGTTTTTTTTTTTTTTGAGATAAGAGTCTCTCTCTCCCCACCAGGCTGGAGTGCAGTGGCACGATCACAACTCACTGTAATCTCCAACTCCGGGGCTCAGGTGATCCTCCTGCCTCAGCCTCCCAAGTATCTGGGACTAAAAGGCACCTGCCACCACGCTGTGACCTTAATCACTTTTAAGTGTATACTTCAGTGGCATTCTATCCACCTTCAGAACTTTTTCCATCTTGCAAAACTAAAACTCTGTTCCCACTGAACACTAACTCCCTTTCCCCTCTCCCCAGCACCCGCCATTCTACTTTGTCTCTGTGAGTGTGACGACTTGGGGGACTGCACTTAAGTGGCATCATACAGTATCTCATTTTCTGAGTAGTTTACTTCAGTGAACGTCCTCAAGGTTCCTCCTCATTCCAGCATGTGTCAGAATTTCCTTCCTTTTGGAAGGCTGAAAAAACACTCCATTGTATGGATATACCATATTTTTTTCGGTGCCACATTTTGCTTATCCATTCACAGGCTGAACATGCGGGTTGTTTCCACTCTGGACCACTGTGAATGGCGCTGCTATGAACACGCGGGTACAAAGATTTGTGTGGATGTAGGTTTTCAATTCCCTCAAGCATATATTGAGGAGTAGAACTGCTGGATCATGTGGTAACTGCATGTTTAACTTTCTGAGGAACCGCCAGGCTCTTTTCCACAGCAGGTGCGCGATTTCACATTCCCGCCGGGAGCAGCCAAGGTCCCGATCTCTCCATAGCCCACACCAACACTCGCTTTCTGCTTTGATTCCAGCAGCCCTGGCGGTGGGAAGTGGCATCGCCCAGTGGTCTTGATCCCGATGATCATGACGTCAAGCATCTCTTCGTGTGCCTGCAGACCATTCATTTATTCTCTCTAGAGAAACGGGCTATTTGAGACCTTCATCCACTTCCGAATCAGGTTGTTTGCTTTGTTGTTGTTGAGATGTGCTCTGTTTGAAATTCTGACAGCTGGTCAGCACTTCAAAACATTCTCTCTCTGGGTGCCGATGCAGCGCTCAACACTCGGCGGTGCGGGACGGCGCCAGCCGGCACGTGCAGTGGCACTGGCGGCGGTGAGGCTGCAGACGGGGAAAACACTGTTGCATCGTGTCTCTCGGTGTGACTGTGCCTGGGCACATGCACGCTGGTTTCTGAAAGTGTGGGTGCACAGGTGATGGCGCCCGGGTTTTGCCACAGGGTCGTGAAGGCAGCGTTGGGGAGAAGGCTGCCGCCAGTCCAGCACAGGGATCTGAGGGATACGTACATCCTTAAATGGTTGGATTAAATACCTAATAATATCCTCCTCTTTGCTTCTTGCCCCCAAAAGCCTAGAATATTTATTATCTGGGCCTTTAAGAAAATGTTCGCTCAATCCAGAAGAGCTCCTAAAATTTGTCAGGATTTTTATGTATAAAGAAATGTCTTTGACGGTATTTCAATCTGTACTTTCCTGTACGTGGAACGACACAAAACTGCACCCTATCTAGGTGCCCTCATCCTGCCCACTCTGTCCATGCCACAGTTGCCCTCCTCTCCCCAAGACGGCACACGGGGACCACGAGCACGACTGGCAGGTGGCAAGCCCAATCCCCGTCTGTCACATGCACAAGCCTCAGTCTCCCTCTCTCTGCTCCGCACTTGCCCCTCAGGCGTGACAAGAGACAGGACCCCTAAGTCCACTCTGGGAGCTCTGGGGAGACAACACAGCATGGATACAAGGCCAGGTGGACTCTACCTCACCCCCACTGAAACCGGGGAGGCCGGAGGGAGAATTCCAGACCCCCCAAGGCCCAGAGGTCCCTCGAGCCCACCTAGCCGGGGAGCACAGGCGTGTTCTCTCTGCACACACACCGGCACCCCAGGCCCCACGGCGGCCCCGCAGTGAGCTGCCAAACACAAGCTGACTTCTGTAGCTGCATGGTTAGCGTCTCTCTCCACTCTCTGAAAAGTTTTAAGATAATACGTTAATTTCAGAAACACATTTGACCCTAGAAACTATCATTAAATGAGTTAAAACACAGCACTAGGGGACAATGCCTGGCACAGAGAAGGCCTTCAGTCCATGCCAGGGACATGATGGGCGGAGGAGAGAGGGCTGTGGTCCTTGGCTGACACAGGGCCACCACTCCCGATAACTCACGTCCTCCAAGGTTGTCTACCCATCGCCTCACCAGGGAGGCTCCAGAGGGGCAGGGCCTCCCTTCACCCACCTCCAGGTCATGAAGCCCAGGAAGCAGTTCCCATCACCTCTGCTCTGGACACAGTATTTAAAGCCATATTCCAGAATTTCCAGTACCTAGCCCCACACAAGTCCCCAGAGCTGGGGTCCCTAAATCCTTTAGTCCTGCTCCAAATATGAACCCAGCATTGACTAAAATCACACTCTGGAAAGTCCAGCTAAGAGTGGCTGAGCTGATCAAGGTCTGCAGGGGTTTTTGCCCAGAGACAGTTACTTGCAACACACCACAGAACTCAGACCGTCCATCAGAGCAGCACCAAGAATGGTCCCTTCATTCCCAGAGAGACATCACGGAAGTTCAAAAATCACCCCCTGTTGTGCTGGCATCAACTCTGAGACCACAGACTCCTACTCCAAACCTCAGCCTCTGCATTTGTCAGTGCCCCAGGGCCTTTGCACATGCTTTCCCTACAGCCTCAGCAAAGCTGGCTCGATGTCCTTCAGGACTTGGGCCACAGGTGCCTCCCAGGCAGGCCTCCTCTGACCCCATCTTGGGGCCCCAGGGGTACAATCTGTCCTGCTCCTGCTATGAGCCCAACACCTAGGTGGGGCCCATACCCTAGAGGGCCCACAATAGTGTTAGCTAAATGAATACGGCTCCTCATCCTTTAAAACATAAAGGCCCAGGCCGGGCGCGGTGGCTCACGCCTGTAATCCTAGCACTCTGGGAGGCCGAGGCGGGTGGATCGCTCGAGGTCAGGAGTTCGAGACCAGCCTGAGCAAGAGCGAGACCCCGTCTCTACTAAAAATAGAAAGAAATTATATGGACAACTAAAATATATATAATACAAAAAATTAGCCGGGCATGGTGGCGCATGCCTGTAGTCCCAGCTACTCGGGAGGCTGAGGCAGTAGGATCGCTTAAGCCCAGGAGTCTGAGGTTGCTGTGAGCTAGGCTGACGCCACGGCACTCACTCTAGCCCGGGCAACAAAGCGAGACTCTGTCTCAAAAAAAAAAAATAAATAAAAAAATAAAGGCCCAGATGCTAAGTCACTCATCATTTATTCTCTGATGTCAAGGTTTAAATAAAAAAGAGGGTGGGAAGTTCACCCCCCAGGGCAGCTGGCTGCCAGGAACTGCAGGGTTCTGAGCCCTCCTCCCAAGGGAGGGGACAGCCAGGAAGACTGGCCCCAACCTGGAAGGACTCTACCCCGACATTTCCCTCTACTTAAAAAAAAATTCCAAAGCTACCGAAAATACACACCCACACCCGCTTCACGTGGACACCCCTCTGTCACACCCCGCCAGGCTCAAGCTCCCCCTCTCACTCTGCACACAGGTACCTTTAACTTTCCTGACCCGCTTCCGAGCTGCAGGCCAAGGGCTCTCTCCGCACCCTCACAACACAAGCGGCTGGCTCAGGACCTCACCATGGCTAGGACACTGTTGGCTAACACACATGTGTGCATTGTCCCAATGTCCTAATGATGTCCTTTATAGTTTTTTTTTAATCCAAGACCCAGTTAACGACTGCACATAATTTGTGATGTCTCTTTAGTCTCCTTTAATCTATGAATCCGAACCACATGAAATCACTGGGACGGGACCATTGCTGACCTACAAAGAAGGCCCCTTCCCACGGTCCCGCCCAGCAGGCAGCCGGGCTCTGCTTTCCACCTCGGTCCTTAGCAGAAAGGAAGCCCCTCGCTCCCCAGCTCCCTCCCTGCTGATACCCTGTGGACCCACAGACCCCTGTTCCAGTCAGCGCACTGGAGCCCGCCCCTGAGGTTCGACACCCAAGAGTGTCCTCGACATGGCCCGAGTGCCTGAGGCGTCCCCAGCTCACCTGGCTGCCTGCCCAGCCCTGGACCAGCCACTGTCCAGGGAGCCCAGGGCCTGAGATGAAATCCACCTCACCCCTGCAGGGAGAGGCCAGGGTGTGATGACAAGGGGCCCAGTCCAGAAGGTGGACCCCTCACAGGACAATGACCAGGCCCAGAGCACAGTTCAGTGGCACGAAAAGAAGTGGGAAGGGCTGCTCTGAGGGCAGGGCTGGGAGACACAGCAAGCGTCTCCACGCTGGACTGTGACAGGGTCTGAGGGAAGAATCTGGTCACAGAGAGAATCTGATTGTCCCCACATGTTGGACGGTACTGAAAAACCCTTGTCGATGCTGTTCGTTTGACAATGGCACTGCAGCCCTGAAGGAGAGATGCCCCTTTTTTTGTTTCTAGAAATGCATATTACATTTTCTAGGTCAAAATGGTCGAGGATCACCAATCCACATGGCTCCATCTCAGAGGTGAGGATGAAAAGACCCACAGAACTGGCTTTAAAAACACATCATCAAAACAAATAAAAACACACCAGCGAGAAAAAAGAAAAAGGGAGAGAGGAAAACCTTCACGACTGCTGAACCGAGGAGACAGACGCACAGGGTTTGTGTTCCCTTCCCTTACGTTAGAGAACCCGTCCTAAGTGCTTCCACGTGGAGGACGAGGCGGCCGCCCAGAACCCGCGCTCGCTCTGTGGACCCGTGTACCCGAGGGAGGCGAGGATGGACACAGCGCAGCTCTGACGGAGCCTCCGCCCCAGGACCAGGAGCCACCCTGGGCATTGCCCACTGTGCTCTGCAAGGACCTGATGCTTCAGGACGGTGCCATCCTCGGTTGTGGCAAAGGCCAGCCAGAGCCAGCAAGCAGCCCACCCAACTGCATGTCTAGACACAGCCCTGGCAAAGGTCCACAGGGACCCCGGAAAGCCCGGCTTGCTCATCCAGTTCTCAAGCTGCTACTCAACCGACACACATTAGACACATAAGAGCTGGGCGTGGTGGAGCGCACCTGTAGTCCCAGCTACTTGGGAAGTTGAGGTGGGAGGATCACTTGAACCCAAGAATTGGAGCCCAGCCTGGGCAACGTAGTGAGACCCCCATCTCTTAAAAAAAAAAAAGGAGTGGGGTGCACAAGGACCTGTTGCCAGTCCCAGGGTCCCAGGACTCAGTAGCCCTCCGATTACTGGAGGCAGCAGAATTCTGTTCTCAGAGGAAACCTCCTCCAGCAAGAGCGAGCTCAGAGCTGTGACGTCGCCGTTAGAGCAGATCAGTGAGCAGCAGCGGTGACCAGGCCCAAACTCACGGACACAGTGGCCCCTCCAGGCTAGCCACTCAGCTCTGAATGTCAGAGCACAGCTGGGCAGTGTGGCCCTTCTCTGCCAGGCTGGACCGTCCCAACCACCATGACAGCATCTTCACCATGGTGATAACCACAAACCGCGCTCCATGGTGAACCGCCACCCAGAATGTGTCCCTCCAGCTTCAGTGCACACTGCTCTGGGGAGGCCTCTGCCCCTCGCAGGGCCCTCTCAGGACGGTGCCTCCCCACCAGCAGGAAGCCCTGTCCCAGCCAGGGGGGTCATGGCCCCTGATGAAACCACAGGCAGGAGCTCAGGTCTGCTCTAGTCTGTGACTGCTTGTGAGGAGGGCCGAGGGCATCGGTGTGCCAGGTGCCGTGCTGAACACATGCACTGGGAGGAGACACTGGCACCCTGGCAGCTCCCACACAGGCACACGCACTCACACAGTCACACTTGCATGTGCACACACAGCCCTGACCTGGTGTCCTCCACCTCAGCTCCATTTGTTCATGGGATGGCCAAACTCGGCCACCCTGCCCGACCTCCCAGCCATGGTCCTCCCTCGGCTGCTGCCGTCTGAGGGCCCTTCCTCCCAGCTTCAGTCCCGGCACCCCTCAGCAGCTCCTCGGGGCTCCAAGATTCAGCCTGGCCCCACACGGTGCACCGTGCCCACCCCGTCACCCCACAAGCACTCCAGGACCAGCACTTACAAAGGCTCTCCCTTCACAGAGCAGACCACCGCCCCTCCTGGGGCCCTCAGCATTCCCAAGGTCAACACCCCGGCCAGGCAGCCCGTGCATCTTTCTTACGGTGCACTGCAGGTGGCAAGGGCCTCCATCAAACAGTGTCACTGCCCTCAGCCCACTAAGCACAGCAAGGCCAAGAAGCAAGAAAAGTGCAGGGAGGCTGCAGTCCAGGACCAGGCTGGAGAGGTCGGGCCGGCAGCTCGTAGAGGGTACAAAAGTAAACATGAACTCGTGGAAGGGCTCAAAGGCAGGCACCCACTGAGGCCGGGAGCATGGGGCCAGGGCTCGGCCACCGTCTCTGACCCCCGGCACAGGGCCTGGCCCACCTCCCTAACGTGCAAGTGGCAGCCAATAAGCATGAGGTCTGCCGAGGTGGTCAGACCGTGAAACCACACGCTTGCCTTCGAACCGTGCACGTGGTGAGAGATCAGGGGAGGGAAGGCAGAGAGAAAGAGAAATCAAAGACGGCAACTGCAGCGGTGGTTGCACAACCCTGTACATTTACTGAAAAAGAAACACTGAGTTGTATGCTTAAAAACAAGAGAATTCCACGGTAGGTGATTAGACCTCAATAAAGCAATAAGAAAAATGTCTCTTTTTTTTGGTTTTGGTAGCTGGACTGAGAGGGAACTTTGTTTAGTTACTACCGGTATAGTATTAGTGTTACTCCCCCCACAATCATGCTAAATCTGGGTAAAGAAATTAATTGAGACAAAAATAGTTAGAAGTCATTTTGAGTATCTAACCACTAACTGTAAAGTGTTAGCTACTTTTGCATAATCTCGGGGAGAGTCCTCACAATCTGGAAACAACCCCGGGAAGTCCCATGACACCTGCCAGCACGGCTCTGGTTCGCAGCATCTTATCTCCAAGGTTCTCACGGCACACGGAGATCACAGCTGGACTACCCGAGTATTTGCAAAACCAAAATGGACAAAGTCACATGCAAATTTTAAACTCACCATTTTTAGGAACCCAGGGCTGTACAGAGCTCACCCCTCCTGGTCTTACGTATGACTTACAATCTCAGGGCTCAGCAGGCAAGGGAAGATGGTCTGTCCACCTGGATAGTCAAGGACAGGCCGGGACAGCCACCTGTGAACTCTGAAGGCAGGCAGGACTATGGCTTTAAAGATGAGGTGGCAACGTTTTATCCTAAGTATTTTACCACTTGAAAAGGAAAAGCAAGGCCAAGTTTGCTTACTCAAGACCAGAACCTGAGAGGAAACACATAAGAGCCTGGCAGGTGGGAGGACAGGTTAGGGTGGGACAACAGGTCAGCAAGCAGCTTTCCCAAGATTTTGTCCCTTACGATCCAGAAAGATGGCCTTTTTCTTAAGGAAGCAACTCTTGCACTTAAAGTAAAATCCGAGCATGGACAACTGTCCCAGCTCTGCTGCTCACAGGCTATGCCGAGTGGAGGGGGAACACAAAGCACAGGCCTGATCTGAGAATGAAGGAGCAAAGTGAGGCCAGGACCCCTCAGATTGCAAGCAGCATCTCTACAAGGTCACCTGGAACATCTGCACAAAACCACTTAAATTCCTGCTGAAAAGGACTGTACCCATCCGTAAATCTCAACATTTTCAAGTGGGCTAAGAAAAGCAAATCAAATCAACAGGCACAAGTTTTTCCAACTGGGCGTCCATACTACTTTTTTTTTATCCGTTCATTGGATTACTATCAACATTCAGCACAGCCCTACATGGACATACACCTTCATTTCTCTTCGGGGTCACTGGTAGGTGTATGGGCACCTGTCCCATCAGCAGGGCATGAGGGTTCCACTGGCACTTTCAGCCTTCTAAAAAAAAAAAAAAAAAGACTGAGGCCGGGTGCGGTGGCTCACGCCTGTAATCCTAGCACTCTGGGAGGCCGAAGCAGGTGGATCACTTGAGCTCAGGAGTTCGAGACCAGCCTGAGCAAGAGCGAGACCCTGTCTCTACTAAAAATAGAAAGAAAATTAGCTAGACAAGTAAAAAAATATATTTAGAAAAAATTAGCCAGGCATGGTGGCGCATGCCTGTAGTCCCAGCTACTCGGGAGGCTGAGTGAGGCAGGAGGATCACTTGAGCCCAGGAGTTTGAGGTTGCTGTGAGCTAGGCTGACGCTACAAGCGCTCTAGTCCGGGCAACAGAGTGAGACTCTGTCTCAAAAAAAAAAAAAAAAGACAGAGCCACTGAAATGAGTGGGTAGTGGTATCTCTGCATGGTTTTACTACTTTTAACAGTTTCACTGAGATATAACTGACAGGCCATAAATGGTGTATATTTAAAGTATGTCATTTTTAGAAAATGACATGTCAGTGTATGTAAACTCCCATAAAACTGTCACCACAATCAAGATAACAAGCACATCCATCACCTCCAAGTCTCCCTGTGCCCTGTCACCCCCTCTCCTGCCCTTCCCACCTTTCTGTCCCCACCACCACTAGTCTGCTTTCTATGACTGTAGGCTAGCTAGTACTTTCTAGAATTTTGCATGAATGAAATCATAGAGTATACACTCTTTTTGGTCTGAATGCTTCTTTTACTCAGAGTAATTACTCTGAGATGCGTCCAGGTTGTTGCATGTATCCATAGTTCATTCCCCTTTTATTACTGAGTGGTATTTCCAACTCTTAGATTTCACCCTAACTGCATTGTTCGGCGGAGCTGGACAGCGCCAACAGCGCAGCGCCAGTCGAGAGGAAATATTCCGGCCAGGCAGACCAAAGGGTTTGCGATACCAGCTATTGTGCAAAGGACTTCTGACATTACCTTTCACTGTCCTGGGGGCGGGGGGTGGAGGAGAGCCCAGGACAGGGTCAGATACTCAAAAAGAAAATTGTCTCTTTATTTTAGGGACACTTGGCAGAACTGTGTCAGCGTTTTCATCCCAGGATCTCAAGGGCTCTGATAAATGTCAGTTTTGTTTCATAAACAAGAAAAGGAATGTTATTTGAACCAGCTCTGGGTGCAGCAGGAATCACCCCTGCTGCCACTCTCCCACCCTGGCTGGGACACGCATTCTGCCTGTGAACAGACTTTAAGGGAAAATCAACTGTGCAAAGCTGATACAGGCAGGGCTGGTATCAAAAGTGCCTGCACTTCATGCGGAACGAGTTCTTGCGAAAAGAGAAAAAAAAAAAAAAGTGGCTGCACACTAGCAGGCCCTCAGTGCCCACAGACCCAGCAACTTCACATAAACTATATCCACACAGAAATGTGTACACAGATGTTCAAAGCAGCACTATTCACATCAGCCAAGAGGTAGAAATAACCCAAATGTTCACCGACAGATAAGGAGGTAAACAAAAATGTGGTCCCTCCACACAACGCGCATGAACCTTGAGCACACACTGCTAAGTGGAAGAAGCCAGACGCAGAACCCCACATACTCCACGATTCCATTCACGCAAAATGTCCAGAACAGGCAAATCCAGAGACAGAAAGCAAATTAGTGGCTACCAGGGGCCGGGGGAGGTAAGATTGAGGGGCTAAGGGGTACAGGTTTCTTTCTGGGTGACAAAAATGTTCTAAAGTTGGCTGTGGCGATATGCACAACTCTGAAGGTACTAAAAGCCACTGAATTGTACACTTTAAATGGGTGACTTGTATGGTTCAGTATGTGAACTCCACTTCAACAAAGCTGTTAAATGAAGTGGCTGCAAAGCGCTTAAAAATTGACAGCCACTCATCCAATAAGATAAAATAAAAAGGCAAAATGAGATTCTAAATTTTTCTGGAAGCCCCCATCTTCTGGATGGTTACACAGCCAACTCCTGAGGACAAGTGTGGGAAATATTCCCAAGTGTCCTAGGCAGCCAGTGCCACCAACTGGCACAGGAGATAAACTTTTTTCCATTTTCCAATTATATTCAGACTTTCCTGCCCCAGATTCAGGCCTTCCTCTTGTGACACAAATGGCTTCACTTCTCATCCCCAAATACAAGTCCAAACATAGGCTGCAGGTGGGTGGGTCATCAGAGTCAATTAAAAGTAACCAAGGACAAGCCTCCAATGTCATCACTCAGGTGAGCTCAACTGCAATGTTTACCTCCAGGAAAGTGTTTTAATGCTCTCATTTTGTACAATCCAGTGTTCAAAGGCAAGAAAATAAATTGATTGTTTTAACCAAAAGAGAAGGACACACCCCCACAATTAATTGCAAACAAAACTTGAGGAACAAAAGCAGAACTCAAAGCTGCCCCAGATCTGCTATTCTACTGTTAAAAGGACTCACAAGAAAAGCAATTACCTTTCACCACACCCCCACCCATCCCGGATGATGCCACACACATCTTCATCCTCAGCCTTCGCGACAGGCTGGACACAAGGTACAGACAGATCTACTCAGTTTACACATTAAGTCCAGATTTCCCTTATGTTTAAAAGTAACAAAAACATAACTGCCACCCCCATTTTACAGCTGCCAAAGCAGAGAGGTACACAGAGCATGAAAGCTACAAGGCTGGGCCTCAGCAGCTCCAGCTCACTTCTCCAGGCAAAGTCTCCTCTCTCCACCTCCCTTCACCAAATGTAAACAAAACTGAAAAAAAACACCCCTACTTGTATACCTGTTCTCCTGATGCCCCACCCATCACGAAGGCCTTCTATTTTAAGGAATCTGGGGTTAGAATGAGTCAAATGTTTCTTGCTTCCATTGGGGGCTAAAAGAAAGCCCAAGTGGGTGGTCTACCCACGGGAGTGACTCAACCAACTAGCACATTAGCCCCCCTCCCCCAAGGGCAGGGTCTGCACTCACTCTAGTTGAGCAAGAGGTGGCTCCCGCAGCTCCAGAACACAAGCATGTGCCAAGGGACACCTGTGACAAAGTGAGCCTCTTAACTCCTCCCTGGTGGGGCATTCAGGAAAATAAACCTGAGGGAGGGACCAGGCACCAAGCAAGCCTCCAGTGAAAGCAATCAGATCCAGAGGACGCTGGCAACATTCCCCAGGACCCCGGCCTGCCCCCACTCCCACCCTAGGCAGGAACCCAGGTGCAGGAAGCACATGCCCCATCCTTCTCACAACCCAAACCCCAATTTAAAATACCTAAGTAACCTTCACTAAACATCCACGTCAATAAAAGTAGAAGTTTCCGATGTGGCAGACCCATTTATGTAAAACCCACTATCACTGCTCCATTGGAAGAACAAAACTCAGACCCAACTTTTCCAAGGCAGGGCTGTGGAGTTATGTAACAGCTCGGTTTCAGCAACAGGCAATGCAAGAAGGAAAAACAAAACGCAACCTGCTTCTTGAATAATCTTTCTCCACGGGAGGCGAAAATTCCTCTCCACTCAGGGAGCCTCACCCCTCCGCTTGCCGGAGCCTGGGGCGGGGAGCGGAAATTTGAACCCGCAGTACGGTGGGCATGAAGACGGGGGAAAGGGTGGGTCCCCAGATAGTTGCGACCACAGATAGTGGGTGGGATAGGGCGGCCGGACCAGCCAGAGGGGAGACCGGGCAGGTCATCCCGGACTGGGCCAGAAACAGACCTAGGGCAGGTCACCCAGGACACGCCCGGAAGGGGACTGAGGGCAGGTCATGTCAGATCCAGCCTGAGCAAGACCCAGACCAGGCCGCAGCGACACTCGGAGCAGATCACTGGAGCCGGCGGGAGAGGGACCAGGACAGGTCAGCGCGATCCCAGCTGGAGCGGAGAAACCAAGGCAGGTCAGCTGGGGACCCAAGGGGGAACCAAGGCAGGTTACTCCAGGCCAGGCCGGTTGGGGGACACGAAGCAGGTCACCACAGGCCCACTCAGAGAGGCAAACCCAGGCGGAGTAAAGGAACTGGTGGTACAAGTCCGCTCAGACACGGCCCCGGTGGGGGGCCGGGGCAGATCGGCCCAGACCCGGCCGGAGGGGGAGCCAGGGCAGGTCCGGGGCGCCGAGGCTCGGCCCGGGCTTCCGGCGCCGCCATGTGTCACTCACCTGCGCGTCGAGCTGTCCCGCCGCAGCGCCAGCGCCCGCGCCGCCCGGGCCTCCAGCGCCCCCACCTCCGGGGCCGCCAGGGCCGCCGGGGGGAGTCTGCGTCTGGCTGGGGAGGGTAAAGTCAGTGAACTCGAACTCGGAGCCCTGAGTATCGGCGCCAAGCAGCTCGGCCTCCTCGGTGTCCAGAAAAGTGAGCGTCTGCGAACTGGGACCGTACGCCTCCACGCTCATGGTGCCGCCAGGCAGGGCCGGCAGGCCGGTTCCGCGCCGCAATCAAGCCCGCCGCTCAGCTGAGGCCTAGGCCGCAGGCCTCGGGTGGCCGCCGCTGCCGCCCCCGCGAGCCCGGACCGGACCGAAACGTCCTCCTCGGCGCTGGCCGAGCCGAGAACCGCGAGCGCCGAGCCGCCGCCGCCGAGCCCCTCCGCCGCCGCTGCTCCCTTATAAGTCGCCCGCGGCTCGCAGCCCCCGGCAGGAACCGCCGCCACCGCCGCTGCCGCCGTGCGCGTGCGCGAGCCCAGGCGCCGGCGCAGGTGCGCGTGCGCGAGCTCGACGCCGGCGCAAGCGCGCGCGCTCCTCGCAGACGCCACCAACCGCGCCCGGACGCCCGGAACCCGGGGAGCCGACGGGACGGGCATTGCGCACGCGTGGAGAGCGAGGCTTCCAACCGCCGCCTCCGCTGCCGCTCCAGGACTCGGCCCCGCCCCAACCGCTGCTCCGTGACGCCGGCAGCCGCGCGGGTCTGCGCTTGCGGGGAGCGCGACGCTGTTTCCGGTTAATGGAGTGCTAACTGAATGCCCTGCGTAGGTGGTTTCAGAACACCTAGCCGGAAGGTCTGCGCGGGGGTGGTTCGTTCCCGCCTCTGGGACAAACGCCTTAAGCCTCAGTTTCCCCGTTTGTAAGACGGGGGTGCCGGGAACGTAGCAGGCGCTCCGCCTGTGCCTTGGTTGCATAAAGGAATGAGGACATGAGGAAATGATGGTTGCCGCTGCTCCAGATGCCTTCGACGCTGTCATCACCCCTGTTACTGTTGTTTTATCGCTGTGGTCGTTATTCGGAGGCAGTATACAGCAAGACCATTGGGAGCGCGTGCTTTCTGGTGCAATCCAGACCTAACCACGTACTGGCTGTGTGACTTTGTACAAGTGACTTGATCTCTCTGAGTCAAGGGTTTCCTCTGCCATTGAGATGGGGTAGGGAATAAATGAGCTACTATTCACTCCCTCAGTATTTATTAAGTCTTTATAAAGGAAAGTTCCATGAGGACAAGGAGTTGGCTTTGTTCATCATGGTCTTCCCCATGGGGAGAATAATGCTGCATACAGTAGGTGCTCACTAAAAATTTTTCAGAGATTTTAAATCTAAGCCTGGCTACTGGTTCATGGGCTTTAATCTCCTAACCCCAGGCCTCAGCCTTCCTCTTTTGTAAAGAACCTTGGAAAACTCCCCCCCCCCCCCCCCCCCCGTCTGTCCCAAGATTCTGGGGCTCTCTAAATACTTTGAAGTCAGCTGCAAGGGCTCCTGGCTTGCACAGCTGAGCTAAAAGTTCCCAATCTTGCTGTGGTTCCTTATTTTCCAATTTTCCTATTTATCGTGACAGAAAAAAAGGTTTTGTTTTCTTTCTTCACATTTTTGGGGGGCTCCTGTGCACTAAACTGGAAATGTAGAAAATGAATAAAATTAGGTCCCCCTCTCCAGACAGAGTCTAAGGGGAAATCCTGGCAAGGAAACAGATAATTTTCAATAAAGTGCAAAGCTCTCTTTGGAAAATACCCAATTGAATTTGTAGAAGAATTACAGATAAATGTGGTAACACCTGTTTTAATTGCACCCCCCCCCCCACTTCGATGCAGCAACTTCACTTCTAAGAATCTCCTCTTCCTATGTACACCCACATTTGCAAAATGACATCGTGGATAGTACACTAGAACATACCAGTGTAACACAAAATAAGTCAGTAATGGAGGAATTGAACAAACAACATCAGAAATTACATTAAATATAAATGGATACACTCTCCACTTAAGAAGTTGTCAGAAAGAATTAAAAAAATAATAATCCAACTATATACTCTCTAAAAGAGATTTACATTAGCTTCAAAAACACATATAGGGGCCAGGTATGGTGGCTCATGCCTGTAATTCCAGCACTATGGGAGGCCAAGGCAGGAGGACAGCTTGAGCTCAGAAATTCCAGACCAGTCTGAGCAAGAGCAAGACCCTGTCTCTAGAAAAAATTAGCCAGGCGTGGTGGTGTGTGCCTGTAGTCCCAGATACTCAGGAGGCTGAGGCAGGAGGATCGCTTGAGCCCAGGAGTTTGAGGTTGCTGTGAGCTAGGCTGACACCATGGCACTCACCCAAGCAACAGAGTGAGACTCTGTCTCAAAAAAAAAAAAAAGAAAGAAAGAAAGAAAAGAAAAAAGAAAAACAAATAGGTTAAAAGTAAATGAATAAACCAGCCCAGTGGCTCATGCTTGTAATCCCAGCACTCTGGCAGGCCAAGGCAGGAGGATCACTTGGGGCCAGAAGTTTGAGGTTGCAGTGAGCTGTGATGATGCCACTGCACTCTAGCCTGGGTGACAGACCAAGACTGAAAAAAAAAAAAAGTGAATGAATAGAAAAAGATAGCCTATGTACAGTAACCAAAAGAGAGCTAGATTGACTATATTAATATCAGACAAAATAGACTTTAAGGCTAAAATTATTACATGAAGAAAAGAATACTGTATAATGTTAAAAGCTTCAATCTACCAGGAAGATATAACAATTATAAACATATATGCACCTAACCACAGATCCCTAAGACATGAGACAAAAAGTGAGAACTGAAAGGAGAAATAAACAATTCAACAATAATCGTGAGAGACTTTAATACCTCATTTTCAATAATGGATAGAACAACTCGACAGAAGGTCAGCAATGAAATGGAAAAGTTTAACAATACAATCAACCAACTACATCTAACAGACATTTATAAAATACTCCACCCAAACAACAGCACAATATGAATTCCTCTCAAATGCACATGGAACATTTTCCTGAACAGTCCAAATGTCAGACTGTCTCAATAAATTTAAAATGATTTAAGTCATACAAAATATGCTATATGACCACAATGGCATGAAATTAGAACTTAATAACACAAGGAGATTTAGAAAATTCACAAATATGTGGATTAAGCAATATGTTTCTAAATAACCAATAGGTTAGAGAAAACATTACAAGGGAACTTACAGGCCGGGCGCGGTGGCTCACGCCTGTAATCCTAGCACTCTGGGAGGCCGAGGCGGGTGGATCGCTCAAGGTCAGGAGTTCGAGACCAGCCTGAGCGAGACCCCGTCTCTACTAAAAATAGAAAGACATTATATGGACAACTAAAAATCTATATAGAAAAAATTAGCCGGGCATGGTGGCACATGCCTGTAGTCCCAGCTACTCGGGAGGCTGAGGCAGTAGGATCGCTTAAGCCGAGGAGTCTGAGGTTGCTGTGAGCTAAGCTAACGCCACGGCACTCACTCTAGCCTGGGCAACAAAGTGAGACTCTGTCTCAACAAAAAAAAAAAAAAAAAAAAAAACAAGGGAACTTACAAAGTACTTTGAAATGGGTGAAAATGAAAAAACAACATACCAGAACTTATGGGATGCAGCAAAAGTAATGCTTGGTGGGAAATTTATAGCCATAAATGTCTACATTAAAACAGAGGAAAGATCTCAAATCAATAACTTAAGCTTTGTACATTAAGAAAGTGGGAAAAGAGGAACAACTAAATCCAAAGCAAAAGGAAGGAAGGAAAAAATAAAGATTAGAACAGAGAGAATTGAAATAGGGAATAGAAAAACAATAGAGAAAATCAACAAAACTAAAGGTTAGTTATTTGAAAAGATCAAGAAAATTAACAAGCCTTTACCTTGATTAACCAAGGAAAAGAGAAAAAAGATTCAAATTATTAAAATCAGGAATGCAAGAGAGGACAATACTACTGACTTTAACAGAAATAAAAAGGATTATAAGGAAACAGTATGAACAATTGGATAATCACAAATTAGATAACCTAAACAAAATGGAAAAATTTCTAGAAATACACAAACTACTAAAACTAACTCAAGAAGAAATAGAAAACCTAAATAGATGTATAACAAGTAAAGTTAGTAATCAAAAAACTTCCAACAGGGTGAACACAGTGGCTCATGCCTATAATCCCAGAACTTTGGGAGGATTGCTTGAGGCCAGGAATTTGAGACCAGCCTGGGCAACATAGCAAGAACCCATCTTAAAAAAAAATTAGGCCAGGTGCAGCAGCTCACGCCTGTAGTCCTAGCACTTTGGGAGGCCAAGGTAACAGGATCACTTGTGTTCAGGAGTTCTAGACCAACCTGAGCAAGAGCGAGATCCCCTTCTCTACTAAAAACTAGAAAAATTAGGCAGGTGTGGTGGCGGCGCCTGTAGTCCCAGCTATTCGGGAGGCTGAGGCAGAAGGATCACTTGAGCCCAGGAGTTTGAGGTTGCTGTGAGTTAGCTTGACGCCACGGCACTCTAGCCCAGGCGACAGAGTGAGATTCGGTCTCAAAAAAATAAAAAGAAAATCATGTCATCTGCAAATAGAGATAGTTTCACTTATTCTTTACCAATGGTAGATGATTTTTACTTTTATTTCTGTCTAACCGCTCTGGCTAGAACCACTAATACAATGTTTAATCAAAATGACAAGAGTGTTACCCTCATCTTGTTCTTGGTCTTAGGGGGAAATTTTTCAGTCATTCACCATTAACTGTGATGTTAATGGTGGCTTTTTTATACGTGCTCTTTATCAGACTAAGAAGTTCTTTTCTATTTCTAGTTTATTGAGTGTTTTTATCGTGGAATGGTGCTGGATTCTGCCAAGATCTTTTTCTCTGTCTATTGAGACAACCATGTTTTTTCCTTTGTTCTATTAACATGATGCATTACATTAATTCATTTTTCAATGTTGAACCAACCTTGCATTCCTGGGATAAGTCCCCCTTGGTCATGGTGTAATACCTTTTATATATGATGCTGAATTTTGTTTGCTGATATTTTGTTGGGAGTTTTAAAATGTATGTTCATAAAGGATATTGATCTGGAGATTTCTTCACTTGTGATGTGTTCATCAGGCTTTGGATAATCATCGCCACACAGAATGAGTTAGTAAGTGAGCCCTACTCTTCTATTTTTTGGAAGAGTTTGAGAAGGATTGTTGTTTATTCTTCTTTAAATGTTTGGTAGAATAAATCTGCAAAACCATTTATTCCTGGGCTTCTCTATGTTGGAATGTGTGTGTGTGTGTGTGTGTGTGTGTGTCTGCGTATCTCATTTTGTTTTGTTTTTTAAGAGACAGGGTCTTACTCTGGCACCCCAGGCTGGAGTGTAGTGGTGTGATCATAGCTCACTGTAACCTTGAACTCTTGGCTGAGCTCAAGCTATCCTCTTGCCTCAGCTACTCATGAGGTGTGTGCTACTACAGGTGTGTGCTGCTGTGCTAGGCTAATTTTTTTTTATTATTTTATTTTTCTTTCCTTTTTTTTAATTTTTTTTTTGAGACAGAGTCTCACTCTGCTGCCTGGGTGAATGCCGTGGCATCAGCCTAGCTCACAGCAACCTCAAACTCCTGGGCTCAAGCGATCCTCCTGACTCAGCCTCCCAAGTATCTGGGACTACAGGCGCACACTACCACACCCGGCTAATTTTTTCTATTTTCAGTAGAGACTGGGTCTCACTCTTACTCAGGCTGGTATGGAACTCTTGAGCTCAAGTGACCCTCCCATCTCGGCCTCCCAGAGTGCTAGGATTACAGGCATGAGCCACTGTGCCTGGCCAACATGATCATATATGGAAAACCATAAACCACATACCCACACACACACACACACACACGTACACCACACACACATTAACTATTAGAGCTAATAAGTGAATTTAGCAATGGTGCAGGATATAAGATCACTATACAAAAGTCAGTTGTATTTCTATGTACAAGCAATGAACAATCTTCAAATGAAATTAAGAAAACAATTTCATTTATAATAATGTCAACATAGCAAAATACTTAGGAATAAGTTTAACCAAAAAAGTACAAGATTTGTACACTGAAAACTATATAACATTGTTCAAAGAAATTAAAGAAAATCTAAATAGATGAAAACACATCTGATATACTCAGATGGGAAGATACAATAATTGTAAAGATGGCAATACTCCGAACTTAATCTACAGATTCAACTAAATCCCTATCAAATTCCAACTGTCTTTTTTAACAGAGAAGGGCAACCTCATCCTAAAATTCTTTTTTTTTAATTAAAAAAAAAAACAGAAAGAAAAGCCCACAGCACCCAATGGTCCCGGGTGGTCTCCCATGCAAGTACTAACCAGGCCTGACCCTGCTTAGCTTCCAAGATCAGATGCTCATCCTAAAATTCATACGGAAATGCAAAACACCCTGAATACAATCTTTAAAAAGAACAAAGTTGGAAGATTCACACTTCCTGATTTCATCACCCACTACCAAGCCGCAGTAGTTATAACTGTGGTGCCAGCTCAAGGATAGACACATAGACCAAGGGAACAGAATCGAGAATCCAGAAATGAAACCTTGTGTTCACAGTCAATTGATTTTTTAACAATGGTGCCAAGACCATTGTGATGGTTAATGTTATATGTCAAATTGGATAGGACACGGTACCCAGAGATTTGGTCAAACATTTTTCTAGGCCAGGCGCTGTGGCTCATGCCTGTAATCCTACCACTCTGGGAGGCCGAGGTAGGAGAATCACTTGAGGTCAGGAGTTCGAGACCAGTCTGAGCAAGAGTGAGACCTGACTCTACCAAAAAGCAAAAGAAATAACCCAGCATTGCCCAAGGCCTCCCCTGAGGCAGGTGCCTTGCAAGACATGCTCATCCCCCTCGGGACCCACCCCCATGCCTGTCTTTGCTTCTAGGCCTATAACTAGACTCCAGCCTCAGCAGGCCCCAAAAGGTGAGGTCCAAGGTATGACCCATGAGGAAATAAATGCACTACCCTCCAAAACAACG
This sequence comes from Eulemur rufifrons, assembly GCF_041146395.1. Taxonomy (NCBI): domain Eukaryota; kingdom Metazoa; phylum Chordata; class Mammalia; order Primates; family Lemuridae; genus Eulemur; species Eulemur rufifrons. Next base: position 6,372,714 of record NC_090984.1, on the reverse strand, counting down.
ACTTGATTTTTGCAATTTATACAGACAGAAATCTCAGGAATATGTGTGACAATGGATATGAAGCATGTGGGATAATGGTGGAAGGAACAGAAAGTTGGATCATACCGAATTTATTTTATTCATTTATTTTTTTTTTTTAGAGATGGGGTCTTGCTACGTTGCCCAGGCTGGCCTAGAACTCCTGGCCTCAAGCAATCCTCCTGCCCTAGTCTCCCAAGTAGGAGGGACTACGGGCATGTGCTACTGTGCCTGGCTAATTTTTTTATTTTTTATTTTTTGTGAAGACAGGGTCTTGCTGTGTTGCCCAGGCTCATCCTGAACTCCTGAGCTCAAGCAATCTTCCTGTCTTGGCCTCCCAAAGTGCTGGGCTTACAGGCGTGGCCCACTGTGCCTGGCCCAAATTCTTACTTGATCTTAAAAGCAGAAAAGTTCTAGGTCAAGTGAACAAGGGTCTAACCTGAATCATAAGAACAAACAATTACAGCCCCTTAATCAAGTCCCAGACGTGAGCCCGTTTATAGACCCAGGGCCCCTTGAATGAAAGAGGAAGAACCACGATCCACTACTGAAAATTCCTACTGGTTGTCTTTCCTCGGCCTTCCCCCAAAGGGACCTATAGCCTTTGCCAGGGTAACCGTGCACTGGGGGAAAGGAAATAATCAGACCTTTCAGGGATTGCTGGACGCTGTGTCTGCCCTGACGCTGATTCCAGGAGACCCAACATCACTGTGGCCCACCAGTCAGAGCAGGGGCTTACGGAGGTCCGGTGACCAGTGGAGTTTAAGTTCAGGGCCCCCTCACAGTGGACTCCTGGTGGGTCCCCAAACCCATCCTCTGGTTACTTCCCCAGTTCCAGAGTGCATAACTGGGGCGGACACCCTCAGCAGCTGGTTCCCTGACCTGAGGAGGGAGAGCTATTATGGTGCAAAAGGCCAAACGGAAGCCACTAGAACTGCCTCTCCTAGGAAAATTGTAAACCAAAAGACATACTGCATGCCTGGAGGGACTGCAGAGATTAGTGCCACCACCAAAAACTTAAAGTGTCCAGGCGTGGTGACTCCTGCCACATCGCCGTTCAACTCTATTTGGCCTGTGCCGAAGACAGATGGATCTTGCAGGATGACAGTAGATTATCATAGGCTTAAGCAGGTGGTGACTCTAATTGCAGCTGCTCCACCAGAGGCGGTTTCCCTGCCTAAACGAAGTGACACATCCCCCGGTGCCTGGTACACAGTTGTTGATCTGGCAAATGCCTTTTTTCCTCTGTCCCTGTTCGTAGAGACCTCCAGAAGCAGTTTGCTTTCCGCCGGCGAGGCCAGCAATACGCCTGCACAGTCCCATCTCGGGGAGTAGCCACTTTCCAGCGCTGTGTCATGATTTAGTTCGTAGGGGTCTTGACTGCCTCTGGCTTGCACAAGATGTCACACTGGTCCATTGCACTGATGACATTATGCTAATGAGGAAGAAGTAGCAACTGCCCCAGATGTAATGGTAAGACATTTGGAAAATAAATCTAACGGAAGTTCAGAGTCCTTCTACTTTGGTGAAATTTCTGGGGCTCCTGTGATTTGGGGCGTGTCAAGATCCTCCTTCTCAGGTGGAGAATAAATTGTTGCATCTGGCCTCTCCTGCAACCAAGAAACAGGCAACACCTAGTGGGCCTCTTTGGATTTTGGAGGAAACATATTCTCCGTGTGGCTGTATTACTCCAGCCTCTGACCAAGTGGCTCGAAGAGCTGCTAGTTTTGAGCGGGCCCGGAACAGGAGAAGGCTCTGCCACCGGTCCAGGCTGGTGCAAGCTGCTCTGCCACTCGGGCCCTGTGATCCGACAGTTGCAATGGCGCATGACGTGGTGGTGGCAGACAGGGATGCCGTTTGGAGCCTTGGCCAGGCCCCTACAAATGAATCACATCTCAGCCCACAGGAATTTGCAGCAAAGCCCTGCCACCCTCTGCAGGTAACTACTGTCCTTTCAGAAATAGCTCTTGGCCTGCTACAGGGCCTTACTAGGGACCGAATGTTTCATCATGGCCACCAAGTTCGCATGTGACCTGAGCTACCCATCATGAAGCGGCTATTTTCTGAGCCGCCTGGCCATCGAGCTGAGGACGCACAGCAGCACTCCAGCAGCACACGGCCACGGCGTACACACGCTTGGTCCCACTCCTGTCACGCCGCCTTCTCTCTCCCAGCCTGCACCTGTGGCCTCATGGCGAGTCCCCTACAGTCAGTTGACAGCAGAAGAGAACATTTGGCCTGGCTTGCAGGTGGTTCTGAACGATATTCAGGCCCCACCGGGAAGTGGACAGCTACAGCTCCTTTCTGGAATGTTCCTGAAGGACAGCGGTGAAGGGAGATCCTCCCAGTGGGTGGAACTCTGAGCAGGGCACCCGGCTGTTTGTTTTGATTGGATGGAGCAATGGCCCGGCAGGTAATTACAGTTGACGTTTGAGCAACACAGGTTTGAATTGCTCGGGTCCACTTATACATGGATTTTCTTCCACCTCCGCCACCCCTGAGACAGCAAGCCCAGCCCCTCCTCTCCCTCCTCCTCCTCCTCCTCCTCCTCCTCCTCCGCCTACTCAACACCAGGACGACCAGGTTGAAGGTCTTATGATGATCCACTTCCATTACTGGGCAGTAAATTTATTTTCTCTTCCCAATGACTTTCTTTTTTTTTTTTTTTGTGAGACAGAGTCTCACTCTGTTGCCCAGGCTAGAGTGAGTGCCGTGGCGTCAGCCTAGCTCACAGCAACCTCAAACTCCTGAGCTCAAGCGATCCTACTGCCTCAGCCTCCTGAGTAGCTGGGACTATGGGCATGTACCACCATGCCTGGCTAATTTTTTCTATATATTTTTAGTTGTCCAGATAATTTCTTTCTATTTTTAGTAGAGACGGGGTCTTACTCTTGCTCAGGCTGGTCTCGAACTCCTGACCTCAAGTGATCCTCCTGCCTCAGCTTCCAGAGTGCTAGGATTACAGGCGTGAGCCACTGCGCCCAGCCCTGATGACTTTCTTAATAGCATTTTTTTCTGTAGCCTACTTTATTATAAGAATCGCACATATAAGGCCGGGCGCGGTGGCTCACGCCTGTAATCCTAGCACTCTGGGAGGCCGAGGCGGGTGGATTGCTCAAGGTCAGGAGTTCGAGACCAGCCTGAGCGAGACCCCGTCTCTACTAAAAATGGAAAGACATTATATGGACAACTAAAAATCTATATAGAAAAAATTAGCCGGGCATGGTGGCGCATGCCTGTAGTCCCAGCTACTCGGGAGGCTGAGGCAGTAGGATCGCTTAAGCCGAGGAGTCTGAGGTTGCTGTGAGCTAAGCTGACGCCACGGCACTCACTCTAGCCTGGGCAACAAAGTGAGACTCTGTCTCAACAAAAAAAAAAAAAAAAAAAAAAAAAGAATCGCACATATAATACATATAGCACATAAACTGTGTGTTAATTGACGGCTTATGATATTGTTACGGCTTCTGCTCAAAAATAGGCTATTGGTAGTTAAGTTTGGGGGGAGTCAAAAGTTATACGTGGATTTTGGACTGTACGGGGGGGGTCAGCATTCCTAACCCCCACGTTGTTCACGAGTCAACTGTATGTACTGATTCCTGGGCTGTGGCCCCTGGTTTAGCTGGATGGTCAGGGATTTGGAGGAACGTGACTGGAAAATTGGTGACAAGGAAATTTGGGGAAGAGATCTGTGGATAGATTTCTCTGGAAGGGGGGAAAACGTGAAGATATTTGTGTCCCATGTGAACAGTCACCAAAGGGTGACCCCTCGGAGGAGGATGTTAATAATCAAGTGGATAGGGTGGTCCGTTCTGTGGATACCAGTCAGCCTCTTTCCCCAGCCCCGCCCCCGTCATCGCCCTGTGAACTCCTGGACAAGGTGGCCGCGGTGGCAGAGACGGGGCTACGCACAGCTCAGCAACGTGGGTTTCCACTCACTGAGGCTGATCTGGTACAGGCGCTGCCAAGTGCCCGATCTGCCCGCAGCAAGGACCGACCCTGAGTCCCTGGCATGGCTCCGTTCCTCGGGGTGATCGCCAGCTAGCTGGTGGCAGGCTGCTTACACTGTGTCCTTTCCACGATGGAAGGCGCAGCACTTTGTCCTCACTGGAAGGGACGCCTATCTCTGGGTATGGAGCCGTCTTCCCTACACACAATGCTTCTACCCAAACTGTGGCCCATCCGCGCCGTCATGGTGTTCCACATTGCGTTGCTTCTGACCAGGGAACCCACTTCACAGCCCACGACGTGAGATGAGGGGCCCACGTGCACGGCGTTCACGGGTCTCGCCGTGTCCCCCACCGTCGTGACGCAGCTGGCTTGACAGAACATGGAGGAATGGCTTCTCGAAGGCTCAGTTACAGCACCGGCCAGGTGACAGTCCCGTGTAGGGCTGGGGCAAGGTTCTCCAGAAGGCTGTATTGTCCTGAGTCGGAATCCAACGTGTGTGCTGGATTTCTCATAGCCAGATTCCCGGGTCCCCTCCCCGTCACCCCTGGTGACACATGAGCAGAATTTTTTGCTTATTGACTCTGACCTTATGCTCTGCTGATCTAGAGGTTTTCTGGGATGTTTTGTTTTGTTTTGTTTTGTTGTTTTGTTTGAGACAGTGTTTCACTCTGTCACCCAGGCGGGAGTGCAGTGGTACAGTCATAGCTCACTGCAGCCTCCAACTCCTGGGCTCACGGGATCCTCCTGCTTCAGCCTCCTGAGTGTCTGGGACTACAGGTGTGTGCCACTATGCTTTGCGAATTTTTAAAATTTTTCATAGAAATAGGGTCTCACTGTGTTGTCCAAGCTGGCTTCAAACAATCCTCCCACCTTGGCCTCCCAAAGTTCTAAGATTACAGGAACGTGCCTCCACAGACTGCCTTGAGTTTTACATGCTGGAAGATATTGACAAATTGCCCTCCAAGAACATGTTTTCCTAACACTGTTTATTATCAAACTTTTAAAAACGTTTACACGTTTGAGAATGAAAACTATGATATTGTAGTTTCAATTTGAATTTAATTATTGGTAAGGGTGAGTGCATATTTTTATATTTATAAAACCCATTTATGTCCTTTGTCCTTTTGTGGTACCCAGATATTTGGTTAAACATTATTCTAGATGTTTCTCTGAAGTTATTCTTCTTTTAGATGAGATTCACATTTAAAATGGCAGACTTTGACTGGGTATGGGGGCTCACGCCTATAATCCCAGTGCTTTAGGAGGCCAGGTTGGGAGGATCGCTTAAGGCCAGGAGTTCAAGACTAGCCTGGGCAACATAGCAAGACCCCATTTCTACAAATAAAATAAAATAAAATAAATTAGCTGGGCATGGTGGCATGCACCTGTAATCCTAGCTACTCAAGAGGCTGAAGTGAGAGGATCATTTGAGCCAAGGAGTTCAAGGCTGCAGTGAGCTGTGATTGCACCCCTGCACTCCAGCTAGGGCAACAGAGTGAGACCCTGTGCCAATAAAAATTAAAAAATAGGCCAGGCGTGGTGGCTCACGCCTGTAATCCTAGCACTTTGGGAGGCTGAGGCAGGAGGATCACTAGAGGCCAGGATTCAAGACCAGCCTGACTGAGGAAGTGAGAGACCCCATCTTTACAAAGAATAGAAAAATTAGTCCAGCATGGTGTTACCTACCTGTCATCCCAGCTACTCAGGAGGCTGAGGCAGGAGGATCCCTTGAGCCCAGGAGTTGGAGGCTGCAGTGAGCTATGACTGTGCCACTGTACTCCAGCCTGGGCAACAAAGCAAGACCATGTCTCAAAAAATAAAATAAAGCAAAATAAAAATAATAAATAAGTAAATAAATAAGCAGACTTTGAGTAAAGCAGATTACCTTCATAATGTGGGTGGGCCTCATCCTGTGAGTTGAAAGCTTTAATAGAAAGAGAGTAACCTCCCCAAACAAGAAGGAATTCTGCCAGCACACTGCCTTTGGGTTTGAACTACAAATCTTCTCTGGGTGCCCAGCCTGCCGGTCTACTCTGCAGATTTTGAACTTGCCAAGCCTCTACAATCAAGTGAATTCATTCTTTTTTTTTTATTTTTTAGTTTTTTTATTTTTTTTATTTATTTTTTTTTTTAGACAGAATCTCGCTCTGTTGCCTGGGCTAGAGTGCCATGGCGTCAGCCTAGCTCACAGCAACCTCAAACTCCTGGAATCTGGAGATCCTCCTGCCTCAGCATCCCAAGTAGCTGGGACTACAGGCATGCACCACTATGCCTGGCTAATTGTTTCTATTTTTAGTCACCTGGCTAATTTTTTTTATTTTTAGTAGAGACAGGGCCTCGCTATTGCTCAGGCTGGTCTCGAACTCCTGACCTCAAGTGATCTTCCCGCTTTGGCCTCCCACAAATGCTAGGATTACAGGTATGAGCCACTGTGCCTGGCCAAGTGAGTCAATTCTTTAAAATCAATCCGTTTCTCTCTCTCTTTCTGTCTCTATCTACACATACACACACACACATTCTCTCTCTCTCTCTCTCTCTCTGTTTTCCTGGAGAACAAAGACAATACACCATTTACTGAGGAAAAATAGTCTCTTCAGCAAATGGTGGTGGGACATCTGGATAGCCACATGCAAAAAAATTGGATTTGGAGACACCAGAGTTGCATGTACATAGCAGAAACACCATGTGTGGGTATAGCCAGGAGGTAGCCATCTGCAAGCCAAGAAGAGAAGCCCTCAGAATGGAACCAAATCTGCTGACACCTTGATCTTGGACTTGCAGCCTCCAGAACTGTGAGAAAGTAAATTTCTGTTGCTTAAGCTGCCCTGCAAAGAATTCGAACCCCTGCCTCACACCATACACAAAAATTAGCTCAAAATGGATCAAAGACTTATATGTAAGAGATAAAACCATAAAACTCTTAAAAGGAAACATAAGAGTTGATCTTTATGACCTTGGATTAGGCAATTATTTCTTAAATCTGACACAAGCATCAGCAGCTCAGAAAACATAGATAAATTGGACTTGATCAAAATTTAAACTTTTTTGCATGTCAAAGGACACTGTGGAGAAAGTGAAATGACAAGTCACAGAATGGGAGAAAATATTTGCAAACCATATATCTGATAAGGGACTGATATCCATAGCATAAAAAATACTTTAAACTCCATAATAAAAAGACCAATAATGAAATTTTAAAAGGATAAAGGATTTGAATAGACATTTCTCCAAAGAAGGTATACATATGGCCAACAAGCACGTGAAAACATGCTCAACATCACTACCATTAGGAAATACAAATTGAAACCACAATGAGAAACCACTTCATACCCGTTAGGATGGCTATTATAAAAAAAAAACAAAAAAAAAAAAACAAGAAAACCAAAACCAGAAAATAATAAATGTTGGTGAGGATGTGGAGAAATTGGAAACCTGTGCACTGTCGGCGGCATTTTAAAATGGTGCTATGCGATTCCACTTATATGAGGTATCTAGAATAGAAAAATTCCTAGAGACAGAAAGTAGAATGCTGGTTGCCCAGGTGTGGGGAAGACGGAATCACAACAGGTGTGGGTTTTCTTCCGGGGGTGATGCAAATGTTTTGGAATCAGGTAGAGGTGATGGCTGCCCGAGATTGTGAATATACTGTAAAGCAGTGGATTGCATACGTCAAAATAATGCATTTAATGTTACAGAATTTTATCTCCATTATAAAAATTGCCTCCCAAAATTGACATTGTAGAGGTTTTAAATATGTCCTCTAATTCTTTTTTTTTTTTTTAAAGAAACAGGGCCTTGCTCTGTCGCCCAGGCTGAAGGGCTGTGGTGTCATCATAGCTCACCGCAACGTCGAACTCCTGGACTCGAGTGATTCTCCTGCCTCAGACTACTGAGCAGGTGAGACAGAGGTATGCACCACCATGCTCAGCTATTTTTAAAAATTTTTTGTAGAGATGGGCTTTTGCTGTGTTACCCAGGCTTGAACTCTTGACCTCACGCAATCCTCCTGCCTCAGCCTCCCAAAGTGCTGGGATTACAGGCATGAGCCACCACGCCTGCCCCTCCTCTAAGTCTTTGACACTTTTTTCAATCATCCTTTCATTGAGTGTGATCGGACTTAGTGACTTGCTTCTAATGATAAGTCATGATGTGTGACATTGAAGACCTTGACACTTTTCTCTGGCCTTCTCTCCTGAACACTCCCTCAGGAGGAAGCCAGCTGCTTCATCATGAGGTCACTCAAGAATCTCTGTGGAGAGGCCCCAGTGTAGACGAACAGAGACCTCTCACCAACAGCTAGCACACATGTGGCTCACAGACATGGTGGACGTGTCTGTGTGTCCACCATGTCCGTGAGACACCTTAGAAGTATTAATACATTCTGCCACCCCGTAGAGTTTCAACTCCCACCCTAGCCCAGGGCAGATCCTCCCAGCCAAGTCACTGCCAAATTCCTGACCCACAGAAACTGTGAGAAAATAAGCATTCATTATTTTAAACTACTAAATTTTGGGATAATTTGATATGTAGCAGTAGACAACAGACACAGATGTACATGCAAGGTCTTTAATTGCAGATTCGTTTATAAGAGCACAAGATTGGGAACAACCTAGGTGTCCGCTAGTAACAAATGTCTTGCCCTCATGTCCGTGTTACTGCTGGGGAGAACAAGGAAGATGTCCAATCCCCCCATTCCCAAACTTTATACGTTGAAAAGATGGCTAAAAGCCACACTTGTCAAAATCTTCCATTCTTTCCTTTGCAGAGCTTATTTTTTAAAAAACAATCTTCCATTCCCAGTCTTTTCTGGCCTAATTCTTCTATAAACTTTTTTTTCTTGGAGACAGGGGTCTCACTGTGCAGCCCAGGCTGGCCTTGAACTTCTGGGCTCAAGTGATCCTCCTGACTTGGCCTGTGAAGTAGTTGGGACTACAGGCATGAGCCACCATGCCCAGCTATTCTGCCAACGCAAGATCCTTCATCATCTTCGTACCCTTTGATCACATGGAGGCTGTGTTAGGGTTTTCCAGAGAAACAGAAGCAATAGGCTATATGTAAAGCTCTAGAAGGAGATTTCTCATGAGGAATTACAAGAATTCGCTATGTGCAATTATGGAGGCTGAGATGTCTCACAGTCTGCCCTCTGCAAGCTAAAGACCCAGGCAGGTCAGTGGTATAGTTGGACACTCTGAGAGACAGAGACCTGGCGATGGGCCTGGGAACCGGGGACACCTACAGCAGGAGAAGTCTGAAGGCCCAGATCAGGCCGTTAGGCAGAGACAGAGTACGTCCAACTTTCTGGGACTGTTCTGTGCTATCACGCCCTCAAGGAATTGGGTGGCGCCACTCACATTGGAGAGGGCTGTCTGCTTTGCTCAGTCCCACAGTGCAAATGCTAATCTCTTCCAGAAACACCCTCACAGACACACCCCGAAATAGTGTTTAGCCAGCTATCTGGGCATCCTTTAGTCATGTTGATACACAAAATTAACCATCACAGAGGCCAAGAGGAAATCAGAAAAGAAGGCACATTTATCTATTTGCTTTTCTTTTCAATTATATTTTTGGTAACATATCTAAGAAATCATTGCCTAATCCAAGGTCATGGAGATTAACCCCTGATTTCTTCTAAGAGCTTTGTGGTTTTAGCTGTTACATTTAGGTCTTTGGTCCATTTTGAGGTCATTTTTGTGTACGGTGTGAGGTAGGGATCCAACTTCATTCCTTTGCGTGTGGATGGTCAGTTGTTCTAGCTCCATTTGCTGAAGAGGCTGTTCTTCTCCCATTGTATGATCTTGGTGCCTGTTACGCAATGAATGTTTTTGTCTCCCTAAAATGCATACAATGGGCTTTAACCTCCCAATGGAGTGGTGTTAGGAGATGGGGCCTTTGGGAGGTAAGCAGAGTTAGATGAGTTCATGAGGGTGGGGCCCCATGATGGGATTAGCACCCTTATAAAAAGAGACACCAGAGAGTTCTCTCTCTTGCTCTCTCGCTCTCTCGCTCTGCCATGTGAGAACTCAGCAAGAAATGCACAGTGCAAGCCAGGAACAGAGCCCTTACCAGGAACTACCTATGCTGACACCTCGATCTTGGACATCCAGCTTCCAGAATTATGAGAAATAAATGTCTTTTGTCTGTTCTTTAAGGCACCCAGTCTATGGTATTTTGCTGTAATAGCTCAAGCTGACTAAGACAGCATCATTATTGTAAATCAATTAGGTCATATATGTAAGGGCTTTATTTCTGGATTTTCAATTCTATTCCATTGATATATTTAATAATTGTCTATTTTTATACAAATACCACATTGTCTTGATTACTACAGCTGCGGAGTAATTTTCAAAATCAGAAAGTGTGAGTCCTCCAACTTGGTTCTTTTTTTTTTTTTTTTTGCAAGATTGTTTCTGGGGGAGCAATGTCTGCTCAAGTCCTTTCCCCTTTTAATATTGGGCTATTTATCTTTTTACTGTTGATTTATAAGAGTTCTTTTTATATTCTGGATAAAAAGTCCCTTATCAGATATATGATTTGCAAATGTTTTCTCCCACTCTGTGGATTGTCTTTCTCGCTTTCTTGATGGAATCATTTTCACCGTGAAAGTTTTTATATTGATGAATTCTAATTTATCTACTTTCTTTTCTTGCCCATGCTTTTGGTGTCATATCTACATAACCACTGCCTAATCCGAAGTCACAGAGATTTATTTCCATCCACGGGAGGGGTCCAGATTTATGCTTTCGCATGTGGATATCCAGTTGGCCCAGCACCATCTGTTGATAAGACTGCTCATGCCCCCATTGAATTGTCTTAGCACTTTTGTCAAATGCCTTTTTAGGTAAGTATGTGCCATGGAAAAATTTGGGACACACTTAGGCAGAAAAATTATTATGTGTTTATCTGAAATTCAAATTTAACTGGGTGTTCTATCGCTGTATTCACCAAATCCAGCAACTCTATACTGGCATCTAGTGGGTAGAGGCCATAGATGCTGCTAAACATCCTACAATGCACAGGACAGCCCCCACGAATAATGAATTATCTGGCCCAAAATGCTGATAGTGCTGAGTGACCTTAGTGCGAAACAAACACAGGGGTAATGTCAGTTGATAACTGGCACCCAAGCAGCTCTGAGAGTAGGTGGTATTGGCCCATTTCCCAGGAGTAGAAACCAAGGCTTAGAACAGCAAAGTGGATTGTCTTTGAGTCTGGCATGGAGGTGGGGAGGTGGGATTTACCCAGATATAATAAAAAATCGTCTAGGAGAATTTACCCCGGAAGGGACAAAAGGCTTTTCAAAGGGACTTGGACATTCCCTAGATACAGGCATGTCAGGTTCACGGGGCTCAATCTCCAAGGCCCACCGCTAGCCCCTGCCCAGGCACTCAGTTTGTGAAGGTCTTGGGTGGGCCCAGGCATCTGCATTTAAATCCCATTCCAAAGGGATTTTTTTTTTAAGGATGTCACATAAAGCGAATGAGAATAAAAATAATACTTGGCCTGGTCCCACTCTCATCACCGAAGGGTCCTTGGCCACTTTTGTTTACTTGGTTACTATTTATTTACTTACTTATTTCTTAGGGATGGGATCTTGTTATGTTGCAGCGCAGTGGCTGTTCACAAGCACAATCTTGCTACTGATCAGCACAGAAGTTTTGACCTGCTCTGTTTCCGACCTGGGCTGGTTCACCCCTCCTTAGGCATCCTGGTGGTCCCCTGCTCCCAGGAGGTCACCATATTGATGCTGAACACAAGGACACCTGATTGGTATAGTGCACTGCAGCCCAGAACTCCCGGGCTCAGGGGATCCTCCTGCCTCAGGCTCCCAAGTAGCTGGGACTACAGGAGTGAGCCACCGTGCCCGGCTTGGTGGCATGCTTTTTGATAGCTATATAATGTTCCGCCACCTCCGTTCAGCATTTGGGTGGATTCCAGGTTTGTGCTGCCGTGGACACCCTTGAACATGGGTGCATTTTCTCTTGGGCGTGTCTTTGGGCACACGAATATTCAACTTGAGTGGAAAGACCTGGGCTGATTTCAAAGTGGCCACCACAGTACACTCACCCTCCACTGTGTCTGAGACTCCTGGGAATTCCCTCCCAGCCAGTGCTGGGTGTGGTCTCACTGGGGAATTTGCGCCACCCAACTGGGCACCATGTGGTGTCTCACCGAGGGGCTGGGAGCATTCTAATGCAAGTTTTTAAAATTGAGGCAAAAATCATATAACATGAAATTCACCACGCTGGCCATTGTAAAGTGAACAATTCAGCGGCATTTAGTACATTTACAAGGTTGCACAGCCACCACCTCTATGTAGTTCGGAAGATTTTCATCACCCCAAAAGGAAACCCTGTACCCAATGCAACTTTTGAGTAAAACTAAGCAGGTGTTTAACTGGCACTTAATTTTTGTTTGTTTTTTCTTTCTCTTCCTTCCTTCCTTTCTTTCTTTGTCTTTGTCTTTTTCTTTTTTTTAGAAACAGGGTGTCACTCTGTTTCTCCAGGCTGGAGTGTAGTGATGCAATCACAGCTCACTGCAGCCTTGAACTCCTGGGCTCGAGCCATCCTCCTGCCTCAGCCTCCCAAGTAGCTGAGACTGCAGGCACCACCACACTCGGCTGATTTTTAAATTATTTTTTGTAGAGATGGGGTGCCCAGGCTGGTCTTGAACTCCTGGCCTTGAGTGATCCTCTCACCTCAGCCTTCCAAAGTCCTGGGATTACAGGTGCACCGCCCCCCCCCAATGCTTGGCTAATTTTTGTTTGTTTTTTCTATTCAGGAAGGAAAAAGGTTTGAGTATGTGGGGGAGGAAGGTCCCTGATTGTAGCAGTATACATTCCTGGTGCTGTGCAAAGGAAGAAATAAGACAAAACAGAAAAGTAGAAAGACAATAAAACCACCTAGAGTTGCACAACCCAGAAAATAACATCTCCCGCCACTGAGACAGCGGACATTGAGACTAGCAACATGGAGCACTAGCAAGGATGGGAGTGTCTTGGTCATCTCCTGCTGCTATAACAGAATCCCATAGACTGGGTCATTTATAAACAACAGAAATTTATTGCTCACAGTTCTGCTGGCTGGGACGTCCAAGATCAAGGCACCCGCAGATTCAGTGTCTGATAAGGGCTGATTCCTCATGGACGGAACCTTCTATGCATCCTCCATAAATATGACACATAGCTGCATTCGTATGGTGGAGCATGGACCATTGCTGAGTTTGGCTTAACTACAACACACTTGCTGTGTGACCTCTCTCAAACATCTTGACCTCTCTGTGCCTTATCTGTGAAATGGGATTCTAGTGGCCCCAGCACCCCAGAGTGTGATATGTGAGGGGGCATAGGGTGGCAGCTAGTGCCTGGCCAGCAGCCACCAAACACCAGCTATTTATAAATGCACGGACTCTGGACTCTGTCTACATTTTTACAATTCAGTATTGAAATTTAAAAAAAAAAAAAAAGTTCAGACCACATTAAAGTCCCACAGGCCTCCAGAGCAGGCGTCTCTCTCTTTCCCAACCCCGGCGGGGCTCCAGGTAGGATGAGGCCAACCCCCCAGTTCGGTCCCACTTGGTGACCTAAGCCAGCCTGGTTGTGCCCCTGAGCCTGGAGTCCCGAATTCCCAACCTGGCCCACATCCTGGCTGTTGTCGGCGTAGCCTGGCCCCTCCTTGAGTTCCACGCCGGCCTCCCCGGGGCCAGGAAAACGGAATTTTTCCACCGTACCAAGAGAGGTCCCTCGAGAGCAGGCAGCAGCCCTGGCCGCGGCAGGGACATTCCACAGCTTGGGGGAAAAGGGCATTTAGGATCTTGTGGCAGCTTCTCCCAGGCCAGGCTCCGGGCTCTTTGAAACCCCCTTTGTCGGGCTCCCGGGTTCCACAGCTAGGGCCCTGCCTGTCACCGCCCTTGCTGGGGCATGGCCAGCCCCGGTGGAGTCCGGAGCCTCCATTTGCTCCCTTCCCCAGGAACAGTGGGCGCCTGTGGGTCCCTACAGGCCCCTCCTCTGCGGCCGCCATTCTTATTTCAAAGGAGCCCCTTGTGGAAAGTGGATGCCCAGCCAAGACCCCAGGCACACCCGGGCCTGCCGGTGGGGAAAAGAGAACTAGGTGTGAGTGTGTGCAGTCGAGCCTGCGTCTCCTCTCTTGCAACAACCTCTTTGAAGGTGACCACGGGTCTGCGCAAGCCTCAGAAGGGGGGTGGTGCGTAGCTGGCGGCCACCTTGATTCTGCAACCACAGGCTACTTTTTTGAGGACATGCCGAGGTGTTGGGGAGGCAGGTTTGGCCTGGCCTCAAAGCTTGGGTTCCCACAGAGACTCAAGGCTACTATTGAGGACAGCAAAGGACGCCCAGTGTGTCTGGGGAGGAAGGTGGCCCCCGGGGACCCCTTTGTATTCCCAAGCCAGGCTGCGGGCTGGGATATATTTGGGGTGGAATTTCACTGTGGCTGCTTTAGAAGATGTGAGAATAGAAAACCAAAGAACCTCTCCCTGGTGGGCCCTGTGTCCCCCCACCGTGCCCCCCGAGCCTCCCTCTGCATACACACGAGATGGGTGTCACAGTTCCCAATTCACAGCCGTGTGGCCTCATGTAGCTGACATTCTAGCAGCAAGGTAGACAATGAGCAAAGTCATCAGGAATAAGTAACTGGTGTAGCGTGTTAGGAGGTGACAAGATGATGAGAAGGAATGAGACCAGGTTACACCCACAAGGACGGTCGGACTCCAAGACACAGAAGGTGAGAAGGACTATCGAGGACGTGGGGCAGTTGCCGCCCTTCTGCATGGCTGCTGGGGTGTGACCTGGTGCAGCCACCGTGGAAAACAGTAGGGAGCTTCCTCAAAATAATTAAACACAGAATTGGCGTAGGAGCCAGCAAGCCCACTTCTGGGCAGACCCCCGGAAGAACAGCAAGCAGTCTCTGGGCGATGCTTGTGCGCCCACGCTCACAGCTGCGCCATTCACAGCAGCCAAAAGGCGGAAGCGACCCAAGTGTCCGCCAACGGGCGAATGGATAAACAAAACGTGGTCCATCCATACAGCAAATTGCTGTTGGGCCATATAAAGGAGCGAAGCAGTGAGATCCACGCACGCTACAACACGGATGAACCTCAAAAACATCCTGCCACAGAAGCTGGACTCAAAAGGCCTCCTATTCTGTGGTGCCACTGATATGAAGTGTCCAGAACAGGCACAGCCACAGAGACCGAAATCAGATCGGTGGCCGCCAGGGGCTGGGGGAGAGGGAGTGGGGAGTGACTGCTGATGGGGACGGGTTTCCTTTTGGGGTGATGGAATGTTCTGGAACTAGGTAGAGGTGATGGTTGTACAACATTGTGGATGTACTAAATGCCACTAATTATTCATTTTTAAATGGCTAACACAGTGATTTTTACGTTATGTGAAATTTACCTCAATTTTTAAAAAGTTACATTAGGCTGGGCGTGGTGGCTCGAGCCTGTAATCTTAGCACTCTGGGAGGCTGAGGCGGGAGGATCTCTTGAGGCCAGGAGTTCAAGACCAGCCTGGGCAACATAGTGAGACCCTGTCTCTAAAATATAAAAATTAGCTGGGCATGGTGGCGCATGCCTGTAGTCCCAGCTGCTCAGGAGGCTGAGGCAGGAGGATCGCTTAAGCCCAGGAGTTGGAGGCTGCAGTGAGCTATGATGATGCCACTGCACTCCAGCCTGGGCAACAGAGCGAGACCCTGACTCTAAAATAAATAAATAAATAAATAAAACAAAAGGACACCTTTAGCTTTTAGAAATTTCATGCTTGCCAACTGTCTCACGGAAGCTGCAGTTAAGTCATCCCCTCTCCACTCTCTCTGGAGCAAGTCAATTCTAAGGGCTTACTCCGATTGCTATCTGGAGTTCTCTCAGCGAGAAAATATCTGTTGATGGCCCTGAAAAAAAATACAGAATTGGCTTGGCACCTGCAAACACCCACACCAGGGATTCAAGGGCAGGAGGATGGGTGTTCAAGGTGCCCACACCCCATGGAACACTCATGGTTAAGGCTGCTGTGAGGGTTTTAATTTCATATGTCAACTTGCCTGGGCTAACAGATGCCCACATAGCTAGTGAAACATTATTTCTGGGTGTGTTCGTGACAGTGTTGCCAGAAGAGATTAGCATTTGAATCAGCAGGGTAAGAAGATCCGCCTTCCCCAACGTGGTCAGGTATTGAGGGCTCGGTTTTCTACAAAAAGGCATCAGGCTTTCCGCCCTCTCTTGGATCTCCCATGTCCAGAAACAAACCTCTTGGAGCAGAATAACTAAAGGCCACACCTTGCCTTTTTCAAATTACATCCTGTTTCTGGAGCAATAATAAATTATTAATAAATAATAAAAAAAATCTTCCAGGCTTGGCGTGGTGGCTCATGCCTGTAATCCTAACACTCTGGGAGGCTGAGGCAGGCAGATTGTTTGAGCTCAGGAGTTCGAGACCAGCCTGAGCAAGAGCGAGACCCTGGCTCTACTAAACAATATGTAGAAAGAAATTAGCTGGACAACTAAAATATATATAGAAAAAATTAGCTGAGCATGGTGGCGCATGCCTGTAGTCCCAGCTACTTGGGAGGCTGAGGCAGGAGATCGCTTGAGCCCAGGAGTTTGAGGTTGCTGTGAGCTAGGCTGATGCCAGAGCACTCTAGCCCGGGCAACAGAGTGAGATTCTGTCTCAAAAAAAAAAAAAAAAAAAAGAAGTAAAGAAAAAATCTTCCATTTAGTAGCATCAGATGTCTTAAAAACCAAAATGAAGATCACTGTATAACTAGTTTCTTTTCAAACCTCAGAAATGCTTGTATCTCTCATGTGTTCAAAACATGCCCATTTTCTCCCTTGCCAGGTTAAACTCCTCCTTCCCCAAGCCTCTGAGTTGGTGTGGTCCAGCCCTGATCACAGCCTCCCTCACTCATGACACACACCCCTTGGCCCTCTGCCCCATGGCCACAAAACCTTCTTTCTGTTCTTCAAAAGCACACAGCACCTCTTGGTCTCAGGGCCTTTGCACAGGCTGTTCCCTCTGCTTGGAATGCTGTTCCCTGCACCCCTCGCTTGCTAATATCTTCAAATATTGGCTCAAACTTTGAGTTTCAGGGATGCTTCCACTGGCTTCCCAACAGGCTCCTACATGAGTGTCGTGCCACATTCTCTCTTCTCCCAGATGTAATTTTACGTTGTGTGTGTTTCTCTGCATGTCTCTGACCGCCCCTTACGAAGCCCCAAGATCTGTCTTCGCTTCCTGAGCATGACATAATTGCCTGGGTGGCTCACTACAGCAGAAATGTATTCTTTTCTTTTCTTTTTTTTTAAATAGCCATCCCAGGTGAAAAGAAATGTATTCTCCAAGATCACAGAGCCAACAGAAAAAAGAGAAAGAAAGAAAAAGAAATGTATTCTTTTGCAGTTCTGGAGGCCGGAGGCCCAGAGTCAAGGCGGCAACAGGGCCACACACTCGCTCCGGGCTCTCGGCGAGGAAGCTTCCTTGACTCGTGCAGGTGTCCTTGGCTTGAGGCCGCATCGCTCCGATCTCTGCCTCTGATCACATGGCCTTTTTCTACATGCGTTTCTGGGTCTCTTTGTGTCTCTTATAAAGTCACCAGTCATCGGATTAGGGACCGCACCCTAATCGAGTACGAATTGAGACTAACTTGATTAACGTCTGCGAGAGCAGTTTCCAAATAAGGTCACATTCGCAGGTACCAGGGGTTAGGACTTGAACGCGTTGTTTTGGGGGCCGCATTCAACCTATGACAAGGTCTAACACGCGGTCACGCTCCCTGAACATCGGCTGAACCAGTGCAGTGTGTTGTCATCGGGGCTCCTGTACCGGTCCCCACTCGACCGCAGGGCAAACCCTCAGAGGCCGCCCCTGTGTGACACAGGAGATCTGCCGTCTTCTCGGCCTCAGTGAACCTCAGGACTATCTGAGCTATTCCTGGAAGGCTGACAATTTCTGAGGACGATCCCAAAGGAAACTGGGAAAGATTATGAACAGACAGCTCACAGAGCAACTGTATTTTTTTATTTTTTTGGAGACAGGGTCTCACTCTGTTGCCGAGGCTGGAGTGCAGCTCACTGCAGCCTCCAACTCCTGGGCTCAAGCGATCCTCCTTCCTCAGCCTCCCGATGAGCTGGGACTGCAGGCGTGTGCCGCCATTCCCAGTTAATTTTTTTTGAAGTTTTTTGTAGAGACGGGGTCTCACTACATTGCTCAGTTTGTTAGGGCTGCTATAAGAAAATACCTTGGCCAGGCGAGGTGGCTCACGCCTGTAATCCTAGCACTCTGGGAGGCCGAGGTGGGTGGATCACTCAAGGTCAGGAGTTTGAGACCAGCCTGAGCAAGAGCGAGACCCCGTCTCTACTAAAAGTAGAAAGAAATGATCTGGACAGCTAAAAATATATATTAAAAAAAAAATTAGTTGGGCATGGTGGCGCATGCCTATAGTCCCAGCTACTTGAGAGGCTGAGGCAGGAAGATCGCTTGAGCCCAGGAGTTTGAGGTTGCTGTGAGCTAGGCTGATGCCACGGCACTATATCCCAGGGAACAGAGCAAGACTTTGTCTCAAAAAGAGAAAAAAAAAGAAAATACCTTAATTTATAAATAATAGAACCATATCGATCGCAGTTCTGAAGACTGGGAAGTCCAAGATCAAGGTGCCAGCCGGTCTGGTGTCTGGTGAGCGCCTGTTCCTCACGGATAGCACTTTCTGTGTGTCCTCATGTGGAGGAAGGCACAAACACACTCCCTAAGTCTTCTTTATAAAGGCACTAATCTCACCCTCGACCTAGTCGCCTCCCAAAGGCGCCACCTCTTGACACTATCACATTAGGCAATAAATTCAACACGTGAATTTGGGGGGTGGGAGGGCAAACATTCAGACCACAGCAGGGAGGTACTAGGATCTCCACTGCTGCAGGAAAACACTGGAAACTACTTGACCAGAGGGGTCTGGTTAAGGCAATGATAGTTTGCACGTAGCTTGAATTGTTATGCAGCTTTCAAAAAGGCAGGGACGGGCATGATAGCTCACACCCATAATCCCAGCACTTTGGGAGGCCGAGGTGGGAAGATCACTCGAGGCCAGGAGTTTGAGACCAGCCTGGGCAACATAGCAAGACCCCGTCTCTGTACAAAATACAAAAATTAGCCAGGCGTGGTGGTGGTGCCTGTAGTCCCAGCTACTCGGGAGGCTGAGGCAGGAGAATCACTTGAGCCCAGGAGTTGGAGGCTGCAGTGAGCTATGATTGGGCCACTCCATTCCCGCCTGGGTGACAGAACAACACTGTCTCTAAAAATAAATAAAGAAAAAGTTGTTTAAAAACGGGGGAGTCAGTTCCTCAAAAAATTAAACATAGAGTAACCATACGATCCAGCAATTTCACTCCCAGGTGTGGGTCCAAAAGAATGCTGAACAGGCACCGAGAAAAGAGCCTGTGCGCGAGTGTGCATAGGGGCCAAGCGGGAGCGACCCAAGTTCCAGCAGACAAACGGATAAAGGAAGTGTGGTCCATCCGTACTCTGGGGCACTACGCCACCTTAGAAAGGAAGGGAATTCTGATACCTGCCTCAACATGATGACCCTTAGGACATTCTGCTCCATGAAATAAGCCAGTCACAGAAAGACAGATACTGTGTGAGTCCACTTATGTGAGGTCCCTAGAGTTGACACATTCCTAGAGACAGAAAGGAGAACGGTGGCTGCCAGGGGCTGGGGGAGGGGAATAGGGAGTGACTGCTGACGGGGACAGGGTCTCCTTTTGGGGTGATGGAATGTTCTGGAACTAGGTAGAGGTGGTGGTTGCACGGCACTGTGAATGTACCAAATGCCACTGAATTGTGCACTTTCAAGGGGTGGATTGTAGGGTGTGCGAACTCTGCCTCAAGAAAGCTACTTGAAAATGACGACACGAGCAGATGAAGCAAGTGAGGCTTGATACTTGATCATTTAAAGTCGGAGAAATGGGTTGATGGGGGATGTTACTGTACAATTCTCTTGACTCTTGCGTACATTTGAAAATTTTCATAGTGGACACTGAATTGTTTGTGGGGGGGCAGATGGGAATTACCAAACCACAGGTCCAAGTCTGTGCTGGGGCCGCCCCACCGTGGCCAGCACACCCCAGGTGTCCCCTGAGGCGCCCAGGTTGGGGATGAGTTGGGGGCGCACACTGGGATGACCCCAGGCCACACTCAGCCCCCATCCTCTGGGGCAGGGACCCACATCCCAGGTCGGGGGCCCCCCAGGGCTGAGATCTGCCAGTGCCAAGAGGGCTTTGGCAGGAATGTTTGCTCAGGTGCGGAGGCGATGCCTTCAGACACACCCTGGGCACAACAGCTGACTTCCTGGGCAACTGGCTCTGCTTGGCACGCGGCAGCCTGTACGGTCCGGGCTGCCCACAGAGGGTCAGAGTGCGCTTCCCGTTCATCAGACTCATTGCAACGGGCCCCACTCCGCCGTGCAAAAGGCTTCTCAGTTTCTCAGTAGGTTAAACATAGCATTACCACATGACCCAGCCGTTCCACTCCTCGGTATAGACCCACGAGAGCTGAAAACAGGCGTTCATATAGAAGTCGTCCACCAATGTGCCTAGCAGCACTGTTCAAAATAGCCAAAAAGCAGAAATGACCAAAATGCCCACAAATGGGTGAATGGATAAATGAAACGTGGTCCCATCCACACCGTGGAATATCGGAGCACCGGCCCACACTTACAACACGGATGCGCCTCCAGCATGTCCTGCTGGAACTGGGTGAGGTGGCATGCACCTGCAGTCCCCGCTACTAGGGAGGCTGAGGTGGGAGGATCCCTTGAGGCTGGGAGTTTGAGACCAGCCTGGACAACATAGT
Organism: Eulemur rufifrons; assembly: GCF_041146395.1. Taxonomy (NCBI): domain Eukaryota; kingdom Metazoa; phylum Chordata; class Mammalia; order Primates; family Lemuridae; genus Eulemur; species Eulemur rufifrons. The sequence goes on along the minus strand of NC_090984.1, from coordinate 6,351,896 downwards.
GAGACCCCCATCTCTAAAATTAAAAAAAAAAAAAATCATGCTGAGTGAACAAAGCCAGACTCAAAAGCTCACATATTGCAGGATTCCATTTGTGTGAAATGTCCAGAGCAGGCAAACCCATAGAGACAGGAAGCAGATCGGTGGCTGCCAGGGGCTGAAGGAGCGGGGAATAGGGAGTGACTGCTGATGGGAACGGGGTTTCTTTATGGGGTGATGAAAAGTTCTGGAACTCAACAGAGGTGGTGGTTGCACAACTCTGAATGCACTGGGGCCATGGAATTTTGCACTTTAAAATGGTGAACTCTATGCTGGGCGCAGTGGCTCATGCCTGGAATCCCAGCACTTTGGGAGGCCCAGGTGGGAGGCTCACTTGAGGCCAGGGGTTCAAGACCAGCCTGGGCAACATAGCAAGATCCCATCTCTACAGAAAATTTAAAAATTAGCCGGGGGTGGTGGTGGCAACTGTAGTCCCAGCTACTCAGGAGGCTGAGGGAGGAGGATTGATTCAGCCCAAGAGTTGGAGGCTGCAGTGAGCTATGACGATGCCACTGCACTCCAGCCTGGTTAACAAAGCAAGACCCTGTCTTGAAACAATTTTAAAAACCAATAAAAATAAAATGGTGAACTGTATGTTATGTGAATTTCACCTCAATTAGAAACAGAAACTGGCTTTGGAACCACTCCGTCTGCGCTGGGCACTGGCCGTTCACGTCCCCGCTTGCGCCCTCTTGGGCAAGCTGCTGCCCGCCCGGCCTGCATTCAGCCCTGTGATGCGGGATCACGTGGAGCCCCCCCCTTCCACCTTCCCATGAACTCCCCAAGGACTGGGGCAGGTCCCACTTGTTCCCACTGTGTCCCCAGCACCCAACACAGAGATGGGCACACGATGGAAACAAAACAGATTATTTGTTGAATGAATAAACAATTGAATATGCATCAGCTCCACATTTTAACACTGAACCTTTATTTTTCTTTTTTTCCTTTTAAAAAATTTTTTTTTTCTTTTTTTCTTTCTTTTTTTTTTTTAGACAGGTTCTCGCTCTGTTGCCTGGGCTCCAGTGCCATGGCGTCAGCCTAGCTCACAGCAACCTCAAACTCCTGGGCTCCAGCGATCCTATTGCCTCAGCCTCCCAAAGCACTGGGATTACAGGTGTGATCCACAGTGCCCAGCTCAAACCTCTATTTTTCTAGCAAATTGCTCCCCTGTTGGGGGTTGGGGCAGGGGGGAACTTGGCTTAGCTGGAAAATCCCGGCAGAACCTGGGCCTCCCAGGGGGCAGGAGGGTGGGCTGGGCCGGAGCCCCCCGGCGGGAGGAGCCCCCGCGTGACGCCGCCTTTCCACTCTGTGGTCAGACTCCAGGCCCAGAGAGCCGTAAAACAGCCCTGCTCAAACTGGAAACATTTTCCCTTATTTTGTTCCTGGAGGCGTTGGCAGGGCCCAAGAGGAAAATTCCAGGGCAATAAGGAGAGAAGTCTTCGGCACGCACGGGCCGGGAAGGGGTGGCCAGACCTAGGCCTTGGGGGGGACCCAGCCACCCTGGGGTGAGGGCTTGGGGGCCGGGGCAGGGCCAGGCAGCCGTCAGCGCGTTACCTGTGTCTCGAAGGTTCCTGCAGACAGGCAGGCCTCCCTGAGCCCTGGGCTGGCAAGGGCAGCGGGTGACCTGGCCTGGCCGAGATGGTTCTCCACAGGAATTCGTGTAAAACGGCCTGGAGTTGCTGTCACCAAACATGTTGAGCCCATGGGGTGCCCACATCCGGGAGAGAGCACCCTGGTGCCCAGCGCCGGGCACGGGGTACAGGTCTGATGTGCGCTCTGCTCACAAGCCTCCTACAGCTCCTCTTTGCCCTGGGATGGAGCCCAAATTCCATAGTCCCGGGCCTGCTGGTGGGCCCAGCCCCCTCTCCCTTCACCCCCCGTGAACTGGACCCCACCACACCCAGTTCCGGGAACACTGCCTTGTTTTCTGCCACCTCCCAGCCTTTGTCCACACTGGTCCTCCCACCCTGAACACACTTTGTGGTCTCTTGCCTGGCTGCTTCCCATCCCTCCTCCTGACAACCCCATAGCTGCCTGTGCACCCGCCATCATGACTCCAAGCCCTCACCATTTATCACCATTTAAGGATGAGGTTCTGGTTACAAATCCTGGGGTGTTGCCAGGGGAATCTGGGGGGCTCAGAGGGGTAGATGTTTCTCACACTTCGCTGCAGGGGCTGGCATGTCCCTTTGTCCCTGGTGAGACATAACCCCACCTACTACATGCCAGGCATGAAGGCACACACTAGGGGTAAACAACACCCAAACCTTGTGAAAACACAACAAAGAAGATAATTTCAAAGAGTGAAAAGTATTTGGAAGAAATACTCAGGTGAACGTGTTTTTGCCCAGGGGTCAGGGAAGACCTTCTGGGGTGGTGACATATAAGCCAAATGCTGTATTACAGTGAGGTACCCTGTGAATATGCAGGAAGAACATTCCAGACAGAGAGGTCAGCTCATGCAAAGGCCCTGGGGTAGGAAAGGGCTTGATTGATGGAGAACAGGGAGGACATGGCTGGAAGAGAGTGAGGGAGGAAGAGGAAGATGGGTTGAAGGGATAGGCCAAGGTCAGATCACATGAAGCCTTGAAGGCTGCAGCAAGGAGGTAGGTTTTATTCTGAAAGCAATAAGGAGCCATGGAGGGTGTGTGAGCAGGGAAGGAACATGATGTGATTTATGATCTTGAGACATCCCCCGTGGCTGCCATGGGGAGGAGGCCGGGCAACGGCCAGGCAGGAGTCAGTAGGGCCAGGGCCAGGGCCAGGGCCAGGACCAGGGCAGGGCTGCAGGGAGGGGGAGAAGCAGTTGGATTTGTATGTTTTGAAGGCCGCGGGAACAACAGCTATTGATGTGCTTGGGAGGGAGGGGAGGAAGGAGTCTCAGACGCCGCCCGGGGCTTGGGCTCACCCAGGGTGGATGGTGGGGTTGTCGTCTGAGACAGGAAGGCTTGGGGAGATGGTGGCGGGAAACCATGACCTCACCTTGGCCGTGGCGCTCTGGAGGTGTCTGGGTTGTATGTACGCGTCTGGGCTGCGCTGGCTGGGCTCCAGGTGAAACCATGGGCCCTGTGGGCAAAAGTGGCCTTTGAGGTCAGTCCTGGGCAGTGTCCACTGGGGAGAGGTGGGCAGAGGGCTTCGGCTGAGCCTTTGACCCAAGACATTGGCGCAAACACGCAGGGGCCCATGTTATTTCCCCACCCTGGGTCCTTCGTTCCAGCTGGAAACCGGAACCAAGTCGAAAAATCCAGATGTAGAGTTGGACGCAGCCTTGAGAGCATGCGGTTTGGGGAGCCCAGCAGGCCAGGCCTCTGTGTGGCCCCGCTGGTCATGGCCCGGTTGGGGGTGGGGGGCAGGATGGCTTCGGTTTTGAGTCTGTGGCTGAAACTGCAAAGGTTAAAAAAATAATCAGCCGCACCAAGGCGTTCCCCTCCGAGACGTCAGCCCAGCCCCAGGCGGAAAAAACAGGCCCCGGGACCCCCAGCAGCCCACAGGCCTGAGACCTGCTGGGCGCCCGTTCAGGAGGGCAGAGGGCCTTGCTCTGGAATCGCATCCACATTTGAGATCAAGTACACAACCTATGTGGGCGCCAGGCCCTGGGCTGGGCACTGGGAACCCACGTGACAAGCCAAGGTGGGGCTTGCCCTATAGGGCTCCGAGGCAGGTGGTTCGGGGCAGGATTTGCTGGACGAGGGCTGTCACACCCCTGGGCCTCAGTTTCTCATCTGTATAATGGGCAGAACAATAGCACCCACCTCAGAGGGTCACCCTTATTCTTGCAACAACTTCCCTGGGTCCTACACGGGACACAGCTCAGAGCCCTGGACAAGATCCTGGTGCTCCCAAAGCTGCTAGGGGGAGTGGGGACAAATTGGGTGTTTAAAATCAAGGTGGGAGGCTGGACACAGGGGCCCACACCTGTAGTTCCAGTACTTGGGGAGGCTTATGCAGGAGGATCACTTGAGCCCAGGAGTTGGAGGCTGTAGTGAGCTATGATCGAGCCACTGCACTCTAGCCCAGGCGACAGAGAGACATCCTGTCTCAAGATAACAATAACAATAAATTAATTAAAAACATAATTTTAAAAATTAAAAAAAAAATGGAGGTGGAGATTGAAATCAGATCTGCCTCTCACTGACTGTGTGGCCCTCAGCTAATGTCTTGCCCTCTCTGGGCTTCCATTTGCTCCCTGCCTCCCTCCTTCCCTCTCAGACTCTGGGTCTCGGTCAGTCAGCACGCCAATCTTGACGATTTCCTGTGATTCTGCATTTCACCATTTCAACTCTTTGAACCTGGGGCCCAGGACTGTGAGCATCACTTGAGCAGCCTTGGAACTGGTGATGGAGTGAGAAGGCCACTCCTGAGGGCTCCTGGCACCTCTGCCGCCCGCCAGTGGCATTTTGGAAAGAACAAGCTGGCGGCGGTGGCTGTTCCAGACAAAGCCTGTTTCTCTGTGGTGCTTGAGGTTGCCTGGTACCCAGTGGAGGTCAGGAGGCCAGCTAGGTATCTGGTCTGCATCAGAAGTGGCCAACACCCCCACCCAGCCGCCTCCCCTGCGACCTCCAGAGGCTGGTTCAGGCCCCTGGCCTGGCCAATCAAAGCCCTGCACCCACCAACCACAGTGATAGACTCAAGGCTGGACCAATGAGAGTCAGCCCTGAGATTTTTGCCGGACCTGTCAGGGCAGAAGTATTTCTGCTGCATGGTGGGCTGGGGGAATTTAAACCAGGCACTTCTGGGGCCCATCTGTTCTACCTAGAGGGGCAGGAAGACAGCCAATCAGGAAGGTGCAAATCAGAGCCACAAGGGGATATCACCTCACACCCACTAACGTGGCCACACTCCAAAACACAGGAAGCAACAGGTGTCAGCAAGGATGCGAAGAAATTGGAACCCTTGTGCACTGCTGGTGGTGTGGCCATTACGGAAGATCATGTGGCAAGTTCCTCAACAGGTTAAACGTAGAATTACCATACGATCCAGCAATTCCTCTTCTGGGTATGTACCCAAGAGAACTGAAAACAGATATTCAAACAAATCCTGGTGCACGGATGTTCGTAGCAGGACTTTTCACAATAGCCGAAAGGTGGGAACAACCCAATGTCCATCAACGGATGAAAGGGCAAACGGAAGGCGGTGCGTCCGTATGTTGGAATGTTACTCAGCACGGAAAGGCATGACACTCTGGCATCTGCTACCACGTGGGTGAACCGCAAAACATGCTGCTGATGAAGAGAAGCCACACACAAAGGCCACACGGTGTGTGACTCCACTGATGGGGCATGTCCAGAACAGGCAAATCCACAGAGACGGGAAGCAGATCGGTGGCTGCCAGGGGCGGGGGGATGGGGATGGGGAGTGACTGCCGATGGGGACGGGGTTTCTCTGGGGGGGATGAAAATGTTCTGGAACTAGATAGAGGCGATGGTTGCATGACATGAATTGTACTCAAAACTACTGAATCGTACGTTGTAAAATTGTTGAGATGCTACATTTTATGTCATGTGTGTTTTATCACAGTCAAAAGAAAAGGAAGAAGGTAACTGACAGGGAGACCCGGATCCTGACGACATCACTGGGGCACTGGATCCAGCCACGCCTGAAGGCATCCCTGCCACTGGGCTTTTCAGATATTGAGCCAGCACATTCCCTTGCTGGGCTGAGCCAGCGAGGGATGTGTCTCCTGTCCCTGCAACCTGGCGTTTCACAGAGAATCAGCTGTGTTTGTCCACCCCCTGTTCCTAACACACTGCTTATGTGAGCAACCCTCCCTGAACGTGCCGGGGGTCTTGGTAGGACCCCTTCTTACAGATGGTCCCTGGCCATTTATTAGAAGGGAGCAGGGAAAGGTATGGCAAGGTCCCTTCCAGGCCAGCAACACCGGGTCCCAGCTGCGTGTCCACTGTGACCACATTGCTTCCCCAAGGCAGCCCTGTGAGCAAGACATTCTGAGCTCATTGAAGGGCAGGCTCACACTCGTGCCTGTGCCCTGCGTCATGCCTGGAGGCGAACATCGGGGCCGTGGGAGCAGGGCCCTGGGGCCTGAGGGGCAGCCCGCTGGGCCTCAGTTTCCCCTCTCTAAAATGGGCTGGTTTTTCTGGGTGTCAGGTGCAGGGTCTGCTGTGCAAACAGGGGCTGTCCTAGGGGAGCTATGAATACACAGATGTGTCTGGAGGAATCTGAGCTAGGCTGTGACTCCTGCCACTTGGATCACACAACTTGCTAGTGCACTGCAGCCTGGAGGGGACACAGCCCAGGCACGGCCCCTCTTCCATGCCATGTTGATGTTGGCTTTTGAAAGGACATGGATGCAGAAGTAACTCGTTGATTCTTTTTCCACTAGCTGCTGAGCACTCGGCGTCCGGGGGCGCCTGGCCGGAGGCTGGCACTGTTTGCTAGTACCTGGACAACCTCACTTGGCGCTGGCACGGGGCCTCGCCGAGCGTTTGACGGCTGGCTGGCTGCAGGCATCTGTGATGGCGTGGCCCTTCTCTCCTGTGGCTGCGCCGGAGATGGGGGAGGAAGCACCTTGTGGCTCCTGGGAGCTTCCTGGGACGGCCAACAGGTGGGGGTGTGGCTCAGAGGGTGGTTCTGTTGGGGTCCACTCTGAGAGTCCATCCTGGTGGCACCTCAGATGTCCCCCGGGGTCTTGTGGTTTCCACCACCCTATGGTTCTGTGCTTCTGTTGACCGTGGTCTGTGAATTTCTGACTCTGTGGTCCCATGGTCCTAGGACTCCACAGTTCCGTGCCTCCATCAACACATGAGGTTATGAGTCTCATTCCTTAGTCCTGTGGCTCCTTGTTTCGTGGTCTCATGGTTCTTTGATCCATCATCCATCCACCCATCCATCCATCCACCCATCCATCCATCCACCCATCCATCCACCCACCCATCCGCATGCCCCTCTATCCATCCACCCAACACTCATCCATCCATCCATCTACCCATCCATCCATCCACCCACCCGTACATACATCCACCCCTCCATCCATCTACCCTCCATCCATCTTTGATTTATTCCGTCATGTGTACCTGATACTGGGGACACAGAGGGGAACAAGACGGCGGGTCTTAGTCTGACGGAGGGGTCAGCCCCTAACCCAGGAAACCTGGCAGTGCCCATGCAGTGAGGTTGCAGCCGTGACCGAGCACACTCAGGGCCCCGTGCAGGCTGGAGGGTCTCTAACCCAGCTGCAGTGAGGAGTGGGCCACGCTCAAGGATACGGCGCACCAGGGAGCAGTCGCAGGGCAGGCGAGGGCTTGGCATGCAGCACGAGGTGGGGCTGGAGAGGCCTGTGGAGCCCAAACACAGCTCAGGGTTCCATCACCACACGCCTCCCTGTGGTCCAGCCCCTCCCCCTTGCGCTGTCCCCTCCCCCTCCACTGCCACCACACCTGCTTCCTCCAACACATCAAGCACCCCCCCTCCCGGCCTTTGCCCGTGCGCTGTCCTCTACCTGGGGCTCCCCTCTGTCTGCAGACACTTGTTCCCCGGTTCAGGTCTCGGCACCGATTTCCCCCTGCAGAGGGCCACCTGGACCCTTGCCTCTGCCTCCTCTGGCCTCGCCGGGCCCTTCTCTGTGCAGCTGAGTGCACTTGTTCCCCTTCAAGGCCACCCACTGCGGGGGCCGTGAGGCCAAGACCATCTCCACCCCGTTGGCTGTGCTGCAAGGGTCAGGGTCTGTGCAGTGGATGAGTTATTTAGTTTCCTCCAGCTGATCGAAGACCACTTATTTGGTGCCCATCACAAGCAGTCTTGGGGCTGGGGCTCCCCGTCCCCCCGCCTGGCAGCCTCCCTCCCCCACTGCCCGCCCAGGCCTGGGCCCTGCTAGCCAGGCAGCCGGTGGGTAAACACGCCCTGCCCTCTGCCTCTCGCCCCATCCATCACTCGCCTGAACAAGGGCCGCCTGTTACTAAGCCAGGTGGGGGCTGGAAAGGGCAGGAGGCGGGCTGGGGAACCGGGCTCTAGTCCCCGGACCCTCTCCAGACGGAGCTGCAGAAACCCGGCTGCGAGACCCTCTCCTCGTGCCCCCGGCAGGGGTAGGGGGTGACTTTCCTCTCTGAGCACCCAGTTCCAGACTTGCCTGGCTGAGTCTCAGTTTGCCATCCTGTAAAGTGGGGATGTTACAGCCGATATTGGTTGAGAGCTGAACACTTTCTTTCTTTTTTTTTTTTTTTTGAGACAGGGTCTCGCTCAGTCGCCCCGGCTAGAGTGCCGTGGTGTCATCATAGCTCGCTGCAGTCTCCAACTCCTGGGCTCAAGGGATCCTCCTGCCTCAGCCTCCCAAGTAGCTGGGACTACAGGTGTGGGCCACCACGCCAGGCTAATTTTTCTATTTTCAGTAGAGATGGGGTCTCGCTCTTGCTTAGGCTGGTCTCGAACTCCAGAGCTCAAGTGATCCTCCCGCCTCGGCCTCCCAGAGTGCTGGGATTACAGGCGTGAGCCACTGCACCCCGCCTAATTTTTTATTTTTAACTATTATAGGCACATAATAGTTGTTTACATTTATAGGGCACATGTGCTCTTTTGATACAGGCGTGCGATGTGTATTAAAGAAATCAGGGCAGGTGGCGTATCCACCACCTCAAGCCATTTATCATTTCTCTGTGTTAGGGTCCACGTTGGTTTTTACTGCTACAGTTACATTGCACAAAACTTGAGGCATTTCCACTTTTTCACTTCCTTAGACAGAGACTGAGGGAGAGAACAAAACCTCTACAGTTAGCCCTGAAGGCACCTCCTCCCCTAGTGGCACAGACACCAGCTTGCTTCACTGCTCTGCACAGAGCTCCCCTGAGGTGTGGGCGTGTGTTCGTGCGTCTGCCCGTAGTCAGCCCTGGAGAACCATGAAGAGGAGGGCTGCGTAAAATCACTCTCAGAAAGCAGACCCTCACTCTACAAACATTTTTTAAAATTTTCAAAATTAGCGTGGTTGTGTGCGCCTGTAGTCCCAGCCACTCGGGAGGCTGAGGCAGGAGGATCACTTGAGCCCAGGAGTTTGAGGCTGCAGTGAGCTATGATGATGCCACTGCACTCCAGCCTGTGTGACAAATGAGACTCTGTCTCAAAGAGAGGGAAGGAAGGAAGGAAGGAAGGTCGGCCAGTACCCACTGAATGCCATATCGAGAAACTCTAATCTATTCCTAGTGAAATTCTTTCTCTCTGGAAGCAACTCTTCACTACACTAACCTTGACAAGTAAAAATGCACATTATAACACATTTTGTTTTTGAGACTAAATCTCACTCCCTTGCCCTGGGTAGAGTGCAGTGGCATCATCCTAGCTCACTGGAGCCTCCAACTCCTGGGCTCAAACGATCCTCCTGGCTCAGCCTCCTGAGTGGCTGGTACTACAGACGCCACCACGCCCAGCTAATATTTTTCTATTTTTGGTAGAGATGGGATCTTGCTCTTGCTCAGGCTCCTCTTGAAAGGAAAAAAGAAAAGAAAAGAGGAAGAATCTGAGGCACAGAAAGGTTAAGCATCTTGCCTCAGGACCCACAGAGCTGGGATATGAAACTCAAGCCCCACCCGGTGCCAGAGAGCAAGACCTTTATCACTACTGTGCCCTGCTGCCTCCCATGATGACAAATTTCTGGGGCTTCAGGGAGGACAGACGGGGAAAACCCACAAAGCCATGTGGCAAGGTCTTGAGCATTTGGCACTTGCTCAATAAAATTGTAGCCGTTATATTTATTGTTTTCTTCCTCCTTTGTCACCATCCAGCGGGACACCTGGGATGACGGGATGGGGGCAGAGGCGGGGACAAAAGGAGAATGGCAGAGGAGGTGGCCCACTGAAGATCACAAAGCAAGCCAGGGTGGACTCCAGTGCCCAGAACCACCCCTCCCCCCACCATCTGGGCCTTCTGGAGGACAGTGTGGCTGTCAGAGGTGGGCTGGGCTGGGCTGCTCGGCTGAGGATGCAGAGGTGGCCAAGTGGCCCTCCCTTGCTGCCCTGATGCATTGCCCAGACCCAGGGCCTGCGGCCGGCCCGCCCAGGGCAGGGCAGTTGCCTTCCCAACATACTTTCCCTCTGGATTCACAAGGGGAGGTGACCAGGCGGGAGGCAGGGAGCCCGGGGCGCCCACACGTCTCCTGGCCCAGCAGGCGTCTGCCCAGAGGGGATCTGGGGGCCCCATCACGCAGGCACCAGTCCCTGTTCCCCGGCCTGGCTGGGCTCCCGGAACCACTGGGCCTGGCGTGGGGGAAGCGGGGCTGGCCAGGGCGCCCGCCAGAGGCTCGGGCCAGGAGTCCCAGGCAGCAGAGGCATCGCAGCTAATGAGGGGCTCGGGCCAACATTTCTCGTCTGGATTCTGTGGCGAAGGCAGGGAGGGCAAGTGTGAAGGGCTTGAGGGGGGTCTCACACTCCCCAGTTCTAATTCTGGCTGTGTGACCTCAGGCTCCCTCGCCTCCTCTCTGAGTAAAGCATGAATAAGAGCGATCTCAGACGTAAGTGACATCGTGTATGAGTTTCATATTGTACAAGCAGGTGAACGCTGGAGCCGGGCACGGGGGTAAATGTTTCCCACAGGTCGGCTGATTTGATCCTCCCAACAGTGATCATCCCCATTTTACAGGTGGGGAAACAGAGGCACAGAGAGGTTAAGCAACTTGCCCTATGTCACACAGCGAGGCCATGTTTGGCCAACATTTGAACCCAGACAGTGTGGTCCCTGAATCTGTCTTCCCTGCTGTAGCAAGTACAGAGGTGCTGGGGGCTTACTGGTATTAATAGTAATGATGTTACATTAATTATATTATTAATAGTAATGATATTACACTAATCATAGAGGCCCAAACCCTCCCACCCAACCTGTCCTCTCTGCACCAGACAAGGCCCCTGGGAGCCCCCCAGGCTGGGAGGGACAGAGCAAACCACAGACACTCTGAGCCGCAGTGTCAGGGCCGGGCTGGAGGGTTCCCATGGTCTGTCAGCACAGAGGGCTCCCTGGAGGAGGAGGTGCCACAGCTGGCCCTTGAAGGATGGAGGAGCCTGTACGAGGTGGCTTGCCTAGGTGTTCTCGTACAACCTGGAAGGACACCTAGGGCAAGTTACTCTGTAACGTGAGGCCAGTGTGGTCTGCACAGAAGGGGCATTTCACAGGGTCGGTGGGGTCCAGGAGGCAAGAGTGTGACACCAGACGGCCCCCTCTCCAGGCCTCTGTTGTCTGATTTGCAAATTGGGACACCCTCAGGACCGCTGGCTTTGCGGTGCCCTCTGCCTGGAACGCCCTTCCCTGCGTCTCCCCACGGCCGGCCACGGAGAAGGCCACGTGTGTCCAAGCCCCAGCCCCGTGTCCAGGCTGTGGCAGGGCCTGGCTTGCATGTGTGCTTGTCCTAGCTACATGCGGCACATGCCAGCTCACAGGCCCTGCCGGAGCTGTGGCTTTCCCCAGAATTCCAGGGCCGGCTGGGAGCGGCCCCCAGGTGTGCTGGACGCCAAGGAAAACAGGAGGTGAGCTCATGGCCCCGACGCAGGCAGGGCACTGTCAGGGGATCGGGCTTCACTGCAAATGTCCAGGCCGGGGCCGGCCGCTCCCACCCAGCCTCCCCTTCCAGGCCTGCCCTTCCTCACTCACCCTCTATGGCTCCTGATTGCCCTTGGAAGACAGCCTGCGCCCCACGCCACTGGCACTGCCCTCCCACAGCCTCATCTCCTGCTTCTCCCTGAGCCCCAAGATCTGCCACCCCGAAGTCAGTCCATCCAACAGACCAGGGCCTCTGCCTATGCTGTTTCCCCTACCTGGAACACCCTGCCACTATCTCTCTGCTTGGCTGTGTTTTCCTCCTCCCCCAAGTCCCAGCTGGGTGTCCCCTCCTCCTCCAGAAGCCCACCCTGACTTCACGTAACCCCCTGCAACTGGGTCACCTCCTCGGGGCTGCCACCATTCGCCTGTGTGTCCCCCGTTGCAGCCATGGCCCCACTGGGGGATTATGTAGCTACCTCCCCACCAATCTGGGCTCCCCACGAGGGAAGGGCTGGGTCTGGCTTGTTTACTCCGTTGTCCCCAGTGCCCAGCACAGGACACGACACGTTGTAAGTGCTCAAGGCACATCCGTGGAATAATGAACGTGCCCGGACATTTCCCCACGCGCTTCTTCCCACCCAAACTACCGTCTCCTTTCCCTCCGCTGATCTGAGTCCTCCCTTTCCTTTACGTCTCCTTGCCACCACCTCCAGGAAACCCTCAGTGACTTCTCTGTAGCCTCCAAGGAAGACAGACCTGCCTGTTACTCTGGCTTCATCCTTGCCCTGTGCTGTGACCTCCTCTTGGCCTCAGTTTCCCTGTCTACAGAGTAGAGGCTGTGAATACTGGAAAGTAGGGGTGGAGAGGGTTAACCAACTCCAGGAGGCCAAGGTGTGTAGCTCAAAAGCACGGCTGGCCTGGGAGGGACAATTTTCCTGATTAGCAGGAATTTTTATTTTTATTACAGGCTGTTCCCACAGCGGCTGGAGCGCAGCTTGGAAGGTATGGCACGGCTTGGACCAACAAGCCCTGGGCCCCCCTTGGACCTCCTCCTGCCAGAGCCCTTTAACTTGCCCCACTCAGGGGGGCACACACCCCACTGCACAGATTGGGAAGTGGAGTGGACCCCCTGGCGATCAGGCCGTCCCCCATCCACCCCCCAAAGGACCACATGGCGGGAGGGAACCACCAGCGATCCAGCAATGCGGTGGGAGGCGCCACTGGATACCCCCAAGGGTGGGGGGCCAGGAGGAAGCCCCTCAGACCCAAGCAGGAAAACTGAGGGTCCCCTCCTCACCTGCACATCCCCCACTCTGCAGTAATAACAATTAATAGTGATATTTATTACCTCCACCGTGCAAGGGAGGAAACTGAGGCATAGACATCATTTGCCAGATTTGGCCAGTCAGGTTGACCCAAAGCGGGAGGGTCTTAATCCTTCAGACACTGGTGACTCCGTATCCCCAAATGTGAGCCAAGAGGGCCGCCTTGGGGACCACCTTGCTCGCAGCTGCACCCAGGGAGGGCGCACAGCAAGCTCTCAATAAAGAAGTGCATGGAAGGGCGGGGAGGGGTGGTCCCACCTAACTCCCCGCCCCACCACTCCTCTCCACAGGCCCCCGGGACTCAGTTTCCCCATGGTGTCCGATTCACCCGCGGGCGACAGTCCAGGCGGGGCCTTGAACGCAGAGGCCAGCGCCGTCTGTTTACCTTGCGGCCGGACGCTGGGCAGGCCTGCGGTGGGCCGTCCCGGGGGCTGGCCGTACCGCGGGGATAAATAGGCCCCGCGGGCCTCGTGGGCGGCAGAGAGCGAGCCTCCACCCAGCGCCCGCCGCCGCCATGGTCCCGGGCGCCGCCTGCCTTCTGCTGCTCACCCTGACCGCCCTTGGAGCGTCGGGCCAGGGCCAGATTGCGCTGGGTACGCCGCACGAGCCCCCACGCCGTGCCCCGGCCCCCACAGGGACAGCAGGACCGCGAGAAGCCTGGGGTCCCGGCTCCTTGGGGCTGCTCCCGGCCCGTTCGCTGGGACGCGCGGGCAGAGAAAGCAGGCGGCGGGACGCAGGCTCGGGGAACACAGTGGGCGTCAGGGATCCCCGCGGCCGCGGCTGCGAGGGTCGGAGGTGGGGTCCCGCTCCCCGACACCTCACCAGCCCCCCCTGTCGACGCAGGCTCAGACTTGGCCCCGCAGATGCTGCGCGAGCTGCAGGAGACCAACGCGGCGCTTCAGGACGTGCGGGAGCTGCTGCGGCAGCAGGTGCGGGGCCAGGGGACAGGGAGTGGGGGCAGGGGAAAGAGGGGGTCCCGGGGAAGGAGGAGGGGAGCTGGGGAGGATAGCGGTTTGGGAGCAGGGAGTCCGGGGCAAGAGAAGCTTGGGGGAGCTGGAGGGGCGTGTGGAAAGTGAGTCCCGGGATGGAGAGGCTGGGGCGCCGCTGATCCCCACCCCCTCGCAGGTCAAGGAGATCACGTTCCTGAAAAACACGGTGATGGAGTGTGACGCGTGCGGTGAGCACGGCCTGGACGGCACGGGCTGGCGGGAGGGCGAGAGAAGAGATGGGGAGACAGAGATGGAGACGGGGAGCGAGGAAACGCCGGGAAGAAAGGAGTCCGAGACAGATGGGGGCTCGCGGAGACGGAGAGAGACGATCAGGGAGAGGAAACAGAGACGACAGAGACTGGCCGTGCGGGCGACGCGGGGAGGCGCTGCGGGGAGAGGCGGAAAAGAGGCGGGCGCGAAGGCGCGGAGAGACCTGAGAGACCCAGAGGGCAGAGCGCAGAGCGGCGGAGCGCCCAGGGTCTCGCGTAGCCCGGTGGCACCGCCCCTGGTGCGGGGCGGGGTCCCGACGGGCTCCGCCCCGGGGCGCGGCCCTGACCAGCCTCGCCCCGCCCCGCCCCGCCCCGCAGGGATGCAGCCGGCTCGCACCCCCGGGCTGAGCGTGCGGCCCCTGCTGCACTGCGCGCCCGGCTTCTGCTTCCCCGGCGTGGCCTGCACGCAGACGGCGAGTGGCGCGCGCTGCGGCCCCTGCCCCGAGGGCTTCACTGGCAACGGCTCGCACTGCACCGACGTCAACGAGGTGCCCAACACCCACCGCCCTGACGATCCCCCCGACCGTCCCCCAACAGCCTCCCCCCGTCCAGGCTACCCGCTCCTCCGCTGGGGGTGTTGGCCCCGACGAGCTCCTTCGCGCCGGGGGCGCACCCGCAGACGATCCCCCCACCGCAGGGGGACGCCCACCCGCACCACCCCAGTCACCACCAACCTGGACGCCCGCCGGGACGTCACTCTCCATCGCTAGTGACGACTCCCTCACTGCCGGTGGTGGTCTGCCCCAGCTACCCTCCTCCCCGCGCGCGGTCGCCAGTCCCAACGACCCTTCCACGGCCAGGGGTCACCTGCCGGGGCGACCCCACCACCGCCGGGCACGCACGCCCCGACGACCACTGCCCCCGTCGGCTGGGGATTGCCGCTCTCATAATCCCTTCCCCCGCCCGTGACGGAAGGGCCCCTCCAGAAGCGCCCCTCACCATCGCGCCCCCGCCCTTACCAACGCCAAGTTGCTTCTGACCCGTGGGACCATCGCCTCTGTCCCACGTGGCGCCCGGCTCCAAGTGCTGGCTGATGGCCCTTGACTTTTTCAAGTCCGGGATTCCCTGGGGTGCGGCTGTCGAGGCCCCGCTGGGAGTCCTCTGACCCTCCGCGGCCCCTTCTCCCCCAGTGCAACGCGCACCCCTGCTTCCCCCGGGTCCGCTGCATCAACACCAGCCCGGGCTTCCGCTGCGAGGCTTGCCCGCCGGGGTACAGCGGCCCCACCCACGAGGGCGTGGGGCTGGCCTTCGCCAAGGCCAACAAGCAGGTGAGGGGCGGCGGGGGCGGTTTTGCAGAAGGGAAGCGGACACCCATTTCGTCCACTAACTCGTTCTCCGGCTGGGCCCCTTTACCCAGCGTGGCTCCAGGGGGAGAGATGGGGAGGGGAGGGGTCGGCCGTGGGAGGGCTGGTAGGCTGGTCGGGGTTGGGGCAAGATGGAGAGGAGGGGGAGGATTCGGAGGAGGTATGGACCTGGTGGGTGGGAGGTGGGGTGGTGACCTGTGAGTCCCCCCTCCCGTAGGTTTGCACGGATATTAACGAGTGTGAGACCGGCCAACATAACTGCGTCCCCAACTCCGTGTGCATCAACACCCGGGTGAGCCCCGCCGGGGAGCGGGAAGGATCGCGCGGGAGGTGGGGCGAGGGGGCCGGCGGCCCGTGCTGACCGCCTGCGACTTGGGCGCAGGGCTCATTCCAGTGCGGCCCGTGCCAGCCCGGCTTCGTGGGCGACCAGGCGTCTGGCTGCCACCGGCGCGAACAGCGCCTATGCCCCGACGGCTCGCCCAGCCAGTGCCACGAGAAGGCCGACTGCGTCCTGGAGCGCGACGGCTCACGGTCGTGCGTGGTGAGTGCGGGCGGGGTGGGGCGTGAAACAGGGGTTCGGGGGGCGATCACGCCCAGGCACCCACTGATTCTCCCCCACAGTGCGCCGTCGGCTGGGCGGGCAACGGGATCCTCTGTGGCCGCGACACCGACCTGGACGGCTTCCCGGACGAGAAGCTGAGGTGCCCGGAGCGGCAGTGTCGCAAGGTGGGCGGGGTCGGGGAGGGGTGTGACCAGAAGGAGGGCGGGTGGGACTACCTGGCCACATCCCTCACCTCAGCTGTGCCTGCCCCTAGGACAACTGCGTGACCGTGCCCAATTCGGGGCAGGAGGATGTGGACCGCGATGGCATCGGAGACGCCTGTGACCCAGATGCCGACGGGGACGGGGTCCCCAATGAGGGGGTGGAGCTACGGGCAGGGTCAGGGAGGGACTGGGTGGGGCGTAGCTTGAGTGAGCGGCGGAGTCTCAGAGGTCCTGGAGGGGTGAGGGGTTCGCTGGAGAGGAGACAGGGCCTCGAAATTGGGGTGCCCTGGGGAGTGACTTTTGCCCCTGCCAAACTGACCAGCCATAACCCACCCTGTTCCCCAGGACAACTGCCCGCTAGTGCGGAACCCAGACCAGCGCAACACGGATGGCGACAAGTGGGGCGATGCGTGCGACAACTGCCGGTCCCAGAAAAACGACGACCAGAAGGACACAGACCGGGACGGCCGTGGTGACGCCTGTGACGACGACATCGACGGCGACCGTGAGCTCGGCCAGGGGTGGGGAAGAGGCGAGGAGTGGGGAACAGGCGGCGGCCATCGGCCACCGAAAGGCGGGGTTCAGCTCTGGGGCGGGGCTCGGCGGGTTTTGGAATCCGGATGGGTGAGCTGCCCGGGGCGCCCTGCACCGTCGACTGGGCTGGGGCGGGCAGAAATATGCAAGCCAGGGGCAAGGCTGGGAAAAAGTTGGGGACCTTTGGAGGGTAAGGTGCCCTGCAGGTAGAAAGTAAGAGGACAGAGATGTGAGCCTAGGTTTTGGGCCCAGAAGGTGCCATTTTTATATCTGGGGACACAGAGGCTCAGGGTGGCATACACAGGGCACCCCGCTGAGCTGTCCCTGGGGGTGAGAGCCAGTCCCCTCCGCAGCCATCCATTTAAGTCACCATGAAGCTACCCGGATGAAGCCATCCTGGCCGGGCCCCAAACTTGGGGTTCCTGTCTTGCCCCTGTGATTCCTGAAGGGATCCGCAACCCAGTGGACAACTGCCCCAGGACACCGAACTCAGACCAGAAGGACACTGATGGCGATGGTATAGGGGATGCCTGTGACAACTGTCCCCGGAAGAGCAACCCGGACCAGGTAAGGGCAGGCCAGACCCTGGGCTCCCCCTTTCCCCACCCAGGGGAGCCCCAGGCTGGGTTAGGAGACCACAGCCCAGCTTAGAGCATTCCACTCTGTCAGGTGAATGACCGACCTCCCGGTCCCAGCAGCTTGGGGGTGAGGGGGCATTCCTTGGGTCAGGAGGACCTTGGCTGTGCAGCTGGGGTGGAGGGGAGAGGGGGGTGTGTGTTGGGGGGAGGCTTCACGTTCCTCTGCCCTGATTGTGGACTCCGGCCCTCTCCCCCGCAGAGCGATGTGGACCACGACTTTGTGGGAGATGCCTGTGACAGCGATCAAGACCAGTAAGGAGGCCACCTGAGCTGGGTGTCAGGGCTGCCCCTGACAAAACCCTGTGGAGATCTCATGGTTTCTCTGTCCCACCTACCCACTCTAGGGATGGGGACGGGCACCAGGACTCTATGGACAACTGCCCCATGGTGCCCAACAGTGCTCAGCAGGACTCAGACCACGACGGCCAGGGTGACGCCTGTGACGATGACGACGACAACGACGGAGTACCCGACAGTCAAGACAACTGCCGTCTGGTGGCCAATCCCGGCCAGGAGGACGCCGACAGTATGGCAGGGTGGGGCCGGGGTGGGCGGGTGGTGTCTGTATGACCCTGGCCTGACATGAGGGTGACCTGGCACGGACCTCGCCGCGGGGGATCTCCCACCTGCTCTCAGGGGACGGCGTGGGAGACGTGTGCCAGGGCGACTTCGATGCAGACAAGGTGGTAGACAAGATCGACGTGTGTCCAGAGAACGCCGAGGTCACCCTTACTGACTTCCGGGCCTTCCAGACGGTCGTGCTGGATCCGGAGGGTGACGCACAGATTGACCCCAACTGGGTGGTGCTCAACCAGGTGGGGACAGGGCCTAGGTGGGGGACGAGGGCCTCCCCGAACCCCCCCCCCCCACGGCGGGGCCACAGCTGGGACAGAGAGCCTAGGGCGTCCACGGCCGGCCTGAGGCCTCCTTCCTCTGACCGCACCAGGGCATGGAGATCGTGCAGACGATGAACAGCGACCCGGGCCTGGCAGTGGGTGAGACGTGGGGAGCTGGCGGGGGCGTGGCCAGGGCGGGCCTGCTGCGCGGAAGGCGTGGCCAGGGCGGGCCTGCTGCGCGGAGGGCGGGGCCAGAGGCCCGCCTGCCGCGGGGAGGGCGGGGCTGGACTGTGGAGGGGGTGGCCAATGGCAGTGGGGGCGTGGCCGTGCCGGGGCTGGGGGTGGGGATGGGGCGGGCCTGGGGCAAGCTGGGCCCAGGGGGCAGGTTTGGGCTCTGCGGGTGGGAGGCGAGGTCGCGGGTGGGGTCTAGCATTGCGAAACGCGTCGCTCTCGCCGCCTCCCCAGGTTACACGGCCTTCAACGGCGTGGACTTCGAGGGCACGTTCCATGTGAACACGGCCACAGATGACGACTACGCGGGCTTCATCTTTGGCTACCAGGACAGCTCCAGCTTCTACGTGGTCATGTGGAAGCAGATGGAGCAGACGTACTGGCAGGCGAACCCCTTCCGCGCTGTGGCCGAGCCGGGCATCCAGCTCAAGGTGCCCGGGCCCTGCCCGATCCCCGGTCCCTGCGCCCTCCCGCGGACCACCCAGAAGCCTTCATGGCCTCCTGGCCTCACACTACGGACCTCGAACTCGTCCGCCCCTGCCCTCCCCTGAGCTCCCATGGCCCCCAAATCCTCCCAGGTCCTCGCACAGGCCCTCAAACATGCCCCGGGCTCCCCCTAATCTTTCTTCGGACGCCCAAACCCTCTCACGGAGCCCTAAACTGCCCCTTAGTCTCCAAGTCCTCCTGCAGACCCCCCCAGACCCCAGTATGTTGCTGAAACCCTCCCCAAATTCCCCAAATCCTCTAGACTTGGTTATCCCATGGACACCCCAAACCTACAGGTCACCAAATCCTCCTGCAGACCCCTCAAATCCTCCAAGACCCCAAAGTTGTCCAGACTCCCAAGTCCTCTCATGAACCCCCAGACACTGCTGCCCCCATGACCTATATCCACAACCCCCATTTGGGTCCCCAAGAAGGCTTCCTGTGGGTCTCCCATCCAGCGCCCCCCAATGCCCCACCACCTGCAGCTGCCTGCCTGTCCCTGCAGGTAGGGTTCTAGGGAGGCTCCGGTGGCCTGCGAGGTCTCTGACCCTCTTCCCTCTGCATTATCAGGCAGTGAAGTCCTCCACGGGCCCTGGGGAGCAGCTGCGGAACGCTCTGTGGCACACGGGGGACACAGACTCTCAGGTGCGGCTGCTGTGGAAAGACCCCCGCAACGTGGGCTGGAAGGACAAGACGTCCTACCGCTGGTTCCTGCAGCACCGGCCCCAAGTGGGCTACATCAGGTGGGGACCCCACTGTCTGCCAGTGGCCTGGGCCGGGGACATGCAGGCCCAGGCGGGAGTCCCTGCTCTGCCCCGGCCCAGGAGTTGGGGCCCCTGGGGCTCCAGACCCCCTGTCTATACAAGATTGCTATGGGGCAGTCAGAATGAGCCTGTTTCTGGTCCCGTGCCGGGCGGCACACAGTGGGGCTTCATCCACACCATTCCTCAATCCCCATTCCATGCTGCTAGCAAGCCCAGATGCTCTGCACAGCACTTACTGTGTGCAGGGCCCTTGGTGTCCATCCTTACGCAGGGAAACTAAGGCCCAAGTCAGAGGCTCCACCTGCTCTGATGCTGACAGGCACCTTTGAGTGCGGTACAGTCGGGGTACAAAGGGGAGGGGGCCCACCTTCTAAGACTGGCCACTGAAGCTCCGAGAGGGGAGGGCCTGGCCGGCGCCCTGCCTCACTGTCCCCTACCCTCAGGGTGCGGTTCTATGAGGGCCCCGAGCTGGTGGCTGACAGCAACGTGATCTTGGACACGACCATGCGGGGCGGCCGCCTGGGGGTCTTCTGCTTCTCCCAGGAGAACATCATCTGGGCCAACCTGCGCTACCGCTGCAATGGTGAGCCGAGGGCACCCGGGGCAGGTGGGGTGCGGGGGGAGTCTGCCCCATGGGCCCTCGCCAGCCCTCTCACCTGCCTTCCTGCCCTCTCTCTGTAGACACCATTCCTGAGGACTACGAGATGCAGCAGCTGCGGCGGGCCTAGGGCCCGGGGTGGGGACCTGCCGCCGGAGGACGGGTACCCTCGCTGTGGCTGGGTGGGGCCTCCGCTCCCAGCCCCAAGGGGCAGTGGGCCTGGGGGGAAAGCAAGAAGTGCTCACAAAGGACAAAATAAAGTGTGTGCAGGGGGTGGCAGCTGTGGTCTCTGCTGCACGGAGATGGTAGGGACAGGGCTCCGGGGCAGGGCTGGGCCGAGGGACCTCAGACGGATGCCTTGACAAGTGGGAACCTCAGGCTGCTGCCAACCCTCCTGGCAGGCCAGGGCCCAGCGGCGTCTTGGGGACTGTCTAGCCCCCACTTGAGGAGGTCCCCCGGTCTGCTGGTGCATCCCACCCACTGTAGTCACTGGCTGGGACCCCCACTGCAGCGTCTGCCCTGGGATTCTGGGGTCAGGGTTCTCAGCCACTGCCCCAGGTTTGAGGATCCCGCCCCCAGCCTGGTCAGGGGTGTGTGTGTTTGGAGGGGCCCCTGCCGTGCAGGGAGGAAGGGGAGGGGGCAGGAAAAAATGGGAAGAGGCAGAGACGAAATCGCTGAATTTTTATTACGTTTCATTACAAAGGATGCAAAGATACAAAGACAAAAGCATCCGCGCTGGAGGATGGGGCAGGGACCGCCAAGTGTGCCCTGAGCCGCCTGCCCCTGCCCGCTGTGGCCACCCACGCACATGGCCCACGGGACATCCGCGGCAGAGTGTACATGCTGGGGGTGCAGAGCCAGCCTGGGCACAGAGGGGCACAGGTGGGGACAGGGCTTGGGCTGGCGGGTTTGCATATATCAGTGGGGCCACCCAGCCCCTCGGGGGCAGCTTCCTACTAGGGGGCCCGGTGAAGCCCATGGACCTTGGCTGCCAATGCCCTCCCTCCCAGGGCCTGGTGGCCAAGGCCACAGCTGTGTCCCCTTGTCCCCGCTGGGCAAGAGGTCAGAAGTGCTTGGTGGCTGGGCTTGGCTCAGCATGGATGGCCCCCAAATTCCAGAACCCTGTGAGATGGGGGGCCATCCCCCAACCCCAACATGTGCCACATGTCCCTGGCTCCTGGGGACGGATGCTGGGCGCTGGCCAGGAATCTGGAGGGCAGTGGAGCCTCTGAAGCTGTCTGGAGCCGGCACCGCCCAAGGCCTAACCACTGCCCCCACCCTGCCCAGGAGGAGCCTGGGGCCCTGAGACCTGCAGGTCTGAGAAAATGGCAGGAGGGAAACTGAGGCTCGGATCATGGGGGGCTTGCTCCTGTGCCCCCATGCCCTTGGCAGTACCCCAGCACCCAGGCCTGGGGGTGTGGGTCACCCCACCGCCTGCTCCTAGAGGAAGAATGGTGTCTGTGACTAGTGTGGGTGCACTATGGGGCGCCTGACCCCTGCCTGGCCAGAACCCCCCGAGGCCAGGGGCCACGGAAACAGGACATCTGGCTGAGGCCAACATCCCAGGGACCTCAAGTCACATGCTGTGAGACCCCCAGGAGGTGGGGGCCTATGGTCCCAGGAGAACAGGGTCAAAAGAGACCCAGCTGCTTACACGCCCCAGGCAGGCCTCCCTGAGTGGGTGACCGGCCGAGCCCTCCCCAGTGCTCCAGGCCATGCGGGGAGGCTCTGGTGCCCACGGCCCCCCACCTGCAGCACCACGTGCAGACCAGGACAGTGAGGCCAGGGGCGCCCCAGTGGCCCCCACCTGCCACCCTCACGCTGAGGGCCCCTCAGCCCCCTGACTGACGGCTCCATCAGGACCCAGTGAGGGGGACAGAAGCTGCTGTTTTATCAGGGTGGGGGAGTGACAGAGGATCCCCACCACTGCCAGGCCTCCCCGCCCCCCAGCCAGTATGGGGTTGGGAGGAGGGGAGCTGCAGTCTTTGGAGATACAGAAAACTCGGAATCCAGGTCGGAGCCCGAGTTTGGAAAGACGTTTGGTTACGAGCCAGCTGGAGGCCTGCCTGAGGGGGGTGCCAGAGTCCCCGGGCTGTCAGGCCCAGGACCACACAGAGGGGACCTGAGCCCCACCCAAGCCCCTGTGGGCCCCTTACCCGCTTCTGTCCACAGTCCCCGAGCCCGACACCCGAGTCTTAACAGGAGGGTTTGACGGCATCAGCCGTCTTTGCCCACCCCGCTGTGACACCAGGCAAGGCGTGCTCCGGGGAGCTCGGCCCCCTAAAGAAATTAGGACAAACACATGAATGTCAGCAGCCCCCTCCCTGGCGCCAAAAACTCACAAGCAGGCCCCAAGAGGAGCACAGAAGCCTCTTCCTCGGAGAACATAGAGAGGGGCTGACCCCTCAGGGGGACACACCACGCTAGGGAGTGACGGAGGGTAAACCAAGGCAGGTGGGGGCATCACACTGTCGGGGCGCCCGTGCCTCGCTTCTGTCCTGGGAAAGGTCCACACAGCACAGCGGCTGAAGCTGGGAGCACGAGGGAGGGGTGCGGCTGGGGAATGGCCCGGCCTCCAGCCCGGAGCGGACCAAGCACCCAGGCCTGTCCCCAGCAAGCGAAGACGCCGGCGCTGGGTCTGCATGCACGCCCCACGGCGCAGCGCCTCCAAAATCACAGTATTTCACATCACAAAGCAAAGGGCCGATTCCCTTAAGCTGTCTTGTTTCAGAAACTCTTGGCAATTCAAGAATATTCAGTAGAGAAGTGATATTTAAAGAACAAAACAAAATAAACCCAACAAACACAATGCCCTGATGCAGACCTTGGGAGGCCTGCCCAGGCCCGGGAGGGCTGTGAACCCTTCCAGAACCCGGGGACACCTGGCCCCTGGCCCCTGGCTGGGCCCCGGGGACCAGCACGGCCCCACACCTTCCTGGGACAGTCTGTCAAGTCCTCATTGGAAAAGGAACTCAGTAAAAAACCAAGGCTGTCCGTTAATACGATGTCACCACGCACCTGGCTGGAGGAAGCTGGAAGTGGGCCACGGAGCAGGGAGGCTCAGAGGTCAGTGTCCCCGCTCCCCTGCCTTTCTGCACTGAGACCCTGGGGACAGCAGCAGGGGCTGCCAACGTGCCAGTGTTCCCTAGCAGGTCCCCAACGCCTTGTTTGAGAGTTGCATCCAGGCAGGCTGCTTGTAATTTTATTAAGGCCATTTTTTTTTTTAAAGTTCTACATACAAGTCTAATGGTAATCAAACTCTCCTATGTACATGTAGTTTTTCTTAAAAAAAAAAAAAAAATTGTCCCCACCCTCTGCCCCCAGCCTGTGTGGGAAGAAAAAGCCTTTGTCCTGGCCAGACCAACACCGCGCCCCTGCCCCGCCCAGAACAGCAGGCAGCAGAGAGCACTTCTCACGAGTGGACATGCGCTAACGCGAGGAAGGGACAGTCGCGAGGACTGAATCTGGCTCCTGAGGACAGACAAGATCCGAGACACCACAAAGAAATGCTCCACGCAGAAGGTGCCAGCCCGGCAGGCAGAGAAGCCAGCAAGAATGACAAGATGCAACTTGGGGGCAGTAGAAAAGCCGTTCCTATGCCGAAGTGGCCAACAGAGAACCAGGCCGGCCCCAGAGCCCCCCTTGCAGGGCCTGTGGTTCGGAAGGAGGGTCTGGGATGGCCCCCGGATGCCCTGTTACCCCGGCCCTGGAGGTGCTTCTGGAACCTGCCAATAGAACACACACTGCTGTCTGCCTCCAAGTCCACCTGCCACAGCTCCCAGCTGCCAAGAAGGAGCAACTGGCGGCCGACTCTACCCACTGACGGGGGCGTGGGCCAGAAGCTGGAGGGTCGGGTGGGGAGGGGACAAAATGCCAGCTCTGCCCTGATTCTCAGGGTGGACCAGTAAGAAGACAACCTCATCTCAGGGGCGCTCGCTCCCCCTGCCGGCCCAGACACCCTCCGGGCAGACACGCTTCGGCCGCCGCGGGTCCTGGAGTCTTCAACACGCCCGCTCTGAAAACTGGCGGGCACCTTCCAGGAAGGGCAGGTGGGGCTAGTCTTCGAAAGACCCTCAATAGAAGCAGAGGCTCCTTCCCGGAAGTCTGTTACGTGTAAGTGGAGGCGCCTCCGGCTACCGCAAGCTTCTGCCAAGGCCCCAGGGCCCACCCACCCTGTGGTTTTGCGATAACTTGGGGCGAAACTCAGAAACTCAAAAGGCCGGAGGGGCCGCCTAGGCTGGGCGGGAGCAGACCACTGCAGGGCGCATCACCGACGTTTCCAGTTAGCTTAAAAAATAGATAAAGTAGGATTTCTGGAATAAAAACATGCTCTCAGGCAAGTGTTCTACCTGAAGGATTCAGCTACTCATCTACAACCAAAATGTAAATACAAACCAAAAGAAAAAAAACACAACAAGATTTCCCCGGCCGCCTCCCGCCACCCCTTAAATATTTGACAGTCCCGGTGAGCACGGCGCGGGGGCGGAGGAGGAAAACGAGGTTTGCCCCCAAATCCCCGCCACTGTGTGCGACCCCTCCAGGCCCTTCTGTCCCAGCTGGGTGCTCCACGGCAAGGGTGGCCACCAAGGGACCTGCCTAGGGGTGAGGCAGGGCTGGGGTGACGGAAAGCAGTGAGGAGGGGGCGTCCGGGTGCAGCTGCCCTGCATGCTGTCCTCTGCGCACCCGCCAGGGTGGGCGCCATCGCTGTGTGTGTGCTCAGAAATATAGAAGACAGCCGTCAAAATAGTGTTTATTTCACTTTGCGTCCACCCGTCGCGCCGGCGCCTTCTCCCCTGGGCAGGGCCGGGCTCGCTCTCTGCCTAACCACGGGCTGGGGGTGGCGGGTGGGTGGGGGCACGGGGACCAAGAAAGGCAGTGAGAGCTGGACAACAGTCGGAAAATGCACCGCGGACCATGCGCGCCCCTCCCCCGAGCCCGCCGCCTGCTGCACCCCACAGGGAACGGCTGTCACCCCAACGGGGGTGAGGAACCAGTGCAGGGAGGGTCTGCGGGGGCAGGGGGCTCACAGCCTCCGATCCCAGCCTGGCCTCAGGCGGGCAGGTGGTCGCCCGGCGCTTGGCCTCACGCTGGGCTTCGCGGGAGGTGGACAACCAGGGGACGGGCTGGCAGGGGCGCTTGGCGGCATTGCAAGCTCAGAATCACAAGCTCGGCCGTTGGCGAGGGACGGAGCGCGGCCATCCCCAGGCTGGGGAGACGCCATCGGGACCGCTGAGCAGTGGCGGGTGCCGGGCGTGCCCGCTCACAGACGGTCCATCCGGAAGGTGTCCTCGGTGGCCGGGTCGGCCAGGACCATGTCGGGGTCATTGAGCATGTGTAGTCCGTCCAGGGTCAGGGGGTCGATCTTGAGTTCGTCCAGGGGGAACTGGTTGTCAGAGTCGAAGCTGACGTCACCAACCCCAGCCAGAGAGCTGGTCAGTTCTTTAGAGAGGCTGGGGGGGGACTCTCCCGTCACTGGGGGGTAGGGGTGGGGACAAAAGGCACAGCTTAGCCCTGGCTTCACGGTCACTGTGCCTCTATCACCTGCAACCCTGGGTCAGACCAGGGGTGCTCACCCAGGAGACTCTGTCCCCTGGGGGACACTGACAATGTCTGGGGACATGCTGGTTGTCAGGACTGGGGGAGCGTATATAAATGGCACCTGATTGGAGGTCAGGGCCACTGCTCGGCTCCCTACGTGGACAGGACGGCCCACCACAAACTGTCCAGCACCAGGTGTCAGCGGGCGGAGAAGCCCGGGCTGAGGGCTGCGCCACCGACAAACGAGAAGGTTGCAGGGACCTGTCCCGCCCGCCAGGCTTTGCCCAGAGGTCTGCCCCACAGGAGTCACTGAGAGGCAGGCTGGGATGAGCGTGGGTGCGTCGGGCCCTCCCTGCGGGGACCCAGCTGCTGCTCAGGTTGGAAGAAGCCCTGGTTCCCCCACAAAAACTGAGGTTCAAACTCAGGCTCCCTCCTCTACCCTCAGTGAGATTCTGGGCCTCAGCGTCCAGATCTGGAAAATGGGTCTGAAAGCCCTGCCTTCCTAGGCTGTTGGGACAACCACAGGGGCCGGACTCTCGGATTTCTCCCATGAGCCTGAGGCTGGAGCTTCCACCCTGGAGCACTGTGCTGACCGCCGCCACACCCACAGGGAGGGGAGGAGGCACCAGATTGCGCACTCAGAGCCCAGGACCCAGGGGGCCCTAAACACGGACCCCTCCACCTTGGACATGCCAGTGGGGACAACCGGAGGGTTCTCATCCTCAATCCCCTAACAGCTCTGGCTCGTAAGGGAATTGCTTTCTTCCCTGACAAAACCCAGAATCCCCCAGGGAAAGACAGGTGAGGGTTGCTGTCGAGAGGTCTGGGTTCTCTCATAAATGGAGCAGCAATGTCTTCACATGTGCTGTGCAGGACCGGGTGGCCTGTCCCTGGGTGCCATGCTCAGACTGCTTGGGGGCGCCTGTCACAGCACCTGAGGGCCCTTTGGGGTCTGCTGGCTGCACAGGGCAGGTCCACCATGCAGGGCCCTGGCCAGTCATCTGTAGCCCTGGCACACACCCGGCTACGGCAGGCCAGCGCTGGGCCGTGGGCACGGGGCCCCTGGCTGCGATGGGTGAGTGACTGGCTCTGTCCTAAGCACAGGGCGCTGGACATCTGACCCAGGTGTCTCCCTGGCCTATCCTGAAGCCCAGGGGTGAGTCAAGTTTGGAGGGCGTAGAGGGTCTGGCTTCCTTGGGCCCCCCAAACATGGGGACACAGCCTCAGCCCCGCCACACCTGCCCCCTGCAGGGTGTGGGGGGCTCTGAGCCTGGCTCCATCTCCCAGCCGCCAGCCCCGGCGCCAGCCTCACCTGTGAGGATGATGTTGGGGATGCCACTGTGGCTGGGGTAGCCAAGCTGCTGCGCGTCCGCCAGGCTACCGTGGCTGCCCGTGAGGCCCATCATGGCCGCCTGCGAGTAGTTGAGCGTCGAGCCGGGGCTGTACAGGCTGCTGGAGCTGATGGCGTTCTCCATCATGTTGAACTGCTCCAGCTGGGAAGGGAGGACACCAGGCAGTGAGGACCCCCTCGGGCCCCGCCCAGTCAGCCGCCCCGGGCCCCTGTTGGCCGGCGGCTGAGTGTGGCCGCGGAAGCCGTCCCTGCAACTCTCCCGGCACTGAGGTTGCTGAGCACAGCCCCCCAACCCCAGGCCCCCCCATCCAGGGCGAGGCTCGCCAGACTGATGGATGGATGGATGAGCAAGTGAGTGACCAGCTCCAGGCCGCGGCCAAGCCCTCCCGCGCCCAGATGCCCCAGACTTGGCCTCTACGCAAAGCCAGCACAACCTCCCGGCAAACCCGCGTGCACGGCCCGTGCCCTGCCTGGGGTTTGCCGCCTGCCCTTCTTCCCCCTCTGCCCTTGGCCTCCATTCACAGGCCAGGTGCACAGGCCACACAGGGCAGGGCAAGACACCCCTGCCAGGGGCCGAGGCCTCTGCAGCCCAAAGACAGACGGATAGGCGGGGAGCTGAGGAGCAAAGCCAAGGGGCAGGCGGCATCCCCTGAGCGCGTGCAGCCCGGACTCGCGAGGCCCAGGTCCCGGAGAGCGTCTGCCCTGGGCACCAGCTGCCCAGCAGCCTTGGGCACCCGCTCACCTGGTGGGACAGAGCATTGGCCTGCCTGGCCGCCATCTGCTGCTCATAGTACGCATCCCCAAACACGCTGCCCAGGGTGGAAGAGTGCTGCAGACAGAAGAGAGGCCTGCTGTGGTCACAGCCCTGAGACCAGGCGGGGAGTTGGCACCTCCCAGACCTGGCTGGAGGAGGAGAGGCCCCTGGAACCTCCCGGATGATGCGTGGGATGCAGGAGGCTGATGAAGTTTTCCTTGGGGTGTGCCTCAATCCCAGATGACTGCTTTTGTCCACCGCCTGCTCCTGGGGGCCTCTGTACCCTGACACCCCCACAAACTGCCATCCCCATCCCTTCTCCCTGAGCTGAGGTGCGGGAGGCCCATTTCTGTCACATGGAAGGTGGGGGCTCCAGGGATGAGGAATCCCCACCCAGAAAAGAGCTTGTCCCTGGGGCCAAGGTAGGAGGTACCTGGATGTTATGTTCAGGACAGCAACCCCCGAAGCGCCCCCGGGAAGACAAGGGACAGGACACGGTCCACACATGGACAGGATGGGCGCACGGAGCCGGCCGAGCAAGCACAGGACAGGCCCAGGGAAAGCCCCCACCCGGGCTGCCTCCCCACGAGACCCCCACCCTGCCTCTGCTATCCGAGGCCAGCCAGGGCTCTCGGAGGCATGGGGACAGGGGCTGTCCCCGGCACCATGGCCATCCCCAGGGCTCCCACATAAGGTGTGTGCCCAGCAGGCATCCAGGTAAAGGCCCCCACAGACCAACGGCCCTGGAGGCCCTCTCCTGGAGCTGCCCTTCTGAGTTTTATTCTAGAAAGATTTCCATGCGCTCAGACAACCCAAAGCTCGAGTCTTGGGCCTCAGTCCCAGAGAGGGGCTGGCCACAAACCACTGACCGTCGCTCTGGGAGCTCAGATGGGCCAAGAGCAGGAAGAGACACCCAGTGGGTGAGGGGCCTGTGTAGTCGGACGTCCCATTCAAACGTGAGGGAAGGCTTTACAAGGTGAACCAAGGAAGGACAGGTTCAAAAATTCTGCCTTGGCCCTAAAAGCCAACAGCTTCAGGTTTTGGACGCAGAGGTCACAAGTTTGTGGCTTGGTTTACCCAAGAGGAGAGAAGTGGATGATGGGTAATTTCACATCGGCTGCCGCAGACCTCGCCCAAGGCTGGGGGCAGGTCCGTTCCGGTGCTCAGGGCGCCGGGTGGGGCTGGGCTACTGAGATGCACCTGATCTTGTCCCCATGACCTTGGACTCGGAGAAGCCTGGCACATGCACAGGGACAGAGGCCGCAGTTTCTCTTGTGAGGCTGCCAAGCAGGTTTGCTGTAAAGATGAGCTTGGAAGGAAGGAGGCGGCCGCCCGTGGGACCAAACTGCAGCTGCCTGAGGCCCAGGGCCTGGCTGGGGCGGGACACGATGGCCCTGAGGGCCAGGTGTGGTGGGCCTGGTCAGGGTGGGCTGAGGTGGCTGCCCCGTGAATCCAGGCAGATGGAGGCCTAGGCAGGGAGGCGTGGGGTGGCCTGGACTTGCGGGCCCATGAGCAAGTCCTCCGAGACCCAGCCGCAGAGGGAGCCTAGAACATTCTGCCCCTGAGAGAGTCACCTGCTTTTCCCATTAGCACCCAACAGACACCAGACACACAGACACAGGCTCGATGAGACAGCCACGTGCTCTCTGCCCGCCAGACTAACCCGCTTTGATTTGAGGGCAAAGAATTAACTGACCATTCAGGCGACTCCCCCGAGAACCTGCTCAGCCCGATGCCTGTCCTGCTCCGCCTCGAATGCAAGAGGACGTTACTCAGCAATCAGCCCCACACCAGGCTGCCCACCTGGGACAGGCCCCACCTGCTGCTTCTCCTGCCTGGACCAGCGTCCCTCCCCCAACAGTGCCACATGACGAGACAGTCTCCGGAGCCCGGCGGGTGGACTGAGCATGTGCAGACACCAGGTGACCCCCACGCTACCCCGAGTGCACCTCCGCCCTCCCCACTTGCCTACGGGGCAGGGGGCTGTAGGAGGTGGTCCCAGGGGATCCTGGGCTGATGGGGCAGATGTCCCCACACACGACCGAGAGCTGGAGATATGGGGACAGAGGAGCCCGACTGTCCTTGCCTGTGGCACCTCACAGCACGTGCCCTGCCTGAGACAAGGGAGTCTAACCTCGTTCCTGGAGGGATGGCGGCACCCGCGGCTGTGCTAGCGGGAAGGGGGACCCTATCGTGCCCTCCACCAGGTGCAGAGGATGGTGCCGGGGCTCTGGGCATGGGGCTCTGGGCATGGCAGCGGCTCCTAGGGGTTTCTCAGCTTGGTGACGTTTTGGGGATAGGATGGCCCCAGGGTGGTGGGGGCTGGGGAGAATCTGCCACCAGGGTGAGAAGTCGGGGGCTGTGGGCATCCCCTCTCCCCCAGCAGAGGTTCCAGATAGAACGCGGGCTCTCCTGAGGCCGAGGCCACACTGAGACGCCAGGGCAAAATACGAACAGCGTCAACCGAGCAGCAAGCCAGCATGGATGCTTCCACAGCTGGGCGTGGACGTGGGCATCCGACAGCTGGGGTCCAACTGCACCAGGTGTGGCGGAAAAACAAGCCTGCCGGATGAGGTCACACCCTGCCCAGTCACCTGGGGCCTGGGGCCAGCCCCAGTCCGTGGGATGGGGACAAGGGCCCCAGAGATGCTGCAGAGCCGCTCGGAGAAGCTTCCTGGGCTAGGGTTCTGGTGGCCGAGGGACACGCCTTCCGATGGGTGGAGGGGAGAGGCAGGGGCTGAGGAGTGGGAGACTCCTCCCTCCACTTCCGGGAGCCCAAGTTCAAGGCTGCAGGGCAGCCGGGCTTGGGCTCCTACTCTGGACTGCACCTTGGGCGGATTCTGGTGCCCAAAGGGTGTGGAGAGGCATCACTACCGGGCCGCTCGGTGGGGACACCCAGGTGTGGCTGCCACAGGGCTACTGCCATTACTATTGTCACTAAATGGAGTGAGTCGTTTCTACCACTCCCAGGTGGTACTTGGCAGTGACCCCAAAGGCCAACAGGAATCTTGGCAGCTGCCAGGAAGGGGCCTGTGGCAGCTGGAGGCAGTGCCCCCTCCCCTGCCTTCGCCCAGGGCAGGCGTCCCTGGTCCTGTCCCCACCCTGTGCAGCCTGGTGGGTGCACAGCTCTGGTCTGATGGAGTGGGCGAGATGGGATGGAGTGAGGCGTGAGGCACAGACAGTGGGCACGTGGGCGGGGGGCACACAGAGCATGAACCGCGACTGGAGTGTGGGGCCAGGGGTCGAGGGTGAGGCGGTGTCCCTTACTTGTGGGGAGCTCCCGGGGGAGAAGCCTTGATTGGAGACAGGCGAGGTGGGAGACTGGTTGGCCGGAGAGCCGGCGCTAGTGCGGTACTGCTGCAGAGCCGGCGCCTGTGACGACAGACAGGTCAGGACGCCGGCGGGGCCCAGCTGCCCTGCGTGCCCTGGGGCTCCAGTCCTGGCCTCCTGGGAGTGGCCTGTGTGTCACTCAGCCCCCCAGCAGGTCCTCCCACCTCAGATGTCTTGGTGACCAGTGCCACCCTGCGGGTAACCAGACCCTGGGCACCTGCAGGAAGGTGGGTCCCTGAGCCCTGTCAGCCTGAGATCTCAGGGGACCTGCCTCCAAAGCCAGCTCCCTGGGAAGGAGTGGCATGGAGGGGAGGGGGCTACAAGGACCCAGAACCCAACCTCAGAGAGCTGCCCGGCTTTGCAGGGCTGCAGGAGGGTGACCAAAGGGTTAGCCTCGACTCAGCAGGCTTCAGAGCCAGACAGCCGTGTGTGCACACACATGCACACAATGACAGCCACACACGTGCACACATCCACACGTGTATATACACACCCACGCGTGCATATCACATATACGTGCACCCACCCACGCATCCAAACCACACACGGGTACACAAGCCCACGCACACCCACCCAGGTGGTGCCGCCTTCTGCCCCTGACTGCCCTCGCTGTGCGCCCTGGGCAGGTCCCCTGGCTCTCAGCCCCACGTCTGGCAGCCCGCCTGAGTGATGCCCTGAAAGACCTCCGAGGGGCAGCTGCCTCAACCCGCTCGCAGGACAGGAGGCCTGGCTTCTCACTGTGGTGACCCACCCCTCAGACGCAGGGCCAGGCCAGCCTGGGGCCTGGAGCCAGACCACACTGCGGCCCTGGCCCAGCCCTGCCGTGTGCCCGCCGACAAGCTGCCCAACCTTTCTGAGCCTGCTGGTCAAGGAGGCCTGGACAGCTGGCCCAGGGGCCTGTGACTGCCCCATCCCCCCATTTCCTCAGTGGCCCTAAGTAGTTTGGGGGGCTGAGTCCAGGCGGGGCAGAGGCAGGGTGGAAGGTGGTTAGGCTTGCTCAGCAGGGTGGGGTGGTGCAGGTACCAGCGTGGTCACCTGGGGATGCCCAGCTCGGGCCTTCCCAGAGTTGGAAAGGGGAGTGACCACGGAGACTGCCCTCACCTGGCGAGTCTGGGCGGAACCTGTTCTCTGGTGGGGGTGGTGCTGGGTGTGGACACCTGACCCAGCAGCCCTGGGAGGGGCCGCCTCTGCACCAAGCCTGGACACCTTGTCTCCTGAGACCACCCGGCTCCAAAGCAAGGCCCTATCTTCAGAGGTTCCCCTGGCACCTGCCTGGCTGCTTTCTTGCCTGGGGGAGCCCTGGCTGGGTGCTCTCCGAGGGGTCAGAGCAGTTTGGGAATGTGGGTCTCTACCTATAGGGCCACCTGTCCGCCCCAGCCCGCTCAGGGGGCCTGCTCTTTGCAGAGTGCCTGACGTTTCGATGCAATTAGCCGGAGGCTTGCAGCTGGGGGCTGCGTGGGAGAACTCGCCGTGCTTGCGGATGTGGCCAAATCTAGCTGTGACCCACCCGTCCTGCCCCCACTGGAGCAGCTAGGATGAAAGTCTGGACAGGTGGGAAGGTTTGTGGGTACAAGGGTGCAAACCCAGTGCCTGTTACTGAGCCTAGCCCTGGGCGGGGGGTCCCAGGGGCTGAGCTGCAGCCTTCTGGCCTTGCCGGCACCTGGATGCCTCACACGTTGAGTCTGAGGTCTCACAGGGGCTGGCCTCGTCCTTCCTTCCCCTCTGAGCTGGAGTGGGTCCCCCTGGCTTCCGAAGTCTGCTCCCTGGGCCCTGGGAAATCTCATCTGGCTCCCAGGAAGCCTGGCTTCAGGGAGGGGCCACGGTGACCAAGAGTGTGTGCTTAGCAGCCGGACACTGCGTGGCCCACCTTGGGGGGAGTCTGGGGCCAGTCGACTCAATTTTGCCTCAGTTTTCCCATCTGTACAAGGGGTGACGATCCCAGCTGAAGGATTCCAAGTGGTAACTCCTGTGGAGTGCCCGCTCTGGGGCAGTGTCTGCCTCGGTCCCGACCCCGGCCCCTCGGCTTCAACACGGCTGCCCAACATGCAGCAGGGGCCCCAGCCGTCCTCCTGCTCCTGGAGCCCCCCAGCCAGGCCCCTGGGACCCCGCCCTGGGCTTACCGAGGCGATGTCGATCCCCATCGACGGCTGGCCTGGGTTCTCTGAGGGGGACTGGGGGAGAGAGGACGGTACCGTGACCGCAAGTGGGGGTGGCTGTGGCCCCCGAGTCAGGCTAGCACTCGGCAGCAGGGGGCCGCCTGGGGGGAGGTGGACGGGTGCCTGTGGGGGTGGTGGTGGCTGCTGGGACGCAGGCGGCGGCGGCGGTGGCGGCGGCGGGGGCTGGGGCTGTGGCGGCGGCTGCGGGGAGCCCGCCTGGGTGAAGAAGGCGTAGGGCAGCTGCTGCTCCAGAGACAGGGCGTCCATGGCCACGGCCTGCGGGGAGAGGGGCAGCAGGCGGGAGTTGGGCCAGGCTCCTGCACGGCCGGTGCGCTCAGTCCCAGTGTGAGGACAGACCCTGCGAGGTCCGGCCCCTGGGCTGGGTGTGCCCCACCACGAGGAAGCTGCGGCCTAGCGAGGGCGGGCTGGGGCTGGACGGGGCCTGGGCGCCCAACCCAGCCTTCCTGACAAGCCTCGTCATCCTCGGTGCACACCTCGAGGCCCGGGCAGTCCCAGCTGCTGCAGGGCAGGCACGAGGACGGTCACACTCAGGTAGCCCAGTAGGTGGCCAGCCCCGCACTCCTCTGGGGTCCTACAAGGGGAGGAACCCCTTTGCCTACTCTGGGGACGCTGGAGAGGACAGGGCTGACGGAGACACCAGCGTGGTCACTCAGCGAGGGCTGGCCTAGGACCCCCTGGGAGTTGGCAAGAGGAAAGTAAACAAGAGAGAGTCTGTGTGGAAACTCACGGCCAGGCGGCCATAAAGCCAACGGTCGCTGGGGCAGCTCGGGGTCCCTGTGCTCTGAGGCTGGCTGTGCCCAGGAGCCACGGCACAGAAACACTCAGTGGGACGTCTGGCCTCTAAGAAGCAGGGGAAAGTTTATGAGTGAAAAGGTTTCCAGATGGGGCAGGAGTCACAGACAGACACAGGCTAGCTCGCGGACAGGGCGCCCACAGCTCTGTCCAGATCATGACCCAGGACAATCTTACAGGCAGTCAGAGACACGGGGCATGAGGCACTGAGGGGAAACCAGGTCCACGCCAGGCACGGAAGGTCAGGGGGAATCACTGTTAATGTCATTGTTGGTGGACAATGCCACTGTGGTTCTGTCAAAAACAATCACATAGCACGGCGCGGTGGCTCACGCCTGTAATCCTGGCACCTTGGGAGGCTGAGGAGGGAGGATGGCTTGAGCCCAGGAGTTGGAGGTTGCAGTGAGCTCTGATTGGGCCACTGCACTCTAGCCGGGAGCGACAGAGCAAAGACTCTCTCTTAGGGGTACGAAAAAAAGATTGTAAAAGAATACTACGAACAACTGTACACCAGCAAACTGAACAACCAAGATGAGATGGCCAGGATCCTAGATACAAACAAACTATCAAAAAAAGTCAAAGCAGCAAATATGGCAACTTGAAAAAATAAAAGCTAAACTGTCTAAACATTTTATTATGGAAGATTTCGACTAGACCCTAAAGAAGAGAAAGAGGCACGATGAAGAATGCCCAGTCACACCCAGAACGAGACAAAGGTCGCCGGGTCTACCAGTGATTGGGTATTTGAAAATTTTATAATAAAAATTAAAAGCATTGACAGCATTTCCAAGATTCCGTGGCCTCCTGGAAGGAGCAGGAGGCCCCCCAGGGAGGCAGAGCCAGGCCCCCATCTTCCCCATCCACGTGCCCCCACTTCGCCCTCGAACCTGAGTGATGGGTGACAGCGGGGACAGGGTGGGTGACGTCTGCTGCCGCCTCGCCTCTGTGCTCAGGGACAGGGGGCTGACGCCGGCCGGGCGGTGCTGCGGAGAAGAGCCGGGCGTGCTCATCCCTGGAGAGGAAGGTGGGAAGGGAGGGGTGGGTGTGAGACGGGATCAGCAAGGAAGGGCCCCCACACCGCACGGAACAGCTCGACTGCGCAGACAGAAGCCAGGGAGCACGACCCCACTGCCAAACTTGGGATGGCCCCTCCGAGGCCCCAGTTCCTGACCCTGGGGTCCCGCAGCCCAGCTCGGTCTCTGTTCTGTTCCTTCCCACTGGCCCCACCAGCTCTCCGGGAGGCGAGTGTCCCACAGACCCAGCCAATCAGCGCTTCCCCCATTCTGGAGCATGGCCGGCCCCCAGCTGGGCATGCGACCAGGCTGTCCAGTCAGAGCCTGCCTGGGGACTTTGGATGGAATTCCAAAGAGGGCTGTCTGAAGCTGTGGGGAGCACCCTGTGACCACAGGGCAGGGGCTGGCTGAAGACCTGGGGGCAGAGGCAGCACCGGAGCCCCATCCAGCCACACCAGCACTTTCTGCTTTCAGGAAGCATCAACCCCCTTTGCTTCAACTGGCGTGGGCTGCAGGTAGGCCCTGCCCAGCACCGCGGCTTCCTCTCTTGCCTCACAGCTCTCCTTGCCCCCTTCGACGAACATGTCCACTCCTGTAACCGCCCCTCTTGGCCCATGTCCCACATCCATGCCCCCCCCCACCCTGTGTACTCCCCATGCTGGGGCGCTGCCCCCGCGGGGCTGCCTGAACTACAAACCCTTCCCCAGCAATCTTTCCCCTCCCCGCCCGAGCCCGACGTACTCATTCCTGCTGGAGCAGGAATCGCGGGATTCCACTGCAGTGAAGGAGCTGGGTGAGGCCGAGGTCACTGTGGCAGCCGTTGGGGCCTGCCGGTTACCCTAGGGCACCATGCCAGGGAGGCAACGGGCCCCCAGATGGTAGGGGGAGCCCCGGGGGCCTGGCTTGACCCCAGTCTACCCCGAGACTCAGTTTCCTGGTTGGCAAGATGCAGATGGTAACAGCTGCCCTCCCAGGTTCAATGTGAGGCCCCGGTGAGGTCATGAGCAGGCTCTGAAGGAGTCTGGCCCACAGTCACGGCCGGCTGATGCCACCTGACTCACCGCAGGAGATCTGGGCCCATCCTGCCGAGGGCACCAAATTAACCTTGTTCCGGCAGACGGGACGGGGGGATGCACGGCCTACGGGATGAACTGCCTCCTCTGTGCCCAGGGCAGCTGCTCACGGGGCGAGCTTGGTCACGCCAGCACTTCCTTTCGGATGCCCTGGCGGCTCCGCTCGGTG
The DNA here is from genome assembly GCF_041146395.1 of Eulemur rufifrons. NCBI lineage: Eukaryota > Metazoa > Chordata > Mammalia > Primates > Lemuridae > Eulemur > Eulemur rufifrons. The sequence goes on along the minus strand of NC_090984.1, from coordinate 6,315,455 downwards.
GAGCACTCTGAGGGGGGCCCTGGCCCCGCTGAATGCTCCTGGGGCAGGGCTCAAGTGCTAGTGTCTGTGCAGACCCTGGGCGTCAGAATCAGCGACGTCAACGGAAGCACCCAGAGGCCTGGCAGGAGTCTGGGAGATGCCCACGCGGAGCACACACACAGTCGGGCCCCTGGGCCGCTCCCCTTTCTTCTCTGGAATGTCCACTGCTGCATGTGCCCAGCAGGCCAAGGGACACAAGGTGCCCAGGTGAGTAGCAGATGTCGGGGCCTGGTAAGTGGCAGAGGCAAGTGCCAGGAGGGTGTGGATGTGGGGCAACGGGGGCGGGTGGGGCCTGTGGCAAACGGATGCTCTTGGCCCACCTACTGCTGTGGGACATCGACCCACCGCCACTGGGCCTTCTGATTCTCCGAGAGTAGCCAGGAAGCTGCCCCTCACTCTCCCGATGTGTAAATGTGGACTCACAGTGCAGTCACGCGTCACTTAACGAAGCGATGTGCTATGAGAAAGGCATCGTCAGGCGAGCCTGTCGCTGTGCAAACGTCACAAGGTGCGCTCACACAGACCTAGGCGGCAGAGCCTGCCACGCACACCGCGGCTGCACGGGACAGCCCTGCTCCGAGGCCGCGGCCTGCACAGCGCTACTGTGCTGAACGCTGCAGGCGACTGTGACACAAGGGTGAGTATCTGCGTATTGAAACATACAAAATTACAATAAAAATGTGGTATTACGATCTGATGGGACCATCTTTGTATTCGAGGTCCGTGGTCGGCTGAAACGTTGTGCGGCATGTGACTGTATCACAGCTGCACAGCTGTGGGCCACACGAAACACACCCCTGGGCTGGATTTGGCCCTTGGGCCGCCAGTCTCTATCTACCCTGAATACAAGGGAGGTTTTAGTCCTCTGCTGGGCTGCAAAGTGAGCTCGCGGCCACCCCTAGACGGGCCAGTTGGCCCAGGAGGGCGGACGGGTGCCTTGCTATTGAATTTCTTTTGGCAAACTGGTCACCTTCGGCAACAGGCGTGGAGCCAGCTGGATGGGAAGTCTGGGGCGGGCAGGGAGCGCGGCCAGGGGCGGGCGGGCCGGGTGGGCCAGGTGGCAGGGGCCTGCCCGGCCGGCCTCAGAGCTGTGCCAGGCAGGAGGACCCAGGGCCCGCCCTCCTCCCGTGCTCTGGCCAGCAGCCAGGGACACGGCCTGGGCAAACATGCAAGGAGCGGGCGGGGGGGTGGGGGGACGCTCTCTCTCCCAGGCAGCGAAGTCCTCTGTCTTCCTCCCTGAGGGGCTCGCGGTCTGACCAGCAGGCAGACTGGGGGGTGGGGGTGCAGCCTCCACGTGCACCAGCGGCTCTGCTTGATTTAAAAGGCGCCTGGAAAGTGAAGCCCCTGCCAGGCGAGCTGTTGGAGCGGCAGGTTCACAAACAACCAACACATGTCAGACATTAGTGGGCCCCGCGCTGGCCACCACCGGCTACGGTTTTCACATGTGTTGTGTGTTTCCCTGGGCTTGTTTAGACTGGGCGCAGGCTGGAGGTGCGTGGCTCCTGGGCGGGCGCTGGGGGGCTGCCAAGGACGTTCCGGGGGAGGAGGGGTGCCCTGGAGGCCGAGGGGAGACGTGAGGGGGGAAACAGGGCTGGGAGACGGTGGCTTGTCCCGCCCCAGAGCAGGGGGCACCTGCAGCCTTCGAGCTGCCCTCAGGCTCACTCCCTCCACACAGGCGTGTGGGGATGCCGCCTGCCTGGCTCTCAGGGTGCGTGGGGTCCTCTCAATCCACCCACTGTGTTTTCTGGGCCTTCTCTGGTGTTCTCTGCCTGGGCGGCTGAGCCTAGAGGGCACAGGGCCAGGGTACAGGAGACAGAACACAGCCTCGATGCGCTCAGCTGGCTCCCTCCTCCGTTCTGGTCTCCATGCCCTGGTCTAAAAGCCCGAACGCTGGCACCATCCTCCATGCCCCTAAGCTGGCCCCAGCCCCAAAGGCATCAAAGCCAGAGCAACTCCGGATGCCCCACTCTCCCCACTGCCTGCATCAACCCGGCCCCAGGCCAGCCAGTTCCACCCTGAAGTCTCCCTGCAAAGCACCAGGCTGGGGTCCTGCCCTGCTCCAGACACAGCCCCTTCTCCCCAGGGTGATCAGAGGAACTCTGCCAAATACAAACTTATGCACGTGACTACTGTCTCGTGGAAAACCCTCACCAGCGCTGCCTGCCAAGCCTAGGGTGGAAGCAGGATGGGCTGGGGGCCGGGGCCGGTGCTGGTCTGTTCTATGGCTATGGGACAGGACAGAGTGCACGTCCAGGTGGCCTGGGTTGCTCCCACCACCTGACGTACCCCCTCCCTGGCCCCTCTGCCTGTGCCACCACCTGGGGCTGGCTGACGCCACCGAATCTCTCCTCCTCGGAGGCCAGATGCCTGCTGCCCCCCAGATGCAATCCCACACACCGCACACAAACAGGAGCGGGCGCAGAGTGCAGAAAAGTGACACAGTGCAAGGCCAGGGGCCGGGACGGCCTCATGGGCGGGAAGTGGGGCAGATGACGGAGGAGCCCTGCCCATGGAGGAGAACTGTGGGGCCGGGACAGCACGTGCAAAGGTCCTGGGGTTGGGGGCAGGGCCGGGACTCACACTCAGAAGACAGAGGGTGAACCATGATGTACTTCCTGGGCCCTGGGGTCTTGAGCTTTCACTGAGAGGGTGTCGGCAGGGCGGGAATGCTCAAGGTTCAGAGCACAGAAAGGCCATGAGCTGACAGCTGTTCTTGGTAAAGGAGAGGCCGGGGGCCCAGGGGAGGGTCTGGGTTGGGCCAGGTCCTGACAGTGGGACCAGCAGGACATGAGGACGATGGGCTGGGGTGGGGAGAGGACAGGAGAGTTAAGGGGGACACCTCTGCAGCCAGTGGGGGCCACTACAGGAGGGTCTCTGGGAGGGGCAGGGTTATCAGTGCCGGGAGCTAATGGCTGGGCAAGGGGCCCACGCGATGTCCCTGCGGATGTGGCGGAGGGAGGCATGAGCACGGCGCTGGGGAGGGGCAGGACTGCAGTGCCACAAGTAGGCCGCACAGTCAGACGTGGGGTGGGGGAAGCTGGTCCCGCCCTGTCAGGGGCTGGGAGTGAGGAGGGCAGACGGAAGGCCTGGCCCACCCCGGCTGGGCTAAACCCCGCAGGGCTCCCCTCCTGGGCTCCTTAGCCTCTCTCTGAAGCCCTAGGCACTGCCCTACACCCTTAGAACCGCAGTCGGATCCCTGGGGCACCATGTGCTCCCCACATGGGGCCTGTGCCCAGGCCGTGCCCTCCACCTGGGATGCCCTTCCCCGTCGGGTCAGCCTAGAAACTCCAAGCCCCTCACGGAGGGTCTCTCAGCCTCCCCACCCCTTGGAATTCCTGGCATTTGGGACGTGACCCTGCTAACTTGTCACTAAGTTATCATCCAAATGCATGTGCCGTCTTCACCAGCTGACGGGCACGGTGCGCGAACGCAGGAGCCCAGCCGCGTCCCAGGCCTTACCCTGGCCGGCGCCGCCGATGCCCAGGTGCGTGAGGGTGGCCGCGAGGTTGCCGGTGCTGCCGGAGCTGCTCAGCGCGGGGAAGGTGGGCTCCTCGGGGTCCAGTGGGGTGGGCAGCGGGGAGGGGAAGTGGATGTTGGTCAGGTCGGGCAGGGAGCCCCCCGTGTTGTGAGTGGCGGGGATCAGGGCTGCAGTGTTTTCCTGGTCCACGGACGGGAAGATGCTACGGAGAGGCCAGAGGTGGGAGGTGAGCTCGGGACACGGTGGCCGGGCCTCCCTGGGAGCTGTGGTGGTGGCAAGAGACGGCTGAGGCAGAAAATTAGGGGGTGCAAAATGACACCCCTCAATAATGTCCCACCATGCAGCACCTGGAATGGGACCTTAGAGAGTAGCCTATTCCCAGGCGGGGGCAGGGACGGCCCTGTGCTGGGGACGGGGCGTGTCTAAAGGGGTGGGCCTGCGGGGAGCTCTGTCACGGAGGGGCCAGAGCGTCCCCTGCGGTGGGGCTTGCTGGGTGGCCCCCCTTGCCAGGACTTGCAGCCTCAACGGGGCAGAAGGAAAGCCCCGGGCGGGGGGACGGCACCGCCGAGGGTGTGCAGGACGGGCCCTGCAGAGACTTACTTGATTCCGGGGACCTCACAGGACTTGGGCCTGGACCCCGTCTGAAAAAGAAGACAGGAGAGGATGAGCCGGGGCCTCCTCGTGCACACCGTGCCTCCCTGTGGCACGTCTGGTCCCCCCACGAGGCCAAGAGATGCTCCATGAGACCTGAGCTTGGTGGGTGTCAGGAAAGTGAAGGACAGGTGGCCCCACAGGGTGGACAGGCATGTCCCAGACACGCCCAGGGACACAGCCAAGACTTATGCAGAGAGGGTCCCCTCCCCCAGCTCCTGTCCTCAGTGGGGAGACGGCCCAACTCCACTCTGTCCACCTGGGGGGGTGGGCACAGCCAAGGGGTGACAGTCCCCTGTCAGAGCAGGCGTCCGGGAAGAATGTGGTATTCAGCTCCTTACACACCCCCAGGGCTGTGGCAGAGGGGCCACTGGAAAGCCAGTGTCCGAGACAGCACCCCTGTAGCCGCCCCACCCCCACCCCATTCCTGATCATGGCAGCGGGGGCTCCTGGGGCAGGAGCAGCCACCAGTCTCAGGGCAGTGGGTTGGGCCCCAAGTCCAAGGCAAAGGAGGACACTAAGTCAGGGAAGCCCGAGGAGGCCTGGACTAGATGCCCTAAACACAGCTCAGAGGCCACAGCCCCTGCCTCAGGGCCGACCAGCCTTCTAGCAACAACCCAGAGGTGAGACTCCCACCCAGGACCACGGGCTTCTCCGCGTGCTCCCTGAGAGTCCCGAGATGTCCCTCTACTCTGCAGGCAGCCACACTCACCGCCCGCTGACCAGGGCTCGGGAAGCCCCTGATGTGACACCAGTTTCACAGCTAGGCTGGGAGACACTTCTGGAAGACACGGTACGTGGCAGGCACCCATGATGGGCACCTCCTGCCGTGTGGCCCACAGAAGCCCTGAGTTCTGAACCACGGGAAGGCTGCTCCTCCCACTAACGAGTTGCAATGCGCCTCCAAGGCCGCCTCAGGCAGGGCAGGGTCCAGCTGTGGGCTGGGGTCTCGGGGGTAGCGGGTTGCCTCTGAGCACCCTCCACCCATGGGCAGGGCCCCAGCTGCGCTGTGCGCCGGCCCTGGGGACGGGTGCCCAGGGGAACCTTGGCAGTAGGACCCTGCTGTCCTCCCCGTGCATCAGGGACACTTGCACCAGCCAAGACGGGGGACTGTCGGCTCCAGGCAGGGGCCCCCACAAGTCTTGTTCAGAGACAAAGGAGGGAACCTTCTGATCGAGGCAGGCATGACCAGACAGAGTCCCGTCTATTGACGGAGGGCTCTGCGTGTGTCATGTTTCCGCCACCTGGGCCCTTGGGCAGACACTTCTGGAGGAGTCTCCGGGGATTATCAGATGAGAAAGGCAAGCCCACTGGCAGAGGGCGGGCCACAAGGGGGAAGCGCCCAGCCAGCCCCGGGGGTGGCGTGCGACCAGTGGGCTTTAAGCCTCTGCAGGGAATGCAGAGGTTCTACTTGGCCAGAAGCTCCTAATTCTCAGAGTAAACATTCGCTTCATTACTGGATTTCTGCAGCACGTTGGCCATGACTTTGAAAGAGTGCTTTGAAAAGCACTCCGCAGGCCTTGCGGAGATATTAACGGATTTCTGAACAGTGTTAAAAAGTCACCTACCGCCCTCCCTCCCACCAGGGGTGTGTCTCCCTCCACGTGGAGACTTGTCACCTTCCCTTCCTTTAGTTGGAAGCACGGTATCCGGCCATGCAAATGGACTGTGACCTACCTACCCACCTCTCTGCTGCTAGATGTTTGTTTTTCCAATTTTGTTCGGGTTGTTAGAATTTCTTTTCTCTTCTCTTTTTTTTTTTTTTTTCATGAGCCAGGGTGTTGCCATGTTGCCCAGGCTGGACTCGAACTCCTGGGCTCAAGCAATCCCCCTGCCTCAGCGCCCCCCTGCCCACCCCCAGAGTAGCTGGGCTACAAGCACACACCACTGTGCCTGGAAAATTTAATTTTTTGTAGAAATGGGGTCTTGCTGTGTTGCCCCGGCTGGGCTCAAACACCTGGCCTCAAGTGATTCTCCCACTTCGGCCTCCCAAAGTGCTGAGACTACAGGCATGAGCCACCACACCCAGCCTTAGAATTCTTTTTTAAAGCTTTTTCCCTCTCTGAGTATGAAAGTCACAGGCACTCCTCGTGCCAAACTGAAACACACAGACAGGGATAAAACGCCAATAGCACTGCCCACAGCCCACACAAGACAGGACAGGTGGCCCTCACGTGGCTCCTCTTAGCTGGGTCCACCTACAGGTACCCTGTGGACGGATATCTGCATCTTTAATGCCTTTCCCAAATATCTTTATCCTACTCTCTTCACATAAGAGCAGCATTGTGAGTTGCTCTCGTGCCTTTAGAATTTCTTCAAAAATCCCATCTCAGCAAGGGACTGAGGATAATTTCCTCAACAAATCCCCTACTCTGGAAGGTTCAAGTTGTTTCTAGTTTATTTCAAAAGCTCTGGATAAACACTAAACACTTTTGAATAAATCGCTGTTCCCTCATTCCTACAATCAAATTCCTGAGGAACGAGATTTCTAGAGCCAATGCTTTTTTGAAAGGTTTTTGATGCAGCTTAGTCTATTGCTTTCCCAGAGGGGATGAGCAATTTGTACTGTTGATTCTTTCACCTCAACTTGACCAGCAATGGGTTTTCATGTGGTTTTTGTCAGTTTTACAGGCCTAATAGTGTTCAACAGACCTAAGGGATCTTCTGAATTTGGGCACAGGCAGATCTGAGTGAGGTTCACTCCTTGGAAAGGTGAAGTTTCCCCAACATGCCTTTTTTTTTTAATTTTTCAATTTTTAAATTTTTTTTTTGAGACAGAGTATTGCTCTGTTGCACAGGCTAGAGTGCTGTGAGCCTAGCTCACTGCAACCTCCAACTCCTGGCTCCAGCGATCCTCCTGCCTCAGCCTCCTGAGTAGCTGGGACTATAGGCATGTGCCACCATGCCTGGCTCATTTTTTCTATTTAGTAGAGACGGGCTCTCACTCTTGCTCAGGCTGGTCTTGAACTCCTAAGTTCAAGTGATCCTCCTGCCTGGGCCTCCCCGAGTGCTGGGATTACAGGCGTGAGCCACCTCACCCGGCCCCAACATGCCATTTTGTTATCTTTGCCCCGGCTGTGCTCAAGAAGAGAAAGAAGAAAAAAGTGCTTTTGAAAGCCCATAGGCTCTTACCTTCTTGGTGTCCCACGCTTGCTTGGAAAGGTTTTTGTCTGCCTCCGATGTGGTCTCTTCCATTCCTGGGACTGTTAACAGTAAGACTGAGACAAGGGGTGGGGGGAGGAGAATCAGAGAAGAAATCTCTTTGCAGCCGCATGGTGGCACCAGGAGGTCACTTCCCTGACACATGGTCATGACTGTGATAAGACTGGAATTGTCCTACCAGTAACTTCTGCTGGGGATAGTACTAAAGCTACAAAAAGGGTTTCATTAAAAAAAAAAAATTCAAATAAGTCAGAGAATCTGTGACTTAAAGAGAAAGAAAAACAAAATCTCTGGAGCCCAAGGACAAGAGGACCCTGACTCCCACAGAACCAACTTGGGCCTCGGAGGCCTTGGGCTGCCAAGAACAGCCGAGAATCTCTCCCATGAACGGCCACCAGGCCCTGCGTGACCCGCGGCGCCTGCTCTACACCCACCACGGCGTGGAGATCTGTTCTCCCCTCTGGGCTGTTGGCACCACCCAGTGGCTGGGCCCTTAGACCACCAGCACCGAGCACAGGGGTTCAGAGCTTGTCACTCACTGCTAACCGAGGCCGGGTGGATCCACTGTGGTAGCAGTGGCCCCACGAGTCAGCCACGATGCTGGCCAGCCCCAGAGCAAGAAAGTAGGGTAAGGAAGCTCTGAGGGATGGGATGGAAGGGCATCATTTGAGGCCCTGGAACTAGCCGTGCTCGAAGGCCTCTTTTCTTGGACCTTTCAGTCAAGGTAAGATTAAACATTTTCCTATTTTCTTCATTTCTGCTGGAGGTTTTGTTTTTTCATTTGCCATGGAGAGAGCTATAATGAACAAAGCCAGGTGGGCCAACTCCTTTGTCTTTTCACTGCCTTGGGCCCTCCTAGGAGAGTAGGGACAGGTGGTATGTCCCCTCCCGCCAACACCCCCCTCCAAGGCCAACCAGATTCTGACCAACAAGGATCCTGGGTCACAGCTCCCTTCCATGGTTACAGCGTACCGGGGGACAGTGACGTCCTTGCGCCTATCCCCCAAAGTCCTGCGTTTGTGGGGGACCTATCAGGGGAGGCAACAGCCTCAGAACAGCACCCCCACGTTGGGAACAGCAGGGAAGCTCCAGGCACTGTGTCTGTCCTCAGCACCCCTGGGTGTTCTAGAAGCTTCCTTTTCATTATGGAGATGTTCCCTTCTGCATCTTGCCTTTGCTGCCTGCTGAGCTGGAATCCCAGGGGTGAAGTTCATTCTGGCTGACGATTCTTCTACCGGAGACTCTCTCCTGTACACTCACACCCCCACAGGGTGCCTTGCCACGGCGTCCGGGCCTGAACCACATGCGAGTCTCCGGCGTCGGCACCTTGGGCGGGGTCAGGCCGAGCGGGGTCCGGCCGAGCGGGGTTTCCTGGGGTTGGCCTCACAGCACGCGCGCTCCCTTCTCTGGATGGCACCGTCACAGTTCTTAAGACGGCACATACCCAGGACGCTGCTTCCACACCGGGCTCCAAAGTGGGGCGAGGCCCGTGCACAGATCTGCCCCAGCCACAGGGGCGTGAGCACGGCTTGGTTAGAGAGGATGATCTGGGCAGTCTGGGGAGACACGGCCTCTTCCCTACTCACTGTAGTCAGGACGGGCCAGGGGCTGTAGATGAGGGGGGCTCTGAGCAGCAGAGCCCGTAAACAGTCCAGTATGAAGCCCCGGGTGGAGCTGCACCTGAAGTCGAGGGTCTACTCCTAGACTGCTCTGTCATGAGCTGACAACTGCCCCTTTTGCGTGGGCTTGCTGCCCGCTACATTTGAAATAAGCCCCCAGACTTTGTAGCCATGCCCTGAATTCAGAACAGAAGCCAAGGTGCGTTTGCGGGGGTTGTTTTCTCTGCCTAGAAAACTCCTATGCACTCTTCAAAACGCAACTCAAGTAGTGCCACCTCTGAAGGTTTCCCTGAGCCCCTTCCCTTACCCCAAAGCACAGTCTGAGTCTTCCCTCGAACGTCTGTCCACCCATGAGCTTGTGACCTCCTGAAGCACAGGGACCACCCACTGGACTTGCCTGACCCCTGCAGAGATGCCCAAGTCCTCTGTCCATACCTCTTTTCTGATGTGCGTCCTGGGACCCACCCGTAAAGGACTCTGGCTGGGCGGGCGTCATTGTGCTCTGGTGCAGGGCGGAGTCAGAATTGGTCCTAGGGGGAGGAGAGAGACAGTGAAGGACAGCCTTGGCCCCAGGGAAATGAAGGTGCAATCCTGATCCCACCCAGTCCGGGACAGGCCTGATGGCCACGGTGGCAGCTGTGGCTCACTTCTGTAAGCTGCTGCACCAGAGCAAAGCCCTAAGGATGTCATTCTGAAAAGAACTACCAGAGTGACAGGTTTTCACCTGCCAAGCCTGGTGAAAACAAACAGCAGTAGCAGAGATGTCCCTGGTTCCTAGCCAGCCCCTGCTGGTCCCCGCCCCTCTGAGAGCGTCTCTGCTTTAAGGAAAGGATGGTGCCCTCCTGTTGAAACCCCTGAGACAGAGCCCCACCAGTGCCCAGCTTTGGGAGTACGAGCCCCTAGCCTGTCACTGGGTCCCTTCCTGGTGACAAACATAAACAGGCCACTCTGCCCTCCAGGACGCTCAGTGACAGGTGGGAAGGGAAGGCTTGGGGAAGGCCCTAGAAGGAATGCAGGCTCTTGGGGGAGCCCCCAAGTTGGGAAACTGCCCTGAGGGGAGAGTCTTGCTTCAACCAGCCCAAAAGCTACCAGGAGCCAGGACAGCCTCTGCCCTGGGGACACTGCTGCTGGCAACAGATAACTACAAAGGACAAGGTGACCCACTCTGCTCCTGGCTGCGAGTGTCTCAAGGGAGGGTCCCCAGAATGGCCCTTGGCTGCCCACAAAAATGTGCTGAATTGCTGGCAATTCAAGCAGGAAGGTAAGGGCCACGTGCACCTGATGGGGACGTCCCAGCCACTGAGAGTGACGTGGAGGAAACTTGGTCCAAGCAGAAAACTTGCAACAGACCAGGCCAATGGAGTCTCAGACCCCGGGTCCAGGTGTCAAGCAGTGAGGAGCTAGCCAGGATGGTCCACCAGCTGCTGTGTGTCCCTGAGCAAGTGTTCTGACCTCTCTGTGCTCAATTTCCCTATGTCTAAAATGGAGATGAAAACAGGACCTATTCCACAGAGCTCCATACATGTTATTCTGTTACTGGACGGGATGGTGGGAACAAGGCCTGACCTATGGTACATGTTTGGTGGGGATTTAACTAGGTTATTGTATATATGTGTGTGTGAGTGTTTTGAACAACTCGCTTACTTTTGTTCTTTGCTTATTGAAATCAGCTACACGTAAATATATTTATTGTAGTAAAATGCACACGACACAAAACGTACCCTTTTAACCACTCTTAAGCACACTGTTCTGTGGCATAAAGTATATTCGCACTGTTGTGCAACTATCACCTGTACAGCTGTAGGTATCTATATTAACTATATTGTCGTTGACATTCTAGACCTTTCTAAATGATGGAACGATTGGTGATTTTTTTCTCTTCTAGGTACATTTATGTATTTTCCTAATCTTCTAATGTAAACGTGAAATACTTTCATAATCACATTTTCAGTGGCGCTGAGCAATGTGGGAACCTGCTTGCATACAGCATTAAATGAAAAAGCCACAATGCTGAATATCCAACATTACTCCCGATTTTGTTTTTAAAAAAAGTCATAAATGGGGGCTGCTGGAAGACTCCCAAAAGCTGCAGTAACTTCGGTGTTGCAGGGAGAGAGCTTATTTCTAGGAACTTCTGGATGCTTCTTAGTTTTGTCATTTTTAAAGCAAGTGCACACTGGTTTTCTGCACATAACCACTATGAAAGTTTGGTTTCGTTTCCAACAGGAGGCTGGGGGAGTGTGGGGGTGGCCCTGGCCACTGACCTTCTCCAGCTGGTGTCCGCAGGCGGTGAGAGGTACACAGTGCCGTAGGGGCAGCTGTCAGCGTGAGCAGGAGTTAAGGGGATAGTGCTCTCGGCCTGGACTCCACCAGCACCAACCGCTCTCTGCCACAGGGAAGGACGCCCTGGCCAGCCCGACTGGCCAGGCTGCTGGGAGCCCACGATGGGGCCAGTAGGGCGGGGGATATTTCCTGCCGGCCTTCCCTGCTGGCTGTGAGCAGCCCCTGTTCCAGGGGCTCCCCGGGGGTACGGCCCCGTCCACCTAGCACTCAGCACTCTCCTCCACGAGCACACGTGCAGGCTGCACCCCTTCCAAGGGGGGCCTGGGCTGTGAAATTGGGGCCCACGGGGGCCACGCGGGCCATGCGGAGTCTGAGTTCAGCTGACCCTGGTCTTGACTCTTAATTCGGGGCGGCTCCCGGGACCCGAGGGCTCAGTCTGGGCCCAGCTGGTTGCGCTCCCCCAGCCCGTGGAAATGAGAACCGGAGAGGAACAGGCTTCTCTGTTCTGGAGAGCCAGGGTCCCAGGAGCAGCCCGAGGCGCAGACTCTGGCGATGGGGCCCAGCTGGCCGAGCCCCAAGGAGTGGGGCGGGGGGCAGGGGACTCTGGCCAATCTCTGCTTCAGCGAGGTGGAGAGGCGAATTTTATGCATGTCTTGTAGAGACAGCCTCCCTCAGATCCGAATCCGGCTCAGACCTGCTGCCTGGGCTGAGCTGCCACCACATGGTGATCAGGAGGGGTCCGTCAGCTCACAGCCCTCCTGGCCCTACTGCCCAGCCAGATTCCTGAGTCCTCTGTGGTCTGGTGGCACCTTCCTCAACTCCTGCCTCAGGAGTTGCTCCCTGTGGCTCCTTAGCCCCCAAGCCTGGCCAAAGGCTCCTCAGCTTGTAGCACCACCTCCTCCAGAAAGTCCCCCTGGATGACTCTAAGATCAAGCCTCTCTCTTGGTGCTGCCCTGATTCTGTCCCCAGAGCCAGCAGCGGCCAGCTCCATCAGAGCCTGCTGGGTGAACTCAGAGTCCTGCCTGTCCCACCACCACCACCCTCATGCTCTGAGAAAAAGGATATCTGCCGTCCGTGTTTGTCCACAGATAGGGGCCGGCGGTGCGGGGAGCCGAGCCGGCCGCGCTCCCGGTACACTCTGTCCACCAGCCCGTGGTGCCGGGTGGTCCGGCTAGTGTCCAGACCCGAAGACTGGAAGGGTGTCTGGGGGTGGGCAGGAGGAGATGGAAATAAAGAGAGAGAAACCCGCACAGGGGTTACCAGCTGTGGCTTGAGATCTGCCCCAGCTCTGCCCTCGGGATCTGATCTCAGGGTCCCCACTCCAGAGCACCCTTGGCCACCACTTCATAGCCTGGATGGGCTTCCTCCTTCAGCCCCAGCTCCCTGGCCTCCAAGCCCTCGGGGGTGGGGGGATGCGAGCTGGGGGGCCCGGGAGCCAGGGCGGCAGAGGCGTGCAGTGCGGCCGGCATGCACAGGCCAGGCAGAGCGGCACAAGCTCGGGGCCCGGTGCCGGCCGGGGTGCCAGGGGTGCAGCCGGCCAAGCAGCCCTTCTCCCCAGCCTCACCAGGTGCAGACAAGCCTCCGCCCTCTCTCTCCGGGCCTGGCTGGCCTCCTAGCCCCACCTACGTCATCCCTGGAGGGGCCTGCCAAGAGACGGCCCAGGGGCTTCCAGCCCAGGACTGTTGTGGGGCCCACCTGGCCAAGCGCTAGCTCCCAAGGGGCTTCCTAGCTGAGCCCAGGGCTGCTCTTGATTGAGACACGGCCCCCACACCTCTTCCCTGCTGCCTCATCCCGGCATCACCAGGGCCAAGTACAGGCACTTTCCGGATCCCTGGCCCGCTGCTCGGCTGGACGGGGCTTCCTTCCAGCACCTGGGGCTGGCACAAGCCCCCAGGCCAGGCCCTGCTCCCTGCCCAGACCTGTGCTCTCAGGGCTGCCAGGAGCCTGCCCTCTGCCTGCCCTGGCCCTGTGCTGCCCACCCGCCATCTGACCAGGGCAGGATGGGCAGCCTTTGCCAGTTCTGAACGCAGCCAGTCCCTGGCCTGGCCATCTGGCCCCTGAGCCCATCTGCCTTCTCTGGGCAGCCGGGCAAAAAGCAATTCTGATATTAAAACACATCTCCCCTTCCAGAAGATCGTCAACGGCTGGAGTTGCTGTTTTCCCCCACCTGTCAGAACACGCCTCGGCCAGAGCTGAGAGCTGAGGGCTGACGGCTCACCCAGCGTCTAGGGACTCCCAGGCTGTCGGGATCCAGCAAGGACTCTGCTGGTTTGGTTCTTTCTGCACTTTTGCCCCAAAAGGCTGTAGGCACGGGATGCGTGGGCCTGTGACAGCGAAGGTGGTAATCACGCTGTCCGTGGGCACAGGCTCGGGAAGGCAGGGGCCATTTCATCTCCTCCAGAGATGCCTTAAAGCCCAGAGGGGAAACCGAGGCAGCTAAAGCAGAGTAAGAGGCACAACGAAGCTGGGCCAGCCACGCCTTGGCTTTCCAGGTCCCTGCTGCTGGCCTGGTCTAGGACACGCACACACACGTATGCATGTGCTTACAGGGCTGGACCATGCAGTTTTGGGACACATGCTTGGATTCTGCTCCGTTGGACCCCAGCCTAGGATGCACGGCTGCGGCATCTGCCCCAGATGGACCCTTAGAGTCCCTGGGGCCTCTTGCCGTGACCACACGCACGTCCCGAGTTGGGGGTGCAGAGCAGACCCGTCTCCGTTTGGCGGGCGGGACACCCCCCTGGGAGCCGCAAGCGCGGCTGCTTGGGGAGAGCAGGGATGCCCAGCGCCCACACACGGGCCGGGGTCTTACGGGCTGGCACCGGGGATGCCGTGGCCTCAGCCTGGGGGCTCATTTACCAGAGAGACAGGAGCCGCTGCCAGGGCCTCCCCCAGAAATCCGCTGGGCTGAAAATGCAAAGAACCGAGACTTTGAGATGCTCCTGCCTTGCCGGCCCAGAAGGCTGGATGCGTGGGACTCCCCCCACCCCCCGCCCTGGGGCCGTGCCCTTGAGCTGAGCTCAGCGGTGCCCAGAGAGATGCTCTCCCCGTGGAAGAGGGGATGGGGGAGCAGGAGTGGGGGAGACAGGGAGGAGGGGAGAAAACCCAACCCAGGAAGGCTTTAACAAAGAGACCCAGAATCAGTGACCACCCTGCAAGTGTGCAGGATGGGGCACCCCGAGCCAGCCTAGGGTCCCCTGCCCTGTCCCAGTGGTGGTGGTGGTGGGGCTGGGGGGTGACTCAGGTGGGGCACTGAGCTCCCTGCAGAAGGGCCCAGCTCCACCTGGCCCGTCAGCGGACATGGCTGTGTCCAGGACCACTTCCCAGCAACGGGGCAGGTGTGTGACCACTGGGGGGCCTGTCCACCCCAGACGCAGTGCTGGGGGCAGCCCCGACTCACAAGCCAGCTCCCCCATCCTGTCCCACCCTCATTTCCACCTGCAGACCAGGGCCAGGGAGGAGGACCACCGTGGACCTTATCTCTCGTGATTTACGATAAGGACGTGCGCGGCGGCCATGCAGCCTGCAGGAGCTGCGCCGCACGGGCCTCTGCCAAGAAACGCCTGCAGACAAGTGGGGTCAGGCCGCCGGGCGGCCTTCTGAGAATTGCTGGGCTTGCGGATTAGTGAGGTGGGACGGAGCCAAGTCCCAGCGGCCCCAAGCGGTTCCTGCTGCCGCACAGCCGGCCAACAGGTGTAGAGGCTGCTGAAATGCTCGAGGACAGAGCAGGGCTTGCCTCAGGGTCTGAGGACAGGAGACAGGCTCGGGGGATGGAAGTGAGCCCTGGCCAGGCCACTCTGCTTCCTCTGGTCCCCAGGGCAGAAAAGGAGTAGGCGGGGGCAGGGAGGCTCCAACAGTTGTCTGGTGACCCCTGCTGACCCAGGCATCTGGCCCCAGGTAGCAGGCGGCCAGGGGAGGCTACCCTCAAGGGAGGCAGTGCCTGGAAGGGGTGGGGGGCTCACCTGGAAGGGCAGGTCCATGGTGCCACTGCCAATCTGGTTCACGTTGGGCAGGGAGCCGCCATAGTACTGGCCCCGGCTCGGGCCCAGCTGCAGGTACTGCGACTTCTGGAGCTGGAGCTGCGAGAGATAGAGACCCACTGCGGTGGGGGAGGGGCGCCCTGCACACCCTCCAGAGCACCAGCCACGAGGGCGCCAACGGCACTGGGGACGTCAGGGACCCTGTGATTCAGATGCTCAAGGAAACTAAGGCATCTCTCATCAAGGACGGCAGAGTCAGGAAGGCCAGGTGCCGGGGGCGGCTGTCCGGGGCAGGGCAGTGCACCGAGGAAACCCGAGTGGGGAGCCAGCTGACTCCGCCAGTTAGGCAATGAGCACAGAGGAGCCCCTCGCCGACCAACCTGGGGGAGCCGTTTCTTATCATCGCCAGAGGCTACAAAGTGACCGCCCAGACCCAGGATAAATGGCCTTTCCGCTGGCCTGAACCAGAGGGGGCTGTCTCTGAAGTGCGGTGCTGGGGTTCAAAGTGTGGGACTTGTGATCCCCCCCACGGCAGCCCGGTTCTAGGGGATCCTGCTCTGGGAGCCAGGCCAGAGGGTGCCTTAATGCTACTGCATCCTGCTGTCACTCGTCTTTGGACAGGGGCTCAGATCCAGGGGCCCGGGGCTCCCCGACCAGCCACGCTGCCTCAGAGCAGGCGGGACCTGGCCTCAGGACCCTCATGTGGCCGAGGCTGATTTGCTCATAATGGTGGCAAATGACCCTGACTCGGGGGCACGACCTGTGGCCCTCGGGGATGCCAGTCCATGGCGCCCGTCATGAGCGTGAGGCGGTGGCCGGGCACGAGGGGAAGGAGAGTAGGCGTCCACTCTGGCCCCAGCAGGGGCGGTTGCTAGGGCGGACGCTGTGTACACAACAGGGCCGGCTAGCGTTCCCTCACAAACAGCTCCTGGCAGTGCACGGAGAGCTGGCCGCCCCCGGCTTCCTGGGGGGCCCTGGACACCGGAGGCGGAAGTGAATCCCAGGAACTGGCTGCCGGCCCGGCCAAGCACCTCGCCCAGGTAAACACCTGTTTCCTGAAAGCTGCGGTGGAGCCGATGGTAACATTAACCTCACTCGTTCTCGGGTGGTTCTCGAGGGGCTGCGGGTCTGGCCCAGGGTCTGTGCAGGGAGGCCCCAGCCCTCGGTGGCTGGACACACACACACCATGAACACCCACTGTGTCCGTCCTGGCAGTCACACCCAACGAAACAGGTCAGCTCCGGGGTGGGACAGGGGGAGGTGGTGCAGGGGCGGGGCCCCTACAGCTCCTGTCCCACCCCAGCCTGGGCACAGGTCGCCTTTGCTCCCCAGACCTCCTCCACACCCTTCTCACGTCCAAGCTGCATGGTGGCAGGAACCTGTGCTATGTATACTTCCCACTGACCACATGGCCCAGAGAACGTGACCCCTTCCAGCCTCAGTTCCCCCTCCCTAGCGTGAGTCGTACAAGCGGGTGCGTGTGCAAACGCTTGGTGCGTGGTACAGGAAGGGCTCATACAATACGTGCTTTCCACACGAGCTGAAGTGCCAGCTCCTGGGAGACCGGATGTCGGGCAAGAGCTCCCTGAAGCCACCTTATTCACGGCTATGTCTCTGGGCCAGAGGGAGCCTGGCGTTCAGGGACGATCTACAGGATTAGGGAGGGAAAGGAGCTTGTGGCTCCCAGGCCTGACCTCTATCCAAGCCTTTCTCTCCTCAATGCCCCCTGCCCACGACCCCCAGCCACTTTGCTGAGCAACGCTCGAGCTTTGCAGTGGACATCATGGGGGGCTCTGCTCTTCCTTCGGGGGATCCCATGAAGAGCTGTGCAGGAAAGGGTTAACCTCGCCCAGAGAGAGGACTAGCCTTTGTCCCCAGCTCCTGGGAGGTGACCTCAAGCCCTCAGAATATCCTGCCTGATAAGAGTGTCACTGTGCGGCCACCACAGATCCGTAGGGCTCACACTGTGATCTGGGGCAGGGCCCCGGGCCACATGCAGTGGTATCAGCTGGACATCTGCAGGGACCAGAGACCGAGGTCAGCCATGCGGGTGGCCAACCACATCCACAGGGCCAGCCCCCCGCAAACCCTGGGCACGAAGGCTCAGGCAGCTTCCCTGGTCGGCGGTGCCCCATGCGTGCTGTCCCGCGCTGATGCTGGGAAACGGAAGTGCTGTCCACGTGACTCCCCTGGGAAGGGACAACTGGACGTTCCAGCCTGGGCTCTCCTGGGCCCTGCCCCATCTGCCTCTTAGCTTGGATGACTTTGTGTCCTTTCACTGCCATAAACCGTAACCGTGAGTGTCACGGCTTCTGGTCAGTTCTGTGAGTCCTTCTAGGAAACCGTGAAACCAGAACGGTCTTGGGGACTCCCAAACTCTGAAGTTGGTGTCAAGCGTGAGGACAGTCTTGGGAACTCCCCAACTCCGCAGGAGCTGACCATCCTCCCAGGCCTGGCTGGGAACCCCTGGGAGCAGGGGCCTCCTTCCTCAGGGGTCCTGGGGTGAAGAGACACCAGCCAGGGCTCTACCCCAGGGGCTTCCTGCTTCAACTAAATGAGCTACCGGGATGCTGCTGGGCGGGAAGATCACACCTGCTCCCGACGCCAAGCCACAGTCCCTCATGTGTCCCCTTGCCTAAGTGTCATCCCCCCATTCCCCACCACAGCAGGCTCCCCCCAACCACTGAGACCTTGCAGACAGAGCTCCATGGACCCAGCAGCCCACCCAAGGCCTGCCCCTGAGCAGCACCTGCTGCTGAGACGATGAGTGTATGAACACGTGACTGAGTGGATGAACGAATGGACCAGCAGTGCCGCTCGCGCTCTCTGGAGCCGACTTTCACAAGCCAGGTGACAGGCCCGTCCAGAAGCCGCTGAAGCTAAGGTTAAAACCCAGAAGGCCTCAGGCAGCAGCTTGGCCACGCCCTGCCTTGAGTGGCTCTGGGAGACACAGGCGATCTCTACGTGCCCCTCACTCAGAACAGGTGGCTGACCTCCCAGGAGGCCGCAGATTCTAGGAGTGAGGGTGTGGACATATCTTGCGGGAGACAATTCACCCCGCTACAGGCCTTTTGAAGTGAGGACCAGTATATTCCACTCTCCACATGGGAAAACCAAGGCCCAAAACACCTGGAACATGGTCCTGGTGTGACATGTCATGACTGGGGACAGGCGTCCCCTCCCGGGACCACAAGAGCGTCACCCTCCATCATGGATGAGAGCTCACCAGCTCCTCTGGGGCCACCACTGATGCAGATGTGGCCCCAGAAGCTACCAGCCAGAGCATCAGCTCAATGGAGACCCCACCACGCAGCGGCAGGGACCCCACCCCAATACACCTGCACCGGTGCCCTTCCTCCCCCAGCCCCCAACTCCCCCTACAGAGTCCTGCACAAAGGGTGGCTTCTCAGGCCTCCCCCGACCCCACCCTTGCTGACGGGCCCCTTGCACCCCCACCTGTGCCTGCACCCACCCCCCTGCTGAGCCCGTTCCCCTCCCCCCATCCTGATGGCATCCACAGGGCTAGGCGGCACAGGGGCCCCAAGGCAGGAAGCAGGGGGCTGGGTGGTCCTGGGGAGGCCTGGTGCAACATGGCTGTGGCTAGTTCTCCAGGATGTGAAGAGATGTGCAGCCCCCAGTTTCCTGGGGAACCCTGCAGAGGACACAGTGACATCCCCACCTGCCAGCCCCTCCCAGGTGGAGCTGGCCTTGGTCAGGCCAGGCAGCAATCACCACGGCAACAGCTGACCTTCTAATGAGATTGAGGGGAGCACGCGCTGCTGGCTGAGCTCTGCCCTGCAAAGCCGTGGCAGGCGTGGGGGCCGTGTCTCAGGGAGCCAAGGAGGCACCGTGTACCCAGAACAGGCCTCAGTTTCCCCCCTACCTCCCAGGCCTTTGAGGTCTGGCCCTCCACCCTCCCTAACCACTAAGCTCCAGAACACAGGCCTCCACACGGAGCCATGAGGGGCTGCCTCAGGGCCTTTGCACGGGCACTACCACCAGAAGGCTCTTCCCACTGGGCACCTCACCCAAGGGAGGGGCCCTCCCCACAGCTCACTGTGTAAAACCCCCTGACTGAGGCCTGTCTCCTCCCGTGAGACTGCCAGCCCTGTGGGGGCCTGGCATGGTGGTGGGGCTCAGCGCACATGTGGCGACCCCAAAACAGATGAACACTGGAGCACAGGAACAACTCGCAGACGGGCTCTCGCACTTGCGGGCAGGGGCTGCATTTCTGCCGCGTCTGTGCAGCACCACCCCTCTTGCCCCCTGGTCCAGAAGGGGAAACGGAGGCTTGAGGAAGAACAGACCACAGCCTGAGCGCAGAGCCACTGTGCACCCCACTGTGCACCCACTGTGCACCCACCCTGCCGGGCCCGGCCCGGGAACCACCCACGACAGGGAGGTGCAGGGCGAGGCCTTTCTCCAAGCCCTGCACAAGTACACTGCGCGCCTGGATCCTGAGGGCTGACAGGACCCCGGGGATTCGCACACCCCGGCCCTGCAGCCCATCACTCAGGTGGAGTCCAAGGGAGGCTGCGAAGGGCAAAGAGAGGCCCTGGAACAGGGCCGCCTTTGGGGATGTTCCCTGAGAGGCAGGGAGGCTCTGGGGCTTCGCTGCACTTTCCAGGTGGGCGCGTCAGGCGTGAACCCCCTAGGATGGGACCCTGTGTACTCACAAGTCCACGCTGGCTAGGGCCACCGCTGGGAACCAACCAGAGCTCAGCGCCCACCCGGCTCTGTCACGGAGGCCAGTCTGGCTCCTGTCTCCACCTCCCTTCACAGACTTGAGGCCAGAGCCTGCCCAGTGCCGGGCACTGTCCTGGGTGTGAGGGCCATGGCGGCAGGCCAGACAGATGAGGCGCTTGTCCACAGGGCGCATGGCCCAGAGCGGTGGCAAGAAGAACATAAACAAGGAGGTGGGAGGTTCGGACGGCAGTGGGCAGAAACACAGCACTGGGAAAGCCCCTCAGGGGGAGGTGACGAGCCACACAGACAGAGCGAACAGCAGGTGCAAATGCCCCAGGGCTGGGAGTGTACAGGGTCTGAAGATTGTACTGACAGTCGCTGAGGGGACGGAATCTCCTGGTGCCACATGGCATCAATAGCCAGGCCAGGACTCTGGCCCCAACAGGTCCAGGGCCCCCTGTGACGCCTGCCCACGCTGCCCAGGCCCACGGCAAGGCAGCCGGCCCGCAGCCCTGTCACCGCCCTGCCCCGGCACCCTCAGGGGGTGCACTGCCTGCTGCCTGCAGCTGAGACCTCAGTTCAAAAGGAGGCCTGCGAGAGCTCGATCGCAGCATCACGCTCGGGATCCTTGACTTTTCGGGGCCACCACTCACCACACACCCCATGGGCTCGCTTCTTACCCAGCATGCCAACAGGGACAGCGTCGCCACCACCGGGAGGCTGAGAGGGAGACGGGACACGAGCCCTGGGGTGTCCAGGTCTCTGACAGGCACCCTCAAAGCTCCCTGAGTTACACTGGGGGTTGGAGCAAAGGCTTCTGCCCCCCACGTATGGCAGTAGGAACTTAGCACGCCCGACACTTGAACCCCTTTCTTTGCTCCTCCAAGTGCAGAGCAAATCGCCCGACCGAATGCATTCTGCTCAAGACACCCGCCGTCCACCTGCGAGAGCTGGGGCTGAGGACCTTATGCCCAGAAGCCTCACCTTAGGGCCAGGCGTGCTTGCGTGGCCCACCATAACGGATCCTCTGACCAATTCGTCCTCCCGTAGTCTGGGTCACTCACAAGGGTGACCGTGACAGTGATGACGGGTTGGAGGGCGGGGAGGAGGGAAATGGCCTCTGGCCGCTGCCACCCCTGTGCACTGCCAGAGGTCAGACCCTCAGATTAACAGAACAAAGAAGGGGGTTGCCTGCAGCTCGGCTCGACCCTCCTCGGAGAGCCGCCACCGCCGGCCTCTGGGGACACGGGCATGAACACGGCTTTGGACAGCAGGGCCACAGCCCGAGAGCAATGACCCACGTACACCCACCCAACACCCTGTCTCTCCGAGACCCATGCTGGGCAGTGGGGGGATGATCGCAGTCTCCTGATGCTTGGACTTTTTTTCTTTTTAATTGAAAAATATATCTTTTCTAAAAATTGTAGTAAAATACACATAACATGAAATTTGTCACTATCCTGTTTTAATGTGAACAATTCAGTGGCATTTAGCACACTGCACAACCATCACTTCTATCTAGTTCTAGAACATTTCATCACGCACCAACAAACCCCATCCCTATCAGCACTCACTCCCTCTCCCCCTCCCCCAGCCCCTGGCAGTCTCCAATCTGCTCCTGTCTCCGGATTTGCCTAATCTGGACATTTCATACCAATTGAATCCCACACCATGTGGTCCTTGTCGTCTGGCTCTGTCACTTAACATTTTTTAGGTTCATCCGTGTTACGACACGTGCTTTCATTTTCCATGGCCCAGTAATATTCCATCGTGTGGACAGACCACAGTCTCGATCACTCGTTCACCAGCTGGTGGACACTAAGGTTGCTCTTCCACTGCAAATCATCTGCCATGAACACGGGTGCACAAGTGTCTGTCTGAGTCCTTGCTTTCAGATCCCTTGGGTACATCCCTGGGGGTGCCACGGCTGGGTCATAAAGCAGTTCTAAGTGTTCCACACCGAGGAATCGCCGGGCTGCTCTCCCCGGCAGCTGCGTCATTTTCCACTCCTATTAGCAACGTCCAGTTTCTCCCACCCCCTCGCCGACACTTGCTAGCTTTGGGTCTCTAACAGCAGCCGTCCTAAAGGGTACAAAGTGGTACCTCACGGTGGTTTTGCTTCGTATTTCCCTAACGATTAGTGATGCAGAACATCTTTTCACGACTTTGGTGGCCGTCTGCGTATCTTCTCTGGAGAAGCTCTAATCAAGGCCTCCGCCCATTTTGAAATTGGTTTGTCTTTTTCTTGAGGAGCTGCGAGCAGTTCTCAGCATATCTTGGACAGCAATCCCTTAGCCAATATGACAAATGTTTCTCTCCTCTCCTACGGGTCATCTTCTCACTTTCTTTTCTAAATTGATATATTATAGTTATCCATATTTTTGGAGGACACTGATATTTTGACACCAAATGATCAAATCATGGAATATGCATCCCCTCAAACATTGGTCTTGTGCCCTGTGCAGGAAACGTTGTGATTCTTCTCGCTGTGCTGAAAGCTACAATACATGACTGTTCACACCAGCACTTACTCCTTCCACCTACCTGTGTTTTGTGCCCGTTACCCAACTTCTCTTCACCCTCCGTCCTCCCCCTGCCCTTTTCACTTTCTCGGGAGCATCTTTTGTGGCACAGGTTTCCACCCTGATGGAGGCCAGTCCATCTATTTTTCTGTTGTTGCTTGTGCCTTCTGCCATGTCCTAAGTATCCACTGCCCAGCCTGAGCCCAGGAAGATCTGCCCCCACAGTTCCTTGCAGGAGTTTTACAGTTTTATCTCTTACATTTGGGTCTTTGGTCCATTTTGAGTTAATTTTTGGTGTTATCACAACTTTGTTGCTGCCTCGGTCCCACCACGCCACCCCGCAGGTCCCCAAGCCGCCGGAGGGTTCCCGAGGGAGGAGAGCTGAGCTGACCCTCACAGCCACGTGACTGTGCCCTGGAGCTTCCGGGTAATCAGTGCCCGCCAAGCTCAGGAGGGGATAAGCAGTGAGGAGGGGAATGAATGGAAGCTGTCACAGGCGCATGGATTCCCTGCTGAGTTGCCCTGGCTGTGGCCCTCAGGGACAGTCCCCTGCTGCCTTCTCACTTGTCCTGAAAGTGTAAATACAGAACCAAACACACAAACACTGACGGTGCCTTGGAATGCCTTTAATCAGGTCCTGCTGCTGCTGCCAAATTTCCAGACCCAGCGGAATCAGAGGGTGCGCTGTGAGCACGTTTGGTTTCTCTCAGTGGTGGCGGCTGTTGCACACAGACGCTCGGGCTGGGAGTGTGAAGGGTCCCTCGGGGTCTGATGCGGCACAGCTGGTTCACAGGGGCCTCTCTCCCCCAACAGAGACCCCAGACCTGTCCACTGGCTGAGCGCCCACCCCGGGTGTAGCCTTGCAGCAGCCCTGAGAGGGATAGACGTGGCTGCACCCCTGTGTTACAAGTGGGGTAACCGAGGCACTGAGGGAAGACAAGCTGGACTGAGGTCACCCAGCAAAGGCAGGGCCCCTGGTTACAATCCAGGATGTTGCCCGGTGGGCACGGCTGTCCTGTCATTGTTCTGAAAGGCTTCCAGGGTGTTCTCCGGGTTTAAAGCCCTCTCTCCCATTGCCCTCGGAGGCAAACCTCAACTTCCCACCAGGGGTCCACGAGATCTTCCCGCTGGGCCCTTGCACCGTGACATCTTTGTCTAGAACCTTCCATGGTAGTTCCTGCTCATCACCTGGGTCCCAGTTCCAACGCCACCTCCTCAGGAAATCATTCCTGACCTTTCACTCCATCTGCTGTAATAAAATGCCAGAGACTGAACAGCCCGAATGACAGAAACCTGCTCTCCCACAGTCCTGGGTGCTGGAGGGCCAAGTCGAGGGTGCCAGGGAGTGGCCGCTCCTGGCCTACCAGGGCCACCTTCTCACAGGGCCTGTCCTAGGGCTGTGTGGGCAGAAAGACTGTCTCTACCTCTTCTAAGAAGGCCACCGAGCCTTTGGATCAGGGCTCCCCCCTGATGACCTCATTTAACCTTAATTACCTCCTAAAAGCCCCCTCCCCAAACACAACCACGTTGGGAGCTGGGGCTTTGGCATGTGAGAGGACTGGGGGGCACACTTCAGGCCACAGCACCAGCTCACAGATAAGCTGCCCCCTGTGTCTGTCTGGCAGGCCAACGCGCCCTGACAGCGGGGGCCCAGCGCCACCCCCAGGAAGAGTCCGACGGCTGTGTCTGAAACTGGGGAGCCCAGAATCATCCCACACCCCAAGTCCTCGGGGAGCACCTGCAGCCAGCTAAGCCCACGCAAAGCCTAAGGAGTCTGAGACTCTCAGCTGGGCTCTGGTGTGCCCCAGCCCTGGACAGCCCAGGCGTCTATGATGCAGGAGTGACCAGCGGCGCCTGCCACCCGCCCAGGGCTGCTGGGCAGCCAAGACGTGATGAGCAGGAAACTGTGGGCGGCATTTCTGGAATCAGTCTCCCAAACGTAAGCAATGTGCCTGCCCGGCGGGGGCTGCGGGCTGGGAGCCCGTGGTCCACCTGGAGGCCGCAGGAACAGCGTGGGGTTTAAAGCCAGGCAGCCCAGGGTAGCTCAGGCCCTGTGCTAGATCCAATTATGTCCCCCCCCAAAATCCATGCCCACCAGAACCTTAGAATGTGACCTTATTTGAAAACAGAGTTTTTGCAGATGTAATTAGTTAAGGATCCTGAAATGAGATCATTCTGGACTTAGGAAGGTCCCTAAATCCAGTGACTGGTGTCCTCATAAGAAGAGGGGAGGACAGAGAGAAGTAGGCCACGCAAAGGCGCAGGCAGAGACCAGGGATAATCTACAAAGCCAAGGGACTGCCAAGGATTGCCGGAGCCACCAGAAGCCAGGAGACCAGCACGGACACTTCCTCACAGCCTCAGAAGGAACCAGGCCCACCAACACCCTGATCTTAGGCTTCTGGCCTCCAGAACTGAGAGACGATAAATTCCTATTGTTCTAGCCACCCAGCATGTGGGACTTCATGGCATTCTAAAAATGAACCCAGCTCCTGACCTGCGGAGCGGCCTGGGATGAGCCCTTCCCCCTCTGAGCTCCCTCCGTGACATGGGGCTCAGCTATGGCTCTGTCTGGAGTCAGAGGCCACAGGCAGCCTCTGGGCTGGTCCAGGGTCCTGGGAGGTACCAGGAAAGCATCGGTAGAAAACAAGGATTTCCGACAGGAAGGGCCCAGGGCAGAGGGCCCGGGGATGTGGAGGGATGCTGTCGGCTGCAGAGCAGGGTCCATGTGGGCCCAGGGGGAGGACGGGGCCACTCAGAGCCAAGCTGGGAGGAGGCAGGGACCCTGAGACTACATGGGTGGGGAGAGGCCCAGGGAGCCAGGAGAAGGGCACTCCGTGGGTGGCTGCACAGGGACGGGGAGGGTGACACTGACACAAGACCCCAGATCAGGACGGCACAGGGGCGGCAGACGGCCAGCCAGTGACCCCGCAGTGGACCTGCCAGGTGTGGGGAGTCTTGGCACACTGGGAGAGGGACATCTGCCCGGAAGGGCCTGTGGGTGCCTCCCCACCCCAAGGTCCTAGGGGCTGCCTTGGGCAGAACGATGAGGATCTGGGCTGTCACAGAGCACAGTCCGGGCCTATATCTGGGCTGCCCTGTGCTGAGGGGTGGCCTCGCCTTCCCCAGGCCTCAAGGCTAGGGCAGGCTCCAGGGAGCAGGGGCTCTGGCAGCGCAATTTCCCGCCCACCCCCTCAGCCACACGCTGACCACACGGGTCTCCAGGGGGCTGCGTGAAGCAGGCCGGGAGGGCCTGGGTTCTACGGGCCACCCTGCCCTGAACGTGCCCTCGCAGGAAGAGGCACGGGGCCCCGAGTGGAAGCTGGGGTGTGCTCTGACGGGTTCATGCAGCCCACAGGCAAAGGCCAGCACCGCCTCACAAGGGCTGCGGAGGACCTCTGGTGAGCCTGGCCCCACAAATGTCACTAGCAGGGCC
Source organism: Eulemur rufifrons (assembly GCF_041146395.1). Classification (NCBI taxonomy): domain Eukaryota; kingdom Metazoa; phylum Chordata; class Mammalia; order Primates; family Lemuridae; genus Eulemur; species Eulemur rufifrons. The sequence goes on along the minus strand of NC_090984.1, from coordinate 6,289,599 downwards.
ACCCGGAGACGCACGCCACCTTCCCCTAGTCAGCCGGTAGAGGCCACAGCTGGCCACGGACCACTGTGGCAGCTTTTCACATCTCTTATTATTTATTTATTTATTTATTTATTGAGACAGGGTCTCACTTTATCGCCAGGCTACAGTGCAGTGGCATCCTCACAGCTCACTGCAACCTCACACTCCTGGCCTCAAGCGATCCTCCCGCCTCGGCCTCCCAGAGTGCTGGGACTACAGGCGTGCGCCACCGCACCCAGCCGGTATCCCACATTTGAGGCATTCATTCCCCCTGGCTGCAACTGGACGTCCTCGGCATAGAGCAAGCAGAGGAAGAGGAAGCTGCCAAGTGCCCCCACCCCCGTCTGAGAGCCAGGCCCCAGACTTGCAGCTGCATGCGCCTGCTGCCGGGCGGCGGCGGAGCCCAGGCACACGGGGCACACCTCCGTCCTGATGACAGGGGCCAGGTGAGAGCCCCAGCACCCGGTTTCACCTGCGACCTCAGGAAGCTCCTCCCGCTCCAGCAGGGCCCAGCAGGAGGCTCAGGGATGTGGACGCCACCTCAAGTGGAGGCCACTGGGCTTTGGGGGGCGCTGGGGACCAGAGGGGCTTCCAAGCAAAGGCTATTAAGCCAACTTCTAAAGGCAATAAGGCCTGAAGAAGTTCCTGGGAGTTGCTCGTTGACATTAGGACTGCTTTTTAAAGCTGACTTGGTTTCAAGAACTGGTAAAATCAGCGTCTCTGATACTTGTAAACCCAAAGCCTTGGACACCGCACCTCGTTCCAGGTGTTGCTTGCGCACAGTTCACCCTGGACAGCTGCGCACACTGAGGAACTGGGAATACAGTTTCCAACAAGGTTATTGCGGCTCTGTGCCTAGTCACAAAACAAGAGCCAGGGACACCACGAGGGGCTGGCACACATTCCTAAGCTCGGCAACCTTGCCAGGTGGCAAGGTGGGCAGGGCACCAGAGGAGGGGGCGCTGTCCTGGAGCCAGAGCCCTCCTCCGCCCACCCCCCACTCTCAGGCTCGAGTCCCCTGGGGTTGCCATAACAAATGACCACAAACCTGGTGGCTTCAACAACAGGGATTTATTCCCCCACAGCTCAGGAGGCCAGAAGTCTGAGATCAAGGTGTCGGCAGAGCTGGTTCGTCCTGGGGGCTCTGAAGGTTAGAATGCGTCCCAGGCCCGTCTGCTGGATTCTGGTGGCAGCTGGTAATCCGTAGCATTCCTTGGCTCATAGATGCATCACCCCAATTTCTGCCTCTGTCTTCACGTGTCCTCCTCCCTTTCTGGCTCTGTGTCTCTGTTTTGCCTTATCAATTGATTGATGGATTGACAGGGTCTCACTCTGTCACCCAGGCTGGAGTGCAGCGGCACAATCATAGCTCACAGCAACCTCAGACTCCTGGGCTCAAGCGACTCTCCTGCTTCAGCCTCCCAAGTAGTTGGGACTACAGGCGCCACCATGCCTGGCTGATTTTTCTATTTTTTGTAGAGATAGGGTCTCACTATGTTGCCAGGCTGGTCTCGAACTCATGGCCTTAAGCAATCCTCCCACCCGAGCCCCCACGCCTGGCCCACCCTATTCCATGGTGACCTCTTCCTGACTCCATTAGCTCTGCAAAGACCCTATTTCCAAATGAGGTCACACTCACAGGTTCTGGAGGGACATGAGCTTTTCAGTGGACAGTGTTCAACCCACTCAGCCACCAAAACCCATGTCACCTCCAGTCCCACACTAAGTCCCAGGGAGGCAAAAGCCCAAGGCTCAAGCCTTGGTTTCCCCTGCTTAGGGGTACCGCGGGGTCAAGTGAGGCCAGCACAGCTCAGCGGGGGCAGAAATGACCAGGACTCCAAGAGGCAGGTGGCCGGTAGCATTGGCAGAGCCATTTGGCAGCGGCCGCCAAGAGCCTGAGCAACTTTCTTACCCTCTGACCCCGTAATCCCACTTCTGGGAAGCGCTCCTGAGGGAAATCGTCCAAAACGCAGATTTATGCACAAAGATGTTCCTGCGTCATGAGTTGGGAGAGCAAGGAGCTGGAAGCTGTTCCAGGGCACGGCCTCAACTCCGGAGAAGATCGAGGACACAGCACAAGAGCCGGGAGGAAAGACACTGCCATGTCCCACGCCAGTTATGGGGGTGGACTGCGGGGAACGGCCCTCTGGGGTGTTTTCTAGAATGTCTCCAGGATAAAGCCATGTGGGCACAGGCTGCCCCCTTCCCAGGGACATCCCCAAGGGAGCTGGGCAGCCCCAGAAGTGCCACACAGGCAAGAGAGGACACCTCCAGCACAAAGTAAGGGCTAAAGCGGACCCCGCACGCCAGGAGAGGAAGACACACGGGCTGTGCTGGAGGGAGGGGGACAGGACAACTGAGAGGGCGACAGGGAAGGAACCAGACTGAGGGGAAGAGAGAGACGCTCCTGAGACCAAGGAGGCGTCCGGCCAGCAGTCTGGTGGCCCCAGGAGCTCACAGCTCAGGTCCAGCACTCACACCTTCTCCAACGCTGACCGAGGGCCCCGAGCACAGGAATGGCCAGGCAGGCCACCCCGTCCTCCACTCAGGAGGGTGATGGAGGCCCCGAGCTCTGGGCAGGAGGACTGAGGACTCCAGGTTCCTCCTTTCCAGGACTGAGACAGGCTTGAACCCGAAAAGCACGCCAAAGTGATGGCACACACAGCACAGGTTCCGTGAGGATGGGGGTGCTCCCTGGAGGCCACGGGAGGGACGTCCGAGATGGACCAAGCTGTCAGCATGGCCAGCCTCAGGCCACAGCCAGCAAGGAGGAGGGGCTAAGGTGCAGAGGCCTCGCACAGGTCAGAGGTCAGAGAGGAAGGCCCCGTGCACACTGCCAGGAAGGACTGGGGGCAGGGGGCACTGGGCAGTGAGCGGGGTCAGACATAAGGACATCGGTCTAGAGGGCTGAGAAGAGAGGACACTGAGCATCCCCGAGGTCTGGCCAGGTCCACTCGGGACGAAAAGGGGCACCCCCAGCTCTAGGCAGGCTTCCCACGGCAAGGACGTTCCCAGATGGGGCTGGCACGCTAGGGGATGTGGTGGGGGGCTGGGTGGTGGGCAACAGGTCAGAGGCTTTAGGGAACTGACAAGGGCAACGAAGAAAGTGACAGGGAGACCCAGCCTGTGCCTCAGCCCTCCACACACAGGTGTGGTTTGCACGCTCCAGCGGGTGACCGCAGGAATGGGGTAGTGAGTTCAGCTGTGTCCCCAAAATGTTGTTTCCACGTCCTCACCCCTGGAACCCAAGAGTGTGACCTTATTTGGAAAAAAGGTCTTTGTGGATGAAGAAATCATCCTGGATTATTCAAGAGGACCCGAAATTTAACGACCGGTGCCCTTCTAGGAGACAGAAGGGGAAGGCAGGGACCGGAGTGAGATGGCCAAGCCAAGGAATGCCTGGAGCCCCCAGAAACCGGAAGAGATGAGGACGGGTCCTCCCCAGGGCTTCTGGAGGGAGGCCCTGCCGACACCCTGATTTCAGACTCCCGGCCTCCAGACCTGGGAAAGAAGAAACTCCTGTTGCTCTAAGCCGGGTGGTGGTACTTTGTTCCAGCAGCCACGAGAAACACAGGCACACAGCCTCTCCAGTCCAGCACAAGCGATGCCCGTCTCGCCTGCCCGGGGGAAGCTAAAGCCCCGGGGGTGGGGGGCAGGGCTGAGACACAGGGGGTCCCTGAGGCCTGAGCGCCACAGGCCCCTCTATCCATGACATGACTGATCACAGAATCCCTCCCACGCACAGAGGCCGCCCAGTTCCCTCTTTCTTTTAACATGAAAGTGAAATTGAATCTCAGTGAGTACAGAGAACACACCACGCACCCACACACCCCACCCCACGGGCTTAATGGCTGTCACCGCTCCCTCCCAGCGGCCTCACCATCTGTAGAGGGAAGGAGGGAGCCCTGAGGGTGCCGCTGAGGTGCCACGTCCACCCTGCCAAGCCCGCCTGACACCGCAGGGGACCAGGCCCCGGCTCAGGGCATCACTCAACTCACGTGACCACGTATGTTGGACGTCGTGGTCCTGCTCTGGGAGATTTTCTGCTTCTCATAAACATATCACAAAGTGTCGTTTGAGCCTTGCTGCTGCCTGGGGTGACGGTGGAATGTCATTGCCGTTAACATGCCAACATGCATCCCCCCTTACAGGGGCTCTGAGCCCCCCAGCCCACACCGGGCCTCGGGGGTGGCAGTCGTCTGTAGCTTGCTCCATGGCTGACAAGGCTGCAAGGACACGCCGGGCACAGGTTGCAAGGCATGTCATCTCAGGGCTGTCTTACACCATCTGGAACCAGCGCCCCCTCAGCGTACCCCCCTTCCTCACTCACAGGCCCCTCTGGCCATCAGAGCACATGGCTCCGAGCCTCCTCTTCCAGCCCCCAAACAGATGGCAATTAGGCAGGAACACCAAGCAGATGCCTCGCCTTCCAGTGTTCTCTCTGAGGTCTTCTAGCTAACACAACGCACACCCACCGTGAGGAACCCTGTCCTGGGCCCCCATCCCCCCTGAATCCGGACTCAGTGAGCCGATGCCCAGGAGTGAGGGGCCTGCAGTGCACGTCCCCAGACCCACAGCTCATGCCCAGTCGGCGCAGACCCCACCTTCTGCTCGGCTGACAACCGTGGACAGCGCTGGCCAGCCCTGCCTCAGGCATAGGGTGGCACGTACATCCCCCAGCCTCTCGGGCTGACTTCCAGGGAGCCGGGGGCCTTGTTAAGGGCCAGTGAGGACGGACTCAGTGGAGGGTCTACAGTGAGCGACCTGTGTCCCCCAGAAATGCAAGTCCACATCCTAAACCCCCATCTGTGAACACGACCTTAGCTGGACAGTCTTTGCAGGTGTCATCAGTTACGTAAAGATGAGGTCGAACTGGAGTAGGGGAGGCCCTAAATCCAATGACCAGTGTCCTTAGTAGACAAGGACAAAAGGCGCAGAGACAGACACCCGGGGAGAAGGATCCTCCCGTGGAGCCTCCGGAGAAAACCAAGCCTGCCGACACCTCGACTGAACGTGTTTCTGTTGCAAGTTACCCAGTTGTGGTCAGTTGTCACAGCAGCCACAGGAACTAAGGGGGCACTGAGGGCCTACGCATACACGCTGTAGGGTACACGGACAGGGAGAGGGAGAATCCGACACTCGCTATCTCCATCTTGTCTCCAAACACACCCCTCATGCTCGCTGGGCTTCTGGAATGTGCGAGCACACGTCTCTATTTGTAGCTGCCGGGGGGAGAGATCCTTTACAGTTTAATTTAAAAATCTCATCACCAATTGAGAAATGCAAACCACCAGCCAGGGATGCCGGCCGCTTGAAACGGGGGCTGCCTCCCCGAGAGCGGCCCCTCGGTCCTGGGCAAGGAGCCCGACGCCGCCCACGGGGACGTGTCTGAGGCCTCCCCCAAGCCAGCCTGTGCCCATCTTGAAAACATCAGGCCTGGTTTCTGACAGGTGCCTGACCTAACCTCGGGGAAGCGAGATCCCAGACGCAGCGGGGGCCGGCCTTGCTTGCGTGAGGGTCAGCGGCCCCAGCCCCGGGATCTGAGGGCCGCGGGGCACTCTGCCAGGAGCTGCCTCTAGCCAGTGCCGAGCAAATGGAAACAGCATCCGCCTGCTGACACGGGGCCTTGCTCGGGGTCCGGGCTGAGCCCGCCTTTCTGAGAAGCTCCCTCCAGGCCGCCTTTCCCCCCAAGGACGGCAGGGGCCGCGGGAAGATAAGACAAAAGCGAGATGCCCTCATTACCACGGGCTCAAAATAGCTTTTATGCTCCATTTTTAAGACACAGCTCGACTATAGAGTTACATAATAACACTAAAAGTCATTCTGTGATCTGTGAGGCCAGATTCTGGGCCTACCAGTGCCTACCTAGTACCCCTCGGGTGCCCTCACAGCCCTGCCCAAGGGCCCCATTCCAGGCCTCCAAGACTCCCACTGGGCCCTGGGTGGCACCCACACCAGGCCCCAGGGACCCAGTGGGGCCAGCCCTTGCTGGCCTTGCCACACTCAGCCCACGTTCTGGGCCGGGAGCATCGTATAAGCATGCTCAGGCCGTCCAGTGGTGCTCAGACTGTAGGAAGGGGCCAGGACCAGAGGAGGACTTGCCAGCCAGGGCTGCACCCACCACGGCAGAGGAAGCAGGGCTGAGGGCCGGAGCTGCCCCCTGCTCCTTTCCCCCTTGTGGCTCCCATGATCAAGTCCCAGCAGCTCAACCTCCAGGGCTCAGCCCCCTCCCTGGTCCCAGCCTGTGTCATATTGCACCTGGACACCCACGCAACCTCCTCCTGGACCTCGATTTCCCCCCATGTCACTGACAGAGACTCCTTCCTTTTCTTTGTTAATTCAGTTGAAATCACGTCACTCTCCTGTTTCAAACACACCAGTAGGTTTCCAGCCCAGTTGAAATGAACCCGACCCATTTGGCGGTTCCTCAACAAGTGAAACATGAGTTTCCACGGGGCCCCGCAATTCCGCTCCCAGGGAGATGCCCTGATGAAATGAAAACATTCGTCCACGCCAACACTTGTACGTTCAGTGTTTGTGGCAGCACAACCGACGGTGGCCAAAAAGTGGGGAAAACCCGAGGAAGTGGCCATCGATGAAGGGATAAACAGCGGCCCAGCCACACAGTGGAATACTATGCAGCCATGAACAGGAATGAAGCTCTGACCCTGCTACAGCCTGGAATAACCTCGAAACACGCTGCTGAGCGAGAGAAGCCAGACACAACAGGCCACAACGTGTTCGAGTCCATGGACAGGAAATGTGCAGAACAGGCGAGTCCACAGAGACAGAAAGTGGACTAGAGGCTTCCAGGGCTGGGGGACAGGGGAAATGGCTGCTAATAGAAATGGGGTTTCCTTTGGGGGTGATGAGAATGTTCTGGAACTAGACAGAGGGGATGGTTGCACCACATTGTGAATGTATGGAATGTCACAGAACTGTTCACTTTGCAATGGTGAATTTTAGGTTATGGGACATTCACCTCAATAATAAATAAGCAAATAAATGCGATACAAACCCCACCCTGTGACTGGGCTGGCTGGGCCCTGCCATCTTCTCCCTCACTCCCTGTCCCTCTTGCTGCCCAAGTCCCTTTCCCTGAAGAGATTGTGCGGGAGTCTGCCTGTGCTATCCCCTCCTCCCACACACACCCCCGCATATCACACACAAAGCCCCCTCCGCCAAGAGGCCCCTCCCAGGCCCCTGCAGCCCTGCTCCGCTCCCTCCCCGGCACTGAGCCCACCTGGGAACTCTGGCCACCTCTGCTGGGCTACGTCCTCCTCTCAGAGCTGCAGGCACCACCCCCCACTTGGCCCTGTGCGCTAGCTGGGGGGCAGTGTTGGAGCCCAGGGCTCCTGTGTCCAAGCTGGTGGCCCCAGGCACTTGTGTCCATCTCTCTGGGCCTCAGTACACCCCAGGGTCAGACAGGGGCTGCCGGGAGGGACAGAGGTGGGAACACAGTTGCCTGATGAACGGGCATCAAGACCCTTCAGATGGGGACAGTGTTTGGGGAATTTGGCTCTGGAGGGGAAGGCCTGGCCCCTGCAAGCAGCACTGGGGTGGCAGCCCTGATCCAGCTCAGGGTCTACCAACAAGGCTCCACGGCTGCCCTTGACCCCGAGGGCCACCACCCAAAGGCCGCTAATGCATCAGGGACGGAGGCCACAGGAGACAGGCTCAGTCCTGGGCTCCCACGCACCCTGGCCCCCCGACAAAGGACCCTGGGAGAGGGTGCTGGGGGAAGTCCTCCCCTCAGCCCCTGACTCCCAAGTCCAACAGGCCCCCTCGGCCCCAGCCTCAAGCACATCACCGTCACCGCTCACTTGATGCTCCCCAAACTCACATCCCCAGCCCAGTGCCTGCCATCTTCACGGGGAGGCTGTACAGACATCACAGGCATGCACATGGCCACACACGTGTGCACACTCACACGCCCATGCACAGACTCACACTATGTCTACAAACACATCCACACGGTCGTGTGCACACACATGTTCACAATCCTGCCTGCACGCCCATTCACACATATGCACATGCCCTTACTTGTGCACACAAAAGCAAACACATGTACATTCACATGCACGCACACTAATTTGTGTACAAGCTCACACTCGCATGCATACACACTCTGCACACACCTGTGCTTGCACACCTGTGCACACTCACACCTGCCCAAGCCAGGACCTCCCCTGGGACCCTCCAGCAGCTCCAGCAACAGGCCCTCTCACCTTCTCTGTCCCCACTCCAGCCCAAGCCACATCCTCTCCTGGGTGGACAAATGCAGAAGCCTCCAATTTGTCTCCCCAAGTCAACCCTGCAGCCCAAACCTCTCTGCAGGTGGCAGCCAGAGCTGCTCCAAACTGCCCACCTGAGCAGGTACCTATGGCTGTAGGAGAAAGACTCCCCTCCACGCTCTGCCCTGCCCCACCCTCTCCATGCCCCAACATCTGCCTGGCTGCAGTTGGGCTAAGTGTGGTGTAGGAGCCACGTTCCAGCCCCACCTGGAATAGTGGGATCCCTTGGGACTATGGGCCCTCCAGGGTGGGCAGTGGCTGCTGCACTCACTGTGGGATGCCCAGCGCTGGGCACTGGATGGGTCAGCTGGGGGGACAAATGCTACAGTGAGCCTGGGAGCCCTGTAGGCTGCTCCCCACCTGCAGCCCAGCATGGAACCCGGCCTCAGCATCCCCCACCTCGGTGCCCTCCCCCAGTCACACAACTGTTCGTGTGTCCCAGGCTACAGGTGCAAGAATGTCAGCGGCAGCTCCAAACAGCAGCCAACCAGAGCAATAGTGGTAAGGGTCACCGATGGCAGTGAAGTCAGCAGGGGAATTCAACGTGGCCCTGAGCAGGGCGGGTTCAGCCACACGCACCCCTCAGCTGGGACAAACTTCCAAACACAGGCCAACTCAAAGAAAGGCCAGGCCCTGAAGCCCACCTGCACCTGCAAACAGCACTTTGTTCTAGGATGTGACAATATATATGACAAAATCATGATGCCCAAGTGCTGGGGGGCCGCAGGGAAGAAGGGAGGGCAGGTACGTCCCTAGGGGGCCACGGGGCTGGATGTGGGGACTTCCACACATTGCTTACCTTCTGTTGTGAGACATACCCTCAAAATGTACGTCTAACTCCAGACCCCCGGCACCCGGAGTGGGACCTTATTTGGAAGTAAGGTCTTTGCGGCTGCAAACGAGTTAAGATAAGGTCATACTCAAGTCGGGTGGGCCTAATCCAGTGGTGGTGTCCTTAGAGAGGAAGGGAACAGATGCAATGAGAAGGCCACATGACATGGAGGGAGAGATTGGAACGAAGCAGCCACAGCCAAGGACCGCCTGGCGCCGCCAGAAGCGGGAAGAGGCAAGGAGAGACCCTCCCTCAGACACTGCAGAAGGGGTCCACCCGCTGCACTGTGACTTTGGATTTCTGGACTCCGGAACTGTGAGAGCATAAATTGTTTTAAGCCACCAGGTTTGTGGTCATTTGTTGTGGGAACTGTCCCTGGATGGGCGCAGAGACCCTCCCCAAGGCCCAGGCGGGGCACTGCAGGCAACAGAGCCCAGTGGGAGCAGGAGCGACCCTCCAAACGGCTGAGGGAGGGTCTGGGAGGGCTCGGGCTCAGATCTTCAGGGTTCAGGGTGTAGGCAGCAGGATGCAGCAGAAGGGGTGGGAACAACACCTCAATGCCTAACCTGCCACCCTGAAACAAGAAAGCTTGGAGAGGCCCCTGTGGTAAGTACAGCAAGATGGCCGGCACCATGCCTGACCAGTTGACAGGAGGCTGCCCCGTCTGTTTAATGAGCATCAGTTTTGCTGCAAAAATAATACCAGGTGGACGGAGTGAGCCTGCCCAGACCCACAGGGGACAGTGCCTCATGACTGCATGCACCCTGCAACGTCTTCCTGGAAACTGGGCTATTCTGCTTCCTGGTGATTTCTGGGGCACCTGACCCTGGCTTCAGACATACTGCTGTGGATTATGTCCCTGGGTGTGCAGGGCTCACCCCAACAGACACTGCATGGGTGTCTGGGTGCAGTCCCCCCAGCTATCTCCTGGCACCTCCCACCTCTGCATGGCCTCTCGGGATGTCAGCTCCTCCTGGGTGTGCAGCCAAGTGTGTCGAAAGGGGCTCTGGGCTCCGGCCTGGGCACGCTGCGCAACATCCTCGGGCCCTTGCTTCTTCACGTACAAACAGAGTATTCCCGATGGACCAGAGCAGGAGTCCCCGCCAGCGTCTGGAGTCCCCACCAGACCCCGAGCTAAGACGAGCTAGCAGGGAGCCTCACCTCTACGGGAGCCTCATGGAAACACTGCAAACCTCAACGATGTGAAATCATCACAGGCCCAATAAAATCAGGAGAGCGGAGTAGGAGGAAGAGGGTGCAGAGCCCCAGCTCCCGAAGCAGGGATGCAACAGAGAATGCGGAAGGGAACGTTTACAAAACCAGTCTGCTCCTGCTCTAGGAAGATAGGCTGGGGGCTCCTCAGATAGTTAGATACAGAGCTACTGCACAACCCAGCAATTCCACTCCGTGGTATAGACCTGAGCGAACTGAAGACAGTGTTTGTGCAAACCCTCGTGCACGCACGTCCATAGCAGCTCAATTCCCAACAGCCAAACAGTGGAAACAACCCAAGTGTCCATGGAGGGAAGGATGGATAAACACAGCATGGTCCAGCCATGCAGTAGAATATTACGCAGCCATGAAAAGGAATGAATCACTGACACATACTAAAATGTGATGGATCAACCGTGAAAACATGATGTTGAATGAGAGAAGCCAGTCACAAAAGGCCACATGCCTTGTGATTCCACTGACATGAAATGTCCAGATCAGGCAGATCCACTGACAAAGAAAGCAAACTGGTGTCTGTCAGGGACCAAGAGAGAGGAAGTAGAGACAGGGGTGGGGTGTCCTTCTGGGGCTTCTTTTCCAGAAGAAACTGTTCTAGAACTAGATAGAGGTGGTGGTTGCAAAATATTGGGAAGGTACTAAATGCCACTGAATTGTACACTTTAAAATAGCTACTTTTAGCGGGCCGGGCGCAGTGGCTCATGCCTGTAATCCTAGCACTCTGCGAGGCCGAGGCAGGAGGATCGCTTGAACTCAGGAGTTCGAGACCAGCCTGAGCAAGAGCGAGACCCTGTCTCTACAAAAAATAGAAAAGTTAGCTGGGCATCATGGTGTGTGCCTGTAGTCCTAGCTACTCGGGAGGCTGAGGCAGGAGGATTGCTTAAGCCTAGGTAACGGAGGTTGCAGTGAGCTACGATGATGCCACTGCAGTAATTTTATGTTATGTGTATTTTATAATACTTTAGATAAAAAAAAAAAACACAAAGGAAAACAAAAAGCGTTCCCCAAGTTCTGACAGTGTAGGGGTGAGTGGGGGAGCCCAGAGTGGCCCAGCCAGGTGCTGTCTAGCCAGGAAGCCACCACAGCCCCACACATATACAAGGAAGAGGAACACCGACTACCAGTCCAAGACCCTCGGCCACGCGCTCCTCACCCACCACACGCCCCTCACAGAGCAGCCAGGAACAGGCAGGACCACCCGGCACCCCCCGCCCCGGAAAGGAACGGCCGCCCTATCCACTGCATCCCAGAGGCCCTCGCGCCAACAGGCCCACGTCAGAGCCTGGAACCTGGCAGGCAGGAAGAGGCTGGCCGGCCCCAGCTGTGGCCTTTCCGAGGTCTGAGATGCATTTTTTAAAAAATGCAAACTGGTGGCCAACTTTTACATTTTTTTTTTTAAATTAACTTAAACATCAGAATTGTTGGCTTCTCCTGGAATGCCAGAAGTGCGGACAACCTGGGGCCAGGATTCCTGGCCGCTGCCCCGCCCCCTCCCCCCCAGGAATGGAGGCGCAGCATCGGTCCCCTCACACCGCATGTCCCAGCTGGCCCTGGGCACCCAGCAGGCTGCAAACCTGGGGCCACCAAGGCCAACTCGTCCCTACTGCTTCTGGCTCCAGCTTGGCAGCTGCTTGGCCAACTCCACGCCTGGAGGGAAGGGCCCCCTTCTACAAGAAGTCCCCTCCCTGAGAAGTGGGCCATCTGGGACGGCAAGGTGCAGAGCTAGGATGCTGCATGCGGCCAAGCGGAGCCTGGAATGCGGAATGCGGGTCTCCCCCTGAGCCAAAACCCCCAGGAAATCGGCAGTTAACCATTAGCAGCCCCAGCCTGAGTGTCTGCAGAGCCCTGGGGAGGGGACGCTGCAGGGTGGGAAGGGAGCTAAGACAGAGGATTGGGGGCAAGGCCTGGGGACAGGCTGTCTCAAGAGTCAGGAGTGCCTGGGGGAGTAACCCTCACTACACCCCAACCCAGAGCCCCTGTGGAGGGGACAGCTCCACCCTCCAGCAGCCCTAGAAAATCCTGCATGTCCAGCCCAGCCGGCAGGACTGGTCCACCTCTGGGAAGGATCCGCTGGCCAGGCACTGCCCCCAGCCAGCAGGAAGGGAGGCCTGGGCGGGTGTCCAGGCACAGGGGGCCGGCCCGGGAGGAACTGCACCGGCTCAGATGGGCGCAGGGCGGGACGGCTGAGGGGCAGGCAAGGGAAGGAGGTTGGGATTTCTGAGCGAGGGGGCTGTGTGGAAAACGAGCAGGAAATGGAGGGTAGGAGACAGGTGGCCATGGAGGTGACGATGAGCTGGCAAGAACACTCCAGACAGGAGGCTCTGTAAGTGCCAAGGCCCTGGGTCACAGGATGAGCACGACGGGGGAGGACCAGTGAGGCCAGGGTGAGTGGGGCGTGGGGGAGCCTCAAAGGAGCCAACCCTGGTGGGATCCCACCCTGAGTGTGACCAGAGCCACCAGAAGGACTTACCCCAGAGAGACCTTAACTGCCTTCCCTCAGCACAGTCCCCCTCGCAGAGCGGAGGCAGGACCGAGGCCCCAGTGTGGGGTGGGCGACATGGGAACAGTGGCCCATCCATGGCAAGGGGACACAGAGCAGGTGTCCTAGGCCCTCAGATTATAACCGCAGAGATGGGCCCCCGATCCTGGCCACACATTCCAGCAACCTCTGGACAGATCGGGGTGGGCAGATGTCCAGGCATGAGGAAGACCACCCAGGGCAGAAGAGACCTAGAGACTCGCCTCACCTGTCCCAGGGACCTGTCTCTCCCAGGTCCGGCCCCAGTTGTACTTCCAGTTTCCCCAGAGGGCCCCAGAGGGTATCAACAGGTGCACTGGTTCACCCAACTCCCATCCATAGCCTTGTGCAGACACAGTCCCTGGCCAGCCCCCGCACTCACTCTCTGTCCCCTTCTCGCCCCCAGGCAGACGCTGCCCATCCTTCTTCCTGATGTCTCCCTCCTTCCCGTCTAGACCCCAACTCAGGCCTTGAGCCACTCCCACCAAAGCTGTACCCTGCTCCTGCCGAACCCCCCGCCCCCTGCTCCTGCCGAACCCCCCGCCCCCTGCTCCAGTGGCCATACCCCATCACGAACTTCCTGCCGATGCCTGGGGGATGATGTCCCACCACTGCCGGAGGGATGGGATTGAAGGGCAGGACGGGTTTGAGAAGGCACCACAAGGGGACAGCAGGACAGAGGCCAGAGGTGCAGGTCAGGGGAGGAAAGTGGTCCCTGGCGAAGGAGCTGTGGGCACCGGGCTGGGGAGGCCTCGTCCCCTCGGCCACCACCTCCTCATGCGCAGCCCCCCAACACCAAGCCTTTGCAGCTGCTGTGTCCACCGCCAGCTGCACCTGCACCTGCTCCTGCTCCAAGGCCAAGGCTCGCCCAGGAGTGCCACTGGGCTCCAGGAACAGCCCGAGGACCCCGCACCTCCAAGTACCTGCCATGGGGCTCACGGCTGGCTCTGGGCAGATATCTGTCCCACTGAGGGTGCAAGACCTTCCCTAGGGCCTTTCTCCCGGGCCTGGGAGGAGGCTGTAGCTCACCAAGGACAGGTCAGTGAGGAGCAGGTGGGAGAAGCAGCCGGGTGGCTGCAGGCCTGGGCCTTCCTCGGCAGGAGGGCACCGTGGCCAAGCCGGGGCGGGAAGACACAGTCCAGCCACATCTGAGCACCACGGTGCTGGGGACAGGACCAAGCAACCACGGAAGATACTGCAGGGACCCAAATGGCAGCAGGAAGGGAAGGGCCAGCCCCGCAGGAGCCCTGACCTCGGTCCACACCCTTCATCCAGGGACACCAAGACTGCTCCTTCCCAAGCCCATCCGGCCCCTCAAACTCAGCTCTCCAAGGACTCAGGCCTCTGCACTTCTCATGTGTCACCCCTTCTTATCAGCCAACCCTCGCATGGCACCCTGGCCCTGCCTCCAGAATGTTCCCTGTGATGCCCCAGGGGCCTCCTCCATCCCAGGGACCCTTCATCAGGCTCATCCCATCCCCAATTCCTCCACCCCACAACCCCCAGCTCCTCCCAGCCCTAGGACAGAGTTTCTGGGGGTGGCCCCATTCCTCCCGCAGGGCACCCCACTGCAGCTGGCCTGGTGGTCACCTCTCCTCCAAGGTTCCTGAGGCACCCCTCCAGGTCCCACACCTCCTTCGAATGTCCTCCTTGCCACCCCTCACCATCTTTTCTCAAGCTCTCCCTAAAACTCAAAGCTGATCCCAGGTCTCCCCTGCCCCACCCCGCAGCCAGCTCTGGGATCATGTCCAAGTTCCACAGCGTGGCTCTTGGGTCCTCTGGATTTGGCTCTCCTCTCCTCCCTCCCCACCTGCCCCCTTAGGCCTCCGGGCCTCCGTACATGCTGTTCCTCCTCCACCCAAACACTCTTCCCCTCCCCACCCACCTCTGGCACCAACCACTCGGATCCATCCCTCCTGTCCCACCGCGGGGCTCTCCTCCCTCCGGGAAGCCCTCCCGGCAAACACAACTCCATTCACAGAGCACCGACTGCAAAAGCTATGGTCCTAAAGGCTCTGCACGCACTGACAAGGTTAACCCCCTTTGTGAAACAACATACAGATGGGGAAACTGAAGCAGGGGCCAGTTATGTGCTTGCCCGGAGTCACATAGCTGGGAGGAGAACAAGACAATATTGTTGAAATGGCCAATACTACCCAAACTGATCTACAGATTCAATGCAATCTCTATCAAAATTCCAACTTTTTTATAGAAATAGAAAAAAATCCGCCCTAAAATTCATATGGTGGCCAGGCATGGTGGCTCATGCCTGTAAACCCAGTACTTTGGGAGGCTGACGGGGGAGGATCCCTTGAGGCCAGGAGTTTGAGACGAGCCTGGACAACATAGGGAGACCCTGTCCCTACAAAAAAATTAAAAAATGAGCCAGACGTGGTGGTGCACACCTGCAGTCCCAGTTACTCAGGAGGCTGAGGCAAGAGGATCAGGTGAGCCCAGGAGTTTGAGGCTGCAGTGAGCTGTGATCATGCCACTGCACTCTCACTTGGGCAAAAGAGAGAGACTTTTTCTAAAAAACCCCACAAGAAACAAAACCAAACAAAAGGAATGAAGTTGGACCCTTACCTAACACCATATACAAAAATTAACTCAAAACGGATCAAAGACCATAAAACTAAAAAACTAAAATTGTAACTATATAACTAAAACCATAAAAGCTGAAGCTATAAAACTAAAACTACATATGCTAAAACTATAAAACTCTGAGAAGAAAACAGAGGAAAAGCTTCGCAACACTGGATTTGGCAATGATTTCTTGGATCTGACACCAAAAGCACAGGCAACAAAAGAAAAAATACATACATTGGACTTTGCCAGAATTAAAAACATTTGTGCATCAAAGGACACAATCAAATGAGTGGAAAGGCCCCATTCCCATGGAATGGGAGAAAATATTTGCAAATCATATAGCTGATAAGGATTAACATCCAGAATATATAAAGAACTCTTACATCCCAACAACTAAAAGAAAAACAACCTCATTTAAAGATATGCAAAGGACTTGCAAAAACATTTCTCCAAAGAAGATGTACGAATGGCCAATAAGCAGAGAAGATGCCCAACATCACCATTCATTAGGAAACGCAAATCAAAACTACAATAGCAGCTTACACCCACTAGGATGGCTATGATCGGAAAACCAAAAAATAAGTGTTGATGAGGATGTGGAGAAATTGGAACACTTGGGAATCGCTGACAGGGATGTAAAATGGTATAGCCACTATTGGAGAACACTGTGGCAGTTCCTAAAAAAATTAAACATAGAATTATGATCCAGCAATCCCATGTCTGGGAATATACCCAAAAAAATGCAAAGTAGGAACTCACGGAGATATTTGTACGCCGATGTTCATAGCATTACTACGCACAATAGCCAAGCGATGGAAACAACCCAAATGTCCGTCAACGGATAAATGAATAAACAAAATGTGGTCCATCCATACAGCGGAGTAACAGTCAGCCTTAGAAAGGAAGGAAGTTCTGACACATGTTACAATGTGGATGAACCTTGAGGACACTATTGCTAAGTGAAATATGCCAGACACAAAAGGACAAATACTGTGTGATTCCACTCATACGAGACCCCTAGAGTCCCCAGACTCATAGAGACACAAAGTAGAATGGCAGGTGGCAAGGGCTAGGGGAGGAGGGGTGTGCAGGGAGTGTCTAAGAGGGACAGAGTTTCCGTCGGGAAGATGAAAGCTCTGGAGATGGCTGGTGCTGATGGTTGCACAAAAGTGTGAGCGTACTTAATGCCCCAGAATTGTACACTTAAAAGGATTAAGATGGTAACTTTTGAGTTATGTGTATTTTACCACAATTTTAAAAAAAGAAAAACTATGAAAAGAAAATGAGCACTTCGCTTCTGTGACAACCCGAGGTCCTGGTTTGACCGCCACACCGAGGTCACGTGGCGCGTTCACAGCGAGGGAAGCTGGGTGAGGGGCGTCTCCGTACTGCCTCCGCAACTTTTCACAAAGTCTAGAACACTGTCCCAAGGGAAAAAGGTATAGGAAATGAACAGCCCCCCCCACCCCAAACGAAACTAAACAGATGGTTCATAAGCCACAGAGCACTATCTGTCCCATGCTGGGCCGCGGCACGACGGGGAACGAGGCATGATCCTGCCCTCACGGCTGCCCGAGAGGCACATCGCAAGCGGCCATCCCACAGGGTGCACCAGGGCCAGGCCCGGGGCTAAGGGCCTGCGTGGGGCACACTGACTACTCCATAGGACACTCTGCAACCGGGCTGGGTAGCATCCCCTTTCCAGCCATGGCAAACTCAGGCACAGAGACGAACCATTTGGCAGGAGTCGACACAGGCACACAGACCAGCGTGACAAGCCATTTGGCTGGGCGCTGGAGGCCGGAGGGCAGGAATCTTGGGTACAAGTGCCCCCCAGGCGGGCAGCCCCCCACCCTCTGCTGACCCTGGCGGCTCCTCCCACCGCCTTTGTCAAGCCAGCGGCGCAGGGATTACCGGCTCCAGACGGAACAGAGGCCGAGGCCGCCTGGGGGCAAAGACAGGCTGCTGGGGCCATAAATCACCCCTGGGGTCTGTGCATTTGTTCTGTGATGATTTAATGAGCCGCTCCTGTCCTAATTACAGCCACCAAGCTCGCCTGCCAGGGAGGACAGAGGGATTCCCACGGTGCAGTGGAAACAGGATGCTCACAGATGCAAGGGCGCCCAGGGAGGAGGGCAGCAGGGAGCCCCTGTCTTCAGTTGCTAGAGAAAAGCAGCAGCAGACACAGGGGGCCCCTCCAGGCAGCCTCGCTGCAGGTCCCCTTCCCGCTTCCGCAGCCAGGGCAGCTCGCCCGTCTGCTCAGCCTCCCTGTGTCCCCAACCTGAGGGACGGCCAGCCCTGCAGAACCAGCCCCAGGCACCCTGCCTGGCTGCCCTGACACTTCCTCCCAGAGATTTCCGGGCGAGTGACCAGCTGGCGTGCACCCACCCACCCTCTGCACCCAGGTGAGTGGTGCCAGATGCAGAGGAAACGGGAAGTGCTTTGGCGTTTCTGTTTTCAATTTTAATCTAAGTTTTGAAACATAAATGATTTTTTTTATTTAAAAAAAAAAGTCATGACAGAGAGCTTCCCTCCAACCCAAATCCCAGCAGGAAGGGGAAGGACAGCCAGCCTGCAGAAGCTCTCAGGGAGGCTTCACTCCTTGGATGGGGAGCCCCCAGGCTCCAGGGTGGTCTTCGGGACAGGCTAGTCAACAGTACAGGAATGGGGGGGCAGGACCGGGGTTGGTGCACTAGAACAGGGTATCAGCATACCCAACTGGTGACAAACGAGAAAGCTGCCCTTTCACGCAGACTCGGAACTGCACACACGCACGCACGCTCACGCACACGCACGCTCACGCACACGCACACCTGCCACAGAGCAAAACTCCCGGGACCAGCAGGGTGTACCCAAATACAGAGAAGGGAGACTTTCATGGATGAAACTAGGACCCAAAGTCTCTCTGCTGCTGCAGAACTGACCTTCCTCAGTGTGAGGGCCACCAGAGAGCAAGACAAGCCATTTAATATAAACGTCCCCTTGCCACCCCTCCTGGGGCATCGGACCTTCTGAGGAGTATGAACTGGTGTCCGTGGGCCAAGCACTGCCCTCCCTGAGCCCCGATGTCCCCACAGACCCCAGTGCCCACCATCTCCCAGGGGATGGCGGCCCCTCCCAGGCGTCCTGCTGTTCCTGCCCTCGTTCCTCCCAGGCCTGTCCCCACGCAACAGGCAGAGGGATCTTTGCTAAACATAAATCTCACACCACTGCCCTGCTCAAAACCTTCCCCAGGCACCCATCACCCCTTGACCAGGCTCCAAGCCCGTGCCAGGGCCTCGATCCCATGGCTCACCAGCACGACCTCAGGAGCCAAGGCCAGTGGGCTGTCGGGGTGGGTTTTCCGTGCACTCCCAGGGCAGGGTCTCCAGTTCACTTGTTCTGCAAGGTGCCCCCAGGGCCCACCACACAGGAGGTGCTCAATAAATACTGACCGACGGAGCGAAGGGACTTGCCAAACCCTGACCAGTGCAGGGAACCTCATCAGGCCACCCCAGTGCTTCTCATGTTCTCCCTTGGGGGGCTCACAGGGCTGGACAGGTGCCACCACACTGCCCTAGCCTGTCCCACCCTGAGGGTCCACCCCAGAACGTGCCATGCGAGTCATTATAGACTCAGAGCTGGCTCAGCAAAATCAGAGCTCCAGGACTGCCACACCACTCTCCCACCCTGGGGCCAGCGACAGGCCTGTCCTCAGGGAAGTCAGACTCCAGCGCCTGCCCTCAGGTTGCCTGCTGAGCGCCTGCCCAGTGTCCCCCGACCGCCCGCCCCGAGTGTGCTGTGTACACACCTCCACGTGAACACACAACATGCCTTAACTCACCCAAGCCTCGCCACCATCTGCTGAGGCAGAGACCACATGACCCCCACTTCACCAAAGAGGGAGCAGAGCCCAAAGGGGACATCCAGGCCTAATCTCACCCAGCGGTGGAACAGAGAGTGGGCTGAGGCCGGCTGTGTGGCCTCTCTCCCGTCCGTGCCCATCCAAGAACCCCAGGCGGAAGCCCCAGCCAAGCTTCGTTTCCGTCTAGCAAATAGTAAATATTGACTCTCTCTGCGTCCCCGGCCCCCTTCATATGTGGTGGCTTCCTTGTTTGCACACCTGGACCCCCATCCGGCAGGTGGCACCACAGCCATGCCTGGCTGAGACAGGGGGCCCTTCTCTGCCCTGGGGTCATGCA
Organism: Eulemur rufifrons; assembly: GCF_041146395.1. Lineage (NCBI taxonomy): Eukaryota > Metazoa > Chordata > Mammalia > Primates > Lemuridae > Eulemur > Eulemur rufifrons. Next base: position 6,269,940 of record NC_090984.1, on the reverse strand, counting down.
AGATGTGCTCGAGGGAGGACGGGGCCAGAGACATACCCCAGCCAGAAATGGGGGGCCTGTTTCACTCCGAGAGCTCCAAGGTGGGGCAGGACTCTCCTATGCCTGCCCCCTCGTCTCTGGTTCCCGCGCTGTGGCCTGGGAGCCCCCACACACCCTCCCAGTAAACCCTGTCACTATTACCTGCTAAACACCCCAAAGCATCCCCCTTGCCTGGCACACCTCAAGCCAGTGCACCCTCCGCCCCACTGCAGGGGCTCAGGGACTCACAGGCGGGGCCATTCCTAGGCACGTGTCCCGGAGAGCCTCATGCACACACACACACACACACACACACACACACGGGACAGACACGAGAAATGGAAGGTGCTGAGCAGCATCGTTGGTCTCTACCCACTCTATGCCAGTAGCACCCCCCATCCCCAGTCGTGACAACCACAAATGTCCCCAAACATTGCCAATGCCCCTGGGCAGACCAATCTGCACGGAGCGAGCTACACTCCTTGGCACTGCGCTTGGGCCGGGTTCTCCCAGGCCAGTCTCGGCTCAAGCCAGACCCCACCCCTTACATCCTCAAGGCAATTTACAGAGGGTCCTGTTTAAAAAGAAATCTCTAGCACTAAGGACTCAAATCCTGACCCCTGAGGCACTGTCCCTGATGCATCTCACAGAGCCCCCAGCTGGAACCACAAAGCCCCCCAGCAAGGAGCACAGCCGGGTGACACTCAGCCCTGGGCTCTCACCTGGTGTAAACTAATTAACCACGCCCAGCCCTGTGTGCAAGAACAAGAAGGCCCACTACATAGACAGGAGCTCAGGAGGCAGAGTGGAGATAAGACTGGCCAAGGTGGGGGCCACCTAGCACTGTGCCAACCTTGAGGACAGTGACAGGGAAGAAAAGACCTTCCCTGGCTGTTTGGTCCAATGACGACCACTGTGCCATCAACCCAAAGCCAGCCAGCCGACTCCCCTCATGCCCAAGGCTGACCCCCTCTTCTACCTGGCACCGTGGACCCAGGTGCCCAGGCCTCCAAATAAAGTGTGTACCGCAGGGCCCTCAGATCCCCACTTGCAATGCCAGCCCCCAGCCTGGACCTTTGGGAGCAGAATTAATCATGGGGAGCCAGGGGTCTGCATCCCTCAACTCTCAAGTGGTTCAGAGGCCCCCAAAAGTGGGAGAAGTGCCACCTGCCTTGCTCTCCCTAACCGCCCACTGCACCCTAGCCAATCTTCCCTGTTGCTCTAGGTCAGTGGGTCTCAAACTGCAGGGGACACCCTCAGGCACGGAGGCCATATATTGCTTCTGTGAATGGCCAGATGGTAAGTATCTTCGACCCCATGGGCCATACGGTCTCTGTCGCGTGAGACTCCGCCATAGTCCCAGAAAGGCAGCCACAGACCACACATAAAGGAATGGGCATGCCTGTACTCTAATAAACTTTATTTACAAAAATTGGCATAGTTTGTGGAGCCTTGGATTGGTGAGTTATGATATCGATTCAGTGGGTCCAAACTGGCATTTTTTTTTTTTTCTGAGACAGGGTCTCACTCTGTCACCCAGGCTGGAGTGCATGGGTATGATCACAGCTCACTGCAGCCTCCAACTGCTGGGCTCAAGCGATCCTCCCACATCAGCCTCCCAGGTAGCTGCGACAACAGGTACGCCACCACACCTGGCCCCAACTGGCATTTTTTATTAAATAGAACAGTGCTGGGCGTGGTGGCTCATACCTATAACCCCAACACTTTGGGAAGCCAAGGAAGGGTGACCACTTGAGGCCAAGAGTTTGAGATCAGCCTGGACAACACAGTAAGACCCTATCTCTAAAAAAAATTTTTTTTTAATTAGCTAGGTGTGGTGGTGCACACCTGTAGTCCCAGCTAGTCGGTAAGCTGAGGCAGAGGATTCCCTGAGCCCAGGAGCTGGAGGTTAGAGTGAGCTATGATTGCGCCACTGCACTCCAGCCTACACAAGAGAGCAAGAACTTGTCTGAAACAAAACAAAACAAAATAAACAGAACAGACATTAACATGCGTGCGCACAGTAAGGGTTAGACTCCTTGATGAATTTTGTTTTGACTGCATGTTTGGTGGTGGGTGCTGGGAAGCCATGAAAACCAAATTTCTAATTGTGGGTCACAGTCAGGAAAGTGAGAAAGCCACTGAGGGAGAAGCTACAGGGCTCCCCAGCCAGCGACAGGTGCCCGCACTCACCTAGCCCTGCCACTCCTGGTTCCACACACCCTGCAGGTCCAGGAAGCCCTCCTGGATTCCCCAGAACAAGTGGCCTGGCCACTGCACACCCTGACCACCTCCTCTGAACTCCTGCCACCTAACTGCATCGCTGTGCACAGCAATTCCACTCCCGGGTATCTGCCCAAAAGAACTGAAAACGGGGACTGAAAAAAATCCCTACACACGATTGTTTATAGCAGCGAGATTCTCAGTAGCCAAAAAGTGGAAACAACCCTAACGGCCATCAACGCATGAACAGATAAACAGAAGGCGGCCCATCCATGCAACGGGATATTACTCAGCCACGAAAAGGCAGGAAGCTCTGACACCTGCTACCACCTGGATGCACCTCGAAAACATGATGTTGAGTGAGAGACGCCGAATCAAAGGCCACACAGTGTGTGCCTCCACTGACGTGAAATGTCCAGAACAGGCCAATCCACAGTCACAGAAAGCAGATCAGTGGCTGCCAGGGGCTGGGGGAGGGCGTATAGGGAGTGACTGCTGATGGGGACACAGTTTCCTTTTGGGGATATGAAAATGTGCTGGAAGTAGACAGAGGTGGTGAGAGTTGTATACTAAATACAGTGTGAATTGTATATTAAAGTGCTTAATTTTATGTGAATTTCAACTCCATCTTTTAAAAAGTAAAATAAAAAGACACTACATGGCTCTAAGATCTGCCTCCTGACTAGACACGACCATGGAAGGTTCTCGGCACAGACCCCCAGGCCCGTGGGGACACTGAGCAGTCACCTGTGGGATGCATGAATGGGAACACCAGGAATAGGGCTGGGTTACCCTGGAAGGGCTCCTTCCAAATGGCAACCATCAGATCAACCGAGAAGCTTGTTCTGCGCTGGCCATGGAAAAAGTGGTGCTCGCTCTGGTCCAGACCTGACAGATGTGAAAAGAACCTGGGGCCACGCACAAAGCTTCCTGGGACGGTGCCACACGGCCACCGCCTCCAAGACCACAATGGTTAATGTCTGAAAATGATGGCTCCCAGGTCAAGGTTGCAGGAGAAATATGGGTTTAGCTCAGGAAACTGAGTCACACAAAAGAAACCAAGGGCTGAGCAGGGCCATGTGGGCTCTGTAAGGCAACAGAAGGGTCTAGATTTACGTGTGGGTTTGTTTGCTTCTTTGTTTGTTTGTGTGTTTGTTTTTTGAGACAGGGTCTCACTCTATGGCCCAGGCTGGAGTACAGTGGTGTCATCATAGCTCACAGCAACTTCGAACTCCTGGGCTCAGGTGATTCTCCTGCCTCAGCCTCCCAAGTAGCTGGGACTACAGACACCACCACACCCAGCTAATTTTTCTATTTTTTGAACAGACAGTGTCTCGCTCTCTCACTCAGGCTGGTCTCAAACTCCTGGCCTCAAGCGATCCTCCTGCCTTGGCCTCCCAAAGTGCCAGGATTACAGGCGTGAGCCACTGCGCCCCGCCTAGTTAGTTTTTAACTCTTTGTTTCAGATGCGTGGTTGTATGGTCGCCCTGGGGCTCAAGGCCAGCTCTGCCTCTTGCCAGCTGGGACAGTGCTGTGGGTCTCAGTTTCCCCATCCATGAGATGCAAAAGAGGACACCTCCTCTCTGAGCACCCAGAATCTGGGACTAAGTGAAAGCCACATGGTGCTGAGCAGGGGGCAGGAATCCTTGGGTACAGGGGACAAATTTTTACCTTCCTCTCTGAGAAGCCTCTGGTCATCCCAACTCCTGCCCCCCACTCGTAGGACACAATGCAGATTCTCGAGCTACACGCTGCCCCTCCCCTGCACAGTCCTGCCCAGACACCTTGGTGCGCATCTGCAGGCCCCCCATCCCAGGGTGGTCTCCACAAGGTACCTGGCGCTGCAAGATCTGTCTCAGGTGTAGGGGCTGGGGAGGTTCCCGTGGCTGCTGTCACAAATGACCACAAACTGGGGGGGGGGGGGCGCATAAAACAAAAGAAATTTATTCCCTCACAGTTCAGGAGGCCAGAAATCCAAAATCAAGGCCACTGTGCTCTGGAGGCTCTGGGGGAGGAGCCTTTCCGTCCCTCCCAGCTGCTGGGGGCTCCTTGGCTGGAAGTATTCCTTGGCTTGTGGCCACATCACTCCAATCTCTGCCTCCATCGTCACATGACCTTCTCTCCTGCGTCCCTGTGTCCTCTCCTCTTTTTATAAGGACGCCAGTCATTGGATTTAGGGCCACCTGAAATCCACATCCGTACCATAATTGCAAGTGCAGAGACCTTTTTTCCAATTAAGGTCCCATGCACAGGGGTTATGGGTGTCCACAGAGGTGGACAAATGTTTTTTAAGGGCCACTACCCAGCCCGCTACAGGGTGTGCAGCCCACAACTTGGACGGTGTTGGGATGGCTGGGGTTTTCGGAGGGGGCTGGCGGCGCGACGGGGAGGGCAATGCCCCTGTCCTCGCGACAGAGCAGCTCAGGGACTGCTGCGTGTGTACTGAGGCTGCAGATGGCACCAGACAGTCGAAGCAGCCGGCACAGAGGCAAACGGTGCCAAAGCCAGGATTGGGGGCGGGCTCCAAGCTCAGCTACCCTGAGCTACCCTAGCGCCGTGCCTGAGGCCTGGGGACCTGTTTTACTCCCGCCTGCGCTATGCAAAGCCACCACCTTCACAGGGCAGGACCAGGAGGGCACCCTCCTTCCTACAGCGCTGGCCGTGCCACCGCCAATGCTTTGCCTGAGACGTTTTCTGGCTCAGGTGTTGTGGCTGGAGGTGCTCAATGATCAGTCACATGAGGAGCTCCCCTATGTCCCGAGCCTCTGGCCGGCAGGTGACACAACCCCTTCCTTCCTCACAGTGCCCAATGTCCAATCTACCAGCACATCTGGGCAACTCTACTGCCAAAATGCCACCAAAATCCACCTGCTCCTGCCCACCTCCCTGTTCAGACATCACTCCCCGTGACCTGGACGTCCACAGTGACCACTCACCCCTCGCCCAGTCCACGGACAGCCACAGCCGTCTTCCTAGGACGTGAAGCATCCTTGAATGGATAAACAGAGAGTTACCGTATGATCCAGCAATCCGCTCCCACGGAGATGAAGACACACGCCCATGAAACACGTGGACACAAATGCCCACAGCAGCACGATTCACAACAGCCAAAAGGTGGAAACAACTCAAGTGTTCGCGGACAGAGGGACAGACAAAAACGTGGCAGAGCCACACAACGGGGTATCACTCAGCTATACGAAGGAAGGAAGCAACGGACGGCGTGGCGACTGCACAGCACTGCGTGTACTTACCGCCACTGAATTGACCTGCACACCTGGAGAAGGTTACGGTGGCAAGTTTTATATTCTGTATATTCTGCCACAAACTTTTTTAAACAAGCAATGAAGCACTGACACATGCTACGACATGGAAGAACCTCGAAGACAGGATGCTCGTGGAAAGAAGTCAGTCACAAAAGGCCACATGCTGTATAATTCTATTTACATGAAATGTCCCGAACAGGCAAATCCACAGAGACAGAAAGCAGATTAGCGGCTGCTGGGAGCTATCGGGGAGGGGGAGGGGGGCTGGCGGCCCAAGGGGACGGGGTCTCCTTTTGGGACGATGGACATGTTCTACAGGCGACTCGTGGTGGTTGTACGATGGGGAATACACCAAAAACCACTGAATAGTGGACTGAAGGTTGTGGGAATTACATCTGAACAAAGCGGTTTCAAAAACCGGCAGCGGAAAAGGCCACTGACCATTGCAATCCTCTCTGGGGCCCTCCCTGGGGTGGGGGGAATCCAAGACCCTCCAGCCTTACCACCCCCTCTCCCTCCCAGGACACACCAACCTCACAGCGCTCTGCCCATTCCCAACATTGCCACAGCCTTCCCACCTCAGGGCCTCTGCGCTTGCCTGTCCCCGACTTGGAATGCTCTTCCCCAGTTCTCGGGGTGCGAGGGGTACTCCGTGCCGCTGTCTACATGTTGGCCCCCACCCTTGCCCCTCCTGGCACATCACTGTGCTGCTTCTCTCCCAGCACCTCTCATCCTGTTTCATTCATCTGCAGCGATTTTCTCCTGTCCCCCCTAAAACCACACCAGCTCCCCAACAGCATAGCCCCAATATGCCCCGTACACCACCAAGGTCCCCAGAACCTAACACGATCCCTCGAACACTCTAGGCAATGAAAATTGTCATTTGGTGGAATGAATGAGCTGCCCCAACTTTACGGGTCCAGAGTCTGAGACTCAGAGAGGTTAAGAAATCTGCCTAAAGTCACACAGCAGAGCATCACCGCTCTCCCCGCATATCACGCCGACCCAAGTCTGAGGATGGGAAGGAACACTCACACACCCACCTCCTCCCCTGAGACCTGCTAACTGCCTCCCGACATTACACCCCATCCCCCACCCAACACAGCCCTCGGGTCCCTGTCTGCTGACTCGCCTTCCACTGCGACAAGGCACCTCAGGTGTGCCCATCAGCACCGATGACCGTGAGCAGACACACAGGAGTAGGTGAGCTATCCTTCAGAATTCACAAGAGGGGAGCAGGTGTACCACAGGGGAGGCAGTGTGCCACAGCCACGGCCACAGCCACTAAGGGAGGGCAGGAGGGGAGCCTGCACCAGGGGGTTCATTCACCCACACCAGGCACTGCAGACGGCCACTGGCCACGTGCGGTGGCCAATCAGGCTGGGAATGAGTTTGCCCATCCTGGTTACAGCCTGCCCAAGGTGGCACAGCCATATGGGTGAGTGCAAAGGGTTGAACTCAACCTGCCCAGGTGCAAAGCTCACACCCTGGCCCCCTCAATGCTACCCCCTAACCAAAGATTTCTCAGCATTGGCACTCCTGACCCCGGGTGCCGGATGGTTCTCCATGGTGGGGGCTACCCTGTGCATTATAGGAAGGTGGGCAGCACCCCTGGCACCAGATGCCAGGAGCACCCACTAGTCATGACAACCAAAAGTGCCTCCAGACATTGCCAAGTGTCCCCTGGCGGGGACAGAATTGTACAGTGCTCTGTCTCTTAAAAATCAAGAGTGTGCTCACCTCTGCCCAGGGCCCCTCCGCCCCCCACCCCAGGTATAAACACAGACAGGGACGCAGAAGAAAGGAAGATGGAAAATGTTTACCAGAGCCAACAGAACTGCTGCCTGCGTATCTTAGAAATTTCTAAGTCCATCCATCAATGAACGGATAAACAAATACAACATATCTGTGCAATGGAATATTATTCAGCCACGAAAAGGAATGAAGCACTGATGCATGCTACAACATGGGTGAACCCAGAAAACATCACGCTGAGTGAGAGACTCCAGACACAGAAGGCCACATGTTGTACGACTCCATTTATATGAAATGCCCAGAACAGGCAACTCTGATAGATTAGTGGCTGCCAGGGGCAGGGGGAGGGGGAATGAGGAGTAATTGCTAATGGGGACGGGATTTCCTTTTGGAGGGATGAAAAATGTTCCAGAATTATACATTGGTGATGGTTGCACAACTCTGTGGATATACTAAGAACCATGGCACTGTATACTTTAAACAAGTAAATTGTACGATATGTGAATCACATCTTGATAAAGCTGTTATTTTAAAGACATCTTTTCAACAACAATAATCCATTTCCAACCCCACGCAGAAACCAGGCTTCCAATAGCGCTGACAGCTGTGAACCTACTGTGACCACTTTCTTCCTGTCACTGTACGATTTGACCCCAACTGCATGCTAGCACGCACTGTGCAGGAGACAAGCAGCAGTGACACTCCTGCCTCAGGAGCCCTGACCTGCGGGGGACACTCAGGAAATACACTTTCTTTCTTTCATTCATTCAACAACCATCTCTGTCCCTACGTCCCAAGTGAGAACGTAGCTGTTGGACAGATGTGTCACGCTCACCTGTGGCAGTGCCTCGCTGACAGGGATCAATCAATACGAACACAGAAACGAAGACACAAATCCTGGTCTATGAGGTCACAATCTCACAGAGGAACAAGCAACTAATGATAAAATAACATGACCTGCAAGTTCCACCTGAGGAAGCAGAGACTGAGGTAAGTCCACCTGGGCCGGTCAGATCGGTGCCTGAATCCCGGGATGCAGGTGTCTGCAACACCCACACAAACTCTCCCCAAGGCCCCAGGGTGCAGGACAGGGGTCCTACCACTCTGCAAGAGCACCATGGAGATTCACTGCCACCTAGGCAAAGCACGCTCACCTTCCTGACCCACGAAGAAGGTCTTACTACACACGCTTGAGGGAGTAAACGGAGGCCCATCCAAGGAGCTAGGGTGCGTACCATGCTCAAACCCCACCCCCAACCAAGCCCCTGCTCAGGGCCCATGGCGACTTCCCAGGTGAGACTAGCAGGGTACCTGCTCTGCCAGCCAGGAGCCTGGCAAAACGTCGCCTACCCCTGTACACCACATATGCCAGCTACCTGAGGCAGACCTGTGCCTTCACTATGGTCCTGAGAGGGCAGGGGCCATCTGTGGCCAGCTGTCCCTTGTCCCAGTGAGAGGAACATCACCTGGTTCCCACCATATGGGCTGCATGGGGAAGGGGCAGCTGTCTCCACTCCAAGTTCCAGGACTGAGCACAATCTGCTTTCTTGGACACCACGGGGGAGGGGATCTGAACCTTTCTGCCAGGTGTCCAAGAGGAAGAGATACCTGTCCCATCTGAGGTCTGCAAGTGGGGACATCTGTTCCTCCTCCAGCACACAGTGAGCAAGGGCACAGGTAACAATGATGTAGAGACACCTGGCCCACTCAGGTAGCAATGATGTGAGGGCACCTGTCCCTCTCAGGTAGCAATGATGTGGGAGCACTTATCTGGCACCAGGTACCAATGATGTAGAAGCACCTGTATCCCCACGCCCAGGTAACAATGATGCTTGCAAGCGGCACCCAGCTCATCCACCTCAGTGTCATCCTGTACCCCAGGTAGCAATAATGTGGGGCACCTGTCCCCCCTCAGGAAACAACGATGTAGTGGCATCTGTTCCCTTCCGGTAGTAATGATGTAGAGGTCCCCATCTCCTCCAGGTAGCAATGATGTCGGGGCACCTGTACCCCCGTCAGGTATCGATGATGTGGGGGCACCTGTCCCGCCCACGACGTCCCGGGCGTGGGGACACCTGTCCCCCTCGGGCTGTGCCAAGCCCCGCCCCCGCCGCGCGCGCCCCGCCCCCGCCCCGTGCACGCGCCGGACACGCGCCCCCTCTGTCCCTCCCTCCCCCGGCCCAGAGGCGGCAGCCCCCTTACCCGCGCGGCCCGCGTCAGGCTCAGGTCCTTCATGACCTCCTCGAAGGCCGCCGTCTCCTCCGCCTGCTTCTGATTGTGCAGTGCGATCTTCTCGCTGAATTTCCGCGGATTGTTCGAAGTCGCCATCTTCTCGCCGCCGCCGCCGCCACCGCCGCCGCCTCCTCCTCCTCCTCCTCCTCCTCCTCCTCCTTCTCCACCTCCTCGCCCCCCCACTCGCCCGGGCCACCGCGCAAGCGCCGGCCGGGCCCACGGGCGGCGGGCAGTACGCAGGCGCGCCGACGGTCGTGAGCGCGGCGCAGGCGCACGAGAGAGGCGCGCGGCGAGCGGGCGATGGCGCATGCGCGCGCTCCAGCCTGGCGCTCGGAGCCCACGGGGAGGGAACGGGGGAGCGCGTGGAAATTTCTGCGCAGGCGCAGTGGTCTGCCGCCTGGCCCGCTGGACAGCGGCCGTCTGGCTAATTGAGCAAGGTTCGCGAACGGGCTGGGCTGCTGGAGCCCCTAAGAGGGAAACAGCCTGAGCCAGACCCTCCCAATTCACAAGAGTGGCGCTGGGCACCCCAAGGCTGAATCTAGGCTGGGACTCAGAGCTCAGAGACCAGTCCATGGCATTGGCCGTCCGTGCATGCGTTCATTCATAGCTACTGAGTATTTACTGAACACCTACTGTGTGGCCGGGCAAACTGGGGTACAGGCATGAACAAGCAGATGTGGCCCGTGCTCTCAAGGGGAACACAGTCGGAAAGGGGCAGACACAACCTACAAATAAATGACCAAGAACATTTCGGATGGAGATAAATGTGATGAGGAAAAGAAGACAGACTATGGGCTTGCCGGAGAACTACACGAGGGAGGGACGCTGCTACAGTCACCGCAGTCAGGGAAGGGGAGGACAGTGAGCTGAGTCCTGAACCCGGGTCCATAAACCTGGAGGTTGTCTTTAACAACTGTCTTTTCCTATCCGCTCACACTGGACCAGTTGCTGTTCTCTGGATCCTGAAGCACAAAGAACCAAAATTACAGAGGTTCTGCCTCCTCCCTCCGAATTTCTCCAGTCCTGTCTTGTTTGAGGATCCCTGTTTTGCCACAGGGCGCTACCAGAAGGGTTCAGAAATCCCACCTAGACCCAACTGTGAAAGAGGGAACAGGGTCTCCCCAGTGGCAGGTGAGTAACCTGGGAAGCAGGACGGGCTCTGACATCTAGCTGTCTCTGTCCAAGGAGAGGGACCTTCACATCAATGTTGAATGTTTATATTCAGGAGGCTGCAGGGATTGGAGAGTGTGAGTGGGGTGGAAGCTAGGAAGGTCAGCTGGAGGAATTCAGGGAGACTCCACCTGCACACCACAATTCTTATGACAGTGAGGGATGGCTGGAGTGGACGCCGGCGGAGATCATGCCGGGAGGACACCAACATTTTCCATACATGCTTCTGTTCACACTTAACAACATTTTAATGAAATGTCCATATTAAATATATATAACACATAGATTTTCATCTGCAGTATCTTGGGCACTGCCACGGCTCTGTTTTATCTATCTTGCTCAAATGATTTTGAGCACTTTCATGGACTTCTACACTCTTTGCCTCTCCCCCCCACCTTTTTGGTGCCAACTTTAGGAAACACTGGTTCTGACTTTCAGTCATCGAGATGTGGATGGGGTTGGCCTCACCACCCCGCTCCCCGCAAGCATCTCTCCCTAAGGTAGAAGACTTGGCCAGTCAGCACAACCCATTGCTCTGGCCATCTCAACTGGTTCAGGACAGGCATGTGACCCAATTTGCCCAATGAGATGCAATCTGGAACTTTTATTTGAACCATGGGAAAGAGACGCCCCACAGTTTGCTTGGACATCTGGTTTGAAGGATACCACAAATCTGCACTGACAGAGGCCACCATGTGAAGAGAGCTGGGCTGAGAGGGTGAACCTACACAGAGGAAAACAGAGCCAAAGGGTAGGGAGACATTGTCTGAGCTCCTGGATCCAGCCTGGCCTGAAGCTGGACACCCTTGCCTTTTCAGTTATAGGAGCCAGAAACTTATTCCCTTTTTTGCTTGAGTCATTCTGAAGTCCATTTTGTGTTCCTGTCACCAACCGAGACTGCAGTTTCTGTAAGTCAGGTGCGACAGTGGGCCTGCTCCACATGTGGCTTCTAGTTCTTGCCACCATGCGGTGAGGCCAGAGAGGAAATAGAGACAGAGTGCAGGGACAGCAGCTGCCCAAGGCAAGTTAAGCACCACAGCCAGGGTTAGAACTCAAGCTTCACAGCAGAGCTCAGCTTCCTTCCATACACTGGGTTTTGCAGGGTTTAAATGAAGTGTGTCAACTGCCCAGTTCATAAGAAGTGCTCAATAGGCTGGGTGCGGTGGCTCACACCTGTAATCCTAGTACTCTGGGAGGCCGAGGCGGGAGGATCGCTTGAGGCCAGGAGTTCGAGACCAGCCTGAGCAAGAGCGAGACCCTGTCTCTGCTAAAAATAGAAAAATTAGCCGGGTGTGGTGGTGAGTGCCTACAGTCCCAGCTACTCGGGAGGCAGAGGCAGGAGGATCACTTGAACCCAGTTTGAGGTTGCTGAGAGCTAAGCTGACCCCATGGCACTCTAGCCAGGGCAACAGAGCAAGACTCTGCCGCCAAAAAAAAAGAAGTGCTTGGTAAATGCTGGTTAACGTGGTCACTTAGATATATCTGTACTAAGCCAGTTTCTGGACACAGAAAGATGGAGGGGAAAAGATTTGAGGGGTGGCAGAGGTCGTCGGCTCGCAGCAAGAGGCCATGCCTGCACGTGAAGAAGTGAGAGTCTAATACTGTCCCTACCAGCCTCCATTCACCCCATGCCCTGGCGTAACTTGATCCATCCTAAACCCTGGTGATGAGTCAGAGGAAGCAGCCAGCCTGCTTATTGTGCAACGGGCCGTACAGCAACCAAGTCCTTCTCCTTGCTCCGCTGACCCCAGGCCCAAGGAGGGTGAGGCCACAGTGTCCTGTGACCCAGGCGGAATCCAGCCCTGCAGTTTTTGCTTTCTTCCCTCACCAGAGGGAGTTGCTGCCCCCTGTGCAGTCCAGTTATGCTCCTTGCCGCTGCCCATGGTCTTTGTAAACCAGGGCAGATCCCACACTCTCATCACACTTAAAAAAATCTGCCCTCCTTCCGGCAGCCCCCGGGGCCCACCACTCCAGCCACACCAACCTCCTGCTGCTCCACCTCCAGATCTTTGCATGTGCTGTTCCCTCTGCCTGGATAACCCTGCCCACAGGTTTATCTTTTGTGACTGGCACTGTCTCCTCTTTCAGACTTCTCCTTGAGGGTCTATCTGAAGTGGCCCTCCAGTATCTTGTCCCGTGACCCAGAAACATCCCATTCTCTTTAGACAGCTGTTTCTGGGGTCCTGTCTGAGCCCCTGTGGACTAAGCTGAGATCAGAGGCTAAAAGTACGTTCACCTTTCCCAAATGTGCCAGGAGTGAGCTGGAGTTCCCTGTGTGATGTGGAAAGGACACAGACCATGTGATTCCTTCCTCTTAAGGCTTGTTCTCTATCCCCAGAAGGTTCTGAGCACTTTTGGCCTCATTTTATAGTTATCTGTGTTCATTCTGTTCCCCTGTGTCCCCAGAACTAACACAAGACAAGGCACAGAGGGGGCAGGTTGGTAGAAAGTGTTTGTTGAATTAATTTATTTTCTGCCTGAGAAACTCCTACTCATCGCTCAAAACCCACGTCAAATGTCCCTTCCTCCAGAAAGCCCATCCTGACCTCCAAGGAGAGCTGGGTTCCTCCCTCTAGGTTTATGCAGCCCTGGCTCACTCTCTGATTAGCCCTGATCCCAAGGAGCTGGAAGTATCCAATTATTGAAGAGCTTCACTTGAGTTACAGAGCGTATCTTATAAACCACTTCCCACTGCCTCCAGTATCTGGTCTCCTCTGCTCCATAGCTTGCCCTGGCTCCGTTTGTTCCCTGCCATCTTCCCCAGCATCATCTCCTACCCTTCCCTTTCTCACACCCAGCATTCCAGCCTTGCTGTGTCCTGCCTCAGGGCCTTTGCACAGCCTATTCCCCCTCTTTTTTTTTTTTTTTTTTTTTTTGAGAGACAGAGTCGCACTCTGTTGCCCAGGCTAGAGTGCCATGGCGTCAGCCTAGCTCACAGCAACCTCAAACTCCTGGGCTCAAGCGATCCTCCTGTCTCAGCCTCCCAAGTAGCTGGGACTACAGGCACGCGCCACCATGCCCGGCTAATTTTTTATATATATATTTTTAGTTGTCCATATAATTTCTTTCTATTTTTAGTAGAGATGGGGTCTCACTCTTGAACTCCTGAGCTCAAACTATCCACCCGCCTCGGCCTCCCAGAGTGCTAGGATTACAGGCATGAGCCACCACGCCCGGCCTCCCCCTCTTTCTTGAAATGCTCTTTCCCCTGCATCCAGGCCATAGCACTCTTGTACTTAAAGCCTCTAAAACAAGTTAAATAAAAACCTAAACTCCTTCATATCCACTTGGATGACAACAACAACAGCAAAAATATATATATGCACCTAAACTCCTGAGAGTTTCTGTGTGGTCCAGCACGGCTGTGTGACAACGGGAAATTGTCTTCACCTCTCTGAACCCTGGTGCCCTCCCCTGCTAAATGTGGATAGTGACACTCCTCATAGCAGGCCCTTGGGGAGATTAAACAGATAACACGCAGAAAGCACTTAGCTCGCGCCTGCCTCATCACAAGTTCTCAGTAACTGTTAGGAAAGCAAAACGCTACCTCGCAGGCCTTAGTTCTCATGCTTTGCTCTCCTCCTCTTCCTTATATGGGATCTTCATCGATCTGAGGTACCCACATCTTGTGGAGGTGAATTAGGGCCATTTGGTGCCAGGAGGGAGAGACGAAAACCATCCAGGGCTCATCTTTGACTTCCAAACCAGGCCCTCATCATCCCACAGAGTTTTATTTTACTTTATGTGTTTAGAAACAGAGTCTCGCTCTGTTGCCCAGGCTGGAGTGCAGTGGTGTCATCATAGCTCACTGAAGCCTTGAACTCCCGGGCTCAAGCCATCCTCTCGCCTCAGCCTCCCAAGTAGCTGGGACTATAGTCATGCACCACTGTGCCTGGCTAATTTTAACATTTTTGTAGAGACAGAGGGTCTCACTATGTTGCCCAGGCTGGTCTCAAGCGATCAGCCAGCCTTGGTCTCTCAAAGTGCTGGAATTACAGGCATGAGCCACCGCCCCCAGCCAGAGACAGTTTTAAAAGCAAAGGAAGAGCCAGGTCTGATCATGGAGAGGAAAGGACCCCATGGAAGCCAGAAATGCCAGACGTGAGCCCACTCTTTACAATGAGGTGATGAGGTTACCTGTGGACCCAGACCCCCCTCCCCTCCATCTGGGCCTGAGTGTCTGGTGGGGGGTGGGACAAGGCTGACTGCCAAAGAGGGCATCGAGAGGCTGGGGCCAGGTAGGCAGGCAGGGGACTCAGGGGAGGCTCTGGGAGACAGCCAATAGTCTGCCTTCTCCCATGAACCACCTGCGCTGAAGGATGTCTGGGGTAGGCTCCCAAGGACACCCACAATGTCCCTGAACCTTGGCTGAGCCCTTGCTGACCCCCTCCTTGCTGTCTGAGAGCCCAGGACACTCACAGCCCCGACAAAAAAGAAGGCAGAAAGACAGGCACAGTGCCTCATGCCTGTAATCCCAGTACTTTGGGAGGCTGAGGTGGAAGGATTGCTTGAGGCCATGAGTTTGAGACCAGCCTGGGCAACATAGCAAGACCCCATCTCTGGAAAAAAAAAAAAGATAATTAGTCAGGCTGGGTGCAGTGGCTCACGCCTGAAACCCTAGCACTCTGGGAGACCGAGGTAGGAGGATCACTTGAAGTCAGGAGTTTGAGAGCAGCCTGAGCAAGAGTGAGACCCCATCTCTACTAAAAATAGAAAAAATTAGCTGAGTGTGGTGGCACATGCCTATAGTCCCAGCTACTTGGGAGGCTGAGGCAGGAGGATTGCTTGAGCCCAGGAGTTTGAGGTTGCTGTGAGCTAGGCTGACTGACGCCAGGGCACTCTAGCCTAGGCAACAGAGCAAGACTCTGTCTCAAAATATATATATATATGTATATATATAATTAGCCTGGCATGGTGTTGGGCACCTATAGTCCCAGCTGCTCGAGAGGCTAAGGCAGTAGGATCACCTGAGCCCAAGATTTGGACCAGCCTGGCAACATAGTAAGACCCAGTCTCTAAAAAAAATGAAAAAAAAATTAACTGGGGGTGGTGGCACGCACCTATAGTCCCGGCTACTTGGGAGGATCACTTAAGCCGAGGAGTTCAAGGCTGCAGTGAACTATGATTGCGCCACTGCACTCCAGCCTGGGCGACAGAGTGAGATCTTGTCTCTTAAAAAAAAAAAAAAAAAAGTATCCCCAACTTCCAGGGGGCAGAGGAGAAGCAGAGCTTTTCTTTTTGGTTGCCCAGCCTCTGGGTCCCCATCCAAGTTTGAGAGTCCCCACAGGGGGACGTCAGTCCTCCACTAACAACAGAAGCCCCCAAGCCAAGGGCGACCAATGGAACTGTCAGCCCCAGTTCCCCACCCGTTCCTGTGTCCAAACCCCTGCCGTTCTTCCCTCAGGTGGGGGCTGTTTCCCCACTTCTGACTGTGGGCTCAGCCATGTGGTTTGCTTGGCCAAAGACACTTGGGCAGGAGCGCTAGTGTATGAGTCCTGAATCTAGACCCTGGGAGCCCTCACGTGACTCCACTTGTCTTCGGGCACCATTGCAGGAGGAGAACGTGCCCTGGCTAACTGCCGGGCCCAGGCGGATGCAGCACAGCCTTGCACCTGGGAGCAGAGCTGCCCAGCAGAGGCCAGCCTAGAATAGGAACCCCCCCAGCAGACTCATGGACACGTGAAAAACAATCATTTATTGTTGTGTGCCACTGAGACTTGGGATTGTTTGTTATGCAGCAGTGGCTAATACACTGACATGCTCACTTTCCCCGCTCCCCGGCCAGCTGGGTATTGGCATGGGATGTAGGATGGGCCACAAGGATGTTTCCAGGCAGGTACAGGTGGTACAAAGAAATAGCATCAGGGCAGGGGGATCTGGTTTCCTGAGTGCCCATGGCAGATGGCAGTGCCAACGGAGGCATCTGGATTCTGCAGAGGTGGCAGAAGTGTCCTCTGGCATGATTTTAGCTGAGAGCCCGGCTGTCTCAGCCTTTCGATTGCTATTGTTTCTTCAGCCTGGCTTTCCGGACTTCCTGCTGCTCCTGCGAGCTACCAGTTTTCCAATACATACTTCAGCTATTTAAATTGGCCAAGGTCAGTTTCTGTTGCTTGCAAATAAAAACCCTTGACTTACATAAGATGGGGAAACTCCAGCATTTGTCACATTTATATTATAGTTTTGGAACTGTTTGGTTACAAGCATCAGAATATCTGACCACTAGTGTCTTAAGAAGTGCAGATGTTATTTCTTGTAACGATGAGTTTGGAGGTCAGAGGTGCTAGGATGTACCTGGTGGCCCCATGGTTTCAGGGATCTGGGACAAGGCATTACTGTGCCTCTCTTAACTTGCTCCTCTTGGCCACAAGATGGCTGCAGAAGCTCCTGGCATCGTGTCCTCATAAGAAACAGTAAAGGTGGGAAGGGGGCAATAAGGCCTCTCTCTCATCCCAAAACGCCCGACCCCTTAAAGCTTGCTGGCCAGAGCTGGGAAATGCGCCCAGATTGAAAACAATCCCAGCAAAAGGCATTGCCAAGAATGGCTCAGCTGAATCTTAACCCCTGAGGCTGGGCACATTGTTGCTGGCACCCAATCAGAGTTCTGTTGGTGAGGGGAGAATGGCTGCCAGGCTGGCCACAAGAATGGCAGGAGGAGAGAAGGAAGTGGGGGCCCTCCTGCCCCCAGGGTCCACACGCAGATAGCACCCAGGGACACTGGCATAAGGCAGGCTTTGCTCTCACCTTCCCACTCCGGAACCTCTTTTGTGCAACAAACATTCGGGCTTTGCCCCTCTGTGCCACGCACCGTGCTAGGCATGGGGCTGCTGGGACCCACAGCCAGGTGCCCCTAGGAAAGCCGGTGCACCGGGGCTCCGCCGTGCAAAGCGAATCTCCAGGGCCCGTGAGAACGAAGGAGCTAGAGCTGCTTTCTCAGAGACGGAGCCAGGGGCAGGTTTCCAAGCTGGCCAGGTCCGGGGCGGATTCCCACCTCACATGGCTCCCCGGAGGCCCCCTTGGCCCTGCCTGTTGTGAGGCCCCAGAAGTCACACTTGGCCTCCCTCTCGCGGCTGCATCCGACCGTCCTGAGAGACGGCGTTTTCCCACAGCCCGAGCCCAGGTGCGAGGGAGGCGGCTGCAGATGTGTCCAGGCCTCTGCAAGGAAGCGGACGGGTTTCCCGGCTCGGGGAGCTGCAGGGCTCCAGACCCCTGTGGGGGGCTAGGCAGGGTGGGCCAGGCTGGTCCAGGGCTGTGTGCGTGCATGTGTGCGCGTGCGCATCTGGGTGGACTTGCATTTAACCGTGTGCAAGCGAGCACGTTACAGTGCGTATGCCCGAGTGAGCACGCGTGTGCAGGCATGCACGCATGGGCACGGCTGTGTGAATGTGTGCCGCAGCACAGGCGTGCAGGTGTGTGCCTGAGCGTGTGCGAGTGTGCACGGGCGTGCTCTGCCTCTCTCTGAAGGACACAAACATTCACAAAGTGAAGATTCAAGCCAGTTTCTGCTAAATTAAAAACAGCTTTTTCGTGTTTAAAGTTTACAATACAAAAAATAATTTGCCTTTCTTGTAGGGGAGGGAGGTGGGGGGAGGCGGAGGGAGGGGCAGCAGGCCCCGCGGACATTCCAAAACTGGCCCAGACGGTTATGCACAATCGATCTGCTTAGATACGGCAGCACCCCCGCCCAGGGCCGGCACCCCTGCCAGCTAGTTGGGGACAAGATGTTCCGAGGTGTGAGCTGATCCGGGGGACTTGGAGCTGGCAAAGGCTTCCCACTGCCCCCGTGAAGGGGCCGTGCCTCCAGCAGGGAAGGGTTCTCTTTGGGGGAGCTCAGGTCGGGGGGCGGGGCTGGAATGCATGGTGAGGGCCTAGGGCCACCGCTGCTTTCCTTCGGGTGCCCCTGGGATGCCCCTGGCAGCGTGCGCTCCTTCCACCCTCCCCACCCAGTGCCTATTTTGGCACCGCCCCTCCACCCCCAGGCTTACCCTGGGCGCCGGTGGCCAACACACAGGAGCACCGGGCGACTTACACAGTCCGAGTGTGGAGGACGATCCCAGAGCCTCCCTGCTTGGAAGGCTGTCCAGGGACATCTCCGCTGACGTGCAACCGGCAAGTGGCCGGCTCTGGGCAGCAGGGTTGGAGGCAAGGCCAGCCGCGAGAGTGGGGGCTGGGGGCTCTCTACAGAGCTCTCGGGCCCACGGGGAAGAGCGATGACTTCGTGTTTCCTTTAGGACCTGCCCTGCGTCTCCCCCAGGGACAGGGGCTCCCGGGCTGTCTGAGCTGCACTCAGGCGCTGGGACTGAGCAGATGGACATGGTACGTCTGGGGAGCTGGGGGCTGCCTGGTGGCCGGGGGCTGGGGGCAGCCAGGAACGAACACCCCCAGCAGGCTGCCCCCGCCCGGCCCGGGTTTGCCCTCTATCTGCCAGGTGCCCAGGGGGACGTCCTGGCCACATTTCTTGCTGCCCCTGCACCCCTGAGCCCAAGCCCAGCCCCTCACCAGTCCCTCTGCAAGGCTGGAAAACGCCAAAGCCGGGGAGAGCAGCCCCCAGACACGCGGAGGACACACGAGGAATCTGTGACCAATCAGGCCCGAGCCTCACGGGTTCAGCCCTGGGCCTGCTCCATCTTTTTGCCATAACATTTTTATTAAATAAAGGGAAATATTAGGAGACGACGTCTGCTATGATATGAGGTTAATTCTTTACACGGTGTGTGGGTCACAGAGACACGACATCAATCGTCCGTTAGCAGCGAGAAAGACACTTTAAGCTGCCCCAAGAGTACAAATCCCATTTATGAGACAGCAGTGCCGGCTTCTTAAAAAAAAAAAGTAAAACAAAACAAAAAGAAAAGGTTTAGAGGTTCAGGCATCAGAATGAATGTGGCTGGAGAAGCCTCGAAGCTGTGAAGGAACAGGCCTCACTGCGGGCTGACGTCCCCCGAGGGGACCAGGCTGGGTGGCATGTGGACCTAAAAACAGGGCAGGCTGGTGGGGGCCCAGGGGCACACTGAGGGGCAGAAACGGGGAAAGGAACTAAAAATCACCCAACAGACCTGCGAGGTGCACACGCACTGTGAGATGCTGACCCACAGGACGGGGACAGCCCAGCCACCGGAGGCAAACACAGGCAGGGTGTCTTGGCCCGTCCTCCTCGGCAAGGCCCCATGTGATGGTGCCAGGTGGAAGGCCCGACACCCATAAGGACCGTCTCTGGGAGCTGGGTGTGTTTTCTCCTCCTGAAAGCGGATGAGTGAGCACCTCGAAGGTGCTGGGGCCCGGGATGGGGACAGAGACGGGAGCGGAGCCTCCCGCCCCGGCAGCCCAGGACGAGTGGTGCAGGCGCTGGGGGACACGCGGGGGGCGGGGGAGGCAGGCATGCGCCCTTGTCCTCCACCCACCGGAGCTGGGAGCTTCAGAGCCACCTCTCATTGGTCCTGGAGGTCCGTATGTTACGAAGGTTTGGGGTGAGTTTATTTTGAAAACACAGGCACGCAAGAGACTTGGAAGGGGGGTGAGTTGCATATCTCAGACTTTGGGTTCGATGCTAATGAGCTCACATCTGAAAGTCTGCAACCGTGGAGCTGAAGGGGAGAGAGGAGAGAGGCAAAGCCACACAACGGCCACCACAAAGGAGACCCTGGTTTCCGCCCACCAGCCAGGACGCAGGGTGGTGAGGAAACCGCCCCAGGCGTGCATTTGCTGCCACAGACAGTCGGCCTCCCGGCTGGAGGCTCCCTGGGCTGGACTCCAAGCCAGGATCTGCTTCGGGAAGGGAGGAGGGAGGGACTCCCGGGGGTGCTTATCAACACGGCAGGCCCCTCGAGGCCAGCCTGGGGCGCTGCTGGGGCTCTTGGCCAGACATGCGCTCACCAAGCCCCGCTAGGAGACCGCGTGCAGCCAGGCCGAGGTCCCGGGGGGTCCCGGGGCTACCTCCTGGTCCCAGCCCGGGGCAGCAGGACCGGGGCACAGGCGATGCCTGCGAAGGACTCCGGGAAGTGCAGGTCTCGCTCCCACTCGTCCGTCTCCGTGTTGTACACCTGCACGATGCCCGTCACGTTGTTGAGGCGCCAGTTGTAGCCCCCGACGATATAGATTTTCCTTTCCAGCAGGCAGCAGCCGGCCTCTGACTGGCCTGCCCGCATGGGGCTCACGGTGGTCCACTGGTCCGTCTCGGGCACGTAGTACTCCACGGCCAGGACGTCAAAGCAGCGGTCCACGTGGTCCATGCGGCCGCCAAGGGCGTAGATGCGGCCCCCGGCGCCCACCATGGCGTGCAGCACTCGGGGTTCGCTCATGGGCGCCTTGAACTCCCACTGGTCGGCCACAGGGTCATAGCAGTGCAGCGCTTTCTTGTCCTCCACCGAGATGCCGTAGCCGCCGGAGATGTAGAGGCGGCCCCCCGAGGCGGCCCCAGCGTGGCCCCACGTGCGGCGCTTCAGCGAGCAGGCGTAGCCCCACTCGTTGCGCCGGGGGCAGTACCTTTCCACCGAGGCCAGGCTGCCGGCCCGGTTGCGGCCGCCCGTGGCGTACACCATGCCGCACAGCACGTTCAGCTGGAACTGGATGCGGCTCTCCTGCATGGCCTGCAGGCGCAGCCAGCGGTTCAGGTGGGGGTCGTAGCGGTAGCAGGCGTCCACTGCGCCCTCGCCGCTGCGGTACTGCAGCTGCTGGCCGCCGGCCACGTACACAAAGTTGTCCAGCACGGCCACGCACGTGTGGCTGCAGCCCACCTCCATCTCTGTGAGCTCGCGGAAGTGGCGGGCGCCGGGCTCGGGCAGGTGGTACACCTTGCTGCTGACGGAGCGGTCGCTGTCCGTGTAGGGCGTGCCGCCAAAGGTGACCAGCGAGGGCACATCCGAGCGAATGGCGGTGCGCGGGGACTGCATCTCGTGCTGCCGGAAGGGCAGGACCTGGTAGTTGAAGGCCTCCAGCAGGTACTGGCGGCACAGCACGTCTTCCACCATGATGTCCAGCGTCTGCACGCTGTCCACCAGCTCCGACGACTGCATGAGTGGGAAGCGGATATGGCAGAGCACGTGGCTGGCACGCGGCCGCCGGGCCGGGTCATGCTGCAGCCAGCGGACCGCGGCACGGAACAGGTCGATCTCGGCGCAGCTCTGCAGCCGGTTGCTCTGCAGGAAGAAGACCAGGCGCTCCAGGGGCAGGCGCAGGAAGTCCTCCTCCTCGGCAATCTGCAGGAAGTGCCGGAAGGTGAAGGCGTCCACCGACTCCCGGAGGGAGGCCAGGCTGAAGGTGGTGGCCATCTGGCCGATGTTCAGGCAGGTCTCCACGCTCATGGCTGCCTTGAGGAACTCCTCGCACAGCTCCACCACGGGCAGCATCTGCAGGAACACAGCCGCGCCCAGCACGTCCTGCACGCAGTCAAGGTCCAGGGTCACCTCGGCGCTGTAGGCGAAGTCGATGATGTGTCGCAGGCCACGGGCCGACACGCCCTTCAGCTCGATGACATCCTGGCTCGCCTCCCTCATGCCGCCTGTGAACATGGCCCTGAGGGCCGGAAACACAGCGTGTGGGCTCGGGGCAGCCAAGGGGTATCGTGGCCAGTCGGAAGCGGCCTGGCCTCAGGACGGCAGCCCTGGGACACAGAACGCAGGGTGCAGCCCGCAAGAGGGAAGCAGGCCGGATGCTCATTAAAAACATGCAGAAAAGAAAAGAAAAAATTTTAATCCACCCCAAGCTGGTACATCTTCCTATATACACAGCAGCTCCCTGCTCTGCCCTCTGCAGGGTCTGCACAAGCCCCTTAATGACAGATCGTGGCTCTCACGTCAGAGCTGCAGGAGGTGTGGCCTGGGCCCAGCTGGCTGGGAGGGCAGGGGGCCTGCTAGACAGAGGGGCCAGGTGTGGCTGTGCCAAAGACCACACCCCTGCAGCTCTGGGGACAGATCTGCAGCGCCACCTCAGGACACAAGGCCGGGGCTCCGGAGGGGCTTCACACCACAGTCCACGGAACCCAGCCCTCGCCTGCGCACTGGCCTGGGAAAGCAGCTCCGACGTCCCCAGCCTGGGTCTCAGCGACCATCGCACAGGGATGGGAGGTGACAAAGGTCCCCAGGCAGTCAGGGAAGCGCCCCCCACCCAAGCACAGCCCAGAGGAGCTGTTGGCCACACCCCCAGCCCACTGTGAGACCCCTGCTCTGTACCGCACTGCCCTGCTCTGGGAGGCGGGGCTAACGTGAGAGCCAGGGAGGGGATACAGCTCCAGGGGCAGGAGGGCAGTGGGGAGGCTCAGGGCTGTGGGTAACAGTCCCCCTCTGGCCCTTAGCGCGCACCCCATGGGCAGAGGGGAGAGACGCCCAATGCCTGCTCCTGGGTAGCGGGCAGTTCCACTCACGGGGCAGGTTGGCACCTTGCAATAACTCTCACTGCTATCTGCGCACGAAGGAGGAGGAACTTCCTTCATCCGTCTGCCCAGCAGATGCCCATGCCCTGGCCCCACACCCACCGTGGGCCGGGCCAGCGTGGGGGTCATCGCGGGGCGCCGACTGACATCCACCTGGAGAGCCGCTCGTCAGCGTCTCGGAGCCGTCCGGGGCAGCGCTCTGCCAGCTCCCCAGACCCTGCCCTGCTTGTCCCCGTGGGTCCTCACCGGACTTTGGGCATTATGCGATGAAGGCAGAGGCAATTAGGGCGACGGGAAGGAGTTTTGCCTTTTAAGGCCTCCCCGGCTGCAGTGCCAGCGCAAGAGAGCCTTTAAAGGGCATTGCCGGCTGGGCTGGCCCACCCGTCCCCAAATCCAGAGTAAAAATAGCAGCAGCGCCCCGGTTGGCCTGGCAGTTGCGGCTCCCCACGATGGCCTCGGTGAGCCCAGGGGGTGGGCGCCGGGGAATGTGCCAGGCCAGGCACCCCAGCCTTGGGGAACACGCGGCCAGAGGTGTGCATCTGGGCTGGGGCAGGCCTGGGAACCACCCCAGGGCCGCCTGCTCTCTCTGGCGGGGTCACCTCCTGGGCAGGAAGGAGGCTCACCTGCTGGTCACCGAGGGAATGAGGGAGGCCATCTGGCCCCGAGCCAGCCCCTGGCAGGTGATGAGAATGGTCCCCCTCCCTGCTCCATGGGACCCCCTCTTCTGGCCCAGCCACGGCACAGGGACAGCAGACCCACCTGCACACCCACCCAGGCCCCGTCTGTCACTCAGGGGAAGTGCCCACAGTCTAGGGCGACAAGGAGGAGACCTCATCTGGGACTCAGACGGAACCCGGCACGCAGGTGTTAAGACACAGGGGTCACTGTGGACTCGGCATCCCTTGGCCCCTCTGCCGTTCTGCCTTAGGTGCCCATGTGGACATCCCGACCGCAAGGACTTGTGACCGTTTCCTGCCTCCTGGACGACCCAGCAAGTGGCAGGAGTCGAGCAAGGCAGCAGAGCATAGTCCCGGACGAGCCCTGCCGCCCCAGGCAGGAGCTGCGCAGCCGGTGCCAGGGCCCGAAACTGCCTGGAAAGAGTGCGACACAAACCTGGGAGACCTGCAGGTGCACTGGACATCGGGCTTCTCGCCACAGAGGAGAGGCCGGCACTGGCCGCTCGCCCTCAAAGCTGTCCCTGGCTGGCGCTGATGCAGGCGCCCTCCGCCCCTGCACATCCCGCGGCAGACGCCCCTCCAGGCCGCGCTCACCTGAAGTAGTCGCTGCAGGCGGCCAGGACCACCTTGTGTGCGTGGAAGGCCTCCCTGTTGATGGTGAGCACGACATCGAGCAGCTGGCCCTGGGCGCGGAGGGCGGCCAGGCCCTGCAGGAGGCTGGTGCTGTGGCCGGGCGCCGAGAAGGTGCACTTGAGGGCCCCGTTCTTGTCCGCCGTGCTGCGGGGAGAGCAGAAGTGGGGACCAGCCCAGAGGCCTTGAGGTTCCCAGACGCAGTATGGCGTGGGAGAACCCCGAAGCACGACGCTAGCAGAAGCGGCCAGACACGAAAGGCCGCATCGATGCGGCAACAGTGCACGTCACGACACGACTGGCGTGAAGTGTCCAGACCAGGCAAAGCCACAGAGACAGGAAGCAGAACAGGGGCAGGGGGAGGGGAGTGCGGAGTGACTGCTAAGGGGGACGGGTTTCCTTTGGGGTGGTGACAACGTTGTGGAACTAGACCGAGGTGGCGGCTGCACAACACCGTGAACGCTACAGAACTGGACGCTTCACAATGGCTCGTTTTCTGTCCTGTGAATTTCACTTCACTAAGAAAACAAGACAAAGGACATGGGAGCCTTCTCGGGTCCTGCGCAAACCGGGCCACAGCCCCGGCACCCTCAGAGCACACACGCCCTGTGCGGTCCTGCCCGCATCGCCCCCACTCGCCCATTGTCCCTCCTCTCCAGCCGCACCGGCCCCTTTGCTGTTTCATTTTGGAAAACTTTTGTCGAACGGAGCCCTGAATCCATCCTTCATCCTCAGCACACAGCAGGAAGGAGGGTCAGGCCCCTATGGGATCATGAACCCCCTGCCAGGACCCGCCACCCCCACCAGGGCCAAGGCCACCCTCCCAAGCACTCTTTTCTGCCCCTGCGACCTCTGGCCCCATGGAACTTGCTCTCCCATTCCTGGGACCGATGTCAGCCCACGAGTGAGCACCAGGAACGTGGGTGCTGGTCTTTGCAAGAAAGCGGAAGCAGAAGGGACGGCTTCGAGGCCCCACTGCCTGCCAGCCCCCAAACCACACTGGGCATTAAAGAGCTGCTGTCAAACACAGGGCACACAGTTGGCACTCATTCAATGTAGCTGCTGCCACCAGAGGTCCCCAACCTCTTCCAGGCCACTCTTCCAGAGACCTGTGGGAAAGGACAGGTGACCAACCAGGGGGCTCCAGGACTGGCCACTGACCACGGCCGGGCGAGGTGCCGCCGGGCCGCGCAAGTTGCCCAACCTTAGCCCTGCAAGGGGCTCCGTGTCCTGGAAGGGGGGACCCTGTGTGGGAGAATCTGCAGTGGGGACTCAGCACAGGGGACCCAGAATGGGGGCCTGTGCTCGACAGAAGGCCTTCGAGTCCTTAGGGAGGAAAGACACATGTGATTCCCAACCCAATGCCAAGGTCGTCTAGGGCTGGGCACCTGCCTCTGTGAAGCCAAACCCACCTCCCTGCAGTCCTTCCTGGGCCCGCCGGTGTCCAGAGCTGCCCTGGCCACTTTCTCCACCATCCAGCCTTGGCCTCGGCTCCTGCCATTACCCACATGGGCACTCTCCGGCCACCTGCCTGGGCTCCACCTCCACGTTCAGCATAATGGGGCTGAGGGTACATACACCATCTTATTA
Source organism: Eulemur rufifrons (assembly GCF_041146395.1). Taxonomy (NCBI): domain Eukaryota; kingdom Metazoa; phylum Chordata; class Mammalia; order Primates; family Lemuridae; genus Eulemur; species Eulemur rufifrons. Next base: position 6,244,018 of record NC_090984.1, on the reverse strand, counting down.
CGGGGATCCCCTAGAGCAGCAGTCCCCGGTCTTTTTGGCACCAGGGACTGGTTCCATGGAAGGCAATTTTTCCACGGACCCAGCGGGAGGGATGGTTTCAGGATGATTCAAGCCATTACATTTATTGTGCAAACCTCTCTGCTAATGATAATCTGTGTTTGCAGCCGCTCCCCAGCACTAGCATCACCGCCTCAGCTCCACCTCGGACCATCAGGCATTAGATTCTTATAAGGGGCTGCACAGTAGGGTTCGTGCCCCTGTGAGAAGCTAATGCCGCTGCTGACCCGACAGGAGGCGGAGCTCGGGCGGTGATGCAAGCGATGGGGAGCGGCTGTAAATACGGATGAAGCTTCGCCTGCTCGCCCGCTGCTCACCTCCTGCTGTGCAGCCCGGTTCCTAACAGGCCACTGACCAGTACTGGTCCATGGCCTGGGGGTTGGGACTGCAGCCCTGGAGAATCATTCCATCCCAAGGCCCAGGCCTGAAGAGTGCCTAGGGACCCAAAGGCTACAAGCAGCAGCTCCATGTGACCGGGAAGCCCATCCCAACCGCACCCCAGCCCTCCCCTCCCCCGCAGGCAGAGCTGCACCTCAGGGCCTCCCTGGGGCACCAGCGCAGAGATACCCGGGCTGGAGTCCGGGGACGCTGGTCGAGTCAGCCTAGGAGCCATCCCGTGGGTCCCCCCAACCCAGAGTCCTTGCCCCAGCCATGTGCGTTCATTCATCCATCATTCATTCATTCATTCATTCATTCGGCCCGCACTTCGCCCATGGGGCCAGCCCTGTCCTGTGACACTCAGAGCCACCAGCAGCGGGGCGGGGGAGCGGGAAGACAAACACCAAACCGATGGAGACAGAAGGAAACATAAAATAACCACCAAGTGCTCCGAGAGCCTGCAGGGGAGTTGGGGGGGACACCTAAATGGAGACTGGGAAGAGGAGGAGGAGGCAGGGTCACCCGGCAAAGCCAGGATGCCTGTGCACAACTCGGACAGCAGAGCCCCGGGATTGCCAAGTGCCCTGCCCACAAGCCCTTCGAACATGGGCGTGACACCCAAAAGGCATGTCCAGACCCACAGGGAGCCAGCTTCTCTGTAGAAGCACACGAGGACCTTGAAAGGGACCCCAAAGGGCCGCGGCAGGAAGATGGGCTGGATGACAAGGCAGGCAACACTCACAGGGGCGCAGGGCAGATTTCATTCTCTGATTCTCTGGGTCTCAGTTTTCTTGGCTGTCAAATGGGCTATGGATGTCACTGGGCTGCCACAGGGCTCCCCAGCTGCCACCTCCTCCTGCGGAATGGGGGGCCACAGACCACCTACTACCCAGCTTGCCTTTGGGCTGGGGCAGTGGCGAGGCCTGGCAGGGGTCTTCGTCCCGACACCACCCCTGCAAGCCGCCTGCATGCCCTCTCCGTCCATTGACCAGGACCAGGCCGTTGCGCTGGGGGACCTGGAGCTCGGAACCATCTACAGAGCACCAGCATGTGGCAGGTGCCACGTGAGCCCTGTTGGCCTCTCTGTGGACACCCTGCCTCACAAATTCATGCACTGGCCCTGCCCGCCTTTGCCGTTTTGCTTTCAGCGGGTCTGGTTGTTCCTTAGACGTTTGAGGAGATTTGGGGGGTAGGGTGTGAGGACTTCTGTGCTTCCTCTAAGCCTTGGGGGGCAGGTGTGCACATGCACATTTTTACCAGAAGAGAGATTTCACACCAAGGGCAACTTCATCATGGGGCTGCTTGCTCAGTCCTTGGACACATATTTACTGTGCTCCTCCATATATAAAGAGCATCAAGAAATCAATATAAACGCACCAATCAAAGAAAGATGCACAAAGAATGTGGGCTGATAGTTCATGGGAAAGGAAGCACAGCTAGACACAAAAGACCTAAGAGTCAGCCTCGCTCACAGTAAGGGCACTGTGCTCACTGTGGGAGCATGAAGCGGGACGACCCCCAGGAAGGCAGGTGGACAGATCTAGCCACATTCTAAAGGCTCGTATCCTTGACCTAGCAACTCTAATTCTGAAACTTTTCCAAATACTGCCTCTAGGGGCCAGAGATGAGAAACACGCTAAACACCCTTCATGGGGTACACAGAGTTATAGCACCTTCTGACAAAGGGCTGCCCTACAGTTGAGCGAGGAAGTTGGTCCTGACGTATCCTGGGGACGACATCCACGGCTGGAGGAGGAAGGAAGGTGCAGAGAGTGCACACAGTGGGCACAAAGTGTCGTACATAGGCGTCTGCCTCTGTGTACAAGGAACACATCTGGAGGGCTGAGAAGCAGGGCAGAGCGCGGCCTCTGGGGAGGAGAGAGGATGAGGCACTTATGTTTCACCACCTCCCGAGCTGTTATCATTACTGAAGAATGGAAAACAGGGAGGTGGCCGGCAGAGCTCCCAGGCGCGGGATCTCGGGGTTCCCCAGCAGGTGGAGAGGCTGCCTGGGACCTGGAAGGCAGGAGCTGGGCAGCAGGGCCTCTCAGAGGAGGCATCGGGGCTGGGCTGGGGTCTCCACAGCCAGAGGCCTGGGCCAAGCCGGCTCTGATTAGCCGGGAACTCGGCAGTCCCTCAACCACCCAGGCCTGTGCTGCAAAGCGGGGGCACGTGACAGTCCCGGCACCTGGGCTGTAAGAGGATGAGATGAGCAAATGCAGAGTCCCTGGACCAGCAGCCTCATACGGAAAGGCTTGCTGTGACTGTGCTGCCATTGGCACGTAACAATTGCACACTCTGAGAATTCCGACGCTCCTATCCGGGAGCTAAGACACCCCCGGCCCAGAAGCCAGGCCCAGGCCCATCTGCTGCTAGTTACAGGGGATGGGGCCCGAGCAGCAATGAAGAGGGCAGGGAGCAGCCTGGCCCTCTCCAGGCCTCCCCCTCGCACCCCTGGCAGTATCCCCTGCACCCCATGTGGCTGTTTTCTTCCTCTTGTCTGAGGCCCCCTCCAGCAGTCCCTTACACACCAGGCTGTGCTGCTGCCCCAGGCAGCCAAACACACCCCCCTGAAGCCCCTCCTGGGGAGCCCAGGGAGGGAGGAGGCCAGCAGGGCCGGAGTCCCCCACGCCTGGACAGAGAAGCGAGGTGCGGCTGGGCAGAGGTGGGCAGGAGGAGGGGTGGCGCTGGGGCTGATGACTAAGGTCCTCTCCAGCCGGCCGTCGGGAGGAGGGCAAGGACCCATTACTCAGGCCAGCCCCAGACAGGGGGCGGCTGGCGCGGTGGGGCCACGGGCCCCCAAGAAGGCGGTGGAGGCCCTAAGCCTGTCCGAGTCTCCAGACGGCCACTCGAGTCACGGTCACCCGCACGTGAGTCATCGGAGCCAATGCGTCAGCAGCCTCAGTCAGGGCCGTCTCCGGAGGCCGCTCACTGCCCGCCCCGGCTGCACCCTCAGCCTGGATCTGGCCTCTGGGTGGCCACACACCCCCGCTGCAGGCCTGGCCTGGGCTCAGGGCCGTCCCGACACTCCCCTGGCCCTGCATCCCCAGAGCACTGTCATCAGGTACCCCGGCTGGCCCAGGGCTGTGCTGGACATGGCGACACGTCCAGGCCTGCCCTGGGGACACCACTGCTGCCTCCCTCGGGGTATCCCCTGCGCAGGGGCATATGCTGGGTCTTGCCTGGGGTTGATGTCCCGTGGGTCCCCATGGGGACCACCCATTACAGGATTCTTGAAATATCCTGGGTTGCACCTGGTGTCACTGCTTGCTGCTAATGTCCCCTGCGTGAGCTCCTTCCCTCCCCTGACCCGTCCTTCGCGGGGTCCTCGCCTAAGGGTCTGTTCTTGGGAGACCCAGCCCCAGAGAGACGGCCCAGAGGAGAGGTCACAGGAAGCTCAGAGTCACACAGACTGCAGCAGGGCCCTGGTGATGCGAGCTCTGTCGGGGATCAGGAATGGGGGAGGTAGGCGCTGCCCAGGAGCTAAAGATGGGGGACCACGGCACCTGTTGGGGTGGCCACCCCACCTCTGGCCCCCGCCCTGCTGCTGGTCCCAGTGCTGTGGCTGCTTGAATGTGACGGGAGAGATCTGGAACCCCAGCATGGTTCTTCTCATCAGAACGTCCAAAAAAACAAATAGGCAAGAACAAGAAAGAATTTCATGGAAACATTTCTTTGGGGTTTTGTGAAATCCTTTCCCACCCTCACACGGAGCCCAGAGCTCGGGCCAGCACGAGAATGCCGAGGCTGCCCCGTTCACAGACTGGCCCGACGCGCACAGAGCGCGGCACTGGCAAAGCCAGCTGTGGTTTTATCGTCCATGCAGCTCAAAGGAGCACGGCAGGCTGGCTCGCGCCCAGGCCGATGCGACGCTGCCCCAGGGTCCCACCCGCATGGGTGGGGAAGGCATTGTACTTCAGGAGACAGCAGGGGACATCAGTGCCAGCTCCAGCCTCTGGTCCCAGCCCCAGGCTGGGGACTGGAACACCAAGACCATCCTCAGAGAGCCTCGTCAGAAAGCCAGCAAGAGAGGGGGACACAGACACAGAGAGAGGGACAGAGACCCAGGGAGAGGGACAGAGACCCAGGGAGAGGGGGACAGAGACCCAGGGAGAGGGGGACAGAGACCCAGGGAGAGGGGGACAGAGACCCAGGGAGAGGGGGACAGGGACCCAGAGAGCAGACACAGGGATGGAGGGGTCAGAGACAGGCAGGAGGCTGGGCTCCAGAGCTGTGGGGGCCCTGGCAGCCCCCTGCCCACCCATTCTCCAGCCATACTGGTGACTTCTTGTGACCCCTCCCACCCACCTCCATCGTCACCACACAGGCCCGTGGACGGAGTGCGTGCCAGGCACAGGTCTGTACACACAGAATGCCCCAGCAGCCCCGGAGGGCAGCACACCGGGTGCCCCCTCCAAGATGGGGACACTGAGGCCCACAGCCGCCTCCATGGCCGCCGGCAGTCCTCCTCGCTCCACCTGCAGCCGCTGACTCTGCCGAGGCCCCGCCAGCTGCTAGATGTGTGCTGGGAAGGAAAAGGGCGCAGACAGCCAGGGTCTCACACGCCCCGCAAAGGCCGCCACCCCCCCAGGCGCTGTTGCCGTGGTTACCACAATATTTCACAGCTCTGGGTACTGTGCTCCCAGCCCACAGGATGGAGTCACTGGGTTCTGGCACCTCGCACTGGCCCTCAAACACTCTGGCCGGCCAGCGGCCCCCACGCTCACGTCAGCAAGCGTCCTCCTGGGACGGCCCGGCGGCCCCCGCGGCTGGTTCCTCCCCACAGGCAGCAGTGGCCCTTTGCCGGGGTCCTCCCTCCTGATAGGGGGCGGCTCCCACTCAGCAGCCTGCAGTTCTCGTTCCCTGGCCTCCGTGGGAGCAGAGGCAGGATCAGGGCTTCTGCATGGACAGGTGCGGAGCCCAGGAGCGGGCGAAGGTCCCACCAAAGAGTGTCCCTCAGGCCAGGACACCAAACCGGGGGGCGGGCCGTGCTGGGGGAGGCAGAGATATAAAGACAGAGATACAGAGACAGGAGGGGAAGACAGAGACCCAGAGAAAGGGAGATGGAGACCCAGGCAGGGAGGGGGACACAGACAAGGGGGCAGGGGGTCAGAGGCCCGGGGGGCTGGCAGGGAGGGAGAGAGAAGAAAACCCAGCCAAGATCCTGGAGCCATGTCCCCGAGCCTGGGGCTCCCTCCCGGGCATCATCAGTGAAGTTGTTTATTTCTCCCTCCTGGTCATCGTGCTGGTTGTTCTACACCTTCACGAATAATTTGAAACAGGACCCCAGTGCAAAGGCCCGCTGGCGCAGCCAGCCCCCAGGTGAGCGCCCGAGAGGCCGAGACTCGGAGAGGGCAGCATAATGCCTGAGTCACACTGGACATTCGGGGGGCCTTGAGTCACACTGGGCATCTGGGGGGACTCGAGTCATACCAGGCATTCAGAGGGGTGGGCAGACAGGTCCTATAACCCACGTTTACCTCAAAAGAACCATCACCAATCCCCCCAAGGACCCAATGAGGTAAGAGGCATTCCCAGCCCATAGGTCAAAAGGTGAACCCCAAAATCCATGGAGCTAGGAGCAGACAGCTGAGGCTGCCTATGCTGAAGACCCCCACCCCGTGAGGCCAGGGCTGGAGGTGCAGTGGTTTGCACGCTGTCACCCCAGGAGCACGGTGGCAAATGATCCAGAGGGGAAGGGGGAGAGAGGGTGGGCTCGGCCACCCCCCACCCACTCCTCAGGGGTCACTGTGTGCACAGTGCCCCCAAGGCCAGGCCGTGGTCTCCTGCCCCCACCCTAGACTCTGACCAATGCCCCTGGGGGTCCAGGACATGTGGGGCTCTGGCTGCTGCCAATGGCCAGGAGGACCCTGTGGGCAGTGCCCCCGCCCAGACTTGCCCACCTCTGGCTACTTCCCAAGCCCAGCAAGAAGGAAGTTCCGCCATCCAAAAAAAAGGCCCCTGAAGACAAGGGGTGCTTAGACCCTACCTCCCTGGCCAGCAGCGAGCTCTCTGCCTCTACGGCACCCCTCCCTTCCTGGCTCACGGCCAGACCACAATGCTGGGGCGTCCCCATCAGAACAGTCTCCACTGCCCAAGTGAGTCCCCACTCTGTGCAGCCCTGGCTCACTTCTAGGTGGGCAGTCCCAGAAGGGGACACCACTACCATGCTCATTTACAGATGGGGAAGTTGAGGCACAGAGAGGTTCAGACACTGACCCAGAGCCACACAGTAAACAAGCAGCAGAGGGACACCAGGCTTGGCCGACACAGCCCTTCCATGCCAGCACGTGGTTGCGATTGGCCTCTCCATGGCCCCAGGTGGGTGGGCCCAGGGCAAGGGTGTGTATTTGCCCCACTAATCCTCCAGCTGCCTCTGAGGGAGGGAGCCCCACTCTGCAGACGGGATGGCACTGCCATGTCACGCTGGGACAGCCCCGGTCCACCGCCCATTGGCGCCCGCCTCCCGGATCCCAGCAGGGCTGTGTTGTCTTCCCCACTCCTGTCTCCCTCTGGCATGTCATCCCTGTCTTCCGCCGGTCTCCCCACGGCTGAAGGGGAGCCCCACCAGGGCTGGGCGGGGGGTGCTGTCTCCTGCCACATCCTGGTGCCCAGCACACAGCTGGAGCTCGGTCACGCTTGTCGGCCAGATGGGTGGTCGGCGGGTGCAGATGGGGGGTAGATGGGTGGGTGGTGAGGGAACGAGTGGACACGTGGGTGGGTGGGTGGACAAATGGATCCACACCCTTGCCCTGGGCCAGCCCTGAAGAGCGGGGGTCTTGCTCTTTCCGACGCTGACCTCCACGTCCAGCCCTCCCAGCCTCCATCTCCCACCCACGTTACAGTGATGGTCCTGGGCCCACCCACCTGGGGCCGTGGAGAGGCCAATCGCAACCACGTGCTGGCATGGAAGGGCTGTGTCGGCCGAGCCTGGTGTCCCTCTGCTGCTTGTTTACTGTGTGGCCCTGGGTCAGTGTCTGAACCTCTCTGTGCCTCAACTTCCTCATCTGTAAAGTGGGGATGATAGTGGTGTCCCCTTCCAAGACTGCCCACTGAGAGGTGAGCCAGGAGCCAGGGCTGCATGGAGTGGGTGCTCATTCGGTTCATGGGGGCTGTTCAGATGGGGACGCTCCGACACTGTGGTCTGGCCAGGAGCCAGGAAGGGAGCGGTGCCATGGAGGCAGAGAGCTTGCCGTTGGCCAGGGAGGTGGCAGGTGGATGTCTCCTAAGTGGCAGTACTGGGCTGGCGCCCAACTCAAATCTTTGCTCACTGCCCAGCCCCTCCACACGGCCTCCTGGCCTGAGTAACTTGCGTTGGGCACGTTATCCTTCAACTGGATCACCCAGGTAGGCCTCAGCAGGACTCTGCCGGACAACTGAACTTTGCTCTGCCGTTCCCCGTGTTGAATGGGCAACCCCTCCCGCCCCCAGGCCCCACTCCAAAGTCCACCCTCTTCTGTGCTTGAAGCCTCTGCCACCTCCTCCTCAGCCCCTTCTCTGCCATGGCCTCCCTCGTGCTCATGGCCCAGCCAGGGTCTCCGTCCAGGGGCCCACGAGTGGACAGGTCTTATTCTCCCACCCAGACGAGAGATTGCTTCCGGCAACAGCCCAACCTCCACCTGATCCCGCTGTGCTGCGCTGGGAGACGGGGCCACCTGAACACGCAAACCCTCCGCTCTACAGAGCAGGCAAGTAGGTGCATGACTGCACGGCCCCACAGCACTGCTCGGAAACCCAGCGAAATTCCAGCACTGCTGAATTCCAGCATCTCAGGGCGGGAGCGCGCTGCAAGGCGGCTCATCCCACTGCCTCCCCAGGCAAGGCAGGCATCGAGGCCTCAGTAGGGACAGGGCTGCCACACGCATGAACTCATCCCCAGTGGCACAGGGCCAGATGCAGGCACCCCGTGGCTGGGCCTGGGGCCTTCTGATAACAATGCACATTTCATCAGCAGAAAGGGCCTGTCATGGGTACTTTCGTTTTAGGGGTGCGCAACATCCCTCCCCTCTTCTTATCAGGGCTCCTATTTTCCTGGAGAACCTCCTGTTCTCCACGGTCAGCCCCAGTGGTGGGGATCAGGCAGACCCCACACCTGGGCTGAAACATGAGACATGTGACCCAGTCTGACCAACCAGAGGCTCCAGGGCCCCTGGCCATGGTGATTCTTCCCAGGACGGGGGTGTGGCCAATCACATCCAATCAGAGCCTTCCCTGGGACCACTGCTAGAGCCACCAGGATGGAGACTCACCTTCCCCATGGAGTTGTGGTCCAGTGGTGTGCAAGGTGGGGTCACCTTTCCACCAGGTGGGCAGCACCCAGCCAAGAGGGAAGGCAGAGCTGAGAGACGGGGTCACAGATTCCGGCGGAGTGGAGCCTTGAACCCTGATGTACCTGAAACTGGACGTCTCCCTGAACTTTTTTTTAACGTGAACTTTGAGTTTTCAACTGAAGGCAGTGAGTGGGGTTTCTGGCTCTCATAACCAAAGGGGCCTCGGATGTGGGAAGCCCCAGGTCCGTCCACGGCATTCCAGATGAGCCTCTGGAAAAACCGCTGTGGAGCTGATGCTTCTCCAGCTGCTGCCTCTCCCTACGCTGCTCACGAGCTTCCTACCAGGCCGGGGGACTAGGCCACGCCGGGGGGCGATGCTGAGAGTGAGTGGGCGGCGGCCACCGCCAGTCAGAGCCCCGCCTGTCTGTGACAAGACACTCGGCTCCACTCCATCCGCCAGGGCTCCCCCGAAAGGTCAGCGCGCTGCCCGCGCCCCCGACCAACGTGAAAGTTCAACAACTCTAAATGCTAACATGCTGGAGGCGTGACTTAGGTTGGAACAGCAGAGGGGCCCGATGCCATCAGTCTCGGTGAGGAAAACACCACCCATCATTTGTGCAAGTGACTCACGTGGAGTGTAAACATTCATGCGCTCTGACTGCCTTGCCTCACGCAACAGAGAGCCGCGAGAACCCAAGCAGGGGGAGCCATCAGAGCCCTCCTGGGACAGACGAGACGTTACCAAGGAGATCACTCGGTTATGCCTTGAACTGCAGTCCTGGAAGTTTTCCACGGACAGGATGACTCGAGCTGATGTGTGTGAAGGGCCGCCTCGGGGGTCCTCCGTGGGGCTCCCCTACGTGCCTGTCACCTCATGGCCACCTTGAGAGCCCTTACAGCCCACCCACCCCAGGAAAACTCCTAGTTCTCAGCTCCGGTAATGGAAGATTCTGGACTATCACATGTCTCTGCTCCACTGCCTTCGGCAGACTGCCTCAAATTCTAACATCCCGTGGAGAGCAGAACTCTCCGGATATGCAGCCCAGACCGCTCCCGCCCAATTCTTTCTTTGACCCCTGTGGAATTTCACAGTTGTGGCGTCAGAAAACATCTTCGGCCTCGATCCTCGGGTGACCCCCCTCAAGGCCTTTAAAAGCCTGAAGGTCCAGCCCTCAAGATCTCCTCCAGGCCGAGCGTGTTCAATTCCGGAAGCCCTTGCCCTTGCAGGAAAGGTCTGCGATTCCCCGAAGGTGCTGGTTACTTCCTCCCGGATCACAATATTTTCAGTGTGCGCCGTGGTGGTGCGCACGGAGCAATCAGGCGTTCCGCTGCTCGGCGAAGGGTCTGAAATCACGCTGGACGCGCACCAAAATCCGCCGTGCAGAGGAGGAATGCTAGGGAAATGCCGGCACAGCCGTTGGAGACGAGTGCTGTGAATTCTGCGCGGCCCTCTCTGGAGAGACATGTGCAAGGGGCGGGGTGCGGCGGGCAGGAAGGGACTGGAGGCTCGGGGTTAACAAGTGTTAAGAGAGCTCGTCCGCACAGCTGCGGAGCGGCTACCAGAGGAGGAGGGTGGGGCTGCCGGCAGTGGGGACCCAGCGGGCTCAGCCCCCACTTCCCACTTCAGACAGCTGGACAGGGAGAGCACGGCTGTCGTTTGCACTGTGCTAGGATCCTGCTCACTCACTGAACGCAGCACATGCAAACTGGTGCCATGCGCTGGCTCCTCTGTGAGGGGCTGAGTGACTGACAATGTGCCTGTCAACCTCTGTGGCTCTCTGCAGAACCTGCCAGTTAAGTAAAGGGGCGGGGGGCCCGTTCCAGAAGCCTCCTGGTCAGGCCAGTCCCCTTGCCATACCCATCGTGGATTGCGGCAATGAGGGGAGACATTCACCGGATCCACGCTCAGCGCGGCCACCACTGGGAACAGAACCAGTAAAGTCCCGCCCTCGGAGGCACATCCTAGGGAACATGGATCTTTAATCACAGAGAACGTACCATGACAACAAGGCAGGACACGGGACACAGGGGCGGGTGGTGGCGTCATGGTGGACAGAGTAGCCAGGCCCCGATGAGGCAATACTTGAGCCGTGCAAATCCTGGGGACAGGACATTCCAGGCAAGCGTGCTTTGGAGACCAGCAGGGCTGTCAGGGTTCCGGAAGCCCAGGGGGTCAGACAGATCACATCGAGAAGTGCATTTTGTTCAGAGAGCAAGGGAGTCCCTTGGCAGGTGTCAGCTCAACCTCATTTGTAAAGAGGCTCCAGAACCTTCCAGAGGAGGCAGGAACCTCCAACTCAGCCTCAGGACCTCAGGATCATGTGGGGCAACTGTGAGGAAACGACCACACAACCTCTTCTACCTCCTGCTGGCACATGGGTGCTCCACGCGCAGGGCCTGTCTGTCCCGTGGACCCCCATGCCCAGCACCAAGCACAGCAGCAGGCACACAGGAGGCCTGTGATACCTGCCAGAAGGCAGAGAAAAGTGTGCAATGCATGCCATCCACAAGGGCAAGGAACCAGGATGCCAGGACACATGCCACCCCATGGCACCCAACACCTTCGGCAAATCCCACCCTTTTTTCCGGGCCCCCAGGCCCTCAAGTCACTGAATTATTTCTATCTCTACCCTTCTTCCCCCTCTCTGCCTCCTCTTCCTCTTCCTCCTGCTCTTCCTGCTCTTTCTCCTCCTCCAGGGCTCCTGACCCCAAATCCAAAACAATCCCTAAAACCAAAGAGCAGGTTACAATGAAAAAAATCAGAAAAAGGGCCAGGCATGGTGGCTCGCACCAATAATCCCAGCACTCTGGGAGGCCAAGGCGGGAGGATCCCTTGAGGCCAAGAGTTCAAGACCAGCCTGAGCAACACAGTGAGACCCCATCTCTACAAAAAATAAAACAATTAGCCAGGCGTGGTGGTGCACACCTGTAGTCCCAGCTATTCAGGAGGCTGAGGCAGGAGGATAACTTGAGCCCAAGAGCTTGAGGTTGCTGTGAGCTGTGATGACGCCACTGAACTCTAGCCTGGGTGACAGAGTGACACCCTGCCTCAAAAAAAAATTTTAAAAATCAGGAAAAGAGAAAAACAAAGGGCTGGAGTGAGGAGAAAGCCTCACTTTTAAAGTGTCTGGGGGAGACATAGGAGTAATAAATACTAACGGCTGTGAGGAAGGCGGGAGGACGTGCGCGGCGGCTCCCCAGAGATGGAGAGATTATGACGGAGCCTAATAAAACCTTTCTTCCCCAGTAACTATGGCCGACGACAAGAAGGCCGTCCCAGAGGGTCACAGCTACCAGATGGAAACGGCCCAGCTGAGACACAATCACTCGGCACAATGCAGGGTGAAATATGCACTTCGGAGCAATTTCACATCATGAGCGCTCGGGCCCCTGCCGGGAGGAGGGGAGGAGAGAGCAGCCTCCCTGCTGGAGGGGGAGCTGAGCCTCGAGGGGCAGATCGAGTGACCTGGACGTGGCCAGGCCCTCAGCGCGCCTCTGCTCAGCCTCGCCTGCCCCGACCCCAGCACCCGCCGAGACCCGTCCTGCTCCAGGGGCGCCTGCGCCAGGCCCTGCTTCTGGGTGCCAGACTGACACGGCTGGATCTGCCCTCCCTGGCTGAGAAGTGACACGCTCCACTCTCCGCCTCTGCCGCTGTCCCTTTCGTGGCCACCGGTAATGGCACTACTGTCTTCCCAACTGCTCCAGCCAAGTTTCTCTTTTCCCCACTGACCTTTTCCCCAGGGCCTCTGTTGGCGAGGCTCACTGGCTCCCGTGATCCCCGCGAGGCCATGGGGGCACAGGGGCAGGAGGACGGCAGCATTACCCCCGCAGCGAGGTCACCGCTGCCACACTAACACAAGGCACATGTGACCTCCCCAGCTCACCTCATCCCGGCCAGCCGACCTGGTGGGCCTGGAGCCCCACTTTCCAGCTGAGGAATCTGATACAGACACATCTTGGAAGGAGGGGTCCACATGCCCCCGTGGGTCCCACAAAGCACCGATGCCGCCAGATCCACCCACATTTCTGGAGAGGAGCTCAGTCCTGGTCTCCGAAGGGTCAAAATCCTGCCTCTCCCTCCCTCTGAGAGGAGGACACGGCTCAAGGAACAAGAACCTCCTCAGAAGGGGCCAAATCGTCCCCCAAGTCTCCTAGCAGGGGTTAGGGGTTAGGGGGCTGGATTCTCCCGAGGCCATGGGGCTCGCTGGGACCTACATAGGAGGTGGCCAGAGAGGGCCGTTGAGAAACCTTAAGCAAAAGCCACGGAGCCGGGCTGAAATGTGACAGACCCACTGGGCGCAGCAGCCCGGCCACGACTTCCCATGGAAACACCTGCAGCCAGCACTTCCCTCACGAAAATGCCCCCGCCTCACCCCCCAGGAGTGCTGAGTCAGCGAGACTGGGCCCCGTCCAGACGCCTGTAGGAAGGGCAGGCCGGGGAATGAGGATGCCAAAGGCCCATGTCTGGAGACCCTGCGTGGCCAGAAGGTTCCTCCGGAACTCTGGCGACCGGGTACCTCACAGCGAAGGAATTTTAGCTGAGGAAGTGCGACTCCCTGGAGGGTTCCACCCTCTGCTTGCAACACCCTGAGTGGCCCAAACCTCCCTCTCCCATCCAGGAGCCCGGACCCCCCATCACCTGAGCTGGGAGGAGGCCGCCTGGTGAACAAGTGTCTTTTGTGCAAAGGAGCCTGCAGCAAGGGCGCCACCTCCCCGCTGCAAGCCCCCAGCCACTCAGCTCATCTCTGAGGTTAGGCTCAATCATCAACGACCATCAGAAGGAGAATGAGCCTTTCTCTTTCTTTTTTCCCCCTTGGTTGCAGAAAAGGGAAGCTGGAACAAACAAGTTATATAACGTTGGGGGCGGTGGGGGGTGGGGGAGTGCAGTCCCTCCTGGGGACAGTTTCTTGAGTTGTGGTACTGCTGGAAGGGCCAAGGGGAGGACAGCAACCGTCCCCACCCCTGGCCAAATGACAAAATCCTTCATGCCTGGCAGGCTACAAAGCCAGCCTTCCCCTACCCTTAGAGGCCCCACTGGTCTCCCCCAAAAGGCGAGGGACTGGCCCAATTCCACCGAACAGAGGGGACGTCCCACCTGCCAGACTGCAAGCCTCAGAGAACAGGATACTTTTCCACACCCCTACACATCTCTCCCAGTCTCCTCCCTCCGGGCCGTATTCCCTCCGTACTGCCCATGTTCCAGGCACACGAGACCGCACCAGGAGACAGACTCCCCATCCTCAAGGCACTTCCGCAAAGGAACACACCACATGATGTCAGGCAGTGATCAGCGTGACCAAGAACACACCATAACTGTATGATTCGGCATTTCCGCTCCTAGATATATACCCCAAAGAACTGAATAGAAAGAAGCGTTGGGACAGAAACGCATACACTCGTGTTCACAGCAGCATGATTCCGTAATAGGCAAAAGATAGAATATAAATGTCCATCAAGTGACGAATGGATTAAAACAATGTGGCATATCCACACAATGGAATATAACTCGGCCATAAAAAGAGTGAAGTACCGATACGCGCTATAACGTGGACCTCAAAAACACGACGCGACGCTGTGTGGAAGAAGCCAGACAGAAAAGGCCACACAGTGTGTGATTCTATTTATAAAACAGGAAAATTGACAGAGGTAGAAGGAAAATGGTTGCCAGACGCTGGGGCAGGGGGACTGAGCAGTCACTGCTAATGGGGAAAGGTTTCCTTGTAGGGCGATGAAAATGTTTGGGCTCAGTGAGGACTTGCCATGTGCCTGTAGTCCCAGCTGCTCAGGAGGCTGAGGTGAGAGGACTGCATGAGGCCAGGAGTTCAAGGCCAGCCTGAGCAACACAGCCAAAGCCTATCTCTAAAGCAAAAAAAAATTAGAACAAGAAAGAAAAAAAATTTCTTCTTATGGGGAAATAGAGGGGAAAAAAATGTTTCGGAACTAGATAGAGATAATTGTTGCACAATTCTGTGAATGTACTAAATGCCACTGAACTGTTCACTTTAAATGGGTGAATTTTACGTTATATAAATTTTACCTCAAAAAAAACCAAAACACAGCCAGGTGACCAGAAAAAGTGTTCTACTTGAGCTTGGGTGGCCAGACAGGTGGCTCTGAGAGCCCGTGACCTTGGAGTGTGGAAGGATGAAGATGAACAAGGCGTGGGCAAGTTGATGGGGAGACGGGGGTGGTGCACCAGGCCTGGCTGGCCCATTTGCAACAAATGAAGGAGCAAATGGACAAACGATGCTATGAAGGCCTCCAGGTCTCAAAAGGATCTTCGGGAGAAGATCTTGTACCAATCTCCCTCCAAACCTGATCAATTTTCTGTATACTCCATCTTGCCACATTAGGGGATCTCCCCACACTGGCACCCAAGGGATAAGAGGCCCCCAACAGTGGCCGGGCACGGTGGCTCACGCCTGTAATCCTAGCACTCTGGGAGGCCGAGGCGGGTGGATCGCTCAAGGTCAGGAGTTCGAGACCAGCCTGAGCAAGAGTGAGACCCCATCTCTACTAAAAATAAAAAGAAATTATCTGGCCAACTAAAATATACATAGAAAAAATTAGCCAGGCATGGTGGCGCATGCCTGTAGTCCCAGCTACTCAGGAGGCTGAGGCAGTAGGATTGCTTAAGCCCAGGAGTTTGAGGTTGCTGTGAGCTAGGCTGACGCCACGGCACTCTAGCCCAGGCAACAAAGCGAGACTCTGTCTCAAAAAAAAAAAAAAAAAAAAAAAAAAAAGGCCCCCAACAGTTACTCCAGATGACAGTGATTTTTCACTGGGCTGCTACTCAGGAGGCTGAAGAGGGAGGATCACTGGAGGCCAGGAGTTTCAGACCAGCCTGGGTAACAGAGTAAGACCCTGTCTCTAAAAAAAAAAAAACAAAACCTGCCTCTTTTTAGGCAAAGATTTCTTAAATACATGATCCCTAAAAAAAAGAATGCAGGTAAATAGGTACATTGGACCTCACCAAAATGATAAACTTATGCCTTGGGAAAGGTACCACCCAGAAAATGAAAAGATAAGCCACAAACCAGGAGAAAATTATTTGCAAATCATATATCCAGTGAAGGGCTTGCATTCGGAATATGTAAAGTCCTCTCAAAACCCTACACTAAAAAGACAACCCAATTTAAAAATGGGCAAAAGATTTGAAAAGATGCTTTATCAAAGTTATGAACAGCCAAGAAGCTATTGAAAAAATGTCCAATATCATTAATTATGGAAATGCAAACTAAAACCAAAATAAGAGACTGGTGCATACCTAAAGAATGGCTAAAACTAAGGACCAGCCATCCCACACGTGGATGAGAATGAGGAGCAACTGGAACTCTTGTATGTTGCAGGTAGGGATGCACAATGGCGCAGCCCTTTGGAAAAGAGCTTGGCAGTTTCTTAAAAAATTAAACATACATCTACTAAATGACTCAGTCATTCCACTCTTCAGTATTTACCCAAGAGGATGAAAGTATATGTTCACACAGAGACACATACCCAGATGTTCACAGCAACTTCATTTGCAATAGTCACAATGGAAACCACCCAACAGTCCATCAACCAGTAAATGCATAAACACACTGTGTCCACCCACACAACGTTGTATGGATGGACACAGTGTGTTTATTTTCACTCTGCAGTGAAAAAGAGCAAAGTTCTGATACAACTACATAAACTTCAAAAACATTACGTTAAAGAAAGAAGCCAGATGCAAAAGGCCACGTGTTGTAGGATTCTATTCACATAAAATTTCTAGAAGAGATAAAACTATAGAGAGTGAAAGCAGATCAGAATGTCCCTGGGGCTGGAGAGGGGATTGGGGTTGACTGAAAATTGGCTTGGGGCAACTCCTTGGGGTGATGGAAGCATTCTAAAAACCTGGATTGTGGTGATGGATGCACAACTCAATAAATGCATTAAAACCCAATGAACTGTTCAGTTAAAATGAATGAATTGTATGGTATGTAATTAATTATACCACAATAAAGCTGTTTAAAAAAAAGAGCCCTTGCCCCAAGTTATCAGGGGTCCCCTGTCCCTCTTGTCTGTCCCTTACTTGCCACCTCATACACAGTCATTAAGCTCTGACCATTCTACTCCCTGAATGTCTCTCCAAATCCTCAGATTTCTCCTGGCTCCTTACTATAGGCCTCCAGTCTTGCCCAACACCCACCCTGCAAGGCTGGTCGCCCCTCTGTGCACACACCTCTGGGGCTTCCCACAGCCACCAGCAGGCGAAACTCAGTGCTTCTCTCTGCCCACACACCTAAGCCTCAAGGTGTCACTCAGCATCCCCGGGAACAAGCAGGGCCTTTGCCTCCTCTGTGTCCTGGCCCAGCCATCCCTCCCCTACCTACCCCATCCCTCTTCCACCCCATCGGGCCTCCAAAGCCCAACTCACATGCCTAGGCCATCAGGCCATTCCTGCCAGCACCAGCCCAGAGCCCCAAGAGGAGGGCCAACTACACAGCACACAAGTATCGACCAACTTCATCATTTATGACACTGACTGAAATTATTGGCTCCTGGAAGCTCACCAGTGAGAAAGAGCCTGAATTTCCTCCTTGCCCAGGAGAGGGTGGCGGGCTTCCTGGGGGGCCAGGGTGGGAGGGTCTCACCTTGCCTAGTGGGAAAAGAGCAGGCGGTCATGCCAAGGCAGGCGCTCTTCCCCTCTGAGAATCCAGAACAACTCGGAAAAGCACCTACAATTTTATGCAAATTCTGGGGTTCAAGCAACCCATATCAGGACTGGGCGATGGGGAAAGGAGGCCTCCCTCTGACCTAAGGGGTGAATTCTGCCCGCTTGTCTGAGGGCAAGGCCTTGCTTCAAGTCCTTTAGCCTTGGGGTGTGGGGGTGGGGGCAGGGAAATGGATTTGAACCTCATGGGGATGGGAGGATGGAGCCCCAAGGAAGGACCCCTCTGTGTTTTCCATAGATCCTCCAGGCTCTCTGATGATATTCAGGCTTCCCAAGACTCACCCAGCCCCTCAGGGCCTCTGGGATCCCCAGACCCCTCAGCCTCCCACTCTCAGGCTCTCAGGTTCACTTGAGCCCTCCATCCACAGCTTCCACAGTCTTCACCCCTCCCAGGTCCCCTCGGCACGCCCCAGGACCACCTTCAGCCACCTCAGGGTCCTTCCGCACCCCCAGGAAGCCTTGGGCCTCAGCCTCCTCTTCAGAGCCCCCAAGACACACTCAACACCTCAGACTGCCCATGCCCTGCTCAGGCTCTCTCTGCCGCCCAGATCCTTTGGCACCCCCAGTTGCCCCATGGGTCCATCATGGTGGGGAGCCCCTCGGTTTCCCTTCAGACCTCCAGGATCCTCAGGCCCCTAGGGCAGCCTGCAGACGCCTGGAGGTCCCGGGGCGCCCAGCCCCCCTTCAGCCGCCCCCTCAGCAGCCCTCGGTTGCCCCAGTACCCCATGGCCCTGTAAAGTCCGCAGCGCCTGCAGAAGACCCTCGAGCTGGCCAGGCCTCTCCCTAGCCCCTCAGGACCCCCATGACACCCCATAGGTCCCTGGGCACCGGAACAGGTGCGGGCCCACTCTGCGAACCAGGTCTCACCTGTTCGGGCGCTCGAGGCCTGGGCCCGCGCTGAACGCGCCACCGCCTCCAGCACCACCGCTGCTGCCGCCGGACTCCGCCATCTTCCCGCCGCCGCGCTTCGGAGTGACGGGAGCCTCGCGCGCCTGCCGGGGAGACCGAGTAGCGGGGCGCGGGGCGGGGCCGGGGCCGGGTCTGCGGAGGGGCGGAGCCGGGGCCAGGGACCGGGGATTGGGGCGGGTCTGGCTAGAAAGCGCTTGGGAGGGGGCGTGGTCTAAGGAGGGGCGGGGCGGGCCCAGGCGCCAGTCTGTGGCGGGGGCGGGGCCTGCTCTGCTGCGGGGTAGGTGGGGCGGGGCCAGGACAGGGGGCGTGGACTGGGGCGGGGCCCTGGAGCGAGGGGCGGGGCCGAATCTGAAGGAAGACGGGATGCGCCCAGGCTAGGAGGGGGTGCTGCCCGTGAAGAGGCGGGGCCAGGGTGGGGCCCGGATGAGAGGGTGAGTGTTGGGGCGGTGGGCCCTGGGGTGAGGAGCTGAGCCAAGTCTGAAGTGGGGAGGGGCCCCCTGAGCGAGAGGGGGCGGGGTCTTAGGAGAGGCGGGACAGGGGCCCCCTCTCCTGTACAGCGGAGGGGGCGGGGCCTGAGACGAAGGGTGGGCCAGGTCCGAGAAGAGGCGGGGTGAAAGTTAGGGGTGCAGAATGGGGCCATTGCCAGGGGCTAAAGGCGAGGCTGGGCCTGCGGAGGGGTAGGGGGTTGTGGGCGTATCCTGGGGTGTGGTCGTATTTGAGGGGTGAGGATTGGGTAGGGTCGGGTCTCGTGGGGTGGGGTGGACAGGGAAGGGGGCTACAAGGAGGGGCGGGCCGCAGGGTGAGGTGGGGCATGGGGAAATGGGTCCCTGAGCTCTGAGAACCTCACCCTCCCTCTCCCCACCCTGCACACCGTGCCCCCAGCCTTATGCTCTCCCCAGGCCCCTCTCAGGTGAGGAACTCATCCCAAGCCCAGGCCTCAGACTTCCAACCCCTCTTGGGTCCCAACCCTCTCCTGACATATCCTTCCAGAACCTCCACCCTGTGACCCCAGTCACCTGACCTTAGATCTCCAAACCTCCTGCTTCATCCACCAATTCTGGCTTCTCACACCCCCAAACCCCCACCAACAGATTATCTCCCCATCCTCTACTCAATTCGCAACTCCCACTCCCCCAAATCCCTGCCCGCACATCCTACAAACCTAGCTCACGCCACTATGTCCATTCCACCAGCCCCAACCCCCTCGGGCCCCCAAGCTCCAGTCCCCACAAACACCTGAGCCTTCAGCCGGGGCTCAAAGTCGTGCATCTGTGCCCTTCCTTTTCATCTTTGTTCCTATCTTCCTTTCCTTCCTCCCCTCCCTTCTTTCCTCCCTGCCTGCTCCGGCCCCTCTGCCTCTATAAAGCATCCAGAGCTTTTGAAGGCAGCCCCCAACGCCCAACCCCAACACCCCTGAAAGCCTGGAATCTGTCCTGCAAAGGTCCAGGCTCCCAGGACCCTCTCTCTAGCCTTGCTTGAGCTCATTTATTTTTTCACTGAGTCAGAAAACCCTACCTTGAGCTCCCTCAGGCAGGGACCAGGGGTCCAGATGGGGCTCAGAGCTCTCCTTTCAGTCCGCACTAGGAGAAGGGGGTGGACATGGGACAGGAGGCCCCATAGGAGGGAGGAAGGGACCCAATTGGGTGGACTCCTGCAGTAGGGCCAGACCAAACTGATCCATCTCCACCAGAAGGCCAGGTACGCAGTAGGTGATCAATCATTGTGCAAAATGCTAAGAGATGACACTGTGCAAGTTGACAGACACCAAGTGCTGAAGGGCCCTGCTGACCTCCCCAACACACAGTAAGCTCTCAATAAATGAAAGTGTGCATGTGCACACACCCTTGTCCGCCCCTGTCTGCCCTTTGTTCCAGATGAACCCCATGCAGGCATCAAACTGTGCTTATAAGAGACCTGCAGCTCACACACCCGCCACACATACAGCCGAAGTCAATGGCGTCCATATGCACAGGCACTTCATAAGCATCCAGATTTGACCCACATGTCAGACATGCAGACTCACAGCTGAAGACAAGAATGAAGAGGTTTGCTGGCCTCCTGGCTCCTGGCTGTGTGCACATGTGTAGTGTGCTCTGGACCATGACACTTTAGGCACACCAGGTACTCCAAGATCACGCAACACAGGACAGCCAGTGCAAAGGCCCTGAGGCAGGAGCAGGCTTGGAGAGTTGCCTGGCAAGGAGAAATGAGGAACAAGGAGAGGGAAGAATGGGTGGGAGGCAACAGGAGGGACTCTAGGTCACAGAGGACCTTGTGGGGGGGGGTCACTTTTGGGGTCCTCTGCATGAAATCAGAAGAGAGGCCAAGCATGGTGGCTCACGAGTGGAATCCCAGCAACTTGGGAGGCCGAGGTGGGAGGATTGCTGGAGGCCAGGAGTCTGAGACCAGCCTGGGCAACATGGCCAGATCCCATCTCTAAAAAAAGAAAAGAAAGGAAGGAAAGAAAGAAGAGGGCGAGTTTCTGAGCAGGGAAGACATAGTCAACACTGGCTTCAGCAAGCTCCTTTGCCAGTGGGGTCAATATCTTTAATGAGGGACATTAATTGAGAGGCAAATAATTCAAGTCAAACTGAAAGGGGCTCATCTCAGGATGTTGGCTGGGGAAAGGTAGCAGGTAGTCCTCACCAAGGTGCACTTTGCAGGTAGAGCCAACAGGGGATGGGACAGATGGGATTTGGGGTGAGGCCAGGGACCTCTGCCAGGGTTGTTGGCCAGAGTCCTAGTAGCTGCCATCGCTGGAATGGAGCAGGGGGGTGGGGGGGCGGCTACTCGAGGGCCCACACAGGTTCCTGCATACGCCTCATCCAATCATTATGACCCATGGTCTGGCGGAGCCTGCAGGCAGGGACACAGCAGGCAGTGTCCACAGCCCTGGCCACCATCTGGCCCACAGCTGGCACTGCTCTCCCAGAGGCAGGGATCTCACCACCTGCTCCCCTGCTCCAGACCAGCTGTGGGGCTCACGATCGCGGGTCAGAGCTTGGAGGCCTCCTTACAACCCCCAGGTGTTACAGAAGAGGAAAGGGACGCCTCCAGGGAATGCTTCCACTTCCTGTGGTCTCGGGCTGTCCACCGCTGAGTGCACTTGGAGCAAACTGCTGAAATGCCTGATGCCTCCTTTTGTGTCTCTGTAACATGCACAGGTCTAAACCCAATAAAAGTTCACTGTCTTTATTACCCTTAATTCTGCATCCACTTTTATTTTATTTATTTGCAGAGGCGTGGTGTGGCCATGTTGCCAAGGCTGGTCTCGAACTCCTGGGCTCAAACGACCCTCCCGCCTCTGCCTCCCAAAGGGCTGGGATTACAGGTGTGAGCCACAGTGCCTGGCCCAATTTCACTTCTTATGAGGCACAAGACCTCATAAGGCCAGCTCACCACGTCTAAGTGTTTTCATCTTCAGAAAACAGGGCTGGGCACTGTGGCTCACGCCTATAATCCTGGCACTTTGGGAAGCCAAGGTGGGAGGATCATTTGAGGTCAGGAGGTCAAGACCAGCCTGAGCAAGAGCAAGCCCCCATTTCTACCAAAGATACAAAAATTAGTCAGGGCCGGGCGAGGTGGCTCACGCCTGTAATCCTAGCACTCTGGGAGGCCGAGGCGGGTGGATCGTTTGAGCTCAGGAGTTCAAGACCAGCCTGAGCAAGAGCGAGACCCTGTCTCTACTAAAAATAGAAAGAAATTAGCTGGACAACTAAAAATATATAGAAAAAATTAGGCGGGCATGGTGGCGCATGCCTGTAGTCCCAGCTACTCGGGAGGCTGAGGCAGGAGGATCGCTTGAGCCCAGGAGTTTGAGGTTGCTGTGAGCTAGGCTGACGCCATGGCACTCTAGCCCGGGCAACAGAGTGGGACGCTGTCTCAAAAAAAAAAAAAAAAAATTAGGCGTGGTGGCACCTGTAGTCCCAACTTCTCGGAAGGCTGAGGCAGGAGGATCGCTTGAGCCCAGCAGTTTGAGGTTGTAGTGACACCACTGCACTCTGGTCCAGGCGACAGAGCAAGACTCTGTCAAGGGAAAAAGAAAAGAAAAGAAAGAGAGAGAGAAAGGAAGGAAGGAAGGAAGGAAAGAAAAGAAAGAGAAAACAGGAAAGTTGTGTGCTGCGCTCAGGACTACTCAGGTGGTACCCTTGAGCCCGTGCCAGCCGGCGGCAGTACGATTTGTCCGAGTGCACGCCCACCCTTGCCTCCTAGCTCTACTTGATTTTTCTCCCCCATTTAACAGACTCTTTTTTTTTTTTTTTTTTTTTTTTTTTTGAGACAGAGTCTCGCTCTGTTGCCCAGGCTAGAGTGAGTGCCGTGGCGTCAGCCTAACTCACAGCAACCTCAAACTCCTGAGCTCAAGGGATCCTCCTGCCTCAGGCCTCCCGAGTAGCTGGGACTACAGGCATGCACCACCATGCCCGGCTAATTTTTTCTATATATATTTTTAGCTGTCCATATAATTTCTTTCTATTTTTAGTAGAGATGGGGTCTCGCTCTTTCTCAGGCTGGTCTCAAACTCCTGAGCTCAAACGATCCGCCCACCGCGGCCTCCCAGAGTGCTAGGATTACAGGCGTGAGCCACCGCGCCCGGCCCCATTTAACAGACTCTGACTTTCACTTTTCTTCTTTGTAATTGAGATAAAATTCACATCCCATCAAATTCACCATTTTAAAGCATACATTCAGTGGGTTTTAGTGCATTCACAATATCATGCAACTACCGCTTCTATCCAGTTCCAGAATATTCCATCCCCCAAAAGGAAACCCCGTCCCCATCAGCAGTCACTCCCCATTCCCCTCCCCCAGCCCCTCACAGCCACTAATCTGCTTCCTGTCTCCATGAACTTGCCCATTCCTGACATTTCATATCAGTGGAGTCACACACTATGTGGCCTTTTGTGTCTGGCATCTCTCACTCAGCTTCATGTTTTCTGGGTTCATCCATGTTATAGGTGTCAGAGCTTCATGCCTTTTCATGGCTGAGTAATATTCCGTGGAGTGGAGTCTGTTTATCTGCTCATCCGCTGATGGCCATTTGGGCTGTTTCCATCTGTTGGCTACTGGGAATCACGCTGCTATAAACATTCATGTACAAGGATTTGTTTGAGATCCTGTCTTCGGTTCTCTTGGGCAGATACCCAGGAGTGAAACTGCTGGATCGCAGGGTAGCTCTATGTTTAACTTTTTGAGGAACTGCCAGACGTTTTCCTATTTCTGCTTATCAACCATCCTTCCCACTGGAATGTCAGCTCCCCAAGGGTGGGAATTCTGTTTTCTTCCTGGCTGCTTTGGTGCCAAACAACGCCCAGCACGTGTTGGGTAAAGACATGGCACGTGAATGGATCATGGTGACTTTGGCTGGGCAATAACTCTTAGGTTCTCTGGATCTCAGTTTTCATGTCTGGGAAATGGGAATGAACCTAATCCTTTGGTAAGAGCTAGCCACACTTTTTACAAGGTGCCCACCGTGCATGCACCATGGGTTTGCTAACTGTCCCTGAGAAAAGAGTCAGCAGTTCCACGTTCCACAGCTGCTCCAGGGCTGAGACTTAGATGGCTGAGACTTGGAGTTCAAGTGCAGAGAGCGTGAGAGGCTCCTGCAGACACACAGTAAGGGCTTTGGGCTCCGATTGCATGGAAGCTGAGTCAGAGGCAGCTCTTGGGGATGCCCACCTCGGTTGGGGTGCTGGGGGCAGATCCCAGTCCACCTCTACGCAGAACCAGGACTGCTACTTAAAAGGGAGCCACCTCCAGGGTGACCTCATGCAGGTGAGCAAAGCAGGTCCCAGGGATTGATTCTGGCAGCAGTGGGCTTTGGGCAAAGGGAGGAACCCCAGCTCCCCGTTTCCTATTATTAATAATATCATGGCTGATCTGGTCCAGTGCTCACAATGGGGCCTCCCAGGGTTCTCAGGTCAACCAGGGATCCGGATAGTCCCCAGACCTGAGGTCACCTGAGAGTGTCCAGCAGAGCCCAGCTTCAAACCAGATGCAAGTCTGACGTCATTCCAAATCCATACACTCAAATACTGACGCTTCCCTCCCCAGCCTCAGCTTTCTCATCTGTAAAATTGGCATATACCCAAGAGATTGGAAACAGGTTTTTTTTTTGTTTGTTTTTTTTGTTGAGACAGAGTCTCACTTTGTTGCCCAGGCTAGAGTGAGTGCCGTGGCGTCAGCTTAGCTCACAGCAACCTCAGACTCCTGGGCTTAAGCGATCCTACTGCCTCAGCCTCCCGAGTAGCTGGGACTACAGGCATGCGCCACCATGCCCGGCTAATTTTTTCTATATGGATTTTTAGTTGTCCATATAATGTCTTTCTATTTTTAGTAGAGACGGGGTCTCGCTCTTGCTCAGGCTGGTCTTGAACTCCTGACCTCGAGCGATCCACCCGCCTCGGCCTCCCAGAGTGCTAGGATTACAGGCATGAGCCACCGCGCCCGGCCTGGAAACAGGTATTTATTTGTTTGTTTTTCTTTTGAGACAGAGTCTTGCTCTGTCACCCCGGCTAGAGTGCAGTGGTGTCATCATAGCTCACAGCAACCTCAAACTCCTGGGTTCAAGTGATCCTCTTGCCCCAGCCTTCCAAGTAGCTGGGACTACAGGTGCCAGCACCACACTTGGCTAATTTTTCTATTATTAATAGAGACAGGGTGTCCTTATGTTGCCCAGGGTGGTCTTGAACTCCTGGCCTCAAGCACTCCTCCCACCTCAGCCTCCCAAAGTGCTGGAATTACAGCCACTGCACCCAGCCTATTGAACTGGGCATTTAAAATAGTTGTGCTATTGGATGAGCCAGGGCTACCTCGGGGTGGGGGGGGGGGTGACCCTGGGAGCAGGTACAAGGGAACACCCCCCCCAGGGCTCAGGTGCTGGGCTACTGCTGGGAATTGGACTGTAAGCACGCCAGACAAGGTCCTTGTGTTCATGTTCCAGAATACTCTGGAATGTATGGGAAAGACAAGTCTGAGACACACACATCAATCAATGATCAAGGCTGTTCCAGAAGACTATTGCCACCAAGAAGGCTGAGAATGATTGAGGGGTAGGGACTGATTCAACTTTAGTAAAAGCAAGAGATAGAATGTTTTAGAATGTTCTGGGACGTTCCAGAACATTGTGGAAAGGTACAGAATGTTCCAGAACATTCCCAGTGGGACATAGTGTGGAGGGCCTGAGCCCAGCATCAGAAAGGGCTGAAGGGACAGAGATGAGGCCACATTGGCTCAGGGGGAGTGGGCAGGGCGGTGCAAAGAGGGAGAGTGTCAACAAAGATGTATTGAGAGCAGCCTCCTCGGTGTGTGGGACACAGCTGTGACTGAGATGCCTAGCGCGTTGCATCTGGTAGAGGGAACATTTATTAAACCAATCATCACACAAGCAAACAAGCCATCACTTAATTGTCAACATGATAAAGGCTGGGGCTGAGCCAGGAGGGCAGGGAGGGACCTTCAGGCTGAAGAGTTGGCCAGAGGACCGCAGAAGGAACAGCTTTCTAGGTGGAGGGAACAACCTGTGTGGGCGCCCTGAGGAGGGAGAGCCTGCCAGGAGCTGCACCGAGCCCAACAGGGACCTGGGCAGCCCCCAGGCAGGGCCTGGCCTGAAGCCTCCTCCTGACCCCTTGGGAACAGACAGCCATGACTTCCCATCCTTGCCTCCGAACATTCACAGTGTCCACTGTGTGCCTGCTGGACGCCAGGGACACCCTTGCCCCCTCCCTTCCCCAGCGGCTTGCAGCCCCTGGGCCAGGAACTCAGGCCTGTCGCCAGAGAACCAGGTTGCCGTGGCAACCCTGTGCTACAGTTGCCATGGCACCAGCCACCCACCCACCCACCACCAGGTCTATGTGTGGCTCAGGAGGACAATGGAGGGAGGATCAGAGCTCTGGGGACAGAAGAGGAAACCGAGGCTCAGAGAGAGAGAACTGCAAGTCTGGTCCTCGGCCACATGGTCGAAGGGACCTCTCTCTCCTGAGACTCCAGAAGGGTTCAGGGGTTGGTTACTGAGCAGAGAAGCCACAGGGCCTTTGTGTGGCACTCAGGGCCCCTCCCCCGCCGTCCTGGATGCCCCTGTCGGGAGATTCCCCTGCAGTCTGCGTTTATAGTGCTGGGATCACGGCAGACCCAGCTCTGGCCCTGCAATGTGCCCTTGGGGTGGGGGAGGAGGCAGGTGATGACCCCATAAAGAGGAAAATGGGAAGAAAGAAAAACCAGCAGGAGATGAGCAGAAACAGCTAGAGAGGCAAGCTCGGGGCCCTCAGAGAGGAGGTGACATCGGATTTAAAAAAACAAATCAAGGAAGGGAGCCAATCTAGGGAAGGAACATTCCAGGTGACAGGTGCGGTCGTGCAAAGGCCCTGGGGTGCACAGGCAAGGCTGGCCGGAGGAGAGGGAAGTGGAGAGAGAAGTAGACAGGAGGTATCAAGGCGAAGGCCAAGTGGGCCTTCTGGTCAGTGACTGGAGCCCATGTGTGGGCAGGGGACGTGATGCACGCACACACACACACACACACAGGGCACCTGTGACACACCCACACAGACAGCTCTAACACAGACACACACACACACACACACACACACATACACGACAATTTTTCCTTCCACCTGGGATACCCACTTCTCCCCAGATTCTCCCCACCCCTCAAAGTCCAACTCAGCTGCCACCTCCTCCAGGCAGTCCTTGCTCACCGCCTGGTGGAAGGTCCTCCTCCCCTCTCACTTCCACACACCACAGAGCCTACACCACCTGACACTGTTCATTCTGCATTTACCAGGCACCCACTCTGGCCCAGCCCAGGGCTGAAGCCCAACATAAACTGACTTGAGCCCAAAATAGAGGGGCAAGTGGACTTCAGGCACAGCTTAATCCAGAACTCCCAGCAATGGCAGAAAAACACAGTTTCTCTCCATCCCTCTGGCACGTATCGTCATTATGGTGACCAATGGTCCTCAGTAGCTCCAGAGTCACATCCTCCTGGCTCAGCAATCCCAGTTCACAAGGCATGTCTCCCACCCAATACATCACGCCTGTGCCAGAGGAGGTGTGGGCCATGCCGCTTGACGTCCTCTGGGCCACACAGCCAATGATCAGACCAGAGCAGAGTTCTGTTAGGAAGAAGGAGGAGGGCAGCTGGTGCAGGGTAGGTTCTCCGCAAGTCCATGACAGCGTTCCAAGCAGAAAGCAAGCTTTGGCAAAGCCCCAGACAGAGGCTGGACCATTGACGGTACCACTGGGGACAGTGAGGACAGCCCACATTTTCATCTCCAAGACCAAAAGTCGGGAGAGATGCAATAGGAGAGGTAGCCACCAGGCCAGCAAGGATGGGAAGCTCTTAGTAGGTAAGCAGGAGAAGTGAGGCACTATCTAAGGGCAACAGGAAGTCACACACGGGGGTCAGCTGGGGAGAGACATGGTCTAACCCCAAGTAGGGAATAGACTTGATAGGGTAAGGCTGCTTTGGGGGCCTGAGAGGGAAACGGGGAGATGCCCAAGCAAACATAATTACCAATCACCTGTAATCAGTTGCATATGAGACCCTCTGGGGCTGCCTTCATGGAGCTTATAAAATTAAGTTAAAGGAGGCCAATGTTGAAACAAATAATTGTTAGTACATTTTAAATGTAGCAAGAGCAGGAAGAGGGACAGGGAGCTATGCTTGGATATCACAAGGGGTACTGGCCCAATACGGGGAAGCTGAGGAGCCCCTTTAGCTGAGAACTTGGGCAGAGCAGGGCTGGGACGGTGCTCTAGGCAGAGGGAGGTGCACGTGCAAAGGCCCTGGGCTGGAGGGAGCAAGGTAGGCTCAGGGAATGCAGACAGAGCCCTGTGTGGCTGAAGCAGAGGGAGCGGGTGGCGGACGGCAGAGCCCCTGTAGAAGTCGCTGGAGGCCGGGCGCGGTGGCTCATGCCTATAATCCCAGCACTTTGGGAGGCCGAGGCGAGAGGATCGCTTGAGGCCAGGAATTCCAGACCAACCTGGGCAATATAGTGAGACCACATCTCTACAAAAAATAATGAAATAATTAGCTGGGCATGTGGCTCGCACCTCTAGTCTCAACTACTCAGGAGGCTGAGGCAGGAGGATCGCTTGAACCCAGGAGTTCGAGGCTGCAGTGAGCTGTATTAGCACCACTGCGCTCCAGCCTGGGCGACAGAGCAATACCCCATCTCTAATAACAAAAACAAAAAACTCATTAAAATGGCAAATTTTATACAAATTTTTTTTACCACAAAAAAAAAAAAGGGAAAAATCTTAAATGTGCACTAACTCAAACTAAATGAAATAAGAAATCCAATTCCTCAGTTAGATAGTAGCCACGTTGCCAGGGTTTGTGGTTGGCGGTGGCTCAGATAGAGCATTTGCATCATCAAAGAAAGTTCTACCCGGTGGCTTTGGCTGCCGTTCCCTTCCCACCTCTGCCCACATTTCATTTCCTGGGCGACTTTCTTAGAGGCTGCCCTGAAACCCCACACGGGGCCTGGAGTGACACGCCTCCCCCTGGGACCCATGTTGTTCCTGGGTTGAATCTTTTTCGCAGCTCAGGGCACCAGGCAGGGCCCACAGCAGGCAGGAAGCAGGAGCTGTTCAGAACGGGAGATTCAGGACAGTTGTAATAACGGGGCTATTTTCTTTTTTTTTTTTTTTTTTTTTGAGACAGAGTCTCACTCTGTTGCCCAGGCTAGAGTGAGTGCCGTGGCGTCAGCCTAGCTCATAGCAACCTCAAACTCCTGAGCTCAAGCGATCCTCCTGTCTCAGCCTCCCGAGTAGCTGGGACTACAGGCATGCACCACCATGCCCGGCTAATTTTTTCTATATATATTTTTAGCTGTCCATATAATTTCTTTCTATTTTTAGTAGAGATGGGGTCTCGCTCTTGCTCAGGCTGGTCTCGAACTCCTGAGCTCAAACGATCCGCCCACCTCGGCCTCCCAGAGTGCTAGGATTACAGGCGTGAGCCACCGCGCCCGGCCATAACGGGGCTATTTTCAAGAGTGTGGCCAGGGTTTGGGGAACCAGTGGGGTGGCACCTGGGATGAGCAACCACGGCGCTGTCACTGTGCCCAGGCCGGAGGGTCCTGGAGGTGGAGAAGCGGCAGGAGCTGCCTGGTGGAGCTGTGGTCTTGGGTGGGGGTGCTGTGGACACTGTTGGGGAAAGGCCCCAGCTCCTCCCTCCTCCCATCTCCTGCCAGCCGTCCCCCTGGTTGACTCCAGTGGATCAAGCTCCCAGGACACAGGGTGGGCTGAAGGGTGGAGGGGCCCATACCCAGCCCCACTGGGCTCCCTCTAACTCACTTTCCTGTCCCCACCTGTCGCCCACCCATCACACCATCAACCTGGAGCTCCTAGACACCTCCCACCACTTGCCTGGGGCCTGGGACCACCATTCCCCTGACCCCAAGCTCTGCCCAGGAGATAAGGCTGGAGCCAGCCAGGGATCCGCAGCTGTGAGCCACAGAAAGCAAGTCCGCTGAGTCCACTGGAGCTAAGAGGGAATTTAATGAAAGGATCTGGACAAATCATCCTCAGAATGCACCGGAAGGACAGACAGCCAGGGTGGTGGCCCCCTCAGGGCATGGCTGGTCCTGCTCGAGTGCTCTTGAATGCAAAGTGCAGGGAAAGAATGCCGGGTTTGGTCTCCTAGCCACGGCCCAGGGACAGTGCCCTGAGACTGCCCCAGTGGACCAGAGCTCTGTCCCCAAGAGAAAGAGGAAGAGAAGCCAGGTGGCTACAAAATTATATCCTCTTCAAGATGTGACCTGTCCATTTCACAGGAGGGACACCAAGGCCTAGGAAGGGACACTGACCCTCCCAGGCCAGGCAGGGGGGCACAAGCCACTCTTTCAGAGATACCCCTAGCTGAGAGTGTGACCTGGGCCGGGAGCAAAGGGACTCTGCTGGTTTGTGCTCCTTGTGCCACCAGGGAGTTCCTGGGGCTTCCCTCGTGTCAGGAAGGCCCCACTGGGCAGCGGTCATGGCCATGTTCAGGCCACACCCCCAAAGGCAGACAGGAAAATGGACAGAAGCAGGCTGAGCTCAGGACTCTTCCATATACGTGGTTTATTCCTCCCCACCCCATGCTGTGCCCCCCACCCCCGCATCTCCCCTCCCCCCCACCCTGGGAGCAGAGCTGCCAGCTCGCCCCCACCCTCTTGAGAGCTGGGTCTCCGAAGGCAGGGAGGGAAAGGAGGGGGGCAGGCCCGACCCCTGCAGCCTCACCCCCGAAACCCCCCAGAGAGGGGAGAGAGAAGGAAGAAGGAAGAACACACAGGACTGGCGTTCATATACTCAGAAAGCCACAAGGTAGAAGACAAAAAGTAGCATGCCCCCGGGAGAGCCCTTGGGACAGCAGGACAGGGAGGGACAAAGGCCAGATCGCAGGACCCCTCCCCGCCCCCAGCCGAGGCATCCCTTCCCCAGTACTCAGGGGGCTGGAGGGTGGGACTGGGGGAGAAAAAGAACTTGGGGATGGAGGAGCCCAGGGAGGGTCCCACCCTGGCCTTGGACTCCCAGGCGCAGGGCAGGTGAGGCCTGTGGGGCCCCTGCACACACTGGGCAGTGCCCGGGCCTCCTACAGCTTGGTCAGGTCCAGCTTCAGCTTGTAGGGTGGCAGGCTGTCTTCATAGGCGTGTGACGGCGGAGGGTACAGGGGCCAGTCCGGCTCGATCATGAAGCCCTTGTGCTGCTCCAGGGTGAGCGGCTGCAGGAGGGGAAGGAAGGAGGGAGGGTGCAAGGAAGGGGGAGGGCTACTGAGCCCCCTATCTTGAACTTGCCCAATGTCACGTGGCAAACCAAAGGTCCTTGCCTCCGTACGAGGGGCTGGCTTAATCCAGGACCCGAGAACAGCTCCCTCTGCCTCCCAGCCCTCCCTCAGCCCAGTGCCACCCGCTGCTCCCACCCACCTGGAACTTGAGGTGCTGGCCCGGCGCGGTCACCAGGGTGGAGCAGCTTAGCCAGAGCAAGACCAGCACGGACAGGAAGAGGCAGCAGCCCAGGATCCAGCGAGGCAGCCCAGAGCGCCTGCCCGGCCAGCAGCCATCACTCAGCTTCCTGAGCACTGCCAGGGCTGGGGAGACCCCCACCCCACCCCCAGCGTCCTGACACCCACCGAGACATGCAGCTGAGGAAGTCATTGTCCTGAAGTTCTTCGGACTCCACTTTGGCCTTGCTGCTGGTCTTGACTCGGATCTTGGCCTTCCTCAGCTTATCCAAAGGGCCTACGGGGTCTGAGAGATGGGCCACCACTCAGAGCCCCCACACCTTTGCCAAGGGGCCACAGTAGCCACAGAGAAAAGAAAAGAGGCCAGGACCTGGGACAGTGGGCATGGAATCCTAGAATGGAGATCGGAACCCTGGGAGATGGCCCAGGGAACTCGGGGAGCGGGACCACAGAACCCAGAAATTGTGAGATGGAGACTCCAATCCTAGAGGACTCCTCATGGCAGTGGGGCCACCCACGTGAGGAACGCTGGTCTAGGTCAGACCTTACCCACATGCACCTCCAAGGCCTCAGGGTGGGATCCCCGCCAGGTCACCTCCACTCGCTGCAGACGGCCCCCCTGGAACCCAAGGCTCTCTACCACGGGCTGGGTCTGGCCGGGAACAAGATGGCACACAGAGGCCTGTTAGAAGGCACCACCTGGGCCCTGGCAGGTGCTTCTCTGTGCCCCAAGTGGACCACAGTGTCCCAGGCCCAGCTGGCACCTCGTTCCACTGGGGGGTGGCTGGGTAGGGAGGACACCATTCCATGGGCTACGGGTTGATGTCAGGGATGTTGTTCTCTGCTAGCATGGGCCCCTCCATCGGCCTTCGGCTCTCAAAGTAAGAACGTGACCCAGACCAGGCCAACAGAATCACAGGGATTGGCCGAGAGGTAGTCATATGACCCAGCCAGGGCCAATCAGAGTAAATCCCAGCTCGGTTAAAACCCCAGAGGGATTGTAATCTAGAGCCTCTGGCATCCACCCTGCTGTCAAGAGAGAGCAAATGCCTGGGAATGAAGCCACCACAGAAAAAAGCAGAGTCAATGGGTGGAGCCCCTGGATCCAGCTGTGCCTGAAGTTCGCCCACTGTGGCCTTTGCATCCTGTGAGCCAAGAGCCAATGCATCCCACCTTCTTACCCTGACCACCCACCTGCCACTCTGCGGTGGCCCCTGCCAGAGCTCTCACCTGGAACACCACCACCTTCCCATTGTCAGTCTGCAAGTAGTACGTCCAGGTAGAGGACACGAAGCCCTGGGCTGAGTTGACAAGGTCATTGCAGAGGGTGGAAAACAAGTCCAGGAGGGAGAGGGCCCCACTCGGAGCTTCCAGGACCTTTCTCTGGTGAGAGGAGGCCCAAGGCACAGAAATGTCATCAAAGTAGGGCATTAACTGATGGGAAGGGGCTGGCAGAATTCAGTGTGACTGGATTTGCCTAAGTGGTTTTGGGCAACAGCGTTTCATGTAACAAACACAGACCTCACTGCTGCCTTTGGCTGGCTGTGTGCTCTTGGGGAAGTGGATTGCCCTCTCTGAGCCCTAAAATGGGGATGATTCTCTTCCCTCATGGGGTTGCCATGAGACAATGTCTGCTAAGCACCTGGCACAGCAGAAGCACTTCATTCGTAGTACCACTACTACTGAAAATGTCACCATCCTCATTATTCTTATTTTGACAGCGTCAAGAGGGAGCTCTGAATGGGAAGGGCTGACAGTGGTGGCTTTTCTGAACAGTAAAAGCTTGGAGGAACAAGAGCAAATGAATGAGCAAAAGGGCTTTCTGGGGAGTCCCAGTTTATGGGTCTCTTGCTGTGCTGCATGACTTCTTGTGCCTCAGTTTCCCTGATGCAGCTTTGCCTGGACCCACTCACGGACTATGACAGGTAGATGTGTGCATGCTTGGGAGGCTGCTCCTCCCTGAACCTCAGTTCTGAGCCCTTCCAGGTGACAGTGGCCACCTGCTCCTCACAAGTGAAGGGCTTAGAGTAGCACCTGGCAGCTCTGGTGACACCTAAGATGAGAGAGATGAGAGGTGGCCACAAACCCTGGTGGTTTCAAACTTGCCTCTTGCGTAGCCCTAAGTATGTGAGATCTGGGCAGTTGCTCCCTGGGCACAAAATAGGGGTGACACTGTCCCTGGTGCCTCCAAGTGGCACAAAGAATTTGGGACAGGCTGAGGTCAGCTTGATCCACGGTAAGTGCTCGATTAATGGTGGCAGTTTTCTGTCACCTCAAAAGTTGGAGGGCAATGTATTCCATGTCACAGAGATGACAACTGAGGCTGGAGCCATGACAAGGCTGGAGCGTGATCACCCCAAAGGCCAGGAATGGAACACAGAGCCTGGGTGACTGGCCTTGAGTGAGGATGTGGGAGGGTGCCCACCTTCTGCTCCGGCTCGGGTTCCGGCTCCGGGGGCTGGCTCCAGCAGCCCTGGCTGCAGGCCTGCTGCTCCGTGTCCTTCACGTAGGCTTCCACGCAGGCTGCAGGGGCACCAGGGGTTTGCCTGGGGCAGCCCTTTGAGGACCACCTCCCCCCACCCAGCCCTGGCCCACCCGGCCAGCAGCCCTCACCTGCTTCACACTCAGTCTGGGTGGCGTTGGGCTTGGAGCTCCTGGCTACAAACCGGCAGATGGAGAAGAGGCGGCAGCCTCGTTCGCAGGCGCTGATCAGAACCGCCCTGTCATAGGGAGACTCGGAGGGGCCCTCGGGCTCCGCCTGGGGGAGGGGAGACCCCGGGCTCAGGCCAGGGGGAGGGGCCAGGGGAGGCAGGGTGGGGACTGGAAGCATTGGGGAGAATCAGGGGAAGGTTTGGCCTCCACTTCTCCAAATCCAGAGAGATTGGGAGGAGGAGGGGGACACTCAGGTTTTGTCACCCTTTGGATCAGGCCTGGGGAGTCTGGTCTGATGATAAGGAGTATGGGCTGGTAGCTCTGACCAGGGCGGGTAGGTGGGGAGGGAAGAGGATGTGGAGGAGGAGGGACCAGGTGGGGGAACCGTCAGGTCTGAGGGAGGTGGGGGTTGGGCGCCTGAGGGTCCTTGCGCAGCAGAGCACAGCGGGATCCCGGGCGGTGGCATCCGGAGCCTCAGTCCCAGTCCCACACTCGCTTGGAAGGACCACCCCCCACGCCCTGCACTTGCTGGAGGGACCCCCAGCCCGTCCCCCGCGGGAGAAACGCCCCAGTCGCCATCGGAGGGACCCTGACCCCCTCCCCCTCCCCCACCGGAGGGACCTCCTGGTACCCGACCCCTACCCCATCTGAGGAACCCTCCGAGGGCTCCCTTCCGAGAGAACCGCATCCCCAACCCCTCCCCCATCGGAGAGATCCCGAGTCTCCCAGCTGGCGCCGCCGCACGCGCCTCACCTGCGAGGGCCGTGGGCCGAAGTCGCGGTCGCGGCACCGCAGCTGGCAATTCTGCGTGTCCCCGAGCTGCGGGGCGAAGGGGTCTCGGGCGGGCGGCGCCGAGGCAGCGGACGACGATGCCAGCAGCAGCAGCAGCAGCAGCGGCGGCGGCGGCATCAATGCCACCGCAGCCATGGCCCGGCCAAGCGCAGGGGGCGCGGGGGACTCCGGCTCCCGGCGGGAGTGGAGGATGCTGCGACCGTGGCGGGGACCGGGGCGCTGACGTCACCCGAGTGAGGCAGCCTGGGAAGGGGGGGCGGGGGATGCGGAGAATGGGCGGGGGAGCCGAGCCGTGGCACCGTCGGGGTGGGAGTCGGGAGGGGCAGGTGGATTGCGGTCCCCACCGTCGGTCCCATCTCGGAGGTCCCATGACGTCTCCCTGGAAACCGCGGGCGGGGCATCTCCGTCAGCGCTAGGGGCCAAAGGAACGAATACGGTGATGGGATGGGGGTGTCTGTTCGCCACGGGTGTCAAGGCGGGCCTCGCGGAGGAGGCGACATCGGAGTCGGCCACTAGGGAACGGAGAGGGAAAGGCGATCCGGGCAGAGGGAACAGCCAGGGCCCAGAGGCGAGGAAGAGCTCGCTGTAGGAGAAGGCGGGAGAGCGGCGGGGTGGAGGGAGGTTAGGGCCGCAGGACTGGGCAGGCTTCGGCACCCAGGTCTGAGGGAAGAGGAACTTGTGCAGTTTGCTTCCTCCAGGAAGCCCTCCGAGCCCCTTCACTGCTCCTTCAGCCTCATCTCCCTCTGTCCCAGTCCTGATCCAAGAATCTGGGGGATCTGGCCCAGACCCCCAGGCTGGGGGTCCCTCAGCCCGGAGCTTAGTGGAAGGAGATACAGAGATACATACAGGGGCAGGGGGAAGGGCGCCTGCCAAATGTTCTAATTCTCGTGGGAAAACTTGCGGAAACAAGGACACGTCTGTGACTGCCACATCCCAGGGTGACAGACCGTAGGACCACGAGCCAAATCTCAGGTTAGGGGGTCCTCCAGCTTCCTCCCCATCAGGCACCGGAATGGGGGCGCCCTCTAAACCCGGGTCCTCCGCAAAGATGATCCCACTCCCGCTTGCGCGCCTGGCGCAGGTGCGTACAGAGGCCGCACTGCGCCGCCGCCCGCGCATCCCCCTTCCACGCTCCGCCCCCGCAGACGGGGCGGCAGCCTCGCAGGGTTGGCGGGTCAGAGGGCGCCGCGGGTTCCGGCCGGGGAGGAGGGGGCCGGAGCGGGGGGGCCTGGCGCACCCCCTCCCCCGGCCGGGCGCCGAGCTTTCATCTCCGCGGCTCGGGGCCGGCCCCCACGTGGCTTAATCAGGCGCGGCTGTGCCTGGCGGACCCCGAACATCTGGATCCCGGCGCGGCCCCTCCTCCGCCCCGCCCCGCCCCGCCCCTCCCAGGCTAGGCCGTCGCGACCCCGCGGCGAGGGCCTCCCGCCCGCCCGTTGCGGCGAGAATCGAGCCGGGGAACCCCGCGTCTAACCCACCCGCGCGCCAGGCCCGCCCCTTGGGGAAAGAAATCACCCTGTGTATTAAGAGCATTCCTGTCCCCCATTTCACAGGTGGGAAACTTAGGCTCCCGGACTCCTCGGCAGAGACAGGATTCAAGCCCACACATGTTAATTCCAGAGGCCCGCGCGCTTAACCCTTCCTCAATTAATGTCCTTCATTCATTCCAAACAAAACACTTCTTGCAAAAACTATCTTCTTGCAACAGCCTTATAGGAAAGGTACCGGTAACGTCGTCCTGTTTCCGGATGTGGAAATTAAGGCGTGGAGCGGGAAAGGAGGTCGGCCCAGGTGACGAGGGAGAGAAGCAGAGAAGCCGGCAGAGCCCTGCCAACATGGGAGGGGGCCTTTTGGGCGTAAGAGGCATCCCTTACAGTGCAACAGGAAAGGGGGACACCTCGCGCCCTTTGGCAGAAGGGGAAACTGAGGCTGGAGGGGTGTGCCGGGGAGCTAGGTCGCCCAGAGGGAGAAGGGAAAGAGTTTGATTGCAGCCCACCCACCCCCCCTTTCCGCTCCACGAGGCTGCTGGGGGGAGAGCGGAAGGAGGACTTGACCCCAGCCCCCCAGGTGAGCCCCCGCGCCCCTCCTGCAGTTCCCGAGGGAGCGGGTCCAGGTGAGGGGCGGGCGGGCCAGCGGGCGGCCAGGGTCGGGTTTCAGGAAATCCGCCGACATTCCTTCGGGGCTTAAGAGGGAAAGTTGACTCGGCGCCGCCCCTCGCCCCCCCACTTCCTACCCCCCGGGGCGGCCTGGCCTGGGGCGGCGGGCGGGGGGCGCTGCGGCCCGCCTGGGCGTGAATCAGCCGCGGGCCAGGCGTCCGGGAAGCCGGGGCCGAGGTCAAGGCGGGCAGCGGACAAGCGCCCTTTGTCCCTGGCCGCCCTCACCACGACCCCGTTGACCCCCACCCCCAAGCCGGGTACAGGCTGGGGAGGAGGCAAGGCACCGCGGCGCCTGCCACTTGCTGACAGTTGTAAAGGGCGGAAGGAGGGTGCGGTTGCCCCCCCCCAGGAGCTGGTGTCTCCTGGGACCCAGACTTCCCAGGTCCTTCAGGGTGCAGAGGGGTACGCAACCCAGGCCTTCCTAGCCGGAGTGCACACCCGCCCAGGCCAGACCTAGACACGTCTGCAACTGCCCTGTCCCCACTTTGGAGCCTGAAGGCCAGGTCCTGCTCAACTGGGGACCCAGGCACCCTGGTTTCTCAGGCTCAGCCTCCACGATGGAAATTACAAAGCCTCGGGCACACACAGACCACCTTCCTGTGACACAGGCCCTGAACTAGGCATCCAGACCCTCACTGCCCTTTGATTCCTGTGGGTCCCCATGGGACCCTGAAGGTGCTGTTTCCATTGTCCCCTCCCTGGTGCCCCCTCGGTGCCCTGGAATCACCCAGGGAGCTAGGGCTAGAGGGCCCCCCCAACCTAATGCTGACCTCTCACCCAGAGGTGAGCTTTGGGTGGAGGGTGCAGGACTAAGAAGAAGCCCCACCACTAGCCCATGGGGGAGGCACTCTCTCCATCTGTCCCTTAGTACATTCCCAGCCACCTTCAAGGACTTAGGTCAATATTTGCCAAAGTTCCACAATGCAGGTTCCCCTTCTGTGCAAAGAGGTGGTGGAATTGGGGAAGAAGGGGTTAAGCTAAGGGGAACACCAAGGGCAGGGAAGGATATATACCTCTGGGTCAACTCCCTTTCCCTAAAGCCAAAGGTATGGGGTAAAGGTCACCCAGAGGGCAGAGGTCACACTCCAGCGTGGGGCTGGGCAGGACTGGGAAATAGTCCATGCCCCTCTATAGGTAAGGACCAGAAAGGGATGTCTACTGACTCGGGCCACACAGCAAACCAGGGAGGGCGGGGCAGGCTCGGACCCCCAGGCAGCATGACTTACTGGGACTGAATTTTCTTGCCACTTAGAGAAACTGAGCATCCACCTCCATCCTTTCATTCTGCAAATATTTATTGAACTTTCAGCCCTCGCCGGGCCCACCATGGGGTCCCCAAGAGCACTCAGGGTGCTCACAGTCTAAAAAAAAAGAAGTTGCTGGAGAAATAAGCTGTTCGAAGAGCTGTTGTTAACAAAGAAAATAAAATGAAGTGAAGGGCAGGGAGAGTGCCTGGGAAAGGTGGGAGGCCTCTCTGAGGAGGTGATATTGGACTTGTGACCTGATGGCAGAGGAGGGGCTGACTGGGGGAGATTTGGGGAACAGCACTGCAGCAGAGGGAACGGCCAATGCACAACGGCCCTTGGATAGGGCGTGTTTGGGGAAACAGGGGCTGCAATGGCTGGAGCTGGATGAGGGAGGGCAGGAGAGGGGAGAAGAGGAGGGAGAGATCAGGGAGGGGGTGTCAGGGCAGAGACAATACTCTTTACTTCTCTTAAAGGCTCCCCTGCCTGCTGTGCAGATCAAGGTAGGAGGGATATCAGGGAAGCCCCAGAGGAGGAGGCCAGGAGGCATCCCCCAAAGAGACCGTGGAGCCTGGATCTGAAACGAATGGGGAGAAAGGTCCGAGTCTCAGGATGGGGATGTGTTTTGGAATCAGAGCCAACAGGATTTGCTGATGGATTGGACATGTGGGATGAGTGAAGGAGAGAGTTGTCACGCGCGCTTCCAGGTCTCTGGCCTGAGCACCTGGGTGGATGGGGGAGCCCTTTCCTGAGGATGAAATAACTGGGGGAGGAGCAGAGATGGGGGAAAAATATCATGATTTTGCTCCACAAGCCTGAAGTCCTCCCAGGAGGGGACCAGACATCTCTACCCCCACAGGGAACATCTGCAGGGAAGGGGTTGTGGGGGAGGGGTGGCAAGCATCGGGAAACACAATTCCAGCCAAGAACTGCCACCTCCACTTAACCCGCTGGGCCAAGGTGGGACTATGGCTCCATTTGTCTCTGGGGACACACAGGCCTGTGGACCACCTCTGCTTCAGGAGAATGTGCAGTGCTGTGCTAAGCGCTTAGATTGTGGCGACTTCTGCGGTGTGGCATCTTCTCACCAAAGCCTTTTGGCTGGTGGTTGCCCACTGTGCAGGGGAAGAAACTGAGGCACAAGAGACCTGGTTTGCCCCAGTAAATAACAGTGCCCCCTCCTTGGCTATGCCTCCCTCCTCCCTATCCCAGGTCCAGATGGGGGGGCACCCTGAGCCCTCAGGCCCCATCCTCAAATCTTTTTTGACAGTCTGGAGTCTGAACTGGGATCCGAGGTCTGGGGGACAACCTTGAGCCCCCCTTGGACACTTTTACCCACTTGGCTGGCTGGGGACATGGGAGGAGGGTGCAGGCCGCTAAGGGAATTCCTGCAAAGGGGACTTAGAGCTCGGTTCGCTCCCAGGACACTGCAGCTGGGGGCGGGGCTGCGACCCCAACCGCCGGCCTGGGACCGCCTGGGTACTCTCACTTCAGGCGCCCCCCCTCCGCGGGGGCCTTGGAGGCCAGGAATCCTTTTTCTCGTGGGCGCCCGGATCGGGTGGGGACGGAGAGAAGG
The DNA here is from genome assembly GCF_041146395.1 of Eulemur rufifrons. Lineage (NCBI taxonomy): Eukaryota > Metazoa > Chordata > Mammalia > Primates > Lemuridae > Eulemur > Eulemur rufifrons. Next base: position 6,204,349 of record NC_090984.1, on the reverse strand, counting down.
GAGATGAGGCGCCCGGGCCGGAAGGGGTCCCGAAACCCGAGCAATGGCCAAAAATAATAACACCGAGAAGGCTCTTCGCGCAAAAAGAAGCAAGACAAACTATGCGTCGCTCCAGGCGGCCGGCGTTACCTGGAGTTGGCGGGCGGCGGCCGCCCGAGCGATTACTCACCCCGTGGCGCACCCCACCCGCGGGCCGCTGAGTGGATTTTTCCGTGGGGGGGTTGTGAGTGAGTCCGGGGGAAGTCCTCCTTACCACGCTGCTCCTGGGAATCCCTCCTACCCCGGTGCGGGACCCAGTTCGCGCAGGCCTGGGGTCCCGTTCCCACGGGGGACCACGTCTCCCCATCTGCCCGCACGGCAGCTCCCTGCTGAGGCTCCAAGGCGCCCCCGAGCAACCCCAAATCCATTCCGCGCGAGGGGGACAGCTGAGCCAGGGCGAGGTCCGGGGACTCCGTGCCTTCCTGCTTTTCCTCCTTCTTTCCTCCAGCAAAGCCCGGGGCCGAGGCTACGCGCGGAGAACCGAAGAGACGAGGGATGAAGTGGGAGGGCCGAGACCGGTGGGAGCCGCGCGCCGGGGACGTGGGACTGGGGGCGACTTTCAGGCCCCTGGGGAGGAAGAGGGGCTGGAGATGGGGGTAGGCGGGACTCAGGGACCGCTCAGTGGAGGGCGGGGCCAGAGTGGGGTGGGGGCCAAGACGGAGGTTTGAGTGGGGGAGGGGGGTATGGAGGAGCGGCGCAGGACTGGGGGCCTTAGGGGGCACTGAAGGGGCACTGGGCTGAGAGCAGGGTGCAGGAAAGCGGACAGGGCTATGGAAACGGAATTGGGGACGCCGGATCCCAGACAGGGGGTGGGAAGCCTGGACCTGGCAGGGTTGGAGAGGGAGGTCCGGATCGGTAGGAGTTGAGTGGGGGGGTCTGGGCCGCGGGACAGTGTGCGTGCGGTTCGCGGTGGGGCGGAGGCCGGACGGGCGGGGCGCGAGGTGCCCGCGGGCTGGCGGGCGGCGGGGAGGCCGGTGCGGGGCCCGCCGCCCCCCCGGGGCCGGGCCGGGCCGGGGGCGGGGCCGGGCGGGGCCAGCGGCGCATTAGCGCCTTGTCAATTCGGCTGCTCAGACTTGCTCCGGCCTCCTCCTCTGCGCCCAGCGACGTGCGGGCTGCCCGGCCCGCGCCCTCCCGCGCCCCGCGTCCCGCTTCGCCGCCGCCGCAGCCGCCGCCAGCCGCGCGCCCCCGGCAGCGCCGGCCCCATGCCCGCCTGCCGCCCGGGCCCCGCCGCCCAATCCGCGCGGCGGCCGCCGCCGCTGCTGCCTCTGCTGCTGCTCTGTGTCCTCGGGGCGCCGCGAGTCGGATCAGGAGCCCGTGAGTACCCTGTGCCCCGCTCCTCCCCTCCCGCCAGAGCAGAGACTGAGCGCCCCGGGGGCAGCCGCGGGGGGGGAGGGGGCGCGGGCGCCACCTGGACGACCGGGGAACAAAGGAAGGCGCCCCCGGCGCGGCCCTCGGGGCGCCCTCACCTGCCGGGCGCACTGGGCGGCAGTCCCCGGGCCCGAGGGTTCTGCTTCTGTGTCCAAGGCCTTCTTACCTAGGCAGCCTGGCCAAGGGCGCCTGGCCTGGCCTCCTGGGGCCGGAGGATCGTGGCCTGGGACCCTCTGCAAGCCGGGACGTAGCGGGCGCACGCGTCCGCTTCCGAGGACTCGGAGCCGTGGGGACCGCGGGGCACCGCTCCCAGGCGGGGGCGCACGCGGTTGGCGCACTGGGTGCGGGCCCCCAGCGGGCCCCCACCCCCGCCGGGCGGAGGGATGAGCCCCGCGGGGAGGGCGGGGCTGGAGGGGGCCGCTCTGGCCTCCTGGCACGCGGCCCGGGGTCCCGGGGGACGTGCCTCTCCACGGGCCGGCGCCGCCGCCGCCCTCCCTCTGAGGTACCCCGCGCTCGGGGGTCCACGGAGTCCCCGCCACCGGCGGCGCTCAGAACCTTTCTCCGCCAGGCTGCGCCGGGCGAGAGTCTCCAGCGAGAGAAATCTTTGTACGCTCGTGGGTGAGAGGGAGAAGGAGCCGGAGCCAGTGAGTCCGGCACCGCTGGCCCAGAGTCTGGGGGTGGCCACTGGGAGCTCGCTGCCCCACAGGCCAAGACCTTCGCCTTGTAGGGAGCTCCTGAGCTCAGGCACTCTCCAGCCCCGCCATGCACACCCCCGCCAGGATACGTCTCCACATCCAGACCGGCTCTGGGACACACCCAGAGACACACAAAGACTCACACTGGCTTGTGGCCCGTCACCCTCGCCCTCAGACTCGCGCACACTGCATCCCAGATGCATATTCGCACACCATCGCGGGCACGCGCACACACATTCCGTCCCTGACACACACATTTGTGGTCAGACACTCATTCCACAGGGGAGGCGACCCGGGGTACACAAGCAGGCACAGCCTGCCTGGGACATTCACCGTCACTCCATGCAGCCCATCCAGGTGTACAGGCCACCGGGGTGGGGGCAGCTGGGCACGCACGGCTCCCAGGCAGCCCCATGCTGTGCTGAGCTGTTCGCAGACTCAACTTTGGGCTCCTCTGGGACAAGCAGGCTCTGGGCACCCTTTGGGGGCACTTGCTGAAAGCCCAGCTCGCCCAATGCACCTGGGCAGGTGAGGGGCTACCCCCAGGCCCTCCCAGGGTCCCTGATGGCTCTTCAGGGCTATGGGCAGCGCCTGTGAGTGCCACTATTAGTGCCAAGCTTTGTTTCCCAGCTCGTAGAGCAGAAATTGGGGGCGGTGTGTGTGTGTTTTTTCCTTTAAGGGGGAAGAAATTAAATAAAAGATTCTCACACCTCAGCAATATGTTTCTACTTACGGTGTGTCTTAGCACCTGACCAGCGGCGGGTGGGTCGTAAAGTGCCTGCAGGTACCAGCGGGACGGGAGATGGGGACCCCAGAGGGGGACCCTGGGAGGGAGGCCACCCTTCCGCCCCACTTGCAGAGAATCTCACACTTTTCCCTTTTAAAACACATGGTGTTCCTTTTTAATAACGGCAGTGGCTCCAGATTGGGAAAGGGAGGAAGAGAAAACTTTTAAAGGCCCCAGCTCTGCAGGAAAGCAGGGCAGGCAGAGAATGAAGGGGGATGGGGGGCGTCCAAAAGCCCAACCTAGGGATCTGCTTTGGGGAGCCCCCTAGGAGGCCCTCCAAACCAGGCCAAGCACCCCCCCCTAAGGCACAGTGGGCTGTTCCCAGCTGCTGCTCCACTGTCCCCAACGCCTGGGCCCATTGTTTGGAGGGAGTGCGGAGCCAGCTGGGACCCCAGAGCTGGGAGGGGCTGTAATGCCAGTAGTTCCTAGGTGCTACGGGGTGCTGGGCCTCATTAATCTTCCCAGCAGGTAGAACGTATTCCTCCTCCCATTCTGTGGAGTGGGAAACTGAGATCTGGAGAGGGAAAGCCGACTGCCCAGGTGCTGCAGCGGACGTTGCAGCCACATCCCAGGAGGAGGAGAAAGCTTCCCCCTGACCTTTACTGCCAGGGCTCAGGGGTAGGGGACTGGCCTGTCCAGGCTGGCGTGGCTTGTCCTCTCCCCCCCTCCGCCTTGAGAGGGCAGCTGCAGCTGCTGGCAAGTGGGCCATGTCAGCCCAGGCCAGGCGGGTGTGACAGAGGGGCAGTGCCCCCCAGCCAGGACCCCCCAGAGAGCCCCTTCTAGGCCAGGCCACGGTGGTGGCTGGGGGGCAGGATGGGCGTGACCCACCCAGGGAGGGCTGAGACTGGGTCTGGGGTTCAGGCAGGCCTGGCCGTGCCTCCCAGTCTGCTGGGGGGGCCCAGGCAGGAAGCGGTGGGTGGGCCAGGGCAGAGATGCTGGCACGCCCGAGTTCATGCTAAAGGAATTCCGAATTAGCGGGCGGCTGGCTGCCTGGGACCTCCAGGGCGGCCCCCTGGTCCCCCGCCCCCTGGCCGCCCCCGCCTCCTCGGCTCTGGCCCGCTTACCGGGCTCCTTCGCAGGGACGCTGAGACCTCCGGCGAGCCCTGGGCCAAGCCCCAAGCGCAACTGTGCTCCCAGCCTCCAGCAAGACGTAGCCCTAGAGCCAAGTTTGCCCTGGAACATCGTCATGGCTGGGTCCAAGAACCGTGTCCACCCCACTTCTCCCATCTGGGGCTGTGAGGGCCAATGCAGGGCAGCCACTGGCATTCAGAGGGCCTCCCAGGGGCCAGGATTGCTCTGTCCTTGGCCGCCATCTCTGGGAAGCTAGGCTGCCCCTGCTCTCTTGCAGTCGCTTCTCACAGCCACTTGGGAGTCCTTTTAAATGCAAATCTAACCACCTCCCTCTCCTGCTAGAACTCTGGAATAACCCCTCCCTGCAGGTTGGGGGTCCTGGCTGACCTCTCAGACCCCGTTTGCTACCACTCCTGCCCCAGGACCTTTACACTTGCTGCTGCCATTGCTGGGACACTCTCTCCTAGATAACTTTCACAGCTACTTCTCTGACTTTATTAAGGTCTCAGCACAAATGTCACCTCCCCAGACAGCCTCCGGGACTATCCGAGTTGCTGCCACTGCCCTGTCTCCCTCTGGCCCCTGCTTTATTTTGTCCTGATCTAGTCTCTTAGGTATTTATTTGTTCTTTTTTCCTACTGCTTCCTTGGATTTAAGGCCCACAAAGGCAGGAATTTTTTTGTGTCTTGGTCATCACCAAAGATCCTGGGACACTTGTAGGTGCTCCCTGAATGAATGAATGAATGAACCAATGAACGAATGAGTGGATGAGTCCTCCCAAGCTCTCTGGCTGGAAGGAGAAGCCTCTTCCCAGAGGCTCACGGAAGCAAAGCCACTGGGTCAAGCTTCCACAGTGAGCTGGGGGCTTTCGAACCCAGGTCCTAGAACAGTATGTCCCCTCCCCTCACCCTTGAACAATCCATGTGGTTGATGCCACGATGCCACTTCCTAGATGGAGAAAATGAGACTCAGACAGGCATCAGGGGCATGGATTGTGCATCCCCTCCTCCTTTTCTGGGTCCCTGTTGGGTTCTAGTCTCCAGAAGGGGGAGGCCTGGGCTGCCCTTGGCTGCAGGTGAGGAGGTATCCCCCAGGCCCCTGTGCCCAGCACCCAACCCAGTTTAGAATGTCCCTTCCCATCTGACCTTTACAGAAGCCCAGTAGACAAAGAGCTTTCCCACCCCCACTTTGCAGATTAGGAAAACTGAGTCCAGGGAAAGAGCAATGATGGGAAGTCCCTTCAGATGGGAGTTGGCGGCCACAGCTGCCTTCAGTTCCAGTGGCAGTGCAGAGTACGACTTTGGAGACCAACAAATCTGGGCTCAAATATTAGTTTGCCTTTCCCTCGTTCAATGACCGAGGGCAAGGGAACCTGATCTTTCAAAGCTTCAGTATTTTCATCCATAAAATAAGGAGGATTTGATGAGAAAATGTAGGCAAAGTCTTAGCCCAGTATTTAGAACACCACAAGTTCTCAATAAATGGTGCTCTTAACAATTCATCCAATAGCTGTCAGGGCTCTTTTATTTCTCAAAGTGTCCCCCGCCCCCCTAAGAAACACCTACTATGTATGAGGCTCTGGGAGTTTCACAGAAAGAACTCACAATCTTTTGTTTCTAAATGTGGAAAAAGATAAAAAGAAAAGAAAATGAAAAATAAAGGAAAAAAGCAGAGTGTCAGAACTCTGTGCAAAGCAAGAGTCACTTGGATCTGATTGGGCATTTATGCCTGAGTTTCGGGACCACTCAGAGCCTTGAGCAAGTCAGTCCTGAAGTGGTTTGGAAGGATCTGAGCTGTGGAGTCCAGACAGAGCTGGGTTGATCTTGGCTTTGAAACTGACCTTGGACTGGGCATCTGACCTAATTGATCCTCAGTTTCTTTGCCTGTAAAATGGGGGATGATGCTAAATCACTCCTTCTCAGGACTGCTGTGAGCCTTGGAGGTCCTTGCATGGTGAGGGGCTCAGGGTGGCCCCACCCCAGGCCTGACAGGTGTTCCTCTTTGACCCCAGACACGGCCGTGATCAGCCCACAGGACCCTACGCTCCTCATCGGCTCCTCCCTGCAGGCCACGTGCTCAGTGCACGGGGATGCTCCAGGGGCCACCGCCGAGGGTCTCTACTGGACCCTCAACGGGCGCCGCCTGGCCCCTGAGCTCTCCCGTGTGCTCAACGCCTCCACCCTGGCCCTTGCCCTGGCCAACCTCAACGGGTCCAGGCAGCAGTCGGGGGACAACCTTGTGTGCCACGCCCGGGACGGCAGCATCCTTGCTGGCTCCTGCCTCTATGTTGGCTGTAAGTGGACCCTCCAGGGGTGACTCTTGGGAACAGCGTCTCCTTTTGCGGAGGGGCATGAATCTTGAGCCCTCTGGCCGGGGGCTGAGTGGTGGGCACACTGGCACATCGGCACAGGTCTCCGGGGTGGGAACGGGAGCTTGGAGACTCTCGTCGCCATCCTCAAAAGACCCATGCAGGTGGCCGTGCCAACATCCACTCACATCTCTGCCGACTGAGACTGCCCTGACCACCCTCCTGCCACTCCAAGGTGGGGGCCCCCTGCAGAGGGAGGTGCAGCAGCCTTCCGCCTGTGCACGGCCAGTCCCGCCCCTCAGCCCCTGCCCCCTTCCCCTCTCCCAGTGCCCCCTGAGAAACCCTTCAACATCAGCTGCTGGTCCAAGAACATGAAGGACCTGACCTGCCGCTGGACGCCCGGGGCCCACGGGGAGACCTTCCTCCACACCAACTACTCCCTCAAGTACAAGCTGAGGTTGGTGGTGGGCCTGGGGTGATGTGTGTCTCAGGCTGGCTGTGTGACCTTGACCAGTGCTGGCCCTCTCTGAGCCCCCATGTCCTGTCTGCACCTCGGGGCTGCCATGATGAGGTCTGGGGGCCAGAAGGGACCCTCATGTGTCCTGGCCCCCTCTGGTCCCCACAGGTGGTATGGGCAGGACAACACGTGTGAGGAGTACCACACAGTGGGGCCTCACTCCTGCCACATTCCCAAGGACCTGGCTCTCTTTACACCCTATGAGATCTGGGTAGAGGCCACCAACCGCCTGGGCTCGGCGCGCTCCGACGTGCTCACGCTGGACATCCTGGATGTGGGTAAGCTTCTGGTGTCACCAGGTCCCTCCCCTAGGGCAAGCCTGGCCCACCGGGCATCCCACAGGGCCCCCTGCATCTAGTCTGTTTTCCTGGGTCCCCACCTGCCCTCCCCCAAGGCCGTGGGTGCAACTCCGGGTCTGTCCCTGCTGGTTGGCTGGGGATGCAGGTTAGCTGGGCGTCCACTCCTCAGTCCGTGGCCCCGAAAATAGCCAGGATACCCGCACTCTGCGGAGAACACCTGGCCCGGTCGCCTCCCCCTCGGCAGCCCAGGTGTGCAGGAGGGGGCCCTGGGGAGCGGGGAGGGGGCGCCCAGGTCAGGAGGAGCCCCAGGAAGCCGGGAGGCGCCCCAGGAAGCCTAGGCCTGGAGCTGGGGGGGCACGGGGTGGGAGGCAGGAAATGGATGATCTGCGAGCAGAATTGGGCCTAATCTAATTAGGGTGTTTCTCAGCCCCAAGCAGGCCTGTGCCTTAACCCTTCCGGCCCCTCACCAAGGCCTCAGGGGGAGAGGCCGCCCTGCCTTGCTGCCCACGGAGCCCCCAGACACATCCCCAGCCCCTCACAAAGCCTCAATTGTCCCCTTGCACCCAGCAGTGTCACATCAAGGATTTTGGTAAAGTGGGAAGGAGCTGGAGGTGGGGGCAGGAGTAGGGCGGGGGCTTGACAGCCCCCTGGCCTCTAGGGCACGAGAGTAATAATGTCCCCGGCCAGGCAGTGTCTGCTTCCACATGTCCCCTTGAAGATAGGATCATGTTTCTCCCGGCACAGATAATAACGGCGATAGCAGCTAACATTAATTGAGTGCTCAGTGCAGAGGGTGTCCCGAGTATTATTTCACGTAATCCAGCAGTCCTGGGGGCAGGGGCCGATGAAGGAGGAGGGAAACGGAGGCAGGTGCCACCTAAGCCACGTGCTCTGCACCACGCCGCTGGGGGAGTTGAACCCAGATAGTCCCAGGCGCTCGGGGACCCCAGCCAGATCCAAGGAGAGCCCCCCTCCCCGGCACAGTGACCAGACTCCGCTCCGCCCCCGCAGTGACCACGGACCCCCCACCTGATGTGCACGTAAGCCGCGTCGGGGGCCTGGAGGACCAGCTGAGCGTGCGCTGGGTCTCGCCACCCGCCCTCAAGGATTTCCTCTTTCAAGCCAAGTACCAGATCCGCTACCGCGTGGAGGACAGTGTGGACTGGAAGGTGCCCGCCCCTTCCCCGGCCCCGCCCTCTTCCCCGGCCCCGCCCCCTGACCCTGCCCTCTCTGCCCAGGTGGTGGATGATGTGAGCAATCAGACCTCCTGCCGCCTGGCCGGCCTGAAACCAGGCACTGTCTATTTCGTGCAAGTGCGCTGCAACCCATTCGGCATCTATGGCTCCAAGAAAGCCGGGATCTGGAGCGAATGGAGCCACCCCACGGCCGCCTCCACCCCCCGCAGTGGTGAGCACTCCAGCAGGGCTGGGCAGCGCCAGAGCCAGCCCCAAGCCAGCCTGAGCCTCCGTTTCCTTGTTTTCTCCAAGAGAGCAGAGGTCTCAAACTGGTGGCCCCCAGGACCAAATGTGGCCCCCGGCTCTATTGTCTTTGGCCTGTCATTAGAACAGAAAAAGTTTGACCTACTTGCAGAGATTTAAAAACAGGAAGTTTTTACACAGATATCCTAGATCCCCTAGAAAAATTAATTCCCTAGAAAATATAACAAGACACAGCCCGTGGCCCCCACTAGCAGCCCTCACTCTCCGCTTGCCCATCCCCACCTGGCCCACTTCACCCACTTAAACTCCCTCCTCGGCCTCAGAGCAAGGGAATTTGAGACCCCTGCTTCCTACGCCGGTAGGCTGCCAACTCCCCCTCCAATGGGACTCAGTTTCCCCTTCTGATCAACGGGGGATGGGAATGATTAGGAGTCTGGGTCTGCTTCCTCTTGCTGTCTGGGGTTTCTCTGAGCCTATGGACTTCCATTCTTTCCTTTGTGAAATGAAATGAAATCTCTGCCTGGATTGTCTAGCCTCAGTTTCCCCATCTGGGAAGTCAGGACAAGAACCCTATGTGCCTCAGGCTGTTGTGAGGGTTGGATGACATAATTCGTGACAAGTGCCCACATGATGGGTGTCACCTCAGCGTTTGCAGGCAGTACCATTCCCCGCTGCCCCCACCCCGTGGTTTTACTGCAGGGAGGCCCCTTTTTTCTCAGGTGAGGACACTGGGACCCCAGGAGGTCACACAGAAATCTGAACAGTTCACTGGAAGTCCAAGCCCATGCTCACGGGATGATGGGGAGACTGAGGCCCGGAGAGGGTCCCAGAGCCAGAGAGGGGTAGAGCCAGGCTCCAGCCAGCTCTCCAGCCCCTATCCCTGGCCCCTCCAGGTTCAGGGGTGGGCGGGAGTGAGCGCAGCCAGGCGGGGCCTGAGCCTTGGCCCCTGCTCGTGCCCAGCACCTGCGATTCTTGCACAGGAGCCAGCAGGCCGTTGTGTCCGCTGGGGAGGCTGGGGAGGCTGGGGGAGGCCGGCGGGGGCCGCGGGGGCCGTGCCGTGCCAGGGCCTGTCAGCGGGTCCCCGGCTTTATTTATGACGTGAGGGCGATGTCCTTATCCGCCGGCCTGCTCAGGGCTGGCTGCAGCCGGCAGCTGGACCAACAGGCAGGCCTCCCACCTGGCCCTCCCGGCCCACTCCCTGTCCCCCCAGCTCATGCTCCCAGCCCAGCCTGGGGACTGTCCCTTGGGATCTTCTTGCACTCTGTCTCCCTCCATCTCTCTGCACTCTTCCACTTTGTCTCTCGTCTTTCTTGGTCTCTTTGTCCCTATGTCTCCAGGGTCTCTGTCCCACCCTGCTCAGGCCCTTTCTCCATCCGTGGTCCCTTTGATCTCCTAGGCTGTCTCCTTCGCTTGCACCCCCTGCATCTCCCTGCCTCTGTCTCTCTCATCAGTGTCTCTTTCCCCCCTTCTCTCCTGTGAGCCCCCTGCTCTGTCTGTCACTGTCTCTGTGTCTCATCCCTCCGGAAAGCCTCTCTCCTTCTTCCCTTCCCCCCTTCGCACCTGGCTCGGGCCGCAGGAATCGGGTTCCTGGAGGAGACGTGGAGGAGGAGCCCCTTCCTCCCCGCCCCCACCTCCCCAGGGGCGCAGCTGGGCGGGGGGCGCAGCTGGGCTGCTGTCAGGGCCGCGGGGAGGACCGAGTCCCCGAGAAGCGGGGCGGGAGGTGCCCGAGAGGAGCGCGGTGCGGCGGCGCCGGGCCCTCCCGCTCCGGCGCGCCCGCGCCCCCTGCCGGGAGCGCCCTGACACTGCCGCCCGCCCACCCCCAGAGCGCCCGGGCCCGGGCGGCGGGGCGTGCGAGCCGCGGGGCGGCGAGCCGAGCTCGGGGCCGGTGCGGCGCGAGCTCAAGCAGTTCCTGGGCTGGCTCAAGAAGCACGCGTACTGCTCAAACCTCAGCTTCCGCCTCTACGACCAGTGGCGAGCCTGGATGCAGAAGTCGCACAAGACCCGCAACCAGGTAGGAAGGAGGAACCCGCGCATGTGGGGGTGGGTGGCTGGGGGGGACAAGCAGGGGAACGGGAGGAAAGCAGGTTGGGATGACAGGTCTGCAGCCCCCACGACACCTCCGCCTTCCTTCCAAGCACAGGACGAGGGGATCCTGCCCTCGGGCAGACGGGGCACGGCGAGAGGTAAGACGGGCCAGGTGGGTGGGCGCGGAGCAAGACGAGGGCCCCTGCCCTGGCTGCAGGCCTCGCGCCCCGCCAAGCCTGAGAGTCGCTGACATGCAATCCCTCCTCCTTCCCGTCTCATTCATCAACATGTACTTAGCACTTACTGTGTGCCTGGCATTGTAGCCTTTAGCCGCCCTAAAGAGCATCCGACCCCCTGAAAATGTCCAAAGTAGAATCTCATCCTCAGGAAAGAATGAACATACTCACCCTAGTTAGCACATATGAGCGCCTACTGCATGCTGGCCCTGTGCCAAGTGCTTTTACCTGCAGGACACGCCACGGAATGGTCAGATAGTTGGACTTCTCACATGGGGAAGCCAAGGCCCAGAGGGGGACAGTATCCTGTCTAAGGTCACACAGCTAAAAGTGGTGGGGATAGGACCTGAGTTGGGGTTTCTTCAATGGCTCTGTGGTGCTGACCCCTCCCAGGCTCCCTGCTTAGCTTGGCTTCTCCTTTGCCTACAGGTCCTGCCAGATAAGCTCTAGGGGCTTTGGCCACCTTACGTGCCACGTGGAGACCTAGGGGCAGAACCCAAACTGGGGCCACCTCTGTACCCTCACTTCAGGGCACCTGATCACCCTCGGCAGGAGCTGCAGCAGGCACTCTTGAGCTTTGATGGCCAAAACAGCTCTGAGCCCCATGTGAGGCCACCCTTGGGTGCACCCTCACTCGAGAGGGTGTGCGTGAGGATTGGTTGAGTAGCCCAGAATCCTTGCTGGGGCTGGGGGTGAAAACCCCACATCCGGGGCCCCTTCAAAAGAGTCTTTTAAAATAAATGAGCTATTTAGATGCTCTGATCGTGAAGGTGAGTTTGAGGCCAGATCCGCCTGAGGTGGGAACTGTGAGGTTTGGGGGAGGCATGAGGCATCCCAATGGCCCTTTGGGATTGGTGTCTCTCTCCAGAATCTTCCATGTCTGGTTCTGAACTCCTTGGAGGGTGTGATTCAAAACACCAGAGTTTTGGCAAGGGTGGGAGTCTCCTACCCACCATCCCTGCTCCTTTGGGGTCCGCTCCCCAGGCACACTGGTCCCCCAGCACCCCAGGACACAGAGACAGTGCAGCAGCTGCAGGGGAAGCATTCTTTATTTGGGAGGAGTCTCGGCAGCCCAGTGGGGCTCCACCGGGCCAGCTGGCGGTCAGGGCTGGGCTGGGCGCCATCCGCCGCATTTCCCATCTCTCTCAGGCTTCCCTGGGGAGCCACCATCACTCAGCAGACTCCGCATCAAACCTGAGGTCCTGGAGAACCTCGCTGATCGCTTCCATGGTTTTAATTACCCTACAAGAGCGGATGGGAACTATAAATAAAACCCAGATGGGGCGAATTAGCCGCTGCGGTGCAGCTCTGAGGGGGCTGCGCGCCCGCCGCCCTTTTGCCCGCCGCCCAGCCTCCAGGCAGCACCAGCAGCAGGAGAGACCTTGCGGGTGCTTGGGGGAAGCGGTAGCCCTGTAGGTCAGAGTGGGCTGAGAGAAAAGGCCATCTTGGTGGGGTGTGTGCCACCAGGAGGTTGTGACAGCATGAACGTGACACATGTGGCATATGTGTGCGTGAGCGTGTGTGCGCTTGGGGGCTGAGGACAGGCATGTGCAGGCGTGTGCCCGGTGCGGCATGGGTGACTCTGCCCTAGCTCATGTACAGTCACGTGTCCAGGATCAGCATGTGTCAGGATGTGCAGCCGCCTCCCGGCAGTGAGTTTCTGATGTGACATTGCAGGGCTGTCCCCTCTGAGGACTGTATGCAGGCGGAGGGTCTGACCGTGCCAGCCCTGGGGCAAGGAGGGCTGGGGCAAGTGCCTGAGGGTGCACGTGCGAATCTAGCATGTCCAGGCAGCCGGGCGGCAGCGCTTACTTCATCTTCAGCTGGTGCGTCCGCACAGCGTCCTCCTGCCCTGTCCACTCGGGAGTCCCCATTAGCTGCAGCAGGGCAACCTGGTGGGGGAACGGGCAACCCAGACGTTGTTACAACGGACAAAAGCCACCCCGTGCCCTCCCACAGTGTCCAGGGAGGAAAGACAGCGGGACACCCGGAAGACACTCCAGTGGAGCCACTCGGGGCGGATTTGGAATCCGGTTTAGAGGGGCTCCAGCACGCTGTGTCGGGGGTTGGGGGGGTGGGGGGCGTGAGGCCGAGGCCGGCGGGCCAGGGACTAGGGCGTGTCCTGGCAACCAGGGATTGACCGCAGGATGGAGAGGGCGAGGCTTCATGGTTCCAAGGACAGGGCAGGAAGTTTTAACCCCAGGGTGGCCGTGGGCCAAGTATGTAGACTGGGACTGGGGTCACGCAGGGGGCGTGCCTGGGAATGCCAAAAGATCAAGGTGTGGGCGTGGCTTCACATGGCCCTCCCCCCCGCCCAGGATTGGCTGCAGGGACAGAGTGGGCAGGGCATTGAAGCCCAGGGGCCGAAAGGGTCAAGAACTTAGTGATGGAAGGACCCCCAAGGAGGGGGCGTGTCCTGGGAACCCCGCTCCCTCTATCTGAGGGAGGTGGAGGGTGGGACCTGAAACCCTGTGAACAGCCGCCGCGGGTGGGGCGCTGTGGGGGCGTGGCCGGGGAATCCTTGAGCGGCTGTGGGCGGGGCTGGGGTAAAGTGAGTGTGGCTTAGGACTAAGAGCAAAACACGGAATAAAACTGCAGAAGGGCAGGAGAGGGCGCGGTTAGAGAGTCCCCAGGTGAAGGTGTAGCGGAGGACTGAGGAGGGGCAGGGAGGGGTCTGGGGCGCCGGGGGCTGAGGGGGGCTGAGCGTAAGAGGTCGGGATCTGGGATCCCCCGCAAGGACGCGCAGTGGGTGGAGCAGTCCAGGGTCTGAGACTCGGCGTGGGAGGGCTCGTGGCCTCACCGTGGCCAGGCGCGTCTGCTCCAGCTGCTGCAGGCTGCGCACGTGGTCGGCGAGCAGCGGCTGCGCGCGAGGACCGGCCAACTCCGCTTCCACCGCCAGCACCTCCCGCGAGGCGGCGGCGAAGGCCTGGGTCACCTCGTGCACGGTGCTCCGGTAGCGCGGGAAGTCGTAGCGAGGGCCGCTGCGCAGGTACTCGCGGTGGCCTCTGCGGTAAGCGGGGATTGAGGCCGCGCCCCCAGGCTTTCAGGCCCTACCCCCTACCACCCACCGGAAAGGCCCCCAGGGTATGTCCCCGGGCCCCAGAGAGTGGAGGACCAGTAGTGAGGACGCCTCTTGGCTCGCGCAGAGGAACTCGAGGAAGGGGAGAGAAGCCACGCGGAGCGGGCCGTCGGGTAGTGGGGCCTCGCTTTGGGTCTTTTCTTTTGGAAGCGAGGATCTGGTTCCCCCGCACTCCCTTGCCCCACATCCCACACGCTGCCGCACGGGGGCCCAGTCCCACCCCGGGCACGCCCACCTTCGGAATGGGCTGGCGGCCGAACCCCGCGCCCCTACGCGCCCCCGCGCCCGCACTCACTCCTCCAGCCGGCGGAAGGCCCGCGCACGCTCAGCCTGCAGCTGATGGACGCGCTGCACCAGCATCCGGACCGGGGCATCTTTCTGCGGGGCGGGGGGCACGGCTGGGGCATGAAGCCGGCGCCCTTGGGCCGGTGCTGCCCACCCCGCGCCCGTCCCCGCTCGGGCCCGGGCTCACCCAGGGCCACCCCAGCTCCTCGCGCCCCGGGGCTTCGGTGGTGGCCTCAGCACCAGGCACCGAAATGAGCGCCGACTCCGCCGCAGCCTCGGTGGTGATCATGACTGCGCAGCCTGGGCCACGCTCCGGAGCAGGTCCTTCCGCTGCACCCGGCGCCCCCTGCAGGCCGGGAGGTCTAGGGACTCCAGCCTGAGGCCGGCCGCCCAGAGACCTCCGGGCAGAAAGGGGAGCAAAGACCCCCGGCTGCACAAGCCCTCCACCTCCCACCCGCCCTACTCTTCGTTTCCGTGCAGCGCCCGACTCCGGTCCTGTTTGCTTAAATGTACGACTTTAAATACAGCAAAGCTGTTGGTCTTTGTTTCTGTATGTACCTATCGCAACAATGACTTTGACAGCAAGCGGGATTTGAGCTGGCTTTGGGCCGGAAGTCGCTGGAACCCAGCCAACTTAGTTTAACAAAGGTTCACTGGCTCTCCAGATAATCACAGGGATGAAAAACTAATTCACTGGCAGGTACTGTGCGAAATCCCCATCAAAAGTGAGCTGCTTTGGTCATGTTGTGCAAGGGCGAGGTGGGAGCCTGGGCCAGGAGGGCCTCATTTAAGTGCTGAGGCGCTTTCTGCTGGCGGGGATGCCTGGCCTGCAATGAACTTTGGAAAGCTTCCTCCTCCAGGGGCCCACAGGGAGGAGCAGGAAGATGGTGGTGGCCAGGACAGGACAGAGGGGCCAGCTGAGGCTCTGGGTGACAGACTCCAGCCTTTAGGTGGCACTCTAGGAAGAAAAGGGACTAGGCTATTCTCAGGCATCATTGGCCATGAGTTGGCTCAACCAGAGGCCCAATCAAAACTAAACAGGAAGTAGGCTCTGTTCACCCAGCAAGAGGATGGACTTTGCTAAGGCCAGTCCAGGGTGCTAAAACCCACACCCAACTCACAGAGCAACACTCCAAGTTTCAAAAACATCAAGGTGTGCCCCTCTGAGACTGGTATGATTGGTCTCAGGGGCTCCTCAAGTTCAGACAAAACTGAGAACCAGTATTTTACACCAGGTGGGTGTGTGCAACTTTCCACCACCCACACCTGAACACTAGGGCCAAAGGCCTGAGGGACACCTTAAAGTACCTGACTAGATCCCAGCCAATGACATGGTTGACTCCCAGTCCCACCAGTCCCAGGACTTGGGTCTTTATTCCCATATGAAAGATGACAAAATCCAGGCCCAGGGGAATCACTAGTAGATTCCAGACCAAAACTAGCTCTTAATTTGGTTATGACAACAAGCCCTGTCAGATGTGTAGGGCAGGAACCACTGGCCTGTTCTACAGAATCCAGGACAGAAGACCCCATGGGTGACACAGAATGGAATGCTGGGTAGAGTTCCTAAGGAAGATGCCCACTTTTCCGTCACTTCCCTGGACAAACCAGCCACGGGGACACCAGTTACTGCTCCAGTCAATGAAAGGGAAACTTTATTGAGGCCCCACGGCCACGGGGCTTGGGCAGGAGGCTGCCCTGTGGGCTAAGGAGGAGGGGCCTTATTTGACCTTCTTCTTGGGGCGCAGGTTGTTGGTGTGGCCGCACTTCTTCTTACGGCAGTTGACAGCACGGGGGTGCAGGCGAGCGTAACATCTGCACAGGACAGGAGGGGCTGGTGAGGGCATACCCTGACCTGGCCAGGCTCCCCACCCCCCAAGCATCTGGGCAAAAACATACTTGCGGCAGATCATCTTGTCGCAGTTGTATTTCTGGGCGAGCTGGCGGAGGGAAGGCTCGATGATGCCACCTCGCAGACGAAGCACCAGGTGCAGGGTGGACTCTGTGGGAGAGAGCCAGAGGGACAAGACTGAGTCCAGCACCTCTGCGACAGGGCAGGGACCTCCAGACTGGTGTTTCTCAACTGTGATGGGGACACCACATCAGCAGCCCCTGAATATTCTACATGCAGATACACTGGCCCAGCCAGGCCTGCTGTACAGAACCTCCATCTCAGCATTTACCCCAAGTCCCGAGGGAGTCAATCCTAAAAGATGCCAATTGTGGAGTCCATCTGGGTTGCCTAGCACACAAGCAATTTCTAAGTGATGCAAGTAAGATATGGAAGTCTTGTTACTCCGACAAGTGACAACGCTTTTCTTTATAGCAGTAATAAAAATTTCCATTATCACATTTTTTAAACAAAACACAAGTCATTAAAAAAAAATAAATAAATGAACACGAGAAACTAATGCATATGGAAAACACAGGTGAAACTCAAATGACTTCCAGTAACAAAAAATAGTTATAAAGCAGGACTCCCCTGCCCCATCTGAGCCTCACCTTACCGACATCACCCACCACCCACTCCACGGAGGCCATCAATGCTCCATCCTGGGACCTGGAGCTCACAGGGCTCTGTCCAGCGACCCCACCCCTGGTACCTTTCTGAATGTTGTAATCAGAAAGAGTGCGGCCATCCTCCAGCTGTTTGCCCGCAAATATCAGACGCTGCTGGTCAGGTGGGATGCCTGAGGGGAGAGAGAGAAAGCTCAGTCACCGAGGCTCTGCCAAGCATGTTACTGGCTATGACAATGCCTCCCTACAGGGTGCTCCGGCACCACCCCAATGTCTCAAAAGGCAAACTGAGGTGGAGAACAATCTTTCTTCCCAAGGTCACATAGAAGTATGGGCAGACCTAGGGTCTGTACAAACCTAGCACTATCCTCCAAAGGACAAAGGCTCCCCTGGGCCCAAGGGGCTCCCAGTAGGTAGACAGAACCTCCAGACCCAGCCCAACTCACCCTCCTTGTCTTGAATTTTGGCTTTGACATTCTCGATGGTGTCACTGGGCTCGACCTCAAGGGTGATGGTCTTCCCTGTCAGGGTCTTCACAAAGATCTGCATCTCTGCGTCTGCTGGGGGGAAGGGAGGATGGGATGAAGTGGTTAGGTGTTGCATGCCTACGTGGCACAAGCTCAGGTGCTGGCCAGGCCTAGCCCCCGAATGCTAGCAATGCCTGCACTGACCCCCAACGCCTGTCTTCCCACACACCCTGGCCTGCAGCCTAAACAGTCCTGTAACTAAGGACTATTAATACATTTTCTTCATCCTGGACTGTTGCACCAGTGTTCATGGAAACAAGGACTGTGATTATGTCCCTCAGGCTTAGCAGAAGAGGAACTCATTTATGTTTGCTACTGGAATGTTAACAACCTTGGGGCACCATTATGCCAGGTACATCTTCCCTGTGCGCGGTGCAATCCTCCCCTGCCCCAGCAAGCTCCTGGTCTACTACACAGGCTGCCCTTCCTGCCAGCCTGGATCAGAATCCTAGCTCAGTAGCCACCAGCCTGACAACACACACACACTCTTTGCTCTCAAAGCCCCTCTCCTAACTCCAAGCTAGGACAACCAACACTCTTAGCTCCCTTCTCAATTATGACAAACTCTCTAGACCCCACTTCGTGCATTTGCTCCAACCCACAGACAATACTGCCTACCACTCTGTCCCTGCCAACTGTGTGCCGTGTACTTGTTTACAACACTCCCTTAAAAATAAGTTAGAAAAAAGTCTAGAAGACAGGCATAGAAAAAGGAGGCGGGTACCAAAACCCAGCTCGAGAAACTTAATACTCCTAAAGAAACTGGCGAAGTGACTAGGACAAAGTTAACGCTACATGCTTAATATCCCTCCTCCCATTAACTCGGACCGGTCCAGGAGGACCCATTCCCGCCCCGAAGCCTCGTAAGGTCGCTAGGGCCGGCGGAGAAGGGCAGGCCCTTTTCCAAAGCCGCGTTCACCTCCTGGGCCCGGGTCTGGGCTCGGAGTCTCGGCCTCACGTGCCCCGCTCCGCCACCCGCCACTACTAACCCACATCGGCAGGCTCAGGCCCACCCCCTCCGCCGCTCAGTCCCCTGCAGCACCCTGCAGCCCCCCACCCATCCCTCGCCCAGCGCCAACCCGCACGGCCGCAGCCACCGACCAACTCGGTCGCCTCGTTGAAGAGAAAGAGGGCAGCGGAACCGGAAACCGCCGATTCGCCGCCGAGAGCGCTTGCGCACGGAGCACACTACGTCACAATCCGCGCCGCGAGACGGGCACCGCCCCGGCCAGCCGCCATCTTAAGTACTGGCAAAAGAGGCCGCTGTGCATGTGGGCGAGCACCGCCCACCCGCTTCCGGGTGTCGGTCCCGGCCGCCGGGTCACGTGAGGGGCCAGCCACACCTTTCCAGGTGTTCGGGGGTGGGGGGGGCCACTGTATCTGCGTCACTGACAACTGCTGGCACTTAGCTGCCGTTCTGGGAATACTTGAACAGAATAGAGAAGACTGTTTTCTGCTAAAGCAAAGGCATTAAGCAGAGTGCCTGCGGGTCAAGGAGCAGGGGTTGGGGCTGAGAGCCACCTAACACCCAGGGTCGATTAGAAAGCTCTCTGGCCGCTGTGCACGGGTTGATTTCAAGGCAGCATGTACTGGAGCAGGGAGAGCGGGTGGGACTGGTGCATTCGCCCAGGAAAAGGTGGTGGGACCCAGTGTGTTCTGGAAGTAGGACCGAGACTCATGGGAAAGTGCCCGGCGGGGAGGAATGAGAAGTTATTAGTACCTGTGAGTTTGGCGAGGTACCGCTTTATTTCCTTGACTATTTCCCAGTGCTACTATGTACCAGGCAAAAGCAGATAGTTTCATATCTGAGAAGATGCCTTTAACAATGTAATTTCTAAGTGCTCCAAAGAGGAGGCATCTGTGGGAGCGTGTCTGATGGAGAATGGGACCCCTATGGGAGTGTGGCTCTCTGAGTTCACCCTGGGGCTGCAGTCTGGAGGAAGACTTATTCAAGGAGGTGTGGGAACGGTGTTGTGAGCAGCGGGAACAGCATGTGCAAGGGTGGTGACGGAATCTGGTTTGTTGCAGCTGCCGCCATGGGGACTCCCACCAAGAGCAGTCACATTTCTAGCTCGATGGTGCCTGGCTGTCTGCACCCCCTCCAGCAGAGCCCTAAGCCCCATGTCCAGCATTTGTTCACCTTCTTTTTTGTTTTTACCTGAAGCCACACCCAAGGAGCCTTGAGCAAGTGGACTCCCATTGGTTCACCTTCTGGGCTGCTTAGCCCAGGGTGATAGGAAGCCACAGCTAGGTGTCCTCTTCCCTTTTTAGTAACGGAGTCTTTTTATTGATAACTTCCCAACAGCATCTGTAAACATCGGGTACAAAAATATTCCATTAAACTCTTTTCCAAGGTGGCTCGGCTTGCTCCGTGGAGACCCTGGGCCTCAGGTTCCACACCTCTGTTCACACAAACAGGCCTCATGAGGCCCAGGGCTGGATGGATGGTCAGCCACCATCTAGAGCCTTCTACCTGCCTCAGAAACCTCCTCGAGATACCAATTGGAGAAAGTATTCAGTATTTCTGTTGAAGGTAGGGGCCAGGAAACCAGAGTTAGTGGGTGCAGGAGTGGGCTGGGGTGAACTCAGACGTGACAGTGCTTGTTCACCTCAAGGAGGTCCTAACCAGGAGGCAGGGGACATCTGGCTCTGGTCTCTGGGGACCTCTGTATTATTATTATTATTAAGAGCAGACCTCAGGCCTGGCTTTAGAAAAGTTCCCTTGTACCCAGCTGGGGTGGGCATGCCCTGGCATGACAGAGGGGTCTGCAAAAGAGAGATATTCTGAGGGATGAAAGAACTGGAATTAAAGACCCCCAGGAATTCCACACTCCTTGGAAGGGAGCCCTGTTCCCCCAGGAGCCCTACTTGACAAAACAGGGTGGCAAAGCTGATGATCGTGAGGCCACCTCAGACACCTGGGGAAGGTCACCACTGCTCTGAGACCCCTTGAGGCACCGGACAGCAGGGCTACTCGCCCAGCATTTCCTCATCGTCTGTCTGGCTGCGACCATTGACAGCAGGGGAGCTGGGCCGGATGTGGGAGAGGTCCTCAAAGCCAGGGCTAAGGGAGGGCGAGACGGTGTCGGGGCTGGTGTCACATGAGCCCGTGCTCTGTTCCGAGGTGGCAATGGTGGTTGTGGTGCTGGGTGGGATGGGGTCTTCATCCTCATCCTCCAGGAGGGATGCCTCTGGGATATCTGGGGGAAGGAGAAACAGGAGTTGGTTCGGTCACCTTGCCAGGCACTGTGATAGAGCACTTATTGTGAAATGTGACCCTGGACAGCTCCCCCCACCCCATGGGGCCATGACTCGGCCCATTTTACAGAGGAGGAAATGGAGGCTTAGGGAGGTGAGAGGCCTCCCTTCAAGGTGAGGTGAGGACAGCACATAGGCTCTGGCGTTGGGCTAACATGGGCTCTGGCTGTGAGCCTGACTCTGTCATCTCTCCCCACCACTGTGTCACCTGGGCCAGGCACCTCAGCTGCCTGCTCTTACTATAAACTATGGTTGTCAGCAGCCCTGGATGGTCAGCTGTTGGCCCATTCGACAGATGGAGTAAACTGAGGCTCAGTGCAGGGAACCCTTTGAGGTGGCGGCAACACAAAGTGATAATCTAGAGCGCACTCAAGCTCTCTAGCCAGACACCTGAGAACCCACCCTGCCCTTTCTGGCTGTGCATTCTCTGACACAGGCGTTGCCCCTGTGGGCCTCAGTTTCCCCCTCTGTGAAATAGGGACACTCACAGTCCCTACTTTACAGGTGGCTGTAATGGCCTGGCTCATAGGGCTATGTGGCACACACTGGGACAAGGTTTGTCATCATTCTTGTCCACATTCCCCTGTGCAACCTCCCCCCAGGCAATGGTCCCTGGTCCTCCTGTCTGCTCCGCAGCCTGCTGAGAAGACCAGGCCTGCTCCCCGTCCCAGACCTCCCCGGATCCACTGCCCTCCAGGGTGTGGTCTCAATGTCAACCTGTGAGGTGCCCTTCCGGAAGCCAGCCCTGGACCAAGGGTGCTGACATCTCAGGCACAGAGGACAGACGTGGGGTGCAGGAGCCCTGGGTGACACTTACGGCTGAAGGCCTCCGGGTGCTGCCTCGCCAGCTTCCCTTTCAGTGTCCTGTGGGGAAGGGAAGGCTCGTGGGGCTGAACCTGCCGAGCGGACAGGC
This sequence comes from Eulemur rufifrons, assembly GCF_041146395.1. NCBI lineage: Eukaryota > Metazoa > Chordata > Mammalia > Primates > Lemuridae > Eulemur > Eulemur rufifrons. The sequence goes on along the minus strand of NC_090984.1, from coordinate 6,182,986 downwards.
TGGGCCTGGTGCTGGCCAGGAACCCTTGCTGCTGGCTCTGGGCAGGGCGGAGAGGGGCAGGAACCTCCCCTCACTGTTCATCGTGTCACATCTCCCCTCTCTCAAGGAGACCCAGGTGCTCAGCCCAGCAGTCAGGGCTCTGACAGCTTCCCCACCCCCAGCAGACCTCCCACCTCAGGGTGGGCACCAACCACCCAGCTGTCCCAGAACCCGGGCACTGGCAGTGCCTTCTCCCTACAAGGCCCTTCTCACATCTCAGTTCCCCTACCTACCTGGACAGCCTTCTTATTTTAGAGACAGGGTCTCACTCTGCTGCCCAGGCTAAAGTGCAGTGATGTGATCACTGCTCACTGCAACGTCTGACTCCCAGGCTCAAGTAATCCTCCCGAGTAGCTGGGACTACAGGCATGTGCCACCACACCTGGCTGATTTTTATATTTTGTAAAGATGGGGTCTCACTACATTGCCCAGGCAACTCCTGGGCTCAAATGATCCTCCCACCTTGGCCTCCCAAAGGGCTGGGATTACAGGTACCACGCCCAGCCCAAGACCACCTTTGAGGAATCTTCCACACCCCTTTCTCAGCAGTCGCTCCTCTGGGCAACCTGTCCCAGCATCATCCCTCCATACATGGGCTGAGGCCCAGTGAGCACACAGGAGGAGGCAGGACTGCTGGCTAAGGGGTCGCAGCACCCACTCCCCAAACACCAAATTCTGGTCCTCAGTAAACTGAAGCTCACAATGTTTGCTTCCTTTTTTTTAACTTCATATTTTTTTTTTTTTTTTTTTTTTTTTTTTTTTTGAGACAGAGTCTCACTCTGTTGCCCAGGCTAGAGTGAGTGCCGTGGCGTCAGCCTAGCTCACAGCAACCTCAAACTCCTGGGCTCAAGCGATCCTCCTGTCTCAGCCTCCCGAGTAGCTGGGACTACAGGCATGCACCACCATGCCCGGCTAATTTTTTTTCTATATATATTTTTAGCTGTCCATATAATTTCTTTCTATTTTTAGTAGAGATGGGGTCTCGCTCTTGCTCAGGCTGGTCTCGAACTTCTGAGCTCAAACGATCCACCCACCTCGGCCTCCCAGAGTGCTAGGATTACAGGCGTGAGCCACCGCGCCCGGGCAACTTCATATTTTTAAGAGACAGGGTCTCACTATGTTGCCCAGGCTGGTCTCAAACTCCTGACCTCAAGGGATCCTCCCGCCTCAGCCTCCCAAGTTGGTGGGATTACAGGGGTGAGCCACCACACCTGGCTACTTCCTTTTTTAAAATGGGATGATTTTTATCCAGGTGCAGTGGCTCACCCCTGTAATCCCAGCTACTTGGGAGGCTGAGGCAGGAGGATCCCTTGAGGTCAGGAGTTTGAGACCAGCCTGGGCAACATAACAAGACCCCATCTCTACAAAAAAAATAAAAAATTAGCCAGGCTTGCTAGTGCACGCCTGTAGGCCCAGCTACTTGGGAGGCTAAAGGGGGAGGATTGCTCACTTGAGCCCAGGAGTTCAAGGTTACAGTGAGCTATGATCATGCCACGGTATTCTAGCCTGGGCAACACAGTGACACCATGTCTCTTAAAAAAAAAAAAAAAAAAAAAAGTCTGATTTTTGTCTTTTTCTAAAGTAACGCAGCTGTGTTTACAAAGAATGGCAAAGAGGTTTTTGGAACACCATCTTTCACCCTTGACCTCAGCCAGCCAGTCTCCTCCAAAAGTCCCCCCAGGCTAGTTTCCTGCCTACCACTCGAGGGATGCACTCATCTCCCTCATCGCCTTTCTCGGTGATGGGGACACACACCACTGGCTACCAACCCTTGGGGTTCCTGCCCACTTCCAAATACCGTGCCTGGGCAGCTGGCCTGGGGAAGTGCCCCAGAAAAGATGCACTTTTCTAATGGATTTATAAAGGATTTAACCAGCCTGTCTCGTGGTTTCTGCACTGAGCTCAATAAAATGTGTTTTCCTCAATCTTTGGCACCTGCTCCCCAAGTCTGCCAGAGGATACAGTTGTCCCCTGTGACAGCGGAAGTGGCACACAGTCTGGCGGGAACACTGAGTGGGTCTGGGCCCAGGTGCACTGGCTGCGGCTGTTACTGGCGGCAGTGAGGATATGAACAGCTCTGGGTGGCGCCTGGACGTCTTTCCTCGTCTGCACAGAAACCACGGTGGGAAGGGCCCACAAAAACTGGCAAATCTCACTGGTCTCTTGAGAGGAGAGCTGGCTGGGGGATCACGGTCCACTGTCTACTCTTTTCCTGCCTTTTCTGTTACATGTCCAGCGTTATATTATATTTTTGAAAAATAAAGAAATAAAATTTAAATTCAAAAACTTCAATATTTTTATCCCAGGGTTGGGATCTTCTTGGACACTTAAGTGTGCAAAGAAGCCTCGTAACACAGACGAGCAGAATCTCCCCTTTGCCCAGCTACGGGGAGGAAACCCAGGCCCAGGTGGGGAGGTGGCGGCAGAGGTCAGCTGTGACCGCAGGGTGGGGGCCGGGGAGGGGCTGAATGCCCACCTGATGCGGCGGAAGATGCTGTCCAGGTCCCGTTTCATCTCCACCAGGGTCCTCGTGTGGTGCAGGAAGCGCTCGCTCATCTGCTGCAGGCGGGCACTGGACAGGTTGTTGAAGTTCAGCAGCATCTCATTGGTCTTCTCAAAGCGGTCCAGCCTGGTGGCAGAGAGAGGGCACGAGCTCCTCCACCCAGCCTCTGGGGCCTTGCCTGCTTCACAGCCTTCGCATGGGCCATTCCCTTTTCCGCCAGAGTTCTACCTGCTGTTTGAGCCACCTAGCGAACTCCTACTTAACCTTCAAAATCCTACTCAAGTGGGTCCTTTCTACGTAGCCTTCTCTACCCACTCGCGCAAGCAGACTCTTTGCTCCCCTTTTGACTCCACTAGCTCCCAGTGGTTCCTCTGGCCCCGCCCTGACACCACAGGGCCAGGAGGGTCTGAGTCTGCTTCTGTCTCCCCTCAGTGTGGGAGTTCCCCAGGGCCAGGTCTGAATCTGACATACAAAACTAGAAGAGAGGCCGGGCGCGGTGACTCACGCCTGTAATCCTAGCACTCTGGGAGGCCGAGGCAGGTGGATCGCTGGAAGTCAGGAGTTCGAGACCAGACTGAGCAAGAGTGAGACCTTGTCTCTACTAAAAATAGAAAGAAATTATCTGGCCAACTAAAAATATATATATAAAAAAAAAATTCGCTGGGCATGGTGGCGCATGCCTGTAGTCCCAGCTACTCGGGAGGCTGAGGCAGAAGGATCGCTTGAGCCCAGGAGTTTGAGGTTGCTGTGAGCTAGGCTGACGCCACGGCACTCACTCTAGCCCAGGCAACAGAGCAGGACTCTGTCTCAAAAAAAAAAAAAAAAAAAAGAAAGAAAGAACTAGAAGAGAGATGGGTATTGCTGAGACCCGGAAACACTCCGGGTCTGTGAGAAAAGGTGAGGGAATCAGGTCTGTGTCGTGTTGTCAACAGAGAGTGGGAAGAGCCTTCGGCTTAAACATGTGAAAAATGAAGCACAGGAGGCTGTGCTTCCACTCCAAAGTGCTAACAGCCTTTCTTCCCCAGCCAGCAGGATGGATTAGGGTGAGGCCCCAGCAGCCACAGTGCCGAGCCCCAGTGAGGGCAAACGGCATTCACAGACTCCTCAAGAGACACCGGGCACTACGCAGACACAGCCTGGGCTCTGGGAGGCCAGGCTCCAACAGGAAGTCAGCCCACCAGCTCCTTAAAACCCCCTGTGGCCCCCTCTGGTCCCTCAACTCTCCCCACCCCAGGCCTTGGGACAGGAGCCCCCGCGGCCCCCACCAAGCCATCCGCAGCTGCAAAACCTTCCCAAAGCCCTGCTTCCTGTGCCAAGGCCTCGCCTCCCCAGGCCAGGAAGGAATTTACTTTGGAGCCAGAGGCAGATTTGCTCATTTCCTTCATTTTATCACCAGTGTGGGCCTGGGCTAGGGGCGGGCAGGACAAGAATGTTGGCCAGCAAGTGGATTCCTTCCCACGCCCGGGGCCCACGGCCACCACTCACATGTTCTTCTGGGCCAAGATGATGGCGTTGACATCGTCTGTATTCACCATGTTCAGGATGCGGCTGCAGAAGACCCTCGAGGCCGAGTCCGGGGGGTCCATCTCTTCCTCCTCCTCCGCTGCCTGAAACAGGTCGGAAGACAGTCTTTGGTCCGCACCACTGGTGGAGGTGGGACCAAGAGGCCAAGCTGGGAGCCCTACGGACCGGGGTCTGACCCAACTGTGGCCTTCTACCGTGGGGATGTATGACTGTGGCTCAGTCATGCCACCTCAGTGTCAGGTTTGCCATCCTGGGAACCTGGAGGTGTTGGGAAAACTACAGAAGGTTGTATTGTAAACTGCACTCAACCACACCAGAATCCCATCGCCCTCCAAGGCCACGGGCACCTCTTACCTGCATAGATCTGCCAACCTTCTCCCCCTCCCTCTGCCTTTGCACCTGATATCCCCACAAGCAGAATGTGCAGGGCTGAGGTCTTCAAAGATTACCCCCACTTTGGTCACTCTCATCACTTCACCTTGTTTTCACGGCTTCACTGGATCACGTCTTTGTGCAATTATCCCAGTTAGCAGGTGACCCGTTTCCTGTTGCCCTCAGGACATCAGCTCCAGGAAGGCAGAGGCATGTCTGTCTCCAGAGCCCAGCTCAGAACGTGGCTCACAGCAAGGGATCAGCAAAACTTGTTTTGGGGAGGCTAACATAACTTTTCAAACTCAGCTCTGACACTAGAATTTTATTAGCAAATTAAAGCCAAGAATTTCAGGCACTCACAGCCAGGCTGTGGGCCCCAGCAACCCAGATGGCTCTGCGGTTCCCAGTTTCCCTGGCACAAAGAGGACCATCCTGGGCAGAGCCTTCCCAGACCATGCAGGGGAGGTGGGGGGCGGGGTGGGGGGCACAGCACCGACCCTCCTGGGGAGTTCAGGAAAAATCTGGCATCCTGATTATAGCTTGGCTCTGGGGCCCACATATTTAATGGCAAAGAGAAAAGCCTATTTGCAGTTGGTTAAGATTCATACACTGGATCAGAAAAGGCTTCAGATCCCACTTAATCGACCCTCCCACTTACTGAGCACCTACTGTATGCTAAACAAAGCACGAAGCTGGTACACTGAGAATTGTTATCTTTTTTTTTTTTTTTTTGAGACAGGGTCTCATTCTGTTGCCCAGGCTGGAGTGCAGTGGCATCATCATAGCTCACAGCAGTCTTAAACTCCTGGGCTCAAGTGCTCTTCCTGCCTCAGTCTCCTGAGTAGCTGGGTGCATGGGTACAGGTGCATGGCACCACACCCAGTGATTTCTTTTCTTAAAATTTTTTTAAGAAAAAAGGTCTTGGTAGGTTGACCAGAGTGGTCTCAAACAATCCTCTGACCTTGACCTCTCAAAGTGCTGGGATTACAGGCATGAGCCACATTACCTGGCCCATCCTTAGTTACAGATGAGAAAACTGAGGCTCAGAGAGACTGAGGAGCTGAGTCACCACAAAGGCCCACAGTCTGCAGGTTCCACCGAGGTGTGAATCTGCGGGGGCGCGGTAACCACCTGAGACAGCACAGCTGCTGCTTACAAGAGCTGATTTCTGCCTGACCTCTGATTTTTTCCCAGGCAAAAAGTGGCAATAGGGATTTTATTTTTTAAAACGGAATTTGGCTCATTTACAAATGTCAGCCACTAATACTTTTTTCTAAAACCCCATGGAGGCCAAGAGTATCCATTTGTACCCTGAATCTGCCAGTGGTCTGCAGCTCCTGCGTGCCTTCTAGAAATAAGCTGCCACACCTGGTGAAACCCCCTAATCACCACGTTTATTTATTTATTCATTTATTTTTGAGACAGAGTCTCACTCTGTTGCCCAGGCTAGAGTGCCGTGGCGTCAGCCTAGCTCACAGCAACCTCCAACTCCTGGGCTCAAGCGATCCTCCCGCCTCAGCCTCCCTAGTAGCTGGGACTACAGGCATGTGCCACCATGCCCGCCTAATTTTTTCTATATATTTTTAGTTGTCTAGCTAATTTCTTTTGATTTTTTTAGTAGAGACAGGGTCTCACTCCTGCTCAGACTGGTCCTGAACTCCCAAGCTTAAAAAATCCACCTGGCTCGGCCTCCTAGAGTGCTAGGATTACAGGCGTGAGCCACCTCGCCCAGCCATCACCACATTTATTGAACTCCTATTACATGCCAAGCAGGGACACCCATAATCTCCACCTTCCCAAAGAAACATGATCTTGTACAAAGCAGATGCTTAGACTCAAAGGGCAGAATTACGTGGAGGGGGACGCCCACAGCTGGTGCCTGCCAGGCACAGTATTTGGACCTTCAGGGATACAGTTGTTCTTCAGAGCAGGACTTTCCTGTCTCTGGCTCCCAGATGTGAGGGCTGAGGGGTTCACTTCACCCCCCCCAGCTGCCTCTCTCAAGAAGCCTTCCCTAGGCTGGGTGTTGTGGCTCATGCCTGTAATCCTAGCACTCTGGGAGGCTGAGGCTTGAGGATTGCTCAAGGTCAGGAGTTTGAGACCAGCTTGAGCAAGAGCAAGACCCCATCTCTACTAAAAATAGAAAGAAATTAGCTGGACAATTAAAAATATATAGAAAAAATTGGCCAGGCATGGTGGCGCATGCCTGTAGTCCCAGCTACTCGGGAGGCTGAGGCAGGAGGGTTGCATGAGCCTAGGAGTTTGAGGTTGCTGTGAGCTAGGCTGACGCCATGTCACTCTAGCCTGGGCAACAGAGCAAGACTCTGTCTCAAAAAAAAAAAAAAAAAAAAAAAAAAAAAAAAGCCTTCCCTGACTGCTACCAGTCTGGCCCACATATAGACTGAAACCGACCCAGCAAGGGCTCTGATCCCTGCTCCAAATAAATACATTTATGGATGAAACACTCAGAGAATCCTGGCTTTGAGGATCTGTTAAAAATAATTAAATAAAAGCACTCAGAGAGAGAAGCTGTGTGACCTTGGCAGTCACTTCATCTCTCTGAATCAGTCTTTTCATCCATAAAATGGGATTAAGGAAAAATCCAGGTCTCACAGTGCAGTCTGTGGGGACTGAAAACAACACTCATAGAGAGTGGAGCTTGGAGCAGGCTGTTTCTCCAAGAGGCATGTGAAGAGGTCCCAGGACAGGGCCCAGGAATCAGCATTTTAAGGCGCTCTCGTGAACTTGCAAGAATATAACATGAGCAAACACCTGTATACCACTTCCTTTAATCCTCAATCACCGCTACGAGGCAGACACTATCATCTCCAAGGGAAACTGAGGCTCACGGGGGTGGGCTCAGTTGCCCAAGGTCACACTGCCAGAAAGAAAAGCGCCACGGTTCTACCCAGGTCATTTAACAGAATTTAACTCGGCGACCCAAGCTCGGAAAAACTCCTGAGTGGGAAGGGACTCAACTATCCCCTCAAGCTCTGCCACTTCAATGGGGGAAAACTGAAGCACAAACAGGACAACGCCCGGCTACAGGTTACACGGCACAACCTGAACACAGGCGACCTCAATCCCTGCGCCCCGGATCCGGATGCGGCCCTTGCCACCGCCCGTGAATCCATTGCGCAGACGGGGAAACTGAGGCCTGTGCGCAGCATCAGTGCCCAGATGTGGCCAGCGGCGCGCCCCACCCCACGGCAACCCCGGGGCCGCGCCCGACCCGGCCCAGTTTCCCCGCGGCCCCGGCATCCCCAGCCCCACCCCAAACTCGGCCCCGGCGTCGGTGGCAGTGGCACCTGCACATCTGGCGGCCTTGCTCGCGCTTCCGGGATGGCGCCCGCGCCTGCCGCGACGTCAACACGCACCGGGCGTGAGAACGCGCGTGGCGGCGCCGTGCGCCGGGGCCAACCTGCGTGTGAGGAGGCGCGGCAGGAAGGGGCGGGGATTAATGAATAGCCAATCAAACAGTCCTTCTTGCGCCTGCGCAGTTCCCAAAACCCGGGTTTCAAGGCAGCTCGGAAGTGGGAAGGCTGAAAGGTGCATCCCATTTTATAGATGGTAAGACGGAGGCCCGCGCGCGGCAGGCACGCCCCCAAGGTCGTAAATGCTCGAGTGGTCTGCGGCCGACGCAAACCCAAGTGTCTTGCTTTCCACGCCAGGAATCAGACTCATCTAGGTTCCAAAATCTCTGCTCCACTTTGGTCCTAGGTCCCCTCCAGGATTCCACATTGCGTTTAGTCGTGTCTGGTTAGTCTCCCCCATTATGTGACACTTCTTTTGTTTTTCCTCATCTTTGTGGTTTTGGAGAGTACTTACTGGTTTTGTAGAGCGTCCATCAACGTGTGTTTGTCTAATATTTTCTCGTGATTAAACCGAGGTTGTGCATTTTGGGCAGGAATTTCACAGAAGCGATGTTGTATCCTTCTCAGCGCATCCTGTCAGGAGGCCTGGGATGTTGACCTTGATTACTTGCCTAAGGCAAAGTCTACCAGTTTCTCTGCTGCAAAGTTACTATTTTCCCCTTTGCAATTTAAGTACCTTGTGGGAAGATACTTAAGAGATCATATTTTTTTCATCATATTTTTCACCCACTAATTTTAGGATTCATCCATGGTTCTTGCTGGCAACAATTATTACTGCGGTGTTCACCTCATAGAGATTGTCTATTAATTATTAATTGGAATTCTGTAAACAAGAGCTGTACATTCTTCTCCAATTACGTATTTATTCAAGTATTAATATCACCATGAACTGATGGAATTTATTTATTTTTATTTTTTAGAGACAGGGTCTCTCTCTGTCACACAGGCTAGAGAACAGTGGCACAATCACAGTTCACTGTAACCGTGAACTCCTGGGCTCAAGGGATCCTCCCGCCTCAGCCTCCTAAATTGCTGGGATTATAGACATGAGCCACCACACCCAGCCTACTGAGCACTTCTTTACTTTTGGCACCACAAGATGTTCCATGTTCCATGCTGGAATCAGCCATTTTTCCAAGGAGCCTGGGTCCTTTGTTTGAAGGGTGGTATTTAGAAACCAAGATGTGGGTGCTCAATGTGCTCATTGCTAATGGGGTGTCACTGCTTCTAGGTACCTGTCAGCAGTCAGAGCTGGAAAATAAGCCAGGCATGGTGGCGCACCTATACTTCTAGCTACTCAGCAGGCTGAGGCTTGAGCTCAGGATTTGGAGGCTGCAATGTGCTATCATCATACCTGTGTGAATAGCCACTGCTTCCAGCCTAGGTAACATAGCGAGACCCCATCTCTAAAAAGTAAAAAGGAAAATACATGCATGTTTACTAACCCATGCTTATACATGTATATTTACTTTTGCATCTATTCTTTTGTTTATATACTAAAAACCATGAGTTCATACTGATACGAGAATACACTTTTTTTCCTTTTCTTTAGAATCTTTTATTTTACTTTTGTTATCTTCATGATCTTTATTTTGCCACATCTAATGCCACTGTAGAGAATACACCTTTAAGTGGGATAGTCCAGGTTAAATTCATGAACAAAAAGGGGCAAATAGGAATTGCTCAATAAATGTTTGTAATTAAATCAGTATTAGTTATGGATATTCTATGATGTCAGTATGTTATGTATTCTATGTGTACCTGCTCTGGGTCTCAGTTTGTTAAATGTGAGTCTGGGTAATCACAGTTTCCACCTCTAAAAGGTTGTTGAAAGCTTGGAAGATACACACAGGATTTCTCAGGCACATGGAAGACTGTTTGAGAGCCCTGGAATTGGGCCGGGCGTGGTGGCTCACACCTGTAATCCTAGCACTCTGGGAGGCCGAGCCGGGCGGATTGTTTGAGCTCAGGAGTTCGAGACCAGCTCAAGCAAGAGCGAGACCCCATCTCTACTAAAAATAGAAAGAAATTAGCTGGACAACTAAAAATACATAGAAAAAATTAGCCGGGCATGGTGATGCATGCCTGTAGTCCCAGCTACTCGGGAGGCTGAGGCAGAAGGACTGCTTGAGCCCAGGAGTTGGAGGTTGCTGTGAGCTAGGCTGACGCCACGGCACGCTAGCCCAGGCAACAGAGTAAGACTCTGTCTAAAAAAAAAAAAAAAAAAAAGTCCTGGAATAGGACATATCTGAGTTCTAATTCCACCTTTGTCACATCCTAGCTAGATAGCCTTGGGCAAGTGTTAACCTTATGAAATCATGCCGATGAAATCCTTACGATGGGGCTTGGCACACAGTACATTTGCAGTATACTGTAGGTACTATCACTCCCACACTCTGCTGCCTTCATTCATTGAAAATTCAATGAGGACCAGGATTGTTATATATTTAGTCCAAAGATTTAAAAATTGTTCAGTCTCCTCTGGGTGTGGCCCATATTCTGGGGATCCAGAGAGTTCTCAGTCCCTGCCTAGCCCTGGAGGAGGAGGGGCAACAGTGTCAGAAACACACACCCTCAGCCCCGTGGGGCTCACTGCTTGGAGAGAGGAGAGACTTAAGGCTGGAAGAACCTGAGGAGTGGGGTGTGAGGGCTCATTTTAGGGGCAAGGAAGTTTGCAAGGAGGCAGATACCTCTGGATGGGGCTTTAAGGTAGGATTAGGAGCTTTCTAGGAAGGGACTATCATTCAAGGCTGACAGAATCACAAGAGCAAAGGCAGGATGATGGGAAAGGATATAGTGTGGACTTGATCTTTGTAAGAATTGGGGAGCTCGGAGAGCCAGGCAGCAGCAGTGCCAAGAGGGGAGCACTGGGGTGGGGGCTGTTGGGAAAAGCAGAACCATGGCTCTGTCTGCAGGCTGCAGCAGGAGAGGCCCAGGCTGGAGAAACCAAGCTTTTCAATAGGTCCCTTGGGCTCTGCTGGAGGCCAGGAAACATTTATGAGGGTCCTGGAAGGGATGGGGGCTGTACATCAAGGCCAAAAGGGACTTGGCTGGCCCCAGATGTTACGTACACAGTAGATTGGAAACAAGAAAATGTTTTCCTCCTTTGTGTGTTCAAGAGAGAGGGTAGGAAGTGATGGGAACTTTGCGGGGAGGGGAGGCCCAAGTTTGAGGATTGAAGCCTTTCTCTGCCACCGCTTTCAGTTTTATTTCCTACATGGCACTTATCACAGCTGCAATTAAATACTTATCTGCATGATTTCGCAACATCCAGCTCCCCTGGATGGAAGAGAAACTCAGTGGGGGAAGGGACCTGGCCCATTTTGCCTGCTGTGACCTCAAAGTAATTAACCTCTCTGTGCCTCAGTTTCCCTATCTATAAAATGAAGATAATAAGAGTCTTACCAAACATACCCATCCAATCCTAAAGAAGGCAAGAAAGGAGAGAAAGGAAGCATAGAGTAGTTGAGACAGAAGAAAACACTTAAGATGGCAGATTTATGTCCAAATGTGCCCATAATTACATCAAATATGAACAGGCCAAATGCTCCAATTAAAAGACAAAGATGGACAGACTGGATCAAAAGGAAAAACCCAATTCTCTGTTGCTTCCAAGAGACACATGTACAATGTCCTCATATATAGCGTACAGAAAGTGGAAAATAAAAAAGTGGAACAGGATGGAGCATAGTAAACACAAGCCAGGGAGAATGGGTGTGTGATCTTAATATCAGACAGAGTTCACTGTCCCCTTGATCTTAGCAAAAAGGCTGAGAAGTGATGAGCAAGTCTGATCTAAAGCAAAATTCACAGAAATAAAGTGGGGCGCATCGTAACAATGACAAGTTCAGTTCACCGGGAAGACATGACAATTGCACCTCTGTGTACAGTCAATCATGTGGCTTCCAAATAGAGTATTTATCTCATAAGGGAGGATTCAATGTGCATAAAGTGTTTGCCTGCACTTGTGATACCTGCTCAGTGAGTGCCAGTGATTATTATTACTGTTGCTGGTGTTATTTTAGTTCATTGTTTGTTTATTTTATCAGTATTGCTGTTTCCTGCATTCCTCCAGCCCCTACAAGACAGATGTAACCCCACTGTGCAGATAAAGACACTGGGGTTCTTTATCTCAGAACCTGGACTGGCCCACAGCTTATTTGATGCCCCTTCCCAGGTGACTCCTCACATACCCCAGCTGCCCCACCACCTCTCCTGTCTGGCCAGCCTGCCTCCTTTCTTTTCACAATGATTTTCCCCTCCCCCATTTTGTGCCACGCACTGTGCAGGCTACAATAAAAACAACAGAGCCTTCCCAGACTTTGGGGTCTTCCAGTCTAGTGGGCGAGGCAGAACTAAATCGAATGATGGCATGGCTGCAAGTAAATGAGTTATGAAGTAGAGGGTCATCGTGCCAGGTGGGGCACCTAGCTTTGCCTGGGGGAGGTCTGAGAGGGCTTCCGTAGAAGGCAAGCTGGGGACTCCTATCTGAAAAGTTAGTTCCCTCCAAAAGCCGGTGTGGGACTCATTCATTCATTCATTCACTTCTTGAGCTCCCCTAGGTGCCAGGCATGGTTCAAGGAAGTGCTGAGTACAAAACAGGCAAAAATTCCTGCAAGGATAGAGCAGAGGGGAGCGTGGGGGGACCCAGAAGCAAAAGAGTGACAAGATCATTCTGGAAGGGGATAACTACTGGGAAAGAAAGAAAACAGTGAGAGAGGAGTTAAGTGTCCCCAGTTTCAAAACAAGATCTATAAAAACCAATTTAATCGAGGATACCACTTTCCGTCGGTCCCGTGGGCACCGTATCACCCTCCGCCAGAAGGTAGGTGGAGGAGGGACTCTTCCCAGTGGCCCTGCACACTCAGTCGCCAACCTAGCTGTTATTGAGCACCTCCTGTATGCGCCAGGCAACCTTCAGGGAATTAGACCACGTGGGGAGGGGGTGGGGGTGGGGGTAGGTTTCTGTGTGCCCCTGGGCACGTCGCTCCCCCTCGGGACCTCGGGTCCACTTCTCTAGGGCTTTTTAAGGAGGGTTATTCAGCAATCCCAGAGCTGCCCTGACCGGCAAGCTTGAGCTCCTTAAGGAAACACCAATTAGTGCTGTCCTCTCGACAGCCCCCAAGGTGAGAGTGCATGGATGGGGGTGCTTATCCCCATTTTGCAGATGAGCAGGATGAAGCTCAGACGGGAGCCAGGAGTCGCGCAAGCTGCGCGGAACTGACTCATGTTTGGGATCTAGCCTAGAGCCCTCCGCCCCCGCCCCAAGTGGCCAGGAGGTTTCTGCCCCTTTAAGAATGTCCCACGGAGCCAAGCAGGAAGGGGGTGGTGCCAGCACCCGGGACGGACGTGTGCGTGAGCCAATGGGCGTGGCAGTCTCGGCGGCAGCGGCCAATGTGAGCGGCGGAGGCGGGGCTGGGCTCCCGAACCTGGTTCCCGAGGCGCGGCGGCCGCGGCTGGGGGCGGGGAGGGGGGTGCAGGACCCCAGGCTGGGGTCCCGGAGCCGGAGGCACGTGTCCCGCGGCGCCGGGGGGGCCGCGCCGGCCGAGGGCGCTGCCCTGGCCTGGGTCGGTCCGGGGGCCGGCGCAGCGGCGGCTGCGGCCGATGGGCGGGGCGAGGGGCCGCGGGGGAGGCGAGCGAGGGGCTCGAGGGGTCGCGGGGTGCCCGAGGGGGTGCGGCCGGGCGGCGGCGGCCGGGCGTGTGGGTCACGGGGGGCGGAGGCGGTGTAGTGGCGGACTGCCGACGGAGACGTGCAGGGCCGGGGGGCGCCCGAGAGGTGCGGGGGTCCGGGGCCCCAGAGTGGTGGCGTCAGACGAGCGTGGGGCGTTGGGGACCTGGGTAGGGGGTCGAGGGAGGCGCAGGCCGGGGTGGGGGGCGTCCGGAGGGCGTAGGGTGCTGTGGGATCGGGAGGGGGGCGTCTGGGGACACTAGAGTGTTTACGGGGCGACGGAGCGGCTGTGGGGGGAGGTGGCCCTGGTTGGGGGCGGCGGCGGCTGGGTCGGGGGAGGCCGATTTGTGCGGGCGCAGAGGATTGTGGGGGTGGGAGCTGGGAGGGTCTCAGAAAATGGGGCCTGAGCCCCGAAGGAGCAGACAGGTGAAGGTTAGGTATGGGATGCTGTGCGTTAGAATGATGGCTGTACCTCTTTCTGAGCTTGGGGCCTTGGGGAGAGGGGTCGGTACGTTAGGGTACAGCCTGGGCTAGGGGCTCCCAACAGGCCTGGGGCAAGGAAGAAGTAGAATCGGTGGGATCTGGACCACTTCCGTAAAGGAGACTGCTTTCATGGGGTGGGAGGAAGATCTTGATGAGAGGAGGAAGAGCTCCCAGGCTTTGGCCAGGATCCCTGACATTGGGGTCGGGGAGTGGTATTAGAGGCAGTGTTTGGAAGGTAAAAGGCTTTGGGTTTGTGGGTGGTTAAGGGCCGGCGCTGTTGGGAGGGGGCTCCCCTTCGGAGAAGGGGCATCTGGAAATGGGAAGCCCTGGGAAAGATTAAATTGCCCAGGTGGCCCAGTGGCTCTAAAAATGGCTTCCCCAGGGCCTCAGGGGCTGTCCCCTCCAAAAAATTCCCAGCACTCTCCCTCGGCATTGAACCAGGTAAAACCCCAGGGTCTAGAGCCCCAGGTTCAAATCCTGCCTTTGCCATTGGCTTGCTCTGTGACCTTGGGCAAATGGCTGTGCCTCTCTGGCCTTAACTTCCTTTTCTGCAGAATGTTGGGGGGGGGTGTTCCCTACTTCCTGGGGTGTTTATAAACATTAAATAATAATTAGCTCTAATAATAGCTAATTCTACTTGAGCCTGATGCCTGGGGCTTGACGCGTGGGTTAATTCCTCCCGACGAGCTGAGATTGTTTTATACCTTACACCTGTGAAACCGAGGCCTGGAGCCCCTGAGTCACACAGCAAGTGATCTGCAGTGTGGGGAATGGGTACAGAGAAGACTTCCAGTGGCTTGGTGGGTGGGATTCTTACCCCCATCCATCCCACTCCCCAGGGCCAATTCCCGAGCCCCCAGCAGCATGGCATCCTGCGCGGAGCCCTCTGAGCCCACCGCCCCGCCGCCTGCTGGGGTCCCACCGCTTGAGGACTTCGAGGTGCTGGATGGGGTCGAGGATGCAGAGGGCGAGGAGGAAGAGGAGGAGGAGGAAGAGGAGGAGGATGACCTGAGTGAGCTGCCACTTCTCAAGGACATGGGGCAGCCCCCACCAGAGGAGGCCGAGCAGCAGCCTGGGGCCCTGGCCCGGGAGTTCCTAGCTGCCATGGAGCCTGAGCCTGCCCCAGCCCCGGCCCCGGAAGAGTGGCTGGACATGCTGGGTAAGGAACAAGGGTGGATTGGGTTCACCCAGAGGGCCCAGACAGCTCAGGCTCAGGAGTGACTTTGGCCTTGGCCCTCTTGTCCCCTGAGCCTCATTTCCCCATCTCTGCTGTGAGGGCTGGAAGTAACACGTGGTAACCACGGTGATTGCCAGCCACAGGCAACTACTTGAGACACTTGGTGTTTACGAACCCCATTCGTTTTCGAGCACATGCACCCACAATGTACTGTGGCCCTGTTTCCCAGAGCTGCTACCAGTGGCCCAGAGAGGCTGAGTCACCTGCCCAGAGCCAAACAGCCAGCACGCTAGGCATCAGCAGCATCTGTCCCCGTACTGTCTTTTCTCAGCATTTGTGTGACTCGGGTTTGTCCCTTGAAAGTTGTGTCCTGGGGTCCTGTAGTTCTGGGGAGTGTCGTATTTTGTTTAGCCCTCTGGCCGGTTCACAGCATTCATTAGTGTTACAAATGTTCAGAGAAGTCCTGCAAGAAAGGAACTTGGTGAACCCACACACGTGGCCTGCCTGTGTACCTCTGCACGGCTGCTCTGAAAACAAGAAATCGTTAGCATTCTGTGGAAAATGTGTTGCTGTAAGTGCAGTGCTGATACCTAATATACCATATGATGCTAGTGCCCACGCAGATGATAATAAAACGTCATCACTGTGATCAGTAGTACTGGTTATACTCTACCAGTAGTATCAAAGAACAGTGACACTGGGAAAAAAACAGAAATGTTACTACTAATATCACCACCACTACTAATCTTCATGCTCCTAAAAATAATGCCAGGTAATCCTTCCTGAGCACTGGTTCTGTGCCAGGCCTCTGCAGCAACTTATTTTATCCTTACAGCTGCCCCGTGACGTGATTCTCATGATATCCCCATTTCACAGATGGGGAAACTGAGGCTCAGAGAGGTGAAGACACTTGCCCGAGGTCACACAGCCTCCCTATCTGTTTTGGAATTTGGGAAGCTGTTCTTTCGTACTGATGCTGAGAGTAAGAGCTGCCCTGCTACCCTTCTGAGCATGAGGTTGGCACTGTATTTATATACGACTGTCCGGAAGGGATCCAGCCACCTAATCGTTCTGGATATGTTAACAATGGCTGGATACTGACAGAGTATTGCTTTGTTTCTCGGGCTAAAGAGCACTGGTGTCACCATAGCTCACTACAACCTTAAACTCCTGGGCTCAGGTGATCCTCCTGCCTCAGCCTCCTGAGTAGCTGGGACAACAGGCATGTGCCACCATGCCTGGCTAATTTTTCTATTTTTAGTGGAGACAGGGTCTCGATAGTTTGGTGGTTCCCAGATTGGATGGGGGGGTGCATATGGAAGGTGGGGAGCAGCACAAAAATTGGAATATTCTAGAATATTTCAGAATGTGGATGGACAGATCACTGTCCCTAACTTTTAGGCTAGAGTCCACTCAGATTTGTGGACTAGACCGTCGGCATATTACAGAACACAGGTAAATGTGGGAACACGAGTGACCACAGACCATGTCAGAATTACGTGCCCCACAGGTTCAGCCCTCGCTTAGCTAAGGCTCCCTTTTGTCGACACCTTGGGAACGCCCCGAGGAAGGTGAGGCTGTGTGTCCTGGGCCAAGTCACATGCCTTCTCTGTGCCTCCGTTTCCTACTTTGTTAAATGTGGTGCTAGCAGCAGTCACCCCAGCGGTAGCTGAGGGATGACAATGGGTGTTGTCACTGTGGGTTCCCTGAGTGCATTTGCGAGGGCGCCGGGCCTTCTGCCCGGTGCTCAGTCAATGTTGGCTGTGGCCATTTAACCATTGCTGTGATCGCTTGTGGTGCAAGCAGGAACGCCAGCTGCGGTGGCCGAGAGAACAGACAGTGGTCTCCTTCTAGGGGGTTGTGGGGGACCAGGGCTGCTTTTGCTTATAAGCTCTTTGGCTCTGTTTAACTTTTAAGTTCAGTGCACACAGTGCTTTGGTAGAGACATATGGTGTCACAGGTGCTCTGGTAACCGCACAAACGCTTACTGGGTGCCACCAGGAGGCCCTGTGATCACACCATTTTATGGGTGGGTAAACTGAGGCCCAGATGGCCCAGGGGCTAGGATTTGAATCCAAGGATTTGTCCTCTCTGAGCCTCAGTTTTTTGTTGTTTGGAGATGGGGGTCTTGCCCTTTTGCCCACGTTGGGCTTGAACTTGGGATCCTCCTGCCTCCGTCTCTTGAGCACCTCAGTTTTCTTAAAACAACCAGACCAGCCATTGTTCACTGTCCCCAGTGCCAGCATTGTCACCTGAAATTGGTCCTGTCCTGCCCAGTGTCCAGCAGCATGGGGTCCCCTGCCCATTTGGCAGCAGAGGGGACATTGGACACTGAGTTTGTGCCCCAGTTTTAGGCTGTTCCCTCTGGGGTGGTGAGTGGGCAGAGTTTGGTGTGGGGAGGGGGTGCTTAGGGGAGCAAGTGCCTGTCTGAGTCGCCGGGTGACAGGCTGCATGTTCCCGGCTCCTGGCAGGGAATGGGCTGTTGAGGAAGAAGACGCTGGTCCCAGGGCCACCTGGCTCGAGCCGCCCTACCAAGGGCCAGGTTGTCACGGTGCAGCTACAGACGTCGCTGGAGAATGGCACGCGGGTGCAGGAGGAGCCAGAGCTGGTGTTCACCCTGGGCGACTGTGACGTCATCCAGGTGGGGGCTGGGACGGGGGAGGGGGTAGGGCGGGCACCTCACCGGGTCTGGGCCCGCCTGATCCCCGGCTGCCCCTATGCACCCAGGCCCTGGATCTCAGCGTCCTGCTCATGGACGTTGGGGAGACAGCCATGGTCACTGCTGACTCCAAGTACTGCTACGGCCCCCAGGGCAGGTGAGAGCCGGCTGCCCACCATGTCCCAGCAGGGATGGGGGGTGGGCAGGGTGGGTGTCCCCTTCGGCTCACCCCATCCACCGGCCCATTTTATAGAAGAGAAAACTGAGGCTCTGGGAGAGGCACTCACTTGCCAAGTCACATAGCTCCAGGGTGGCACGAGTTACTTCCCTTGCATTGTCCCGAGGAGGGGTGATGGTCGGGACAGATCAGCACTGGAGCACTGTCTTGCCTGCTCCTGAGCCAACCCAGCGGGTCTGGGGTTGGTTGTGGGGGCCACCAGGTCTGAGTGCTGCCCCTGGCCGCCCCCACCCCCAGCAGGAGCCCGTACATCCCCCCGCACGCGGCCCTGTGCCTGGAGGTGACCCTGAAGACGGCCGTGGATGGGCCAGACCTGGAGATGCTCACGGGGCAGGAGCGCGTGGCCCTGGCCAACCGGAAGCGGGAGTGTGGCAACGCCCACTACCAGCGGGCCAACTTCGTGCTGGCCGCCAACTCCTACGACCTGGCCATCAAGGCCATCACCTCCAGCGCCAAAGGTGACCGCCCAGTCAGAGTCTCACCACCTCCCCCACAAAAGAATCCACTTGTAGTGCCGGAAACCTCAAGCCACAGGGGTCTTCAGAACATCGTAGACTAGTCCAGATGTTAGACAGTTACCCAACTGTCCCTGACCTTCAGGTAGCGTCTGCTCCAGATGTGTGGTACATCCCAGACCCGTGGAATGTTGGGGAATGCAGGCAGATGTCCGCACAGGTGTGACCATAGATTGTTGTCAGTCCACGTGTCCCCCGGACTAGGCCCTCATTTCCTCAAGGCTCCATTTTGTGGGCTCCCTCGGGTGCCCTAGGGAAGGTGCAGCCCTTGGTCCCGTGTTAGAGATGGGGAAACTGAGGCCAGAGAGGCCTGAGGTCCACCAGGGTAGAAGGCGGCCCCCTGCAGAAGGTAGGTGTTGGCGGGCTGGGGTGTGGTGATGGCTGCCGCGGCTGAGCACTGTCTCCCCTGCAGTGGACATGACCTTCGAGGAGGAGGAGCAGCTCCTGCAGTTGAAGGTGAAGTGTCTGAACAACCTGGCGGCCTCGCAGCTGAAGCTGGACCACTACCGCGCGGCCCTGCGCTCCTGCAGCCTGGTGCTCGAGCACCAGCCCGACAACATCAAGGCGCTCTTCCGCAAGGGCAAGGTGGGCCACGCAGGCTGGTCCCTGGCACTGGGACGGAGGCCATAGGCATCAGCCAGCTGAGCTCTCTGGGGTGCAGGTGGCGAAACTGAGACCAGGGCAGGTGCAGGAGTATAGCCTGGATCACAGCAAGTCACTGGCTGCGGCCAGAGCCAAACCTAGAGTCTTAGGTCCCCACCTCTGGCCCAGTGATGAATGCTTCTCACATATAACCCTCCATGGCTCCCATCTCCCTCAGAGCAAAAGCTAAGTTCTAGTCATGGCCCTCAGGGCGCTAAGCCATCTAGTTGTCCCTTTCTTGCCATTACCTCTCCCATCGCATCTCCTGCTTCTCTCTACCCCGCCCAGTGTCCTGCCTGCTTGTTATGCAGGCCATTGCGTTCCCACTCCGGGGCCTCTGCCTGAGATGGTCATACCTTAGTATCCTCGCAGGTCCCTCCCTGGCCTGGTTCAGGTCTTTGGTGTCACCTCGTTGGGAGGCCCTCCCTGCGCTCCCCTCCCCCGTCTTCGTTTCCTGTGTCACCATCTCAGGCAGCACACAGAGGTGACATCCTTATCCCCTCCAGAAAGCAGGGGTTCGGTCTGCCTCATTCATTGCCTAATCTCCAACGTTGCAAACAGGGCCAGGCACACAGTAGGTACTCAGTAAAAGTCCAGATTCATTCATTGCCTAATCTCCAACGTTGCAAACAGGGCCAGGCACACAGTAGGTACTCAGTAAAAGTCCAGATGGAATGTAGGGTGAATCGCCGTGCATACACTTGGTCTTAACTGTTTGTACCCCATTTTTGTTCATCCTCACAGCCTGGTGAGGACCTGGGTGGGAGTGGGGTGGCGTGGGGGTGGCCTCTCGGCACCTTTTAGCAGTAAACCGAGGAAACTGAGGTATAAATGCTGGGTCACCTGACATGTTTGTGAGAGGCCTGAGCATTTATTCTCTTCAGTCAGCCTTTATTAAGCACCTGTTGTATGCAGAATTCTTCAGAGAAATGGGAAGAAGATGGTGCTGCCCCTGTTTTTAAGCCTTTGTAATGCTCCTGGGGGCAGCAGGAGTGGTTGCTTATGTAGCCTCATACAAGTTTGGACCTGCTGGTTGAAGGTGACGGAAATCCACTCCAACAGGTTCAAGTAAAAAGGAGGGATTGGTGGCTCATGGGGCCAAGTCCAGGAGATCTGGCTTCAGGCATGGCTGGATCCAGGCATTCGCGATGTTGTGAAGAGGTTGTGTCTCTCTGTCGTGACCTTCCCTCTTAGGCAGGCTCCTTTCTCAGGGTGACTGCAATGATCCCAGCCCCACTCAGGTCCCAGAAAGCTCCAGACTTCTATTCTCCCCTCTTAGCAACTGGTCTTCCAGTGGCACCAGCATAATCCAGGCTGGATCTCATTGGCTGGCTTGGGTTACATGCCTGGTTCTGAGGTCACTCACTGTGGCCACAGCTATGGAAACGTCCATTTGGCCTCCCTAGGCAGCTGAGGTGGTGAAAGGAGGGGACAGCAAGGTGGGTGCCTGGGTCTCCAGCTCAGGCTGAAACAGACACATGGGGAAGGAGCATGTCAGGGGCATGAGGCCAAGCCAGGCGTGGCACACATGGAGTTTGCGGGCTCAAGAACAGCATGGGGGTGGTTGGAACTCCGGGGCTGTTGTTGGAGATGGGCCTGGGGCCTGTGACGGTGGCCAGGAGCTGGGCAGGGCTGGGCCTGTTGAAGGAGAGCGAGGCCCCGTATGGGTCCAGTGTGGTGCTGGCCCCTTTGCCCCTGCAGGTGCTGGCTCAGCAAGGCGAGTACAGTGAGGCCATCCCGATCTTGAGGGCAGCCCTGAAGCTGGAACCTTCCAACAAGGTGAGCAAGATGGGGGTGCCCCCGGGGACTTGCCCTGTGGGCCTGTCTGGGAAGTCCCTCTTGTGGTCTGCCCCAGGTCTATCTTACTGTGGCTCTGTGTGGTATTCCCACCTGGGCAGTGGCAGGGGGTGAGCGGCAGAAGGGCCCTGGCCCAGCTTGCTAAGAACCTCATGACTGCCACCAACCACGTCAGTCTGGGCTCACCCATCCAGTGGGCCCAGAGGCTCAGGACAGTGCCAGCTGGCTTATCAACGCCAGTGTCCTCCTCAGAGCCTTCCTCTCTCCTGGCCTCCTTGTGCTCTGCCCCATCTACCTGCTCCCTTGGGGGATGGGGTCAGCAGCACCCGTTTTCCTGAAGCCCAGCAAGGGGTAGACAGAACCCCCATGTCTCAGCAGTCCCGGCGCCCAGGTGAACCAGGTTCCCAGAAGTCAGAGCACTAGCGGTGACAGTCAGGTTGGCTGCCACGTGCTCTCAGCCCAGCTCACGCCCACCTCCCACAGACGATCCACGCGGAGCTCTCAAAGCTGGTGAAGAAACACGCGGCTCAGCGGAGCACAGAGACCGCCCTGTACCGGAAAATGCTGGGCAACCCCAGCCGACTGCCCGCCAAGTGTCCCGGCAAGGGCGCCTGGGTGAGCTGGGGCCAGAGGGTACGGGGGGCTCCCAGAAGGCAGGGCAGCTGCCATGGGCAGGGCATGCTTAGCAGAGGTAATTTGTTCATTCTGCAAACATGGATGTCCTTGGCGACTGGGCCATGCTGAGCAATGCCGGGGACACAGAGAGGCTCCAGCCCTGTGTGGCCAGGGCCAGGGCAGAAGCTGGAGGGCTCAGGGTAGGAAATGGAGGCTCTTCCAGGGCAGAAGGCCAGGTGTCCTGAAGGAGGGGATGTTTGATTTGGGTTTTGCTGTATGAGTAGGAGTTTGCCAGGAGGCAGGAAAGGAATGGTCAGGCAGTGATTTGCTGGGAGGCCTGTTTGGGCCATGTTGGCAGCTGAGGCGCCAGAGGCCAGTCTTAACCACCCTCTGCTCATCTCTCCACTTTCCTTTGTCCACAGTCTATCCCATGGAAGTGGCTGTTTGGGGCGACTGCTGTCGCCCTAGGGGGCGTGGCTCTCTCTGTGATCATTGCTGCCAGGAACTGACTGCCTGGGTGGCTGCCACCCCCTCTTGCACACCATGGACCCCACCCTGCGTTCCCTAACTCCCCCAAGCTTCCTGTCCTCTGCCCTCCCTAGTCTAGCCCCCTCCTCCGGGTTGGGGGCAGCAAGGATTGGGGGTCACGTGCCCAGTGAGCAGGAGGCACTGAGGCCCTGTAGGAGGAAAGCAAGGTGTGGCCGGGGCCCCACGTCCAGCCCAGAGGGAGGGGCCCTCATTCCTCCAGACCCTGTTGCTCCCCTACAGCCTCCACCCTCCTGGGTTAGGTCTCAACCGGGGCCAGCCTTAGTTTCTCCTTAACAGGCCTGGGGGACGCCCTTCCCCTGCCTAGTCCCTGCCTGAGTGCCCACCCCTCCCGCCCCGCCTGCCGCCCTCTGTCCAGGCTGCCCTGCCGTGAAATAAAGCCTCCCACCCTGCACTCTGTCGGCTCCCGAGCCTTCTTCCATCACCGCGTGGGGCGGCTGGGCCCCAGACGGCCTGCGACACATCCCGGGTCACAGAGCCCTGTGGACGAGGCTGAGCCAGCCAGGGTATAGCTGGGGTTTCCTCTCTCGGCACAACAGCCCCGCTTTACACAGGGGAAACTGAGGCCTGGAGAAGTGGGGTAATGGAGCAGGCAGAGCCCTGACGCGGCCGGTCCCCGTGGGAGTTCCTGCCCAGCTCCACCAGTGACCCCAGAGTTTTGCTTCTCAGACCTGTTTGCTCAGCTGAAGTCTGGGAGGCTGGCACACCCTAACTTGAGACTGCCGCGTGGATTCTGTGGAATGACCCCTCTTTGGCGGACGTGCTGCAGAGGCAGGGTCCCTGGTCTCAGAAGAGACAGACGGGATCCATGGGGGGGCAGGGCATGGATACTGGAATGGGGCTTGTGAAGGGGCGTGGCGGGGGCGGGCCAAGAAGGCCTCTCTTGGGAAATGCTGTGCACCGGGAGACCTCAGCGACCATGGGGTCTGTGTGGTGGCACAGCCAATGCAAAGGCCCTGGGGTAGGATTGAGCCTGGTGTGTCCAAGATTGAAGAGGGTGGGCAGTAGTGGGGCCAGGCCCTGCAGGGCTGCAGAGGCCATGGGAAGGGGTCGGGACTGATTTCAGGTGCTCCCCAGATCCCATTTGGCGAACCCTATGACGTGGGACTCCCATTAATGTTGTCTCACTGCCACAGCCAGGAGGAGCAGAGGCAGAGGTGGGGCCTCTGTCAGCCCAGCACCTGTGGCCCTCCTTCCTGCTGTTCCCTCCTGCCTCCAGGAAGGAGGACGTCCCAGAAAACAGACCACCATAACTATCTCGCCTGCATCTTCCCCTTATAGCCTGGGAGGGGAGCCACCTGCCACGGCCACCCGGCAGAAGGTGGCATTCAGGCCTGGAACCTGAATCTGTGCCCTCCCTGCTTCCAGGCCCTTGCTCTCTGGGCCACCCGGGTGACTCTGAGGACACGAGGCTGCATGTGGCTTTAGTCTGTCTCCTCTCCAGCAGTTCAACCCCTGTTGGTATCAACCTTGTTCTCAGACTGGAAGGGGGCTGCGGACACCCCAGGACAGGGTACCCCATCTTTTCTCAGTCTCACCAGCCTGGGCAATACCCTGCTCTCAGGCACAGGCTGGAAAACTGGCCCGTGTGACAGCCAGCTAGACCTTGGGCCACCCGGGGTGACCATCTAGCCCAACCCTGTATGAGAGTCATCACTGCCACCGTCATTCCCAAGTGCTGAGTGCTTGCCGGGTGGCATCAGTCCCCTGGGCACCCATGGCAGCCTCATTCTGTGCCTTCTTTTTGTGTATTTTGGGGACAGGTCCTTTGTCAGAGAGGTATATTGTGAATGTTTTTCTCATTCATTCTATGGGTTGCTGTTCACCTGCTCACTCACTGTGTCTTTTTTAAAGAGCAGACATTCTGGCCAAGTGTCACCCAAGCTGGGTGAAGTGGCTCACACCTGTAATCCTAGCACTCTGCGAGGATGAGGAAGGAGGATCACTTGAAGCTAGGAGTTCGAGACTAGCCTGAGCAAGAACAAGACCCCGTTTCTACAAAAAGTAGAAAAATTAGGTGGTGTGTATGTAGTCCCAGCTGCTCAGGAGGCGGAGGCAGGAGGATCACTTGAGTCCAGGAGTTTGAGGCTCTAAGCCTGGGTGACAGAGCAAGACCCTGTCTCAGAAACAAAAACAAAAACAAAAGAGCAGATGTTGTAAATTTCCCTAAAGTCCAGTTGATGAGTTTTTGTCTTCCATTCCTTGTGCTTCTTGTGTAGACATATTTGCTGAGCCTAAGTTTGCAAAGGTTTTCTTCTAAACATCTTAATGCTTTAGTTTTTACATTTTAGGTCTGTCTTACTCTCTTTCTTATTGCTTATAATAGAACACCTGAAACTGGGTACTTTATAAAGAAAGCGAATTTATTCTGTATAGTTAGGAAGGCTGAGAAGTCCAAAATTGAGGGGCCACAGCAGAGGATATCACGTGGGGAGGGGGCTGAGCGTGCTAGCTCAGGTCTCTCTGTCTGGTTTTGCTTTGTTTCATTTTGTTTTGTTTTTTTGATACAGTCTCTGTCGCTTTGGCTGGAGTGCAGTGGCATCATCGTAGCTCACGGCAACCTCACACTCCTGGGCTCAAGTGATCCTCCTACCTCAGCCTCCCAAGTAACTGGGACTACAGGCACGTGTCACCATGCCTGGCTAATTTTTTCTATTTTTAGTAGAGACGGGGGTCTCATTCTTGCTGGGACTGGTCTTGAACTCCTGACCTCAAGCGATGCTCCTGCCTCGGCCTCCCAGAGTGCTAGGATTACAGGCGTGAGCCACCGCGCCCGGCTCTCTTCTCTTATAAAGCCGTCAGTCCCACTCTCATGATAATTCATTCACATGGGCAGAGCTCTCAGGACATACTCACCTGGGACATCCGTGCATATAAGGAAGACTTCTCTTCCCCAGTGTGGGACTGTGTGGCAGTTTTGTCAAAAACCAGCTGACCCCACACTTATGAGTCTTTTCTGGACTCTACTGTTGTCTCAGGTTTATCGGTCCCCTTGGCCCATGCAGCTTTCTCTGCTCCATACTGAGGGTCTCTATGTCCCCTTGGTGGGTCCCACGCTGTCTGGGAGACTGTATTGCTTTTCAGTAATGCTGGAGTGAGGCCCTGTGTGTTGCCACCTTTGCTCCTGTTCTCCAAGGTTGCTTTGGCTGCGCCCACGATTAGCTGAGCAGACGGAGACCGAGAGAGGAGACAGCTCTCATCCAGCAGGCAGGATTCGTCCCAGGTCACCCGCCTCCAAAGCCCGAGTTCTGCCTACCCGCCGTTCCACACCTCCCTGCCCTCTGACCTTCACCCTTTCACTTCTTCAACCCTTCGTGAACGTCTGTGGTTTGCTGGCACCTGGCATAGCGCATGCAAAGGTGTGCCGGCTGGACTGTGCATGGTGCTTTTGGAGAGCAGCCAGGATGGACTTTTTTCCTTTCATAGCAAACATTTACCAGTGCCTGCTGTGTAGTTGGCCTTGAGCAGTGACTTAGGCTGGCATTGCCCTCGAGGGGCGTAGCTCCCATGGCTGCCAGTTGGAAGTGAGCTTTGCGCATGTGTGAGCTCACATTTCTGGAGCCCTTCAACAGGGTGACCTACACATACATGTCCCTACCTTGTGTCATCTTCACGGGACAACCTTCCCAGGGCTCTGAAGCAGGTGCCATTATTAGCCCTATTTTCTAGATGAGCAAATTGAGGAATAGAAAGGGCAAGACATGTCCAAGGCCACACAGGGGGTGAGGGGCAGGCTGGAGGCACTGTCCCCATCACAGAGCTCACCAGATGCAGTTTGTGTCAATGGGCCACCACATGGTGATCACCTGGCTTTCTATTTCTTAGGTGACCTGGTTCCTAGAGACTTGTGGAGAGCTTGGCAATTCCTGCTGCTTCTTTCCCTATTGTTCTTGGGATCCCATCGAGAGCCACTGGGAATCAAATGGAAAGTGCAGCCCATGGTTAACCTCTCTAAATCTTCCCTTCCCTTCACCTTTCCGGGCCTCAGTTTCCTCTTCTGGCAGATAGGTCTAAACCACCATATCCACTCCAGTGGGCAGCCAAGGTGCCAAGAGCCTGGTGCATGTTAAGTGCTCAGTGCTGGGTGGCTATTTCCCAGGCAAATACACAGAGGCTCAGAGAGACATAGTGCCTTTCCCAAAGTCACACAGCAAGCTGGTTGGCCCTCAAAGCCAGCTCCTCTCATGTGGTCCTCCAGTGGGCAGCCTAGCTGTCTCCACCCTTCTCTCTTCTTACTACAGATTTAACAAGCCCCAGCTGCCTTTTTCTGCCCTTCTTTGACCCTCCCGAGCACCTCGGCCATGTGGCTTTAGTATTTACTGGCCCAGCCTTCCCGATGAACAGCTGGCACAGACGGTGGGCAGATGGGCCAGTGTGTCTGGGCAACCAGCAGCGTTCTCCCTGTAGGACCAGCTGATCCCAGGTGAAGGGTGGAAGATCTAGATCTTTGGCTCTGAGTGCAGACAGGCTGGAGTTGTAATCTCTGCAGCAATGCATGAGATCTTGCCTCAGTTTTCTCATCTACAAAGTGGGCTGATAGCTAAGTTGTGGGCATTAAATGAAATCATTTATGTATTCAACACATATTTCCTGCCAGGCCCTGTGCTGGGGTGTTCAATGAGAAAATATTCAGAAATCCCTTTCTGGACCCCGGTACTGGAGGCATGGTGGAGTACTGGTAATTAAGATGGCTCTGGCCAGGCGAAGTGGCTTATGCCTATAATGCTGGCACTCTGGGAGGCTGAGGCAGAAGGATAGCTTGAGGTCAGGAGTTCAAGACCAGCCTGAGCAGGAGCGAGACCCGGTCTCTACTAAACAGAAAAATTTAGCTGGGTGTGGTGGTGCACGCCTGTAGTCCCAGCTATTTGGGAAACTGAGTTAAGAGGCTCACCTGAACCCAGGAGTTTGAGGTTGCAGTGAGCTACGATGATGCCACTGCATTCTGGCCAGGGCAACAGAGAGATTCTGTCTCAAAAAAATAAAAAAAGTGAAGAAATAAAAAATAAAAAGGTTAAATGTAGAATCACCGTATGACCCAATAATTCCACTCTTAGGTATACAGTGAGTCCTTGCTTAATGTCATTTATAGGTTCTTGGAAACTGCGACTTTAAGTGAAACAATGTATAACCGTGCCTGGCTCTAATGTTAAACATGGAAATTAATGTGAGCTATACATACATTTAAGAAAGATTTATAAAAACAAATGAGACAATTATTTACTCAATCATTACAGTTCAGGGTTGAGGGTGGCCTGAGCTATCTTGGCGGCTCAGGGGTGGAAGGCAGGAACCAACCGCCATCCCATCGCAGGGGCACACTGACACGTACCCACAGTCCACCGTCGCTCACACTGGGACCATTTAGACACGACACTTAAACTAACATGCACATCTTTGGGATGTGGGAGGAAACCAGAGTACCTGGAGAAAACCCACTCAGACTTGGGAAGAATGTGCAAACTCCACATAGGCAGCGGCCCTGGCTGGGAATGGATTTTTTTCCCCCTCGGCGTTATAATGAAGCAACATTATGTGAGGATCTGCTCTATACCCAAGAGAAGGGAAAACATCCGTCTACACAAAAACTTGTACATGAATGTTGGTAGAGGCACTATAATAATGGTGAAAAAGGGGAGCCACCCAAACGTCTGTCAACAGATGAATGGGTAAACATAATGTGGAATAGTATGCGGCCATGAAAAGGAACGAAGCACTGGTAACATGCTATCAAGTTGATATACTTTGACAACATTATACTGAGTGGAAGAAGGCAGACATAGAAGGCCACACGGTGTATGATTCCATTTATATGAAACGTCCAGATCAGGCAAATCCCTAGAGACATGAAACTGATTGGTGGTTCTCAGCGGCCGGGGAGGGGAATGGGCATGACTGCAAATGGGGACTGAATCTCCTTTAAGGGTGAAGAGAACGTTCTGGAATCACCGCAGCGCGTGGCAGCGGTTGCACAGCTTTGTGAATGCACTAAATACTACCGAACAGCTTAAATTAAGTAGGTGAATTTTACATGTAAATTATAACCCAGAAAAGTTGTTTTCTAGAAAATGGAGCTGGACTCCACCATCGCTCTGGGCCTGTGGGGATGTGGGATTTTATTGTTAAAATTCTACTTATATCATAAACAAAGTTTACAGGCTCCTCCTCCACCTACCGGCCACCTTAAGGGAAGACCCATCCGCTAACCCAGCGTCCAACGCGCGCGTCGTTTACATAGCCACGCCCACCAACTCGGCCAGCTGCGAGCCCCCCGCCCCCACGTGTTTTCGCCGGCCCCGCCCGCTCCACGCCCTCGTTGGGCCTCTCAACGGAAGCCAAAGACCGAGGCACGAGCGAGCTCATAAATAATGCATCACGTCAGCGGCCTGGGGGCGGGGCTTCGATGCTCCCGGGTGAGTCAAGATCATGCATAATCCACATGGAGGTGGGACCTGGAGAGGTGCGCGTGTGGAGGCGGAGTTCGCGCACGAAAGTGGCCGCCTCTGGGGCCTGGAGGGGCGGGGCAATCGTGCCTTATGAATATGCAGAATGTCGGGGAGCAGACGGCGCGCCTAGTAGAGCCCTCAGGGGGCGTGGCCAGCAGCGGCTCATGAATAATGTAGCACGTCGGTAAGCAAGGCGCCGGCGACTGTTGGCATCGCGGGAATCGGAGGGGGCGTGGCCGCCAGCGTCTTATGAATAATGCAGCGCGTCAGCGGGCGCCGGCGCTAGGCCGGGAAGGGGGGCGGGGGAGCGACGGTCGCAAGATGGCGGCGCTGAAGGAGGCTCGGAGCTACGGGCTGTCGTGCGGGCGCGTGAGCGACGGTAGCAAGGTGTCTGTGTTCCACGTGAAGCTCACCGACAGTGCCCTGAAGGCTTTCGAGAGCTACCGCGCCAACCAGGTGAACGGCTTCAGGCCCGGCGCGGACGGCGGGATGCGGGCCGGCCTCGCGCCCCCCTTGTCGCGGCGCCCGGGCGCCGGGTCCGGGGTGCCGCTCACGAGTCCCTGGGCCGGCGGGGCGCGGGGTGGGCGGCTGTCCTGCCCGGAGCGCGGGGAACCGACTTCCTTCTCGGCACCAGGAGGCCACACAGGCGACGGCCCGGGGCTGCTTAGGGGCCCAAACTTGCTCCCCTGGCTAGGGGCGCTTAGTGCCGGCACCTGGGGACGTCGGGGCCTTTCCTGGCCCGCCGCGCACCTAGGCAAGAACTGGTCTGCGCACCTGGCTGCGGGGTGTGGGGGCGGTGGGCAGCGCTGCCCGGGCACGGTGGGGTGGGGGGCAAGCTTAAGGGCTTCTCCATCTGGGCCCCTGGGAAGGGCAGTTGATGGGGGTGCCTGTGTCTGCTCTCCTGGGAAGCAGCTTTTCTGTCTAGGTCCCTTGCAGGGTGGGTCGGCAGGGCACTGTTGTCGGGGCACCTGTGGGGGCCTGTTTCGTGTGGGTAGGAGGCTGTCTCTGCACCGGGGCTGGGGGGGGGGGGATCGACTTCGATGCTTTCCAGTGAAGCTCCAGGTTGGGCTCACTCTTTTGATTTTTGGGAGGGGGAGTTTGGGCAGAAAGTGACAGCTTGCTCCCTGCTTCACCTCCCCTAGGTGACCCTGTCTTAGTGAACACTTTTGGAGAGCGGAAGCGTTGTGGGGGGCTGTGATGTTTTCCTAAAGGCATATGTTGGGGATCCCTGGCCATAGTGGGCACCTGGGAGGAAGCTCTGGCCACTACACCTGGCGGCTGACTCTTGATTTTTCTCAGGGGCCAATTTGGGCCCATCTGGGGAAGTTTGAGGCATTTCATTTCTGCCACCTGACAGGGGGTGGGGAGGGGAGGCTGCTGTGCACCTTCTTTCAGGCCTGATTTTGGGGCACATCTGGGGCTGTGGTCAGAAACTTGCCTCTTCCCATTTCTGTTTGTGTCATGGCATCCCCTGTTGGGACAGAAGTTGCAGATGCCCAGTGGCCAGGTCCTGAGGGGAAGTGGTTTGGGAACGTTTTAACTCTTTCTCTGGAAACTGGGGGCTTTGTAGTTATAAGGTGGCTGGGGATGGGGGTGCGTCTGGTCTCAGGCTCGGGAGGCCCCGCTCCCTGCATGTGTGTGTTTGTGTATACTGGGGATGGGGGGGGGCACGGGCGGGTGAGGAGAGAGACTAACTAGGAAGGAATGTGGCTTTCTTCCTGCCCCAGACTTGTTCAGCACCATTAGCTAAGCCGGGAATTTCTTCCCCTCTTTCATTTCCACCGCTCTCCTGGTGCTCCCCCCGCCCCCCTCAACGCTTCTTCCTACTCTTTGAGCAGTTTCCTTCCTGTCTCGGTGTCTCAGTTTTCCGTTTCATAGCATGGGGATTTTATCTTTTTTGGAAGAGCAAGTTCTCACCTTGTCAGAATGACTCTCCAGGATGAGGCTAAGGCGCCC
This sequence comes from Eulemur rufifrons, assembly GCF_041146395.1. Lineage (NCBI taxonomy): Eukaryota > Metazoa > Chordata > Mammalia > Primates > Lemuridae > Eulemur > Eulemur rufifrons. Next base: position 6,152,435 of record NC_090984.1, on the reverse strand, counting down.
ATGCAGGTGAGGAGGAGGAGGAGGAGGAGGAGGAGGAGGAGGAGGTAGTAGCGGTGGCAGTGGCAGCAGCAGCAGCTGCTTACTGCCCAGCCTGAGCCTCTCTTCCTGGTGGAATTCTGGCCTTGAGTCTTTTTCCCTGGGCGATGCTGACTTGTCCTGCAGGAAGGCAGGCTTTCCTAGACACAGCCGGGTAAGAGCTCATGAGTCACGTAAATAAGGCGGACTTGGTACCTGGTCACCGCGGTCTTCTGTGCTTCAGGGACCAGGAGCCCTGCCCTCTCACTGATGCTGCCCTCACTTGCTCCAGTCCGGAAGGCCCGCCTGTGCGTCCACCTCATGTTGTCACACTGCTATTTTTAATTTAGGGTGTTGGTTACATCCCCTCATTAAGCTGGATCTTCCTCCCGTGAGGGTGGGTGAAGGGAGCTGCGGACTGTTAAGCTCTGCACGCTGGGAGCTTGACTGTGTATGACGATGTGTTGACTAGCCAGGAGGGGCTCCCTGGAAGCACTTCTCTGAGCCACCCAGAGCAGCTTGGCTGGCCGGATTAAATTTTGGGATAATCTGAACTTGCGTTTTTCTCGAAAGCTCTCTGGTAGTTTAAGTGGCCCGGCAACTTTCCTATTTAATCTTGCCCATTGGGCAGTGTGGTGACCGAGCGAAGGTCAGGGCAGCTCTGACGCTGCCGGTGGTTTCAGTGGTGGCATGGGGAAGGCGGCTTGAAGAACTTGATTGTGTGACTGGAGAAGCTGACTGGTTACCTCACTGGGACAGCTCTGTCGACCGGCAGCCAGAGTGTTCTGTTCCCCAGTGCTGTGATTATACGGTTTGCCAGTAGCAACTTGTGGAGAGGCTTTTACAAATTCAGCTGTGGCCAGGGCTGGAATGGGACTTGATGCCGAACTTTCTCTGGGATATCCCGGAGCAGGCCAGGTAGGGGCCCCCGGGGTTTCTCTCCCTAAGGGGTCTGAAGTTGGAGCCGCCCTGGTGCAGACCTGGTGGCCAGCTTGGCCTTCCCAGCCCACTTTGGACTGCATGCAGTTTTTCCTTGAGTGTAAAAACCCGAGTGGATTCTGAGGCGGCTGCTCCATGGATCTCCCTTTTTGCTCTGGTGGGTTACTTCTGGAAGAGGAGAGAGAGGAAGTATGGACACAACCCATCCTTCCAGGACAGTGTCCCTCACTTGCTGAAGAAATTTCTTCTGACTGCTCTGAGGAAGTGACCCTCCCAGGGGCGTCTGCCTCGACCACCTGGGTTATATTTTGTCACTGTGGGCTTGGATGGGCTCTGTTGCTGGGTGACCTCCTCTCTTGGATTACAAGCTCCTTGGTGGAGGGGAACACATTGTTGTTCAGGAAGAATTGAGGGCCCAGGGAGGGGTCGGTGAAGCTGGGCAAATAGAGCCTGTGTGGGTTTGAATCTTGGCTCCACCAGCCTCACGAGGCCTTGAGTAAGTGCCTGGCATTCTCCTCAGAACTGTGAGGGTCCCAGTATTTGACGTCCCTCCCCACACCGATCCTTCTCTCGGGATGAGGGTCCCACCCTCAGTGCAGCTGTGACCCTCTTGTGTACTCAGCGCTTGGTGCTCTATCTAGAGCCAGCTCCCAGGGGAGCTGGTGCCTGCTCCCTTGCAGGGTTCATGCAGAGCCTTCAGGAGACAGGTAGCCTGGGCTCACTCATCTAACCCAATTTGATTGAGCACCTGCTCAGCGCAGGGCCACCACGCAGGGGCTGGACACCCACAGATGACCGAGGCCAGCCTCTTGTGTCACCAGCTGACACTCTTGTGGCAACAGACAGATGATGAACTGGGACGGTGGCACAGAAACCAGGAAGAAGAACTGGCCTGTGGCCATGTTAGGACAGAAACAAGGCCTGTGGAACAGGGCATTGAGTGGGCACTTCTCGGAGATGACGCACAGCTGAGGTCCCAGGCACAGCTGGTGCGCTGTCCTGGGACAGGGTGCGCAGGGAGCCGAGGCCTGCAGCTGGTTGTTCTGGGCGACCCTGGAGCTGTGTGGGGGCCTGTGTGGATGTCAACCTGGGGACTGGTGGCAGGAGGAGCTTTAATTTAGCCTGTGTTCCCCTCCCACCGCACAGCCCTGGAGCCCTGGCTTGTCTTCCTTTTCCCAGTGGGCTCCCCACTGGGCCTGGAGCAGGGCAGCTTCTCTCCAGCTCTGCATGCTTCTCAGACGAGGCCTTCCCATGGGCACATGTCACTTTGACCACCTTGAGGAGAAGGCTAGCTTGTGGTCCCCCTTTATGTTGGGGGCAGGTGAGGCTCTGGTGGCCGGGGCAGTGTCACCTGCCTGCGGGCACTCAACTGTCTTCACTGGCTGCCTCTCCAGTGCTTCAGCCAAGACCTCTTTTGGGTTTGGAGGTGGTTTGAGTCACAGGGAACATGGGTTCTGAGTGGGAGTCACACCCTGGCTCCAGCCCTGGTTAAACATCAGCATTCTGGGCCCCCATGGGGCTCCAAAGGTTGGTGATATGAGTGGTTATACTGCTCCCTCCCCTGAGAAAGCCTAAAGGTGACAACAGCCTACACCCGTGGAGTGTGGCCCCCATGCTGTGCTGCCCACGGGAATTCATTTAGTCCCCCTCTCCCTGTGGTGGGAGCCTTCCCATTTCTCAGGTTCTCAGGTGCGGAAATGGGCGGGGATTCCTCGGAAGGCTGAGTCACTGGGCAGGATCTCCCAGCTGGGAAGTAGCTGAGAACCCGGACCCAGGCATTGTGGCCCCTGCTCTGCCTCTGCAGGGCCGTGGCTGGGCTGCAAGGGTCGGGTGGGTCGGGGGGCACACGGGCTGGCATGGGGCATCCGGCATCAGGAGCATGGCCTTGTGCCTCCACCAGGCTGGCACGTGGGGTCCGGTTTGCATGTTCCAAGGTGGGCGTTAGTGGTTCTGGGTGGGTTGGGTTCCAGAAGGCACTGGAAGAGGACGAGCCAGCCTGAGTCTGTGGGATTTGAGCTGACAGTCTCTGCAGGAGGCAGGTGAGGGTGCGGGAGAGGGACCAAACCCCGCCCTTAGCCACCACTGTGACCCTTGACTGTGCTTCAGGCTGCATCCTGCCTGTGCTGGGATTGTGTGTAAACAGCAGGCTAGCAGACGGCTCTTGGGGAAACCCACCCTTCTGTTGACTCATCAGCAAGGCCAGAGTTCATCACCCTTGAATTAGTTTTGACATCACACCGGGTTGTGACATCGCCAGGAGACCCTGAGGGAGGAACCAGGCAGCTTGAAAAACAAGACTGCTTCCCGCACTCCACAGAGCTCTGGGTTTGCAGCAGCTGGACACAGAGGAGACGCCCCGTTTTCAGAAATCCACTTGGGGTGACAGGGCATGGACTTATAATTAATACTGTGCTTTTGGGCCTTTGGCCTCTTCTGTGTTCTTCATTTTTAGGGCTTTGCTCCCCGTTTTCTACCTTTATGGCTTGGGTTGTTGGCATTTTCTCTTGGTCTGTGAATCTTATCTCCATAGTCAGCCACAGAGCCCAAAGAGACACTTACTCTTAGAACAGTGCCTCCAAATGATCTCTGACCCGTAGGTGCAATGTCTGACAGAGATATGTCTGTGATATGCAGTTATTTTGTCACTTGACTTTTTTTTTAAGCTTCCATTTTTCTGGGATATCATTTTGCCTTTTGTGTGTGTGTGTGAGAGATAGGATCTTGCTCTGTTTCCCTTGCTAGAGTACAGTAGTGTGATCATAGCTCACAGCAACCTCAGATTCCTGGGCTGAGGTGATTCTCTTGCCTCAACCTCCTGAGTAGCTGGGACTACAGGCATGCGTCACCACACCTGGCTAAGTTTTCTATTTTTTTGTAGAGGTGGGGTCTTGCTGTGTTGCGTAGGCTGGTCTTGAACTGTTGGCCTCAAGTGATCCTCATGCCTCGGCCTCCCAAAGTGCTAGTATTACAGTCGTGAGCCACCATGCCTGGCCACACTTTGCTTTTTTTTTTTTTTTTTTTTTTTTTTTTGAGACAGAGTCTCACTCTGTTGCCGGGGCTAGAGTGAGTGCCGTGGCATCAGCCTCGCTCACAGCAACCTCAAACTCCTGGGCTCAAGCGATCCTCCTGCCTCAGCCTCCCGAGTAGCTGGGACTGCAGGCATGCGCCACCATGCCCAGCTAATTTTTCTAGATATATTTTTAGCTGTCCATATAATTTCTTTTTTTTTTTTTTTTTTTGAGACAGAGTCTCACTCTGTTGCCCAGGCTAGAGTGAGTGCCGTGGCGTCAGCCTAGCTCACAGCAACCTCAAACTCCTGAGCTCAAGGGATCCTCCTGCCTCAGCCTCCCGAGTAGCTGGGACTACAGGCATGCACCACCATGCCCGGCTAATTTTTTTTTCTATATATATTTTTAGCTGTCCATATAATTTCTTTCTATTTTTTTTAGTAGAGATGGGGTCTCGCTCTTGCTCAGGCTGGTCTCGAACTCCTGAGCTCAAACGATCCGCCCACCTCGGCCTCCCAGAGTGCTAGGATTACAGACGTGAGCCACCGCGCCCGGCCTGTCCGTATAATTTCTTTCTATTTTTAGTAGAGACGGGGTCTTGCTCTTGCTCAGGCTGGTCTCAAACTCCTGACCTTGAGCGATCCACCTGCCTCGGCCTCCCAGAGTGCTAGGATTACAGGCGTGAGCCACTGCGCCCGGCTTCACACTTTGCTTTTTAATTAAAAAAAGCTGGTGTCCAAATAAGCATCTGAAAGGAGACTGTTCCCCCCAAATAAAAGTGTCCTAGAGATCTGCTGCCACCCAAAGTGTCCACGTGCACTGGAGTCTGATGCTAATTATATCCTCCAGAGCTGGACCCATCCCTGGCCAGGTCAGCAAAACACGTTTTTGGCTTCCTGCAGGCCCTCTGGAGGGATAGAGCCTCAAGTCCAGGTGAAGTTTGTGGAATGGGGGAACTCCTGTTTTAAAAGTGACACATTTGAAGTTGTTTTTTTTTTTTTTTTTTTTTCTTTTTACTACGTATGCAGTATAGCTCAGTGCAGAAAACTTGAAAAGTACTTAAAAGTAGCAAGTCTATTCCCATTGCCCCAGACAGTCACTGTTGGCATCTCAGCACTCTCTTCTCTCTCGCCTGGGTGCATTGCATCGTGTTATCACCATGCACTCATATGATTTTGTGTCTGTCTTTTTTCCCTGACACTTTACTTTTTGCTGGCTGTGTGGTGTGGACCCTAACAAGTCAGTGTTCTTTGAGCATTTGTGTGTTCAAGCACTGCTCCTGATCCTGGGGGCTCCTGGGTGCCAAGGGCCTTGTGTGTCTGTGGGCCGGTCTGCTGTCCTGTGGTGAGGGTGTGCAGAGGTAATGAAGGTGGCCTATGCATGCCTGCGGGGATAGTGGCACGGTCCGACCAGGTGGGAGGCAGGGAGGCTCTGAGGGCCTGAGCTGGAACAGCACCTGGGACTTGGTGAGAGGACAGATGTGGGAGGTATTTAGGAAGTCACCTATACCTGGTTGGATGAGATGGAATTTCTTTTTTTGAGACAATTTCTCTGTCACCCTGGGTAGAGTGCAGTGGTGTCATTGTAGCTCACTGCAACCTGCAACTCTTGGGCCCAAGCAATCTTCCTGTCTTAGTCTCCTGAGTAGCTGGGACTACAGGTGAGTATCACCACACCGGTTAGTTTTTTTCCTATTTTTGGTAGAGATGGGGTCTCACTTTTGCTCACGCTGGTCTTGAACTCCTGAGCTTAAGCAGTCGTCCTGCCTCGGCCTCTCAGAGTGCTGGCATTACAGGCATGAGCCAGCGTGCCTGTCAGAGATGGACATTTCTAACTTTTCTTTATTCTGGCCATATGGCAGAAATGTCTTAACACACCTGGCTTTATTGTTCTGCCTGAGCTGGGTCTGTATACCAATGAGAGGGCTGAGTTTATGCAGGGCCGGAGGAGGTGCTCACGGTTGGCGCTGGAATGACTCTTGGCCAGGTGACCCAGGGGATCAGAGAACCTTGGCAGGTCTGTGGTGGGTGTGCGTATTGTTATGGTTGAGGCTGCAGAAGCTGTGCGTGTGCTGCTGAGGTGTCACCGGCCAAAACCCACGTCTTTTTGGGCTGCTGCCCTTGTCCTGGGGTGTGGGTGTCCTGAGGTCCTTGCAGACGTCCTCGAGTGTGCAGTGCGAAGGTGGATTTGAGCGGGTGTGGCTGCACTGGCAGCCAGCAGCCTTTCTTTCTGGGTTCTTGGATTGCGTTCTTTGCTAGGGGGGTGATCAGACCACAGATTTCTGGCAACACACTAGTGTTGACCAGCCCAGCGGCAGTTTCTGGACAGCGGGTGCTATGGGTGCTCTGGATGCTGGGGGAGCCGGGGCATTGGAGGGGCTGCTTCCTGAGATAATGCCTGGGAGGGTCATCATCACCCCAAGTCTGTCTTGTGGGTAGGCGATGACACCCAAGCACAGGGAACGGCACATGGAGAGCCTTAGCAGTCTTCTCCCCACTGCTTCCCAGCATTCCCAGATGCCTCTGCAGCAGGCGGCCTGGAGCAGCTCAGCCCCCCTCGGGCTTTTCTGCCTTTGAGAAATAAAGGATTGCAGGCGAGAGGGCCGTAGCCAGTTCTCACCTTCTTCAGAGGAGGATACCGAGGCCTTCGCTCACTTTCCTTGGGTGTGTGCCCTCCCAGCTAGCCCCTGTTCTGGCCTCGGACCCACTGGTGCGTCAGCTCCTCACGGGCTATTCTCACTGTCCAGTGCCCCGGGAAAGTGTTTTCGCAAGGAAGTGTCTCCTTTGAAGGACGCTGAGAACTGCACGTTGGTATCGGGTAAATTGGAGCTGGCCGGCTCCCACTGATAGCCTGGGGCCCTGGGCTGCTGGTGCCCTCCCCTAGCCTCAGTTTCTCTGGGTGATGCCATGGAGGTTGGACAGAATCCTGCTTCATCGCGTGTGCAGGAGGAGATGCCATTGGCTCTCCTTGTCCTACAAATGACCTGAGAGAGCAAAGCCCTTCAAATTTAAAATAGCTTCTCCCTTGGCTCTCCATTAGGTTTTGTTTTGTTTTTATTTTTTTTTTTTGAGACAAGAGTCTCACTCTGTAGCCCAGGCTGGAGTGCAGTGGCGTCATCGTAGCTCACTGCAGCCTTGATCTCCTGGGCTCGGTGATCCTCCTGCCTCAGCCTCTTTGAGTAGCTGGGACTACAGGTGTGTACCCCTATTCCTGGCTAAGTTGGTTTTTTTTTTTTTTTTTTGAGACAGAGTCTTGCTCTGTTGCCCGGGCTAGAGTGCTGTGGCATCAGCCTAGCTCACAGCAACCTCCGACTCCTGGGCTTAAGCGATCCTCCTGCCTCAGCCTGGGACTACAGGCATGCGCCACCATGCCCGGCTAATTTTTTCTATATATTTTTAGTTGTCCAGCTAATTTCTTTCTGTTTTTAGTAGAGATGGGGTCTTGCTCTTGCTCGGGCTGGTTTCGAACTCCTGAGCTCAGATGATCTCCCTGCCTCGGCCTCCCAGAGTTCTGGGATTATAGGCGTGAGCCACTGTGCCCGGCCCTAAGTTTTGCATTTTTTGTAGAAACAGGGTCTCTCTGTGTTGCCCGGGCTGGTCTTGAATTCCTGGCCTCAAGTGATCCTCCTGCCTTGGCTTCCCTCAGTGTGTTGTGTTTTTAAATAAAGAAATGGCTTTCCTGGTTTCTTTAGCAGTTTCCCTGCTGGGAAGCCCACCGCACCATGCACCCTCAGAGGGAGCTGGGCCGAGCTGGGCCCTCCTGTGCCTGTGTCTTCTCTGTACCTCGAGGGGCCCAACAGGCGGTGAATGGTGAGGGGTGGCGGGCAGGGGCCAGACTAATAGTGTCCCACGGTGTGCACAGACCACGTGGTGTTTATCCGTCATCTCTCCACGGAAACTTGGGTTGCTTCTTCCCTTTGGCTATTGTGGATATTGCTGCCATGAAGATGGGTAGATGAGTATCTGTTCATGTCCCCTGTTCATTTCTTTTGGCTATATACCCAAAAGTTGACTTGTTTGATCACGCGGCAGTTCTATGTTTAATTTTTTCAGGAATCACAAGATTGTTTTGTTTTCCACAATTTTACATTCCTGCCAGTAGTGCACAGGGCTCCAGTTTCTCCCCTTCCTCACTAGCACTTGTTTTCTGGTGGGTTTTGTTTTGTTTTAAGAGACGGGGTTTTGCTGCGTCGTGCAGGCTGGCCTCAAACTCCTGGCCTCAAGCAATTCTCCCTCCTCAGTCTCCCAAGTAGCTAGGACTACAGGTGCAAGCCACTGCACCTAGCTGGTATTTAGTTTTTTTGCTAGCAGCCATCCTAATAAGTGTGAGGTGGTCTTGGAGCTGTGTAAATGCCCTAATGTGTTAATGCACCTAACTCTCCTGGCAGAGTGAGGGTCCGTAGGGCCTCTGCTGCCTGGTTGGCCATGAACTGGCTCAGGAGTCACCTGGTCACAGGTCACAGAAACTGACCTCGGCTGGTGTGAGCGCAGCAGGGACTCATGGGACCCCAGCTTGAGGTGGGCTTGCACTGGCTTCACGTCGTGCCCGAGGGAAGGTCTTGAGCAGGGTCACATGGGCCCTGGTGAGAGGGAGCGAGATCTGGAGAAGCTGGGGCTGAGTGGAGGTGACAGTGACAGTGTGCCCTGCTTCTGGAAGGCTGGCATGTGCGCACCCATCAGGACTCAGTTTCTCTGAGCAGTGAGGGTTAGGAAGTACCTTGCGTGCCCCCCGCCCCACCTCCTGAGCCTCCCAGTGGCAGGACTTCTGTGTCCTGCAACCCCCAACCAGACAGAGGTCCTGAAGGTGACGGGGAAGGGCAGGCTCCGCCTGCAGGTGCTGAGGCTGCGGGGCCCTTTCCTGGCAGTCAGCTCAGATGGGTGCAGAAGCTCTACTTTTGTGAGCCCCTTTCAATCTGTCTTGGGTGGAAAGATAACTGTTGAGCTTTCTTCCAGGTGGGAAGCAGGGCTTTGCAGGTTGGGTGCTGCCCACTGCGGGGAGGTGGGGGCCGAGCTGCTGCCCTCGGCCTGGCCCCGAGGTGTTTGCTGGAAGTGGATGAGAGAGGGGGGCAGGAGCAGCGGTGTCTTCTCAGGATTCTGTGGGCAGATGCAGCCCCCCTGCTGCTGGGAGCAGCCCACGCCTCCAGCATTGGAGGTGAGTGTGTGTGCACTACCACGTGTGTGTCAGCCCCACGTCACGATCCGTGCTCACCCTGGAGACATGAGGTTCAGCCCCGTAGTCCACACTGGGCTGGTCTGAGGGGGCCTGTGGGCTGAGGGGCCAGGTTGGGGCGGCTGCCCCCTCTTGCTGCCCTCCCTAGTGGGGGTGGTGTCCCCCCACCCAGAACCCAGAAGGCTTGGGGTGGCTTCGTCTCCTCCCACCGGCCGGAGGGGGTCAGCTGGGTCAGGACTTCCTTTTTCCTTTCCCCGTTTTCTAAAATAGTGACTTTTTAGGGAAATTCAGCTTCCTGCTATGGGCCTCGTGGTCCCCCTACATCTTGAGGGAGTGACTTACATGTCCCAGCAAGGCACTACAAGGGTGGGAACCCAGGTTGCAGGGGCCGAGGTGAGCTCCGTTCAGCTTCCCTGGGACTGGGCTGCCGTGGGGAAGGGCCCAATGGGTGCCTTCTGCCCACGGCTTCTCTGAAATGTTCCTGGGATCCTGATGGGGAACCAGGCTGTGTCAGCTTCTTGGTGGCTCTGTTTCCCCATGGGATTAGTAGTAGAGGTGACAGGGACCTCCTTTTGTGCCCCTGAGGAAGGTGAGGCCCATAGGCTCTGCCCACCGTCACTGCCGTAGCTGCCTGCCCCCAGCCCCAAGGCTTCTGGAGTGCTTGCTGCTGTTTTAGTTCAGCAGAATTGGGTAGGGCCTATGACAGAGTGGGCTGCCACAGTGTGACCTCAGTGGACCTTAGAGCCTAAATCGGGTTGATAAACTGCTCCCTGAGAGCCAGGTGCTGCCCACCACCTGTCTTTGTAAATAAAGTTTTATTGGGATGTACCTTGCCCATCGACTTTCCTATCACCCATGGCTGATTTTGCTCAAGTCTTTGCAACAGACACTGTCTGGCCTGTGAAGCCTGAAATACTGACTTTCTGGCCCTTCGTGGGAAGAGCTTGCCAGCTGCTGGTCTAGGTTGTCGGGGTGGGTGTGTGGTGGGCAGACTTGGTGTCACTGGACCTGCTGTCCTGGGACCAGGCTTGGGCCGTGGGCTCCCAGGCCTGTGCTGAACAGCCCTATGAGGCCTTGCCATTGGCCAGAGCCAGATGAGACCTGGAGGGTCCCTTTGTTCTAGCTCCTTTTTTCCCTGATGGGACACCTGAAGGATGATGGCTAACCCAAGGTCACTTATGCAGGTGAGGTTGAGCCTCGAACCCGAGGGTGTCCACCCTGGCCCAGCTACCCTCCTGGCTGCCGACCCCCATTTTGATCTTGTTTGGACTCAAAATGCTTCTCATCCCTCGTGCAAGCCCCTGGGTATTCCCGGAGCTTTGCTCAGGGACAGTGTCGAGTCTGGCATAGCTTCCAGTGGGACCTGCCTTTTTACTTGTGACCTGGTTGTGACTTTTGGAACTGAAAACAAGACAGTCGTGCGCAGCCTGATGGGCAGGGCCAGTGTGCATGTCACTGTGGAAGTGGGAGCTGCTGTGGCACAGGGGCAGCCTCCGCCTCCGGGTCCTCCCCACCCCGCGGGGTGTCTGCCTCCAGGGGGGTGCTGGGCCCCGTAGGACTCTGGTCCGATTCTAGGTGGGCTCTGGCCCCAGTCTCTCGACCTCAGCTCCGAGATCGTGTAGCGGGGCTGGCGTCCTCCACAGAGGGATGGCGCCGAATGAGGGTTTGGTTGCTCATGCAACTGTTTTTCCAGAGTGCACCCCGTGGCCATCGGCAGACAGGAGGGGTGAAGCCCCTGCCCTCACGTGGCCGACCTCCCCACAGGAGGAGGCACACGGTAAACCGTGAACCACCGCATGACAGTGGCTTCAGACAGGTCTGGTGTGCAGGGATGGTGTGCAGGCAGCATCTTCCCCTCATAGGAGCGAGCTCACCCTGGGCTAGGGGTCCTCAGAGAACGCTGTAGAGCTTTCTCAGCCCAGGACAAGTGCTGTTTGTAGATTAGATTCCGTGTCAGATACTGGTGGCCTGAAAGACCCAGAGGAGGGCTTCCTGGGCAGGTCTCTGGCAAGGGGCTGTGGGTCTGTGGCTTCTGGGCTGTGTCAGCAGAAGTGGCCTGTTTTTGCTCTTCTTAGCTTGGGATGTTGTCTCTCCCTTTTCAGAGTTGGGTGTGACCCTTGAACTGCTGCAGGCTGGACACGGGACCATGCAGGGAGGCGTCTGAGGGCAGGGGCAGGTCGCAGCTGGAAGAGTGTGTTCCTTTCTTCCCTGGTGGCACTATTTTTGGAGTTGAATGCTCACAGATGCCTGCTTGTTGCAGTGAAATGTGCTCAGCTCATGCTGGGTATGGCAAATAGGAGGAGACAGTTGGCACCAATAGCCTGTGTCCAGCTCATTTCTAGCCTGCTCTGGGTCGGGACCAGGCCATCCCAGCTTCCTTACCCGGGCACAGGGTCCTACTGGTTGAGGGCCTTGGGCATGGAGCCATGTGACCCCATGATCTGTGAATCGCCTCTGTCTCGTGGGCCAGCTCCTGGTGGACAGGAAGTGGAGTTGTGTTGAGAAGGATTCTGAGGCAGCATCTGGCCTACGGCGTAGGATTGATGAGAGGGCCCCTGACCCTCCCATTGTGGCATCTCTGTGGGGAGTGTCCCTTTGCCTCTCTGGGCTAAGGAGCTGCGCCAGCTCTGCCACAGCCCAGGTGTGCAGGGCGAGGCTCATGCGCTGGTGAGCAGAAGTGTGGGCTGATGCCACACCACAAAGGCACAGGGGTTTGGACCCCTCTCCTCTGGAGTGGGGACAACTTGCCAGGGTCTGTGCTCTGGGGCCGTGACTCTGACAGCAGCTTGTCCTGGCGTCCTCACTGCTGTCCACCTCTCCTCTCCCTCCCTGTTCTTGGTTTCTGGCACGTGAATTCATTGAGGCCTGGGCACTTGGCAGTGCCAGCAGGGCTGTCGCCACAGCGACTGTGCTGGGGCTGTTTCCGAGACGCTCTGCAGATCTAGCAGCTGCCTGCAGTGTGGCCTGGGCCCCAGGGGTGGCAGCCTGGGCCGGCAGGCTGGGCACACATGAGTGCTCAGGGCTTGGAGGGAGGCCAGGCCAGTGGGCTCAGACACAGAACTTCTGGGTGTCTGAGCTGGTGTCTAAGGACAGCTGAGGGCCAGCGTGGGGGCCAAGCTGTGTCATTCCCCTCCCTCATGTCGATCACACGAGCAAAGTGCAGAGTATGACCCAGGGTGGGGGCACCCAGCTGTATAGTAATGCCACCCTCTGGGCCTTAGTTTCCCGCTCCACAGCGTGGGGGTCATCCTAGAAAGTGTGGGGTGCCTGTGGCCCCTCTTGCTATGCATCCTTACCCCTCCTTGCCTCACTTTCCTTGTCTGTGGGGTGTTTGGGGGTTGCATCCTAAAGTGGCTTGGGGAGCGTCCGGCACACGGTGCCGCCCTTTCCCTGCTCGGCCGGTTCTCATCTCAGAAATGCCGGCTCTCTCCCACTGGTCTGGTGTGGGGAAGAGCCGCTTTATCAAGGCTGTGGAAAATGAGGAACTCTGGACAAGACAGAAAGCGTGTGGCCACTGTCTGGGAGAAGTGTCAGGTGTGTGCCTGGCACTGGCGCTGTAGCCCTGCCCACCGCTCTGTGTACCTGCCTGCCTTCTTAGCTGGGGTGTGGGATGAACAGTGGCCGTGGCTGGGGCTACAGCAGGGTCTTCTGGATCAGGGGAGGGCTTGGCTGGCCTCAGCATCCTTAGCAAGGCCGGGCGCGGTGGCTCACGCCTGTAATCCCAGCGCTCTGGGAGGCTGAAGCGGGAGGATCGCTCGAGATCAGGAGTTCGAGACCAGCCTGAGCAAGAGTGAGACTCCGTCTCTACTAAAAAAATAGAAAGAAATTAACCAGACAACTAAAAATATATAGAAAAAATTAGCCGGGCATGGTGGTGCCTGCCTGTAGTCCCAGCTACCAGGGAGGCTGAGGCAGTAGGATCGCTTGAGCCCAGGAGTTTGAGGTTGCTGTGAGCTAGACTGACGCCAGAGCACTCTAGCCCGGGCAACAGAGTGAGACTCTGTCTCAAAAAAAAAAGAAAAAGAAAAGTCTAGCAAAGGCTGCTTGAGCCATCTTAATGGTCCTTACCGGAGCTTGCCCAGCTGGGATTGCGCCTGCCGTTGGGCCTGCTCAGGTGGGTGGGAAGAAAGCGCACCATGGCTGGGGGGGTGGAAAGGGGCCAGCAGGGCAGCAGCTTCTGTTCCCTGATGTGCCAGCATGTCTCTGCCCTCTGGGCTTCTGAGCACCCAGAAGTTGCCTGTCATTCCCGGCCCCCCAAGATTCGGCCATGGTGACCAGCTGCTTCCACAGCCCTGGTGGCCCAGATTGTCCCCAAAAGGCAAGGGATTGCCCCTGCATTGGAGCTGTAGGCAGAGCACCTCCTGGGTGCAGGCATCTCAGATCCCCAGGCCACCTGGCTCCTCAGGTGCTCAGGGGCTGTGTGGATCCCCGGGACCTGTACTGGACAGTTGGTGGCAGGACTCCACGAAGGGTGTCCCAGAGCAGGCGGGTTTGGCATAAGGAGCATTTCTCATTAGAGCCTGAGGGGCGCGTTGGTGGGAAGAACACTGCTCACACACCAGCGTCGCTGCCCGGCCTTGCCAGGATGCAGTGCAGAGAAGTCCCTTTGTTTAAAGTCGAGCCCCTCTTTTCTGTGTGACTTGTTAACCCATTGATTCACCCTGTGGCTGGCGCCAGGCTCTCCCCAGGCCGGACAGGTGGCTCTGAGCTGTGCCGGCCAATGGCAGATGGGTGTGGCTGCTCTGAAGACCAGGGCCCGGGGTTCTGGAGTTCGAGGCCACTTCCCCTTCCTCCCTAGGCAGAGGTGAATGTGACCGAGGGCAGATGTGTGTGGCAGTTTCTGATGGGAGGAATACCGAAGTCTGTAGAAGACGTAGGGGAAATTTAGCAAAGCCACATGTCGTCGATTTCAATCAGGATGTGCGTTGAGATGTTGGTAACCACAGTAGTCACAAGATTGCATCGAAAAAAAAACAACAGGAGTGGCCCCGGGCCTGTCAGCCACCCCCAGTAGATGGCTCAGCAGATGCCCCTGGCCCACCTGGAGGGGCTCCTCCTCCACCTCACCCCTCTTGGCCCATCTGCACAAGTGGATGGGAGGCTGAGATGAAGCCACGTGTGCCCTGCAGGGGTGTGGGCACAGGCGTCCTCTGCACCCACTGGGACTGCCTGCAGGCCCTCCCCAGACTCTGAGGAGCGGGCGTGGAGAAGAGCCCCTTGATCCTGAGAAATGAGCGAGCAGGATTTGGACACGTGGAGTCTGGGTCAGACCTGGCGTCTCACCAGAGCGTGCGTCCTTAACCTTGGCCCCCAGGTGTGACCACCAATTAGCCAGTCACATTCTGAGCACCTGGTGCTGTGCTGGGAGGTGGGGGTCCCGAGTAAAAAGCCACAGCCCCATGGGCTCTAATGCAGCCTGCAGGCACCGAGCAGGCTCCCTGGAGGAGGGACATTTGCCGGGACCCAAAAGGAAGGGTGTAGCTCCTGGGCCCAGGTGGGTGCTGGGGAACAGCCTGTGCCCCGAGGGGCCCTGGAAGCTGTGCTGAGGGAGCAGCCCAGCCCACTCCCAGGGGTGCCAGGTCACAGTGACCTCCAGGTCTTGGGAGGGCTCCTTCCTCCCATCCCTTCCCATCGCTGCTCAGATGTCCCTTCTCATGACCCCTGAGCTTCAGCAGCCTCAGCTCTGCGTGTGTGTCCCCGGAGCCCCGAGTGTCTGAGTACCTGCAGCCATATCAGCGTGCTGGGTGGATTGGTACCCTAGGAGCACGTGGTGTGGCGGGTCCTGTGGCAGTCTGTTCTGTCTGGTCCGTGGCCTCCGAGGCCCTCGTCCTGCTTGGGATTCTGGCCCGGGCTGTGCTCCCCAGCTGGGGGCCCCCCTCCCTCACGTGTGTCCGTCCAGTCACTCCCTTCGCGTCCTCCAGCCCTGCCAGATGCGTTTTCCAAAGATAAAGACAGAAAAACTCTGTCATCTCCTTTTTATCCAGGTCACCCGGCTCTCACCCCGGGGTGGTGGCACGCCTTCCCAGAGCGCCACAAAGGCACCTCTGGGGTGGCCTCCCCCAGGTGGCTCGGGTTTCCCCAGGCGGGGGATTTTGGATTCTGCATTGATGGGCCCAAAACTTCCCTAAGTTGGCTCAGAAGCAAAAATAAGATGGTCATTGGGCCTCTTGGCAGAACACTGACTCATGCTGACACCCGCCGTTCCTGTGTCTCAGCATCTGCGCAGTGGCAAGTGTTAGGTGTCCATCGCCTCTGGGCCCCCTCTCTCCGCACTGTCCCTTCCTCCTCGGCCTCTTAGCTGTCTTCCCTCAGGTGGGTTTTGGGAAGCCCCACGTTCTGGGTATTGGAACTTCCTCGACTGGGGACATTTGACCTTTCAGCTCTAAATGTTTGCTTTGAATCTGGCTGGTTGCAGGATTTTCTGTGGGGTGGGGGTCCGGTTGGCAGAACTGACTAAGGTGAGCTCTCCCGGGGTTCTGGTGCCCACATCCGCAGCCCTGCTGCAGGGCTGCCCGCTGCCAGTGAGCACCCACATGCCCGCTGGGCACCTCGGCACCATCAGCCCCTCTCCCTGGACGCCTCCCTCCCGTCCTGGCTCACTCCCGGTGTGCCCATGACCTGCGGAAGGTGCTCCGTCGGCAGAGACGACTCTGTGGTTTTGGCTTCTGGGAGCCTTTCTGGATCCACAGCTGTTCCTTTGGCCCATCACCCCAGGGTGATCATGTCTGTCCCCTGGGTCTCCTGCTGTCTGGGGAGCCCTCATTGCTGTCTGGCTGCTGGACTAGGGGTTTACATCCTTACTGGGACCTTGAGCCATGGTGGTAGGGGTTTCCCGGGGCCTCCCTGTCCCACAGAGCTTTGGGACAATGGGCAGCTTAACATGGGGCATCTTCTGCTTGATACAAACCCTTCTTCCCAGGTGGCCAGTGCTGCTCAGTGCTCTGGGGCATGCACTCCAGCAGCCTCTGGGATGCTTTCTGGTGGTGACACTTGATTCCTGGTCATGTGTCTCCTGAACCCAAACCACTCTCATGGGGGCTCCGGGACTGGCTGACCAGGCCCCAGTGATTCCGAGATGGGGTCTTGCAATGTTGCGCAGGCTGGAGTGCAGTGGTGCAATCGTAGCTCACTGTAGCCTTGAACTCCTGGGCTCAAATGATCCTCCTGCCTCAGCTTCCTGAGTAACTGGGACTACGAGTGCACACCACCATGCCTGGCTAATTTTATTTTTTGTATAGAGACAGGGTCTCGCTATGTTGCCCAGCCTGGTCTTGAACTCCTGGACTCAAGGGATCCTCCTGCCTCAGCCTCCCAAAGTGCTGGCATGACAGGCATGAGCCACCGCTCTGGCCCCCCTCTTCCTCTTGATTCTGCTGAGGGCCTTTCTTTGGAAAGGGCTGCCCTGACCTGACTGCTGGTGGTGTCCTTGCTGCCTGCCCTCCCACTTCCTCATCCACCGGCCGGTTCCCGGAGGCTGAAGAGGCTGCCCCAAGGGTGGGGTGTTACCGGGAGAGTCCATGAATATGTCTGGATCAGCAGTTTCAACTTTCTTTTGCTTTTATGTGGTGCCACCACCTTTGGGGTCCCAGCCAGGTGTGTTGCATGCACCAGCAGGAAGTGCCTGGGGTTGGGCTCCCTGTGCACATCCTGCCAAGGCCCTGCGGATCCCGCCCCGGTGGACCCCGTCCATCCTCGCCTGCTCCCTTGAATAACTGGCCCCTGGCATGGCCCGGCCTTGTCAGCCAGCTCTGAACTGAGTGTGCCATGGGCCGGGTCTCACTCCCTCCTCCCAGGGGTGGCCATGCACGCCGAGGCCAGGCTGTCCGGGAAGAGCTGCCTCAAGGTGGGGGGCAGGTTGGAGGGTCCGCCTCACTCTGTGAGGGGTGGGCCCCTTCCGACACGGGCAGACCCTGCCTGTTGCCTCTGCGGGCATACCCCAGGCCTCTCCCACTTCTTGACCTCCAGAGTTTCTGATTATGCCGTATTTGTGGTGGTGTTGGACAAACGTGGTCTCATCTCGATCTCATTTGTGTCTTCCTGTATTGGCCGCATGCGTTACTCTGGAGTCCATGCTGTGTTTGTCACTGTTTCCTGCAGGTGGTTTGGCGTGGAGTGGGGCTGGCTCTGGCGCAGGCTGGCCCCATCTGCTGGCTCAGCCGGTGAGGATGGGTTGTGGTGTGCTCGTTCCCCTCCCAGGTGTGCCCCACCAAGGTCGGGGTGGCACAGCGCTGCCCTCCCACTATGAGTTTTGGCCCGAGTTCGGCTGGTGGAAGTTGTCCTGTCCTCCTTGTGGGCACCAGCACTAGGTTCTGCTCTGTAGTCACATATGGATTTGGCAGCCAGCCAGCCATTTGTTCACTTTCTTGGTGTGACCGGTGTACCAAGCAAGCTGGCCAGGTTTTGTTGTTATTGTGTTTTTTTCTTTTTTTTTAAATTTAGACGTGGGGTCTTGCTGTATTGTCCAGGCTGGACTCAAACCCGTGGGCTCAAGTGATCCTCTTGCCTCGGCCTCCCCAGTAGCTGGGACTACAGGTGTGAGCCACCATGCCAGGCCCAATCTGGACAGGTTTTTGGACCATGTCTAGGCTATTTTTGAGGGTCTCTGGTTAGTTTCAGCATACGTTAGTGGCATTGGTGAGAGAGCTAAAGCACGTGTGTGGATCGGAAGTGGTGAGCTGTGCATGGCCTCTGACAGTTCCCAGAGCCATCTCACATATGTGTTGAAGCCCACAGCCACCCTTTGCCATGCTGCCCGGGGTCTAGCACAGAGCAAGGGTTTCCTAAGAGGTCAAAGGGCACCTGTGCCATGGTGATCTCTGCGGGGACATGGACCTGACCGTTTGGTTGGCCCCAACGCATAACTGCTTCCTTGAAGGAAGCCCACGGTTCTCCTTTCTCCTTCTGGGAGAGTCGGTTCTCTGGGGAGGCAGCTGGATTCAGTGTGTAAGATTTCAAATGTCACAAGTGGTGTGTTGATGGAGTGGCTATGACAGGAGCCAGGACAGGCGTCCTCTTGATGAGCCTTCGGTGCAGCCTGACGGGGTTCAGTCACAAACCAAGGAATCCTCACAGTCACTCCTGTGTCATGAGTGACACAGGCGGGAACGGGAGCCCGACTGATAGTCTCACATTTTACTTAAACAAGCACTTTTTTAATGGGCTGTCACCTTGCTGAATGTTATTTGTATTTGAGGTCATCGATAAAGTCTGGGAAGCGTCACCGAACAGGTTCTGTGGTCAGATGGCTTCCTTAGCCCTGCTCTTCCTCTCTTCATCAGGGACTGTCTCGACGGTGGTCCCTGGTGGGGGCTCCTCGTGAGCCCAGAGCGCCCCAGCCTTTGTCCCCCGTGGCCTTTGTGGTGGTCCCCTGCGAAAGAGCAGTGGTCCCCTGCGAGGTTGTGTGGCTGTGGTTACCCATGTGACTCTGGCCCCCAGGAGGCCTACACTTCACCAGGTCCTGACTGCAGCTCCTGAAAGCCTGGATGGGGTCATTCCCATTTCACAGATAAGAAAACTGACTTACACAGGTGTCAAGTACGTCATCCAAGACCACATGGCAGATTGAGGGGCTGTCTCCCTGACCTTTGAGGTCTGTGGTGCTGCCACGGCCTTACCCAAATCAGAGTTTGTCACTGCGTTGTGTTGTTTTATTTCAAAGAATGTTGCTTTAATTTCCAGCATTTAGACTCTCAGAGGACAGCGCTGGCGGTCACGTTTGCGGTGGAGTGCAGCTTGTGTCCTTAGTATGCTGTTTCGGCAGCCTGGCCAGTGAGATTGCCAGGTCCGTGTGACAAAGTCCAGAGAGGCTAAGTCTCCTACTGAGGTCACGTAGCTTTTACACGGCAGATACCAAGTTGGAACTGAATCTTCTCATCTCAGCTCCTGGGCCCTGAGACAGAAGCTTTGCTTTCTGTTCCCAGCAGCTGCTTGTGGCCTTGGTGTGTCAATCTCCTTCTAGAGGCCTGCGGGCTCTCCTGTGAGGAGAGGTCTGAGCCCGGGCCTTCCCGGCAGCCCTGGGCTTGGGTGTGAGTGGCCCAAGGTGGTGTGGAGGGGGGAGCAGCCCCAGACTGCGTGGATTTTAGCACCTTTCACTTTGCAAGTCTTGTACATGTCTGTAAGTTCTTCCTCTCCCAGGCCCTTGGCTGCCTGCCCAGCACCTCCCTGCCTACTCTGGGGCAGCAAGGTGTTGTGAGGCTGGCATAGCCGTGGACCACGAGGGAGGGTCTTCAGGGGCTGCCCCCAAGGCTAAACCAGGCCTTTGCCTTGGCGGATTCTGCTTTCCCACCATGGAGCCCCAGCAGGAGTTTGGATGGTACTGTGTCATCTGCTGCGGGCAAGAGCAGCTGCCCAGTGCCAGGAAGATGGCTTTGTTTTTCCTTCCTAAGTAAATAGACCTCCTGATCGTCCTCCACTGGACTCACGGCCCCGGCAGGTTCTACTTCTGTGAGGGTGCAGGTCATAAGCTGTTCCCAAAATCTAATTTCAGGCCTAAAATAAAACAGTTTTAATGATCCAGGTTGGCTTTTGCTGATATTACTGAGTAGGAAGGTAGGAGACATGACTACTTTTTTTTTTTTAAATTAAAGAGTTTATTTTTTAGAGCAGTTTTAGGTTCATAGCAAAGGTAGAATTCCCATGTGCTCCCTGTCCTGTTATCAACACCCCCAGTGGTGCATTTGTTGCTGTAGACGAACCTGCACCGACATGTCCTCGTCACCCAGAGCCCCTGATGGACATTAGCGGTCACTCTCTGTGCAGTACATTCTGTGGGTTGGCCAAATGCCTGATGACATGTGCCCACCATTGTGGTGTCACACAGAATAGTGTCACTGCCCCAGACATCCCCTGTGTTCCGCCCACTCATCCCTCCCTCCCAGCCCCCGGCAACGCCGGTCTTTATGCCGTTTGCAGTTTTCCTTTCCCCGAACGTCATGTAGTTGGGACGGTGCAGTCTGCGGCCTTTCCAGACGGGCTGCTTTCACGTGGTAATACGCGCTTGCGGCTCCTCTGCGGCTTTTCGTGGCTTGATTTTATTTTATTTTATTTTTCTTTCAATGGGTCTGGGTCCAAATTTTCATGGCTTTATAGCCCATTTCTTTCTGTTGCTGAATACTGTCCCGTCGTCTGTATACAGGAAGCTTATTTATCCATTCACCTGCCAAAGGACATCTTGACTGCTCCCAAGTTTAGGCAGTGATGGGCAAAGCTGCTCTAACTTTGGGCAGGTCTTTGCGTGGACACAGATTTTAGTTCCTTTGAGTAACTACCAGGGTGCAGGTGCCGGGTCCTACGGTGAGTGTGTGGTGAGCCGTGCGAGAAACCGCTGAACTGTCTTCTGAAGCGGCTGCGCCGTCTCGTGCTCCCACCAGCCATGAGCGAGGGCTCCTGTGGCCCCACGTCCGTGCCAGCAGTTGGCATTGTCAGTGTTCTGGGTCGCGGCCATTCTGATAGGTGTGTGGCGGTATCTCACTGTCGTCCAAGACTCGGTTTTTCCTTCTAGATTTTTTTTTACATTATTGAAATGCTGTCGCTTATTGTGGAAGACTTGGTGTCACAGGCCACAGTAAGAGGCTACTGTGCTGCCCACCTGGCCTTGGCAGGGAACATCCCCAGTCCCCACCACCCTAGGGCACAGCAGCAGCTGGGGGCGGCCTGGCTGACCCACGGGGGACACTGGGAAGGGGGGTGCCTGGGCCCAGCCAACCTGTGGTCTTTTTGTAGCTCCCACCAAACTACACCTTTCCAGTAAGGTTAAAAAAAGTTGTTTCCTGCACTTGACCTGGTTTTGTTTATTCTCGAGCCCAGAAGGACAGGCTCTGTCACCCACAGGAAATAGAGGAAACGTTCCGGGCTGGCATGTGGCTGGGGCTCGTCGGGTCTCCCTTTCCTGGGTCACCTGTCCCTCCAGGAGATCTTGTGCTCTGCCTTGCCCAGTGTCACTGCAGAGCCGCCCTGAGCTCTTTCTTCATGCAGAGGAGTTTTCTGGATGAGGCCGTGGCCTGTCCCAGCTCCAGGGGCCCACGTGTGGCACCCTTCCTGCCGATACCCACACGCTTGGGCACGGCTGTCACTGCTCCAGCATCAAGTTCTGACCTTTTACTCAGCACTGAAAGGTGCTTGTGCAGGGCACAGGCACAGCCCTGTCTGAGCCTCAGTTTCCCCTTCTGTAGGGAGAGAGCAGTCCCACCTGCCCAGGAGGTTGTGGGGACCAAGTGGAGTGGTGAGTAAAAGGCCACTCGGGTGGCACTGTGGCCTCAGCACCACCGCATGCCCGGAAGAGGCTACACTCGTCTGGGTCTCCACGCCCTCTGTGGCCTTCCCATCTGCACCTCCGACATTGTCCCTCGTGCTACACAAGCGCTCTCCATGTGGAGCAGGTAGGGGCTTGCGAGGATAGGCCCCTCCCAGCACCTGAGCCTTGCCACCCTGCAGTCAGATCAAAAGAAGCCTGGCCCAGGCTGGAGCTGACATTTCTGCAGCGCCTGCCCCTGGCTGGCCCTGTCCACGTCCGAGTCTTCCCCACAGCCCAGGTCGTGGTCAGTGTTGGGAAGACCGAGGTCTGCGGGCCCTGCCTGCCCACCCCCGCCCCACTGCAGACTGCCCTGAAGTGGCCATGCCTGGCAGGGGGCAGGATGGGAGACGGGTGTTCCCTGCCAGCTCAGCCGGCGCTGGTGGCTCCTCTTCCCCTCGTCAGTGGGGCAGCTGCTGCCACCTGCCATTCTGTCTGCCCTCCATGCCCCGCAGCCCCTCGGCCCTCCTCCCTCAGCGGCGGTGGGAGCTGGGTACCCTCCTGCCAGGCCCTGCTTCCAAGATGACACAATAGTCCTCCTGACGCTGGAGGGAAGGAGATGCAGGCTGTGGGGACCAGGCGGTGGTGGCCCAGGGCTGTCACCTCCTGTCAGGGCTCTCCACAGCTCCCACTGGCTCCCCCTGCATTCCTGCATCCCAGGGTACTCGCTGGCCGACCACCCCCTCCACATTCCCAAACCAGGGGTCCCCTGTGTCGCTCTGTTTATTGTCCACTTTGAAACTTATGCCCAGGGGCCCCGAGTGAGCAGGGCCACGTCTGGCTCACCGTAGCACTTCTGCGGCTGTCTTTTCCAAATCTCCAATCCTGAGCCTGCTGGTTCCGAGATCGCACCTGCCTGGAGGTACTGGGTGGAGCTGTCTAGGTGCTGCCCAGCTCGGGAAGCAGAGGGAGGGGTGCCCCAGCACAGGCAGGGCCTCCCAGGCTCTGAAGGCAAAGGCCGGAAGGTGAGATCACCTGGTCGGAACCCAGAGGCTGGGGAATGGGGGCTGTGATCCACTGCTGGGACGTGGGGGCCTGAGGGGGTGGCTCAGGCGAGGAGAGGAAGTCAGAACTTTCCTTTGTGGCCTTTCATGCCAGGCAGCAGAGAGGAGGGACAAGGCTGGAGTACGAGAGAGAGACCTGAGGGGTGTGTCTGGGGGCCTTTGGTGTGTGTAGACCTGCCTGCCCTTGGATAGGTTTCTGGTACTGATTTTTGTTTCTTTTTTTTGAGACAGAGTCTCTCTTTGTTGCCCAGGCTAGAGTGAGTGCCGTGGCATCAGCCTAGCTCACAGCAACCTCAAACTCCTGGGCTCAAGGGATCCTCCTGCCTCAGCCTCCCGAGTACCTGGGACTACAGGCATGCGCCACCATGCCTGGCTAATTTTTCTCTATATATATTTTTAGTTGTCCATATAATGTCTTTCTATTTTTAGTAGAGACGGGGTCTCGCTCTTGCTCAGGCTGGTCTCGAACTCCTGACCTTGAGCGATCCACCTGCCTCGGCCTTGATTTTTGTTTCTTACTAGCTACCCAGGGCTAGAGGCTGTGAACTCACTATCCTATGCCCTCATAGGGTTGGCCACCTCCCAGGGTTCTCTGGGATTGTTCCCACTGGGGGCCGTCTGTGGGCTGGGACAAGAGAGCAGACAAAGAGCTGTGAAGAGTGGTCAGTGACCCAGCGGGCCTTTCCCAGGCCACAGGGCAAGGGGCATCTCCCAGGGACGGGGCAGTGGGGGCCTGCAAGCCCACCTTCCTCTCTAGACCCACGCCTCCCCTCCTCGTGTCTGCAGGGCTGTGGCTCTGCCGTCCAGCCGCAGCTGTGCTGTGTACCCTGCCCGCTGGGTTGCTGGGGTGGGTTAGAGGTAGGAAAATACCATGGTTGTCATTTCTACCTCCCAGATGAGGCAACTTGCTCTTATTTCATGGTTTCTGTTTTCCACCAAAGTTGGAGCACCACGTCCTGCATTTGGGGAGCTCCGTCCTCTCTGCCCTGACCAGCAGTCACAGCACAGCCTTGACCTCGGAGGGGACAAAGGCATCATTGTGCTGCCTAGGCCCAGGGCGAGATCCTCAGAGCTGTGGCACAGAGAGCATCTTCTCTGGAAGGTGCTGGGCAGAGCTTCCCACACGACGTGGTGGGCAGCTCTGGTGACAGTGGCCTTTCTCATCACCAGCGTCTCTGAACTGACCCTGATGGTGCGTCCCCTGCCCCTTTGTTATTTTCTCAGACAAATCCCTGGACTTGTAGCAGTGGTCTGTCTGCATGGGTGCAGGTGCCCTGCCTTGCCTTCCTGGTTGCTCCCGTGTCCGATCTCCGTGCAGAAGACGAAGGCAGCCCGTGCTTGTCTCTGGCCGTCACTGTCCACTTTTACAAGCCACATTGGATTAGGAGCATCGGGAACAGTGGGTGGCGAGGTTGTGCTTTTCACTGTGGGAGTGTGAAGGAGGTCTTGGGAAAGAGTTATGAGAGGAGGGGTGAATACTCGTCCCAGCCTTTTCTGGTGCCTTCTCAGCCTGGCTGATGGGACTTCATGGCCCCATTTTCCAGAAAAGGAAACCAAGGCTCGGATAGGCTCACTTGTTCACCGGGGCCACAAGGCTAAGAGGGCAGTGGAGCCGGGCCTGGGCCTGGGGGCTGGACTCAGAGCCTTGCTCTCCACTCCGAGCTGCCCTCTGCCGACTTTGGCTTCCCTCTGTCGCCTCTCTTCCTTGGTAACTGAGGGACTTGGGGGATGCCTTCCACTGGGAGGGTGACAGGGCTTGCTCGTGTGTCAGGAGAGTTATCGAAGCATTAAACAGAAGTGTACAACCTAGTAACAGGTTTACTCTTTTAATACGTTAATAATGAGAACTAGCGGCAGGCCTGATTGCCGTAATTAGGCCGGGCGCGGTGGCTCACCGTCTGTAATCCTAGCACTCTGGGGAGCTAAGGTGGGAGGATTGCTTGAGGTCAGGAGTTCGAGACCAGCCTGAGCAAGAGCGAGACCTTGTCTCTACTAGAAATGGAAAAATTAGCCGGGTGTGGTGGTGCGCCTGTGGTCCCAGCTACTAGGGAGGCTGAGGAAGGAGGATCGCATGAGCCCAGGAGTTTGAGTTTGCTGTGAGCTAGGCTGATGCCACGGCACACCAGCCCGGGTGACAGAGCAAGACTCTGTCTGAAAAAAACAAAGAAAACCCCCAAAACACAAATAATTGCCATAATTACTGGTGAGCTAAAGTGGCATATCCAGATAGCAGCACAGCTATCATTTGATGCTTTAAAAGCATATCAGAGTCACAGATACGACCTAATGCTCCTATAGTTTGTTGCCTACATTGGTAATGGAAGGTAGCACTAAGTTTTAGTTACCAGAAGACGTATGTCTTTTCTTCCCATCCAAATCCAGGGACACCCCAAGTACAAGCCATGTCCTAGCAGAAACAGCCTTCTTCACAAGCAGGCCCCTGGGGAGCTGTCCATGCAGGGGACGTCTATAAGCCACCATCACTGTGATAGATGAGGAAGCCTCCAGGTTTCAGAGCCAGGGCTCCTCGAAGAGGTCGGTGACCCTACTGCTATGGCCAGAGCAGGCCAGGTGGAGCCTTGATCCTCTTCTGGTGCCAGAGCGTCAGGGAGGACTCAGAGGAGGTCAGGGACAGGCCAGGATCCAGCGCACAGGGCTACCCTGGGATAATCTGAACATCAAGATTTTAAGGACAGACTGGGCGTGGTGGCTCACGCCTGTCATCCTAGCACTCTGGGAGGCCAAGGTGAGAGGATGGCTTGAGATTAGGAGTTCGAGACCAGCCTGAGCAAGAGCGAGACCCCGTCTCTACTAAAAATAGAAAGAAATGATCTGAACAGCTAAAAATACATATAGAGAAAAAAGTTAGCTGGGCATGGTGGCACATGCCTGTAGTCCCAGCTATTCGGGAGGCTGAGGCAGAAGGATTGCTTGAGCCCAGGAGTTTGAGGTTGCTGTGAGCTTGACGCCATGGCACTCTAGCCCAGGCAACAGAGCGAGACTCTGTCTTAAAAAAAAAAAAAAGATTTTAAGGACAGTGCATTCCACACCATTGCAGAAGGCAGTCTGTGAGTCTGTGGTTAGGCTCTGCAGAGAAACAGAGCCCAGAGGGGACATGTCTTTAGACACAGATAGAAAGAGAGCAGTTTATAGGTGGATATAGAGCTATCTTTCTTTTTAGGAATTGGCTCAAGCGATTTTGGGGTTGTCAGGGACAAGTCTGAAATCGACAGGGCAGGCTGGAGACCCAGGAAGGAGTTGGTGTTGCAGCTGTCTAGGGGCAGAATTCCTTCCTGTGGGGACCTCGGGCTTTTTCTCTCAAGGCCTTCAACTGATTGGGCAAGGCCCACCCACATTGTGGAGGGTGACCTGCTTTACCCAAAGTCCACTTATTTATTTCCCCCAGTGAAATTTCGCAGGGGGGTTTGTATGCCGACTGTATCCACCTGCAGTCTACATCCTCCCAGGATCCGTCCAGCCGACTCCTCCTCCAGGGCCTCCTGGAGGCTTTCGGGCTGGACAGGCTCTAAGGACAGCCATGTTAGTGAGTTCTGACAGCCCGCTACCATCAGACTAGCCAAGTCTGGTGATTTAAATGTTGATCTCAACTAAAAAATACCTTCACGGCAACATCTAGACTATCGTTTGACCGAACAACTGGGTGCCATAGCCTAGCAAGCCGCTGTCTCGCGCTGCCGATGGTAAGCGTGTGCGTGACGCACGGGGCGAAGGAGCAGCTCTTGCTGAGGCTGGGGAGACACAGCGGTGTCTACGGCCACCACAGCAAAGCCGTGGCTGTAGGTGCGGAGCCGTGTGGGAGAGGGGCAGTGGCACGGGGCAACCCTGCCCGGGCCCTCGGGTGGAGGCTGGTGAGGGTGGGTGCATCGAGGGGCCACATCGCCATGCAGCGCTCGGCTGGGCACGGGCGGGGTTTGATCGTGCGCGACCTAGGCAGACCCGATGTCCAGCGTCCTCTGGTAAAGAAAGGGGGGAGGGGCTGTGTCATCCCAAGATGTCAACGCCTGTGCCTGTCATGTAGGCACGGGAGAGAATATGTTCTCTTTCTGCAGACACACGAGGTGGTTGGGGTAGAGTGTGGCAGTGTATCTGGCCAGCTCGCAGATGGTTCGGGATTGCACGCGTGTGCGCCTCCGTGCATGTGTGTAGAGGGGGTGGAGAGACCCCATGGGAGAGCAGGTCACCATGGGGTGTGAAGGTTCTGGGCTGTTCTTCCTGCCATTCTTGCAGTTTTTCAGTAAGTTTGAGATTATTTGCAGGTCACGTCCAGGAGAGCAAGCCAGGACAGGGCTCCCTGCTCTTGGAAGCAGGGCTTTGTGTCACCTGGCCCGGCCAGCCCCACGCACAGGCGGCTGGAGGCCCGAGGGGCCAGCCGAGGCCACGCAGCTTGGTTGGGGCTGGTATCAGTGGTATCCGAGCCCTGACTCTGGTGTTCTAGTCCTAGGCCATCAGTCCCGGGGGGTCAGCAGTGACAGGATGGACTCCCTCCTCCTGAGACTCAGCTTTAGGTGGGGAAGGACCAACCCAGCACTCTTGGTGAGATGCCTGCAGCTGGGGGCAGGGCTGAGTGAGCCTGGCCGCCAGACAGCCTCTGGGAGGAGGTCCTGGAGGAGGAGTCGCCGCAGGATCCTGGAGGATGTGGACTGTGGGTGGCGTGGGGGCTTCGCAGTGCTGGGTGTGAGTACCAGGAAGGGCCTAGCAGGGCCATGCCTACAGGCCTTGTTGGCACAGTTGGGGTCTGTAGGGTGTGATTGGATGGACGAATGTGCAAGATCCCCCTGCAAGGAGGCTGGAGGGGCTGAGAAGCTGCGGGAGCTGGCTGAGAAGAGGCTCAGGGTCTGGATGCAGCAGCTGAGAGCCTGGGTACCCTCCAACCCCGAGAGGTCCCAGAGGGAGGGAGCCATGGGGAAGGGGGCCACAGGCTGACTTGAGGTGGGCAGGAGCAGCTGGGGGCGGCAGGGTGGCCAGCCTGAGGGCCAAGCCCAAGGCATGCCCGGCCCGCGCTGCTTTCCCTTGCCCTCTCCACGGCGGAGCGATTGTCTGAGCTGGCAGGACTAAAGAAACATCTTCCCTAAACCGTGGAGCTGTGCTGGCCCTCCTGGAAGGACATGCCCTCCCTTGCATCTGCAGCCTGTCCCGACTTGATTTGCGGCGGGCTTGGCAGAGCTCAGGCTGCCTCCTGGCCTCTGGTGTGTGTCAGCTCCTAGGCAAGTACCCGATGCTAATCTTGTCACCTTGAGCCGAGATCAGTCACTTTTGTTTGAAGGCAGGTGACAAGATGTTCTGTAAAAAGGCAGACCTCTGGCTGTCCCTCTCGCTGTCAGGCAGGGCTTCCCCACCCGCTGCAGGTGGCAAGGACTCTGGCCAGGACAGGTCAGCCGCAGGGGAGGGCTGGCCAGTGTGTCTGAAGCAGGGAGTCCATCCGTGTGCAGGGAGAGAGACACCTGATGCAGCAAGGGCAGCGGTCTTCTCATTCTGGGTTTGCACCTAAGCTCTGTGGCTTACTGAGTGGGTGACCCTGAGCACACCTGTTCCCTGAGCCTTGATTTCCTCATCTGCTCAAAGCTGGCCCTCAAAATGCACAGCCCTGTCCACAGAAGATCCCCTGTCAGGCTTTTGAGGTGTGTGGCCACTGAGCACCTGGCAGAGCATGTTTTGTTCTGGCCCTGGCCCTGTGGGAGGCCAGGAGGATCCAACGCCGTGCTAGAGCCCTGGCTCCTGAGCAACATGGCCTCTTGGGTACTCTTTGAGATTTGGGGGCTTGCTCTGGGTCAGCCCTGGCCAGCACATGTCCCACTGGTCACAGACCACCTCTGCAGCCCCTGGCAAGCTTGGCAGTGCCATGCGCTTCTTGCTGTGTGGTCTCCTCGGTGAGCCCTGGGAGCTGCTCACAGCTGAGCTCTTTGGGTTCTGAGCTGCTGGCAGGGAGGAGCCCAGCTTAGTGACATTTCTTGTTGGGCTGTTTGTGTGAGGGAAGGTCATCTTTCTGGGGAGAAGTCAGCGGGTGGATCTTGGTGTACGCTTACCCACAACCTAACCCAAGCACAAGGCAAGTCCTTTTATGAGATAGGACCCATGCCGAGAGGCAGCCTGGGACGGTCGGACCCACTTGCCACTTACTGGCCAGGTGCCCTTGGGCATGTTTCTCAGCACGCTGGACCGGCAGAGGTTGACGGGGTGCCCACACCATGCCACTGAGCTGCTCGCCGAACGTGGGCCCTGGGGAACACTCGCTGGCTGTGCTCCATGCCAGGTGGGGACAGCAAGTAGAGGGTGCTTGCGGTGTAGGTCGGAAGCTGGTGGCTGTGATTGTGGCTGCACGGGGCGGTCCCTGCCAGCTGGGGTCCAATCACTCAGCCCTGCCCCCAGCTCCTGACCATTCCGAGTCTAAAGGTACAGATTGTACGAGGGAGGCTCCACTCTGCTTTTCCGGGTAACAGAAGATCCTGTTGTTCAGAAGGTAAACACCTGGGTCCATCAGAAGCCAAGTGCTCGGCTTTCAGGAAGATCTGAAGGGACCGATTCCGTTCTTCCAAAAGGAAGAACTTGGCTCTGTTGGTAATGAAACCTGAGCACTAGACAGCTGCACGGTCCTTGCCCCAGAGACGTTCCTCAGGTGAAGGATGTAGGACGGTGTTTGTCTGGTCCAGGGGCCTCCCCACGGGGCCAGCGCAGCCTGGCCTTGGGTGCGTCAGGTCCTGTCTCGAAGAAAAGTTTAAAACGTGCTGGCTTCTTTCAGCACCCTCGGTGAGACCCAGCAGGGCAGCGGGTTTTCCTGAGATGGCCCAGCTTGGGATCTGAGTGCCTCTAGACCCCTGAACCGCGACCATCCTGAGAGCAGCCATCCCCCAAGCCTGGCTGCCCCTTGCGTGAGAAGGAAGACCCTGGGGGCTGCACGTAGCCGTGGCGGCCTCCCGAGGCCTTCCTGTCCCGGCACCTCCTTGCGTGCCCGTCTCAGAACGTGTTTGTTGCGTCTGCTCTGTCCTTGCTGGACCCACTCGTTCAAGGGCAGGTCCAGCCAAGCCCTTGACCCAGGTGCCCACCCTTAGGGTGTCAGTGAGAGCAAGCATGTTGCTGAGTGACCCACGGTTACCATTTGGGCTGTTCCCAAACCCCAGGGAATCTTTTATCCTAGACTTTGAACCCCCGTCTCCTGAGACAGGTTTGGGCCCTATGCAGAGGTGCAGGGGGCAGACACATGTGGAGCACATGTCTCGGGTAGGACTGCCGTGGACTGTTGTGGACGAGGCTGGTGGCGCGAGGAGGCTGGGGCATGAAGAGGGCTTGGCTCTGTGCTGAGGCTGAGGACAGGTGACCTTGGGAATGTGGCAAAGCAGCAGCACTCTAAGGGCAGACGAGCTCGGAGGGCCCAGCCAGGAAGGGACTGCGCTCAGAGGTGAGGTGGCCTGAGCGGCACAGGCCAAGCTCACGGACACAGCCTTGTCTGCAGGAGGGAGTTGAGATGGAGCTGGGCTGGAGGGGTCTCCTGGGGACAGGAGAGCCCACAGGCAGCATCTGCTTGGCTCCAAACAGTCCCGGTGCTGTGAAGGTGAGTGGGGTACAGGGACCTCCAAGCAGGGAGTGCAAGTGGCAGGACAGAGCCGCATTCTCAGGGACCCCATCTCCCACAGAGGCCTGGCTTGGGCTCTGAGGGGAGGGTGGCCCGTGTCGGGCCCTAGAGAGTTCTCATTCACCTCGGACACGGAGGGAACCCAGGCGTAGGGGAGGCCTGTGCCATGCCCCAGAGGACCTGGCAGCCTAGAGCAGGCCCTCAGCTTCCTCCACTGTCATGCGATTGGGTCTTGGTCGCTGCTGTCTGGGGGGAAGTGCAGGCCGTGAGCAGAGGGCAGATGGAGAGTGAGGGCTGCTGCTCAGAGACCCTGCGTTTCAAGTTCCTCAGTAAAGACACCGAGTTCGGCGCCAGTCGTCCTCGAGTTTTAGTGGGTGGTTAAAAAGAAAAAGCCGCACCAAATGCACTCCTCCCAAGGTGCGTGGTGCGAATTGGAAGAGGCCGCTGTGGACCCCGCAGGCTTCCTTGCCTACATTTCTCTGCGGGCTCTGGCAGCCTCCTCGAGGGCCCCGAGAGAGTGGGAAGTGGCCAAGGACACCCCTCCCTGAGGTCAGCTTCCTGCTCAGAAGGGCCTTGGGTCCCAGGAGCAGAGTGAGGGGCCAGAAGCCTTGGACACCTTGGTAGTCAAGGGGATTCTGTCGTTTGCAGGTTTGCTCTGTCCCAGAGGCCGTGGGGTGGGCTGGCAGGGACCCAGGGGCCCGACACCGCAGGCTGGGAGCCCCTGGGGCGTGCAGCACGCACGCAGGGCAGACTTGAAAGATGCCATAACCAAGGGAAGGCAGAGTGGGCCGGGCCTGGCGGGCTGCGTGGCTGCGAGAGACGAGGGACACTGCTCTGCTGGAAGCAGGCCTGGCCTGCACCCGGGCGTGTTCCTTGGAGGGGCCAGGGAGGCGGCAGGCAGGGCGCTCATCTGTCCCTGAGAGGGGCGCTGTTCTCTGTCGGACGAAGGAGAGTTCAGGGGTGTGTAATCACTGTAACTTGAAGAATCATTTAGCAGATGTTTGTCTCATCCTGTTACCGCGGGGTCAGGCACCTTTCACAAGGGGTGTGGATAAATTCTGAAAGTGTCGTGGGGACCCCAGGCCTGCGTGTAAGGTCGGCATCGGCTCTGCTGGTGGAGTGGGGACCCAGCCCTGCCCTGTGACGTCAGGCAGCCCCCTTCTCTCTCGGTGCCTCATTTTCCTCAGTTGTAGCAACTGGAATCTGGATCCCTGTGCAGTTTCCGGTGGCCGTGGATTGGCGGTGGAGGCTGGCCATCCTTGGTACCACGCGTCACTGTGTCAGTTTCCATGGGAAGGCTGTGCTCAGCGAGTCCAAGAAGCTTCCTCCCCCAGCCACGACACGGGATGGATAGACACCCAGAGCCTCCTGTGGTGACAAAGGCCAGCTTCCCGCTCACCTTGCTAAGCACTCTCTGGAAGAAGGACTTGGACGGTGTCTGCAGCTGCAGCTGCCAGGTGGGCAGTCGGCCTCCAGGGAGCATCTGTGGCCATGACCCCAAGAGTGTGCGGACTCGGGAATCTGCCAGACCTCCTTGCTGGGGACCGTGGAGGGGTCGGTGGTGGGGGTGGGGATGAACACAGCAGAGGCCTGGAGCTGCTTTTTTGGAAGAGGAGAGTGGAGTTGGTAAGAGTGGCAGTTTGGAAGATTTTCATAAAATAGAGCTATTTAAAACAAAGGTGGGGGAAGCTATGACATAAAAGCAAGACCCATGAAAGAAAACAAATGAAAAATTCCACTTCATCAAAATTAAAAACTTCTGGATTTTGAAAGACGAGAATAAAAAGACAAGCCATGGACTAGCAGGAAATCTTTGCAAAATTTATCTTATAAAGCCATTACGTCCAGAATATATAAAGAACCCTCAAAACTCAGTAAGAAGGCAGGGCGTGGTGGCTCATGCCTGTAATCCCAGTACTTTGGGAAGCTGAGGCAGGACGATTGGGTGAGGCCAGGAGTTTGAAACCAGCCCGGACAACCTAAGCAAGACCCTATCTCTAAAAAATTTTTTTTGAATTAGCCAAGTGTGGTGAGCCACGCCTGTAGTCTCAGCCACTTGGGAGGCTGAGTTGGGAGGATCGCATGAGCCCAAGAGTTCAAAGTTACAGTGAGCTGTGATTGTGCCACTGTGCTTCACCTGAAGCAACAGAGTTGAAACCCTGTCTCAAAAACAAACAAACAAACAAACAAACAAACAAAAAAAAAACCCAGAAAACTCAGTAAGAAAATGAGCCAGTTTTTGAAAGTGGGGTAAAGATTTGGATAGCTTCACTAAAGGAGATAGAAAAATGGCAAATTAGCCTGTGAAAAAATGCTCCACATCGCTAGTCACCAGGGAAATGCAAGTTGAAAGCATAATGAGCTATTAGTACACACCTGCCAGAATGGCAAAAATTTTAAAAAAGCTGATAACACTAAACGCTGACACAGGCGGGGAGGAAGTAGGACTCTCCTTCGTTGCTGGTGGCCATGCAAAGTGGCGCAGCCGCTCTGGAAGGCAGCGGGGCGGCTTCCTACAAAGTTAAACACAGGCCGTACGGCCTGGCAGTCAAGCACCTGGGGCTTCACCAAGTGGAATGAAAACCCGCGTCCACACGAAGACCTGTGTCTTAACGTTTGTAGCTGCTTTGCTCATGAATCCCTCAAACTGGAAAGAACCCCAGTATCCTTCAGTCAGCACCCAGGTGGAGGAAAGGTGCCATATTTATACCGTGAGCCACTGAGGCAGGAATGCAAAGTGGAGGAATGCAAAGACGCAATGCCACGTAAGTGTGGCCGGCTGCATAATGGCCCCAGTAGATCCCTGGAACCTGTGAGTGTGACCTTACGTGGAGGAAGGGACTGTGCGGATGAGATCAAGGGTCTTGAGAGGGGAGATCACCCTGAATTATCTGGGTGGGCCCTCTTTGTCCTCACAGGTATCCTTGTATTAGAGAGACGGAGATTTGACACAGGCAGAGGAGGGCTTTGAAGGCCACGTGACCCCAGAAGCAGAGGTTGGGGTGATGCAGCCACAAGCCAAAGAGGGCTTGGAGTCACTAGCAGGTGAAGAGGCCAGGAATGGTCCTCCCCGAGAACCCTGGCATGAGGGAGGCCCTGCCGACACTTTGAATTCAGACTTCTGGCCCCCAGATCTGTGAGAGAAGAGATTTCTGTTGTTTTAAGCCACCAAGTTTCTGGTCGTTTGTTACAGCGGCCACAGGAAACTCACACAGTGCAATTGCATTGATAAGACTTCCTGGAAAAGACAAGATCGTAGGGACAGAAAATAGATCCAGATTGCCAGGGACTGGGGGTGAGGGGAAGATTGGGCTCCACGAGGGCAGGCGGGAAGTCAGGCAGAAGGAAGGTGGCCCATCCAGCACGCTGACCAAAGCCAGGCAGGACACGCGGGAGGACATCAGGGCTGCCTCTGCAGGTGATCTGCATCTTTTTTCTAATCTTCAAGTTTTCTGAAAAATCTTTTTTAATACGCTTTCTGTGCACCTTTGTGAATTTAGATAGAAACATCTGCTGTGGTGGCCGCTGGCTTACACCTGGCTTGTAGTCACTTGAAGTCCCTTTTCTGCTCTTCCGTGTCAGTCCACAGCCTGCTGAACTCACTGACTGCTGGGCCAAGGGGAGGAGCTGCCGTGCGTCCCCCCTGCTCTGCCGTGACCTGGTCAGGGGACTGAGGCTGCCAGGCTCCTGGTGTGTAACCTCACTGAGGTCCAGGGTGTGTCTATCCAGGTCCCCACCGGGCTGACCTCCCTGCGACTCGTCATGGTTCACAGAGTCACCGTCTGAACTCTCCGCAGCCTCCACGTCCCGCTCCAGGCCTGCCAGGAAGTCCCGGGGAGGGTTCTTGAAAGGAGTTTCCCAGCCGTCCATGCTTTACTGGAAAGGAGGGCCTGTTGCCAGGAGGTCGCTGGCCAGGGTTCTTCCTGGGGCTTCAGCTCCCCTCTCGGGGCCCACGTGCTCTGTAACACCAGCGTGTGCTGACGCTGGTGCTTGGTAGAGTCAGTGACACAGATTCTTGAAGGTTCTTCCATTCCGTCATCGTTTCCTCCCATCTGTGTCATGGGGTGGCAGCCTGTGCCGTGCAGACGGCAAGGAGAACGTGCTGCCTGGCGGAGCAGGCGCCCCTGCGGAGTGGGTGCTCCTGGAGGGTGGGGGGAAGGGGTGTCTGCCCTTGGGGCAGCCTTGGCACCAACTGTCTCAGGCCTCACCACCTCCTGGCAGGTGGCCAGTGTCCTGGGCCTCCATCGGGATCAGGCACATCCATCCGTTGTCTGTGTCTCATCTCTTCCCTGTGACCCCCTCCCTAGCTTTTGTCTTTGCCAGAGTGTTTCTTGTAACAGTCTCAGCTGTCTTTTCATTTTGCCCCTAACTTTTCCAATGACAGTATTTCATGTCAACAGATAAAGGCTTGCTTTTTATTTAACCTTGGCGTGGTGTGCACCTCCGACCCGGCCGGCAGCAGCTCTGCAGTGGTGCTGGGCCGGGCTCCTGTGCACCTGTGCCCGGCTATGCCCACAGCATCTCCACAGTGGCATCTCAAGCCCATGGTGATTCGTAACACTCCCTCCTTTCCCCCCATGCCATTTATCTGTTGAAGGGACAGGTCTTTTTGTCCCAAAGAATTGCCTGCATTCTGCTCTGATGATCGCTTCCGTGGCAGGGCCAGCCCCAGGCTTCTCAGCCCCGGCACTGTGTTGACATTTGGGGCTAGAGGTTCTCTGTGCACTGTAGCATGTTGGGCAGCGTCCCCGGCCTCCACCCCCCAGATGCCAGGAGCACCCCCCCGACAGTGGTGATGATCAGAAATGTCTCCAGACTTTGCCTTGTCCCCTGGGGAAGAGTCACCCACCGCACTTCCTGTAAACTGGTCACCAGGCCCGGAGGAGGATTTCGTAAGCCACTTCCTGTTGCTTCACCCACGGAAGCGCTCCTCTCCGTGGGGAGAGGATCAGGGGATTCTGGCCTGGAGAGAGGTTCCTTCTCGCCCTTTCCCTGTATCAGAGGGGTCTTGGCCAGGATTCACTGGACCTCGCCGCCTCCCACGGGGCTGTCACCAACACCCCCACCCCCATACCCCCCCCTTGTTCCTCCTGAAGCCATCACCATCTCTAATTACATGACTGTCCTCGTGGAGGGGGAGCTGCCAACGGGGTTTCCAAGTCTGTGCTCAGCAGCCCGTGTGGGTGCCCAGGCAGAGTGACCGCAGGGCACAGGCGTCACTGCCCTGCTGCATTGAGGTCCTGAGCCAGGGTCTGGAGTCCAGTCGGGGCTCCGAAGCACCAGCCTCCTCACAGCCTGGTTCTCACCTGCCCAGCCCCCGACAACCCTGCTGACCATGTTAGGCAGCTGTGGCGCCCCGCCAGGTCTCCCGACTCACACCTGTGGCCCCGGTGTGATCATAGCACCAGGAAGTGACATTTGTCCCCCAGGAGCTCCTGGTTTTGACCCTTGTGCTTGGCTAATGACAGATGGATTTCTGCCATGCAAGGGCCCGATACGACTTGTTACCCAGTGTGGGGCCCAGGGAGAAGGCGTCCCCTCTGACGCTGTGGTGGGAGTGTCACGCCCCATCGAAGGGTCTGTGGAGATGGGGCAGGTGGGCGGCTTGAAGTGTGGTGTTACCAGGCCTCGCCTGCCTGAGTTGAGACAGGCCGTGCCCTGCCCGGGGTGGCAGGGGAGGCTGTGGTGTGCTGTTAAGTTACCCAGTGACTTAATGCAGCCTGGGGAGAGCCCCAAAGCCGCTCAGGTGACAGGGAAATCATCTGTGCGAAGGCTAGTCACGACCGTCTGTCCTGCAGTGTAGACAAGGCTGCAAGCACAGGGCTCCCCTGACAGGTAGCAGCCCTGCCACCGTGTTCCTTCGGGCCCTGCGATGTGGGCTGGGGCTGCCCGCCCAGCAGACACCACCTCCTGGGGGCCCTCAGTTGGCTCGTCAGGGCGCTGTACCCTGGCCCGTTCCTGCCGTTTGGTTCATCCCCCACCCTAGTCCTTGTGTTCTGGTCACTGTCCGTTCAGTGCTGCACGTTCAAAACCCAACCCCCACTGCTGTCACTTGGGCCTTAAATGATCATCTTTTGCAGAAATGTAACGAGAGAAAATTCTTTCGTGTTCATACACATGCTCACTGCGCCCGGCATTCGTCATCCTCTTAAACCTGTGTGCCCATCTGGTGTCACTATCCTGCCTCCTGAAGAACTTCCAGAACCTTCCTTGCAGCATGGGTCAGTCTGAACAAGTCTGTACTTCACCTTCTCTATTCAAGGGGTCTGGAATTCCGGGTTGGTGGTGGTGTTCCCTCAGCGCTTTGAACACAACCCCTCGGCCGGGTTGCTGGCGTTGGCCTCGAGTGTCTGTCCCTGCTGCTCAGTGGAGGGGCGTCTGCCGGCGGCGGCGCCGATTAGCTTATCGTGAGCCCCGGCGTGGTTCTCTCTCTCTTGCCAGGGCTGGTGAAACTTGGGTCTGTGGATTTGTAGCGTTCGCCACACTTGGGAGCTCTTGGCCCCTCCTGCTTCACATTCCCCGCCCGCCCCCGGGTTCCAGTCACACGTGTGTCCCACCCATGGTGTCGTCCCACAGGTCAGCAAGCCTGCGTCCCTTTTCCTTTGGGCCTTTTCTCTCCGTGCTGCTTTCTGGGCAGTTCCTGTGGCTTTGTCCTCAGGTTCACTAATCTTTTTCTGCCGTGTCTGCTGCTAATCCCACCTGGTGAAGTTTCACTCCAGACGTCGTTTCTCAGCACTAGAGTTTCCAGTGGTTCTCTCCTGAAAGCTTGTATTTCTTACCATCAGTTCTAATTTTCCTATAAGCCCCTGAGCATTTAAAAAAAGTTTTTTATTTCAATAGATTTAGAGGCACAAGTGAGTTTTAGTTACACAGATAGTTGTGTGGTCGTGGTATTTGGGTTTTAGTGTCCACGTCACCCAAATAGTGTTTTTTGTGCCTGATAGGTAGTTTTTCATCCCTCTCCCTCCTCCCACCCTTTCCCTTGTAACTCTCCAGTGTCGATTAAGCCACTCTGGGTGACTGCACGCCCATAGCCTTGCTCCCACTTGTGAGAACACGTGGTGCTTGGTTTTCTGTTCCTGAGATATTTCACTTCAGCTCTATCCAAGTTGCTGGAAAAGACATTATTTTATTATTTTTAATGGCTGAGTAGTGTTTCATGGTGGGGGGTATATCTATCTATGTCACGTTTTCTTTATCCACTCATCAGTTGAGCACTTTGGTTGGTTTCTTATCTTTGCAGTTGTGAATTGTGCTGTGATAAATACACATGTGCAGGTGTCTTTTTTTAATAAAATGTCTTCTTTGGGTATTTACCCAGACGTGGGATTACTGGATCGAATGGTAGATTTAGTTCTTTTTTTTTTTTTTTTTAATTGAGACAGGGTCTTACTCTGTAGCTCTGTAGCCTGGGCTAGAATGCAGTGGCATCATCGTAGCTCACTGTAACCTCAAACATGTGGGGTCAAACGATCCTCCTGCCTCAGCCTCCTGAGTAGCAGGACTACAGGTGTACACACCAACACACCTAGCTAATTTTAAAATTTTTTTTTTATAGAGACAGGGTCTCACCGTGTTGCTCAGGCTGATCTCAAACTCCTGGCCTCAAGTGATCCTCCCTCCTGACCCTCTCACAGTGCTATTAATAGGTTTACAGGTCTGAGCCACTATGCCCAGCCTACTTTTATAATAGTTCTTTGAGGAATCTCCACACTGTTTTCTATAGAGGTTGCACTAATTTACATTCCCACCAGCAGTGTGTAAACATTTCCTTTTCACCACATCCTTGCCAACATCTGTTGTTTTTTTGCCTTTTTTTTTTTTTAAAGACAGAGTCTCGCTCTGTTGCCCTGGATAGAGTGCAGTGGGGTCATCGTAGCTCACAGCAACCTCAAACTCCTGGCTCAAGCGATCCTCCCGCCTCAGCCTCCCAAGTAGCTGGGACTACAGGCTCACGCCACCATGCCCACCTAATTTTTTTTATTTTTAGTAGAGACAGGATCTCGCTCTTTCTCAGGCTGGTCTTGAACTCCTGAGCTCAAGTGATCCTATTGCCTCAGCTTCCCAGAGTGCTAGGATTACAGGCGTGAGCCACTGTGCTGGGCTGTTTGGTTTTTTTTTTTGCTTTCTAATAATGGCCATTCTGACTGGGGTAAGGTGGCATCTCATTGTGGTTTTAAGTTGCATTTCCCTAATGAATAATGATGTTGAGCATCTTTTCATGTGTTTGTTGGCCATTTCTGTGTCATCTTTTGAGAAATGCCTGTTCATGTCATTTGCCCACTTTTTAATGGGGTTGTTTTTTTCTTGCTGATTTGATTGAATTCCTTGTAGATTCTGGGTTTCCTTTGTCAAATGGACAGTTTGCAAATAGTTTCTCCTATTCTTCAGGTTGTCTGTTTATTATTTCTTTTGCTATGAAGAAGCTTTTTAGTTTAATTAAGTCCCATTTATTTTCGTTTTTGTTGCATTTGCCTTTGCCTTTGGGGTCTAAGCCATGAATTCTTTGCCTAGGCAAGCATTTTTAATTCATAGTAGTTATCCTAAAGCCGTTGTCTACTAATTCTGTTGTCTCTGTCCTTTCCAAGTCTGTTTCTGTTGATTGCTTTTTCTCCTGGCTTAGGGGGGGCGATGTCACGGTTTCCTGCTGCTTCACGTGTCTGGAGGGTTGTTTTTGGAAGCTGGTGTTCCAGGTGGGTCCCCTGCCTGGTAGCCTGCACTGGGTGAGCATCACTGAGAGGGTGTTGGTTTCTTTAATGGCTGGATGTGTGGTGTGCGGGGTGTCACCCCTGTGTGTTTGTGATGTTACAAGTGAGTTGCTCTGTTGACCATAAGGGCCTAGTCTCCTGCTGGAGGGTGGAGACACGGTGCTAGCCTGTGTGGCTGGGACCATGGCCATGACGACAGCCGTGTCCCACGGGAACAGGCACTTGAGGTCAGCCCTCCCACCTCTTGGAGAAAGGCTGGGCTGTTAGGCCCCTCGGCCCTTCTCCTCTCTCTGGTACATAACGTTGCATTCTCCATACTCTTGGGGAATGAGTGACTTGGCAAGAGAGGAGTCTTCCCGATAACCCGGTTGGCAGTCGGCTACCGGAACACGGTCAGCTGTTAACTGGATGGCGTAGCCCACAGGGAGCATGTGGCCATGGGGAGGGCGGCAGAGCCAGCACCTGCAGGGGCTGTCACCATCAGCACCCCCACTGCTGGGCTGCCCTGGTGCGTTTCCTGGTCACCCTCACTGGTTCCAGTCCCTCATCACCCTAGCTGTCATCGCCATTGTCACAGTCCCCATCCCTGGCTCACTGCTGCACACAGAGAGGCCTCGCCGGTTGTGGACGGTAGACAGAGTGCTACAGTTGGCCCCAGGCTGACCCCTCTGTGGAGGTTTGGGCCGAGAGAGACAAGCCCCACCTGCCTGAATTCCTTGTACCTGCTGTTCCCTCCGCTGGGGACACCCTTCCTGGCCTGGATCAAGGACTCCCTGGGCCTGTGACGACTGATGCTGTGGTGTTGCGGGGAGGGCTTGCAAGTGACTGCGGAAGGGCCACCCTGCCTCAGTGTTCCCTTTGCTCTGCATGGTTCTTGTGTCTCCTGCTGCTTCCCTTTTTACCCATGTCACGTCACTCATGCATTAAAGTGTTTCAGGAGCTGAGCACAGTAGCATGTGTCTGTAATCCCAGCTACCCAGCAGGCTGAAGTGGGAAGATGGCTTGAGCCCAGGATTTCGAGACCAGCCTGGACAATGTAGTGAGACCCCCATCTCTTATCCAAGGGGGCAAAAAGGTGAACAGATGGCACTCTTTCTCCCACCTGTTAAGAACTCTCTGTGTGCATTCAGAGGATGCTGCTTTAAAACTCCCAGTTGCCTGCAGATCCCTGTGAGCCCGAGGGCGGCTCACAGCCTTACCGGTGCAGCGAACACCCTGTGAGGCGTGCCCAGCCCATCTTACGTGTGCGGTCAGTGAGTTTGATATTCCGGCCCCGGGCCATCTGCAGCCGCCTCCCAGTCCCCAGGTGCACGCGGAACTGCTTTCTTTCTCTTGGGTTTTGTCTTTTCTGAGGCTTGTGTAAATGGAATCCCACGATCGCTCCGTGCTGCACTCACTCGGCTGGGGGGTTGTCTGGCAGCGCGTTCCTTTCTGTTGCTGGGTAGCGTTTTGTGCTTTGGTTCTCTGTCCGCCAGTTGACGGGCATTTGGGTTGCTGCCGCGTTTTGGATACTCTGCATGATTATGCTGTGAACAGTTAGGTATAAGGTTTTGTACAGAAGCAGTTTTTGCTTCTCTTGGGTACGTACCCAGGAGTGGAATTGCTGGGTGTGGGCAACCCTTTGTTTAACCTTCTGAAAAACTGCCAGACGGTTTCCACAGCGGCTGTGCCTTGCGCATTCCCACCAGCAACAGCAGACGCTTCCGGGTGCCCCGTGCTCGCCAGCGCTTGCTGTTGTCAGCCCCTTTGTTTTTGCCGCCCCGTAGGTCGGTAGGTCGGTAGGTCGGTAGGTCGGTAGGTCGGTGGTATGGCGCTGTGGTTGCCGCGTGCAGCTCCCAGATGAGTAATGGCACCCACTGTCTTTCATGCCTTTATTAGCCTCCACAGGTCTGTTTTTTGTGTCTGCCCTGAGCCAAATTCCAAGCAAAGGTCCCTTAAATGCTGCATCCCTAAGGACACAGCCAGGCCAGGGGCCCCCACGGTGCTGCACTTCCTATTCTCTGAGTGGCAGGACAGGCAGGTGGGAGGGTCTTGGTGGGTGGGATGGGGTCAGCCCTTCTGGAGCTGCTTCGGAGGGAGCCTCAGCCTTGTCTCAACACACAGTGGCCCTTGTGCAGCAGCAGCTGGTTCCCAGTCTCGGAGCAGGCAAGGGGGTGGGGCTGTGCATCCCTCCCGTGCCCCGTGAGTGGTGTTCTCTGTGGAGTGGACCTCTGCCTGCTGGTGGTGAGGGCTGGCGTGCTTTGGAAGCACGGGGCGGTTTCTGGGACATCAGGTCCCACACGGTGTTAGTGTCCCAGGACGTTTCCCCTCAGGTCTGCTCCAGACAGCAGAGTCCTTGGCGTGTTCTGGCAAAGGAGGGGGCTGCTGGTAAACAAAGGTGGGGCCCCAGCACCTCCCACCCCAGGTGCCACGCATGTAGAGCGTGTACAGCTGTGTGGTCTGAGCTGGCTGAGCGGACCCAGGGGTCAGGGCTGCTATAGAGCCAGTGCTGAGAGGCCAGCCACCTCTGAGGCCCAGACTGCCTGACCCTGCGCCAAGCAGCTCCCCAGGGCAGGTGCTCATTTGACCTGGGGTGGGTGTTGTCTCTGCTCCTGTCCCACCCGGAACGCTGGGTTGATTCTCCCCACCTGTGCAGAGAGGCTCCACCCACCCTGGGTTTGTGGTGGTGGACAGGTGGCCACTGCGGATGCAAGCGGCACTCAGCTCTCCTGGGAGAGCTTCTCTCGCTAGGCAGGACCGGAGCCCAGACCCGAGTGGTCGAGACGAGAGCCAGGAGAGGTGAGGCAGGGCGTCCACTCAGCGAGAGAACGTGGTGATAGACCTCAGTGGGGCGTCCAGGACAGGTGGTCCAGGGATGGATTTGGGGGCTGAAGGTCCCAGTGACCACCCAGGACCATGCTGTGGGTGGTGTCTGGGACACTGGAGATGTGTGCTTGGGGTTCAAGGTGAGAGAGGAAGGAAGGTGCATTCCTCCTCCTGGCTCCAGGTCCTTTCTAAGATGCTGCTAGAAGGCTGACTTTGGAACAGCTGAAGCATCAGTATTTATTTTGACCTCTTTTGTATATTTTTTCTTTTCTTTTCTTTTCTTTTCTTTCTTCCTTTTTTTTTTTGAGACGGGACCTTACTGTGTTGTACAGGCTGGAGTACAGTGGCGTGATCCTTAGCTCACTGCAGCCTCGAACTCCCGGGCACAGCCTTCTGAGTAGCTGGGACTGCAGGCACATGCCCCCCACCCGGCTAGTGTTTTTTTTGTTTTATTTTTGTAGAGATGGGGTCTCACTATGTCGCCAGGCTGGTCTCAAACTCATGGCCTCAAGTGATTCTCCTGCCTCGGCCTCCCAAAGTGCTGGGATCACAGGCGTGAGGAGCCACCGTGCCCAGCCTGGAAACACTCTTTATCCTGCTCCTTATGTAACTGGGAAGTGAGTCTTTGGATTTCCAGGTATCTTTATTGACGTTTTTCTTTTTTATTTTTTCTGTAGGATTCTGTTTCACTGAGACCATCAATCCGATTTCAAGGAAGCCAAGGGGTGAGTCTTTTTGTCTCAGTTGTATTTGGAATCATGGAACTGGTGCAGTCTCAGGCCTGTGCTCGCTCGCTGGGCACAGCAGCAGGCCAGGGGCAGCGTTTCAGCCCTTTTGTCTCCGTGTAAGGCTGGGCTCCAGGGTTTGCGTGGCTGGAGGAGCGAGCACCAGGCTGGGTCCCTGGAGCCCACAACAGGCCACCTGGCTCCCAGGCTCCAGGCTCCCAGTCTGTTAGTGGGGGCCAGGGCCATGGGTGTTTGTCAGGATTTGGGCTAGGGAAGGGGAGTTCATAGAAACTCAGCACTCTCATTTTTTTAAATGTGTTTCCTTCTAAATGATCATCTTATTGAAAAATTAGAGAATGAAAGAAAGAGCAAGTTGCCCACCACCCGTGCCCCCTAGGTCTTCTCGGCACCCACCAACACACCTTGGAGCAATTTGGTTTTTTCTTCTAGTCTTCTTTACAAGTCTTTTTTTTTTTTTTTTTTTGAGACAAAGTCTCGCTTTGTTGCCCCGGCTAGAGTGAGTGCCATGGCGTCAGCCTAGCTCACAGCAACCTCAAACTCCTGGGCTTAAGCGATCCTACTGCCTCAGCCTCCCGAGTAGCTGGGACGACAGGCATGCGCCACCATGCCCGGCTAATTTTTTCTATATATATTTTAGTTGGCCAGATAATTTCTCTCTATTTTTAGTAGAGATGGGGTCTCGCTCTTGCTCAGGCTGGTCTCGAACTCCTGACCTTGAGCGATCCACCCGCCTCGGCCTCCCAGAGTGCTAGGATTACAGGCGTGAGCCACCGCGCCCGGCCTTACAAGTCTTTTTTAAAAAATTATTTATTTGTTTGTTTGTTTTTAGAGACAGGGTCTGGCTCTGTTGCCCAGGCTGTAGTGCAGGGATGTTGTCATAGCTCACTGCAGCCTTCAACTCCTGAGGCTACAGGAATCCTCCTGCCTCAGCCTCCCAAGTAGCTGGGACTACAGGTGTGTGCCAGCATGCCTGGCTCATTTTTTAAAAAATTATTTTTGTAGAGATGGGGTTTTACTGTATTGCCCAGCCTGGTCTCAAACTCTTGGCCTCAAGCAATTGTCTCTCCCAGAGTGCTGGAATTACCTGAGCCACCACGCCTGGCCATTTTTGTTTTGCAAGTTTCCACGTATCCAAGTCAGTTGCTACCCCACGTCCTGAGGGCTCCTCACAGCTGGCAGGGCGTGGATGTGGTGCTCTGTGGGCTTCCAGGTGCCTCTCGGTGCTGCAGAGAGACGGAGCCTCTAGGAGATGGGTTTCTGTGTGTACAGATGTGGAGAGATTCGTCGCAAAGAATGGGCTCAGGCAGTTGTGGGCCGCAGTCCCCAGGCGGAGTTTCTTCCTCCTCATGGAAACCCCAGTTTCCCTCCTAAAACCTTCAGCCGATTGAACGAGGTCACCTCCTTACTTACTTGCAGTCAGCTGGTTGTAGATGGCGACCACATCACAGCACAGCTCCAGGGTACACCTAGACCAGGTGTCATGAAGTAATGAGTCCCCGGACCCTGCAGCCCCATCAGCCCACCTGGTTCCTGTTGTCATCCTCTCTGGTGCCCTTCTTGCCATCCCCAGGGACGGACTTGCTGCCAGAGCAGTGCCACAGCGCCCTCTGGTGCCCCGCAGTGGCCACTCCGTGCCTCCTGCAGCCACCTGGCCCCAACCTGAGCAGCCCCCCACTTAAGCAGCGGGGAAGTGCCCCCATTCCCCGCCGCTTCGTATGCCTGTCCATAGATGCTCTCCAGCCTGGTTGTGGCAAAAGCACATAGCATGTCACCCTTGTATGCCATGTGCCATGACTTGGAGACTGCGTGTGTCCAGACTCATGTCCCCCACACGTACAGTATCGGCCCATGTCATCGACAAGAAGGCACCAAGCGAGGGAGGGCTGGGGGCCCTGGGCATGCCATGAGCGGGGGACGGGAACCTCCACTCAGCAACGTGGGGCGAAGCAGCTGCTGCAGGTTAGTTAGCAG
This sequence comes from Eulemur rufifrons, assembly GCF_041146395.1. Classification (NCBI taxonomy): domain Eukaryota; kingdom Metazoa; phylum Chordata; class Mammalia; order Primates; family Lemuridae; genus Eulemur; species Eulemur rufifrons. The sequence continues at coordinate 6,108,193 of NC_090984.1, read as the reverse complement.
GGAGTTTGCTCCGGGGCTTTCAGTCCTGGGCCGTGCTGCCAGCAGGCTGCCACCAGGCCCTGAGAGGGGCTCTCTGGCCCGAGCATCCCGTGATCTGCCAAGGAACGTTCCCTGGAGGTGTGTCATTCACCTCGTCAGCCAGCATCTTCCTGCCTTCTGCTGGTCGTCATCCTGGGTCTCGGGTCTGGAGGGACAAACGTTTGGTTGTCACCAGGTGCGTGCACTGATGCCGTGTTCAAGGCCCTGTGTAGGGTGAAGGGACCCATTCCAGGCCCACGACAGACCTGATCTACAGGCCATCTGTAGGCTCCTTGGCTCTGGGACTGTGGCTGGTCTTCTCCCTCTGTCCACTGGCCTCCTTGTCCTCCTCTGGGTTACACTCGATGTCAGGAGAGCCAGTGTCCTCCTTGTGCCTCAGGGCGAGCTCAGCCCCTGCTGTGAGCGTCCCTGTCCGTGTGAAAGCTCTGTGGCCCGTGTAGGGTCTTGGCGTCATGCACTCCTGGAGTGAGCGTCGGGTGTCTGCCCGGCCACCTTCCTCCCTGCCTGGAGTTGTGCTGTGCAGCCACCGCCCCGTGCGGGCGGATTCTTTGCGGTAACTTGGTGACATTTCCAGGTTCCCCAGGAGAACCGGGCGCCTGTGCTGGCCTCAGAGCAGCGTGCAGTCTGTTTCATTTGCGGCCCTGGGCTGTCTGGGTGGGGCTGGCTTCTCGGTGTTCAACCCTCGAGAGGCCGGCAGCCGCCCAAGGGGCAAAGAAACCCCCACCTGGCCGGCCCCACCCCTGGAACTCTTCAGCGAAGTGCCAGTTACTAAAAAAGGAAAAGTAGCGCTTGGTGTCCAGGGCTGCTCCAGGTGTCAAGACTTCGGAGCCCGTTCTGAGAATGAGATTTGGCCGGGCTTGTCAGCGGCCTTTGACAGGTGTCTGCGAGTCTGGGAATGGATTTTGTGGGAGTAGTTAGTGATGTGGACAAAGATGTAGCCACAAGGGGTCCTTGTTTGTAACTGGGACAGTTTGGAAACAATCTAAAAAATGCCTAAATTGGGGGTTTTTCAGAGTCTGGAGCCATCTGTGTCAGGGAGCCCGGGTGGGCGTGGCACGCGGCTCTTCTGAAAGGCCACAGCCTGGGCGAGTGGTTCCCGCAGGGAAGTGGGTGCTCGGCACCCTGCGTGTGGGGCTGCTTCCCTGCTGCTCTCTCTGAAGAAGATGTGTCTTACTCTGAGAGTTTGCTAGGAAATAAAAATAACGAAGAAAACAATGTCACCTGAAAACCTTTCCAGACAGAGTGCCCCTGGCCAGGCAGTGGTTGGGTTCCTGTGAGCACTGTGTGGGCCGCGCCCGGGGTCACCCACTGCCGTCCTTGTTTAACTGCGCAGGATGTTGTGGGCCTTTTCCTCATCACGCTGCAGCTCTCCCCTTAATTTGCCTCTTCAAAACCCTGCAACTCCTCTCCCCTCGGACTGCAAAAGAGGCCCGGGAGGTCTCAGGGCAGGCAGCAGGCTCCAACTGGGGGCAGATTTTGAAGGAAAGAGGTGACAGGGCTCTGGCAGGGTCCCCACCTGCTGTGGAACCACTTCCCCCTGGTGGCTGTGGGTCAGGTCGGTGGCAAGGACGGGCCTCGGCCCCTTTGGAACCACCCGGATGAGCCTGTGTCCTGCTCCAGGCTCTGTCCACATGTCTGTCTGTGACCTTGGACACAGGCTCAAGTTTACGGTGACCCCCACCCAGGCTCCCCAGCAACCTGCAGCCAGGGCCGACATCTGGCACACCCAAACGAGAGTGCACCCACCACCGGGGCTCTCATGTAGCTCCCAGGGGGCAGCTGAGACCCCGTCCGGGAAGCCAAGTGGGGGGGGCCGCGTGTCAGGCGAGCCCTCGGCTGGCGTGGAGAACGCGCCCACGTTGCCGGGCTGCTCTCCCCGCCGCTGCCCTGCGGGGCCTGGGCCCAGGCCCCAGCGCTGCAGCCGAGTGGCCCGTTCGTCAGAGGCTCCCCCGTGTGGCAGGGCCTCTGCGCCAGGCAGGGCGGAGGATATGAGACCTGCCGTGCCCAACTCCAGGTAAACCTTTTCCTAACAGCCTCCCCTGGGTGCCTGTGCCCCCTCCATCCTGAAGGACACAGGCCACAGTGTCCTGTGTGTCTCCCCTTGTCACCAGCGGCACGATGCCCTCCTGAGCATCAAACTCGAAGCCGATGTCACCCATTGTCATGCAGCCCCCACCTTCCCCTCATAGCTGCTCAAGCCTGGCCTGGGCTCTGCACTGTGACCCTCGCCACCCCTTCTAGGATGGCTAACTTAGGGGCAGACACACAGGGCACAGTGAAGCTGCTCTGGTCCCTTACCCAGAGAGCGTGGGTGGCTGGTGGCTGGGCAGGCTCACGTGGGGCCCTCGTGGCACTGACTGTGTGCGACTGCCCTGCCTGCTGTGGGACCTTCCCGTGGGGGCCGGCCTGCTGTGTCTGGCTCCTCGAGCCTCGTGTGCCGGCCCGGTCTCACTGCCCGCTCTGCCCAGCGGTGCGCTCTCTCCTGGAGCCAGATAGGATCCTACCTACCGGGTGGGCTCTGTGTTTGCTGGGGACAGGGCCACACGCATGTGCGGGGGCAGAGCCACGAGCAACTTGGACTCAGGCCAGGGGCCCCTCGGTCCTCCTCAGCTGGAGCCAGGACCGTGGGTGCAGCGAGCGTCGGGGGGTTTGGGGAGGGAGAGCCCCCGACTCCAGGGTTCAGGCTCCGTCGAGGCTCCCTTTGATTTCCCTCAGCACTCTGGTCCCCGGGCTTCCCTCGTGGCTACATTCTGGGTCACCACGTCACGTGTACACCGGCTCCCTTGGAGCCTCTGCGTGTCTGGCAGAGGCTGTAGGGTGTGTGCGCATGTTTCTGTGCCCCAGGGTGAGTCATCGGAGGCAGCTGGGTGTGACTTTTCAGACGCCGCGTGTAAGCCTGTCCAGCCTTCTGTGCCCTAATAAAACCACGTTTGTGTTCAGGTCAGGACTGGCATGGGGGGCCCAAGATGGGCCTTGCTCTTGCCTCCACCAGCACCTGTCTGGGTGGGCCCTGACCCCCCAGCTTGTAACTCTGTATCAGCAGGACAGGGACGTGCCTGAGGCCGAGAGAGGGTGCTGGGCAGATGCCAGTGGATGGGGCGCCTTCTTCCTGGAGTAGCGTTCAGCGTGCGAGGGTGGGGACAGGAGCATCATCAGCCCAGGACGGCTGCCGCAGAGACTGCCTGGCGCCCCCCGGGCGGCCATGCCTGGGCTAGGGACGGGCGCTGGACTCTGTGGGTCCACCGGTACTGGGGGCCGACTGTAGACCAGGTGTGTCCACGGCTTCCCTTGTGGGTCCAAACACTGCCCTGAGGGCCAGGTCCCAGCTGCAGCCACATAGCCCGGCCAGGGGAGCAGTGTTCCTCCATGTTCCCGGCGGCTCAGGAGCTCTGTCCTCAGTCTCATGGGGCGCGGACAGGTGAAGCCTCCCATAGGTGCATGTGGCAGCTTGGCAGGGCGATGGGCGGGGGGTTCACCCTTAGGCCCCCCTGTTCTGTCCCGTGCTGATGAAGTATCTGGGTGTCTGAAGGCACTGGAGGAAGAGATGGGACTCAGGGCTGCTGAGGGGGTGTGGCAGCCCAGGGACGAGGCCTGATGCCTCCCTGTGTGTTCCGGTCCTCACAGACCACTGGAGCCCCCTTGCGTGTCGGCCAGGCTGTGAGGAGCTCGTGTGCTCAAGTCCAGGGACTTGCTCAGGAAGGGTCACCCCTGGTGACAGAGGGTTGGCCTGGAATGCAGTGTCCTCTGGTGCGACGCTGTCTTGCCCGGGCCCTGCACTTGGCTAGGACGGCACAGTCTGTCCGTCTGCCTGCCGCGGGCCGTCTGTCCTCCTGGGCAGGGGTACAGGGATGCTGTCCACAGTCAGGTTTATGGAGACTGTGACACACACGTTCTGTGTCTCATGCGACCCGGGATGCGCTGTTGATCTGTGAGCCCCACAGGCCTCGGGATGGTGAATGGACACACACGGAGTCCGTGGCCAGTGTAGGCGGCTGCCGAGAAGCTGTCACCAAGCAGGGGTGCCAGAGTTGTGGGGCAGCTGACACCCCTCTTGTCAAATCTCACCTCAGAGGGTGTCTTGGGCCAAATCTGGGGAAACTGAGCCACGGTCCAGACAAACCATTTCCCAGGGTCACACAGTCGGGGCGGGCTCCCTGCCTCCAGGCGGGTGCCAAGCACTGTGCCATCCTCAGACGGCAGTGCCCTGCTGCTGGGAAACCACACACGGCCCCCGCCCCCCAGAGGGGACACTGGCCTCCGGTCCCTCACTCCAAGGAGAGCAGAGGTGTGTTTAGAGGGAATCGCTGGCACATTCCCATTGTGAGGGTCGTGCTGGGGGGGGGTGTCGGAGAGATGAGCCTGAGTGGAGGCCCTGGCCAGTCTTGTGGTCCCCTCCATGCAAGGACTCCTGGTGACACCGCCTCCCCCCACGCAGCACATCTGCATCCCGCAGCCCGACTGCCCGGCAGAGGCGCGGACCTTCTCCTTCTACCTCTCCAACATCGGCCGCGACAGCCCGCAGGGCAGCTTCGACTGCATCCAGCAGTACGTCTCCAGGTGAGACCGCCCGGCCCGGTGCAGGTGTGCCCTGTTGAACTCTCCTCGCCCGAGTTGATGCCGACTGAACCCCGTTTCTGTGGGGGTGGGGCTTGGGCCCCCCAGCAGTCTCCCTACATCGTCCCAGGCGCTGATCCCGGCCCCTCGCCCCTTGTCTTGCAGCCGTGGGGACGTCCTCCTGGACTGCCTGGGCAGCATCCAGGACAAGATCACAGTGTGTGCCACCGATGACTCCTACCAGAAGGCGCGGCAGAGCATGGCCCAGGCGGAGGAGGAGACTCGGAGCCGCAGTGCCATCGTCATCAAGGCTGGAGGCCGCTACCTGGGTGAGCGGTGGGGGCTCAGGGCCAGCTTTGGGAGGAGGGAGTGGTTCGGGGCCTGTCCAGGCCAGGGCACTGGCTGTGCCGGCAGTGAAAGCGATGGGTCGACCGAGGAGTCGGCCTCCGAGCAGGACGTACGCGAGCCGGTGTCCAGGTCGGAAAGGAAGGTCTGGGCACAGTGGCCCTGGGCGCTGTGACAGCTGCTGCCTTGTGAGGCCTGAGGTGGACATGGGGTGGAGAACCCAGGAGCCCTGAGTCGGCAGGCTGTGGCCTCGGAGACCTTTACCTGTCAGGGAGACAGGCTCCTCCAAACTGGGGTGCTGTTAGGGCACGGTCGCCGTCTGCCTGTCTTCCAGCTCCTCCCTGAGGCCACCGTGGGCCGTGGCAACATGCAGACGGGGCGGGGGTGAGCCCCGTGGTAGCCTGCTGCTAATGTGACCCCGCCCTGCACTGCCAGGAAGGCTCTGGCAGCTCAGCATCAGCTTGGGGACCATTTCAGCGAAGTTGAGAAAGGAGCAAGTACTAAAAGCAGGAAGGAAAGTGTCGCTTATGTGGAGAGCTCGCTCGTCCCGCTGCGGCCCTCCTGCCTCAGACCAGGCGGAGCTGAAGAGAAGGGCGCCAGGCTTCAGAGAGGAGCGAAACCGCCCAGAGAAGACGGGGAAACTTGACGGCGTTTTTTTTTTTTTTCTTTTGTAAGAAAAGGCAGGAGGATTTTAGTTCCCCTCTCCACACCCCAAAGAGCATGTGATTTCTCCTTGCTCCGCAGTGGGCTTGGCTCTGAACGAAACCCCCGATGCCAGCGCAGGAGCTGGTCTTCTGCTTGGCGCTGGGCCGGTGGGCATGTTGCACACCCTGGGCTGTCCGGAGTGTTGAGGGCCCGAGCTGCGAGCCCTGCACACGGGGCTGCTGCAGGGAGAGCGGCCCCGGAGGCTCCCAGGCCTCCAGAATGCTGCTCCCGCTCACTGCCGACTCGGAGTGGCCACGCGGCATCCGTGCACGTTAATAAGGCCGTGGGTCCTGTGGCGAAAAACTGGGTCAGAAAATTTGTCTCATCGAACCACTTTTGGTACAAAAAGCGTTTTTGAGACAAGTTTGCATGCGGGTAGGAACCCTCTCTAAGGATGTCATTATTGTGCACATCTCTGCTGTCTCAGCACCGTGAGGTCAGGCCAGTCCCCCTCTTGGGACCCCGTGCTGGTGGGTCAGCCTGGTATCCTGGGGATGAAGCCTGTCCCCCCTGGCAGGACCCCATCAAACAGACCCCAGAGGCGTGAGCGAGCGGCTGACCCTGGGGATTCTAAAAGCACGTCTTTCTGTGGTAATTGGGCAAGTCAGATTTTTAGGGACGGGGTGGCTCACGCCTGTAATCCTAGCACTCTGCGAGGCCGAGGCGGGAGGATCACTTGAGTTTGAGACCATCCTGAGCAAGAGTGAGACACCGTCTCTACTAAAAATAAAAAAGTTAGCCAAGCATGGTGGTGTGTACCTGTAGTCCTAGCTACTCAGGAAGCTGGGGCGGGAGGGTTACTTGAGCCCAGAAATTGGAGGCTGCAGTGAGCAATGATGATACCACTGCACTCTACCTGGGGTGACAGAGCTAGACTCTGTCACACGCACACACACACACAAAACCCCAACGTTGTGAAGATTTTTGCTGGAAGGATGCGAGACATGCTGCCGAGCCATCAGCCATGTACCTTCCCGAGGGTGCCAGGACGTTGTTCAGGACAGGACAGAGGTGTGGCATGCCGGACCCTGTCTGTGTGTCTGTCTACACTGGGGACAGAGGGGAAGCTCACGGGAGATGCTCACGTCCCAGGGTCTCCACAGCAGCTGCCAGAAGTGGCCCTGACACCTTTATTCGCTGCTTTAAAAAAAACCTAGAAGACAAAAACCGCTCCACGGGGCCTGCGTAAGACTGAAGTGTGGGCTTGGAGGTGCCTGCCTCCTGCGGTTCTGGGACCTTCGATTTAACATCAGAAGGTTTATAAACACCCCCAGCCCCCTCGACCCGCTTGAATAGTTGGTTATTTTTGGTACCTAGAATTTAGGTCCCCGGTGGATGAAGTCAGTTAAGTCTCTAAAACACTATTCTATTGCCTGCACTTCCTGCTTCTGAGGCTGGGGGCCCTGCGGGTGCCGGGTCTGGGCAGCAGGTGGCACTGCAGGCCACCCAGGGTCCCTGCTGAGCAGGCAGGGCTGGACTTTGCCTTGGCTGGTGTGGGGTCTTGCTCTCTGGTCTCAAACCTTCAGGCACCAGCCGTGGGGCACAGCAGCTGCCCCCTCATTTCCTTAAACCCCTCTGTTCCTTAACGCTCGGGCTCTTCTTGCAGGCAAGAAGGTTCAGTTTCGGAAACCGGCCCCAGGGGCGACAGATGCTGTGCCCTCCCGGAAGCGGGCGACCCCTATGAACCTGGCCAGTGCCATCAGGAAGAGTGGCATCGGTGGCGTGAGCGGGGGCGGTGGGGTGTCCCAGAGGCCCTTCCGTGACCGGGTGCTGCACCTCCTGGCACTGAGGCCCTACCGCAAGGCTGAGCTGCTGCTGCGGCTGCAGAAGGATGGCCTGGCACAGGCGGACAAGGAGGCGCTGGACGGCCTTCTCCAGCAGGTACGTGGGCCAGCCCACCTGACTGCGAGTCTCTACAAGCGGCGTCCTTAGGTGGTCCTTCGTGAGCAGGAGGGGCCAGAACGTTGAGGCTGGGACTCAGGCCAGTGGGGAAGAGCCCTTTCTGGGGCCCCTTCTGTGTTCACAGCCTGCCTCAGGGTGGGAGCCCTCCTGGGTTAGAGCCCGCTCGGGGGGCTGTGGACATGTCTCTGGGCGTGGCACCTGCTCTGCAGGGCCAGCCCTTTCCTCCACCGTCTGCCACCAGGTGGGCAGTGGTGGAGGCTCCAGGGCTGCGGCTGCAGACGGGTTATAGAATCGAGGTCTGGGCAGGGAACCCACAGGTGCAGGTCAGCTGGGCAGGCAGGCAAGCCGGGCTGGGAGTCCAGTCAAGGGCTTCACGTATCGGACCTTCAGGCTTCTGTCTGTGACGGGTGTGACACCACTGCTTCTCTCGGGGTCCAGGGTAAGCCCGCAGGGTTGCAGTGCTGGCAGTGGGCCCGCCGCTGAGAACCACCTTGGGTGTTGCAGCAGGTACGGTGGCCCTGGGTGCCTCCTGCCACCCCTCAACCACAGAGATGCCCAGGAGCCCTAGGAGGGCAAGTGGCAGGTGCGGGCTCTGAGACATCAGTGGGCTGTTTGGATGTGGCCTCAAATGAATTGAGCATGGGCCACCTCAGATCGCTGCTGTGGTCCTGTGTCTGCCAGGGTGGCAGCAGGATGTTAGGGGTCACATCCTCCAGGTCGCCCCTGCCTCACTTGCTGCCTCAGACACCCTGGGAACACAGACAGCACCTCCTGTCGTGGACGGCACACGCCGTGAGGTGTGTGGCAGCCCACGGCTGTGCCGAAGACACATCCCCACGTCACTGCGCTTAGCGTGAGGCTTCTCCACTCCGTTGCATCCCGAGCCAGGCCTGCGTGGACCTTGCAGCACGTTCCTTGGGAGGACGTTGGCTCGGCCCTCGTCCGCTCCTGCTGCTCCCGAGGCAGGGCTGGCGCACTGCTGGCGGTGTCCCTGAGGGGAGCTTGAGGGAGTCGTCAGATGTGGGACCCATGCTGGCCTGGCCAGGAAGTCCCCAAGCCAGGCCCTTTCCCAGGACAAGAGAGAGGCCATGCCAGACCCTGGCCTCTCCGGGTGACTTTGGTTTGGCTGCCTCCTGGAGGACCGGCACAGCTGGTGTCTGCAGGCAGAGAGTCCCTTCCCGTGACCACCTTGATTTCTCCTGCATGGCTCGTCTGCCTTGTGCTTCTGTGTTTGTCACGCAGCTGGTTCTCCCCAGCAATTCGGTGATGGGGGGCCATGGTGGCAGGACCCCATTGGCTTGCAGAAGAGGAAGGTCTTGGGCATGCGCCTCACTCAGGGTGGTCATTTCCAGCCTCCCCAGGCCACCAGAGACTCTGAGGAGCAGCAGTGATGAAACCGTACTCTTCCAAGGCGAGGGCTCTTCCTCCTCTGGAAACATCCAAAGCGAAGATGGCCATCTGTGGGGCTGGCTGGGCCCCAGGGAAACCCACAGGCTTGTCCTTTGAAGGGGGGGTGTTGCCGGGTGAGTGGTGTTTAGCAAAAGCTATCAAGAGCCATAAAAACGTTCAGCCTTCGACCTGATAATCCCACTTCTGGGAAGCCTGCCGAAGAAAGCCATCGCCAGTGTGGAAAACCTGCACACAGTGACGTCTGTTTGTGCTGCAGAGAAACTGGCAATGGTGGCGATGTCCGACAGTGGAGATTAATCACCGGGTGGAATATTACCCAACTGTTAAAAAATGCTCTCTGTGGAAACTGCTGTGACACGGAGTCCTCACCAGATGTAGCAGAAAACAGCAGCTGCCTTGCCAGCAGTGAGACGGTGCCACACGCATGGCGTATGTGCTGGAGTCCAGGGTGCCTGGAGGCTGGCACGCGAGCACCGGCTGTGGCAGTGGCCTGGGGTCCTTCAAGCCCCTCTAAGGCACATATTCTGAACCCGTCGTGGCCAACAGTCAGGGAGGCAAGCTCCACTGTAGTTAACTGGCGAGACCCGAGATGGCTGGGTCAGACCTGGTACTTAGAGGTGCCCCTTACATGGCACCTCCAGCCATGGCCAACTCTGCCGTGGGAGCTGCCATCAGAAGGGGCAAGCGATGGGGTCTTGGGACTGCAGGTGGCAGTCCTCCCTGTTTGGGAACTAGCCTTGCCCCCAGCACCTGTAAGATGGTTTGAGTCTGGACTGCAAGCTGTGACTCGTGCCTGTGCACCCTGAGGGAGCATGCTGGGGAGCTGAGGGTGGGCAGCAGTAGGCCATCTTCCCTGCCCTCCCCTGTCTCAGTCTGTCTGCCCACCTCCCTCTGTGTCTCTGCACGCCCCACCCTCCACAACTCCCTATAATCAGATGTTTTTGGTAGCCTCTGGGCCTCAGGCTTCCCGCAAGGTGACGGCCAGCTCTGTCTTGCAGGTGGCCAACGTGAGTACCAAGGATGGCACGTGCACCCTGAGGGACTGCATGTACAAGGACGTGCAGAAGGACTGGCCTGGCTACTCAGAGGGGGACCAGCAGCTGCTGAAGCGCGTGCTTGTCCGGTAATGCCGCCTCTCGTCCCCTGCTGTGTCCCTAACCCCTGGGCATGGGCCAGAGCTCGTCCTGAGGGTGCTGGGGTGGTCTCGAGTGATCCCAAAGGCTGCAGGGCCCGCGAGCAGATTGGAAGGGTCCGAGGAAGCCTCTCCGACTGTCCTCCCCACTGCCCTGTGGCGCCCCATGGTTTCCCGTGCGGGAGGAATGGCCAGCACCCTCGGAGGGGGGCGGGGGGCGTGAGTACCAGCCCCAACCCCAGAATCCTTGGAAGAAAGGCCCCAGTCCACCCAGACCATCCTCGGCTGTCCCCAACTTCCTGACACGCTTCCCCTCAAACCTGGGTGTCCCCAGAGGCTTCTGCTGAAGTCCACTTTTTTTTTTTTTGAGACAGAGTCTCGCTCTGTTGCCCGGGCTAGAGTGCCGTGGCGTCAGCCTAGCTCACAGCAACCTCAAACTCCTGAGCTCAAACAATCCGCCTGCCTTGGCCTCCCAGAGTGCTAGGATTACAGGTGTGAGCCACCACGCCCGGCCTGAAGTCCACTTTTTAAAAAGAACTCTTCAGGCCGGGCGCGGTGGCTCACGCCTGTAATCCTAGCACTCTGGGAAGCTGAGACAATAGGATCACTTGAGCTCAGGAGTTCGAGACCAGCCTGAGCAAGAGCGAGACCCCGTCTCTACCAAAAATAGAAAGAAATTATATGGACAGCTAAAAATATATATAGAAAAAAAAAAATTAGCCGGGCATGGTGGCGCATGCCTGTAGTCCCAGCTACTCGGGAGGCTGAGGCAGGAGGATCGCCTGAGCTCAGGAGTTTGAGGTTGCTGTGAGCTAGGCTGACACCACGGCACTCACTCTAGCCCGGGCAACAGAGCGAGACTCTGTCTCAAAAAAAAAAAAAAAAAAAAAAAAAAAAAATCTCTTGAGAACACAGAGTGCAGAGAAACAAGGCAAAAGGCAAAGCAAAACTCCCCGCAGACGTGACTAAGCAGCGTTAATTAAACGCATCCCCTCTCAGACTAATTGGAACCGAGGTCAGGGTGGCATGGGCTCTGGGAGCAGTGGTTGAGGACGCAGGTGGCTGATGATTTCCTTCCCAGCGGCTGTGTGCTCGGGAAGCGCGGGCTGCGGGGCAGATCGTTCAGAGCAGGCCCATACGCTAATTAGTCCTTAAGTGATTTCTCAGGGACTTGGAGCTATTTATGAGTTTGTTGTGGTTTTTTTTGAAGTTCAGTTGTCTAAAGCAGTAATTGCATCTGGAGAACAGAGCGGAGCCTGGGTCACACCCCGTGCTTAGGCAGTGTTTGCCTGAACTGGGCCTGCTGGTCAGGGTCCCTTGGGCCACGCTCTGGCTGGCTGGAGCCTGGCTTGTCCGGCAGTTCTGGGTGCCCAGGGGAGGCTGGCGGAAGACTCATCCCCGCCTCCTCGTCCCCCTCCCTGGGGGCCCGGGTCCCTCAGACCCTGAGGGCACTGGACAGGAACTGCTGAGAGCTAGTGGAGGATCACCTGTACGTGGGGTCCCGGGAGACAGTGCCTGAACCACGTGTCCAGGGGCGTCGGGCGGGAGTGTCCCGAGGTTGTGCGCCCTGGAGCCAGGCACCGGTTGCCCTGACTTGGGGCTTGTGCTTCCTCTGCTGAGTGACCTGCTGGGCTCGTGCCGGCCCCGTGCACTCGGCTGTCACTCTGAGCCAGCTTGGGGATCAGCACCTGTCGTCCTCTAAAGCTTGAACTGGTGTGCAGGGGGCAAGGTGGATGTCCCCTCACCGCCCGTAACCTGTCTGCATGGCATGTCTGTTTAGGTTCTCCCCTGTCCAAGGAAAGACCCGTTTGTAGCAGTTCTTGAAGCCATGGCTTCGTGTGTGAAAACAGGGCCTTGGGGAGTTTTCTCTGTCATGGACCAGGCGTCGCTGCAGGAGCTGCCTACAGCTGAGCTGGGCGCCCGCCGTGGCTCTGGCGCTGATTTCTTGGCCAGGTGTTCTCTTCATCCATCACGTCCAACCAGGCTCTCCCCACTTGTCCCCTCACCTCTCATCACCGTCAATGGTCCAGGGTCCTTCGGGTCCCCCTGGGAGCCCCTGACTCCTCTGCCTGAGCCACACACTTCTCAGGGCCCTCGCTGGCAGCCTGATCGTCTCCCCTCTCATGTGGGCCCCTGAGCCTGGCTCTGCCCCTCTGCCTCCCCCGCAGGCCTGGTGCAGAGGGAACGCAGCTCTGGGCACACCTCTCTGAGGGCAGGGCTCTGGGAGGGCTGTTGGCCACGCCTTCACCCCTGGGTGACAGTCGGTGGTTGGTCAAATGTAGACTCAGAGCCCTGGGAGTTCTTCCACCGCGTGGAAGGTCAGAGCCTTCCCGACCCCACCGCTTGCTGGTCCACACAGCCACAGGACAGCGGGGCGGCTCTCACGGTCTGAAAAGTGACCCTGTCCCTCAGTGTGTCCCACACATGGTTGTGGGAAGACCGGTGCACCCTTGCAGCCACCCCCCCGTGGCCTCTGGCTCTGCCGTGGCGGGCTGCGCCTCTGGCGTCTGTCCTCGTCCCAGTTTTTATCTTTCTCTTTTATTGTACTTTTGGGAGATTTCATCAACTTTTCCCATCCTGTCTCTATTTTGCTATCCTTTATAGTTTCTTTTTCTTTCTTTCTTTTTTTTTTTTTTTTTTTGAGACAGGGTTTCGTCTGTCACCCAGGCTGGAGTGCAGTGGTACAGTCAGCTCATTGCAGCCTCCAACTCCTGGCTTCTCACCTCAGCCTCCTGAGTAGCTGGGACTACAGGCACATGCCAGCACACCGGCCTAATTTTTAGATTTTTTTGGTAGAGATGGGGTCTTGCTATGTTGCCCAGGCTGGCCTCAAACTTCTGGCCTCAAGCAATCCTCCCACCTTGGCCTCCCAAAGTGCCAGGATTACGAGGTGTGAACCACCGTGCCCGGCCTATCATTTCTAGTGTCTGAGAGTGTTCCCAGCTGCTCTGTTATAGCAATATGTTCTTACTTCAGGGAAGCAATGTCATTTTTAATCTTATCTAAGGATGTTAAAAAGAACAGCTTTGTTGAGATACAATTCAAGTAACACAAGTCACCCATTTAAAGTGAACAACTCAGTGGTATTTGATACATTCAGATGTTGTTTTGCTACCATCTTCCTAGTCCCAGAACATTTCATCCCCGCTGAAACAAAACCTATCCCCATCAGCAGTCACTCCCCACCTCCCCTCCCCGGCCCCTGGCAGCCACCAATCTTGCTTCCTGTCTCTATGGATTTGGCTGTTCCGGACATTTCATACAACATGTGGCCCTTTGTGTGTGGCTTCTGTCACTCAGCATCATGTTGTCGAGGTTCACCGTGTTGTGGCGGGTGTCAGCACGTCATTCCTTTGCATGGCTGAGTACTGTACTGGTGCATGGATAAACGTCTCCATTCATCAGCTGCTGGACACTTGGGCTCTTTCCACCCTTTGCCAAGTGTGAGGAGAGCTGCCGTGGACACGCGCGTGCGGGGCTGTGTGTGGACCTGGGTTTCCCTTCTCTTGAGCACTTCCTGGGGAGCGTCAGGAAACATCTGGTGATTACTGCAGCCACATGGGCACCCAGTTTGGGTAGACAAGAGGTCAAACCGCACAGCTGCGAAGGGGGCCACTGCGGCTCCTGGATCGCTGACATTGCCTCGTGGGGACTCTTGGGTCGTTTCCAGCTGTTGGCTCTTGTCAGTAAGGCTGCTGTGAACAGTGTACACAAGGGTTTGTGTGGACATAGGTTTCCATTTCTCTGAAACACACCAAGGAGTGGAATCGCTAGATTGTGTGGCCGTCCTGTGTTTTTCACTTTGAGGAACCTCCAAGCTCTTTTCTTCAACCAGTGTATCCTCTTGCAGTCCCACCAGCAGGGCACAAGGATTGCAGTTCCTCCATGTCCTCGGCAACACTTGTTAGTTTCTGTTTTTCTGATTCTAGCCATCCTCGTGGGTATGCAGTGGTATCTCCCTGTGGTTTTGATTTGCTTTTCCCTGGTAGATAGAGGAGGTTGAGCATCTATTCATGTGCTTGTTGGCCATCTCTGTCTTTGGGGACATGTCCATTCAAATTTTTAGTCTTTTTTTTTTTTTTTTTGACTGACAGGGTCTCACTCTGTCACCCAGGCTGGAGTGCAGTGGTGCAGTCACAGGTCACAGCAGCCTCCAACTCCTGGGCTCAAGCGATCCTCCTGCCTCAGCCTCCTGAGTAGCTGGGACTACAGGCACACACTGCTACATCTGGCTAATTTTTCAAATTATTTATTTATTTTTGTAGAGACAGGATCTCACTATGTTGCCCAGGCTGATCTTGATCTCCTGGGCTCAGTCAATCCTGTCTCAGTCTCCCAAAGTGCTAGGATTACAGGCGTGAGCTACTGCACCCCACCCTAAATCTTTAGTCTTTCTGAAGATATTAAAGCTGGTGTTTTTGTTGATTTATATTTTTTTAACATTCTTCTCCCCTTACCAAATCTCTCCCTCCTCCTTTCAAATGCATTTTCCTGTCTGTCCTGGGGTCTGACATTTGGTGCAGCCTTTGAGGAACATTCCTCTGGGCAGCTCGGCTTCCTTCAGGGTAGCTGCTTGAGGGGTCTCTGACTCCCCCGTGTACCCAAGACCTGGGCCCTCTCTTTCCTCATCTTCCGAGGCCACACATCTGTCCCTCCTGTCTTCCAGGCATGGCCCAAGTGGCTTCTCAACTGCCTGAAGGGGAGGGGCCCAGGCTCCTGTGCTACCCAATGGTGCCCTAGGTTCACTGCCCTGCAGCCCCACCGGGAGTGACCAGGACCCAGAGGGGGCTGCCGGGGGCCAGCTGGCAGGAGGCCCGGGGGTTCTTGCTCCAGGCCTTGGACTCCATCCTCTCAGCTCCTATGAGATGGTCACCACTTACAGGCCTCTGCGTTGAGCTTTCAAATGTCATTGCTATCTTTCTCTCTGCCTCCGTCTCGCCTTCTCAGTGGGGGCCCGAAGAGCGTGGATTCAGACGCCGGTCCTTTTTTCTTATCTTTGCTGGAGCTCTGTGTGTTTCCACGTGGCTCTCTGTGGTTCTCCCAGCCTCTCAGGCCACTCTGGAAGGGATAACCGCTGTGGTCCGGCACTGAAGCTGTGGGTCAGGAACACGGCTCTGGTCTTGCTGGCTGGCAGCTCACCATGGCCCCAGACCCGGGCCTCCGTGGGAGTGCGGGGAGGGCTCTGGCCTCCTGGGCTCCCCTGAGACACACCGCCCCTAGGAGTTGGAGAGTTGACAGAGAGGGGCCCTGCTTGCCCTGCTCACATCGGGACGAAGAGGGGGTGTACATTGGGGTGCCTCTTCCCTCACCCCTGGCTGTGTCATTTGCTTGGTCCTGGTGGGCCAGTGGCCACTTGAGGTCATGCTTTCACCGGGGCTTCCTGTGACAGGAAGGCCATCCTGTCCTAGGCCAGGGCCCTCAGATCCCCTCTGCATTTTGTAACGTTTCTGTAGGGAGCATTGTTAGCGGGATGAACAATTGTCTTTAAAAGAAGGGGCCAGTGCCCCAGTGTGTGCGCTGATCCTCATGGTAGCAGGCATCTAAATGCGCTGGCGGCCAGCCGAGCTCCCCTGGGCACAGAAGGATGCTGAACAGGGAAGTCCTCCTCTGGATGAAGCCGTGTAGGACGAGCTCAGGCCTGGGCTCACAGGATCCCCCAGCGGGGTGTCCCTCCCCTGAGGCATCTGCCCCCAGCTAACCTAGCCCCGCCTGTCCCTGCAGGAAGCTGTGCCAGCCGCAGAGTGCGGGTGGTCTCCCGGGAGACCCTGCTGCCTCCAGCCCTCCGGGCGAGCACGGGAGCTCGGCCTCGCCCCCTCAGGTGCGTGCGGTGGGCCTGGGCGGCAGGTGCTGGTGCTGGCACTGGAGGGGGGTGTGGGGCGTTCGTGGCTGCTGCTGGGAGCGCATCCCGGCACCTCGTCCTCCCGCCCCTCTGAGTCTTGCCTGGGGACACCTTCACCTTTCTTGGCCACAGGCCTGCAGGTCTGGGTAACCATCCTGAGCCCCTGCAGGGCACTCTGTGGTGTGTCACCTTTGTCACTTTGGTCCCCAGCTCCTTGGAGCACGAGCTGTCCTGAGCTGCCCATGTCTGCCTCATGACCCAGGGGGCAGCTGCGCTGGGGGCTGGGGTCCTGCTGGGGCAGCCACAGCACCCCTGTGTCGCTCATGGAACGCAGCCTGGGGACAGAGTGGCTCCTGGCTTCGGTTCTCCCTGTGTCCCTCGGCTTCCCATTCCCATGACTCGGCTCGTCCCTGGGGTGAAAGTGCTGAGCGGCACTTCAGACCAGCCCCGGGCGTGGCCTTATGATTGCGACTGGACCCCAGCTGCCCTTCCCTGCCCACTTGCTGGGGCTGAGCCCTCCTGTCCCCCAGCTCTGGGCACCTGGGGCCTGGCTTGGTGTCCAGGCGCCCCCGTGTGGCCGGAGCAGGCCCTGCAGCGGGCGCTGGGTTCCCTTGCTCAGGTTGGGACGGGGCCCGGCCGCCCTCTAAAACGTCTCCATTCCGTCCCAGAAACGGCCCCAGCCTCCCGAGTTCATCGACCCCCTGGCCAATAAGAGGCCCAGGATATCCCACTTCACCCAGAGAGCTCAGCCTGCCACCGTCAACGGGAAGCTGGGTGTGCCCAACGGCCGTGAGGCCCTGCTGCCCAGCCCGGGTCCACCGGCCATTGCAGATGTCCTCAGCTCCAGCGCCCACCTGTCCCCACGGTTGGAGCCCCCAAGGGCCCATGACCCCCTGGCCGATGTCAGCAACGACCTGGGCCACAGCAGCCGGGACTGTGAGCGTGGGGATGCAGCTATCCCAGGCCCCACCGTGCACCTTGGCCTGCCCCTGCCGACGGACTGTGCCCAGCCCGGCAGGCCTCACGGCAGCCCCTCACGCAGCAAGTCCAGGAAAAAGTGCAAGAAGCACAAAGACAAGGAGAGGGCGGCTGAGGACAGGCACCAGCCCCAGCCGCCAGACCACGCGCCCCCCACTCTCGGAGCCCCGCCAGATGCCCCGGGTAGGTGCCTAGGCAGGCCCGGGCAGGGGTTCTGCAGGAGGGCGCTGCCCTGCGCCACCCTCACTCTTGGGGGTCGCGGGGCTGCAGGCGGCTGTGGGCGTGGGGCTGCGCTGCCTGCAAGTCCCCTGTTCGCCTCGCCCGCACGTCCAGCCGTGGTGCCCCGTGTCCTCGCACCTCGTCGTGTCTCTGACCCTCTGGGGTGTAAGTGTAAGCTCGGGCAACGTCCTGGTGGTCTGGGCCCCGTGACGCTCGCAGTTGCTGTCACTGTGTGCCAAGCCAGCACTGGGGCTGGGGCTCACGGAGGGGTGACATGTAGCAAGAGGGACAGATCCCAGGCCTCAGCTCTGGCTACAAGGAGGCCCTGGACACGGGGAGGGGGGTGGAGGGGGAGCCAGCCCCACCTGAAGAGACACGGGGCGGGTGCAATGGGTAGAGCCGGCAGGACGTCGGTAGCACCCAGGCCACCTGTGGCCTCGTGCAGCCTGCCGAGGAGTGTAGGTTTTGGCCTACAGGAAAGGATTGGGGGGATGGAAAGCCAGGAGGACCCCGAGACCCGGATGCCAGCAGCAGGGTCGGGGTGTGGGGCCGGCAGCCTGTTCACTGAGCAGAGGACCCTCTGTGGGGAGAGTGCACGGTGGCTGCGGGCCGTCAGGGACGTGTCCCGCTGAGAGAGGTAGGGCTGGTGGGGGGCGCTCGTCTGTGTTGGGAGTGTTACCAGGGCCAGGGAGCCTGTGCGTGGCAGAGACAGGGCCCCCTGCGGTTGCCGATGTTTTTCTTTTCTTTTTTTTTTTTTTTTTTTGAGACAGAGTCTCACTCTGTTGCCCAGGCTAGAGTGAGTGCCGTGGCGTCAGCCTAGCTCACAGCAGCCTCAAATTCTTGGGCTCAAGCGATCCTCCTGCCTCAGCCTCCCGAGTAGCTGGGACTACAAGCATGCGCCACCTTGCCTGGCTAATTTTTTTTTCTATATATATTTTTAGCTGTTCATATAATTTCTTTGTAGTTTTAGTAGCGAAGGGGTCTCGCTCTTGCTCAGGCTGGTCTTGAACTCCTGAGCTCAAACAATCGGCCCGCCTCGGCCTCCCAGCGTGCCAGGATTACAGGCGTGAGCCACCGCCCGGCCTGCGGTTGCCGATTTATACTAATCAGTGTGAAGCAGCAGTGAGAAGGCAGCCGCACCAGCCACATGGGGCAGGGGCTTGTGTGTCACTACGGGCGATGGCACAGGTGGCCGCCTCACTCTCCAGCGTCGGCTGGCTGAGGGCAGCCCAGGCTGTGTCGCCTGCTGCAGGAGAGGGGCGTTCCTGGGACGAGAGTGGGAGCCTGTCTTTTGTCAGCCTGGCTGTGAGTTGCCCGCCCTCCACAAAGGCCTAGCCCCTCCCCCTGCTGAGGTCGGGTCCCATTGGGCAGAGAGGAGGCATTTCATGGCTGGGCCTCGTGTGTGGGCTCAGCAACTCCTGTGGGCCCGCATGTTGGCAGCTGGTCGGCAGCTGGTCGGGCCGAGGCAGCCCCTGCCTGGGCCGGGCCTAGGGCAGGACACCCCACAGCCAGGCTGAGGCCAGGGTCTATCTCAAATGGCAGAGTGAGACCCCGGATAGCCTGGCAGTGCCCTAGGAAGGAGGAGGACCCTGGGCCCAGGACTGGGTTGGACCAAAGAAGAGACACAGCCCAGGCTGGTGCCAGATGGGGGGGTCAGAGGTGGCTTCTGATCCAGCATGGTGTGTGTCGGTCCCCAGACCCGGGGCAGTCGGCCCATGCCACGGGTGAGGAAGTGTGAGACGGAGTAGGTGCCCCAAGTAACAAGAAGCAGGTGACTGAGGCACCAGAAGCTGTTACTGGTGCTGGGTGGTCCGTCTCACCCAGGGCCTCAAAGGTGGTACATGTCCGAGGAGGTGAGGACAGCTGGGGAAGGGAGCGCGGTGGGGGTGTCCCCAGCGGGGCTGCGGCAGCCCCCCACAGCCGGTGCCTGAGCAGGAACGGGGGCCACAAGTTTGCTGAGGGCTGACCTGGGAGGTCCCACAGGTACCGTGTTGAACTGACCCTGAGCCTCGGTTTCCCTATTTGTCACCCTAGCTGGTGAAGATCTAGGGATTAAATGAGGTGATGCCGACCGGGCCCAGCACCCAGCAGTCGCCCATTCCAGATGCGGGGAGCCCCGCCCACCATGGGGCGGATGCGTGCATGGGCTTGTCCCCTCAGGCCAGAGCCAGAGCACAGCTGCTCGTTCCCTGTGGCCCTGGGGAAGCCACAGCCCCTTAAGGGCGACCCAGGTGGTGGTGGCACTGATTCGAAGGCCAAGTATGGCCCAGAGTGGGGCGTTAGAGCCGCAGGGTGTGCTCTGGCCCGTCGTGGGGACCTGCAGCGTGGAGGCCCAGGCAGTAGTGGGGGCAGGGCTCTGCGGCCTGCAGGTTGTGGGTGGGCTGCTCCCCGCTTGCAGGGGGCCTTTCTAGGGGCGTGAAGTGATAAGATCATTGCTGTATTGGAAAAAGGCCTCTGGGAGGCGGCATAGGGCAAACAGGCCAAATCGTAGTTGCTGTTGGCCGCGGGCTGCTTCAGGCCAGGCTCTTCGTGGCCTGAAGAGCTAAAACGTTGTCAACAATCACATGCCCTCGAGCGCCACTCGCGGACAGCTGGCTGGTCCCGGCCGGCCCTGTTCCCGAGCTGCCATGCGGAGCCTGCGGCCCGGAGTCTGGTGGGGCGAGCCAGGCGGGGCTCAGACCAAAGGCCCAGAGGCGCAGGCCCTGTGAGCCGCCCTGTCTTTGCCCTTTGTGGCCAGAGACTGGGATGCCCCAGGGACTTGGATCGTGCCAGGGGTCATTTGTTTGCAGCCCAGTGACCTTTGACATATAGTCAGGGGACGCGGCAGAAGGCTTGCTGGCGTCGAGCTCCGGACAGGTTGCGCAGGCCTTGGCCCCGCAATTGGTGATGGCCAAGAATGCGACCGGCGCCTGGGCTCTGCAGCCTGCAGGGCTCTGGCCTGGGCACTGGGTGCGGCTGGGCCCGGCTCGCCACCTGGGGGCGCTCCTGGGTCCAGCAGCCCTCGGTGCCTGGCCCCCAGTGGACAGCTGCACACCCTCCCACACCGCCGCTCTGCTGCCGTTCCTCCCTGGCCCTCGGCCAGACGTGCCCTGTCGCACGTGTCCCCGTCCCCGAGGCTCCTGCAGACCAGCGCCCGGCCGGGGCTCAGCAGGCCGTCTGCCCTCGCAGGTTTAAACGGAACGTGCAGCGGCTCCAGTGTGCCCACGTCCACGTCGGAGACGCCGGACTACTTGCTGTGAGTCCTTGCGGGGCTCCCCTGTCCTGGGCTCACCCCCGCCCGGTACTGCAGCTTAGCGGAGGCAGAACCCACGGCTGGGTTGGGTTTGTGGATCCCCGCGACACGCGGCCGCGGCGTCCCCCTCCAGGCCCCTCTCTCCCACCCCTGCAGGAAGTACGCGGCCATCTCGTCCTCAGAGCAGCGGCAGCGCTACAAGAACGACTTCAACGCCGAGTACAGCGAGTACCGCGACCTGCACGCCCGCATCGAGCAGATCACTCGCAGGTTCACGCAGCTCGACGCCCAGCTCAGGCAGCTGTCCCAGGGCTCCGAGGAGTATGAGGTGGGCGCCCCCTGGCCCTCTGCGCCCTGGCTCTGCCGAGTCCGCGCTGTGGTGCCGCCAGGACCACGAGGGCTCAGGACAGTGCTCTGTCCCAGGCGCTGAATGCCCCGCGCACCTGCGGCTCTCCTGGCTTTCAGCTCTGGGCCTGGGCTCTGCTGTGGGGGTCCTCACAGTTGACCCAGCTTGTCGGCCTCCTCTGCCGTGGGGACAGCCATGACCCACCTCCTCAGCTGGGGGCTGCATCGGTGCCTGGGGGCCTCTCTCCGCCCAGGGCACAGGGCTCACTGTACGCACGTCATGGGCCAGACCGTGGCAGACACCCCGCAGCTGAGACCCGTCCAGCACTCCGGGACCACCCGTGCTGCTGCAGCGGAGGGAGGTGGGAGGGCGCTGGGGGTCCCGGTGGTCCCAGTACCAGGCGGCCCTTGGTTCTCAGGCTTGGGCACGTGGCTTCCTGAGCCACCCTGTGGGAGGGGAGGGTCTCTACCCTCAGCCACCAGTCCCTGTTGCTGCCCTTCTGTCCAGGTGCCCTGACTGTAGGGCTGGGGGGCCCTGATTCCTCCTGGGGTCGGTCTTGCCAGGGGAGGCCTCTCTGCTTTCCAGAGGAGGCCTCGTGATTGGAGGGACCTTGGGGGATTTGGAGGGTCTGGACATAAGGAGCCTCTAGGGCTGCCCCCGCGCTCCTGAGCAGTGGCCGGGCCCCGCCCCCGCCCCCACCCCCGTCCCCACCCCCGTCCCAGGCCTGTGGCCTCTGCCCCACCCACCGGGGAGCCTTGCAGCTGTGGGCCCCCGGGGCGCTGCTCGGGGTGCTCCTGTGTGAGCCTGCCTCGCCCCACCCCCTCCTCTACCACTTGAGTAGAGCGTCTGTCACCAGGGAGAAAGGGCCACTCAACTTGGGTTTCCCACAGGCAGGGGCGTCATTTATTTCTCTCGTTTTCCCTGCAGACCACGCGTGGGCAGATTTTGCAGGAATATCGGAAAATCAAGAAGGTGAGTTTCCGCCGCATGGTAGGCACTCGGGCCGTATCAGAAGCAGCGGGTTCAAAGGGAGCCTGGGGGAGAGCAGAGGGCCTCGGCGGGTCTCAGCGGCCTCCCTGCCCCACCTCTCACAGGCGGCAGGCAGCCTGGCCTGTGGGTGAGCCTGGGCAGGGCCTCGCTGCCCGCTGCTGGCGCAGCCCCCTGCCCTGTCTGGCCCCCGTGGGGCGTGGGGAGCAGGGAGCAGCCTGTGGGTCCCAGCCACCTGAGCCGGCGTACGGGGGACCAGAACCCTGGACATCGAGCCCAGCATGGAGGGTTCTGGTCTGAGGGCGGTCACTGTGGGGTGGGTGGGGGGGACAGTGCCTGGGGCAGAGCCTGACGCTGGGCCGTGGCTGTCCCCAGACCAACACCAACTACAGCCAGGAGAAGCACCGCTGCGAGTACCTGCACAGCAAGCTGGCCCACATCAAGAGGCTCATCTCGGAGTACGACCAGCGGCAGCTGCAGGCCTGGCCCTAGCTGCCTGCCTCCTCGCCTCTCCTGACCCGCCGGGTGGCGGGGAGCTGCGGGTGGGGGGCGAAAGAGGATTTATTTAAAACAATAAACGTGAGGAAGACACACGCATCTGAGCCAGCTCCGCTGGCTTCCAGGGGAGCCCTGCAGACCTCTGGCCCAGGTGGGGCAGCCTCGAGCCCAGCCCCGGCCCCCCCTGCAGCTCCTGCGCAGCCCTGGCCCACCGGGCAGCCCTGGCCCACCGGGCTCTGGGAAGCCCACCCCCTCTGCTGTGGCCTGGGGCGTTCCGCTTCCTCTCGTCAGAAGACTCGAGGCCCTCAGAGGCCACCCGCCTGCCTTTTCTAGTTTTATACAAAGACAAGCCACTTTAGCTACGCTAGTGAGACTTGAGTCTATTTTTGTACAAAAAACAAAGCAAAACCTTTTTTTCTAAACCTGTGCCTCCCTCCCCTTGGATGCCCAGGGTCTAGACGCTGCCCTGCGTCCTTTCTGCAGTATTACGGAAGCTGCCGGAAGGTGCCGCCGTGCCTGGGAGCTCCGGGCAGGGAAGCCCCTGTGCCCCCTCCTGCCCCTTGGGCGAGGTCTCCGTCAAGCAAAGGGGTGGCCCCAGGGTGGCTGTTGGAAGAGCTCCAGCGGGTGCCCCTGGGCGGCTGCTGGGATCGCGGTGGTGCGGAGCGCCGGGCCCAGCTGCGGGGCCCCAGGCCTGCAGGCTGCAGCGGCGGGTGTCTTCACGCTGTCCTCGCTCTGCCCCTTGGCTGCCGCTTTCCCGTCTCCCACGGTGGGGGCCACGTGGTCTTTCTCCATCACTCCGTCCACTTGTGGGTCCCGGGGTTGTCTCAGCAGAGCCACCACCGAGGTTTGCACTCAGGGAGGGGCTGGAGGGGCCAGTGGGGTCAGGGAGGCCCCGGGGCAGAGCAGCGGGAGCCGGAAGGAAAGGTCTGTCCACTCTGGGGGCGCAGGCTCTGTGGACACCCCAGTTGCTGCTGTGTGGCCGTGCCTAGTGGTCCTGGTGCCCCCGAAGCGTCAGGGGCTGTGCGTGTGTGTGGCCCCGCGGGGTGAGGGGAGTCTGCCGTGTGTCCCATGCAGGGCTGAGTGGAGCCACGGCTTGGGGAGGTGAGGGGTGGCCGTGACCTGGAGCCCGGGGCTCTCTGGGGGTCACTGCTGCCAGCAGCAAGGCAGGGAGGGCGGAAGTGCGCAAGTACAGAGATGTCTATTTTTCTAAACCACAGGGGGCGCCTCCTAATGGCTTCCAAAGAGCTGGCACTGCGTGGAGGTGCCTGTAGTGCGTCCCACCCCGCCCCGAAGTCTCTTTCCTTTGGGACCCCGGGTTCCCAGAGCTGAGGAAGCCGATCCTTCATGTTTCAGTAGCTGTTTTGTTTTCATTTGGGACGTGGTGGGGAAAGCCGAGCAGGCAGTGGGGCGCCCCAAGCCCTGCGGAGTGCGTTGCCAGACACGCGGATGTGGGTCACACAGGAGGATTTAAGGAGGTCCCAGCCTGGGGGCGCCAACTGCCCCTGGGAACCCGTTCAAGGGACTTTCAGTTGAATTTGCCTTTTTGTTGTTATTTGTTCTCCTTTTAAGGAATTATGAAGCTAAGGAAAGTTTCGTGCTTTGGGGGTTGGTGGACGAAAGTTTAGCTGATTAAATATGGTCTAACTTATTGATACTGTTTTTTTTCCCTTCAATGTTGTACTGTGGAGAAAAACTATTTGAGCCATGGAGTTGGTGTTTACAAGAACTTTTCACTGTTGCCAAAATGTTACAATTGAAAGGCATCCAGGTCTTCAGTTTCCTAATATTTTCTTAAAAGATCTAGTGTCCTTTTTGTACACTAAACAGGTGAATGCTGATTTTTTCAACCTACAATAAATTTCACTGAACTGCATCGGCAGCTCGGGCTGCCTGGCTGTCGTGTTGTGTCATAGCTGGGTTTCCGTGTGGCCCTGTGGCTGGGGTGGCGTGACTTGGCATGGGGCTGCCACGGTGGTGAGGAGGGCGCGTGGGGCTCGTGTCCCGAGCCGTCCCCCAGGGATGAGAACCCCAGCAGGGGGCCCCACAGGCGCCATGGCCGGGAGCCAGACAGCCTGGCCGAGAGCAGGAAGAGACTCGGGTGATGGGGAGCCACAGCAGGCGCAGCACAGCAGCACCCCGCTGCAGACGGGGTGGGCTGAGCCCGGCAGGGGGTCCCTTGGCCACCTCCGCACCAAAGCCCACAGGAGTGGGGCCAGGAGGGGCGATTATTTGGGGGAAACAGCTGTGACTCTTCACCCTCTGATGAAAACAGCTGTGGGTACTGGCGAGGTTTTATTGTCTGTTCCTTCAGGCCGGCACACTGGGGCAGGGGCCCCGTGCCACCCGTGGGGACAGGGATGCTGAGGCCTATGGGAACTACCATCCCTGTCCCGAGATCCAGGTGAGGTGCAGAGGACGCAGAGCGATGGTCCTGCCCTCCAAGGTCAAGGTGGGGGTGGGCATAGTGGGGAGCGAAGGGTTGCTGGGGTCAGTGGCTGTGGGTCCCAGCCTCCCTGCTGGCCAGCGGCCTTGGCCTGGGTTCTGAGGTGGCCCAGGAGTCCAAGGGGCACGGGAGGAGAAGTCAGGCGGCTGGCAGGGCAGAGTGTACCTGCCCCACCCCCCGCATGGCCTGGCCGTGCTGTTCTTCCAGGGGATAACATCTCTGTCCTCACAGCCCAGGGCGACACCCACCTCCTCCGCCTCGGTGCCCTGCCCAGCGGCCTCCCCCGGCCACAGTCAGTGCCCTGGCCATCCTTCCTGAGTCATGGGTGCCACCAGTCTAGTCCGCTGGGACCCAGAAGGGTCTTCCCACCCCAGTGCCCAGGGCACCACGGCAGAAGGGGGCTCCGGGCCGCCCGCCCATTCTTGCCACTGCAGGATGGTGTCCCCGGCTGCTCTCTTCCCACCAGCACCCCTACTCCTGCAGCCCCGCCTGTGTGCCGGGCTCCACCTGGCTCTGGGACACAGCAGTGACTGGCAGCCCCATCTCCGCCTCTGGGCGCCTGAAGGCCGGTGCCTGTTCTCTGCACCCAGCCCGGGCAGCACACCTGGCCCTGACTGGTCCCCCGCCTCTCCCCTCAGCCTTGCCAGCCGCAGGCCCTGCAGTCAGCACTCGGCGCCAACTGCTGGGAGTGGAAGCAGCGCAGCCCGATGCCGCCTCCCACCCCACCAGCCTTCTGCTGGCACTGCCTATGGCCGCCCTCTTACCTGTACACATTCCTATGTCACGCGTCGCCTCAAGGCACAGGCTCCCTCTCTGAGTCTCTGATCCTCCGATACCTCCTGAGCGTCCAGCAGTTCAGTCCCCAGAGATAGCATCAGACTCCACAAGTTAGTCTCACAGGAAATTCCTGCCCCCATGCCTCCACCGGCCTGCTGTAAATCGGGGGTGCCCCCCAAACCCCATCTCAGCTCTGACAATTTGCTAGCTCAGGAAAATGCTGACAGCTGGCAGAGGAGACGCGCAGAGTGCGGCTGGGCGTGGGGCGTGGAGCTTCCCCACGTCTGCACTCAAACCCCATTGTTAAGGGTTTAAAACAAAAGTTCAGAGACAGGGACAAACTCCTGGGCTCAAGCAACCCTCTCACCTCAGCCTCCCAAGTAGCTGGGACAATAGGCCTGCACCACACCTGGCTTTGTTTAGGGGTTTTTATGGAGATCTGGGATCCGAGATGTGTGATACCTTTTTTCCCACCCATCATAAGGGTCCCCGTTGACATTCCTGTAACAAAAGACAAGTTAACAAAAGAAAAGCGTAACAAATTTATTTAATCCAAGTCTTTCGGGAGAGGAGCCTTCAGGAAGGAAGACCCAGGGAGAACTTTCTGCTCCGCTTCGATGAAGAATGTGCAGACATGTGATTGGACAAAAGGGTACGGTCTCGTGGAAACACACTGCGGCTGGGGTGGGACCCAGCACGGCCTGTCTGCTCAGACTTCTTGGCTCCCCCAGTAGCATTCCTTCCTCCAGGGTATGGGGCAGAGCCCTTCTGGAATGAGGGTCTTCAAGGGAGAAGGTTCCAGTTTCTATGACCTGCCTTGGGGAAGAGGAATTCTGGTTTCCATGGCTCACTTCGGGGCGAAAGAGGGGCGAGAGAGGGGGCGGGAGAAGGTCGGAGAGACCTTGCTTCTGCTGCCTTCCGGTTTGCTTTAGGCCCGAGCTCCGCCTGCCAAAGGCCACGCTGCGGGGGACTTGTGTCCTAAGCCGTATAGTATAGCCACCTCTACACAGATATGATTGGCTAAATCAATGGCCACTGGCAATTAAATTCAAATCTCCAGCCCCACCAGGGAGAAAGACCTAATGGCATACATCGCACACCCAGCCCTGAGGGTCTGCCCCAGTCCCCAAACTGCCTCCCATCTGGCCATCTTTGCCTCTGCCCTCTCTAGGCAGCTCAGGTGGCCTAGCCTGTAGTTTTCTCAGCGAACTCCTCTTCATATCTCAAAACCCTTTCCAGCTCATCTGGGAAACCTGCCTTGTAGGGCCCTGCCTGTGAGTTCTCTCCAGCTGGGGGGAGGGGGGGGAGGGGGCTGCCCCAGTCCACTTCCAACTCCCTCAGACTGGAGCCCCTTCAGGGTGAGGCCTGGAGCCAGAATCTTGGAGCCCCCATCCCCCAAGGTCGGGCCCTGACTGTCTCCTGCAGACGTTCCCAACCATTCACCTTTGGGGCCAGCTGCAGTGGTGGAAACTTTCCGAGGCTTGTTTTGGAAAGTTCCTGGGGGAGCTGCCCCGCCTGCGGCTGGGTTCCCACGCTCCCTCATCT
The DNA here is from genome assembly GCF_041146395.1 of Eulemur rufifrons. Taxonomy (NCBI): domain Eukaryota; kingdom Metazoa; phylum Chordata; class Mammalia; order Primates; family Lemuridae; genus Eulemur; species Eulemur rufifrons. Next base: position 6,081,242 of record NC_090984.1, on the reverse strand, counting down.
CTTATCTGCCGTGTGAGGGGCGCCTTGCTGTGCTGGCCTGGTTCCTGTTCCTTCCCAGCTGGCCGCGGAGCCCTGCCGGTGCCCTCCCCTCCCCGGCCCGCCACCCTCCCCTCCAGCCCACCCTCGCGAGCCCTCCTGCTGCAGGTGGAGGAATGAGGCCACGCAGGCCCCATCCACGCGAGTCCCCTCTGGAGACAGAGTGACTTCGTCCAACCTGAGACGGGAAGGGGGCATGGGGAGCCTGGTGGTACAGGGGGATTCTGGCTTTGAGGTCCGAGTGCTGGCTGGTCCTCTGCCTCGGTTTCCCCTCCGGTGTCTCGGGCCCTGAGATCCCCCTAACCCCCGCCCAGCTCCACCCTGGCCTCGCGCTCATTTGCACCCTCCTCATCCTCTTTTGTAAAATAGGAATACGCGGCCGCGCGCCCCATGGTTTGCGGGGCAAGGTGAACCACCGCACGCCGCGCTGTGGACGCCGCGCTGTTGCCGCTAGACAGGGACCCGATGGCCACTGTGGCTCCGGGAAGTCGGGGCCCGAACCCCAGGCCCCAGATGTCGCGCCACTCCCCCCGCCATCCTGCGCAGGCGGGCGCGGGCGGGGCGGGGGCGTGGCTGCAGGGCTTTTCTCCGGAGGCCGCGCGCAGCGGAGCCCGCGTTGCCCGCCGCCGCTGCCCGAGCCGACTCCGCGCTGGTGAGTGTGGTCCCGGGGGTTGGGGTGCGGGCACCCTGGGCGCCCAGACCGGCTTCTCTCGGCCTCGTAATGTCCCTGCTGACCCCCTGCTAACCCCGCGTCCCCCAGCCCGCCGTGATGGAGGCCGCCGCCCAGTTTTTGGTGGAGAGCCCGGACGTGGTCTATGGCCCTGAGGCCATCGAGGCGCAGTACGAGTACCGGACGACGCGCGTCAGCCGCGTGGGCGGTGTCCTCAAGGTGGGCGACGGACCAGGGAGACGTAGGGATTGGGGGTGCCGGGGAGTCCGGGGATTGGCTGATTGCCCAACATCTCCAACCCTGTCCCTGCGAAGAGGGGATCGGGGACGGTCCCCGGGGCTCACTCCGCTGCCTGCCTCCAGGTGCACCCTACGTCCACGCGCTTCACCTTCCGGACCGCCCGGCAGGTGCCCCGGCTCGGGGTCATGCTAGTCGGTTGGGGCGGGAACAACGGTTCCACGCTCACTGCTGCCGTGCTGGCCAACCGACTGCGCCTGTCCTGGCCCACGCGCGCCGGCCGCAAGGTGGGGGCGGCGGGGCCCCTGCGGGGGGCGGGGCCTCCGGGGGGCGGGGCCCGGCTGCGGGCGGGCTCGGAGGAGGGGTTTCCACGAGGTAGGGGGCTCGGCGTCGGTCTCGCGGGGGCGGAGCCTAAGGTGCCCGCGGCCTTGGCGGAGGGCCGGGGAGGCGGGAGGTTTCCGCCCTGGCTAGGAGCCCGGAAGCGAAAGCGCCCGACGGCGGGGCGGAGCCTGAGGGTCTGCGCGGGGCCCTGGCCGGGTCTCTGCCCCCCCCGCGCCACTCCCACCGTCACCCCCACTGTGTCCCCCGCCCCACAGGAGGCCAACTACTACGGCTCGCTGACTCAGGCGGGCACCGTGAGCTTGGGCCTAGATGCCGAAGGCCAGGAAGTGTTCGTGCCCTTCCACGCGCTGCTGCCCATGGTGGACCCCAACGACCTGGTGTTCGATGGTGGGCGGAGCCCTAGGCCGGGAGGCGGGGCGGGCAAGGGGTCTGGAGGATGCTGAACCCGGGCGGGACCGAGCATGAGGATCCCCCGCAGGCTGGGACATATCGTCGCTGAACCTGGCCGAGGCGATGCGGCGCGCAGAGGTGCTGGACTGGGGGCTGCAGGAGCAATTGTGGCCGCACATGGAAGGCCTGCGCCCGCGGCCCTCGGTCTACATCCCGGAGTTCATCGCGGCCAACCAGAGCGCACGCGCAGACAATCTCATCCCCGGCACGCGCGCGCAGCAGGTGCTGCCCCATCCCGCATCCGTTTCCCGCCAGCGGTTCCACATCACCTATTTTTCGTCTCCTGTTTCCCCACTTTTGCCCCATCACGCGAGTCCAGGGCCCACTTAGCACTTGCGGAACTGAGTGGCCCAGGCCTCCGTAGGCCGTGGGACCTGTACAACCTCCCCGTACCCCACCCCCAGCTGGAGCAGATCCGCAGGGACATCCGAGACTTCCGGTCTAGTGCGGGCCTGGACAAGGTCATCGTCCTGTGGACGGCGAACACCGAGCGCTTCTGCGAAGTGGTTCCGGGTCTCAACGACACGGCCGAGAACCTGCTGTGCACCATCCAGGTAGGCGTGCACCAGGGACAGTGAGGTCAGGTCCAGCCCCAAAGACCCGTCTGCGCTGACTGCCCGGTCGTCCCCACAGCTCGGCCTGGAGGTGTCCCCCTCTACACTCTTCGCCGTGGCCAGCATCCTGGAGGGCTGTGCCTTTCTCAATGGGTCCCCACAGAACACGCTGGTGCCCGGCGCGCTGGAGCTCGCCTGGCAGCACCGCGTCTTCGTGGGTGGAGATGACTTCAAGTCAGGCCAGACCAAGGTCAAGTCCGTGCTCGTGGACTTCCTCATCAGCTCTGGCCTCAAGGTGTGTGGGCCTGGGGGTGCAGGTAGGGGACCTGGACTCCGATCACCCGGCTTGTATGCCACAGGGCCTGAGCCTCTGTGGTGTCATTTGTACCCGCAGACCATGTCCATCGTGAGTTATAACCACCTGGGCAACAACGACGGGCAGAACCTGTCGGCGCCGTCGCAGTTCCGCTCTAAGGAGGTGTCCAAGAGCAACGTGGTGGACGACATGGTGCAGAGCAACCCGGTGCTCTACGCGCCCGGGGAGGAGCCCGACCACTGCGTGCGTGGGGGCCGGGCGCGGGCGGGGGGCACCCGACGGGGGGGTGGCGGGGACCCGTGCGACCTTGTGCCGCACCCCAGGTGGTCATCAAGTACGTGCCCTACGTGGGCGACAGCAAGCGAGCGCTGGATGAGTATACGTCGGAGCTGATGCTGGGCGGAACCAACACGCTGGTGCTGCACAACACGTGCGAGGTGCGGGCCGGCGTGGGGCGGTGTCGGGGAGGGGACCGGCCCCGCCCCCCCTGACCCGCCTGCCCCCCAGGACTCCCTGCTGGCCGCGCCCATCATGCTGGACCTGGCACTGCTGACGGAGCTGTGCCAGCGCGTGAGCTTCTGCACCGACGACGACCCGGAGCCGCAGACCTTCCACCCGGTGCTGTCCCTGCTCAGCTTCCTCTTCAAGGCGCCGCTCGTGCCGCCCGGCAGCCCAGTGGTCAACGCGCTCTTTCGCCAGCGCAGCTGCATCGAGAACATCCTCAGGTGCGCCCGGCGTCGGCGCAGAAGGCGCCTGGCGGGCTGTGCGCAGGGCCGGGGGCGGGGGACCTGGCCCTGCTGAGCTCCCACTGTCCCCCCAGGGCCTGCGTGGGGCTCCCGCCACAGAGCCATATGTTGCTGGAGCACAAGATGGAGCGCCCAGGCCCGGGCCTCAAGCGAGTCGTGCCCGCGGCTGCTGCCTGCCCTGTGCCACTCAAGAAAGGACCGGCACTCACTGCTCCCAACGGCTGCACAGGCGACGCCAGTGGGCACCCGCAGGTGCAGGAACCCCAGACACCCACCACCTGAGGCTGTGGCCACGCAGCTTCCCGGGCTTCCTTCCCTTTGCACCTCCGAACCCACCCCCTTCAGCTCCCCAAAAACAATAAAGCCGGTCCCCCACCCACCAAACTTCCACCTCTGGGTCCTTGGGGCCTGTGACCGGGATGCGCCTCCCTCTACCACCCCTGGTTCCGAGCGTCTCCAGACCAGACTTCAGCCCACCCCCTTTTCAAAGCTTTTACCCCAATCCCAGGGACCTGGCAGCCCCTGGAGCCTCAGTGCATCACAGTCCTTGAAGGTGGCACGGGTTGCAGACCAAAGTGAGGCAATCTGACACCAGCTACCAAAACCCAAAACCAAGTTACATTTATTGATGAGGTCCACCCCCTGCCGCCCTGGAAAGAGGGGGAACCCGAGGAGCCCCTCTCCCCGAACAAAATACAAATGGCGGGAAAGGCCCATAGAGAAAAGAACGTCTCTGAGGTCCTTGCGTTTCTGTTTTTTATAAAATGAGAGTTTTTCGTGCGGGGCCTCTGAGCCAGGTAAGCCTTGTTTGGCCGGGAGTCCGGTTGCCCGACGCGCGACCTCAGAGCCCCGCCCGAGCAGGGTCGGGCCGCCGCCCGTCACACGCTCACGGTCATCCCGGGCGAGTACTGCGGAAAGAGGGGGCAGCGCGCAGGGCACGGCTTAGCTCCGGAACAGGCTGGGACCCGCCCCCGGGAGACAATGGGGGACAGGGCAGGGCCGGGTCCTGGGCAGGCACAGGGAGGGAACAGGAGGAGATAGGGTGGGGCCGATGCGTGAGGAAGCCGCCCTGGGGCGCGGGTCCCGGGGTGGGGTGGGGTGGGGGCGGGACGGTGAGATGGGGGCGGGAGTGGAGAGGGTGGGAGGGTTCAGGGAGGGGTGAGGATGCCGCGGCCGCCCCCCCCACCTGGCCCGCCGCGGTCACGGTCTTGCTCTGGCCCCCCGGCCGCCCCGCCGGGGCCTGCCCGCCAGGCCCCTCCGGCCCGACGCCGCCGCGGGGGGAGAGTCGACGCAGTCGCTTACGCTTTCGCTCGGGAACGGGTGCAGGAAGGTTCCGGCGGCCGCCATCTCGCCGTCGTCCCGCGGGGTGCCCGGGGCGTTGCTCAGGCCGGCCACGGCGCCGGGGGAGCTCTGGGGGCGGCCGCGGTCAGCGCGGGACTTCCGGCCCCGCCCCGCCCCGCCCGCGACCCACGGGCCCCGCCCCCCGCCGGAGCGCGGCCCCCTCACCTTCGGCAACCCGTCCAAGTCGCCCGAGCCTGCGGACCGACAGACCACGGACGCCCGGCTCAGACGCGCCTGCGCCGGGCCCGCCCGCCTCCAAGGGCCTCCTCCACCTGCCGCCGCGCCCCTCACCCCGGTCCTGCCCGCCGGGGCGCCACGGGGAGTCCTGGGACAGGGGCCGCGCGGAAAGTCCGAACTGGGGGGGTGTCAGTGCGTCCCAGTGGCCTCGTCGCTGGACGCCCCCTCGGGGGCTGGAGAGCTGCCCCGACGTCTCCAGTGCACTCGGGCGGAGGGGCGAGGGCGGGGACGCGGGGATGGGGACGCGGGGCGCCCACTCACCCAGGGATCCGTTCACGTGGTGCGGCTCCATCGCGCTCATGGCAGCCATCGGGCCCTCCGCGCCTGGGCCGAGCGGAAACTGCGGGCACAGGGGCAGCGTGGGACCCAGGCCGCCAGCTGCACCGCCTGGAGAAGCACCCCCGCAACCCCACTCACGTTAGCCCTGCCGGCGCCTGGCCCGATGGGGTTCATGATGGTGTACATGTTCTCGCTGGAGTTGGTGGAGTCTGGGGAGACCGGGATGTGAGGGGGCTTCCCCCCAGCGCAGCCCCACCCCCTCCCTGCCCACAGGCCGCACCTCCAGGGCTAGGCATGATGGGTGTTCCAGGGGGGCCGCCTCCTCCTGGGGGTCCCTAAACACGGAGGGAGACGGGGACCATGAGAAAGGCACTCATCCGCCATCCCGCAGCCCGTTCCTGAAGGTCGCCCAGCCTCGCCCCGACTCACCGTGTAGCTGCCAGGGGATGAGGAGGAGTAGGGGATCTGGGGACAGGGCCAGCTGTAAGCAGTCAGCCGGGCTGCTTGCCCAGCACCCCCAACGCCCCACCCACCCAGCCTGGGACTCACCGAGTTGCCACTGGGGCTGGCCCACGGGCCGCGCACTCCAGGACCTCTGGAAGAGATGGTGGGTGGTCGGACCCTGGGGCTAGACAGTACACAGCCCCTCCCATGCCCCACACCCCCCACCCCACTCCCCTGTGCCCACAGATGGTGCCTGAGGCATGGTCACCTTGGGCTGCCAGGGTTCAAATCCCAACTCAATGGCCTTTTGGCCGTGGGGAGACTAATTGTTACTGTAGGCCTCAGTTTGCCCACCCAACAGTGACAGTGAAATAAACAATATCCAGGGCTGTCCTAGGGACTCGGAGCCTGCCCTAGCAGAACCAGCCCATGAAGCTGGGTGCTGGCCTGCAAGGTGGACACATTCCTGGGGTCCCCGAGGGCCTTACATGTTCATGGCAGGCAGGCCTGGACCCGCAAGGGAGTTGGGTGGGGGCCGCATGCCCCCTCCATAGCTCTGTGAAGGCAAAAGGGCTGTGAGGGGGAGGGGGGACAGCCCTTCAAGCCACACCCTCCACCCGGGCCCAGCCCTTACCTGGGGCCCTACGCTGGCCATGCCCCGAGGGGGCGTCACCCTCTGCATTGGGCCGCCCATGCTCGGATGCCCTGAAGTGGAGGCAGAAGGGTGGGGCTCAGACTGGGACCACTCCCCAGCGTGGACACAATGGTGAGGCAGCAAGGACAGGGCGCTGAGCTGGGGTCCTGACTGATCAGGGTAGGGGGACAGCAGCTAAAGTTTCCCTACTCACCCTGAGCACGCGGGGAGGGGTCCATGGCGCCAGGGAGGAGGGGCTGGGAGCCGGGGAGGCCCACAGGAAGCTGCAGAGGGGGCGGGGGCGCGGTGGCACTAAGTATGGGGTGCCCCCACCCTGCCCAACTCCTGCCCCCCTCCCCTCATCCCTCTCACCTGACTTGGCATCCGCAGGGTGGGCCGAGGGCCCCCTGGGAACCGTGGTGACATGAAGGGCTGGAAGAGGTGGGCAAAGGTCAGCACCTCCCTCCACCCTCTGGCCCCCCAAAGCTACCCCATTCCTACTATGCTTGGATCCCCAACCTGGATGGCCTCTCGCCCAGAACAAGCCAGCAAACTGGCCAGCGTGGGGGGGCGGTGTGGAAACAGGAGGTGCTGGGGGATGCGTGAGTGTGCGGGGCAGGCGCCACAGGTCCTTACCTGGCTGTGAGGCCCCATCATGGGAGCGTTGGGGTTGTGGGGGCGGTGGCTGGGAGCGGGGGTGGCCCTAGGACACAACCAGGGGGGTTGGGGACAGCGAGGCCATCAGAAGCCCTATTTCCTGTGGCCCTGCTGAGCCTGGCCACGGAAGGGGAGGGAGGGTGGCCAGCCTATGGGACAGGGAGCCCTGCAGAAAGGGTCTGGGCCAGGACTAATGACACCAGTGGTCACCAGGACCACTGGCGGCCACTGCATCCACAAGCACTCCAAACACGCACGTGCAGGCCAACTGCACCGAGATTCGCCCTCCACTGCACTTGGGCCCCTCCCGAGCAAAGGCCGGAGCGGGGACACCTACCGTGTGGCCAACACCCTCAGCTGACTCCAGCCTGCCGGCCTCAGGACCTCTCCTGGTATGGGGGCCCCACCCCAGACACATGTCCACCCAGGGTTGGGGGATGAGGGGTCCCGGCAGTCCCAGCCATGTCTGTACCTGGAAGAAGCCGGCCGTCATTGGCCCTGCAGCCATGGAATCGCTGGGGGCCATGCTCCCCATCACAGGGCTGGGTGCCGCCGCGGTGCTCTGTAGGAGTGGGGGAGACCCAGAGGGCCCAGTCAGGACACCGCCTGCCCGGGGTGTTACCCTTTTTCTCTGTGCAGGGGCCAGCCCCAGGGGACAGAGAGCTGTCCGGTGGTCAAGCCAGGATTTGAACCCAGGCCATGGGACCACGTACGGGGAATGGAAAAGAGGTCTGTAGGAGGGGGAGGAGCAGCTGTCCCTGCCCCCACTCCCACCCCCAGTTAGGCTACCCTGACGGGCCTCCCACCACACCAGCTAGCGGTCCAGCCTCGAGGAGCGCCCGGCCTGAGGCTGCCATGGGCCTGAAGGTGTGAAGGGCCCAGGACCCCAGCAGCCCCTCAGCCAGCTCCCGACAGTGGTCCCTCCCCTGCCCACCCCAACTGGGCCCCATGTCTCCTGGCTTGCAGAGAGCTCTGGTGGCCCCCAGATCTACCCGATACCCCAAATAAACACCCCCAAAAATCCATCAGCAGATCCAAGATGAACCTCCCTTAAGACCCCCCTTGGCACTCCTGTGCAGACCCCTGCCCCCTTCCCCCAGGAGGCAGGGAGAGGAAGAGCAGGAGCTGGGAGAGCATCCCCAGGCCCCCAACTTCCCTCAGATGGAGAAGGGGAGAAGACTGGGTACTGAAGGGGGGTTCCCGTGTCTGCCAAGGGTGGAGGTTCTGGTGGCAGCCCGGGGTGGCAGGGGCAGGCTGACAGGCCACTTCCGCTGGTTCCAAGTCCCAGAACTGTCTGCCTGTGGGGCCTCCAGGGTCAGGCAGGGGGAGAGGGCAGGGGGTGTGTGGAGGGAGGCCCCATGTGCCAGGGCAGAGGGCCCCACCTCAGGAGAGGGAGGCGAGAGGACGACTCAGGTCTACCTGCATCCCCCCTCCCAGCCAGACCCTGAACCCCAAGAGGAAGGGGACGGCCGGTCGAGGGGCCAGCACACAAGGCGGCTCCAGAGTTTTCAGAACTGCAGCGACACAGTGTTCCCTGCGCTGCAGGAGTGGAGAAGGGACCCCTTGGAGACACCCTCCTGCCCCCTGAGGGACTCCAGGCTGGCCCCTTCCTGCCCTTACTCAAAGTTCAGTCTCAGTACACCTGCCAGGCTCTGAGGTGGGGGGACGGCTGGGAGCCCCCCAAGCCCACAAGACTGAGAGCACGCCCAAGGCCCAGAGCAAATCATTTGAAAGCCACATGCCCCAGGGCCCCACTCCTGTGCTGCGTCTGTTCCCAGTTCCGAACTGCCAGGTCCCCTCTGGGGTCTGCCCCGCTGCCCCACGCCACGAACACCATGGCCTGGAGCAGCGGGCTCCCGGGCTGCCTGTGGGCCCTGGGTCTGTCCACTTTGCAGGGAGGGCAGCCCCCTTTCGGGCCACAGCAGGCGCCTGACATTTTCTGGGGAGGCAAAGACGAGGGCACGGCTGGGCGCTGTGCTCCGGTGCAGGAGGGCACCTCCCACACCCTCCGAGCCCCCCACAGCTCCCAACTCTAGGCCCTGGGGAGTTCATCCTGGTCCAGCACGCCCTCCCTGGCCAGTGGCCGGGGCGGACCCCCTAGTCAATCACCCCTGAAGAGGCACAGGCCCTCCTGTTGCCATGACTATGGGCTGGGTGCTAGCGTTTCCTGGAGACCCCAAGGTCAGCAGGGGAGCACCAACTCCCAACTCGGAGGGCCAGAGGAAGAGGCCCCCACTGCGTGCCCGGAGCCACGGACTGCGTGCCCCCAGTTACGAGCGAAGATGACAATGGTGGCCTGGCATGACAGGTGCCTGGCTTCCCTTTGTGGCCACCTCCTGCTGTGCCTAGTAGTCTCCTGACGCCCTGCGCTGCCATGGTAACCGGCGCCTTGGGCAGGAAGTATGTTCACGATCATGGCCGGGAGCCCGCTCTGCCCTCCCCGCCAGTGAGGGGGCAGGGGTGGGGGTGGCCACAGAGGCTGCCAGACCTCAGCGGGAGGGGACGACGGGGTGGTGCAGGCTGAGGGGGAGCACTGTCCAGGGGACACCACAGAGCACAGAGAGGGGGCTGGGGCTCAACAGAGGGGAGAGTCCCCCAGGTGAGTACGCACACTGTCAGGACTAGGTAAAGGGGGCTGCACAGCGGACACCGCACACCGGCAGTGAAGCCAGGAGAGTCAGTGCGGCGACCCTGCTACTGTGCATGTGTATACAGTGTGAGGAGGCATCTCCAGGGACAAGGGCACCGTGACCCCGCACACGCCTGTGCTCCAGTGGGGGGGGCAGGCAGGACTGGCCCTGCCGCGGGCAGCTGACCCGCATGTCCCCTTCGAGCCCTACTCTGAGGGACCGGGTGGCCAAGTGCAGAGGATGAAGAGAGGGGCTGCCGTCTGCCACCCGTGACAACATGCCACCCCCAGCCACCTCTCCAGACAGGCCCTTGACCCCTTTCAACCCAGAGGGAAACTGAGGACAGAGAGGTGGAGCCAGCACCCCGGTCAGGAGCAAAGGTCAGGAAGTCCCCAGTGCTGGCCCCAGCGTCCCCCACCCCCTGGGCTCCCACCCAGAAGGCCCAGAGGCTTCCCCCCGTCCCACCGTATGTGATGGGGAGAGGGCAGGAGCCAGGTGCAGTGGAGGGAGCCTGCCCCACGCTGTGAGTGACCCTGGACCAACAGGAGGGCATAGGGTCCCCCAGAAGTGGCCACGATCCCGGGTGGCACCCTGCAGCCCTGCCTGCCAGGCCCACCTGCCCACCCCAATCCCCCTCAGGCTGTGCAGCCCCTGCCCCACCCTCCCAAGGCCACAGGCTGCGCCAACCTGCCCATACCCTCCAGCCCTGGTCCCCGCCAGGGTGGGGACTCACGTAGTCCTGGAAGGCCTTGGCCTCACTGGAGTGCTCACAAGCCTCTCTGCGGTCAGGCGCTGCACAGTACAGGTCCCAGAACACGCTGTGGGTGGCAGGGGACCAAAGTTGCTCCATGGCCCACCCCCACCCAACCCCCACCCCGCCACGGCCGCCGGGATAGCCCTGCACGCACCACCACCAGGAGTGCAGGAACCCGGGGGGCTCCCCCAGCGTGATGTTCTTCTCCCATCGGATCTGCAGGGGAGAGGGAGGGATGTGAGGCAGCCGCAGCCTGAGCCCCTCCGCACCAGCCAGCACAGCGCCCCAAGAACATGGGGACAGGGAGGGAGCCCTGGGAGGCAGGAGGGTGGCCTGGTGAGCCGAGGGTCCCGGGCGTGCGTGCGGCAGATCCTGGCAGACAGATGCCTGGACGCCAGCCCTCAGTTCTCAGGGCCAGCAGAGGGGCAACCCCGGCCCACCACTTGGAACCCCCACGGGAACAGGGTGGAGGACCTTGGCGTCTGCGGGTGGAGCTGCTTACCTCGGACAGAAAAGTCTGGGCTGACTTCTGGGCGCCGACGTGCAGCAGGTACTCGTACACATACAGCGCCAACCTGCCGGGGATGAGGCGGGCCGGGCGGCTCAGGCTCTCCATGGGCCCAGGGCCAGTCCTGAAGCCCCTCCCTGGCTCTCAAATGTGAGGTGAAGATGACAAGGAGGATATGGCCTCCCCACCAGTTGTACAACGCCTACCCATACATCAACACCCAGCCTGCAAGCCCCTCCCAGGTACCCCTGACACCCAAAACTCTAAGCCAAATTCTGCTCAATTCAACGTTCCCTTTGGGCACCAAGTCCCGGCCCTATCCTGCCAATGCTGACACCCCACAGTAGCCTCAGCCCCAAGGAGATAGGGTGTCACTCCTGATGGTGCACCAGGTGGGCACTCCCAGTGTGCCCCGGGCCCCCCACCTAACCCATCCCCAGCCTTGCCTGCCAAGGAAGGAGGGAAGGGGCCCCTCCATCCCAACCCCCCACTCCCTGGCATCCCTGGGCCCCATCCTCTTCCCAGGGATTGGTGCCCATCCACCAGTGGCGGCCACACCGCTCTGGCGGACTCCCCCAGCGGGGCAGTGCTAACCCTAGGAGGAGTCTGGGGATTGGGGGTGGGTAGGTGAGGGGAGGCTGGGCCAGTGGTGCCACACGTCTGCCATGGCACCACCCTGCCCAAATGCCCACAATGCCCTGTGAGCCCCCAGCCTGCCCGGGACCCCCGGACTTGCCTCCCCATCAACTGCACACCCCAAGAGCACAGGCCGGACCATCCACCCCGCTCCAGTCCACCTGGCACACCAGGTGGCAGAGGGACAAACCCCCACCGCCAGGGTCACCTAATCCCCTGGCACGAGCCCCTCCCAAATCCCTGGATCTAAGCCTCACCCTCTGGTTGCCCCAGGTTCCTCCTACTGCCCAGTCAGGCCCTAGGTCGGTTGTGGGGGTGGAAGGTGGTCCTGGATCTGAGACTCAGGGCTCTCCAAGAACCAGCCTGAGGCTGAGCCCCTGTGGAGGAGGAGGCAGGAGGCCTGGAGGCCCTTCCACACGCCTGCGGCTCAGCTGTCCGCCGCCCGCCCCAGCCCTGCTGCGCCACTCTCCCCTGGCTGAGTCCCCGGGCTGCCGGCCCCATCCCAAAATAACCTTCCTTTGACTCACACGCGCTCCCTCCCAGCCGGGCTTCTCTGAGCTGCAGCCTCGCATCCCAGCGCCCTGCACCCACACACCCCAGCTCCCCGGCAGACCCCAGCCCTCCTGCCCTTGCCCTGGAGGCCCCGAGAGCCCCTTTGTGCAGGAGACACAACCGGCCCCTGTCCCGGAGGCCGTGTTCTCCTGGGGAGAGGCGACTCTGCTGAGGTGAGTCACATGCTGTGCGGGGCTGGCAGGTGCCGATCCCGGCAAAGGTAAGCAGGCGCTGTGAGGGGCAGGGCAGGGTAGGTTCCCAGCGTGGGCTCAGCTCCCAGGAAAGGCCTCGGTCACCACCCCATCACTCCGTTCTCAGGAGCACCCCCGGCCCAGGGCCCCCCCAGTTTTGACTCCCTCCACCTTCTAGACTGCAGTGTCCGCCCTCCTCTGCCTGTTACTTCCTTGGCCCCTCAGCCTCCAGGCCCAGCTGTCCAACCCGCTTCTGTGACCTGTCTCCCTTTCCAGAGGCTTCCTGAGCTCACCGGTGGCCAGTGGCCAACGGCCCATGTCTGTCAGTGGAGGATGAGCACAAAAGGCCAGCACCAGAGCCCCACCCTCCAGACCCCAGGAGAGAGGCTCAGGGGCCAGTCAGTCCCCTGGCCACTTTGGGGTCAGAGCAGTGGGAGCAAAAGCTGGGGGCAGGGGGGTGAGACGCCCAGAGACAGGGAGCAAGACAGAGTCTGGGGAACCCGGGTGGGTGCCCCAGCAGGGAGGGGCAGCGTGAGGGTGCCAGGTCCTGCTGTGCCTGTGGTCTGACCAACCAACCCCCTCCAGGGGCAGATGATCCCCCGGGGATCAGGTGTTACTCCCGAAGGGAGGGGTTCACCAAGGAGCCCACCCCACCTGAGTCCTCCTCCATCCCCGCCTCTGCTCTCCCCTGGGCGGCCCCTCCTGCTCTGATAGTACCTTCACGAAGTGGCTGCCCACAGGGTGCTTGGTCCGGCCTCCCCGCCCCTGAGCTCGGGGTCCACTGCCCACCTGACATCACAGGCCCAACCTCGGCATGTCCCCACCCCTGCCCCATTCTTCCCGCCCCCTCCGGCTGCTGCCCTGACTCCTGTCCTCTCACCTCAGCCAGATGCCATCAGCTCAGCCTTTACATACACATCCCACCCCGAGGACCCCAGGTGGCACTCACAGCGCATGCGCCTATGAGAACCCACCCCGCTGCACCCCAACATCACTGCACTCACTGAATTGAAAAAAAAAGCACTTAAGATCTCGCTCCTCATTCACGCCCCTCTCCCCACCCCCACCGCACACCTCGCCCAGGTCACTGCCATCTCCCACCCAGACCAGGCAGGGCCCCTCTGGGGGCTGCAACTACCTGGCCGCTACCACCTGCACCTCCAGCTGGCCGCCCACCCACCCTGGGGCCTTTGCACACGCTGTCCCCTGCCTAGGGCACTTCCACCAGACACCAGTGCGGCTCCAGTGTCACCTACCAGAGGCTTCCCTGTCATATCTAAGCCCCCACCCGCTCCATTTCCCCACCAGCCTCTCATCGCCATCTGACATGCCCGTGCTTAGGGCAGAGCCCGGGCGTCCCGGGCCCCCTCAGGCCGCCGCGTGGACTGACCGAAATGGTGGCCTGGCGCTAATAAAGGCCGAGGCTCCTCACGCCGACGTTAAGGACTCCCGAATCTACCCTGAGAGCCAGGCGAAGCTTTTCAGTTTTGCTCATTTCCCTCACAAGCTGCTACTTTTACTTTTAACAGGCCGGGGTTTCAGGGAAGAATTGTGAGTTGTTTTTTGTTTTTGGTGAAAAGTTTTGAAGCCTGGATGTTTGGCCAGGGAGTTTGGAACACACAGGGCCCTCCTCTCACAGAGGGCAGGTGGCCAGAAAGGGACGTGGGGAGGCCCCGGGGCAGCCCGGGACAAAGCAGCACACAGCCCTCCCTCTAGAAGGAATGGGCAACCTGGAGGATATGGGGCGCGTGGACCCCGAGTGCGTGCCGGGCAGTGGAGATGTAATGTGGCTTTAGTGGCACCGCCACCACTGTAATTATGGAGAATGACCGTAATGGGTGCTCTCTGCCCAGCACCCTTCCTGTACACACATGCTGCTGGGAGCCGGGAGACGCCCTCTACTCATGGCCTTGCGTCACCATCTCATCTGTCACCAGGCCCCACTGCTGCCCCATGGAGACATTCCAACCCACACAGTCCTCCCTGCCCTCTGCCAACCCTAGAGGATGGGCCCTCAGCAATCTCTTACCCCGTGGTGGCCACTCCCCTTTCGCTCCCCTCACCACCCTTGTTCTCCAGCGGCCAGAGTGAGAACCCCCCAATCCTGAATCCCACCCCAGCCTTCTCTGGCCTTCCTCTGTGGCTCCAGTTCCCTCCTCAAATTCGAGGACTCTTCTGGGGCTGGCTCCTCAAGAACCTCCTGCCTGATGGGCTGAAGCACCTGAGTCTGTGTGCTCGTCTCAAAGCCACGCCTGGGAGAAAAACACAAGATGCCCAGTGACGCTGACTGTGGTTGTCACTTATAGAACTATTCTAAACCTACCTGGCATCACTTAAGTGCTCAAGGATATACACACACACCCTTCTTGCATGCGGCCCACTCAGACCCCAGCCTCCCTTGGGGCTGCCCATGTGCTGCGAGAACCCGAGGACAGGCACCCAGCAGGCGCTTGGTCCTTTCTGGAGCAGCTGGCCTAGACCTAGCCTGAAACAGAGAGGCCTGTAATTTCCAAGGGGAGCCAGAGGGGACTCAGGACTGGGGCCAGAGAGAGAAGGAAAGGAAGGGCGTCATTTTTAGGAGGCAGGAGTCTCAGAGCAGGGGGGAAGCACAGTGCCGGAGAGTGAGGATCGGAGCAGTGTAACCCCTTCACCCCATTTCACAGAGGAGGAAACCGAGGCCCAGAGACAGGAAGTGACTCACCAGTGGCTGATAGATATTTCCTGAGAGCTGAGTGGCTACCGGGGTGGATACTCTACCTGTGGCCTCCCACACAGTCCCCATGAGAATCCCCAAAGGCAGGTCATCCACATTTCGGATGAGGACACTGAGGCTCGGGGCCACCAGCCTGCCTCTCCAGTGTGGCAGCCCCCACACCTCTGAAAGCTCTCCCACACCAAGACACGGAGCCCTTGGCAGGTCGCTTCCTCTCCAGGGCTGAGGTGCTCCCTTCAGTGAAATGGGGACACAACCATCTGGTGTTGCCCACGCTTTCTTCAGCAGCAGAACCCCATCTCCAAACCCATGTGTACATGGGCCCCTCTCTGTGGAACAGAAGGGCGCAGGACAGCTCTGGGCAGAGATGGGACCCTCAGCTTCTGCACCAGGAGCCGAGGCGCTGCTGAGGATCTTGTGTGCTGAGACTAGTGTCCTCCAAACACCTCTGCTGGGCAGGCTAGGGGGCGAGGGGATAGTGGGGGAAGGGGCCAGGAACCCCTCTTCCAGCCCTGACCAAGTGCAGAAGCCAGGTTCAAAGAACCAACGTCTCTCCTGGGATGTCTGCTAGGGTCAAAAAATCGACTCCAAACCCCACCACCCTGGGCTCAAACCCTTTATTCCTTCTCTTATCTCCATGGCCACGTCCTTAGTCCAGGCTGCCATTAGCTCTCTCACAGACCAACTGTGCCCACCTCCCCCCGACCACTCCTGGCCTATTGCTGACCCCCTATAAGCCCCACTCCATATAGGAGCTGAAGCGCACACACAGCACTCAGTGAGCTGCCCCTTCCTTCACCCTAGCTCCTTTGCCTGGCCCCACCTCAGGGCCTTTGCACATGCTGTGCCCTCTGTCCCTGACATCCCCCTCACACTTCACTAGCACCCACTTTGCTTTCTTCACAGCACATCTCAAGACCTGAGATGGGCCCATGGGGATCCAGATCCCCGACTCCAGCTAGGTGGGCTTCTTCAAGGCCCAGGCCTGCCTGCCCAGCCACCACACCCTGGGACCCACCCATCACAGGTGTGCCAAACAATTGAACAATTCCCACTGGGTGAGTGAGTGGTCACCTCCAGACTCAACAGCTGGCTGGAGACACAGAAGGGACAGGCAAGGGACGGGGTGACTATGCCAGACACCCTCTGCTTCCAACCTGGGAAGGAACCAGACGCCAGGTTTTTGGTTTTTGTTTTTGAGACAGAGTCTAGCTCTGTTGCCCAGGCTAGACTACAGTGGCGTCAGCCTAGCTCATAGCAACCTCAAACTCCTGCGCTCAAGCGATCCTCCTGCCTCAGCCTCCCGAGTAGCTGGGACTACAGGTACGAACCACTGCGCCTAGCTGATTTTTTCAGTTTTGAAAAGTCTTTGCACTAAAGGGTGCTTGGAATTGGAGTCCAGCTTCCTGTGTAGACAGGCAAGGTAGGCCTGACGGGGCAGTCATTTGCCTACCACCTTCTGGCCAGAAGAGCCTCTTCTCCAAAATGACCCAGAGGATGGGCAGAGAAGGCTTGCTCATCTTTGTGAAGAGGAGGGGAAATCCCAATGGCAGCCCAGGCAGAAAAGGAAACACAGGGGTACAGAGTCAGCCGACATCCAGGGCTCCTCTTCACTACCCAGATGCTCTAGTCCTTGATTCTGGCCTGGCCCTCAGGATCTGTCCCCCTGGGAGCCCAGTGTCCCCTCTGCTCGGTGGCCCGTTGGCTCAACTTCTGGGATTCTGCAAGTCGGCTGTCAGCCATAGCAAGCCCTTCTCCTTGGCACTTCAACAATACTGCAAAACCGTCAGCTGCTCTTGCTGTGGCGCAGTCAAGGCTCCAAGCACCTTTCAAATGCTCCCCACTCCGAGAGATGGCACTGTTATAGCTTCTGCATTTCTCAAGAAAGTGAGCCCAGAAGAGGGTGGTCCCTCGCCCGAAACCACAGCACCAGCAAGCAAGCAGCAGCCCGGCTTCAGAGACCCCATCCGCCACGACCCTGCCTTCACCCACACCACGGTCCAGGGAGTTAGGAACCTGCCCCACCAGCCGGAGACTGCCCGCACCGCAGCCCAGAGCCACGCCGGAACAAGAAGGGCCCCAGGACAGCGGCCCACCCCGGAGCTGCGAACTGTGCCGCCTCCCTGGGAGCCCCACGCAGCTGTCCCGGTCGGGGCAGACAAGTGTCCGCGCGCCCCTCCGGGCCTCTTCGTTCCTCTCCAGTCCTTGTCGAGACGCCGGAGTCCCCGAGTGGCCAGTCTTGTCCGCCCCGGAAACTTCTGCGGAGGCTGCGAGAAGCGCCCGCCGCGGACCTCGAACGCCCGCGTCCGCCGCCTGGCGCACCCTACTCTCGCCCTTTCGGGAGGTCTCGCGACCCTTGAGTCCCGCTCGGATCTCCCGCGCCCCCTCAAATCTCGCGCCTCCAGGGTCTCGCGCGCCCCTGCAAACCTTGCAACCCCTCAAGCCTCTCGGGTGTCTCACACGCCTGGAGTCTCACGCTCCCCTCGGGTCTCCACCGCCCCCTCAACTCTCGCGACCCCTCGGGTGTCGGCGCCCCCGCAAATCTCGCGCTCCTAGGGTCTCGCGCGCCCCCGCAAATCTCGCGACCCCTCGAGAGCGCTCGGGTCCCACACGCCCCGCCGCCCGCGCCGGAGCCCACGGAAGCGGCTCGGACGCCGGGCCCCGCCCCCGGCCCCAGCCCGCCGACTCACTTCTCGCGGGCCTGGCTGTCCGAGGGCACGACCGAGCCCTTGCCCCCCTTGGCGTACATGCTGCTCCACGCCGCCGCCGCCGCCGCCGCCGCCGCCGGGATCCACACCTGTCAGGCGGCGCCGCGGGCCGCGCTCGCCGTCGCCATAGCTACCCCCGGCCCCGGGCCTCACCGCCCCGAGCCCCGGGCGGGCACCGCGGGCATCGTCCGCGCGGGGGAGCTCCAGACGGCCGCGGCGGCGGCAGCGGCGGCTCCAGCTTCGGCTCCGGCCGCGGGTTTTATTTTTTTCCTCTCTTCCCTCAGCGCGGGCTGTTCCGGGAAGTGCGCGCCCCCTCCTCCCGCCGCGCGCGCCCCCGCCCGCCGCCCTCGGGCGCCGCTCTTAAAGGGGCGATGGCAGGCGCGCGGTGGGTCCCGCTGCCTGGACCGCGGGCCGGGCGCGCACGCGCAGTGCCCGCCGCCGGGTGTGGGGTGCGGCGCCACCAATGCGGGCCTCGGAGGAGGACGGCCATGGGGGCACACAGCTGATCACAGTCACACACACGCACACCCCAAGCAGGACTAGGCGTCCCGATTGCCGTACGCCCCGGGACACAGCCACAGTCCTAGTCGCGGCGACTCTCGGACACAGCCCTTATACGACAAAAGTCCGCGCAGCTGCCGGACAACTACTGACAGCACCATAGAGCTTCGGGCAGTCCCCTGGGTGCATCACCCCGCAGAGCCACTCTCGCCCACTCGGGTGGGGACCGCCACACGCCCAGCTCGCCCAGCGCGACACACACACAGCTCACACAGTGGCTGTCACTGAACAACTAAACACAGGCCACCGCACACGTCGTGGGCACACAGGTGCACAGAGACACGCTTCCTAAGGCCATGCCATAGCTTCCAACAGCGGTGAAAAGAGCCCACGCAGTTGCGGTCACCCCGGGGTACACGCCCCCGGGGTCTCACGGAACCGCACCCGACCCAGCTCCACGGTCCCAAGGCCTGTGCACACCCACAGTAAACCACCCACAGCCACGCATATGAAGGGGTGCCCAGGTCCTGGGAGCCACCCTGCACGGACCCACCTAACCCCTGGGCGACCGCATGCGCCGCGGATCAGCCTTGGTGTTGCCCCTGTAAATAGGGCGCGTCCCACTTCTGCCACTGCGGAGGCAGGGGCGCGGGCAGCGGGTGCCCCATTCCGCTTTCCCAAAGGGTGTGCGGAGGCGCTGGGGGCGGACACTAAGGCAGGAGTGCCCGGGAGGCGTGGAGACCTGTGTCCACGGGACCTGTGGGCCGCGCGCCTGGGCGGGGTGGGGAGAGAAGATCTCGCTGTGACTCTGGGTCTGGATGTTTCTGACTGTGACATGTTTGCTACGGGTATTCTTTTTTTTCTCCTACACAAGCCAACGAGGGTGTCTGTGTGTAAACATGCGATTTCCGTGTGAGTGCACGTGGACGTCATTGTGCGTGGGGGGTTGGCAGGCACCCAAGGAACGGTAGCTGTCGGGGCAACTGTCCCTGGCTCCGCGGTGGCACTAGTGCGTCCGCGGCGGTCGTGTGGGGCCGAGTGGCCCAGAATCGGGGTGTGTGTACAAGCGTGTGCGAGTGCGCGCGTGGGTGGACCGCCCGCTCTCCGGGACGCGCGTTGTGTAGCTGTGCGCTCACGTGTCCTGTGTCGTGCGTGTGTGAGTATCAATTTCTCCTGCTGCCGGCCGACCCCCCAGTACCGGACAACATCCCCACCCCCACCCCCAGCCGTCTGGCGGACGGGAAGTCGGGAGCCGCCGGGGTTCCAGACCAGCGAAGAGGAAGGGAGGGGCAGGGCCGGTTCCAGCCCCGCCTCCTCCCCGAGGGGCCAGGGGAGGGAGGGGGACGCCAGTCCTCCCCACTTCCTGTCCAGCCGGCCGCCCCCTCCCCCAGCTTCCTCTCCCGCGGGCCTCCCGGCCTGGGCCGGCGGAAGCAGGGGCGGGCGCTACCCGCTATTGGGGCTGCCCGCTCGATGTTGCCGAGCCGCCGGCTGCCCACTGCCAGGTGCCTGGAGGGCCACCGTGGGGCGTGGGTTTTGGCGTCAGGGACACCCCTCATACTAACTACCGCTGCCACCACTGCTCTCCAGCGCCTACTTTCATCCAAGCACAGAGAGGGTGCGGCTCACCCAAGTCTCACAGCGAGTTGGTGACACCCCTCCGGCCACCTCCCCATTTATCTCCCAAAGCTCCGTGGCTCTCCCGTATTCTGTGTTCCCTGGGCGGATCCCTCGCCCTCTCTGAGCCGCGGTTCCTAGAGTCAGTGTGTCTTCATCCACCCGCAGACACATTTATCGAGCGCCTGCTGTGTGCCCGGTTTTGGGGACCCAGCCGGGGCACGTGGCTACTTCTCAGCGGAGCAGATGGCCTAATGGGGAAGGCAGACAGCCAAAAGCTGGCGAGTCAGTTGGGTAATTTCAGGGAGTGCCACATGCTGGGCAGAGGGAGGAGCCCGGGTGGACAGGACGGGCGACGCGAGGTCGGCGGGGCTCCTGGAGCCGGGCGGAGGCGGAGGGAGGGAGAGGGGCGGAGGCGCCCGCGGCCCCACCGGCTGCGGTGGGGGAGGCGCGGCGGGCGGCAGCGACAAGCTTGGTTCTCATGGCAACCGGGAAGGATCTCCAAACATAGCCTGGTCGCCGGCGGGAAAGTCGCGGCAGAGAGGGCTCTGGGGCCCACGCGGCGTCGGGAAGCGTAGCTGCGCGCACACCCAGCCAGGGCGCGTGCCTTGCAGGAGCAGAACCCACAGTCAGGGTCCCCCCACCCATCCGAGGGCAGGGCATGGCGAGGCGGGAACGTGTTTTCATAAGGGAGAGGGGCGGACCTGAAAGATCTGGAAGCAAAGTGTTCAGACTGCAGTCACAGCCAGTGCAAAGGCCCTGAGGTGGGCGCACGGTTAAGGTGTTGGAGGCAGGTGTGGCTGGAGCAGGGGTAAAAGGAGGGAGATGATGGCTGGGAAGACAGAGGAGCCTGACCTCGCCCAGGCGGGGAGGAGTTGAGATTTGTTGTAAGAGCAATAGGGAGCCATGGGAGGATGTGGAGCCTCGAGGGATGGGATCTGCATCGTGATTTTAAGAATCTCCCCGGGGCAGCCGTGGGAAGCCACGATCGAGGTGGAATAGAGGAGGCAGCGAGATTGCCCCGGGAAGGGGCCCAGGTAGACAGGGGTCCTGGGCAGGACAGGCCTGGGAGTTAATTTAGGGACCAACGTAGTGCGGTCCGCCCTCAACTGGGTCTCTGCCTCTCAGGGTGGGTGGTGGGGAGTCACCCACCACCTACGTCCCACAAGCACGGGCGGAGGGCAGCACCTGCGGGAGCCCAAAGGAGGCTTTGCTTGTGGGACAGGGGAGCTGCCCGGAGAAGGGGCTTTGACTCCCCTATGGCTGTGCAGTCACCCTACACAGTCCCACCTCCCGGCCTCTCCTGTCGCCTGGAACTCTTTCTCTGGCTCCTGGCCTCCTCTGGCTCCTCCTGCCAACAAACCGTTCCTCTTCCTCCTGCCCCCTTCTCCTCCCCAGTTCTCCTCCCCCTTTCTCCTTCCCCCTTCTCTCCCTCCTCCTCTTCCTCCTCCCAGCCTTCCCTGGGCTCTTCCTCCAGATTACTGTCTCAGCACTGGTGTCGGTTGGACTTGTCCCTGTTATAAAATAATGCATCCCGTTCTCAGCTGACAGCCTTCTCCTCCCTCCAGATCCGGTCTCCCCGAGGACACCACGGTGGGGGACGGATAGGGCGGGGGACGGGCGTGGGGGTGGGGGCATGCTTGGTTGCTGCTGGAGTCCTGGGGAGGAGGCTGGGTTGAGTTTTCCTGATGATGCTTTTTCCTCTCCCTAGGAGGTGGAAGCAGCCCCCTCACCTCCGACCCATTCAAGTGAGGGGCTCTGGGAGGGGCCCCGACCCACCCGACTGGCGCCCCCGCAGCACCTCACCAGCCGTGCGTGCGTGCGTGGGAGGCGGGTGCAGCTGGGAGCAGGGGCTATGCTATGAGACTGTTTCCTCCCAGAAGCTATAATTATGGGTAATTTTCTAAATGCAACACAAAAATTAAAACCCAGACAACACCGGGATGGGAGCAGCCACGGCAGCTGGTGGAGGGTCGTTTAGATAGCCTCACTCCTTGGAGTCTGGGGTTTCCAAAATGGGGGATTCTGCCCCAAGATCAAGACCGGGTGCCTGGAGGCAGAAGGCCCCACAGGGAGGATCTGGGCCTGGGTTGGGTGTTTTGTTTCTGTTCTGAAGCCACAGGCCAGTGGGCTTGGGTTTGAACCCTGGCTGTCCCCTGTCCTGCTGTGTGGCCTTGATAGGGAGCCAGTGACCTCTCTGAGCTGTGGGGTCATGGGCTTCAAGGGACTCCAGGCAAGAGAAGGGACACAAAAGAACTGGGTCAATGAATTCCAGCCAAACCTTCCACCTCCCACCCCCACGGCCATCCGCCACAATGCTTAACCCAAGCAGGGTACACCGCTCGGCTTCTAGCACCTTCTGTGGCTGCCAATAAATCGAGTCCTCTGCCCTGCACTTGAACTCCAGAGACAAACCAATCACTGGGACCTTGTGCATCCTGTAACATCCTCCCAGCCGCCCCCCCGAGGGAGGCAGCATTTCTTCTCCCCATGTTACAGATGGGGAAACTGAGGCTCGGAAAGAGTCCAAGGGAGGGAGTCACACGAGCCACCCAGAGGCAGTACCACCCCCGCTGGAGTGCCTCCAGCGCCCTGTCTGACTTTGGGATACTCACTCTGGAAAGCCGGAGGCATTTTGTGGAAGTCCCAGGCCTGGGGGGAGGGACAGGGAAGTAGGGAATGGGGGGCAGTCAGCTGCTGGTCGCCTGCCCACCCCCCTGCAGGCCACGGGGACCACGCCACATGGCTGGACGCCCCACTGCTGGCCGCTGCTTCTCTTCACCTGTAGCCTTCCCTGGCCTCGGGAACACCCCTCCTGGATGTGCCAGTCTCTCTAAGTCCCCTAAGGCAGCCCTGAGCCTCTGCTGCCCACCACCTCACCCGCTCTCTGGCGTCCCCAGCGGGGCACCTTCCCCAGCTCCCTCCGGGACTTCCTGGGGTGACCTGGACACGCCCGTGTGCCCTGCAGTTCTGTTTTCTGGGCAATTGCAGTGGGGTTGGGGATGGATAAACACCCCAGCCCGCTCGCCCCTGACTGGGACCACTTGGGTGAGCATCTCCACTGTCCCCCAGTGGTCCCAAGCAGGTGTGAGCTCCACTTGCTCACAGCATCGCCTGCCTGTGGGCGGTTTCAGGGCTCCTTCACTGTCGTGGAATCACTTCCCAGATACCCCCCGCCCCAACTGACCCCAACCAGGCCTTGAATCCTTGACTCAGAGCCAGCTTCTGAGGGCCCCACGGTATGCCAAGCACTCTGCTTTGGTGTCTTCACGGAACCATCCCAGCAGGCGCCCATACGCCGGTTCTGCAGAGGGGAAAATGGGCTCAGAGCAGCAGAGCAACTTGCAGGAGAACACACAGCACCTGGGAGCAGAGGCCCCAGGTCTGACTCTCAGGTACCCTGTCAACGCCCCTCCCTCCCTGCAGCCTTTTTTCGTACTCGTGGAGGAAAGCGTTTCGTAGCACCCTAAGGTGTTACTCTCTAGATTGGACAGGAGAAGGGTCTTTTCTTGCCCCTTGGGCCCTTTTTCTGCCTCTGCCAAGGCTGCCCGAGACTGCAGTTCCCAGTGTGGCCACTTGAGGACAGCAGAGATTCAGAGTCCCCAGGCTGTGCCCCAGCACCCGCTTGGAGCTGCCGGGGGACCCCACTTTCCAGTGTGGAACTATTCTGCCTCTGACCTTGCGCATTCTCCCAGGTCGGCTTCCAAATATATGTTTACATGTTGAATCATTTCATGGCAAAAAGGGAAAAAATACAGAAAAAAATCAACTAGTCACCCCAACACCCTAAAAAAAACCCTGTTTCCATTTTGAACTCGTCCATGCACATTTTTTTTCTTTTTTTGTTTGTATATTTTTTTCCTAGAGAGGCTTCCTAGACTAGCCCTTTCCAAAACTGTGAACCACCCCATCTTACTCTCCCAGTGCCCCTGACTTGAATTTTCCCATAGCCCGGTTGTTGTGACCTTTAGAACCCACTGGTTTCCGGCACTTGGTGCATCTCCCCTCCGGAGCATCAGCTCCCCAAGGGTGGGAGTTTTGCTGCATCCCATAGGTGCTCAGTAAATATTTGTGGAATGAACAGTTTTACCAAAAATAAAAAATAAAACCTAGACTGGGCGCGGTGGCTCACGCCTGTAGTCCCAGCACTCTGAGAGGCCGAGCGAGTCGGGAGGATCACCTGAGGCCAGGAGTTTGAGATCAGCCTGGTCAATATAGCAAGACCCCATCTCTACAAAAAATAAGAAAAATTAGGTGGACATTGTGGCCTGTGCCTGTAGTCCCAGCTGCTCGGGAGGTTGAGGCAGGAGGATGGCTTGAGCCCAGGAGTTCAAGGCTGCAGTGAGCTAGGACTGTGCCACTGCACTCTATTCTGGGCGACAAGAGTGAGACCCTGTCTCAGATATGATAACAACAAAATAAAATAAAACCTAGCAAATATAAAGCTAAATGCTCCCTTTGGCCTCTAACTGAAGGCCCCTTTCTTGATTTCTCCAAATCAAGTCCAAACGCACGTTTCCATGAGCAACATGAAGTTTCACTGTGTGTTGAGAAATCACTCGACAGACCCTTCTGGGTAGGTGCAGGTACGTAAATCTTGTCTCTGAATACAGTGTAGCCCAATGGTTAGCCACACGGATTCAGGGCAGACCCCCAGTTGCTGCAGAGCCTTGGGCAAGCTGCTCAAACACACCGTGCCTCAGTTTCCTCATCTGTAATGGGGGTAATGACAGTACCTACCTCAAGGAGCTATTGTGACAATTATGTGACTTCATATTATTTAACCAGCCAGTTCTTGGCTGCTGCTATTATAATTATTTAAAACGTCTAAAGTTTGTAACTGCTGTATAGTATTTCTGTGTGGCACTACAACTGTCTTGATTTGGTGTCTTTGAGAAGCAGACCCTAAGGCTGAAGTTCAAGGGCATGATTATTCCGGAAGGGCTTCCAGGAAGCCTCGCAGGGGATGAAGGGAGAGACACGGAAGGCAGGAGCCCTGCAGGGGGCGCCAACGAGCAGGTTCAGCATGGGCTCGGTCCCTGGGGACCTCAGCGGGTGGGATGGCATAGATCTTGTCCTCAGACCTGTCCTACCTGAGGGTAGAGAGAGCTGAGGCATTTATAACCAACTCTCCTTCCGCCTGTGGTTGAGGACTGCTCTCCAGAGAGCTATGTGGCCCAGCGGCGTGGCCTCCTGTGGCCAGAGCTGCTGTCAGCCAAGACATGCAGCTCTCACAGGTGGGACTTGCTTGCTTGACCAACCATAGCTGCCTTAGGCCACAGTCTGTTTACCCACTCCTCTCTCTCTCTCTTTCTCTTTTTTTTTTTTTTTTCTTAATATTTTTAAAGCCCCCTGCCTCCCCCAAAGGGAGCACCGGCAGTGGCTGCAGGAGCCGCCCCAGCTGCCCAGGGGGAGGGAGGAGGTGCCCTCCTGCCCACTCCTCTCTCAAGGGCACTCGGTGGCTTTTGAAATTTTACCGTAACCAACAAGGCCATGTGACCTTCTCTCTTTCTTTTTTTTTTCCTAGAGATAGTCTTGCTGTGTTGCCCAGGCTGGCCTTGACGTCCTGACCTCATGCAGTCCTCCTGCCTCAGCTCCCCATGTAGCTGGGACCACAGGTGTGCGCCGCTGCGTCCGGCGCCATGTGACCTTAAATGAGGTCTCTTGTCATTAAAATTCATGCTTTGGCTGGGCAAGGTGGCTCACGCCTATAATCCTAGCATTCTGGGAGGCCAAGGTGGGAGGATCACTTGAGCTCAGGAGTCTGAGGTTGCAGTGAGCTATGATGACACCACTGCACTCTACCCGGGGCAACAGAGCAAGATTGTGTTAGGAGTTCAAGACCAGCCTAAGCAAGAACGAGACCCCATCTCCACTAAAAATAGAAAAATTACTGGGGTGTCATGGCACACACCTGTAGTCCCAGCTACTTGGGAGGCTGAGGCAGGAGGATCGCTTGAGCCCAGGAGTTTGAGGTTGCAGTGAGCTATGATGACGCCATGGCACCCTAGGTGGGGCGACAGGGTGAGACTTTTTCTCAAAAAAAAAAAAAAAAAAAAAAATCATGCTTCAGCCTCATTGCTTGACTTCCTGAATTCCATTTCTGTGCGTGGACGGGCCAGCATCGACCCATCCCCCCCCAGGGGACACTCAGCTTGCCTATGGATCACTCAGTGTCCGTAGCGCCAGGCACACACTCATGTTCACATGGGTGTCTGTGGTTCTGGGCCCTACTTGCAGCGCTTCACTGTGGCGTTACTATTGTCCTCATTTCCATAGAGGAGGAAACCAAGGCACAGAGAGGTTAAGGCACTGGCCTTGGGCCACACAGCCTCAAAGTGGCCGAGCGGGCCTCAGTCATCATTTGCTGACTTCATGCATGGAGGGCCCCGGATGTCCAGCCCTGTCCATACTCCAGATTTGCCCCAAGTCTGCCGTGGTCCAGCCTCTGCTCGTTACACCTGTCTCTGGTCCTGACTGCTGGCTCCAGAGCCCCTCAGACCCCTCCCAGACCCCAGGACTCCTAGCCCCCTGGGCCCCCAGATCGTGGGACCCCCCAGACTCAGACCACCAGACTCCAGGGTCCCCAGCTTCCTCAGACCCCCTCCAGAGTTCACTGTCCCAGGCCCCAGGGCTGCCGGCCCCCCACTGCCTGCAGCCCTGCATCGGCCCTGTCCTCCTTTCCCCGTTTCCTCCTTTTCCAAGAAGCCTCAGGGCTCGGCCCTCAGCGGCCTCCTGGGGCGAGGGAGACACACAGCCACACCAGGCCCACTGCTGGTGGCACCCCTCGGTCCCTCCATCCCCCTGTTCATCATGTGGTTGATGGTTGGTTTCCATGTGGAAGTCGAACGGGTTGACTATACTTTGCAGTCACACAGTGTGATAGGACCGCCTCGAAATAAAAACTCTAAAAAAGTTCGAGGTGAGGTTCTCCTCCCCTGCCTGCCCCTAAGGGTCACCACGGGTGTTTGCCTCTTCGGTTTCATTCAGGGTTTTTCTACGCAAATGAAATCTAGATTTTTTTTTTTTTCTTTTCACACTTAACATTTCCTCTTTGTGCTATAGACTGAAATTTTGTGTCTCAATGTTGAAACCTAGTCACCTAGTCCCCACTGTGTATCAGGAGGTGGGGCTCTGGGGAGGTAATTAGGTCCCCAGGGCAGAGCCTTCGGGGAATGCAGTCAGTGTCTCCAGAGTGCCCTTGCTCTTTCTGCCCTGTGAGGACAAGTGAGAAGAGGGTCATCTGCAAACCAGGAAGCTAATCTGTGGGTGCCTTGATCTTGGACTTCTCAGCCTCCCGACGGTGAGGAATAAATTTCTGTTGTTTGCAGGCCACCCAGTCTGTGGCATTCTGTTATAGCAGCCTGAACTGACTCGCACTTGGAAACAGGTGCTCTCTAGCCAGGACTGCTTCCACCACAGGGCCTTTGCACAGGCTGTTCCCTCTCCTAGCTGCCTTTTCCCACATCCCTCCCTCCTTAATCTGAAGTTCTCTCTTCTCTAAGGCCTTCCTCGATCATCCCATTTAAAAGTTGCTATACCAGCCTGAGCAAGAGCGAGACCCCCATCTCTACTAAAAATAGCACAAATTAGCCAGGCGTGGTGGTGTGTGCACCTGTAGTCCCAGCTACTCGGGAGGCTGAGGCAGGAGGATCGTGTGAGCCCAGGAGTTGGAGGTTGCAGTGAGCTATGATGATGTCACACACTCTAGCCCAGGCCACAGAGCAAGACCCCATCTCGGGGAAAGAAACAAGTTGCTACCTTCCTTCCCTCCGTCCCTGTTTCCTTCCTGTATTTTCCATCACACCGGTCCCACCACCTGCACGTGGTGCATTTTCCTGTTGGATGCCACGTGCTGCAATGAGAGCCCTGGTGGGGGGGGCAGAGATTTGTCTGTTTTATTCACAGCTATATCTGCAGCTCCTAGACCAGTACTTGGCACACAGTAAGAGCTTAACAAAGGCTTGTGGAGGAAACGAATGAGTCTGTCTTTGTGGGTTCATAGAGCTCTATGATTTCATTTTCATAACTCTGTGGCACCCCCGAGGATGGATGCACTGTTATTGATGTAACCAATCCTTAGGTTGTTTTCAATTTTTTAAAAATTAGTTTATTTTGGCTGGACGCGGTGGCTCACGCCTGTAATCCTAGCACTCTGGGAGGCCGAGGCGGGCGGATCGTTTGAGCTCAGGAGTTCGAGACCAGCCTGAGCAAGAGTGAGACCTCATCTCTACTAAAAATAGAAAGAAATTATCCAAACAACTAAAAATAGAAAAAACTAGCTGGGCACAGTGGTGTGTGCCTGTAGTCCCAGCTACCCGGGAGGCTGAGGCAGGAGGATTGCTTGAGCCCAGGAGTCTGAGGTTGCTGTGAGCTAGGCTGACACCACGCCACTGTAGCCCAGGCAAGAGAGTGAGACTCTGTCTCAAAACTAACTAACTAAATAAATAATAAAATAAAAATAAGTTTATTTTTATTTTTAAGACAAGGTTGTTCACTCTGTCGCCCAGGCTGGAGTGCAGTGGCACAATCAGAGCTCACTGCAGCCTCCAACTCCTGGGCTCAAGCGATCCTCCTGCCTCTCACCCTTCTGAGTAGCTGGGACTACAGGTGCCACCATGCCTGGCTGATTTTTCTATTTTTAGTAGAGACGGGGGTCTCACTATGTTGCCCAAGCTGGTCTCTTGGGCTCAAGCGATCCTCCCATGATAGCTGATTTTTTTTTTTTTCATATAACAAACAATGCTGAAATGAATCGTCTCAAAGCCTGGGCCATCTTTTTGTCTTCTCTTTTGTTTTTATTCTGTAAAATGCACATAACATAAAATTCACCATTGTAGCCATTTTAAATTGCACAGTTCAGTGGCGTTTAGCACATGTACAATGTTGTGCAACAATCATCTCCATCTAATTTCAGAACATTTTCATCCCCCCAAAAGGACACCCCACCCCCCTCGGCTGTCACTCCCCACTGCCCCTCCCCCAGCCCCTGGCAGCCACTGATCTGCTTCCTGTCTCCGGATTTGCCTGTTGTGGACATTTCATGTCAATGGAGTCGTGCAACATGTGGCCTTTGGTGTCAGCTTCTCTCGCTCAGCACCGCGCTTCCAGGCTCATCCACATGGTAGCAGGTGTCTGCGCTTCATTCATTTTCTGGCTGAGTAACATCGCACTGTGCGGATGGACCACGTTTTTTTGAGCGGGTTCTCAGCTGACATCCCCATCACTTTGCCAACATGCAAATACTTAGGGAGGGATTCCCAGCAGCGGGCTTGCTGTGTCAGCAGACACACGAGTTTGTAATTCCGCTGGCCTGTGCCAGGGTGCCCTGCACTGGGGCTGCACCTCCTGTGCCCCCTGGGCAGTGCACAGAGTGGAGAGTGCCCGGTCTCCCCAGTCCGGCCAGCACAGAATGTCATCATGCTTTTGGATGCTTACCAATCTGATAGGTGGTAGACAGCTCAGAGTTGTCATGATTTGCAGTTTTCTTGTTAGGAGCGAGCTCGCTCTTTCTTTCTTTCTTTTTTTTTTTTTTTTTTTTTTTTTTTTTGAGACAGAGTCTTGCTCTGTTGCCTAGGCAAGACTACAGTGGCGTCATCATAGCTCACTGAAACCTCAAACTCCTGGGCTCATGCGATCCTCCTGCCTCAGCCTCCCGAGTAGCTGATGCTACAGGCATGAGCCATCACACCCAGCTAATTTTTCTATTTTTAGTAGAAACGGGATCTTGCTCTTGCTCAGGCTGGTCTCGAACTCCTGATCTCAAGCAATCCTCCCACCTCGGCCTCCCAGAGTGCTAGGATTACAGGCGTGAGCCACTGTGCTGACCAGGAATGAACACTTTTGGATGTGTTGTTCTCGACATTGTTCTAGAGAGCAATTTGCAGCTCTTTCTTCAAAGTCTTACTTCAAAACCTTTGCCAGGGCAGAGGCTGAGCAGAGGGGTGGACTCCCACCTTCCCAGAGTCCTCGAGAAGTCTCTTGGCACGTACCCCATTTTATAGATGTGCAAACTGAGGCCCGGAGCAATGGAAGTCACAGAGCACGTGAGGGGCTGGAATGCACTTGGACCTGGTCTGCCTGGCACCAGAAGGACCCCAGTGTGGCTGAGACTCTCTCAAAGCTCACCCCTCCTCAATCTCACTGTCGTCACTACTGCCCGGGTTGGACTCGCGCCACAGCGTCCTCTGCAGGTTGCCCACCTCCTGGCACCGGGCTCACGCCAGAGGGAGCCTTGGACACAGGGCCCCTGCTATGCCCCCACACCTGTCTCGGCTCTCTAGGGCCCTGGAGATAAAGCCCCACTCCCCACCCCGGTGTCCAAAGCCTGCACCAACCGTCCCCTGCCCACACCACCAGTTCCTCTGCTTCGCAATCACCAAGCAGTCCTCCCACTGCAGGCACTTTGCTCCTAACCACACTACCCCCGCCAGCTATGTTTTCTCAAGCGCTGGGCCTAGGGCTCCTGCAGTGTGCTCCTTGCTGTCTGCCACTTTGATTCACCCTCCAAGACCCAGACTCAGTGTCCCCTGCCCCAGGGAGCCCTCCTCTCAGCCCCCTACAGCACAGAGGCACCATGTTGTCTGAGTCTCCAGGGGAGGCTAGGAGCTTGGAGAGACTGAAACAGGTTTCGAGAATCCTTGGCAAACTCCTACTCCTATGTTAAAGCCCCAATTCTAATGCCTCCTCCTCCAGGAAGCCTTCCAGGAAGACCCTGTCCCTCCCTCTGGCCCTTCCCTGACTGCATGGGCCTGGGGGAAGTCTGTGTCCAGCTCTGTCCTCTCCCAGGACTGGGTGCGCCTTGAGGACCTGGTCTGGGTTCAGGCCTCTTGGGGGCCTAGCATGGGTGATGTTTGTTGAATGAATAAATGAACGTGTGGGTCGGGAGCCAATAGAGCGGAGGGCAAGAAGCGAGTTGATGAGGTGGCAGTCAGTCTGGCTGCCGTGGAGGGAAGCCGGACCCTGGGCCGCCCCTCCCCCTAGCGTGAGAACCTTGAGGCCATGCAGGGGGCGGGTCGCTGTGTCTTCACTCTTCCCCTCCTCGCTCCACCCAGACAGCAGTTCCTCTTCCCCCTGAGCCGCTGGAGGGGAGCGCCAGAGGCCACGGCAGGTCCTCGGAGGGTCGCCCGCGTCCAGGTGAGCCGCCGCGCAGCAACCCCCCCTTTCCCAGCCCCGCCCCGGCGACGGTGTGGCGGTGGGACCCGAGGGTGGGACCCAGGCACAGGACTTGGGCCCGCGCGGGGCCGCAGACCGGAGCCGGGGGACCCTGTAGGCAGCCCCCACCCCACCCCATTCCAGGACTCCCGGCGACCCCGCGGTTCCCAGAGGAACGATTAGGGTGGGGCCGGGCCGGGCCGCTTCCATGGCAACCGCTCATTTGCATTTGGCCTCGTCCTGGCCAATGAGGGCGCCCCAAATGTGCGGGAATTGAGTCCCAAAGGGGCTCTGGGAACCGAGAAAGGCTTGACTCGGCAGTCCCCTGCCCGCCTTCCCCTAGGCACTGGGGGCGCGTACCCATTCCCAGAAGGGGACACTGAGGCTGTGGCCCAGCCAGCCAGAGGTGACAAGGCAAGGCCTCCATTTCACCATTTCAGAAGCGGCCTGAGCTGTTCTGAGCTATAAATAATAATAACAAACAACACAGGCGGCGAGGGCGAGGGCGAGGGCGAGGGCGAGGGCGACCACAGGGCTGAGGTCGGGGCTTGGATTCCGGTCTCTGCTCAGGTTGCCTGAATGGAGGGCGCCCTGGTGTGGGTGTTGTCGCTGCCTCCGCTGCCGCTGCTGCTGCTGCTGCTGCAGGACCCAGGCAGCCAGGGACTTCGGTGCAATGTTACCTCGGGGGACGTGGACTGGACCAGGGAGTTCAAGGCCGAGTGCCTGAACTTCAGTGGCCAAGGTGTGAGCCTGCCCCGGAACCAGTCTCTGCGGGCCAGCAGCCTGGAGCTCCTCGACCTGTCTGGGAACAGCCTGCGGGAGCTGCCGCTGACCTTCTTCGCCGACCTGAAGAAACTGCGGGTCCTGGACGTGACAAACAACCGGCTGGACCGCGTGGACGGGGCGCTGGCTACACTCTGTGTGGACTTGAAGGCTGACTGTAGTTGCGTCCTGGCTCCCTGGCACGAGGTCTGGCGAGACAACTGCTCTGACCACCGGTCCATGCAGTGCCTGGACACAGCCACCAGTGGCTGGCACAACCTCTCCACCTTCCTGGAGGTCAGATGTGGCCCCGGTCTGCCCCCCACAACCATTGGGGCCGTGGTGGCTGGCGGATGCCTGTTTCTTGGACTTGCCATCGCGGGCGCGGTGCTAGCCTGGAGACTCTGCGGACGCAGAACGGCCAGAAGCCAGGACTTGGGCAAAGCCTCGGTGGCTCAGGACGGTGCCAGGCCCAGCTCAGGCTCGCAGCCACGGTACAGCAATCGGGACCGAGGCTCCAAGCCCCGAGTGGCCACCCCACGCCGCCCCTCCACACCCGACTATGAGAACATGTTTGTGGGTGACCAAGCTGCCCCGCACCAGCAGGACAATCATGGGTGAGTGATCCACCGACACCTGCCTGCAGTGGTCAATAGCAAGACTCCGGACCCAGATGGCCGGAGTTCAAATCCCAGCTCTGCCTCCTGCAGGCTGTAGACTCTTAGCCAAGTGGCTTCGCATATCTGAGCCTCAGTCTCTTCATCTATAAAATGGGGACAATAACAACCCTTGTCTCAGGGTGTTGGGGTAAGAATTAAGTGAGTTCCTATATTGGGAACAAGCTTCCCCTTCATGACCTGGAAACCCAATTTCTGGCAGCCAAGGACAGGGAGACAAGAGGCAAGTGCTTGAGACAGATTGGAGGCTCCGCGGTTGCGGGCAGCGGCATGGGCTCAGATCTCATGTGACCCAGGGCTGTCTCTGAACCTCCATTTCCGTCTCCGTAAAATGGGGACAGCACCCCTTGTCCCTCTGACACACATGAGATGCTAAAGAGGTCATCTGTGTTCCTCTCGCCCACAAAGTCCTAACACCTCTTGATGAGTTTGC
Source organism: Eulemur rufifrons (assembly GCF_041146395.1). Lineage (NCBI taxonomy): Eukaryota > Metazoa > Chordata > Mammalia > Primates > Lemuridae > Eulemur > Eulemur rufifrons. Next base: position 6,048,466 of record NC_090984.1, on the reverse strand, counting down.
TGGGCTTAGATAGATGAGTTTGACTTTTCCAGGTTGGAGAAGGGAGGGGAGGGAAGGGGCAAGGGGCAGAGGCTGGGAAGCGGGAAAGAAGAGAGAACCTGCCTTGGATGGTTTTTAGGAAGGCAAGACGTGAGAGCTGAGGCTGGAGGGGGCGGGAGGGGTCCAAGCAGGAAGGGCACGCAGCCCTGGCTGTGTTTGGGCAGCGGAATCCATGTCAAGTGGCCGTGGATGAGAAAGGAGAAAACATGCAAAGCACATGCAAAATAGCTGAAAAGCAGAAGTGGTCTGCGGTAGGGAGTTGAAGGCGCTTGATTCACTAAGGCAGTTTGTGCTCTGATGTTCACATCATTTCCAACCCTACAGGTTAGAGTTTACAGTTGCAAAAATGGAGGCTCCAGGAGGCAAGGGAATGACTTGCTTAAGGCCACACAGCCAGTCAGAAAAGGCAGAAAACAAACCCTACTCACAGTCCTGTCCATTTCCTTACAACCACTTATGTGTTCAGAGTAATTCATACTAACGTGTGAATGACTGATAGATTCTGCTTACCCAAAGTGGCTTTTTTTTTTTTTATGAGAGGAGCTGGGGGTGGAGTTAGGCTATTCTGGAGACAGGAAGGTTCTTCTCTGGGGGATCTTGCCTACTATAACTAGACATTCCTAAATAGGCTACTCACTCTTCAGCTAATTCTATGGATGTAGGAACTGAGGCTCAGAGATTATTTTTATACCAGGGCCACAAAGTCAGTTGCTTCAGGAGACCTGGTGAAAATATTTCCCATCTAAAGGGGCAAACACTGGCTCCAGCCACTTGTGTCCATGTGACTGAGGCAGCCAGAACTTCCGATTTTTCAAGAGGAAATTGAAATCTAGATTTTCATGTAAAAATGAGCAGCTATCTTAACTTTAAGGAAGGAAAAAACCCTGCCATGGGTTCAAAGTCCTCAGACCTCAGCATTAAAATCCACACATTCTTCCTTAAATCACTGCCCTCCCCAACTTCGTCAGAGAAAAGAGGGCCTGGCGGGTAGTCAGAACACTGCTTTGTGCCTCAGTTTCTCCATAATGTAAATATTGCGAGTGGACTCAGCCACCCTGAGCTTCCTTAAAGCTGCCGTGCCTGTCCCCTGAATCTTGCTCCCTGCCCGACCCACCCCGGTCTGTCTGTGCCCACAGAGCTCCGCCTTCAGAGGACAGTGACCTCTACATGAACTACAAGGGTGTCGACGCAGACTGGGCGCCTGTGTACTGCAACCTGCAGTCACTGGGCCGGGCCCCGCTGGATGAAGAGGAGTACGTGGCTCCTGGGCGCTGAGCTTGTGACGTCCCGATGTCTGCTAGGCCCCCTCCCAGTCCCTGCCTTGGGGCACACCAACTCTTCTCTGGCCTCAGTCTCCTCATCTGAGGAATGGGGACAGGAAAGGACCGTCCTTGAGGCCCCAGGAGGCTCTACAACCCCCTCCTCTGCCCCCACTCTGCTCCTCAGCCCTGTCAGCTGCGAGAGGAGGAAGAGGAGAGATCTCTGACTAGGGGACTGGAAGGTCAGTGTGTCAACCCCATCGTCATCTTCCTGTTGGTGTGCAGGTGGTGCTCAATAAATGCTTTGGGGCTGATGAGGCTGCTGGTGCAGGCTCAGTGGGTTCCTCCTGGGCTCCCAAGGCCACATCTCCATCTGAGAAGCCAGAATTGCCCCCCACCTCCCGTCGCTCCCTTCTACCCTCTCAGGCCCCCTTCCCAAGTGCCCAGTCTCCAGGCTTGACTCCCAGGGCAGCCCATGCCAGCCCCAGGGGGATCTTTATAACTCATGAGTTGGACTGTGCCCCTCCCCTGCTCACACACCCTCCATGGCTCCCTATTGCCCCCAGAGCCTCAGCCTGGTGCTTGAGGCCTGTGTGATCCAACCCTGCCCATCTTATCAGCTTTCTCGTCCTTCTACCTTTCCAGTCTGGGCTCTGTCCCCACCAAGCCACCTCCCTGCTAAAGCCTTCATTTTCCTGTCTTTGCCATTCCTTCCACCCATTTCCTTCCACATTTTCTCACTCTAAAGCTACTTAATGCAGATGCACAGCTCTGGCCTGGGTGTCGGGAGGTGTGGATTCCTCTGTTCCCCAGACCCCTGTCAAGTTGTCTGAGACTCAGGGTGGACAGGCAGGTTGGTGTGTGCGTGTGTGTGTGTGTGTGCGTGTGTGTGTGCGCGTGTGTGCCTGTGTAGGTATTCAGCATGTCTCAGCAATTCCAAGATCCTAAATGGGAAGAATGTATAACCTGGGAGATGTGGTGTGCATGAAAACATTCTTCCCAACTTATTTATTTCTCCCTGCTCTTTTTATATGAAAGAATGGAGGCATCATCATTTTTAAAAGCAAAGGACAAAAACAAAACAAAACAAAAACCAAGAACAACAACAACAAAAAACAGAACAAGAAAATCAGAGATGTTGGAGGGTGGCCCTCTTAGCCCAAGGTGTCATCGGTGCCTTCGGATTGTCTGGTGTCCCCAAGTACACCTCACCCCTCACCACCCATTCCCTGAACCTTTCCTCTGACCCCTATACCAGGTCCCCTGGGGAAACCGAGGCCAGTGAGAGAGGGGTCTTCCCAAGGTCACCCAGCCCCATCCTGGACACCACAAGGGGGAATTCAGACAGTTTCGTTTTTATTGCAAGTTTTAAATAAATATACATTCCCTCAGACCAACCCTCCTGTCCCCAGGCAGATGAACCCTAATAAATTAATAATAAATACAGACTTATAAATACAGCAGTTTGGGCAGGAGTGGACAGGCAGTGGTGGGGCAGGACTTGGGGGGTCCCAGAACCCGCAGGCCCATTCTACAGGCAAGGACCACTGAGGTCGCTTCCGTTGCGCAGATGCCCCGAGTGGCAGAGCAGATGCCCCGAGTGGCAGAACAGGGTCGCTCAGACGCAGTGACACTCCTTGGCCAGGAGGTCGTCGTAGGTTTGGAGCGACACGCCGGTGTCGGTCTTCTGCATGAGCACCATGGGGCTATAGCTGGCGGGCACGCAGCACGGGGCAGGCACCGACGCCTTCAGGCCGTGTAGACGCGCCTTGATCTGCGTGTGCATGTTGGCCACCCGGAACTGTTTGGGGCACTCGCCGATGCACATGGTCACATGCAGCTCCCGCGGCGACAGCACCCAGTCCTTCCAGCCCAGATCATCTAGCGACGCGCTCACCGTGTGCAGCTGGCAGCAGCGCCCGGGCCCGAGCGGACAGTTGTCCCCCGAGCGTGCGCGCCCTCTGCGGCGCACCGAGGTGGCGCGTGCCCGCAGGTGCAGCTCCAGCTGGGGCCGAGCTGACCTCGACTTAGCCAGCGACTGCTCTGGCGGCGACAACGGCGGTGACAGTCGCAGGTGTAGCTCAGGCGCCTCGGGGTCGGACAGTCTGAGCTGACGCTGCAGCTGCTGGGTCACATCCCAGGACCGCGGTTCCGCTGGGGACAGCCGGAACAGGGCTCGGTGGAGGCGGGAGGCTGGGGGGAGCCCCTCCGTCAGGGCGGCCCGGGAGATGCGCAGCTGCAGGTGGCCGTCAGACCCGAGCTGCACTGTGGGGAGAGGGGGAGGGAAGCTGGTCAGCCACAGGGCCTTTGCACGGCCGCCTCTGCTACCGAGAGCCCCCCCATCTCCGCTGGCTCCGCCTCATCCCTCCCACCTGCTTAACATAGGATTTCAGTGCGTGTCATTCGCCTCCCCTCCGAACCTCAGTAGGAACGTTGGATGGCATCGTGCCTGGCACACAGTAGGTGCTTCGTAATACGTGAAGGCATGAATGCACATCTGATATTTAGGGAGTCTAAGATCCAAACCCTGGCTCCGAGTCCTCGTCCGCAGTCCAAAACATTGCATTGAAGGCCCACTAAGTGCGGCGCTGGAGACACCGACACTAGTTGCCTTTTCTGTCGGGCTCTCATTTCTATCCCTGAGAAATAGAGTATCAGGCCCCCCACATTCCAGACGACTTGGCTCTGAGGACTCCTAGATGCCCCCCAGGCTTGTAGAAGTGCTGGGGGACCAGAGAGGCTGGGATCTGAGGGTCCTCAACCCGGTCGGTCGCTAGGCTCAGAGAGGGCTAGAGGTTTACCTGGCATCGCACAGCACAGGCGGGTTAGGGCAGGATCAGAGCGCTTCCCTCTGCCTGCCCCTCCTGGGTCCTAGTGCCCGGACCTCATTCCCCCACCCTCAGTGGAGGGCACGGAGATGGGGAAAATACTCTCTCTGTCCCCCCGCCCCCCGTAGGGCACCTGTTGCACGTGACTTTAGCTGCGCTGTGACCTGCGATTGCATCAGATTAGGAACCAGCTCCAGCAGGTTCTGCCTATCATGCGGCTTCCCTCTCCCTCCCATCCTTCCTCCTGCATCCCCCTGGCCAGCCCAGGGCAGGGACCCCTGCCCCCACCCAGCCAGGCGCTGTGCGCGTTCGGGAGGCTGCCTGGCGGCCCCAGGCTTCGATTTCCCCGTGTGCGATCTGGGCTCGGGTTATAACATCCTCTGTTGGTTGAGCCCCACCTTGCCCGGGTGTAAACCAGGCTGTCGGCTGCCCCATCAGACCCAAGGTGGGGACAAAATGTTCCTACCCGGTTCACAGATGGGGAAACTGAGGCTCAGAGCTGGGCTTGGACCACTCAGACACGGGACCACTGGCTAGATGTGGGGCTTCCCAGGGGGAGGCTGGGAGAGGAGGGTCTCCAAGGTTCCACTCACGCTCTGGGTAGAGTGTCCGGACAGCGGGGACAGCAGGGACAGCAGGGACAGGGACGGGGTCGGCGTCGGCATGTGAGTCTTCCCAGCTGTGGTTCGCTCGCAGCCTGGTCAGCAGGTCCTCGTAGCCTTTCCGCAACTCCTGGAACCTGGAGGCACCGGACTGCACGTCCGAGGGGCCCGGGGAGCTCGGGAGGCTCTTCTCCGCCAGGGACAGGGCGCCCCCGAGTGGCGGCCACGGAAGCAGCAGTGCCATCAGCGGCAGGAGCAGCATCTGAGAGGGATGCAGTGGCCTCCGCCGGGGCCCGAGCATGACTGCGCTGCTTGGACTCTTGAGCCGGGACTGACCGACCCGAGGCTGCGGGACTGTCCTTTATAGTCCCCGGATTTTGCCTGTCCCCGCCTTCCCGGTCCCGCCCTCCCGCTCCTGTGTGCAGAGTAAACACTCCAGGGACCATGGCTGGGCGGGATCTTGGCGGGTATTTAGGGTTGGGGGGGTCACTCCAGGGGAATCTGAGGCATCTCTCTCTGAGCCTCAGTGACCTGTTCCATGAAGTGAGTTCACTATCCTATCCTGGTAGTCTTTTTGGAGAAAAAAGACTTATTTTTGTGATAAATTCCAGACAGGAGCTTAAGAGGGGGCCGTCTGGCCCCAGGGAAGTTACTCTCTTCCTTTTCTGGTTGGGGTTAAAAGCTGAAGATGGTGAAAAACAAAGAAAGCAGAGGAGAAGGGGCTAGAAAGAGCCAGAAAGGGTAACCTTGGGCAATTCATTCCTCTTTGCTGTGCCTCAGTTTCCTCACAAGAAAAACAGGGACTGAAACTTTCATTGGAGAGGTAGTCAAATGAGGGTTAAAGCACAGGGCCAGGCACATAGAAGGTTCTGGATGAACTGGGTGTTATCGCAGTTATTCATTTGCCTCTGGAGAACCCCTACTCATGCTTCAAAACCCTACTCAAAAAGCCCCTCCTCCAGAAGGCCTTCTCTGATATTACTTTTCCAGGTGAAGCGGGGTGCTCCCAATCCCTATCCTTCCCTCCGGCCCAGAGCTGACCCCACAGCACTGGAAGTTTCTGTGCCCAGCTCTGTCTAACCCAGACTGGGGACTCCTTTGGGGCAGGGATGGATCCCCGCTTGGCTGGCCCCAGAGAGAAGGTGGCAGGGAATTGGGGAGCTGGGGGTCAAAAGCAGGGAGGGCTGGTGTCAGGTCCACTCACCAGACAGTGGCGGGGCAGTGGGTGCCCTGGGATCACCCTTTCCCCCGGGAATCCCAAGCCTTTTCCACTGCTCAGGACTCCCGGCCCCAAGCAGGACGGGTTGCCGCGCCAGGCAGATCACCAAGGTGAGGGGCATGTGTCTGGGTGTGACAGGTGTGAACAGGAAAGAGGCACAGGGACTCACTGGGGGTCACACAAGGCTCTCGCTGGAGTCGTGGGGTCCCCAGGCCTCCCCACCCCCAGCACACACCCCGTGCTGTGCGAGCCCAGCCCAGCCTCCAGCCCCCCAGAGTCAGCCTCAGCTCCCTATGTGGTGCTCTGGGCACACAGTAGGTGCTCAGTAAACGCATCCACTCTGCAGGCTGTCACTTCCATCTTGACTGTGGCTGGTTGAGGGGCGGGGCCTCTTGCCCTGCCTATGCCACCCCCAGCCTGGCACACGTAGGCGGTGCTCCAGGAAGGGCACCAGACCGATCTGGCAAGAAGCTGTGGCCACACTGCCATGCCCCCTGCAGAGCCCAGCCTCAGGCCTGAGAGGTTGGCCGGTTAGGAGTTCTGAGTCATCCTCACGTGGCCTCGGCCAGGTCAGGGAAAGCCACCAAGGCCCGACCTGGGGGTGTGTGAGGAGAACGGGGCACGGTCAGGGTCAGCCTCCCTTCTAGAGCAGTAACAGGCACAGGAGGACAACACGCACTGGACTCCCAGCTGTGGGCAGCATTCATTGTCAGCTACAGAGACAGGCACCAAGGCCCAGAGGGGACAGGATTGTAGGGGGTGCCCCTTCGACGGAGACCCAGTGTGTGTCCCCCTGGCAGCTGGGACATCTATTCTGACATTTCTAGGGTGATGGAATTCTTGAGCTCCTCCCCTCTGTGACTATTTTTCCCAATTTTTTTTTAAGAACAATTCTTTATTTTTTTCCTTTTTGAGACAGGGTCTCACTCTGTCACCCAGTCTGGAGTGCAGTGGCACCGTCATAGCTCACTGCAGCCTCGAACTCCTGGGCTCAAGGGATCCTCCTGCCTCAGCCTCCTGAGTAGCTGGGACCACCACACCTGGCTAATTTAAAACAATTTTTCTTTGTAGAGACGGGATCTCGCTATGCTGCCCAGGCTGGTCTCAAACTCCTGGCCTCAAGCAATCCTCCTGCCTTGGCCTCCCAAAGTGCTGTGGTTATAGGCGTGATCTTGTTTTTGTCCCCAAATTTAAAAGCCTCGCAAAGATCCTTTGCCCTTGTTTGTGTAGCGACACCCTGGACAGCAGCTCAGCCTCAGAGAGGCCAGCCTGGGTTCACATTGCACCCCCTCCTCACCCTGGCTGTGACATGGGGAACAAGGGCTTCAACTGGCGGAGCCTCGGTTTCCCTGTCTGTAAAAGGTAGCAACGACGCCCCCACCCCCAATGTCAGCGTTGTGAGGAGGACAGACAGGGAGCGGGAATTTTGCACACGCTGCAGGTCGCTACAGGTTATGGGTCAAATTCCAGCACCCGCCCCCACTGGCTGTGTGACCATCCGCCAGTTCCTAAACCTCTCTGTGCATGAGAACCAAGGCCCCCGGTTGGGAGGCAGGAGAACAGTACAGACGTCCTGTCGCCATGATCCGTTCAGCACACAGCGCCAGCCAGGCACCGGACCACCTGCCGAAGACAGGAACCTCTGAGGTACGGGGTCCCCTCTGCCCGCTGACACCATGGCACACAGGCCAACCTCGCGAAAGGCCACACAGAGAATGACATGTTTCAACTGTTTTATTTGCTTTCTGGGGTGTCAAGTTTGGGGCCTCCCAGGGCCCTGCCCCAAGCAGAGTCCGGCAGACCCTCCTCTGCCTGGGGGTCCCCGACACGGGGGTTTCAGACAAGGCACTGGCCGGAGTTCTGGGTGTTGGGGAGAAGCCAGGCTGAGGCTGGACAGGCCGGGTCCCCCTTTGGGGACAGAAAACACAGTCACCTTCGGCAAGAAGAGTTTTTCCTAGAGAGTAATTTAAGGCAAGATAGAAACCTGCGATGCGGGGCCCCAGAAGGAAGCCAGGTGTGGTTTGCATGGCCGCCAGCCACAGCTTGGCCACCGGCAGAGAGCCCAGTTCAAAACCAGCTCTCTGTGGCATTTCCTCAAGATGAAGTGTCAGGACGCAAAAGCCCCTGGGTCCCTGAAGCCACCGCTGCGAATGGCTTGGGTCTCCCAGTGTCAGAGTCCTGTCCCCCTTGCTGTGCGCCACGAGCATTGGAGGGGCAGGCGCTTCTGTGGGTCTCTGGGCAAAAGCCTTGGGGGGATTTGCAGAAAGAGCAGGGAGGAGAAAAGGATTTGGGGGAGAAGGAGCAGTTTGGGGCTGGGCTGGGGCCCCCCAAGGTCTGGGAGGCCCTGACACTCAGCGTGTGCCGACAACTGTCCCCAAACCAGGGCACAGAGTCTCTTGGAATGTGCATACATGTGGGAATTAACTTTAAAGATACAGGCCGGGCACAGTGGCTCACACCCGTAATCCCAGCACGTTGGGAGGCTGAGGCAGGAGGATCGCTTGAGGCCAGGATTTTGAGACCAGCCTGGGCAACAGAGCAAGATTCCATCTCTACAAAACAAATTTAAAAATTAGCCATTTTACACATGGTACACCCTTCAGACTACTTTGCAGATGAGGTTCCAGAACATTCACAGCTCCAGGAACCCCCAGGGCTCCCTTCCATCACTGTCCCCAACCCTGGAGAACAGCCGAGCTAATGTCTGCCATCACCGGTGCGTTTGCCGTTTCCCAGTTTGATGTAAACGGAGCAGCCCCTGCACCTTCTCATCCGCCCGGTGTCCTTCATGACGCACCATGTTGGTGCGTGACTGTGTTGTTGGGTGTCCACGGCATGGTCCGTCCTTTTTCCTTGCTGTATAGTATTCCACTCCCTGGTGCGGAAGTGCTGGCTCACAACCGGGTGTCTGTCACCAGCAGAAGCTGTAACTAGTTCATTTTATTCATGGAATTTCCCAGAGGGACACGACACCAGGGAAAGCCCCTGGAGTGGGGCTGAGGCCCCGTGGCGGCTTCCGCTCAGCCAAACTTTGGAGTGGGGCGGCCAGGGCAGCCCAGCTCTGCTTCCCAAAATCTTCAGTCAATGACTTCATCGCTGACCTCATTGCCAAGCTAAGAGGCCAGGTGGGGCGGGCCCTGGGCAGCCCGCCAGAGGTGAGCTCAGCGGCCGGACCCTGTGTTCTCGCCGACAGCTTTCACTAGTCCTCGATGGCGGAGCGGGGCGGAGGCAAACAGAGCTTGCAGGCCAAGGGTCGGGCCGTTCCCTCGCCCTGGCTGGGCCCCAAACTGCCCAGAATGTCCCCCCACTCCCCGCTCCCAGTTGCCCACGCCCTTGTCAAACATACACAGCACACCAGAAAAGATGGAAACTCACTTATTGTTTGTTTCCCGTGATCGAAGGCAAATACGGTCATGGCACGAAATTTGCAAGCGGCAAAAAAAAGCACGTTATTTAAAAAATCTCCTGCAAGTCCGTGGGTCAGAGTGACTGTCCGTCGAGGTCAGTGCGGGCCTGTGTCCTCTGGGAGTTCCACAGCCAGCCCTGGGTTTGAATCCTGGCGCAGCCAGGAGGTGTCAGGCAGACTCGGGGACTGTTGAGTAATCTCTCCAAACCCCGGTGGTTTAATACCTGATGCTGACAGCTCTGAGTAGGTGGGTCTGGATTAGAGCTGTGATCCCAAGATTATAGAATAAAGAACCACTGTTACTACATGCTGTTGGGCAATGGTGTTTCAGCTGCAGCCAGGGCTGCGTTCAGACAGGCCTGGGCAAGTTTGCCTGGAAGGAAACTTTGCTTGCCTGCGCTACTGAACTCCTATTTATCTCTTAAACCCCAGATTCAATGCCCCATCTTCCAAAAGGCTTTCCCTACTCTTCTCCCAGGTTTCCCCAGGCTGAGGGTCCTCACTCTGGCCCCATTATGGCCACACAGGGCTCTGTGCCCTGCCCCCAGACCAGGGCCTTCTCAGGGACCAAGCCCCAGTGTCACTGTATGAGTGCTGTGTGACAGCTATAGATGCTGTCACAAGTACTAGAAACCTGGTGGCTTAAGACAATGGAAATTTCTTCTCTCACAGTTCTGGAAGCCAAAAGTCCAAAATCAAGGTGTCGGCAGGGCCACGCTTCCTCTGAAGGGTCTAGGAGAAAATCGGCCCCGTCCCTGCCTGCTGGCTTCTGGGAGCAGCTGGCAGTCCTTGGTTTCCTTGACTTGTGGACACATCACTCCAACCTCTGCCTCCACTGTCACATGGCCTTGTCCTCTTCTTCTCATGCTGAAACTGAACCATGAATGTGACAATATTGAGGGATGGGCCCTTTAAGAGGTGATAGACCAGCCTGGGCAACATAGTGAGACCTCATCTCTAAAAAGAAAAATTAGCCAGGTGTCGTGGCGGCGCCTGTGGTCCCAGCTACTCGGGAGGCTGAGGCAGGAGGATCGCTGAGCCCAGGAGCTGGAGGCTGCAGTGAGTTATCATGACGCCACTGCACTCCAGCCTGGGCGACAGAGCAAGAACCTGTCTCAAAAAAAACAAAAGAAGAGATGGGCTGACTGGGTCACGAGTGCTCTCTGCCCTCGTGAGTGGATTAATCCAACTGTGGATTGACGGTTGTCACGGGAGTGGGCTGGGCGGCTTCATACAACTATAAGAGGAAGAGAGACCTTAGCTAGCATGCTCAGCACCTCATCATATGATGCCCCATGTCACCAGGGACTCCACGGAGTCCCCACCAGCAACAAGGCTCTCACCAGATTCAACCCCTTGACCTTGGACTTCTCAGCTGCCATAACTGTAAGACACAAATTACCTTTCCTTATAAATTGCCCAGTCTGGGGCATGTAAGCAACAGAAAACAGACGAAGACACCAAGGGACGTTTTCTGAGCAGCTACTATGTGTCAGGTGCTTGAGGTATAATCTTTATGCAGCCTGACGAGATGGACACCTTATCTCCATTACACAGATGACAAACTGAGGCCAGAGAGCTGGGCTTCTCAAGACCACATGGCCAGAAGCCAGAAGGGCTGGGGTTGGAACCCCAAGTAGCTGGTCCCCAAGCCTGCTCCATCTCCCCCTACGCCTCTGAAAGGAGGGGAACGTGGCCACCCCAGGGGGCCAGTGTGGCATGGGAGTGAGGCGAGTGCAGCGTGGGGCACACGGTCCACTTGCAATGTCTGGGCATGATGGGACGAATGCAGGCTCGGAAAAGGGAGACCCAGGTTCAAACCCTGACTCTGCCAATTCCCGGCTGTGTGACCTTGGGCAGGGGGCTTGACCTTTCTGTGCCAGTTTTCTCCTTCAATGTCCTGACAGGCCAAAGCCTTGAGGATCGACTGTCATTCTCATTTGTGCTCACACAAGGGATGCTTTAAAGGAACCCATCCATCCCTCCATCTATTCATGCATTCATTCCATGAATATTTCTTGAGCACCTATTATGTGCCAGGCTTACTTTTAAGTTGCAGAAGAAAAATTTCTAGGCAGGCGGGGTAAAGGGAAAGGTGTTCCTGGCAGGGGACCCAGCATGTTCAAAGCCCCTGAGGTAGAGAATTCTCAGATTGGCAGCTCCAGGCATGGAGTTGGCCCCAAGGAGCTTGGAAACAGACCCAGGGCCACAAGGCCATTGACAGGAGGCAGGCCTGGTTCCAACCGTGCTTGGTGTGTCCTCGGCTCAGGGACCTGGGCAAATGAGCACTTCACATCTCCAAATCTTTTCCTTGTCAAAGGCAGTTTCCTCACCTGGAAGAGGTTTATCTGCACATCTTTAGGGCCGGGGTGAGGTTCGAAAGCCCTTGAGCATGTCAATGCTCCCCCTAAACCGCTCAATGTGTGGCAGGAGTTGCTTCTTGAGCAACATCAGTTTTATTGATTTATTTCTTTAAATTTCTTTATTGTGGTAAAATGCACATAAAATTTTACCATTTTAAGCATTTAAAAGCGTGTGATTCAGTGGCATTTTAGTAAATTCACAATGTGATGCAACCATCACCTCTGTCTAGTTCCAGAACAACCCCGTCACTCCCAAAAGAGACCCATCTCTGTTATAGTCACTGCTGACCCCCTTCAACGCTGGCAACCTCTAACCTACTTTCTGTCTTTATAGATAGATTTATTTATTCCGAACATTTCATGCAAATGGAATCATACAATGTCTGCATTGTATTTTGGCTACGATGAATAATGCTGCCATAAACATGTGTGTACACATTTTTGTTTGAACATCTCTATTAGATCTCTTGGGTCTACACTGAGGAGTGGAATTGCTGGGTCATTGTTTAACTTGTTGAAAAACTGTCAGACCTGTTCCTGTCAGTTTTATTTTTCATTATAAAATATTCAGGCATACACAAAAGTACTGATAACCAACATCCACCTGGCCAGCGCCCAGCTAAATTTAAAAAAACATTCCTAAGAGAGTTGAAGAGTTGAGGGGCTCCCCGCAATCATGTTCTCCCCAATCTCAGGGAAGCCGCTTCTGAAATCAGGATTTGATCATGTTATTTTTTTGTTTATTTTCACAGACAACGTCTAGCTCTGTCACCCAGGCTGGATTGCAGTGGTGCAATCATATCTCACTGTAGTCTCGAACTCCTGGGCTCAAGTGATCCTCCTGCCTTGGCCTCCCCAGTAGCTGGGACTACAGGCATCACCACCACACCTAGCTAATTTTTAAATTTTTTGTAGAAATGGGGTCTTGCTATATTGCCCAGGCTGGTCTCAAATTTCTGGTCTCAGGCAATCCTCCTGCATGTTTTTATTACATATATATATTAGGTGAGTAGGGATATTTAAAACATTATCAGCAAAATGGTGGAGTAAGCATCTCCAAGCTTTTCTTCCCCCACAGAAACATCAAACAACCAAAAACTGTCAGAACCAACTTTGTCATAACTCTGGAAAACCGTCAAAGGTTTGTAGCAACTAAGGAAATGTGAAATTAAGGAAAATGGCAGGTTGGTGAGCAAAAGCGAGACCCCATCTCTACTAAAAATAGAAAACTTAGCCGGGCGTGGTGTCGTGCCTGGAGTCCCAGCTACTCGGGAGGCTGAGGCAAGAGGATCGCTTGAGCCCAGGAGTTTGAGGTTGCTGCGAGCTATGATGATGCCACTGCAGTCTAGCCCGGGTGACAGAGCAAGACTCTGTCTCAAAAGTAAAAAAAACAAAAAGGCAGGTTGGGCACGGTGGCTCACACCTGTAATCCCAGCATGTTAGGAAGCTGAGGCAGGAGGATCGCTTGAGCCCAGGAGTTTGAGACCAGCCTGGGCAATATAGTAAGAAATCATGTCTACAGAAAGTTTTTAAAAAATTATCCAGGCGTGGTGGCACATGCCTATAGTCCCAGCTGCTTGAGAGGCTGAGGCAGGAGGATCGCTTGAGCCCAGGAGTTGGAGGCTGCAGTGAGCTATGATTGCACCACTGCACTCCAGCCTGGGAGACAAGGTGAGACTCTAGCTCTTCAAAAGAAGAAAAAAGAAAAAGAGAAAAAGAAAAAGGCAATTTGAAAACAGCAGGAAATCTTTGTAGCATTTTCACTTATCCTTGTCTAACCCCCTTCCCGGTTAAGCCGTGGTCTTGTAGCTGCAGCAGCCTGTGTTCCTAGCAGGGGACCCCAGTCCCTGGAGGGAGCAGAGCAGATCCTTTTCACAAATTGTCACATAGGTGTGTTCTAACATAGGGTGCTGTCGTTGCCTTGCTTAAGTCAGAAATCAGGCTGGAAAGGTGACAAGCGAGGCTTGAAGACACTGCAGTTTGCACTAGCAGCCTGCAAATGCCTGGGGCCAAAGATTACCATGGAAACATACCCCAGACCACCTAAAGCCTGGGCAGAGAAGCTGGGGACGATGCTTTGGGAATGTAGCAAAAGCCCCCAGGTATACGGGGGAATTTATGAATCCATGCGGATGTCAAGGGCAAGAGTCATGGTCAGAGAAGACGTGAGAAGACGCTGAGCTTTCACCACGCGTTGCTGCCTCTACTCAGGGCCAGCCTGGTGAAGTGTGGAAGGGATGTCCCAGCGCAGACGCCACCTGCAAAGCCTGGGGCAGGTGAATTCTTTTGCTTTGTTTTGCTTTTTCTTTTTTAGCTTCTGGCATTTCAAGGACATCTCTGCCAAAAGGTTGGCTGAACCTGAGCTAAAGGAACAGAGATTTCAGTGACCACACATGACAAGGAATGCAGTCTTTGACAAAATAGTTTGGAAAAGTATCTAAACAAAGGGGCTACCGCAGCCCTCAGCAATTAAAAACGAAAGGAAAACCTGGAAGCCCCTCAGGAAGGTGGTGAATCTGATTTCCAGAGTTACCATATTATAATATTCAAACGCCCAGTTTTTAATTTAGAAAAAACAGAAGGCATACAAAGACACAGAAAAGTATGGCCCATTCAAAAGAACAAAATTAATTCACAGAAGTCATCCCTAAGGAAGCCCTGACATCAGACTTACTATACAGACTTTAAAACAACTGTCTTAGGCTGGGCACGGTGGTTCATGCCTGTAATCTCAGCACTCTGGGAGGCTGAGGCAGCAGGATCACTTGAGATCAGGAGTTCAAGACCAACCTCAGCAAGAGTGAGACCCCATCTCTACTAAAAATAGAAAAAAATAGCCGGGCATGGTGGCACATGTCTGTAGTCCCAGCCACTTGGGAGGCTGAGGCAGGAGGATCACTTGAGCCCAGGAATTTGAGGTTGCTGTGAGCTAGGCTGATGCCATAGCACTCTAGCTCGGGTGACAGAGCAAGACACTGTCTCCAATAAATAAATAAATAAATAAATAAAACAACCGTCTTAAATATGCTCAAAGAGCTAAAACAAAATATGAAAAAGAAATAAAGAGGCCAAGTGCAGTGGCTCACGCCTGTAATCTTAGCAGTTTAGGAGGCTGAGGCAAGAGGATCGCTTGAGCCCAGGAGAAGGAGGAAGAGAAGAGGAAAGAGAGAGAGAGAAAAAGAGAGATGATGAAAAGAATGGGAAGAATATTTGAGGAAATAACGGCCCCAAAGTTAATGAATTTGATTAAATATATGAATCTGCACATCTAAGAAGCTTAATAAACTCTAAGTAGATTATACTCAAAGAGAGTATATTGAGACACATCGCGATCAAACCGTCCGACAACAGACAATCTAGAACACAGCAAGAGAGAAGTAGCTCATCACACACAAGCCTCCCCAGTAAGGTTAGCACCGCATTGCTCATCAGAAACTGGAAGCCAGGGTTGGATAAAGACAATGTGTAAAGAACTCCTATAACTCAACTCTTAAAAGACAAACAACCCACATACAAATGAGCAAAGGACTTGAATAGACATTTTTCCAGCGGAGACATCCGAATGGCCGAGAGGCACGTGAGAAGATGCTCAGTGTCCTTAGGCATCAGGGAAATGCAAATCAGAACCCCGATGGGGTGCCACTTTGCACCCACGAGGACGGCCACCGTCAAAATGACAAGCATCGATGTGAAGACATTGGAAGCTTCGCGTACTTCTGGCGGGAGGGGAAACGGTGCGGCTGCTGGGAGAGACAGTTGAGAGTTCCTCGAAAACTCAGTTCAGAAATACCACGTGACCCAGCCATTCTGCTCCTAGGCATGGACCCAAAAGAATTCACCGCAGGGACTCAAAGCAACACTGGCGCCCCATGTGCACAGCAGCGTTATTCAGAGTAGCCAACAGCCAAAAGGCAGAAAGCACTCAAGCGCCCATCAACAGCTGGGCGGTGAACAAAATGTGGTCTGTCCGTACGTGAAATACCGTTCAGCCATTAAAAGGAGTGATGCCGTCATATTTAGGTCATTCAATAGGAAATGTCCGGCTTCGAATCAGAAGTGTAGTTTATTATATCTCAAACAAGAATCTGTTCTATTGTTCAAAGTGTGCGCCTAACTCTCAACGCAGTGTTGCCATCTTAACGGTAGCTTGCTTGTGCCAGCCAAGCCTGGAGAGCCAGTGGCGATGAAATCGCCAAAGGCATTTTCCACAGCCTGTTGAGGATTGAGTATTTTTCCTTGCAAGAAGTGGTCCAAAGCCTGGAGGAAGCGGTAGTCAGTTGGTGCAAGGTCTGGTGAATACGGGGGATGACAGAGAGTTTCCAAGTCCAGCGTCTGTAGCTTGAGCAGTGCTGTTTGTGGGACCTGTGGTGGAGCGTGTCTTGCAAGAGGATCGGCCTGTCTCTGTGGACCGGTCTTTCCCAGATCAGATGCCAGGAGAGAGGCTGGAACAGATTCTCCATCAGAGCTATAAGGAAGTTCAAACTTTTCCCTCTGAAGGTTCGAGTCTAAGTCTGCTGAAATGAATTGACCATTGACAGATAAACAGGAAAAAAACAACTCACAAAATTTATGACGTGCAGGGGCGCCGGAGCCACGCACAAAGTACAAGAGTCAAAGAAGGGCGAGATGACTGACCTTTCTTTTTTTAGTGAGACGGAGTCTTACTCTGTCACCTGGGCTAGAGTGCAGCAGCGTCATCAGAGTCCCAGGGACAACTGTCCTTATACTTCCGTTCAGTGAAGAATGTGTAGAAATGGGATCGAACAAAACGATACAGTCTAATGGTGACAGGCTGGCTTCTTTGGGTAGCAGAATCATTGTGTGCATTTATGAAGCACCTGCTGGATGCCACTCGTGCCTTCAGGGCATGGGGCAGGACCCCTTTGGAATAAGGGTCTTCAACGGAGAAGGGAGAGAGTGACCTTTCTAGGTTTTACAGCTTATTTGCGGGGAGAAGGTTCCAGTTTCTATGACCTGCCTTGGGGAAGAGGAATTCTGGTTTCCATGACTCACTTTGGGGCGAGAGAGGGGCGAGAGAGGGGGCGGGAGAAGGGCGGAGAGACCTTGCTTCTGCTGCCTTCCGGTTTGCTTTGCACCCGAGCTCCGCCTGCCAAAGGCCACACTGCGCTGCGGGGCGTCGTGCTCTGAGCCCCGACAGCCTCTGGAAGGAACCAGCTCTGCCAACACCTTGATTTCGGACTTCCGGCCTCCAGAAACGTGACAGAATAAATTCTTGTTTTAAGCCACCAAGTTCGTGGTCAATGTTACGGCAGCCCCAGAAAACAATACCATCTGCCCATTTTCTGTCTAGTGGGTTTTGTTTTGTTTTGTTTTTCCCTTTAGTCTAGTTGTGTCTATGAGGCCTTCACATATTCTGGAAGCTTCTCCTTGGTCAACTAAATGCATGGCAGATAACGTCTCCCAGTCCGTGGCTTGTCTTTTCAATGTCTTTCTTTTCTTTCTTTCTTTGTTTTTGTTTTTTTTGAGACAAAGTCTCATTCTGTCACCAGGGCCAGAGTGCAGTGGTGTCATCATAGCTCACAGCAGCCTCCAACTTCGGGGCTCAAGAGATCCTCTTGCCTCAGCCTCCCGAGTAGCTGGGACTGCAGGTGCCACCACCACACCCAACTAATTTTTCTATTTTTAGTAGAGACGGGGTCTCGCTCTTGCTCAGGCTGGTCTCGAACTCCTGGGCTCAAGCGATCCTCCCACCTCGGCCTCCCAGAGTGCTGGGATTACAGGTGTGAGCCATCGTGCCTGGTCTTCAATTTCTTTGTGGATGTATTGACATCCAAAACTGAGGTTAATTTACTGTCCAAAAAAAACCCCAATTAAAAAAAAAAGTCTTTTCCTCGCGGAGGGCAGGGTTGAATTTCCAGGCAGTTAAGCCCGGGACTTCAGGCTCCTGCACAACGCTCCCCAGCTGTGACCTCCCTCTCATTCTGGGCTCCTGCCAGATCCCCACCTCCCCCCAAGTGTTGGGGGCAGCCAGGGGGGCCGGTAGTGGCAGCTGAGCATGAGTCAGCAGGCTGGGCTCGTAGGGGGCGGAAGTGGTCAGCTCAGCCCCTGGGACCGGCTGTGCAGGTTCCTGGCCAGGGGGGGCCACCGGGGTCAGCCGGAGCTGGGCAGGAAGTGGGTCAGCTGAGGCTTCCCCACGTGCCGGCCGCCTGCAAGCCATCGGTCGGGTGACCCTGGTCCTCCCCACTGCACTACCCGCCCTGGCACCCCGTTTGACACATGCGCTCCTATAATAGTTCTGCTAACCATGGTGTGCATTTATGAAGCACCTGCTGGATGCCAGATCCCGGCTGAGCTTCGACATGCAGCTGTGCTAGGCGGGAACAGGGTCTGCTCCGTGTCACAGGGGGAAACTGAGGCCCAGAGTAGGGTACCCTTGGGCCTGAGTCTTCCAGCACAGAGCTTGGGTCACCCAACATCCCAAATCCTCATCCTTGGCTGGCCAGGTCCATCTCTACCCCTTGATGTCCTTGCCTGTCACAAGCACCATACAGTGTGGTGTGGGGAGGTGGCAGCCTGACCCACCCCTCCCACCTTCTGAGGACCCAGACATGTCTGGGCAGGTCTGCGGCACTCCTTGTAGAACTGCCTGGAGGCAAGTTGCCAGGACTCCGGAGAGGGAGCTGGAAGGGCGATGGCAGAGCGGGGCAGGACTAGTCCGGATTTCCGGTGCTGACCTTTGAACCCCTCTCCCCTACCCAGGGCTGTCACACTCAGCCATGTCTCAAGATGATCTCAGCATCTTCCCCCGAACCTTGGGTTTTGAGGGATACATGGGAGTGCGCCAAGCATCCATGAAGGATGTGGGGAGGATGCTTCTTGGGAAGAGGGTACGGGGAAAATCGAGACAGCCCAGGCTCGGCAGAAATGAGGGAATGGGGGTTCCAATGCCCAGTGGACGAGTCCTGCTTTCTCCCGCGGGCAAAGGAGAGCCATGGAGGGTGTGAGAGGGCTAGCAGTCAGAAGGGTGGAAGGCTCAGGATGGAAGGGCAAGAATGGAGGCTGAGACCCTCACCTGAGCTGACGGAACCCCAGTGGGATGGAGCCCAGTGCGGCCTCTCCGAGTGCCATCCTGGTCCTGCCTTGGACCCTTCAGCTGCGTGTGCGTCCCGTCACGGCTGGGCCCGCCATGCTGTACTCCAGCCTGGGAGCCCCTGATCCTTGCGGTGTCCCCAGCCCAGGGCTCGGCACACAGTAGGCACTTCCTGGGTGACTGGTGCAGCCACGGGATGAGCGGCCTCCTGCGGCTGGGACCCCCTGACCGCAAAAACCAGGTGTTCCCTCCTGTCGTTCACTCCCGGGAGGCCCGGCTGCCTCACTGCACCCCCGTTGGCCTCAGGATGAGATGGCAAAACTCATGGCTGTGCTCCCTCCTCTCCTGGCGCTGTGCTGGGCGTGGGTGACACAGAGGGAGCCCCAGGCAGTCTCACCCACCCTCTCATGGAAGGAAACGGTCGGTCACTATCCAGAGTGGTGTGATGGGGGCATTCAGGTGGCCGTGGGAGTCAGAGGAGCAGCCAGGAGGGCTCCCTGGAGGAGGAGGTAATGACAAGTGTATTATTAAGCAGCAGCTATGCGCCAGGCACCAACCTAAGAGCTGTAAAAGCAGAATCGCATTGAATTCTCAGAAAAGCCCCATGAGGTAGGGGTAAACCAAGGCTCAGGAAAGCAAAGGGTGGCCCGGGGCCCTCCCCTGGAGTCTCAGCACCCTTAGAAGAACACTCTGACCTCTCCTCAGGCCTTGAGGCCCTGCCCACTCTGGCCTTGTTACCTCTCCCGCCTGACCCACTCTCAGTTCCTCCACGTGGGTCACCCACTCCTCTCTCTGCCTGGAACTTGCAGGGTGCCACTGGTGGCAGGGGGCTTTTCCCCAGTCAGCACGGCCAAGGGGAGACAGAGGTTCCCGCTGGGCTGTTGTGGGTCAGGACGTGCCACCCCAAAATGTGACTGTAGGAGACCATACTATGCCACCCCCAAATACATCTCTTTGGCACAGCGATCATTTTGAGCCGGTTATTTTGAGAAACTGCAAATATGGCAGTAACTCTGCCTTCCTATAAAAGAAACTTACCATTTACAAAGGAAAGTTTTATTAGTAAAGGTGTCTGTTCCAGAAACAGCTGCTCCAGGACAACTCTTGTCACCTGAGAGATTTTGTCAGCAAGATAAGGCAGCCTTTGTTCACCAGGCACTTCTGCCCCTCGACTTCCCATAAAGTGTCACCCCCAGTGTCACCCCAGCCCCAGCAGAAGCCCCGAGTCCTTTCTGTGGCTCAGGATGATGCACAAACCTAAATCATGTGCCTGCTTCTTTGGGTCTCATAATTTTGTGGGACTCCCGTGTGTATATATGTGATGACAATTGTTTTTCTCCTGTTAATCCGTCTTACGTCAATTTAATTTGCAGACCAGCCAAAGAACCTAGGAGGGCAGAGGGGAGCAACTTTTTTCTTCCCCTACAGGACCAAGGAGGCAAGAGGAGGGTGCTGGGTTTTGGGGAAAGGATCCCCCATATAAAAAGGACCCAAGGGCCAGGTGCGGTGGCTCATGGCTGTAATCACAGCACTTTGGGAGGCCGAGGTGGGACGATCACCTTGAGGCCAGGAGTTTGAGATCAGCCTGGGCAACATAGCAAGACCCCATCTCCAAAAAAAAAAAAAATACAAAAATTAGCCAGGTGCAGTGGTACGTGCCTATAGTCCCACCTACTAGGGAGGCTGAGGCAGGAGGATCACTTGAGCCCAGGAGTTCAAGGCTGCAGTGAGTTATGATGACACCACTGCTCCAGCCTGGGCGACAGAGCGAGATCCCATCTCAAAAAATAAAGGACCCCTTCCCACCTTCCAGCAGCCATGGAGGGAAAGCATCTACATTTACACCTGGGGCTTCAGGGATGCAAAGACCCTCAGTCTTCAGCGAGTCTGAGGATGTGTGCCTGTCCCGTGGGACCCACCTTCCCCAAGACATTTTCCTTTTTGCTGAAGCCCTTTTGGTTTCAAAGGTTTATTCTTCAGAAGCCACAGAAAGCCGGGAGTGTCCTCTTATTTCTGCTGAGGACAGACGCAAGGGAATGAACACGGCGTGTTTGTGCTCTTCAAGTTGCCCCTCCTGAGAGGCCGGCCGGGGTCCCCATTCCAGCTCCCTCTCGCCCTGGCCGAGACAGGGGAGACTCGGGCTTCAATGGGCAGAGCCCCAGTCACTCTGTAAGAGGTGGCAATGGCACCCCCTGCCAGGGGGATGGGGATTTTGAATTTTGCACATGCTGCAGGTCAGCACAGGTTATGGGTCAAATTCCAGCACCCGCCCCCACTGGCTGTGTGACCATCCGCCAGTTCCTAAACCTCTCTGTGCATGAGAACCAAGGCCCCCGGTTGGGATGCAAGAGAACAGTACAGATGTCCTGTCGCCATTATCCGTTCAGCACACAGCGCCAGCCAGGCACCGGACCACCTGCCGAAGACAGGAACCTCTGAGGTACGGGGTCCCCTCTGCCCGCTGACACCATGGCACACAGGCCAACCTCACGAAAAGACACACAGAGAATGACATGTTTCAACTGTTTTATTTGCTTTCTGGGGTGTTGAGTTTGGGGCCTCCCAGGGCCCTGCCCCAAGCAGAGTCCGGCAGACCCTCCTCTGCCCGGGGCTCCCCAACACGGGGGTTTCAGACAAGGCACTGGCCGGAGTTCTGGGTGTCGGGGAGAAGCCAGGCTGAGGCTGGACGGGCCGGGCCCTCCTTTGGGGACAGAAAACACAGTCACCTTTGGCAAGAAGAGTTTTTCCTAGAGAGTAATTTAGGGCAAGATAGAAACCTGAGATGTAGGGGGAGCCCCCCAAAAAGCCAGGTACTTCCTGGGCAGGCACAAAGTGAGCTTCCTAAGGCCCACGTGTGGCCTTCCTGGCCTCCAGCTAGGGCCTGGACAGCGCAGGCCTTGGCCAGCAGAGAGCACTATTGGAAACTGGCTCCCGGGGGATTTCCTTAAGACAAAATATCAGGACACAAAAGCCTCCGGGGCCCAGACTGCATCCTGCAAGTGGCTGGGGTGACCCGGGCCTGGGTAGTCAGGAGCCATGGCCACCTCCCAGTGGCCGATTCCTGTCCCCCTGCTTTGTGCGTCAGGAGTGTTGGAGAGGCAGGCACTTCCGTGGGTCTCTGGGCAATGGAGGGGGCTCCAGGGAGGGAGGGGGAGGAGAAAAGGATTCGGGAGAGGAGGAGCAGTTTGCAGTTGGACTGGGAGGCCCTGACACTCAGCTTGTGACAACGATCCCCAAAACCAGGGGACAGAGCCTCTTGGCAAGTGTGTTTGGCATCCACCCAGGAATTACCTTTCCAGACGTGGGTGTTGGGCACGAGGGTCTAAGTGGAACCCTAGCAGCCCTCCATCTGCCTCCTCTCGGCAAAAACAGAGATGTTTCTCCTCCCCGCTGGCAGCCCTGGGCCCTCAGGAGGCACTTGTGCCCGGGGAAGAGAAATTGTATCTGGGATATAAAAACAAAGCCCTTTTCTGCCCCCTCTGTGCGTGGATGCCGTGCGATTCGTGGTCACCCTGCCTCTGCCTCTGCAACCACCGTCAGCGGCCCACGTGGCATCGGCATCGCAAGAGCCTCCAGAGGGTAGAGGCTGGGGCCGCGGGGAAAATGGGGCTTTGTGCTGCTATCCCCGAAGGGGACTTCTGGGTTCAGACACTACGAGGGGTGGGGAGGTCAAAGGCTGACAGTCTAGACAGTGTTGGCCAAAAGGTGGGGGGGCGCACATAGATTTCCACAAGCCGCTGCCCGCAGCCCCTCCCCGCCTGGTCACCGCCGGGGGCACGGGCGCCAGGGTGCACACACGCCAGCTGGTCTTGCTTCTCGGTAGAAACCTCTAAGACAAAAAGGCAACCTGATTCTGCCATAGTGGATCCTTTCTGTTCTAGATGTTTCTGTGCCAGCAAAGAGCAGAGCAGGGCATTCTCTTCCTTGCTGAAACGTCTGCCATCTGGGATGTTTCCCCCCAAAGATCTGGCTGCGATGTCAGTCCCATCCCCCATCCCATTCCAGCCCAGACTGGCCCCTCCAAGGGGCCTTGGGGATCTCAGCTGTTCCAGCCCTTGGTCGGGACAGGAGGGCTCAGTGCCACCGAGCTCCGCCCAGCAACCTCACACCCCTGCCTGTCTTTCCTTCCCCTCCGTCTTATTTCTTGTGCGAGCTGCATCCTCATGCACATGCCGCTGACCTTCTTTTTGGTGGGGAGGGGGCGCTGAGGGGCTGAGGGCAGGTATAAAGGAGCAGAGGTGCACGGGCTCCGGCATCTTAAACACGGTGCCATCGCAGGCTGGTTAGGACACCAGGTACCCCGATCACCGTCCCTGCACCCCCGTCCCCCACTCGGCACTCTCCACAGGGTCTCATCAGGAAAGCCCCCACCAGCGTCACTGCCCCCTCCCGCCCCATTCCTCAGCCCGTCCTTCCATGCCGCGCCCCCCTCACCTCCCACCTCGCTCGGACACCCGCCAAGGGCTGCGCCCCCCTCCCCCGCCTCTGCAAACCAGAGAGGACAGGGAATGGGACTGGGCCCACCCGCCTCCTCAAATGAGGGCATTTTAAGCCCAGACCCACCAAAAGCAGACGGACATGCCATGGAGTGCCCAGATGAGTTCCACCAACAGAAAAAGATTTTTAAAAAATTAACAAAGAGAAAATAAAAATGAGCCCAATGCCGTGCTTTACGGAGGAGGACGAGATTCTGGTTCGACTTGAGGAGGAAAAGCTGAAGGGTCCCAGGCACGCGAAGATGACAGGCACACGCTCCACAGGGTCGGACAGCAAGCTCGCTCTCCACAGCGCTAAGTCACAAGTCACGCGGCGCTTTAAGCGCAGAGGCGAAATGCGGACCCAGGAAAGATGGAGCCGCGAGGGCCGGCGCTCAGCTCAGCCCAGCCCGGGTGGCTCAGTCCCCGCCCCTCTTCCTTCCCCGTCTTGCCAAGACCTGTTTTCTCCTCGGAGTCCCCCAGATGGGACCTTGGAGCAAAGAGCTGGACGAGGCCTGACGCTGTCTGAGCAAGATCTCGGGGGACCCCGAGTCTGGAGGTGCCCACTCCCCTCAAAAGGGCCACAGCTTCCACGCACAGAAACCCGCCCGGCAGACGCAGGGACACCCCACAGGAGCCCCAGAGCGCGGACTGGGGACGCCGACAGGGTGCTTCCAGCCAAGACGGGGCTGGGCCGGCGTGGGGGACTCGATGGCTCCCACCTGCTGGCCACGTCCGCACCCGCCGCCAGGCCCCCACCGGCCCCCACCTTCCCCTCCAGAGAAACCCAACGACCCGGGTCCCACACGGTGCAGCAGCTCAGCAGAGGCAGCGGAACATGCAGGAAGGAAGGTGAATGTTGAAGAAAACAAAACAAAGCAAAAGTCTCAGGTGTTTGAAAAAGAACCGAACGCCGGGGAAACACCAGTGGGATCCAAGGTGGATTCTGATCCCAGCCGCGTCACGCTTGCGGCGGGGGGCGGACAGTAAAACCACGTTTCCTCCAAAAAAGTAGAAAACGGTTTCCAAAATGTGCATTTTGCTCAATTGCCTTCCCTGTGTCGTGGCCTCCCCTCTCTCCCTGTCTGAGGGTGTCATGGTCCTGCTGTGTGGCCACCCACTGAGGGACGTCACCCTGTCCCTGCCTGGGGAGTTCAAAGTTGCAGAGAGTGAGATAAAAATTTACTCCTAACTCCTGGGCGAGTGTCCAAAAACCATCTACAGAAAAACCCGCTGGCTGCCCCGTCTTCCTCCTGCCCAAACATGCCCAGACATGCAGAGATCTGCAAACTCCGGCCCCCAGGCCCGTTTCGTAGAGCACCCCCTAAAGAGAATAAGGAACTCGCCCCCAGCAGCAAGACCTTGAAAATCCAGGCCAGACATTCGGTGGGTTTGCAGTTGCTATGAAGTTTTACATATTCCAAACCAAAGCCAGGGCAGACAAAATCTGTAGTTCCACTGGTGACCTATCTCTGTGGGCGCAGCTCATAGCTTGGGTGTTGAAAGGGCTGAGCCTTTTATGGCCACACCTGGGGTAGCAGCCCCACCCCGTGGCCTGGCCATGGGCTCCATGCCCTGAGCAAAAGGGGCTCTGGAACAAAGACCTTAAATCCAGTTTTCAGGGCAGGAGGCAGAAGGGGGCACAGCCCAGGACAAAGAAAAGACACTTTTGTTGGTGGCTAAAGCCCTGGTTTAACCAAAGGGAATATAAATTACTCTGCACCCAAACTAGCACTATTGTTTTTAAAAAGAGAATAAGAAAGAAAGAAAAAAAAGTCAAGCCGCACCCCAAGGCGGCCTTTTCTGGGGCTGCCAGGCCGTCAGGCAGAGTTCAAAGGCAGAGACTCTTCACGAAGCTTTTCAGTGTGGGGAAACCAGTCAGGGATATAAAGCGAGCTCCGAATTCCTCCACCGACAGACTCAGAAAAGCAGGCGACAGGTGGCACTGGCCGCGTGGCTGCGGGGCGTAGATCCGCTGGACCAAGATTCTCCGGGGAAACCTGGGCCCGCCGGCCACGGCAGCCATGTCCCCAAACGCAAGGGGGAATAGAGAAAAAATCTGCTGCTGCTTCCTTCAAATCAACCGGAGCTTTTGCAGAGAAGAAGGAAGAGGAGTGTGTCCATCACGACATCTCATCCAAATCGGATCCCCCCAGCGGATGAGCTTGTGTTTCGTGGCCAGGCCTTGAAAGGCAGACGTCCCTCTTGGGGTCCCTGGCGGGACGAGGTCTCGGGAGACTGAGCGGCCCTCAGTGTTGGTGGCAATAGCTGATTTTGCCTTCCGACTGCTCCAGGACACCCAGCATCTCCTCAATGATGGCCCTGAGCGCCCGGCCCAGCTGGCCCGCGTTGTAGGGTTTGCCCAGCGGGGGCACATGCACAAAGGCTGAGCGGCCGTGGCTCTGGTACAGAGAGGTGTAGTAGGTGAAGTCACAGAGATACCTAAGCCGTGGGGGGCGGGGGGCGGGAGAGAGAACACGACAGGTCACAGCGTCAATCTGCAGACCAAGGGCACAGCCTCCCTCCAAAGGCAGGACCTCCAACCTCCCCAGAAACCTGCAAGAAAGGCCACCACTCCTGCCTCCGCAGGTGGCAAAAATGGAAAAACCTGGTAACTCCCAGTGCTGTCGCACATGCAGGGAAGCGGGCAGAGGGGGAGGCTGGTGGGAGCGGAAATCGGCTGCCCTCCTGGGGAAGGCACTTCGGCAGGTTGGGAGAATTATAATCGCCCAGACTTTACGACCTGCTATGTCCAGGTTTTAGAATCTACCGTCAGGAGCCATCTGTATGAGAAAACACAAACAAGGGTGTTCACCGCCGTGCTGTTATATCTGGAAGCGGAAAAAGAGAAAGCGACGTAAATGTCCCCGGGTGTGGCGTGGCTTAGTGAACTCGGGTTTATCCGCACCGTGGAATACGACGAAGCTGTAAATAAGGAGTGCGACAGACCCAGAAGGAAATGCAGACCTCTGTCTGCCAACGGGAGAGTGAGGGAGGGAAAACAGAGAGAGAGAAAACGGAGCCGTCGCTGACACGCACGCTGTGGCCCCCAAGTGAGCCCCGAGGAAGGGAATTCTCAGGAAATGCACGCCATGGGCCCATCCACACAAAAGCAAAGCGGAACGAGGCGAGACCCTAAACCTGCCCACCAAGGGGCCCCTGCGTGCACAGCAACGTGGGGATGGGAAGGAGGGCTCACGGCCCGGGTTTCTAACTTATCGGAGAAGTCCCCACGGGGAAAGAGAGAGGGCAAGAGAATTTTTCTCAGTGAGAATGTATGAGGACACAGTCTAGAATTATCTGTGTGATTAAAAATTCATTTTAAAAAGAGACTTGGCCAGGAGCGGTTGCTTGAGTCTATAATCTCAGCACTTTGGGAGGCCGAGGTGGGAGGATTGCTTGGGCCCAGGAGTTTGAGGCAGCTGTGAGCTATGATGATGCCACTGCACTCTAGCCTGGGTGACAGAGGGAGACCCTGCCTCAAAAAAAAAAAAAAAAAAAAAGATGAGATTAGGGTGGGTCCTAAATCTGGTGACTGCTGTCCTTATGCCAGAAGGCCATGTGGATAGGCCCAGGGAGGGTGATGTGATGACGGAGGCAGAGATCGAGGTGACGTTTCTACAAGCCAAGGATCCCTGGCAGCCACCATGAGAGAGACCTGGAATGGGCTGTCCCTCAGCGCCCCCAGAAGGAGTCAACCCTGCTGACACCATGACTTAGCTTTCTGGCCTCCAGAACTGGAAGACACTACATTTCTGTTGTGTTGAGCCACCCAATTTGTGGGGTTTTGTGATAGCAGCCCCAGGAAACTAATACAGAAAGCGACCACTTGGGTCGAGGGAGAGGCAGAAAGGGGGACTGAGGCGGCGGCTGGGGCAGCACCCAGGTGGGAGATGCTGAGGGCCTGGGCGGGGACCTGACGGCGGAGAGGAGTGACAGGTCCACAGTGAGTCCCAGGAACAGAACCAGTGGCGCCTGCTATATACGCATAATTAGCACCGTGCCTTGCACACACTGAGTGCTCACCCAGCGAGGCCAAAGTCGATATAATTGGCTCGTTCAACACCAGGCTTGGTCAGTAGAGGAGGGAAACCCCCGCTCATTCCCACCACACAGGGCCCCTACCTGCCGGCATCCTGCGAGATGGTCACTGACACATCTAGGCCCAGCGTGGTGAGTCTCTTGCACACAGCATCCATGTCGATGATGGAGTCAATGCTTTCAGGCCCATCTTCCACGCAGCACTGGGAGCCGGGGCAGAAGCGGCAGTTGTCCAGGCCCTTGTAGCCCTTGTTGTGGCCACATTTCTCCAGCGTGACTGTGGTTGCCATGCCTGACACCCCCACGTGCACCACCAGCTGCAGACAGGCAGGCAGGACTTAACATGGCCTGGTCATGGGACGAGGGGTCCCCCCAGGCAAAGCAGTAGGCGCCATCCTCACTGAACTCAGCCTGGGGTTACACTGTTTCTGACCTCTTGCTGTTGGAATACACCCTAGAGTCACTCTTGCAGAAAGGTATGGCCAAGTGAAACAGCCAAGCATTTGAAACATGCAAGGTTATTCATTGTAGCTCTTCTTGTTATTGCAGTCACACACCGTAACTAAACTAACTAGCTATTCATGGGGAGTTGGTTCAATAAATAATAAACTACTATGCAGCTGTTAAAAGGCCTAAGGCAGTTTCATATGGAATGATACTCAAGGCATATTGCCAAATGCAAAAGGCAACGTATAACTTCCAGTAATCTTGCCTAAAAATAGAGATGTCAGGAAGACATCGCTTCAGCATTATTTATAAGAGTGAGGAAAATTTCTGGAAACAACTAGGATGCCCAATGATAGGAGAAGGAAAACATTAATCACTAAAAATTACCCAGCCATTAACATAATAATGTTTAGGGAGAATTTTTAATGACCTAGGTCATTAAGTGCTCATGATACAATATTTATAAAAAGCAGATGCCAAGTTGAATGCAGTTAAACTTCAACTACTGTATTAATTACTTGTGTGTATGCCTATGAGCAGAGGGGCATTATAAGAAAATACGTGAACATTTAAAAATTAGGTTGAAGAGTGGCTGTCACACGTGGCAGCCACGGGCCACATGGGGCTTGAAAAACAACTAATCTAAATTGAGATGTGCAATTTGTGTAAAACACACACCAGATTTTGCAGACCAAGCACACACACAAAATGAAATATCTCATTAATTTTTCATATTGATTACATGTTGAAATGATAATATTTTAGATATACTGGTTAAATTTAAAATATTTAAGATGACAATTTTGTCTTTTTTTTTTTTTTTTTTTACGATTTTAATGTGGCTACTGGAAATTTTTTCTTTTTTTGGAGATAGGGTCTCACCTGTTGCCCAGGCTGGTCTCAAATTCCCGGACTCAAGTGATGCTCCCACATCAGCCTCCTGAGTAGCTGGGATTCCAGGCATGTGCCTCCACACCCGGCTGAAAATTTTAAATGTTCTATGTGGCTGGCATGAGAATGTCCATTGGATTGTGTTGCTTGAGAATATATGTCCCTGGGAGCAAGAACTGGGCTGTTTTTATTGGCTGTTGGAGGCCCAGTGCCTGGAACTGTGTTATCGGGTACACAGGAAATTGAATACTGGTGGATACAAAAATAAAATAGCACCTGACATGTAGTGGATTCAATGGTGACCACCCCCTCCAACAAAAATGACATACCCATGACCTAATGCCTGGAAACCGTGAATGTCACCCTATTTGGGAAAAGGTAATTAAGTTAAAGTCTGGTATATTTTGGGGTTTTCTTTGAGACAGAGTGTTGTTCTGTCGCCCTGGGTAGAGTGCAGTGGCATCATCACGGCTCACTGCAACCTCCAACTCCTGGGCTCAACAGATCCTCCCGCCTCGGCCTCCCAGAGTGCGAGGATTACAGGCGTGAGCCAATGTGCCCGGCCTGTTTTGTTTGTTTGTTTCTTTAATTGGAATAAGGCAAGACTACATAGATGCAGCAGAGGAAGAAGCCCATTTACAGATGCTTTGATCTGGTCTTACCCGGCCTCTGCTTCCCCTCTGCAAAATGGGCTTCCTAGAAAGGCAGATTCCTCCAGCCAGTCCTGGAGAACACTGAAAGGGCAGGCTAGGGTGGGAAGCTAGTGGGGTTCCCACAGGGACCAGGACCTCACCTTTCAGAAACACCGGCCCAGGTGGGTTCCCTGCTGGCTTTCTCCCCTGACCCCACGGAGCTCTGCTATCAGCCCATGGCCTTGGCTGGGCCACACGTCCCTGTGGCGGGAGGGAAGGGTGTACTTCCTGCCTGGCTGGCCTCCGCTCCAACCATGTCTGGTATTAGCCACAACTCCCTCCCACACCCAGTGTCCCTTTATGCCACCCTCTACTCTGACTTCTCATTCCAGGAGGTTTGGAGAGAGCTGGTGCCACCTCCTGCCTGCCAGAGTGGGCATGTGACCTGGGCCTGGCGAATCAGAGTATTCCTTCCTTCCTCCCACCACCGTGATTGGTTTGGAGACCAGCATGTGACCCAAGCTGGCCAATGGGAATCAGCCATGGACCGTGCTGGCATTATAAGAGGAAAAGTGCTCTTTCTGTTGAGTGGCTGAATTAGGAAGAGGGCTGCCAGCAGCCACCTGGCTTTGCCACCATGAGGGAAGAGACTGCTAGAAGGCTCTTCCCTCAGTGCAAATCAAAGCGAAGCAGAGAGGCCATCAGAGAATGCTGACAACACTGTGTGAGCACCTGGATCAAGCCAGACCTGAAGCACACAAACGTTTGTGTCCAAGCTATGTTGAGCTGTGTTTTGACAGTCACTGATGACGAAATGCACCCTGACTGACACAGAGGTCTAGAGAGACAGAGCCAGGCTTTGTGAGGCCCTGAATGTTTGCTTTCTTCCCTCGCCTCCAAAGCACCCCAGAAAAGTGCTGGGCTGTGGCATGGGTCATGTGTTTGGGACAGGAACGAAGCCACACAAATCACCCACATGCGAGTGTGCCCCTGCAAGTCCTGATGAAGAGGCACCTGCTCTTCACACCGCTCACCTGTGGACTGTGCTTCTCCCACAGGGCAGGGATGAGTCTCTGGACCGTCTTGTACTCAACCGGAATCTCGTACACGTGTAGGTCCACGCTGTCGCCAAGGCCCAGTTTTTCCAGCTCCTGGAAGCGAGGAGAGAGGGGGCGTCACAGCATCAGAGGGAGGCTGTGGGGGGGTGATGCATTCCCCAGGGATAAATGGCCTGTCCTCAGAAAACGGGCGGCTCTCCCGACTCATTCTGCAGAACAAGGAGGGGCAAGTGCTGATCCACCCCAAATCTCTCGTCCCCTTCCCCACCCACTTCTCTCCAACTCTCCCGGCATCTCCCCGGGAGGCGGCGTGACAACACGGCTTCTGGGGCCAGGCTGCTGGGTTTCAACCCTGCCCGTGTGACCGAGGGCAAGCCACTTAATTTCCCTGAGCCTCGGTTCCTCATCTGTAAAATGGGGATAATAAAGCGCTTACTTCCCAGGAGAGCTGTAAGAATGAAATGAGTCCATTCGCACTAAGAGATCCAAGCTACGCACAGCACATTTTAAGCGTTCAAATAATGATCACTGCCGTTACTGTTATTTTTGTTATTATCCTTTCCCCCTTGTTATACCTGAGAAGAATTATTTATAGATTTGGTGTATGTGCATAACAGGTTCTCAATCTATATTTACAGACTGATTCAACTCCTTAGCAAGCTTCTAACCATCTGAGGGAACAACAGGCTTTAAGATTGTCTCTCGTGGGCCAGGCACGGTGGCTCATGCCTATAATCCCAGCACTTTAGGAGGCTGTGGCAGGAGGATCGCTTGAGGCCAGGAGTTTGAGACCAGCCTGGGCAACATAGAGAGACCCTGTCCCTACAAAAAAAATTAAGAAAAAGTAGCCGGGCATGGTGGTGTGCACCTGCAGTCCTGGCTACTCAGGAGGCTGAGGCAGGAGGATCGCTTGGGCCCAGGAGTTCCAGGCTGCAGTGAGCTGTGATTGCACCACTGCACTCCAGCCTGGGTGACAGAGCAAGACCCTGTCTCTACCAAAAAAAAAAAAAAAAAGAATGTCATGAATTATATACAAAAATGGGCTACATATAGCCACATGTGCACTTCTCTGGGGAAGCACCAATGTTTTTCTCGCGGGCTGCCAAAGTTCTAGCTGTTAACTCCTTGGGGGCAAAGCCCACGACCAGGTCTCCTTCCCATGGCTGGCCCGCAGCACAGCACAGAGTATACCAGCAACCACGTTTGTAGGATGGACAACGATTCTGCCAGCCGCAGCACGCAGAGGATGCAGAGAAGTTCAGGGGCAAAGGTTTCACCTCAGTAAGAGAAAGTGAGAATGAGTGGATTAATAAAACATGGTATATGTATACCATGAACTTTCATTCAGCTAAAAAAGACACAGTGGTGATCTAGCACCTCTTGTATTATCCTGGATAGAGCAGGAGCCCATTCTACTAAGTGAAGTGTCACAAGAATGGAAAACCAAGCACCACATGTACTCACCATTAAACTGGTTTCACTGATCAACACTTAAGTGCACATATATTAGTAACATTCATTGTCTGTCAGGCAGGTTGGGGCAGGGTATATCCGCACCTAATGGGTGTGGTGCACACCATCTGGGGGACGGACATGCTTGAAGCTCTGATTCGGGGGGTAAAGGTAATATGTATAACCTAAACATCTGTATCCTCATAATATTCTTTTTTTTTTTTTTTGAGACAGACTCTCACCCTGTCACCCGGGCTAGAGTGCCATGGCATCAGCCTAGCTCACAGCAACCTCAAACTCCTGGGCTTAAGTGATCCTCCTGCCTCAGCCTCCCGAGTAGCTGGGACTACAGGCATGCGCCACCATGCCCGGCTAATTTTTTCTATATATTTTTAGTCGTCTGGCTAATTTTTCTATTTTTTTTTTTTTAGTAGAGACGGGGTCTGGCTCTTGTTCAGGCTGGTCTCGAACTCCTGAGCTCAAATGATCCTCCCGCCTCGGCCTCCCAGAGTGCTAGGATTACAGGCGTGAGCCACTGCGCCCGGCTTGTACCCCCATAATATTCTGAAATTAAAAAATAAATAATACAGTTTACAAGGGTGAACTATATGGTATGTGAATTATATCTTAATAAAACTATCAAAGTTTTTCTTTACCAAAAAAAAGAAAAACTGAGAGTTCTTCATAATAAAATAAATACTCCAAATAATGATTATTGTAGGGTCATTTACTAAATAATATTATTCTTAGCTCTCGGTGGCTGATGTTATCTAATTCTATGGGGCGGGTCGCAGGCAAAGCACATTCTGAGTGTGGCCTCACTGAATTCACTGTAGGTGCATTCTCGTGTCTTCTGCATTGATTTTGGAATTTCTTTTTCTTTTCTTTTTTTTTTTTTGAGACAGAGTCTTGCTCTGTTGCCCAAGCTAGAGTGCAGTGGCGTCATCATAGCTCACTGCAACCTCCAACTCCTGGGCTCAAGAGATCCTCCTGCCTTGGCCTCCCAAAGGGTTAGGATTACAGGCGTGAGCCACGGCACCTGGCCTGGAATTTAATTTTCCCTTCTTTTTTTTTTTTTTTTTTTTTTTTCCTTTTTTTGAGACAGGGTCTTGGCTCTGTGTCCACTGCAGTCTTGAACTCAAGCAATCCTCCTGTCTCAGCCTCCCGAGTAGCTGCGACGACAGGCACACGCCACCGCACCCAGCCTAGGAAGAGTCTAAAATGACATCACACCCCTTCCCTGCTCCAACTTTCTGGTGGCTCCTGCCATATTCAGAATAAAATTCCAACTCTCCACGATGGTCCACGAGGCCCTGCAGGGTCAGCCTCCTCCTTGCCTGCCTCTTCCTTCCCCCGCCCCGCTCCCCACCCTTGCTACTCACTGCCACCACCCCGGCCCTGGCCACACAGCCTCGTCTCAGCCTCTGACACACCAGGCTTGCTTCCCTCTGCCTTAGAGCTTTGCACAGGCTGTTCCCTCTGCTTGGAAGGCTCTTCCCCTCATTTCCAGTCAGCTGACTCCTCCTTAGCCTTCACTCTCAGCCTCTGGGGAATAAACTCTTCCTGACTCCCAGCCCCCATCCCACTCCCCCAATCCCCAGGTCACCGTCCCCGCCACAGCGTAGGATGAGCACACAGCAGGTGTGTGTGAATGTTGGCTGTGTCACTGAGAACGCACACAGAGCTCCGTGGCCCTGGGCATGTCACTGAGCCTCCTGAGGCTGTCTCACTCTCCTCAGCTGGAAATAGGGGCTGTTGGGGATCTCTCTTTCTTTTTCAGCCTTCCCTGTGTTTCAAAGGAGTTCCTCACTACGCATGACAGCCAAGAGGTGGAGAGAGCCCCGATGCCCATCAACCAAAGGATGCACAAACAAAATGTGTCACGATGGACTATTATGCGGCCCTGGAAAGGAACAAAGCACCGACACGTGGGTGAGCCTCGGAAACACAATGCTGAGCGAGAGAAGCCGGACACAAAGGCCACACGGTGTGTGACTCCACTGATATGAAATGCCCAGAACAGGCAAATCCACAGAGACAGGAAGCAGATTAGTGGCTGCCAGGAGCTGGGGGACGGGGATGGGGAGCAACTGCTAATGGGGACGGGGGTCTCCTTTTGGGGAGGGATGAGAATGTTCTGGAACTAGATAGAGTTGGTGATGGCACAACATCGTCAATGTACTTAATGCCAAGGAACTGTACACTTTAAAATGATTCATTTTATGTTACGTGAATTTCACCTCAATTTAACAAAAGAAGAAAGCAGGAAAGCAGCGCTTCGCTGACGGTATCGGGTGGGAGTCACAGGCGTAGCCCCTAGAGCTGGCCGCCTGGTCCGACCCCGCCTCCTCCCGCTTAGCAGCCAGGTGATCTCGGGCACGCTGCTCACCCTCCTCGTGCCTCAGTTTCCTCATCTGCAAACAGCACCCGTGGCATAGGGAGGAAAAATAAACTAACACGCATGAAAGGCACGGGGCCTATAAACACCCTAGCTTAAATCACGATGCCACCACACGAATGCACTTCATTTAAAAAAATCAAAGCACCTTCTACTTCTGGCTAAACCACAGCAGTAAGAATCAGATTTCCCCTCTCGTCTGGAACATCTGAAAAAATAGATAAAATAAATAAATGAGTAGTTTTCAGGTATGAAGTTAGAAAGTTGAAGGTGGGGGGCGCAGGGAGCGTAAGGGGGCTGCAGTTTGCAGGGCAGAGTCCCGCAGGGAAGTGAGCAGCAGGGAGAGGGTGCGGGAGAGGTTGATTTCAGAGGGCTGAGGACTAATGGGCATATACGTGTGCCAAGACCAAGATAGGGCCACCTGAGAAGAGCAGAGGGGACAATCTTCACAGCCCACACAGGGCTGCAAATAGTTTATGTTCCCACCGGCCAGAGTGAGGAAAATCTCTTACCGAAGAAGGGGAAAATTAACCCTGGAGAAAAGGCTGCTCTGGTCCTGCCTGAGAAAAAAATAACAGCAAGCCTCAAACAAGCCAGGCACGGTGGCGTGTGCCTATAGTCCCAGCTACTCGGGAGGCTGGGGCAGGAGGATCTTGTGAGCCCAGGAGTTCAAAGCCAGCCTGGGCAATATAGTGAGACCCTATCTCTAAAAAAAAGAAAAGAGAGAGAGAGAGATTCAAACTATTTCCAAGTAACTTAACTGTTTCCCAGAATAAAAGCCAAAAATATCTGGAGGAAATCCAAAAGTACCCAGCATGCAACAAGGTAAAATTCACAGTGTCCAGCATTCAATCAAAACTTACCAGGCATACAAAGAAGCAGAAAATACCACCTGTGAGGAGGAGAAAAAGCAATGGAAACAGGCCCAGAAATGACACAGATGAGGACATTAAGACAGTTATTGTAGGCTGGGCACGGTGGCTCACACCTGTAATCCTAACACTCTGGGAGGCCGAGGCGGGTGGATCGCTCGAGGTCAGGAGTTCGAGACCAGCCTCAGCAAGAGCAAGACCCCGTCTCTACTAAAAATAGAAAGAAATTATCTAGCCAACTAAAAAATATATAGAAAAAATTAGCCGGGCATGGTGGCACATGCCTGTAGTCCCAGCTACTCGGGAGTTATTGTATCATTTAAAAGCCTGACAGATCAAGTCTGAAGGCCCACCATGACCCACCCCTCACTGATTCACATCAGAAGTGACAGAACACACATCTACACTGACCCGTTTGTAATCTCTTATGCACACACCCATCTGAGAAAGTACATAGCATTTTTTGGGTCTCACTATGTTGCCCAGGCTGGTCTTGCACTCCTAGGCTCAAGCAATCCTCCTGCATTAGCCTCCCAAGTAGCTGGGATTGCACATCATACTTCCTTTATCCCTGCTGCATAGTATTCCACCTCAGAAACTGGCCACCATGAATTTAAATATTTCCCTACACTGGAACATGTAAGGAGCTTTGGATATTCCTCATTTGTAAGTCTGCCTGCAGCGAATGCCCTGTGCAAATGTCTCTCACCCATGTGCGAGGCATAAATGCCAAGAAGTGACACTGCTGCACCGCAAGATCAGCCTGCACACATTTGCTGTTGAGAAGTACTGTCGAATGAAGTCTGCTTTTCTGACCTCAAATTCAGTACATCCTAGGCAGGGCTTCCCAACCTATGGTGAGTTGTATAATTATTTCATTATATTTTACAATGTAATAATAATAGAAATAAAGTGCACAATAAATATAATGTACTTGAATCATCCTCAAACCATCCCCCCCTCCCCAGTCCATGGAAAAATTGTCTTCCATGAAAATGGTCCCTGGTGCCAAAAAGGTTGGAGACCACTATCCTAGAGGGAAAAACTTTATGGTTTATAAATGAATCTTCCCCTAATCTCCAAGAAGAGATCCATGGAGGTCTTTTCTCTCTTAAAAACAAATCAGCAGCTAGGTGTAGTGGTGCACGCTTGTAGTCCCAGCTACTTGGGAGGCCAAGGAAGGAGGTTCACTTGAGGCCAGGAGTTCAAGACCAGCCTGGGCAACATAGCAAGCCCCTATCTTTAAAAAAAGAAAAACAATCAAATGACCCCAAAAGCACAGGAATAAAAGAAAAAATAGATAAATAAACTGGACTTCATCAAAATTAAAAACAGAATGAACTTTAAAAGAATGAGTCATTTCTGTCTGGACCACCCTGGAGGGAGGGATGTCCAGGCACGCACCGTGGGGTGAGTGAGCCACCTTCTGGGCAAGGAAGGAACAGGAAGGGAATGGGGACAGGACGGAGACATCATCGCTGCACAAAACTCATCATGTGACGTTTTGACTTTTGAACCATGTCAATGTTTTACAAGATCAAAAAGGAAAATAAAACGACCCATGGACCCACAGCTACAGACCTGCCTCTTTGCTGTGATTTCCCTAATGGGCACAAGGTAATCGTCTTGAATCCCACGTGACATGTTGCTTTTTAAACCAAGGGGGAAATCTGTATTAAGAAAAGCAGGATGTGCACTCTGGGAGGCCAAAGTGGGAAGATCGCTTGAGCTCAGGAGTTCAGGAACAGCCTGAGCAAGAGCGAGACCCCATTGCTCTATCTTCTAAAAATAGAAAAATTAGCCAGGTGGCGTGGCATACCCCTGTAGTCTCAGCTAGTCGGGAGGCTGAGGCAGGAGGATCGCTTGAGCCCTGGAGTTGGAGGTTGCAGTGAGCTAGGCTGACGCCACGGAACTCAAGCCTGGTGACAGAGTGAGACTCTGTCTCAAAAGAAAAAAAAAAGAAGAAGTTATGAGCTTGGAGGCAGGAAACAAACTTGCTCCAAGCCCAGGGCATTCAGTTCCTTTTCCCTAGCAGAGCTAGTGTTTCCTTAATACTTTCCTTAAACTCACTTAATTTTTTCCTTAAGTACATTTAGCCTCATTCCAAGTAACAATATCCATGAAACTATGAGACTTGATGTGCTAGCTATATATTTTTTCCCTAAAGCACATTAAATACAAAACTATCATAATTTTATAATGTGTGCTCTACATACAGTATGTGCATGTATATATACACACATTCTTTTCAAGTGTGAAATATTTCAAAAATAATTTTTAACATTTCCCTCTTCCTCCTAATGTTTCTTTTTTCTTTCTTTCTTTCCTTTTTTCTTTCTTTTTTCCTTTTTTGTTTTTTTTAGAGACAGGGTCTTGCTCTGTTGCCCAGGCTGGAGTGCAGTGGTGTTATCACAGCTCACTGCAGCCTTGAACTCCTGGGCTCAAGTGATCCTCTTGCCTCAGCCTCCCAAGTAGCTGGGGCTACAGGTGTGCACCCCCATGCCCGGCTAATTTTTTTCATTTTTAAGAGATGGGGGCCGGGTGCAGTGGCTCACGCCTGTAATCCTAGCACTCTGGGAGGCCGAGGCAGGAGGATGGTTTGAGCTCAAGAGATCGAGATCAACCTGAGCAAGAGCAAGATCCCATCTCTACTAAAAACAGAAAGGAATTATATAGACAACTAAAAATACATATAGAAAAATTAGCCGGGCATGGTGGCGCATGCCTGTAGTCCCAGCTACTTGGGAGGCTGAGGCAGGAGAATTGCTTGAGCCCAGGAGTTGGAGGTTGCTGTGAGCTACGCTGACGCCACGGCACTCCAGCCTGGACAACAGAGCGAGATTCTGTCTCAAAAAAAAAAAAAAAAGAGAGATGGGGTCTTGCTATGTTGCTCAGGCTGGTCTTGAATTCTTGGCCTCAAGTGATCCTCCCACCTCAGCCTCCTAAAGTGCTGGGGTTACAGGCATGGGCCACTGTACCTGGCCAGATCCTGTGTTTTAAATGTCATTCTCCACTAAAAGTACCAAGGCTGGGGCAAGGAAAGTACAAAGGGGAGTTACCATGTGATCCAGGAGCCCCCTCCTAGATAAATGTATATCTATACATAAAATTGAAAACATACGTCCACACAAAACCTCATACATGACTATTCATAGAAGCATTGTTCACAATGGCCAAAGGTGGAAACAAGTCAATGTCCGTGAACTTATGAACGAATAACCAAAACATGGTCTATCCACCCAGTGGAATATTACTCGGCCAGACAAGGGACTGAAGCCCCGATCCCTGCTGCCATGTGGGTGAGCCTTGAAGACACGGTGCTGAGTGAGAGAAGCCGACACCAAAGGCCACACAGGGCACGATTCCAAGATATAAAATATCCAGAATATGCAAGTCTACAGGGACACAAGATAAATCAGTGGCCGTCAGGGGCTGGGGGAGGGAGAGGGGGAGTGACTGCCAATGGGGATGGGGTTTCCTTTGGGGGCGATGAAAATGTTCTGGAACTAGACAGAGGTGATAGCTGGACAACTCTGTGAATATACGAAAACCTACTGACTTACACCTTTAAAAGGGTGAACTGAATGGCATGTGATTCTATCTCAACAAAATTTATCTCAATTTTTAAAACAGAAGACACAAGACGTCTGACATCCAACACTCAGGTGGGAATCAGAAACAAAATTTTAAAAGGTGCCCCGTGAAATGCAATGTGGCGTACTGGATGGGATTCTGGAACAAAAAGGGAAAGGGTATTAGTGGAAAACTGGTGAAATATGAGTCAAGTCTGGAGTCTAGTGAATAGCAATGGGTCACCAGTGGTTTCTTCTTTTTGACAAATGCCATGTTCATGTAAGATGTTAACAATAGGGGATGATTTTCTTAACAATGTATCTGTAAGGTGAAAAATTGTCTATTAAATTTAAAAATAAAAAAAATAATAGGGTAAGTGTGGGAGGAGGCTGGGTACAGTGGCTCAAACCTGTAATCTCAGCACTCTGGGAGGCCGAGGCGGGAGGATTGCTTGAGCTCAGGAGTTCGAGACCAGCCTGAGCAAGAGCGAGACCCCGTCTCTACAAAAAATAGAAAAATTAGCCAGGCGCAGTGGTGGTACCTGTAATCCCATCCAGCTACTCAGGAGGCTGAGGCAGGAGGATCACTTGAGCCCAGGAGTTCGAGGCTGCAGTGAGCTGTGATGACGCCACTGCACTCTAGCCCAGGTGACAGAGTGAGACCCTGTCTCAATCAATCAATAAAAATAAAAAATGGCTGAAAGTCTGAGAAAGACTTATATGGTCACAAAGTATCTCTCCATGGGATACTTCTTTATTTTTTTTAAAGTCAAGGTCTCACTATGTTCCCCAGGCTGGTCTCGAACTCCTGGCCTCAAGCGATCCTCCCACCTGGGCCTCCCATGCTGCGCACCTGTTTCAGGATAACTTTTTTTTTTTTTTTGAGACAGTCACACTCTGTCGCCCCATGTGCCCGCCAGGATACTTTTTAATTACAAAGGGCAAAATACATAGTAACTTTGCAGGGAGAAATCCACTAGACCTCACTTGAAGCAAGAGATCAAGGTCAGTGTCAGCAGGAATGCGACAGGTAAACATCTGGTGTCTCCTTACAAGACGGCACACAGAGGACACATCACTTCTGCCCAAAACACAGCACCTCAGTTTAATACGAGGAAACGTCGGACAAACCCCAAGTTTGTCCCCAACTTGGAACCCCAAGTCCCCCGGATTCCGCAGGGAGTGCAGCCCACCCCGAGCACACACCGTGAAAGGACCGGGGCTCAGGCGCCCCAGACGCTGCATTGTCTACACCCGGTCTACCTGACAAGACCCCGCCGAGAAGCCACATCTGACCGTTTCCCTTGACCCCATGACAAAGACCCTCTTTGTTCCCTGGTAATATCCTTAGCAGGTCTGTCTAGACTTGCTGTGGCAGTAATTGTCCCGTGATGTCTCCACGTTCTGTGACCCGGCTCCTCCTCACCCTGCTTGGGCAAGGGACACTCCGGATGGCCCCGAGCCCTGGGGCTCCCTGGCCCTTGACACCCACCTGAGCTTCCTCGGGAGAGAGGGAAACGCAGCCAGCATCCCAGCCCACCACCCGAGACCTGGGGGCAACAGGACACACCAAAGGCGTGGCGCCTCCTACAAGAGGTGCTGGGGGCAACCACCACCCCAGGGGAAGATGAAAGGGGGGTTTCCCTTCTGTCCCCCCAACAACTCCCACCTCCTGAACGTGGCCGGTGGGAAACAGTTCACTGGGACACAGGTTCACCAGGGCACGAAGAAGGAAGATCAGCAGACACAGAGACAGGGAGACACACAGGTGGAGAGAGAGAGAGAAGGGAAGGGGACAGGCAGAGAGAGAGAGTAGTTATCGGTCCGTGGGAGAAGGAGGGGTTCCTTCTATGGATGGTGACACCTGCACATCTGCGCGTCTGAAAAGCCAGTTGCCACAGGGAACGACCGCTGCTCACGGCACAGAACAAAATGCACAGCTTCAGGGGGAGGTGGCAGACATCCAGACATCCACCCTCGCCTGCACCTATCTCTGAGTCACACCAAGAACACCCCAAGGCTGGATCCCACCCATCCAGAGGCGACACCTTTTGAACAGGCAAAATCTGCTTTTATCCGGGGGCACAAGGACACACCAGAGGGCAGCTCCGGGAACTCCACGGGGGGCCTCACGGACTCTGAGCTGCGCAGAAGAGGCCAAACCCCACAGCCAGCTCACCGTGTGACTCCAACTGTGCCAAGTTCTAGAACAGGCGAAACTCACCTTCGTAGCAAACAAGTCAGCAGAGAAGTTTACGTGGGGGTGGGGTGGGGCGGTACCTGGGAAGGCGCCTCTGTGAATGAATGAGGAAGAACCAGGGAATGTTCGAGATCTTGATCTGGACTCAGGGACGCACAGATGTAATGTCATTGGTTATATACACAAGTGTGCTCAGTGTACACAAGCCGGACTCCAGTTTTTTTTTTTCCCTTAAAAAGGGAAACAATGGGATCTGAATAGGCTGGCATCCCTTTAGCACCGGGAGGGGGCAGAAGCCTCTCTTCTCATTTCCTAAACTCCGGGAAGAAAGTGGAGAGTGCAAACTTCGGGTCTGGGGAGATAAGGACCAAGTAGAAGGGATGTTCCCCCCAGCCGCAGAGCGCAAAGCTGCCATCCTCCACCATCCGAGCCCCAGAGCGAGGAGGGATTTCCAAAGATTGTTTAATTGATTTTTTCTTCTATTTAGATGCAGATCACAGTGTCTGGGGCCCAGGAATTCAGACACTCGGCTTTGTGTCCACTCAGCCCCGTGAAGGCTCCTGTCTGAAACTCGCACAAAGCCAGACACACAAGTCTTCAGAAACACGCTGTTCCTTTTTGTCTGGGACTCCGGGGAGCGGGTGCACAGGCAGGGCCTCGGACACGCTCCCATCTGCAAGGGTCCCTGGATCCCAGCCCTCCATCCCGCAAAGTGGGTGGAGGGAAAAAAACAAAACAAAACCATGGAAGCAGCTATGACTTTGAGAGCTGGAGTCGGAATGACAAAGAAAGGTGGGGCGTGGGGGGAGGGCCAGCTGGGGGTTGTCTCACTGAGGTTCAAGTTGGGTTTTCCTCCAAATCCAGGACTCTGGAGTGGGAAGCAGGGCCACTTTAAATCAAGCAGCTAATGGGCTGGGATTAACACGAGTTTGGCTCCAGTCTCTGCCAACCTGATTTATATAAGGAGCAACATTCCCCTTTCTCTCTGCTCATTGTTTGCTAGTCTGGCCCTCCAAATGCCCCATCTGGCAAAGAAACTAGGAAGGGCTTTGCAGACGACACCCTGCTCGTGACACCAGGAAAGACAGCCCTTCCCTGCCCCCACTATGCAAACTTTTCCTCCCCCAGCTGCCTGGAGGTGACAGCGAGGGTCACTGCACTGGCTCCCACAAGGTTAAGACACCCCCACTCCAACATCCCTGCCTGGTTCCTCCCAACATGGGAAGCACCTGCCTAAAACGCACCGGAGAATTCTCAGGTTGGCCATTCGGGAACCAACCCGAGTCACAGTTTGTCTCTGAGTATATAGAAAAGATTTTTGATGCAGAGGAGAAAGATGCCATATTCAGACGAATCCTAGGTTAGAGCAGGAGCCTCCCACTTAAGCAGCTGCGTCCTGGAAATGCAACATTTATACCCACTCCTGGGCCCTCCCAGTCCCAGATCTGTAGCCACTAGCTGGGCTGGGCACTTCCGAAGTTCTAGGTGTGATCACGGAGAACTCCCTTCATCACTCCTCTTGGCCTCAGTTTCCTCACCTGTAAAGTGGGTGCAAGAATAACTGCACCTACCACCCAGGGGTTGTCGGAAGAAATCAGAGCTCTGGGCTGCAAACAAGTGCCCAACAAACGTAAGCTAGAAGATGTGTGTATCCGACATAAATATCTCGTAGGAGGAGACTTTCTTTGGGCCATAATTTCTTGGGGGAACCCAGCTCCAAGCCTGACTCGTACCCTCCAAATATGTGTTACCTGAACCGCAATCCAGCTGGCATTTACAGTGTGTTCCCCAAAAGGGCCAAACCCTGAAAAATAAAAACAGTAAAAGCAAAATGTTATTGCAGAGTGGTCCT
This sequence comes from Eulemur rufifrons, assembly GCF_041146395.1. Lineage (NCBI taxonomy): Eukaryota > Metazoa > Chordata > Mammalia > Primates > Lemuridae > Eulemur > Eulemur rufifrons. Next base: position 6,005,809 of record NC_090984.1, on the reverse strand, counting down.
ACCCAGCAGCTACCACCTGCAAGAGTGTTGGGGGGCTGGTCTGGAGTTCTGGGGGGCCTGATTCTCATGCCTCACAAGGAGGAAGTGGCCTCTTTAGCCTCAGAGAAGGCTGGCCTGTTCCTTTCTCAATTGTCCCCACTACTCGTGGCCCAATCTATAGCTATTTTATGACTGTCTTTATGGGGGGCCTCTCCCCCAACTCTGGAGGGGGCAGATGCTCCGTGAATCCCCACTGGAGGAGGAGTGGCCCTCACGGGATGTGTATGGGTCTTTCCTAGCCGTCCACACACCACCCCACTGCCCTCTCTGCTAGCTCCAACTCCAGGCCCCCTTTCCAAACCAAGATTGTCGCCTGGGAAGATACACTGAGTGACCTGCCTGGCGTTCAGCCTCAGGGCATCCTCTTTGCAGGCAAGGGTGTTTCCTGGGCCCAGTTTACAGGAGCAGGCACTGAGGCACAGAGAGGTAAAGCCAGCTGCCTAAGGTCCCACAGCAAGAAGGTGGGAGAGCTGGGATTCAAACCCAGACCTGGAGAGTCCATGGCCTTGGCCTCCCTCTTCTAATCACTGCGTCGCACTGTCTAAAAAATTGTCTAGCTGGGCCAAGGATCTCATGTGACATCAGTGCTATGGGAGGGATGTTGTGTCCTGAGAAAGCAGGTAGATGCCACGGCTCAGGAGGCAACCTCCCCGCCCACTCCTGCAGCACAGCTGAAGTTTGAGTCCCAGCTCAGCCACTTACAAACTAGGTGACCTCCATGAAGTGACCTCGGTTTCCCTTTCTGCAAAATGGAGATGGTGAAGATATCACCAGCTGATGCAAAAAGCTCTGGAATAACAAATAAGGAGATAAAGGAAGGCTGTGGGGGACAGTGACCCTCCCTGCAATTATACACACCTGCTAGGCAGGTGAGTGGCCTCTTCCATCTTCCCAGGTATTCCAGGACCAGCCCCGGCTTCCCTTCTACGGTCGCAAAACACCTGTTCGAACCGTGGCTGCATTTCCCACTCTGACCCCTCAGGACTGCAGGTCAAAATGACCCCCCACTCTGAGGCCCCGGCGGAAGTTGACATGCCACGTGGCCCCTAGGCGGAGTCTCAGGGAGGAGGAAGAGTTAGTTGGTTTCGGGGGAGTCGGTGACAGCGGGGCTGGGCTCACCAACAAGCAGCCCAGGCACAAAAGGTTTCTGGGCGGAGACAGTCCCTGGGACAGCCGAGGAGCGGACCGCGCCAGAGGTCCCCGGACCCACACCTGTCTCTGCCCCGGGGGAGCAGCCCCCGTTAGCGCAGTGGCCGGGAGGTTCATTTGTCACCGGGACGCTTCCTGCCCGCAAATCGGCCTTTGTCTCCTGGGGCTAGGGAGGGTGGGGGGACAGTCCGGACCCCGAGGAGGGCAGGGAGGCAGGTCCGGTGCAGCCCCTGGCCAGGCAGAGCAGGTGGGTGCCCGGAGGGTCACTGTCCCCACTCGGGGAAGGAAGGACGCCAGAAGGGCCTGCTCCACGCGGGGCACTTGCTCGTGTCCCCACGCCCCTGCCGGCCCGGACTCTCGACCCCGAGACCACAGAGGCGCCGCCTCCTCCTCCACTTTCCGGGTGGCCGGGACCGGGCCGGGCTCTCGCAGGCGTTGACATCCCCCAAACTTGGGGCCTCTTCTAGCACCTGCTCCGCCCAGGGGGCCGCCCGCCCCGCCCCAGTCCCGGCCGCCGCCCCCGCGGCCGCCCGGGCGCGCAGCCCGCGTACCCGTCACCACCACCGCCTTCCTGGGCTGCTCCATGGCGGGCTCGGGCTGCGCCTCGGACCCGCTCCGGTTCGGACTGGCGCGTCACCCGCCCCGCCAGCCAACGGCCCCGCGTCGCCCCGCCCCCGGCCCCGGCCCCGCCCCGCCCCGCCCCCGCCCCGCCCCGCCCCCGGCCCGGCCCGCCCCCGCCCCGCCCCGCCCCGCCCCCGGCCCCGCCCCCGCCCCGGCCCCGGCCCCGCCCCCGCCCCGCCCCGCCCCGGCCCCGGCCGGCCGCTCGGCGTGCGCGCCCCCGGGCCCGAGGCGCAGCGTGCGCGCCCCCGCCCCGCGCCCCAGTCCCGGCGCGCCCCGCCCCCGCCCGCGCCAGCCTCAGTTTCCCCACTGGTGAGATGGGGATAGGTCCTCCCCGTAGGGCAGCTGTCCCCTTTTTGGCAACGGGGACCGGTTACAGTTTTTCCATAGGGGGGATGGTTTCGGGATGATTCAAGCGCATGGCACTTACTGTGCAGTCACACCTCCCTGCGAGGGACAACCTGTATTTGCAGCCGCTCCCCAGGCTCTGAGCAGGCGCAACCCAGGCCCAGGGTTCGCGCCCCTGTGAGAACCTGACGCCACCGCGAATCTGGCGGGAGGCGGAGCTTATGTGGTGATGCGAGTGATGGGGGGCGGCTGTAAACACAGATCAAGCTCCGCTCCTGCCCCGGCTGCCCAAGTGCACCGGGTTCCTGACAGGCCCCAGGCCGGTACCCGTCCACTGGGGACTGCAGCCATAGGGTGTGGCCGCTTACATGCACTGAGCCAGGTGCTGGGGGCTAGGGGAGATGAGGCGGTCATTTATTCCACAAGTATTCATAAATTGCTCATTCACCCAGTTGTTTGTTTTTGAGACAGGGTCTCACTGTGTTGTCCCGGCTGGAGTGCAGTGGCACAATCACAGCTCAAACTCCTGGGCTCAAGTAATCCTCCTGCCTCAGCTTCCTCAGTAGTTGGGACTATGGGCATGCACCACCATGCCTGGCTAACTTTTTGCAGACACGGGGTCTTGCTATGCTGCCCAGGCTGCTCAGAAATTCCTGGCCTCAAGCAATCCTTCGGTCTTGGCCTCCCAAAGTGCTGGGATTACAGGCCACCAGGCCATCCAATTCATCCCATTTTCCAGATAAGGAAACTGAGGCACAGATCAGAAGGCCATTGTCTGAGGTCACTCGACTAGAGCCTGTAGGGATCACAGAAGAAGTATTCAGGCCAGGAGGCTTTGGGGAGGGACAGAATAAAAAAGGAAAAACATGGGCGGGGCACAGTGGCTCACGCCTGTAATCCCAGCACTCTGGGAGGCTGAGGCGGAAGGATCCCTTGAGCTCAGGAGTTTGAGACCAGCCTGCGCAAGAGAGAGACCCTGTCTCTACTAACAATGGAAAAAATTAGCCTGGTGTAGTGGTGGCACCTGTAGTCCCAGCTACTCCGGAGGCTGAGGCAGGAGGATCTCTTGAGCCCAGGAGTTTAGGGTTGCTGTGAGCAATGCCACGGCACTCTAGCCTGGGTGACAGAGCGAGACTCTGTCTCAAAAAATAAATAAACAAACACATAAACAAATAAAATTTTTTAAAAAAGGAAAAACACTGCAAGCACATTTGGTCAGTGCCAGAAGTTTCTCTGTAGGCCCCCATGTTGCTAAGGAGGCTAATAGGGCAGGGCCTTTGCACTTGCTGTTCCCTTTGCCTGGAACATACCCCATAGGTGCCCACAAGGCTGGCTGCTTCTCCTCCTTCAGGCCTCAGCCTACCTGGCTGTCACTGCCTCCCAGGGGTCCTTCCCCCACTACCCCCTTCACCTCCCCTGAGGGTCTGTCCCCCAGCTAAAGATTGCTTGAGCCCAGCAGTTCCAGACCAGCCTGGAGGTTCCTTCTTGCTTTCCTTGGCTGAAATTACCCTACCCCTACCCCCTCTCGCCCCGTGGGTCCATGTCATTTCCTGTTCTGTCCTCATCACAGCAGTGAGGCTCAGAAATTATTTTATATAGTTAGTGCTTTTCTGGTTGGTTCACCCATTTTCTCTGACAGAGAGATTAGAACTCCCAGAGCAGGAAGTATTTCTCTGTTAGTTCCACGTCCCAGTGCCCGGCACGTCCCCTGGCACACAGCAGGTCCCCTGCCAATGTTCATCAGAGACCAGAATTCCTCCTAAAACAGCCAGAACAAAGTTGAGTTTCTGTGTGTGTCCTCAGAGACAAGGCTGGACCTTGGCCTTGGGTCACCGACATCTCATTTCAAGCTGCCTTGGCTCCGTTTGTCAGGCTGCTGTGGAAGGAACGTCGCCACCCCACCCCCACGCCGAGGGCAGAGTTCTCTGCACTGGCCCAAGTTCTGTTTGCAAGTGCAGGCCTGAGGTCACATGCTCGGTGGCTATTTTGGTCTTTGGCAGCCTCAGGTAGAATTTAGAAAATCTGAGAGCCAGCCTGGGCGGGCTGTGGGAGCCAGACCGGAGCCAAGTGGGAGAAGAGAACAAACCCAAATGCTCCAAAGTCAGGTTTTACGACCCAAATGTGTAATGTGCACCTGGTACAGAGTGTGCGCATTGCTAGAAGTTGGGGCTGGGGAGAGAGCAAGCCACAGATGGCAATGTCTCCCACTGTACTGAGAGAACCGGGGGGACAAAAACAGAGTCAGTAGTGATGGGGAGAAACCGAGTCACGCACTGCTGCCCTGAGTGACTAGCGGTAAAGACTAATGTCCACTGGCAGCCCTGACCATGCACCTGCCCTGTTCTAAATACTTCACTTGTGCTCTCCTTTTTAACCTCACAAAACTTGGAAGGAGGGACTCTCTTTTATTTTTTTAATTTATTTTTATTTTGCAGACAGGGTCTCTGTGTGTTGCCCAGGCTGGTCTCGAACTCCTGGGGTCAAGCAATCCTCCTACCTTAGCCTCCCGAGTAGCTGAGACTCCAGGTGCTACCTTGCCCAGTGTGGACAGATTATTTTTAACCCAGTTTGCAAAGTGAGGAGACGGAGAGACTCAGAGCAGCTAAGCCACTTGCCCCAGGTCACACACAGGTGGGACTGGGATTTGGAACTGGAAGTAAATGAGCACATCCTTAGAGGACAGTCCCACTCAAAAAGTTCACACTGAAGCTGCCAAGATGTAAGTTCAGGGATACACTCTGCAACAGTGTAACCAGCAACGCAGGGCAGCAGGGTCATATGGACTGCAGGAGTGGGGGGCACTGCAGAATGTAGTGCTCTAAAAAAAGTTTAAAACTGCACGTGGTGGCACCCACCTGCAGTCCCAGCTAATCTGGAGGCTGAGGCAGGAGCATCGCCTGAGCCCCAGAGACCAGCCCAGGCAACAAAGTGAAACCCCATCTCTACAAATAATAATTTTTTTTTTTTTTTTTGAGACACAGTCTCACTCTGTTGCCCGGGCTAGAGTGCCGTGGCATCAGCCTAGCTCACAGCAACCTCAAACTCCCGGGCTTAAGCGATCCTCCTGTCTCAGCCTCCTGAGTAGCTGGGACTACAGGCGTGTGCCACCATGCCTGGCTAATTTTTTTATATATATATATTTTTAGTGGTCCAGCTAATTTCTTTCTATTTTTAGTAGAGACAGGGTCTTGCTCTTGCTCAGGCTGGTCTTGAACTCCTGAGCTCAAGCGATCCTCTCGCCTCGGCCTCCCAGAGTGCTATACAAATAATTTTTTAAAAGTTAGCTGGGCATGATGGCACACGCCTGTAGTTCCAGCTACTCAGGAGACTGAGGCAGGAGGATTGCTTGAGTTCAGGAGTTGGAGTTTGTAGTGAGCTATGATGATGCCATTACAGTCCAGCCTGGGCGACAGAGAGTCTGTCTCTAAAATAACATAAAATTCACCATCTTGACCCATTTGTAAGGGCACGGTTTAGTGGGATTAAGTACATTCACTCTGTCCTGCAACCATCACCACCGTCCACCTCCAGAACTCGTTCATCTTCCCAAAGAAAAACTTTGTCCCCATTAAACACTAACTCTCCATTTCCCCTCCCCAGCCCCTGGCACCGACCGTTCTACTTCCTGTCTCTATGAATTTGACTACTCCAGGAACCGCACATAAGTGGAATCATACAGTATTTATCTTCTTGCGATGGGCTTATTTCACTTAGCGCACTGTTCTCAAGTTTCTTCTGTGTTGGAGCACATCTCAGGATTCCCTTCCTTTTGAAGGCGGAATAATGTTCCACTGTGTGGGTGGACCACACTTTGTCCACACATCCTTGTGCGGGTGCTTGGCTTGCTTCTCCCTTTCGGCTACTGTGAAAAGTGCTGTGGTAAACACGGGAGTGCAGGTATCTCTCCAAAACTCTGCTTTCTCTCCTTTTGACCACTGCAGTTTTGTAACCTTTTATTTTGAAATAGTTTAAGACTGACACAAAGTTGCAAAATTAGTACAGCCCTTTCATGAACCCTTCACTCAGCTTCCCCCAGTGAAATGGTTTCTCTTATTAAACCACTTCCAACCCAGGAAATTGACTTTGGTACAATGTAATGAACTTGCGTAGCACATGGTCTTTCCTAGAGTTTAAAAGAAAAGTTTCATTTGTAAAGAATTGTTCCCTTTAAAATTTGTATGCAATTTTCTTGGGGAGAGAGTGGAGGGTGACAAATATGCGGTTTACAGGCAGCTGGCCCGGGTTCAAATTCTGCTTGTGTGCTGTCAAATGAGTTAATTCCCCACTTCTGAGCCTCAGTTTCCTCATCTGTAAAATGGGGATTAAAGAACACAGGGGCCCCTGTGGCAAAGTCTAAAATGCAAGTATTAGCATAGATAATAATGTTGTTACATAGACTGTCTTCACAAGCCATCTTTTTGTTGTTGTTTTTAAAGGAATGGGCTTGTGTGTTTGCATATATTAATAGAAAGATGAGCATGACATTTGCGTAGTCAGTCAGCAAACCCATAGTATATTTAGTCCCTTCTCCACGCCCTCCTCCCCCCATGCAGCCTCCTAATACTCCTGACAAGTGTCACTGCCTGTCTCAGTTCATTTGGTCTGCGATAACAAAACACCTTAGGCTGGGTAGTTTATAAACAATAGAAATGTATTGCTCACAATTCTAGAAGCTGGGAAGTCCAAGATCAAGGCACCAGCAGATTCAGTGTCTAATCATGGCCTGTTCTTCATAGATGGTACTTTTTTTTTTTTTTCCTTTTAGGGAGGGGGTATCTCTCTGTCACCCAGGCTGGAGGGGTGTAGTCAGGTGATCCTCCTGCCTCAGCCTCCCGAGTAGCTGGGAAATGCCACCATGCCTGGCTAATTTTTTTAAACTTTATTTAGAGATGGGGGTCTTGCTGTGTTGCCCAGGCTGCTCTCAAACTTGTGGCCTCAAGTGATCCTCCCTTCTCAGCCTCCCCAGTAGTTGGGACTTACAGGTGTGAGCCACCACACCCAGTATAGATGGCACTTTCTATGTGTCCTCACCTGAATGAAGGGGAAACATGCTCCCTTCAAACACTTTTATAAGGGTACTTGTCCCATTCGTGAGGGTGCAACACTCATGGCTTAATTTCCCGAAAGTCCTCACATCTTAATACTATCACATTGTGGATTAATTTTCAACATATGAATTTGGGGCCAGGAGGGGTGGCTCACGCCTGTAATCCCAGCACATTGGGAGGCCAAGGCAGGAGGATCACTTGAGGCCAGGAGTTCCAGCCTGGGTAACATGGAGACACCCCATCTCTACAAAAAATTTTAAAAATTAGCCAGGTGTGGTGACAGGTGCCTGTAGTCCCAGCCACTGGGGAGGCTGAGGCAGGAGGATTGTTTGAGGCCAGGAGTTTGAGGTTGCAGTGAGCTGTGATTGTGCCACTGCACTCCAGCCTGGGTGGCAGAGCAAGACGCTGTCTCTAAACAACAACCACAACCACCATATGAGTTTGGAGAGACACAAACATTCAGACTATATGTCACAGGTATTCATGTGATTGTATAGCTACTCACTCTAGACTGAGAGCTCCAGGAAGGCAGGGACCAGGTCTGCATTGGTCACTGCTTCGGCACACAGTGGGCACTCAATAAATGTGCCGAGTATAGCGAAACCCGCTGAGCTGGAGGTTAACTCACAAAAGAAGCTGTGCTTTTCTCTGGCCTCCCAACCCGGACAGCACTGAGAGGTTCGGGGAGCTTCTGGGGTCTAGGACCACCTTGAACCCCGGCCACAGACACAGGGTGAGGGAAGCCAGGGTTCTCAGACCCTGCGTGCCCTGCACTCACATCCTGCCCCTGGGGACTCAAATCCTCTCTGGGCTTTGCCAGATGCTGCCAGGCCTGGCCTTGGAAGAGCAAGAGACTGGCAGCTCACGGGGACCACATGGCTCCCTGCTGGGGCTCTGTCCTTTTGGCTCCATTTGGGTAAACCAAGCCCACTTTGGGGACTGCAGAGGCTTGTGGCCAAGGTGGGCAGGGGGATATTTGGGCATATGTGAGGCTTTTAAAAATTCAATGTGGCTGGGTTGGGTGGCTCACACCTGCAATCCCAGCACTTTGGGAGGCGAAGGCGTGAGGATTGCTTAAGCTCAGGAGTTTGAGACCAACCTGAGCAACATAGCAAGATCCCATCTCTACAAAATTTAAAGAAGTAACCAGGTGTGGTGGCTCATGGCTGTAGTCCCAGCTCCTCTGGAGGCTGAGGCAGGAGGATCGCTTGAGCCCAGGAGTTTGGGGGTGCAGTGAGCTATGATAATGACACTGCACTCCAGCCTGGGGGACAGAGCGAGACCCTGTCAATCAATCAATCGATAGATGAATGCGTCTTTTTTCTCCAGGTGATGTCTTGAGACACGTAAGGCCTTTGGGGAGCTCAGGCTAGAGGACTGGGCAAGGAGGCACTTTGGATGGCGGCCCACATCGTGCCCTGGCCGGGTCCCTTGGAGGATCTGCTCGCCACTCCGCTCCCCCTGCCTCTCCCTACACTTCCCCCAACCCACAGTAGTGAGAACTAGAACGCCAAGGCTGGGTCTTATTTCCCTTTAATACTTTAGTACTGTGTACCAGCACACAGTAGGCACTCAATAAATGCACGAGGGGCAGGGATGCGTGGGAGACGAGGGCAGGGCTGCATGCCACCCTTGGGGACTCTCCGCTGCTTCTGGCTCTGGGACATGAAAACAGACAAGGGCAAGGCCCCCCTCCCCGCAAACGAAAGTCTGCTCTATGGTTCCCTGCACTCCAGGAACATCCTGGCCAGGGCACAAATGACACTTTGTTTCAGGTCAGGTGGCCAGTGTGATCAGAAAGGTTCACGTGAGGCTCTAGGTGCCCTGGATGGGAGGGGACACAGTCACTGCCTTCACCAGCCAGGCCTTGACCCCTGAGTGTATCTAGGTTTCTGGCTTTCCAGAAAACAGCCACCTAGAAGTTCGTGGGGAACCTCACTCCACGCCTCCTCCGGGCCTAGCCTCCATAGAAGGTCCCCAAGTCAGATCAGCAAACCAGCCTGGGAGAGGGACAGGAAGGCAAGCTTTACAGAGATGATCAAATGACCGCAATTCTGAGGTAGCACAGCCCTGCCTGCCACCCTGATTCTGTTATATAGGAGATGTTTGTAGGCATGAAATCTACTCACTAAGCCCAGCAGAAAGCATATTACCCTCAGGTCCTTAAAAAAGAAATTTTTTTTTTTTTACCAGGCACTGTGGCTTATACCTGTAATCCCACTGCTTTGGGAGGCTGAGGCACAAGGAATGCTTGAGGCCAGGAGTTCAAGACTAGCTTGGGCAATGTAGTGAGACCTCCCTCACATGTCTACCAAAAAAAAAAAAAAAAAAAAAAAAACTTTTTAAAAATTGTTTTTTGTCTGAAAGACAATTCAGTATATGCATTTTATTTACAGTTTGTATAATCTTGAAATGAATGGGATCACTTTTCTACTTGAACCTTTTTTTTTCTTTTTGGACACAGGGTCTTGCTCTGTCTCCTGGGCTATGATCATCATAGCTCACTGCAGCCTCCAACTCCTGCGCTCAAGCGATCCTCCTGCCACAGCCTCCTGAGTAGCTGGGACTACAAGTGTGTACCACCCACCTGGCTAATTTTTCCTTTTTCTTTCTTTCTTTCTTTTTTTTTTTTTTAGTAGAGAAAGGTTCTTGTTCTTGCTCAGGCTGCTCTCAAACTCCTGACCTCAAGTGATCCTCCCACCTCAGCCTCCCAGAGTGCTAGGATTACAGGTGTGAGTCACCGCGCCTGACCTTGAGCCATTTTTAACCAAACCAAAATAGTATAAGTATTATAATACAAACTGTTAACATATAGCATAAAAATACCAAAACAGACATACCAATTCCAGTTAGGAATGTGATGATAATATTACTTTTTTTATAATCCATGGCCATTTTTTACCTATCCATAGTATTCAAAAAGGAACTTGCATTTTGATCCCTTACAGGAAAAACATTCTGTTTATGTTCCATCGTATGCTAGAGCATACTGTGATGGTTTGAAAGAGTGTGTTGCATACGGTTCTCTAGCAATTTCCTTGTCTTTTGCTGGGTGGACTGTGGCAGTCGTCAGGAGCTGGGAACATTGTTAGGAGGGGTTTCCACTCGCAGCTGAAGACAGCAGCCAAAGGCAAAAGGAAATATGAGAAGAAATCTTAATGTCCTCATAGCCTGAGATGGCCTTCAATGTTCCATGTGGTGGTCCTTGTTGCCTGGGAGCACTGGATGCTCAGAGCCTGGTACCATTAGGGACACACATGTGGTGCCTTGGTTTCCCCACCTGGATCTATCTCATGGGTTTGACATCAAGAGTCAAGCCAGGAATGAGCATAAAGAGGAACACACAGGACCCAGCAGCTTTAAGCCCTCAGCCTGCATGAGCACACCTGTCCCCCTTCCCCTCCTCCCTCCCCTGTCCCCCAACCCCCTCAAAATTATTTTCTACAATGCATCTCTAGCATAACATTTTAACTTTTTTTTTTTTTTTTTTGAGACAGAGTCTCGCTCTGTTGCCCGGGCTAGAGTGCTGTGGCGTCAGCCTAGCTCACAGCAACCTCAAACTCCTGGGCTCAAGCAATTCTTTTGCCTCAGCCTCCCTAGTAGCTGGGACTACAGGCATGCGCCACCATGCCCGGCTAATTTTTTCTATATGTTTTTAGCTGTCCAGATCATTTCTTTCTATTTTTAGTAGAGACAGGGTCTCGCTCTTGCTCAGGCTGGTGTCGAACTCCTGACCTCGAGTGATCCTCCCGCCTCGGCCTCCCAGAGTGCTAGGAGAACAGGCGTGAGCCACTGCACCCAGCCACATTTTAACATCTTACATGTAGTATGCATGTCACATGTGATTTTCTAAATTTTTTAAAATTTTATTTTATTTTTTTTAGAGACACGGTCTTGCTCTGTTGCCCAGGCTAGAGGGCAGTCACACAATCATAGCTCACGGCAGCCTTGAACTCCTGGGCTCAGCCTCGCAAGTAGCTGGGACTACAGGTACACACCACCATGCCCAGGTAATTTTTCTATTTTTTGTAGAGACAGGGGCTCTCTATGTTGTCCAGGTTGGTCTTGAACTCCTGACCTCAAGCAATCCTCCTGCCTCAGCCTCCCAAAGTGCTGGGATTACAGGTATGAGCCACTGCCCCCAGCATGATTTTTTAAAATAAGCTTTTTATAGTGGTGTAAATTCAGATTTATAGAAGAGTTGCAAAGATTATACAGAGGGTCCCCTCCAGTACAAACATCTTACATTATCAGGGCACATTTGTCACAACTAAGTAATCAACATCAGTACATTGCTAGTAATGAACCCCCTGATGTCCTTTGGATGCCACCAGATATTCTATTCATGACTTCCCTCTGGTTGAGGATCTCCAGGGTCCCCCACTGCATTTACTTGTCACATCTCTTTAGTCTCCTCTGATGTGTGACATCTTTACTAGTTGCTCACGATCTTGGCAGTCTTGGGGAGGACTGGCTTGTTGTCCCACAAAATGCTCCCGGTCTGGCTCTGCCCGGCGTTCTTCCTGGGGTTAGCTGGGGTTATGGGTTCTGGAGGAAGTACTCTTCTTTCTCATCATATCAGGGGTACGTGATATCCACAAGATTTCTCATGGTGATGTTCATCTGCATTACTTGATTTAGGTGGTGTATATATTTTCTGTGGCTGCTATAGCAAGTAACCACTGGTGGCTTAAAACAACCAAAATGCATTCTCTCACAGTTCTGGATGCCGGAAGTCCAAAACCAAGGTATAGATAGGGCTACATTCCCTCTGAATGCTCTAGAGGAGGACCCTGCCTTGTTTCTTTCAGCTGCTGGTGGCTCCTGGCATTCCTTGGCTGGTGGCTGCATCACTGCAATCTTTGCCTCTGTCTTCTCTGTGTCTCAAATGTCCCTCTGTGTTTCTCTTAGGACAACAGTCATTGGGTTTAGGACCCATCCTTAATCCCAGATGCTCTCATCTAGAGACTAGAGATCCTTCACTTAATTACATCTGAAAAGACCCTTTGTCCAAAGAAGGTCACATTGTCCATTTTTTATAGAGATGGGGGTCTCGCTCTAGCTCAGGCTGGTCTCGAATTTCTGGCCTCAAGCGATCCTCCCGCCTCGGCTTCCCAAAGTGCTGGGATTGCAGGTGTAAGTCACCATGTCCAGCCATGATTAGCTTTTGATGGGGGCAGTTAGGGAAGCGTTCACAGAGCAGGTATACATTAGTGCACGTTCTTCCAATTGCTGGGGACAGATTCCAAATTCCAAGTGGATTAATCAATAAAGAACAACTTTCTGGGCTTATCTAAGTGGACAGTCACAGCTATGGCTTCAGGTATAGCTGGATCCAGGGGCTCAAACCATGCCTCCCTTTCCACCGAGTAGCTCCAGCATCTTGTTTATGTTGGATTCTTTCTGCAGAAAGTTTCTTCCAGAAGACAGATCCCAATTGCGCTGGACTTTCACTAAGTCACTTTAACCCCCCAGGAAAGATCTCTTTTCCCTCTCAGCCCTCAGTAGCCTTCCCTGAGGAGAATCTGATTGGCCCTGGCAAGACTTTTAACCAATCACTATGGCCAGGGGCACAGAGAACTCTGATTGGCCACTCTCATTGTTGAAAAGGCAAACAAAAATTTGCAGTGACCATAGTCTGCCACGTGGGGTCACCCAAGCAGAGGGTTCAATGACGAATAGGAGTTTGCCAATTGGGCAAAAGAAAAAAGAATTTGCACATAGAAAAGTCTGGAAAAGTCAGAAAGGGGTGCCCCAGCACGCGACTGTCTTCCTACTTTCATTGCCATGTTGATGCTGGGACACCCCTTGCACCAGCTTCCTTTTGTTTATTTCAAGCAGCCTTTGCCCTTGGCCAAACAAGGCTTGGCCGGGCACCTGCATCCCTCTAACCCAGTTGGCATATTGCTGTTGGCATCCCACCAGCGTCCTACACACATCTCAGACCTCTCTGGCATATCCGGGCCATCCAGCGGGGCTTGAATTCAGTGAAGCTCATCGTGAACATTGGCATCACCTTTGGTGCCTGGAATTCAAACAGCCCTCCTCTTAGGGGAGTCTCCCCGCGCCATGGGCAATGCCTGCTCATGGAAAGGGGGTAGCGGGGACTTCATCTCCCATGCCACCTGGATCCACATTCCCTCAGGCCAGGGCAAAGTGGCTTCAGGCATGGTGGATTCCCTTTTGCTCCTTTATTTCCTTCTGGGTGTTGCTTTCATTCTGCAAACCTCAGGGAGGGCAACTGTTGGTCCACGGCTACTGGGCGCTCTGCACTTTATACGGGTTTGCATGTGATCAGTCTGCACAGTAACCCTGGTTGGTAGAGATGAGGAGCATGCCTGAGCCGCTCAGCTTTTTCATAGCAGAATTGGGCACCCAGACCCCTCTCCCCTCACCAGGTCCTGGAAGGAAGATCTTAGTGCCCCAAACCCTCTGGTGGGAAGCGGCTGGGCCTGTGGGTCCCTGTCCTCTTCCACTCAGGTCTCTGAGGCCTGCTATGGGAGATTCTTTAATTAGATTTTGAAATTGAGTGTCAAGGATTTCCCAATTCAGCTCCAAGAGGCATAGAGTTCTTTCAGCTGGAATTTCCCCACCCTAGGCTTGGCATGAAAAGGCTCTCAGTCCAGTGCTGAGACTCAGGAGGCTGTGAGGGGCAATCACTGGACAAGGACCCCTATTTATAGGCCTGGAGGTCAAGGCACACCAGAGGACAGAACCCTGGAATGGCACCCAGCTGAGCCTCTCCTAGGAATTTAGGCTGTAGTCATGCTCAGAAGCATGTGAAAATACATACTTGGTCACATTGGAGAGGTGAACTATTCAAACAAATGTCTATGTTTAAAGGCATCATAGCTGACACTTGATGTAGTGGGTTGAGCAGCATCCCCTAAAATGATATGTCCTAACTTCCTGGTGCCTGTGAATGTGACCTTAATTGAAATAGGGTCTTTGCAGATGTAATTAAGGATTTGGAGATGACATTATCCTGGATTTAAGGTGGGCCTACTAAGAGAAAGAAGTGTCCTTAAAAGAAAAAGGAAAGGAAGATTTAAGACACAGAGACACAACAAGAGAAGGGCCATGTGAAGACAGAGGCAAGCCGGGCGCGGTGGCTCACGCTTGTAATCCTAGCTCTCTGGGAGGCCGAGGCGGGAGGATTACTTGAGGTCAGGAGTTCGAGACCAGCCTGAGCAAGAGCGAGACTCCCGTCTCTACTAAAAATAGAAAGAAATTAGTCGGACAACTAAAAATATATGTAGAAAAAATTAGCTGGGCATGGTGGTGCATGCCTGTAGTCCCAGCTACTCAGGAGGCTGAAGTAGAAGGATTGCTTGAGCCCAGGAGTTTGAGGTTGCTGTGAGCTAGGCTGACACCATGGCACTCTAGCCCAGGCAACAGAGCAAGACTCTGTCTCAAAAAAAAAAAAAAAAGAGGCAGAATTGGGGTGATGCTTCTACAAGCCTAGGACTGCCAGCAGCTGCCAGAAGCCAGTAGAGAGGCATGGAACATATTGTCCCTCACACCCTCCAGAGGGAGCCAATCCTGCTGAGACCCTGATTTCAGGATTCTGGTCTCCTGAACTGTGAGAAAGTCAAGTTCTATTGTTTTAAACCACCCAGCCCATGGGAATTTGTTACAGAGGACTTAGGAAACGAATACATTTGCCTATTTATTTTGTTTACTATCTGTCTCTCTGATGGACTTCTGAGCCCCAGGAGGGCTGCAGTTTTGTGTTTTGTTCATTTCTGTGAACAGAAGGAGGCATACAGTAGGTGCACAATATGGATCTGCTGCATGCCTATGTCTTAAGTCCTTGTTACGTGCCAAACGCTGGTTTCATGCTTTCACACAGTTTAACTCATTTCAACCTCAAAGCAACCTTTTAGGGCAGACACTGCTATTATGACCCGTTTTACAGGGGGCAAATTGAGGCTCAGAGGGGCGCGGTGAGTATTCCAACCAAAAGATGGGCCCTGGAAAATGACCAACTACGCTAACGAGAATCAGAAGCTTAGGAGCCCGAAGGGCGACGATAGGCACGTCCCAATAATGACAATGCCTTGGTTTCTCTCTCTCGATTGCAAACTCAAGGAATTAACTGGCTTTGCCCACAGGGTGGAGCCCAGGAGACCAGCGACGGCATCACCTGCACATGCGTCCTTACCCACAATGCACCATGCCCCGGTGCGCGTGGCCCCGCCTCCTTTTGCATTACAAGCCGGGGCACTTTACGGCTCTTTTCCTAGTTCCCCCCGGCGGGAACACGGCCCGCCCCGCCCTACTCCTCGCGGATTGGTTATCTGTCCCTCAAGTCCCGCGCTGATTGGTCCGCGTCTTTGTCACTCCTTTTCAGCCTAGTGGCGCGCGGCACGGCGGCAACAGGCGGGAGCGTGAGCTGTAGCGGCGGCGGAAGTGGCCGGCGAGCCCGGTCCCCGCTGACACCATGGTGAGGGCAGGGCAACGGTGGGGTCTCACCGGGAGGCAGGGGGCGCGGTTGTTGGGGGCTCTCAGGGCCGGCGCTGGGGTCTGGGATGGCTCGAGGCGAACGTGCATTCCGAGCCTTGAGTCCCGCCCCCCAGCTCGAGGCGGGGAAATTGAGGCCAGAAAGGGCAGGTGGCTTTCCTGGAGCGCTTACCACGTCTGTATTTGGGGTTTAGGGACGCACGTGCATCCATAAGACAATCGCCTACCTTCTTTAGTCTTCCCATTAAAAGCAAGTGGGGAAACTGAGGCCAGAGAGGGAGGGGCCTTGCCAAATTCAGCATAGCGAGTTTTTGGCCATGGAAAGGGCCCTGAGCTCACCTGGGCTGGTCTAACCTCATGAACTGGGAAGCTGGAGAACCGGGAAGTAGGGGGCTGGTCTGAGTTCTGAAACTAAGCCAGTTTGGGGAATTTCAGGGCTTGCAAGGTGCTTAGAATGTTAGCAGCACAGTGCTCCTATGAGTCTCGTTTTCTGGCTGAAAAGCAGGCCCAGACAGGGTAGTTGTTTCTCCCTGGGTCACATAGCGTGTCGTTCCAGGGGAAGGGATCATTTAGAGCCAGGGGTGGACAAAGTGCATCCTCCCAGTACACAGAAGGAAAAATTGAGTCCTAGGCCTCTCCAGGGCCATGCCGTTCATGGTCACAGAAGTTCTGGATCTGGGCCGGAGGGTGCCAGTGTCCCTGATGGACAGACAGGGACACAGAAATTCAGCTGGGAGCCTCCTGGCCCATCCACACCCAATCCTTCTGTTTTTAGAAAAAAAAAAAAAAAAACCAAGGCCCTTGGTGGAGAAGTGACTTCCAGGCACTCTGTGAAACAGGGAGCATTCTGGAACCAGGAGGACCTCCAAAGGGTGGCCGCACGTTTCTCGTAGTTGAGGATTACTGAGGGCTTCTGCTAAATCCTGCTGGTTGGTGCAGGAATTCAGAGAAGAGCCCGTCCCTCTCTGCTGCATTCCAAGAGAGCAGATTTGGCATGTGAGGATGGGTAGGACTGGAAGGATCCACATCTGTGTCAAGCTTTGTGGAGGCAGGGTCCTTGTCATCCCCAGTGTATTCCCAGTGTGTCGGAACAGTGCCTGGGCTCATTCATTCGGCCCATTCTTGTCTTCTGAACATCCAGAGTCCTTAAGTCCTGGCTCCTCCAGGAGTTGCCTGGAGGAGTGGACAAAGTATGATGGGACACACGCTTCTAGTTCCTTCGGGTCAGGGCAGGACCAGAGGAGTGGCCTAGGTTAGCAGCGGGAGTGGAGTGTCCTGGAAGGCTTCCTGAATTAGGAGCCATTCACTTTAGTCATCAATCTGTGTAAACCTGAGGCCTAGACCCCAGATGTTGTAAGAAAGCCAAGAGAAAGGAGTTCTCTTTCCTGAATCTCTTGCGACTTTCCCAGGTCCAGATAGCCCGTCTCCCTGTGGACTGGGTGGCTGACCCTCTCCTGTCTCACTTTGTACTTTTGTGCATCTTTAAGTTTTCAAGGAACCACTCCTTCCTCTGACCTCAGTTTCCAGCACAGTTTGCGGGTAAGGATGCAAGAGAGAACACTACGTGATCACTGGTCCGGGCCATTGCACCCCTGGAGGGCCTCAGCCTGGGAGTCCAGCTGCTCCCTGTCCCAGAGCCACTTATTCCTGTCTGAGCCACTCCTCTCCTTACCTGTGGGGTGGGGCTGGTATTCTGCCTGCCCTGCGTGCCTGCCCTGCGTGCCTCTCTGGGTGGGGTGTGTGTTTCCCTTGTGTATTTATTCAGCAAATATTTACTGAGTCCCTTTCGTGTGCCTGGCCCCATGCTTGGTGCTGGACAAAGTCCACACCCACTTCGAGTTTTCCAGTCTAGCTGGGGAGACAGGTAATAAATAAACAAAGTAATTAGAGATTGGCCACATCCTGTAATGGAAACACGCAGCCAGCAGAGGGTGGCCATTAAGAGGGCCTGGCCAAGGGAGGTGACATTTTAGCAGCCACCAGCAATGGGAAGGTCTGGGGAAGGGCACGTCAGGCATAGGCACTAGCAGGGGCAAAGGTCAGGTGGCAGGAACGGGTGTGGCAGCCAGTGTGGCTGGAACCTCTCAGGCCTGGCTCTGTGGCCGACCTGGCGAGGGCTGTCAGCGGGCTGAGCTAGTCCTGTCTGTCTCGGGTGTTCTCTCCACTGTTTTGTGGGTGGGAGATTACCAGTGACGGCTGGGAGGCTGTGCGTCCTGCTGGTGGCTGGGATGAGGTGGTGGCCCAAGAAGGGCTGTCGCCGGCGTGGAAGGTGTATCTGCGGGTTACCTGCTGAGAGTAGGTGACAGTCTCTGGGTGGCTTTGCCAGGGCCTTGCTGTGTGTCCCTGGGCAAGTCCCTCTTGCAAAACAAGCAGATTTAGACTCTGAGTCCATCATCATCCTCGCCTGCAAGGGCTAAACTGACCCCTGCCCCTTCTCTGGCCATTTGGGAGGCAGGCCCAGGTGGCTCCTACCCGTGTCCAGATTCCCACTGTGGACACGGGAAGGAAACCCACAGCTTCTCCACAGTGAAGGGTGACCCATGCATGGGCCACTCGCGCTGTCTGAGGCTCACCGCATTCGGGCCCTCGCACAGATGCATTCCAAATGAGAGAGCAGGGCCTGCAGGTGGGGCCACCCACCACCCTCCTCCTGCCGTGGGAGCAGCCGCCCCTTCGCTGTGCCACGTGGCCCGTCCTGCCTCCTTATCTGGCCTTTCCAGGAAGCCAGTGCAGGAAGTAGACTTGGGCCTGGCTTCCTGCTGGCCCGACCTCCCTGGGACAGCTCTTCTCAGGAAGAGCCTGTGGGATGTAGGATCCCTCCCCAATCTCTTCCTTCCCTCCAGGGCCACTTCCAGCCTTCCTGGGGAGAGGCCTTCGAGTTCACGCCACCTATGGATCGGGGTGGTGGTGGGGACCAGGACTCCCCTGCAAAGGCTTCTGGGGTCAGGGCCAACTGGAATTCCAAAGTCGCCAGGACAAGGCAGGGCAAAGCCTCCTTGGTGAGGCGGTTTCTCATCCTTAGGGCCCCTCGATGCTGGAACCTTCCTCATGGTAATACTAGAATGGGTGTGAAATTAGACCCTGGACCCAGGCACTGCCGCCTGAGTCACTCTTCTTTCTGGAAACCCAGAGGCAGACCCCAGCGTATGGGTCATACTTTGTGTTTTTAAAATTAAAGAGCTGATTTTCCCCCATTATGAAAATATTATATATTATGTTTGTTAGTACAGTGGTCAGAAAAAACATAGTACATATTTGTCATAAAACAAAATAAATTCAGTAAGGGTAGGAAAAGAAACATACATATATATACCATGTGTGTATATACATATATATATATATTTTTTTTTTTTGAGACAGAGTCTTGCTCTGTTGTCTGGGCTACAGTGCCGTGGAGTCAGCCCAGCTCACAGCAACCTCAAACTCCTGGGCTCAAGGGATCCTCCCTCCTCGGCCTCCCAGAGTGCTAGGATTACAAGCGTGAGCCACCTTACCGGGCCTTGGGCAAATAAATATCCTGAAAGCTCACCTTGCCTGGGTGAGTTTTTAAAGATCCCATCCTTTGTCTGCCATTGTTATTGAAAACCAGAGTTTTTCTAGAATATTCCTCTGCCTTCACCTGGTGACCTCCTGTCTTTGAAAACCCAGCTCAATGCCTGTAATCCTAGCACTCTGGGAGGCTGAGACAGGGGGATCACTTGAGGTCAGGAGTTGGAGGTTGCTGTGAGGTACGATCATGCCACTGCACTCTAGCTGGTGCGACAGAGTGAGACCTTACTGCAACAACAAAAAAATTGACCAGAATGGTCAACTCTACGCCCAGGTGGTAGCCCTCTCTGGGAGGAGACAGGGTATACGAGGCTTGCTTTCGGGTTGGCCACAGTAAGAAGACGGCATTTTTGGTGATCAGCGCATGCTCCTGCACCCCCAAGACCATGCGATGGCCCCAGTCCCCCCCAGGGACCAGAGCTCCCTGGCGCTGGTCAGACATTCACATGGCTCTGTTTGCCTTCCAGCTTCCCCTGTCACTCTTGAAGACCGCTCAGAATCACCCCATGGTGAGTATGCCCCAGTCTGGAATGGCACGTTTCAGAGAGGGGCAGGGACACCCTGGGCGGAGGGCTTCCTGCCTGTCCACCAGAACCGGCAGCTTGTTCTCTCCTCCCAGCACATCCGGGCCTGTGTCATTTCTGCTGCTTGCAAAAGTAATATGTGCTTATTAAAAATCGCAAACCCTAGACAAGGTAGAAAGTGCAAACCTCTTTGTTCAACTTCACGGCACCCTAATTCCTTGGTGTGTGCACGTCCAGACTTTCATCTTTCGTGCAGGCGTGAACGTAATTTTTCTTAACCATGACTGGGATCACTCAATATGCGTTGTTTCAACCACTTTACCACTGGATGAAGTTTTATCTTTTTTTTTTTTTTTTTTATTCTTTTGAGACAGAGTGTCTGTTTCCTTGGCTGGAGTGCTGTGGCGTCAGCCTAGCTCACAGCAACCTCAAACTCCTGGGCTCAAGTGATCCTCCTGCCTCAGCCTCCCTAGTGGCTGGGACTATAGGCATGTGCCACCATGCCCGGCCACCACTTTTATCCTTAATGATACAGTGTGGCATCTGTCCACCTCCATCAGTGCATTCTGTTTCTTTCTTTTTAAGTTCTTTCTTTCTGGATAAAATTAATGTGTACCGTACAACTGACCCATTTCAAAGTGCACAGCTCAGTGGCATGTAGTGCAATCACAGTGTCGTACCACCACCACCTCTATCTAGTTCCAGAAGGTTCGGTCACCCCAAAAGGAGACCCCATCAGCAGTCACTCCCTATTCCCCTCCCCCAGCCCCGACAGCCACAGATCTGCTTCCTGTCTCCATGGATTCACCTGCTCTGGATACTCCCTGTGAACGTGAACGTAGAGCATGTGCTCTTTTGTGTGTGCCTCCTTCGCTTAGCATGCTTTGAGGTTCAGCCACATTAAAGCGTGTGTTGGTGCTTCACTTGTGGCCAGGTGATACTCCGTGGTGTGGGTCGATAGCGCATTGTGTTTATCCCTTCATCTGCTGATGGGCGTTTGGGCTGTTTCAGCTTTTTGGCTATTGCAGATAGTGCTGCTGCCAACAGTTGTGTGCGTGTGTTTGCGTGCATGTTCTTCATTTCTCTTAGGCAGATGCCTAAGTTGGTTCTTTCTAAAATCTCAGCCTTGGCCACGTGCAGTGGTTCGTGCCCATAATCCCAGCACTGTAGGAGGCCGAGGTGGGAGGACCGCCTGAGCCCAGGAGTTTGAGGCTACAGCAATGAGCTATGATCATGCCCTTGCCCTGTACCTCAGGGAACATACAGAGACCTCGTCTCTAAAAAATAAATAAATACATAAAATCTTAACCGTTTTCTAGCAACAGCACGTCTACAGAATGGTGTGCCACTTATCTGTTTCCTCAGAACACATGACAATAGGCAAGTAACTATCGCCACGAGAAACAGCACTTCCAGACCACCAAAGCCCACACATCTGGTGTTGAAGGGGCACCTGCCAAGACCAGACCAGACGTGCCCACCTGGCCCTGAGCCGCCCTCCATCAGTGGTCACTAGTACCCCAATCTTGCTCGCTCCTTTAAACATTCGTGTGTGGTTTTAATAGTTTTTTTTTAATTGCACAAAGAATGTTACCATCGTAGAAAGTCTAGTAACACGAAGTGTACAGAGGGGCCATTTTCAGGGCCTTGGCGCCACAGGCTGGGGCCTGGGCGGTGGTGGCCCGACTCTCAGGGGCAGGGCCCTGAGGCCACAGCTGACCTCTTTTTTTTCCCAGTTAGTGGAGCTCAAAAACGGGGAGACGTACAATGGGCACCTGGTGAGCTGCGACAACTGGATGAACATTAACCTGCGTGAGGTGATCTGCACGTCCAGGGTGTGTGGCCCTCACCTACTGGGGGGGCAGGCCGCGGGAGGGTGGTTTTAGGGTGTGTGTCTGGCACAGATGGGGACTCCAGGGGTGGGTGCTGGTGGGGGGCGCACGCTCGCAGAGGGGTTTGCTGTGGCTCAGCATCCTCGCTCCTGAGTCGGTGAAGATGCCTTCCTGGGCCTTGCAGGGGAGTCAGTGCAGGACGCCGCTTGGCACTGGTCACCTGCCGGGGACCAGCAGGGGTGGGCAGGGTGGGCCAGGCCTCCGAATCCCACAGGGCGCCCTGGACTTTGCCCCTGTGGCAGGCTGCCCCGCTGGCCTCAGCCACTGTGTGTGTGTCGGTGCCACCCCTGACCAGGAAGGACTTGGGCCGGGGGGCTCCGTGTGGCTACAAATCCCAATGCACAGGTCGGTGTGGCCACCTCTGTGGGGCGGGCCATGGTGGTGCAGCCATGGGACATCTAGGCCACCAGAGGGCAAGGGCAGCACTGAGGCCCTGTGGACCAGGAGCTGCCAGCCACAGCCCGAGACCAGGGAGTGCCTGGCTGGGCACATTGCTGGGCAGGCCAGGGATGGGGCGGCTCCCCCGGGCTCTCAGTTCCCCTGGGGTCGCAAGCCTTCCCTGCCCTTGAGATGACCCACAGAGCAATGAGGGTGGGGACAGGGATAGGGTGAAGGCAGCGGCTCCCTCCCGCTAACCCGCGCCCGCGCCTTGATCCCGTCTGTCTTGTGTCCTCGTGGGCGACAGCCTCAGGCAAGGTCATTCTGCTGCCTCCTGGGTGTCTGTGCTGCATCCCACTGGAGGGCGTCTGGTGGGTGTCGGTGGCGCCCGTCCCATAACAGGTGGTGCCACCGTGTATGACTGTGTACATGTCATTGTGCACGTGGCTGGCAGGTCTGTGTCCACTTTTGGGACTTGGAATTGCCGGTGTGTCACAGGGCATGAGCACGTGGGGTTTTGTCATCGCCTCTGGGTCCCAGATGTGACAGGACCGTTCCTTAATTCAGAGCGAGAGCCCCCAGGTGTTGTCCAGCCTCCACTGCCAGCTCACAGTAGACACATGGCTTCCTCTGGCCAGTCCGCCCCTGTGGCCGGGTGGCGACACCTCTGTCCCTAGCAGGGAGGAGAGGCTGGTGTTAACGCATGTCCTCGTCCGGGCAGTAGCAGCCCCTCTTTCCCTCAGAGGCCCGGCAGATGCAGAGGCCACAGGAGCCTCCCTGCAGTTAGCTCAGGCCTGCACCCTGCATCCCCCACGCGGAAGCGGCTGGGCCCGCCCTGGCCCTGGCCGGGGAGAGCTGGGCGCCGAGCCGGCAGCCCAGTCCTAAGCTTCCACAGCCCCTCCTGTTTCTGCCTGGCCAGACTCTGCAACCCCCTGGACTTAGCCCCAAACCCTCGAGGGGTTCCTGTGCAGGTCAGGGGCTCGTGTGTTCCTAGGGAGAGTTGGCACTGAGACATTGTCCCCACCGTGTGCCTCCATGGGACCAGACCGAGCCAGGCACGGAGGGGAGTATCAGACGGGAGGCCTGTTGGGGGCTGGAGTTAGCCCGACAAGGAAAGGGGGACAACACGTGCAGAGTTCTGGGGGCAGGCCCCTGGCATATGTTCCAGAAACAGAACGTCCCATCTGTAGGGAGCATCGCCGGGAGAGGGCAGCCAGGGCGGGGCTGGGCCTCGGCCCCAGGTCTCGGCCCCTGGGGAGCCACGCTGAGGAATCTGGACCTCATCCACAGGCAGGCGGGGCCTGGTGGGTCCTGAGCAGGGGCGTATGGTGATCTGGTTTCTAGGGGTGTTGAGGGAGGAGAGGACTGTCCTGGAGCCTGGGCAGGGGGTAGGGCTGGGCTTCTAATCTGCTAGAAGAGGCTGTGAGTTCCTGTTGGACACTTGGTGTGTCCTGAGGGAGGCGTTCTAGAAGCCTCAGGGTGGGCATTGCAGAGTGAGTCTGTGACTTTGCACACCCCTCTCCCCAGCCTCAGTTAGCTCCCCTGAGAACCAGCATCCTTGGGAGGGGCCCCTGGCAGGCCCCAGACCCTCCCCACCTCTCCACCTGCCACACTGGGTCCTTGGTGTGCCCGCCGTGTCCCTGGGCCCAGCTCAGGCCCCGTCAGGAGGAGTCAGGGCACATGGAGAAGGTTCCAGAAGGGAGGTGGAGCTCAGTTGTGGTGGCCTGTGGTGCACAGGGAAGCCCCCATCTTTCTCTGGGCTTTGGAGGGAGCCGCAGTCAGCCACGCCTGAGCCAGGCCCGTGGGCAGAGGTGCCCTGTCTCCCTCGTGGCACACATGGGGGCACCTCAGCCCTGCCTCACCCACAGTTCCTCCCGTGGAAAGGGTTACCTGGGGTTGGGAGATCTGCCTGGAGAGTGGACCCCTCCCCCTGTCATGTCCCAGGACTGAGACTTTGCAGCTTCCAGGGGTGACACGGCACAGGCAGGGTGGGAACAGATGCTGCCCGGCCATCTGCACCCAGCTCTCCAGGCCCCTCCCCCCGGAGTTCAGCCTCCCACTCCCAGGGCCGAGCTGGACAGCTGAGTGATCACCCGCATCCCTTCTGGCGCAGGATGGGGACAAGTTCTGGCGGATGCCCGAGTGCTACATCCGTGGCAGCACCATCAAGTACCTGCGCATCCCCGACGAGATCATCGACATGGTCAAGGAGGAGGTGGTGGCCAAGGGCCGCGGCCGCGGCGGCCTGCAGCACCAGAAGCAGCAGAAGGGCCGAGGCGTGGGGGGCGCCGGGCGAGGTAGGCCTCCTGCCCCCAGTAGACCGGCCCGGGCAGGGCGAGCAGCTGCGCGTGCTGATGTGCTCGGCTGGCGCCCCTAGCGCTGCTTCGGAGCCTCCGGCCCCACGGATGCTGGGGCCAGAAGGGGCACGGCACCCCGAGCTCTGGGGCAGCCAATGTGCCCATGGCACCCGGGCCCTCTTGCCTGGCGGCGGTCCTCAGCGGTGCCGTGAGCCAAGGTCCAGCCTAGGGGCTGCTTCACTGACGACGGTTGTGGGGGGCAGGACTTGGGACTGAAAGCCCCACCTCCCTTTGTCTCCTGCTGGGCACATCGAGTCACCTCCCCAAGCCTCAGTTGCCTCCTGCAGAGAGGGTCTGGCAGTGCCCAGCTCTCCAGGCTGCTGGCAGCGCCTCAGCCTAGGGCCTGTTGGGGGTCCCTTTTCCTGCTGTGACTCCTTTGTACAAAGCCAGGGTCACACCTTTTTGGATAGACGTTTGTGCCCCTCTCCCCCCACCAGAAGTGATAAATCGGGCATAAAATTCAATTTGTTACGCCCCCGGGGCCATCTGCAGCCCACACTCCCCTCGCTTCCCCCACCCCAGCTCTGTGTCCTCAGAAGGACCCAGGCTTTGTTCCTTCCATCTGTGGGCAGCCCCTCTGTGCCAGCTCAAGTGCTGGTCTGGGATCTCGGTGCAGCCTGGCCTGCCCTCGGGTAGCGAACCTGGCGGGGCCAGGGTGCTGGGAAGGCCACAGGAGCCGGCCCTGAGTGGAGGGGCTGGGGCGGTACTGCAGGCAACGAGCTTGTAGGGTCTGGGGTCCCAGGCCTGTCCCAGGCCCTCATCTTTCTCCTGAGCTGGCCTGAGGGCCTGGCTCTTGGCACTTGGAGCCACTGCAGTGGAGAGAGCGGGTCCGGCCCTGCCCTTCGTGGAGAGGAGGGGATGTGGTCTTCTTGGCCACTGTGCAGGGAGCGCTTGGGGCCCTCAGCAGCAGCTATTGCCTCGCAGGAGCCCCCTGGCTGCAGCCCCCTTGCAGAGCTGGTCCTGGAGAGAACTGAGGTCAGGCTGCCGGGCTGGCGTTGGCCTCTGTCCTCGCAGGTCTGGTGGCCCTGGCTGGCAAAAACCCCAACCCCACCTTCACGGGGTTGCGGTGTGCAGAGGAGACGGTGATTCCAACCCCCGTGGGTGTCAGTCCCTCTCCCCAGGCTGCCGGGCCCCCGAGTAACCTGTGGCGCGCTCAGGCCACAGGGCCGGCTCCTCTTTCCCGCTGGCCTTGGCTTTCCTGGTACTTGAAGCCCCAGCTGTCATTTCCTCAGACGTTTGCCTGGCGCAGAGGTTCTCAGAGACAGCTTCCTAGATGTGGCGTACTGGGGGTCACGGGAGATGCAGCCCGCCCCTTCCCCAGGGAGAGGTCTGTGGTGGGGGCCGCATGAGGGGGCGCCCAGCACGCAGGGTGCAGGGGATGCCCCCTGGGCCACTGCCTTTGGCTGGCGACAGGACTGCCCAGTCAGGCGAGTCCCTGTGCAGCCCTCGCCCTGCCGGGACCTCCCTGGTGGGGAGCAACAGACCCTCCCATGGCCCCTCCCCCACGTAAAACATCATTAGGGATCATGGTCCTTTTGTCTTGGGGGCCTTGGGCCATCCCCGGGGTGGACACACCTTTGCTTCTCTCCCGGCAGATGGGTGAGGGGCGGTGGGTGGTGCTGGGGCATGGGAGGCCTGGTCCTGACGCAGCCCACAGCAGCCCCAGCCTCCCCCGCTGCCCTGGTCTCTGCCCCCGCCTGTCCCACCCCCGTCCCGCCTCCGCACTCCTGGAAGCCCCTCTGGCTGGCTTTGTCCTTGCTGAATCCTGTCCCAAGCCCCCAGGTGGTTCAGTGCCGGCCTCTGTTCCTCCCCACCCCTTGTCCCCTGCGGGCCTGGATTAGTCCCTTGTGCTGGGACGATGGGTCGTGCCCGCCGGGTCGGGCGCTCCAGCCTGGGTGGAGGAGGCTAGAGGCACTGTCACGGTCTCCGTTTCCTGGATCAGGAAGCTGAGGGGACCCGGCCCAGTGTCCGAGGGCGCCGGGACACAGTCCCAGGCCACCTAGCTCTGCAGCAGCCAAGTCTCCGTGTCCTGCAGGTGTGTTTGGCGGCCGGGGCCGAGGCGGGATCCCGGGCACAGGCAGAGGCCAGCCGGAGAAGAAGCCGGGCAGACAGGCGGGCAAGCAGTGAGCCCCACCCGGAGACCGGCCACCGCATCTTGCCGGGCGGCGAGGTCCTGCGGTCAGTTCGCAGGTTTGTTCCGAAAGAAGCGAAGAAGCAGGTGTTGGGGGAGGACCCCCCGCGCCCTGCATTTTGTGACCCTGCTCTTTAGGCAAAGTCCCTTTTTGTTTTTAAAGCCAGCAGTTCTGCAGCTGGAATGTTGTCATTCAGTGTGTTGGGTTTTGTGAAGTTGTTGTCCCCACGACCAGCTGGAGCCTGGAAGAATCTGTGTTTCAGGCACCTCTGAAGCCCGCGCTGCGCTGTCCTGTCCTCAGCGTTTCCCAGACGGGTTTGCTTTGCATCTCGCCGTGGAGAACAGACGGAGGTTTTTATTTTAAGCGCTTGCGGGGAGATTGATGGCCTTGAGAGTTCCCTTCAGCGCGGCCCAAGGTTCTGCCTTTCCAAAACAAACCTGGGCCTTGCTGGGCCTGCCCCTTCTAGTCTACTCTCTTTGTATTACAAAAATAAAAATGAATGCAGGTATACGGGCGGTCCATCTTCCTCTGGAGCCACTGGGCGCACCTAGAGGATCTCCTGGCCCCTGGGCCCAGGCTCTGGCAGGCCCGATGGCTCCAGAAATCACAGGCCCCGTAGGAGACACTCCCAAGGCCGTCCCCCTCTAATCAAGTGTCAGTGATTCCACGCGGCGCTGACGTCCTGTCACCCTGGGCAGTGGGCGGGCTGTTGGGTCCCCTGGCGTCCTGCACCAGGTTCCCTGTGACCCCGCCCCTCCGTGGAGTTGGAAGCACCTTGGGGAGGCTGGGGGAGGGCAGCGGTGGGCAGAAGCCGCGTGCGGCCCCCATCCCCTGGCGGCCTGGGCTGCACTATTGGTGCTGGCATCACAGAGAGAAGCTGGGACAGCGGCCACCTGGAGGAGCACCGAAGATCATTGTCACAGGCTCTACCTTGCTTTCCAGCCAAGGCCCTGCGTGTCACACCTCGGGTAACCCACCCGAGACGTTGAGTCAGCACTTTTGGAAAATGCTCTCGGTAGCATGGTCTGCGGACGGTTTTTCCTTCCGTAAGCAAAGGGAAGGAACCACAGGGAAGGCCTGGGACATGTGTCGGCTCGTCCCCCTGTACACACGTCGTCTCCACGGCCACCGTGTTGAAACCTGTTTGGAGGGGTGCCTGGGACTAAGGCCTCGCCATGTGTGGAGCCCACTTCTTGGGTCTTCAAAGGTGCCTGGTGCCTGGGATGCTGTCCTGGTCCGTTGTGGGACTTGCTGCTGCCTGACGTCTTCTGACAAAGCAGCACTTTGGTGAGGGGGCAGGGGGTCCAAGCCCGCAAACCCACCTCCCTCAGAGACGTGGACGGCGATCATGGCCCAAGCCTATGGCACCCACCTGCCCACCCAGCACGGCGTCCCTGGGCACATCACAGGGCGGGCTGTGGGGGTGGCCAGGCTGGCAGGGCGAGGGGGTAGGAGCCTCCCCGGGGCAAGAGGGGCGGGGAGAAGGTGGCCTTGTTGGCAGTTCCCACCCCCCTGCCCTGGATTCATTGGCCCAGAGAGGCCTCTGGGGCTGTGCTGGGGGAGCTGGGCCCCTTCGTGCCAGGGGTCGTTTTGGTCACATGCAGCTTTGATGAAATCTGGGAGCTCTGGGGTCAGGCGTCCTGGAAAGCCCTTCAGAGGCCCCTTCCCCGCCGCTGGTGCCAGTTTGGTTTCCCCTCCCTTACCAAGCTCCAAACCAAGAATGCGTTCAGGTGCCCCCAAGCGCCTTCTCACACTTTAGGGTCTTGGGCTCCTTTTACGGGTCACAAGTGCTGGCAAGTGACTGGGGCTTTCAGCGCTGGGGCTAATCGCAGCCGCTCGCCGCACTGCGACGCTGGAGCAGCCCTGACCTTTCCAGCCCGCCAGCTTCAGGCTCCCGGCCAGTTCCCTCCTCACCGTGACGTGAGCCGCAGGCAG
Source organism: Eulemur rufifrons (assembly GCF_041146395.1). Taxonomy (NCBI): domain Eukaryota; kingdom Metazoa; phylum Chordata; class Mammalia; order Primates; family Lemuridae; genus Eulemur; species Eulemur rufifrons. Next base: position 5,977,377 of record NC_090984.1, on the reverse strand, counting down.
AGCCCCCTCGCCTGCCTCAGCCGCCTCTGCCCTGCTTAGGTGCAGCAAGCTTCCCGAAGCTTCCAGCCTCCTGAGCCCAAGGTGGGGCCAGCCCCATGTTTCATTCTTCCTGGTTGGTTTTGAGAAGCCTCGTCCTCGGCCCCCTCAACAAGAAGAGAAACCAAATGCCCTGGCCTACTTCCTAAACCCGGGGCTTCCAGATCTTTGTGGCTCTCTGATGAGGTCCGCACCCTTGTCACCTGACTGGGGCCACCTGCACTGTAGGTGGTTCCCACCCGCCCCCGACCTCCCTGCCTGGAGTTTGCTATTTGTCAGGGAGGCCCACGCCGTGCGCTGTGGCTGGCGTGACTCAGCTGGCGTGCAACAGGCCCAGCGCCACCGCCACCGCCACCACTGCCACCACTAAGTCTCTGTGGCCAGGAGCCCGTTTCAGGGACAAATGTGGAGGCCAGCCTCAGGCAGTGGCCCCGAGAGGAAGTGCGGTCCCCCGACACCCCTGCACACACCTCAGCACCGATTCCTCCTCCAGGCCTCACCTGCTGCTCCCAGAGCCACTCTGACAGCCCCTCGAGATGGCCTGTGCCCCTGTCGCCTCCCTCCCCACCCCGGCCAGCTGGACCCTGGCCCCCAACACAAGCCTGGCACTGGGTCCACTCGCCCTGTCCCAGGCACCCTACGTCCCAGGTGGCCCTTCCCTTCCACAGGGGTGAGCCGGCCACAAAGAAGTCAAATGCATAAACGCTGCAGAAAAGAAGAAAATGAGAAACAGGGTGCGTGAGGAAGTGGTCAGAGAAGGTGAGAGGGTGACATTCGAGATTCAAGAAGGGCTGGAGGGAGGCAGGGGAGGCAGCCATCTGGGGGAAGAGCATTCCAGGTGGGGGAATGGCATGTGCAAAGGCCCTGTGCCCACTGGGCACAGGGGCAAAGTGAGGGGAAGGAAATGGGGAGGGTACAGGCCTTGAGTGACATGCTGGGGGCTCAGCCCAGGTGGCTGTTGCTCAGGAAGCCCAGGACACTGGGGTGGGACCTCCTTTCCACAGAGAGGCCTCTCCGATGGGTCAAACCAAGTCTAGTAAGGGCAAGAAGCCTCTGGGCACGGGGAGAGCGCAGGGAACGGCAGCTGCAAAGCCCTGAGCTGTGGCCTGCTCCGTGGGCTCCTCGCAGACGATCTGGAGCTGGGGCGAGTGCGCTGAGCACATCCAGCATCGCGCTGACATCTGTGCCATCAGCCACTTCTCAAGGAAACTGGGCGAGGGGTGGGCCCCCCATGCTCCTGCTCAGCCCTGTGGGTCTCCAAAGCCGCTTACAACTTGGCACCTCCAAGGGTCCTCACAGATAAGAGAAATGCAGGCTCAGGGGACAGGTGCACCACCGTCATGACAGCCCACCATTGTCTGTCACCGAATGTGTGTCAGCTCCAGAACCCACCCACAGGGAGGTGTCCTCATTCACTGCCCAGGCACAGACAGGGTGAGCGACCCGCCCCAGGTCACACAGCAATGGAGCTGGCCCTCTGCTGCAGGGCCTCCTCAGAGCTCCTTCCATTGCCTCCTTGAACTTGAAGGGGCACTGACTTTCTCCCGGCTCAGGTGTGTCAGGCCCAAAATCACAAGCCCGGAAGTGGTTGGGACGGAGGCAGGTGAGGTCGGCTCCTACTTTAAAATTCACTTCCCTGATTGTAGCTGAGGGAAGGGATTCAAGGCACATGGGGAAGGTGGCCGGTGAGTTTGATCCAGCTGTGCCCCAGTGCCCTGGCTGGTCAGTGGGGACAATATTGGCTCCATCTCATGGGGCTTTTGGGAGGATTATGTGAAAGGAATCTTAGGGCTGACCTAGTATACAGCAAGTGCTCGGTAAATGCCTGCAATCATGTAAGAGGGGTGCCTCACTGCATACCTGCAGAGTGTCCAGAAGTCACCAGGGACCCTCTTCAGCCACATTAGCTATGGGCTTGGTGTCAGTGACTGTCCAGGGGGCACCTGGGGAGTGGCCAGGCCACTGTCCTCTGTGCCCTGGAGGCCTGGCCCCAGGCTGGTGAGCATTCACCTCGAGGGCCTGCAATCCTGCCCTGCAAGCCCCCTCCCAGCCTGGGCCGGCCTCTGTGGCCACCCAGCAGTGACTCACCCCTGCCCCGCCTCCGCTGGAACCGGGCACCAAAATAGTCACCCAGCTTGCTCTCGGGAGTGGCCATGGAAATACTTCAGGCCTGCTTTCAGCACCTAAAAATACTCCTTGCGTCCTCATGCGTCTCCCCCTCCCTGACCCCTCCTCTGCACCGCCAGGGCCAGACCCTCCATGCCTTGCCCCTCCAGCGTGGAGCCACTCCAGATGCCACCATCTCCCCAGAACCCTCTCTAGGGGGCAGCTTCTGAAATCCCCCAAAGTCTCAGTCCCAGGGTAGGGGAGGCCAGGGCTCAGCAACGTTGTCCGGAGAGACCTTCATTGTTCAGCAGCTTTTCCTAAAAATTAAAGAACGATTCTTGCTGTTCGTGTTCCTGAGGTGGCCGGAAGCAGGTGCATCGGATGGGGCCCCCAGCTGCCCTGAACTGCACCCCCTTGCCCTCCCACTGGCTTCGAGACCCCCGGGTAGGTTGTGAGTTCTTCCTCCCATGCAAGGTGGAGGCCTTACAACTCTTGGAGACACCTGGCCTCTGTGACACAGCCTCTGTGGCCCCGAGGAGTGGTCAACTCTGTGCTCACTACCAAGCACCTTGACCTTCCACCAGGAAGGTGGAGGAAGAGGAGCACACGGACTCGGACTGCGGTTCAGCCCGCCAGGGTGGGCTCAAGCATCTCAGTCACCTGAGGGCTCCAACTAGAGGGAAGAGCAGGTGTAAAGGCCCTGGGGCAGGTGCATGAGGCGGTGAGCTGGAAATGCAGGGTCCCTTAAGGCCTCCCTCACCCTCCTTCTCCCTTAGGGAGGATGAGTCAACCTAGACAAGGTCAGAGGGCTGGACTCTCTGACCTCAGATACACTTAGGAAGCGGGTTTTGTTTGTTTTTTTTAAAGTTGTTTTTACTAAAATCCCTACTTTATTCAGATTTCCTTAGTTTCTTTAAAAACACACTTTATTGAAGTACAGCATTTTTGTTTTTTTTTTAAAAAATCAATTAATTTTATTTATTATTTTTTAGAGACAGGGTCTTGATCTGTCACCCAAGCTGGCCAACTCCTGGACTTAAGCGATCCTCCCGCCTTGGCCTCCCAAGTAGCTGGGACTACAGATGTGCCCCACAGTGCTTGCAAGATCTCCTTAGTTTTTGCCTATGTCCTTTTTTTTTTTTTGTCAATTGAGGTAGGAGTCCCATAACATAAAATTAACCATGTTAAAGTGAATAATTCAGTGGCATTTAGTACATTCACAAGGTTGTTTAACCACCACCTCTATTTAGTTCCAGAACATTTTCATACCCCCAAAAGAAACCCCCGTCCCCATCAGCACTCACTCCCCATTCCCCTCCCCCCACCCCTGGCAGCCACTAATCTGCTTCCTGTGTCTGTGGATTGGCCTGATCTGGACATTTCATGTCAATGGAGTCACACACTGTGTGGCCCTTTGTGTCTGGCTTCTCTCGGCAGCATGTTTCTGCGTTTCATGCTCACAGGGGCGTGTCTGAAAACCATATTCCTTTCCCAGCTGTATAATATTCCACGGTGTAGACTGACCACGTTTTGTTTATCCTTCATCAGCTGTCGAGCGGTTAGGCTGTTTCCAAGGAAGTGCGTGTCGAGCATTCACTCTGCAGCGGGCACAGACAGAGTGCTTAATCCTCACCACTGCCCCCAGCTGCGAGGTCACAGTCATCACTGCGCCCATTTGCCCGTCTCAGAACTGGGGAAAGACACGCACAGGTAAGCAGACAGGCTACCAGAGGGACCGCAGGCTGCCTCTCAGATGCAGTACAGACAGATGATAAGGAAACCAAGAATGAAACACGATAAATTCCAGTCTCCCAGGTGGCGGGAACAGCATGTGCAAAGGCCCTGAAGTGGGAATAAACTGGTGTCTTGGAGGGAAAGCTGGTGTGGCTGAGTGGAACAAGTGACAGGGACAGAGGAGGAAAGGGGTGGATGGTAGGTGCTGCAGGGCCTGGGGGGTGTGAGGAGGGGTCTAAGATATACTCTGAGATGGGGAAATAGAGACTGAGAGTGCAGGAAGAGAGAGGGAGAGAATCAGGAGCCCAAGGAAGAGACCCAACTCCCAGGACTCACCTGAGTGCCCCAGCCCCAGAGCCCTCTGATACGCTGACTGTACTGGCAGGGGTGAGCACCCTGCACCCAGAACTATGTCAGCACACAGTAAGTGCTCCACAAATCTTGGGTGGATGGATGGATGGATGAGTGGATGGGTGGGTGAGAGAATGGATGGGTGGATGAGTGAATAGGTGTGTGGGTGGGTGGATAGATGGATAGGTGGATGGGTGGGTGGGAGGATGTAGGGATGGATGGGTAGCTGGATGGGTGAATAAATGGGTGAACAGGTATATGGGTGGGTGGGAGGATGGAGGGATGGATGGGTGAACAGGTGTATGAGTGGGTGGATAGAAAGATGGATGGGTAGCTGGATGGGTGAACAAGTGTTGGGTGGGTGGATAGATGGATGGGTAGCTGGATGGATGAATGGATGGGTGAACAGGTGTATGGGTGGGTGGGTGGGAGGATGGAGGGATGGACGGGTAGCTGGATGGGTGAACAGGTGTATGGGTGGGTGGGTGGGAGGATGGAGGGATGGACGGGTAGCTGGATGGGTGAATGGATGGGTGAACAGGTGTATGGGTGGGTGGGTGGGAGGATGGAGGGATGGACGGCTAGCTGGATGGGTGAACAGGTGTATGGGTGGGTGGATAGATGGATGGGTGGGTGGGTAGACAAATGGATGGAAGGATGGATGGAGGGAGGGAGGAGGAGCTGGCACTCAAATCAGTCAATGAGAAGCAGTGTCTCCCACCTTCCAGTGGTGACCGGGTGGTGGGTAGTGGAGGAACTCGTCCAGCCATTCCCAGGGTCTCACTTTCCTCTCTGCAGCCTCACAAGATGCCCCTGGGGTGGAGGCTGCAGGGTGGGGGCTGGACAGGGTGCCATGAGCACAGGCCAAGCATGGGCGGGCCGGCTGGGTACCAGATGCTGCTACCTGCCTCTGCCGCTGAGTCAGCATCACCATGGCAACTCAGGCCCTCCCGGATGCTTCTTTGGGCACATCCCTTCACTACAGCCACCGTCAAGGCCGCCTCCTCACAGGGGGCAGGGGCAGGGGAGCAGCTATTTTTACCCGGGTTGTGCGCAACACTGAAGGGCCACAATGCCCATCTTCCTGACACCCCTCCATTGGCAACAGTCCTTCCATCTCCTGGGGGGGAGGGTATCAAGTGGGGTGGGCACTCCAGATGAGGGAACAGTGTGGACAAGGGCTGGGTGCTGGACAGCAGAAGCAGGCAGAGCTGGGGGGTGATAGGGGAAGATGGGACACAGCAGGAAGCCACAGGGGGTGGGGTGTGTGTGTGTGCGGAGGCCAGGGTGGCACTCACAGAGGGCAGAACAGGGGTCCCTATGACCCTGGGCAGCCCTCACAACCCCAGAGCCTCTCCTGCCTCCTTTGGAGCTTAGACACTGGTGGGGAAACTGAGGCGGGGGGGGCAGCATGGGCTCCACCTGGGCTGGCAAGGACTCGAACCATCCCCGACACTCCCCGCTGAGGACCTGGGTGCCCCTGTGATCCTCCCCACATCTCTCCACCCCACTCCAGGCCTCCTACTTGATGTTCCTCCAACACACCTCAAATTCCTACCCTGGGGGCTTTGCACATGCTATATTGCAGCTTTCAGGAACATTCTTCCCTGGGACATCTTCATGGTCCCCCTCTCTGCTGGTTTCATGGACCCTCTGAACACTTCCTCCACACCCCACAGCTTCCCCCTCCCTGCTGCGATGTCCTCCCGCCTGACCAGGGCACATCAGGGACAGGGTGCGGGATGTGGGGTGACCAATGGCTCCCTGGGCAGGGGTGACCCTCAGTCCAGGCAACGAGGCCTTGTTAGAAGTCAGTGGGTGAGCCAGGCCAGGTGGCCAAGACCAGGGCCGGGAGTCCCCAGCCCTCCCTGCCAGTTCTCTCCAGACCTGGTTCATCTCTCTAGGGCTCTGTCTTCCTCCTATTTTTTTCTTCCCTTCCTCTCTTGCTATCTCTCTCCCTCATCTCTGCTTTTTTCTCCTTGTTTATCTTCAAGTCACCGTCTAGCTTTTCTCTCCCATCTATCTCTAAGCTCCTACCTGAGGGGCCCCATTGAGCACAGCCTTGCCCAGAACCCTGAGGCGGCTCCCTTGGCCTCAACATACCCACTCAACAAATGGGCTTGTTCCAGGGCCTGAAGCCCACCCTGGGGGGAGGGGGTGATTCCAGTGGAGTGGGGGACACCCTTTCCTCTTCTCTGCTCAGGGCTCCCTCCAGGGCCCTGGTGGGGAAGGGGTTAACTATGTGCCGTCCCCTCCCCCCAAGCCCTGCATTTAATTAGCAGCCTGTAGGGGCGGCCGGGGGTGGTAGGGAGGGGGGAGGAGGGGAAGAGGAGAGGGTAGGGGTGGGAGGGAGGAGGGCGGAGTAGGAGAGGAGAGGGTGAGGATGGGGGTGGGGTGGGAGGAGGAGGGAGAAGGGGAGGGAAGCGAAGTGGAGGGAGGGGACGAGCAGGGGAGGGGGGCCCAGAACCCGCGAGGTTTTGAGTCCCGCCTCCCCTTTCCGTTCTCCCCCACCCCCCCCTCTTAGGCGGGGCGAACGTCAGCTCTCCCCATTATCCAGCCGGGGAAACTGAGGCCACGCCGACGTGCGACTCGCCGGGGCACGGGATGAACGTCTGCTTGGGTGGTTTTGTGGGGATACGCCTGCGCACCGGAAAGCAAACAAAACAAACCCCCAAAGCAACTCATCTCAGCCCACCGACCGCGGGGCCCGGGAGGGGGCTGCAGGGCGGGACCTGGGCTGCCCCCGGGTTCAGCCCCAGGCAGGCCACGCGCCTTCCGGTGCCTCAGTCTCCCGCTCTGGATGGCGCGGGACCACTCTCGCCACCACACCCACAGCTTCCAGCGCCGCGTGGGGCGGGGGCCCGCAGCCCAGGCGTCCGCGTTTACGCGGCTCTGCCTAGTCCTGACGTCGGCGCTGACGCCAGCCGCCCCCTCCTGCCCCCCCATCCCCCCGGCCGCCGGGTCCGCCGGGTCCGCCGCGGTGCATTAACCCCTCCGCTGCCGCAGGCGGCCGCGAACCCGGATCCCTCCTCCACCTCCCACCGGGGGAGGGGCCGGCGGCGGACAAGTCCGGCGTGGCCGGGTGAAGCCAGCGGTCCCGCTTGGCTCCGGGCCTTGGCCCCGCGGTGCCCTCCGCGTCTCCCGCCCCGCCCCGAGCCGGTGTTTACTGCGACATCCCTCCCTCCGGCCGGCCCTGACTCCTCCGGGGCCGGGTGTGTCCGCGTCTGGCCGGGTCCCAGGGACTCGAGGTGGGGTCTTCTCTCCCCAGCAACTAGCTGTTTCAAAGTCGGTTTCTCCCCCTAGTTTCAACCATCAAAGCCTGGAGAGTTTAGGGACGTCACCCAGCCTGGGGCTGCGCAGCCCTGGCCCAGACGCGGCTCCGGTGGCTCCCCGCCCCCACCCCGGGGGGGGGGCCGTCTCTCCGCGGAGGCGAGGACCCCGCAGGCCCCGCCCTGCCCCAAGGGAAGTGAGAATAGGGGGTCCTCCCCCGCATTCTCACCACTTCCTCCCGCGGACAACAGCGGCGGCGGGGGTGGGGGGGGAGGGGAAGGCGTGGGAGTTCAAGAGCTCGGCTTGGTGTCCGGGGGACTGGGGGGGGGGTCTCTGCACCGCTTCACCTGATTTGGTGGGGCTGGCGTTTAAGTGCCCACGTGCCAGGTGGCCCCCAAACCTGCTCCTCGGAGCCTCTTAAGCGACCCGGACACTGCCTGCATCCCCGCCCCCACCCCCGGCCTGGGACAGCCGCCTCCTCCCCGCCCCCTCGGCTGCCTGCCTCGCCCCCTTTCAATCTACTCCCCAACTGGGGCCCAGATCCTTTCTGCTGACTGGCGGGCGGCCAAGCCGGTGACAGCCCGCAAGGCCCTGGAAGTCCGGGGGCCAGCTCCAGCGCCCCCTCCCCACCAGCCTGGACCCCTGAGCTCCGGTGCCTCAGTCCTCCTGCAGAGGCGCACCCCGAGGTGTGCAGGGCCACCCGGAGGGGAACCTGTCCTCTAAAGACTGAAGCCATGTTTTGCTCAGAGCCTCAGTTTGTGCATCCGAAAAATGGGGACAGATGCCCCTCCTTCCAGGGCTACTTCGGAGCTTGGGCGGCAGAATATCTAGTCAGGGTGGGGAACCGCGGCCTTGGGGCTACATGTGGCCTTCTGGATGTTTGAGTGGGGCCTGTTGACTGAACCCGAATTTTACAGAAAAAAAACTTTTGATCTCTAAATTTTAGAGAGTGGGTTTCCCATCTTGGCAGCGTGGATACTTCCGCTCATTTATTAATTCCCTCATCCATTCATTATTTCACTGATCCATCTACCATGTTACCTAGCCTTCATTCATTCATTCGCTCCTTCACTGATTCACACACCGCAGACAGACTGGGAAGGAAGTCGGGCCCGCATCTCGGCAGGGACAGGCGTCAGGGCCCACAGAGCTGTGGGTGGGGACAGCCCCAGGTCTGGAGGTGGAGTTGGGAGCTTCCACTTCACGGAGCTAAACTGAAGCCTCCCCGAGAGGCCCCATGGGGTCCCCCACACCCCCCTACCACCCCGCCCTCAGTCTGTCTGAAACGGTGAAACCCAGGCGTAGTGAACCGAGATACGCGCAACTCTGGGGTCAGTGTGCACTGGAACAATGGGGACTGGAAGGCCCGCCCAGTGGGTCCCTGTGGCCCCTCCTGCCTTCTGCTTGGGGCTTCCCTGCCTTTAAACGCTACTAAGACACTGGAGGTCCAGCCCCAGCCCGAGTGTCCCAGAGGAGGGAATGCCTGGCTTGGCTCTTGTTTCATCGTTTTTTCGGTTTCTTTCTATTTATGGCAAGAGAAACTGGTTTTCCATTCTTGGTGGTGACACGAAGGTTCCCTTTTGAAATATATTTACTGAAGTAAAAACAGAAAAGGGGGTCGACTTAAAAGAAAACAGTGACATCGACCAAAGTGTGCTTCATCCCGGAGGGAAGGCAGGGTGGTGAAACCCCCTGCCCAGCATACAGCATGGTCTAACGGACCAAAGATGGTGTGTGAGCTTGGCCAAAGAAAGAAAAGACAACAAACCACCCTGTGACCCCCAAACCACCTGTTCCCCAACATCTGCCTGTGAAAGGGCCTATCGTAGGCCTGGACATACAGCAAGTGCACATTAGATGCATGCTGATTGAGTACAGGTGTCCTACCTGTCCTGGGGGGGTGGGTAGGGTAAGCTGCGTTCTCCTTGTGCTAGTCCTTTGGGCCTGACTCTGGACGATCAGTCCGTCGATCAACAGACACAGGACTGAGCCACTCTTGCAGGCCTGAAGAAGGCTGGGGACACCACAGCCTCAGAGCAGTCAGGAACAACGGTCATAAAGTGGCTCTGCCAGGTTCCATCTAGTTCCATCAGTATCAATGCTGAAGGGGGCTGACTGCGCCTCAATGTCCCCATCTGTAAAATGGTTGAGGCTGGAAAGAGCCAGTGCCAACTCAGAGAGCAGGCACTCCTGAGGGCACGGGTGCCCTCCGTGCGGCTGGGCAAACACCCGCGCTGCTCCCGGAGAGGGTGGAAGCGGGGGCAGGAGAGGAGGAGAGAGGCCGCAGCCTTCCCCAGTAACCCGATCCTCAGGAATGTGCCCAGGCCAGACGGCGCCCCCCGCCCTAAGGCCGACGCCCCGCCCCCGCCGCCTCGCAGGGGTCCTGCCACCTGGGGACTGTCCCTGCAAGCCCCAGCCCCATTAGCCCGCAGGTCCTAAGCGCGGGTTATGGTCCCCACAGGCCCTACCCTAGCTCCATGGCGTCGTGAAGGCAGGGTGGGGGTGGGGACCAACCCCGGCAAGCCCCACCCCCTGCCCAGAGGCCCCCTTCGCGGCACCCCCTCTGCCTGCTTAACTCCTGGGTTTTTTCTTTCTTTAGGACTTCCTGATTTATCAAGTTGGTTTTAGGTTTCTGAGTCTTGAAATTAGGCTAAAAAATTAAACCGAGCTGCAGGTTGTTTTAAACAAGAAAATAGGCTGAGCACTGTGGCTCACGCCTGGGATCCCGGCACTCCGGGAGGCCAAGGCAGGAGGATCGCTGGAGCTCAGGATTTCGAGACCAGCCTGAGCGGGTCCGTCTCTACTAAAAATAGAAAAAAAATTAGCCGGACAACTAAAAATAGAAAAAATTGCGGGGCCTGGTGGCGCATGCCTGTAGTCTCAGCTACTGGGGAGACTGAGGCAGGAGGATCGCTTGAGCCCAGGAGTTTGAGGTTGCTGTGAGCTAGGCTGATGCCAGGGCACTCGCCTGGGCAACAGAGCGAGACTGCCTCAAAAAAAAAAAAAAAAAAATATATATATATATACCTACATGAAGAAAGAAAGGAAATATCCACTCGGGTGGGAGTGGGGGCGTCAGGTGAGGCCTCTGCTTGGAGGGCGGGATTCTCTCCAGCTGGGCTGTAGGACTTGGGACAGGTGCCAGGCCTTCTGCAGACACTGGTCTGGGAAGTGGAAGAACATTCCCTGCAAGACTCGTGCAGTTGCTGTGAGGATAAAGGTGAGAAAATGCAGAGTTCCAGGCTGAGCCCTATTACCCCCAACCCCATCTGAATCTTCCACTGCCTTGGAGACAAATCCTATCCTGGGTTAGGTGGAGGCCCTCCCTGCCTTCTCTCCTTTTGGCTCCCATGGGTTCCTCAATCCAGTCCCACCTGCCTCCCCGCCTTCCATCAATATATCTGGCTGGTTCCCACCCCAGGGCCTTTGCATTTGCTGTTCCTGCTGCCGGGACATTCCGTCCTCCATCAGTTCCTGATTTGCTCCAGTTTCTCTTTATGCCCATCTGGGGTGCATGCCCCTTCACCCTCTATGGAGGGGACACCGTTTATTGTCCCCTAAGCTGTGCTCACTAAGTTCTCCCTCACACCGGGCCCTGCGAAGGTGCAGGTGTTTGTCTCATTCTGGGAGTCAGACCATCTGGCTCACAGTAGGTGCTTGAACAATGCATGTGGAATGAATGAATGAGAGATCCCTAGTTCACGGATTTAGAGACCCCCCCCCTTGTCCCAAGAGACTTCAGACCGGCCCCTGAGAAGCCTCCATTCTGGGAGGAGAGAGCTGGACACAGCTGCTGTGGGGTCAGCGATGGGACAAATTGGACAGGAATGGGGTGTCTGGAGGGCTCCCTGGCTGGGGGGAAGAAAGTGGGGCAGGTGAGGGCATTGAGGCAGTAGAAACAGCAAATGCACAGGCAGAGGACCCCTTGGAGGAGTGGGGTAGCAGAGCCTGCCAAAGGTAGCTCCCCACACTTAGGAGGCCAGGACAAGCCCTCCCAATCCAGCCCTGAAGACCTCCCCACCTCCTGTATGGGAGAGACAGAGCCAGACACAGATGGGGGACAGGGCTTAGCCAGATGAAGGACTAGGGGAATCCCAGGGGACCTGATTAGAAAAGTCTTCTTGGAGAAGGGGGCATTGGAGGTGGGTTATGAAGGATGAGTAGGAGTTTGCCAGGGGGCCAAGTAAGGGCACTACAAGGTGAGAGAACTAAAGACCAAAGAACTGTAGTTAAGTTTGGCCAAATAATAATAAAGTAAAACAATTACAGAAAACATTTATTGACCCTTACTATCTCTTCAAATCCCCCAGTAAAAATCAGAATACTCCACAAGGTAGGGAGGATTATATGCTCCATTTTCAGGAGGGAGAAACTGAGGCTCAGAGAGGTAACATGCCTTGGCCTCTCACAGCCCACCTGCCTTGAGAAAAGTCCACCATTCAGCTCAGGTTAGCTCAGACTATGGTTTCACTGGACCATTGTCCTAGCTGCCAAGGCCAAGGTGGAAGGGCAGGGCAGGGCCTCCCTAAGCCTCCCACTCACCCTGCGGCCTCAGGGAGGAGCATGACCCCATCTCCTCCAGTCTGGCCCCACAGCATGAAGCCCAGAGAGGGCTCCCAGGGCAGGGCGGGCTGCAGGTCTGGGGGCTGGGTCTCCTCCCACTAGGGGTCCCTTGCCCAGGCTAGAACCTGCCCTGGAGAACACACAGCCCCACGTGTGTGGAAATGCAGACACCTCCCCTACCTATCTAGAGACAAACAGCCCAGCCCTCTGCCCCCGAAATTCAGCATTCAGGCCCGCCAGGCCAGGTCTCTGTCTCTTATTTCCTCACTACATTCCAATTAATAAGGACAAGCCACGTCTCTTGCTGATGGTGACAGCCTCCCCTATGGCCTTCTTGTCCCAGAGCCCAGCTGGGGGCAGGTTCAGGTGAGGAAGGGGTGTAGGAAACAGGGTACTCATGCTCACTGGCCCGTCAGACAAACTGAGGCTGGAGACCACCCACAGCCACCCTTCAGGTAGCATTTTCCCCTAACACTGAGCACCCACTGTGTGCCAGGCCCTGTGCAGGACACTGCGCACCCAGCATGCCGGGATAGACAAGGTCCCTGCCCTCCAGGGACTACGGTTCATCCCATCATTCTGGCAGATTCAGAGGCTACAATAAAGGAATGAAGTCAGGGGGTGGGTGCCCCCTGAGGGCACACTTTGCACTGGGGGAAGGAAATACCAGGCAGAGGGCACAGCACATGCAAAGGCCCTGAGGTGGGAATGAGCTCCTCTTTCCCGCCACTCTTAATGGTGGCCCATTAAGCCTAGTAGCCATAATAGCAATAATAAGCAGGTAATAATTACTAGCTGGGATTCTGCATCTTTGGCCCAGCCCCTGGAGTGGGGCACCCTCGTCCAGGGACCCACGGCAGGCCCTGGCAGACCCAGAGTTAAAATGTGGGACTCCCAGGTTCTAGGGCTCCATGGATGGATAAGACCTCAGGCCTAGTCACAGCCCTGACCCTGCTGTGACTCTTAGCTAGCTCTGGGGTGTCCGGGTGTCACTGCATCTTGCTGAGCCTCAGTTTCCCATCTGTAAAGGCAGGGCTCTAGATCCCACCCAGTGGAAATTATCAGGACTGAAGAGCTTCCAGCAACTTCTGGCGACCCTTCTCTTCCCTACCCCGTCTTCCTGGAGCAAACACACCCGGGATGGAGGGCGGGGAAGACTGACCTGCCCCGCACCCCCGGCGAGCCCCCCAGCACGGCCCCACCAGGCCCCCAGCACCCAGAAGGCGCTGAGAGCGATGCCGTCGCCGTAGTGGCGCGGGAGGCGCCGAGGAGTTATTTATCCACACTGGCGCCCATCCCCCTCCGTCCCCGGAGGCCGGCACCTCCCCCGCCCCCGCCCGGCCCAGGCCCCACGCGCGGACGCGGGGCGGGGCGGTGAGGGGGCGGGGGCCCCGGCGGGCGGGCGCCTTGTGGCCGGGCGCATCACGCCACCCGGGACGTGCCTTGGCGGGAGGCGGCGCTGGGGAAATCGGTCGTACACAGGGGCGGGGTGACCCAGCCTCGGCGCGCGGCCCGCCCCCATGACGTCAACCCACAAGGCAGCGCGCTGTTGTGCCGTGTACCGCGCGTCGCCCGGGCAACGGCAGCCAGGCGGGCGTCGGCGGCCTGGCCCCGCCCCTTCATGCAAATGACCGACGTCATCCGCGCCCAATGGCAAACGGGGGCGGTGAGCTCATCGCGCCGAGCCGAGGCTATAAGAGAACGCACAAGCCGCGCAGCTCACGAGCCGCCGCCAGAGGAGGGCCGGGCGCAGCGGCCTCGGCCTGGGCGGGCGCAGGGCCGAGCGCACGGGGGGGGGCGCGGGCCCCCCGGGAGGCCGCAGCCACTCCCCCCCGGGCCGGCGCGGCGGGGGAGGCGGAGGATGGAAACACCCTTCTACGGCGATGAAGCGCTGAGCGGCCTGGGCGGCGGCGGCGGCAGTGGCAGCGGCGGCAGCTTCGCGTCCCCGGGCCGCCTGTTCCCTGGGGCGCCCCCGACGGCGGCGGCCGGCAGCATGATGAAGAAGGACGCGCTGACGCTGAGCCTGAGCGAGCAGGTGGCGGCGGCGCTCAAGCCGGCGGCCGCGCCGCCTCCGGCCCCCTTGCGCGCCGACGGCGCCCCCAGCACCTCACCCCCCGACGGCCTGCTCGCCTCCCCAGACCTGGGGCTGCTCAAGCTCGCCTCCCCCGAGCTCGAGCGCCTCATCATCCAGTCCAACGGGCTGGTCACCACCACGCCGACCAGCACGCAGTTCCTCTACCCCAAGGTGGCGGCCAGCGAGGAGCAGGAGTTCGCCGAGGGCTTCGTCAAGGCCCTGGAAGATTTGCACAAGCAGAACCAGCTCGGCGCGGGCGCGGCCGCTACTGCCGCCGCCGCTGCCGCCGCCGCCGCCGCCGCCGGGGGGCCCTCGGGTACAGCCGCGGGCTCCGCGCCCTCCGGCGAGCTGGCCCCGGCGGCAGCCGCGTCCGAGACACCCGTCTACGCGAACCTGAGCAGCTACGCAGGCAGCGCCGGGGCCGCGGGGGGCGCTGCGACGGTCGCCTTCGCCACGGAGCCGGTGCCCTTCCCACCGCCGCCACCCCCGGGCGCGCTGGGGCCGCCGCGCCTCGCCGCGCTCAAGGATGAGCCACAGACGGTGCCCGACGTGCCGAACTTCGGCGAGAGCCCGCCGCTGTCGCCCATCGACATGGACACGCAGGAGCGCATCAAGGCAGAGCGCAAGCGGCTGCGCAATCGCATCGCCGCCTCCAAGTGCCGCAAGCGCAAGCTGGAGCGCATCTCGCGCCTTGAGGAGAAAGTGAAGACCCTCAAGAGCCAGAACACGGAGCTGGCGTCCACAGCGAGCCTGCTGCGGGAGCAGGTGGCGCAGCTCAAGCAGAAAGTCCTCAGCCACGTCAACAGCGGCTGCCAGCTGCTGCCCCAGCACCAGGTGCCCGCGTACTGAGCCCGCGCGCGGGGCGCATGCGCGGCCACCCTCCCGAGGGGCGGGCTCGCGGAGGGGAGTCGTGGGCGCCCCGGACTTGGAGAGGGCGCGGCCCCCGGGGACCCCCGCTTTGGGTGCCCAGGACTCGGAGAGGGCGCGGCCCCCGGGGACCCCCCCCCGAGGGTGCCCAGGACTCGGATGGGGCGCCCTGGACTCGACAAGCTGGACCCCCTGCTCCCGGGGGGGCGAGCGCATGACCCCCCGCCCTCGCGCTGCCTCTGTCCTCTGCGCGCGGCCGCACCGCGTTGCATAAACCTGCGCGTCCCGGCTGCCCCTTTGTACACACCGCCGCGGAAGGGGGTTCCGAGGGGGCGCAGCCTCAAGCCCTTGCGTTTCCTTTTATTTTTTTGCCTTTGGAAGAGAGAACAGAGTGTTCGATCCTGCCCTATTTATGTTTCTACTCGGGAACAAACGGTGTGTGTGTGTGTGTTTTCTCGTGTTGGTTTTTTAAAGAAATGGGAAGAAGAAAAAAATACTCCACCCCTTTCCTCGCTCTCCCCCCTCCCGTCCTTCCAACCCCCCCTCCCTCGCCCTTTTTGTTCTGTTTTTTTGTTTTGCTACAAGTCCACATTCCTGTTTGTAATCCTCGGTCCGCCCGGCGTTCTGTTTTCAGTAAAGTCTCCTTACGCCAGCTCGGCTCTCCGCCTCCTTCTTTCCCCGCCGAGGCCTGGCGGGCTGGGAGGGGTCTGGCCCGACCCCCTCCCCCTGGCCGCCTGCCCCCGTCCTCCGCCCCGACTCCTCCCCTGTGGGGGACGAGGGCGGGAGCAGGGCGGGGCCTGCACATCTGGCGCGCAGCGAGCGCCATCTAGGCAAGTCTGGGAGCGGGGCCGCCTGATGTTGGGGTTGGGGAGGGGATCCTGGGGTCTCTGAGCAGCGTTTGGAACTGGCTAACGTCCTCCGTGCCTTTTGGGGAGGAGAGATTGCGAGGTGGAAAGGCGACAGCCCAGACCCGAGGCAGAAACATATTTAACCTTGTATTTGCCTATCTGGGACTCTATTTCCGTGTCTGTGAAATAGAACATCGAGAAACTGGCCTGTAAAGTTGTGAAGATTAAGAGTTTATGTTTATAAAGCAGTGCTTGGCTCACAGTTGGCGGTTAATGGAAGCTTTTATTACCGTTTGGTGGAGGGAAGTGGAATTTGGAGGCTCACAGAGGGCAAGCCGGTGGTCCCTGGAGCAAGGTGGCGCAGGTGGGGGCTGACCCACGTGGAGGCCTGTCCATACGGACTCACAGTCCAGGAGTTTTCAAGTATCTCCCTGGGGCACCCTCCTCCCCCAACATCCTATTCCCACATTTTGAGGAAAGTTAGGGTTCAGATAGGTTGAGCAACTGGCTTGTCACACAGCCTTTTTAGCGGACTGTGCAGACATACGGACTTGGGCAAGTCGCCTCTCGGGCCTCAACACCGGGCTGCCCACTTCCCCTGCCTGCTCCCGCCTTTGCCCTTAAGACCCCGAGCCTTGGGCTTCTGGCCCACCTGGGCCCCCAGGGGTGTAAACATTGGTGCCCAAGGTGTGCACGTGTGCTGCCAGGGAAGGCAGGTGAATTGTGCCCATTTCACAGGTGAGGAAACAGGTTCATAGAAGGTTCCTCACCACCTATACTTTTCAAGGGTCTGGCTTTAAACTGTGTGATCTCGCCCTGTGCTGAGGTCAGGCAGCTGTTGCAGGAGGGGTCCCCCACCCTGCCCAAGAAGGATGCTGGCACTGAGGTGGGTCTTGACACACAGGAGACCGGCAGAGCTTCACTCATCTGGAGACTGGGTCCCAACTTAGGTGCCAGTTAGCAGCTGTGGTGTGACCTCGGCCAAGTCCTCTTGCCCTGATGGCCTCTACCACCTGTGCTGTGAAATGAGCGTGGGGGTGACATCTTCTAGGTCAGAAGTTGGGAGTCCAGGGAGGTACCTGGGGGTTGAACAGCAATGACCGCACTCAGTGATGGTGTCTGGCGTAGACCCCAATGTATAGAGAAGGCAAGGCTCGGAGAGTTTTGCAACTTGCTCGACACCCCTGTTACATGGCAGAGCAGGATTCGAACCCAGAACTCTCACCTACCTCCCAGCTAAGGCAAGAGGCCTCTGGCACCTCCCCACTCAGACTCCATTTTCTTTCCTCCTGGCGCCAGGGCCTTTGCACAACCGCCAGAGTGCCTGCTACCTTCCTCCAGCCACCCAGCCGAGTTCCACCTCCCAGCTGCACACACTGTCCTCCGGAGAGTGTCCCCAATATCCTGCAGGCTGGGCCAGTACCTTACTGGGCCCCTACAGTGCCCTGCGTTCCTCTGCTGTTCCCTGACCACTCTAGGTTTGTGTGTAGCTTCACTGAGGGCACAGATGAGGTCTGTTCTGGTCACTGCTGAAACACGGAGTGTGTAAGTCCTGTCCAACTGCCATGTCACCAATTTTGTCCAAAGCCATATCCACAGTATAGAGAAGAGGACAGAGGAGGGGATGCCTCCTGGCCTCTTGCCCTGGGGCCCCCCAGCGGCTCCCTAAGGAGCCCAGGCCAGGCAGAGGCTTCTGGGCCAGGCTGTGTGGCTTTGGCCGGAGTCTGCTGCACTGAAGCCAAGGTGTGTGTCAGCCTCGGGCTGGGCCAGTGGTGACTCACACCGGGCCCCGGCCCAGCGCAGCCCCAGGAGGTGACCTAGGGCAGTGGCCTCACTTCCCCCTCCAGGGCCAGGATCATCCCCACTTTGGCAGGACGTGCAGTGACGCCAACAGGCACCAGGTCCAGCCCCTGCTTAAGGAGCCCCTAGTCAGAGAGCCAGACCTGGGATGCAGGTCAGAAGCTGCTATTCCTCCCTTGCTCTAAGCCCTCTCATGGCTCCCTGGTGCCTTCTCAGTAAAACCCAAACTCCTCTGGGAGGCTGAGGTGGGACGATTGCTTGAGGTCAGGAGTTCGAGACCAGCCCAAACAAGAGTGAGACCACATCTTTACCAAAAATAGAAAAAAATTAGCCTGGCATGGTGCCATGTACTTGTAATCTCAGCTAATCAGGAGGCTGAGGCAGGAGGATCTCTTGAGCCCAGGAGTTTGAGGTTGCTGTGAGCTAGGATCATGCCACTGCACTCTACCTGAAGCAACAGAGCAAGACTCTGTCTCAAAAACCAAAAACCTCCAAACCCCTGTACTCCCCTCCGAGGCCCCACCTATCAGGCCCCCGCTGATCTCCCACCGTGCACACCAACCAGCCTCCTCGCTGTTCTCTAATCACACCCAGCTGCTTCCCACCCCAGGGCCTGTGCCCTCTCCTGGAGATGCCCTCCCCCAGCCTCCCATGGACACCTCCTTCTCCCCGTTTCAGGCTTAGCTCCCTGGGTTGCCGGTCCCACCCCCTGATGGGTTCTTTCCCAGAGGAATAAAATTTTACACCCCCAAATTATTTGAGTTGTTTGTATCCGGAAGCCCGGGCCAGGTCCCACCAGCAGGTGCTCAGAAAAATGCCCAGGGGCTGGAAGACTTAAGCGACCTCCAGACACATGGAGGGCAGAGTTTAGGACCCCCTCTGTGCTCGGAGCCCTGACTTCCTGCTCACGAAGAGCAAGTAGAGATAGCAACCACCGTGACCTTCAGCCCTGCCCCCAACTCCCAGAATCCCCTCCCCTCAGGGGCTGGCAGGGATTGGCCGGAACCTGGCTGTGAGTCACAAAGCTGCCGTGGCACCAAGGCCCAAGGCTGGTCATTCGGGCTGGTGGGTTCAGCTTCAGGGGCAGGTGAGTGGGGCTGGTTGAGGGCTTGTTTGGGGTGTATACAGGGGACCCCGTCGTTCCCCTTTGGCTCCCAGCGCCTTCAGAGCCCTTCTGGGCCACCCGGGGTATTCCAAGTGGTGGGTCAAGCTCCTCAGCCCCTCAGAGCAGGGGCACTAGGGGGCCCCAAAGCCTTGATGGTGGATTTGTCCCCTGGGGGGGTCCACCCTGGAAAGCCTGTTGTGTCTCCTTGGGACCCTGGCGATGGTGGACTTATCTATTGTGACAGATAGGGAAACTGAGGCTCAGAGTTTTACTCAAATTGATTCAATTTACTCAAAATTGCTGAGCCAAGTGCTCAGCTTATATGTCTGGGGGGCGCTATTCCTTCTTCCCATCACCCCCAATCCCGTTTTTCTCTCTCCACCATCTGCTCACCCGCTGTGGCTGAGTGCATCCAAAGGCCTGTACCCTGTGGTCGATGAAACCCCAGACCCTGGAATGGAACCCGTTCAGATCCTGAAGCAGCCGTCTCCAAGTCCTCAAGCTTGGGCTACATCCATCCATTTATCCAACCGTTCATTTATTCATCCATAAATATCTATTGAGCACCTATTGTGTGCACTCTCCTCAGCCCTGGGGATTCAATGACAAATGAGAGACTGGAGTCCCAACCTTTGGGCAGCTGACAGTCTAACGGGGGAGGCCGATTAAAAGCAAGGTGAAGAAGGACGACACCGGGTGTGCGGCTTCTGCAGACCTTAGGCGCCTCTGTGCCCACCCCCAGGGGAGCCAGCAGGGCGAGCGATTCCACGGCGGTTGTCTTATGATTCAGTCAACCTTAATGCTCCTTCCGAACGGGCCTGGCTCATCTCAGGGCTTGGGGTGCATGGCAGTCAGGGCATCGGGACATTTGGGCCACCACGGGGTGAAGTAAGAACGCCCAGTGTGAAAGGAGGAGGTTCGTGGTCCATGTGGGGCTTAGCTTGAGCTGGAACCCAAGGGCTGGAGCCAGTTAACCTGGGAATGGCGGAGACAGTGTAGCTGGCAGAAGGACCTGCTCTCGTGGTGGCCCTGAGGTGGGACCAAGTCCATCCAGTTGAGGCTAGAAAGGAGTCCCCAGTGGCAGGAGCAGAGTGAGCGAGGGGAGTCTCGATCCCCCCTGCCACCCCCTCATCACGATCACGATCACCATACGCAAACACGCCAGAAACTCAACCTCTTTCTCGTGTGTCATCTGCCGACCCACATGGTGTTCCCAGCCCCTCGAGTGCCTGCCGCACACAGTAGGTGCCCCATAAATGTCTGATGGATGAATGGTTACATGGACATACCGACGAGTGGACAAACGAAGTTGTCCTCCAAAGCTGCTACAGTGCGAGATGGGCAGAGGGGACTTGAATTGCTTCTCCCGGGCTGGGGTCTCCTGGGAGCTGGGGGGCCCCTCCAAGCCCCGCAGACAGACCTACTCCCCTCTCAGGATGCTGTCTCCTGCGTGAGCCCACTCTTAGCATGCCAGCTTCATTTTCCAGGTGGAAGAAACTGAGTCCCAGAAGGGTGTGAACTTGGCCAAGGTTCACAGGGCAGAGAAACCAATGGGACCTTTTTTTTTTTTTTAAGTTACTTATGAAATGTTTCAAACAGGGAATAACCTGCCCCAGAATTAACCAATGCTACCCTCTTATGGCACTTGCTTCAGATCTTGAAAAACAGTCACAGATGCTGGCAAAACCCTGGGAAATTTCTTTCTTCTTCCCTGGAGATGATCCCTCCAGCTGCTCCATCTGGAGCAGCCCTGCTTTCACCCTCGCTGGGTCTGCTCATAGGCCATATTTTAAGATGCTCTTGCTTAATTTTTTTTTTTTTTTTGAGACACAGTCTCACTCTGTCACCCAGGCTGGAGTGCAGTGGCACAATCATAGCTCACTGCAGCCTCGAACGCCCGGGCTCATGTGATCCTCCCACCTCCACCGCTGCCTGAGTAATCATTGTAAAGTTTTTTTGATAAACGCCACCCTTCTGAGACTGGCTTTTCTTGTCCATTTGCCCAGTTGTCACGCTGACTGTGGCTGCGGCTCCCTTTCCTCCTTCACCGTGTCCTACTCCACGTACAGCCAGGCGTTCTCCGTCCTTGGGAATTTTCTGTGGCAGGGAAGACCCTCCTCCGGGGATTGTCCTCTGTTCACGTGGAGAGGCTTCATGACACAGGCAAGGACGGGGCCAGGTGGCCCGAGGGGGCATACAGTGTCCTCTCTTCCGATTCCCACTGCACTGGTCAGCGAATGTGGTCTTTGTACACATTTCTGCTCACCTAATTCTCATCTTCTGGGCCCCCTTTTCCCTCTGAGGTGGGACTAGAATACCACCAGCAACAGCAGCAATATTATTGTCATGGGATTCATTGGCCCCTGCCTCCATCCCACAGGGGTGATCCCCTGGTCGCGGTGAGGAAGTTGAGACTTAGAAGGATCTAGGGTTTGGCTCCTAGAGCAGAGAGAATGCAGCCTCGGTCTTTGACCCCAGGCTGGTCTGGTGTTGAAATGGGGGGTGTCACATGGGCCTGGTGGGGGCACAGTTCGCCTCCAGGGCAACAGGCACTCTTGGGGCCCCTGGAGTTGGGGATCATAGTCTCTCTGGCCAACCCTGCTGTCTCTGAACAATCTAGAGTTGAAGGCTCGGGGAGCCGGGTATGGCTCTGCTCTGTGTGCCCTGGCGTGACCCTGGGCAGGTGACCCTGCCTCTCTGAGCCTCAGTTTCCCCATGTGGAAAATGGAAAGGCGACAAGACCCATGACGGGTCTTGAAGAGGCAGAGAGGGTGGGTTCCCTTTTCTGAGCACGTACATGGGGTCACAGCTATGAGTAGGACAGGTGCACCCCTGCCGTCATGGCGATCACGGCCCAGAGCAGGAGATCAACAAGTAGATAAGTGATAGCAGGCCGGGCGCCGGGGCGCACGCCTGTCATCCCACACTCTGGGAGGCCGAGGTGGGAGGATTGCTTGAGGCCAGGAGTTCGAGACCAGCCTGAGCAACAAAGCAAGACCCCGTTTCTGCAAAAAATTTAAAAAGTTAGCCGGGCGTGGTGGCGCATGCCTGTAGTCCCAGCTACTCGGGAGGCTGAGGCAGGAGGATAGCTTGAGGAGGAGTTTGAGATCCATTATCATTTTATATCATTATTGATATGGTTGAATTTAAGTTTACTGTTTGATTTCTTTTCTTTCTGTTGTCTGTGACTTTCATTTTTCTCTCCTCCTGCTTTTCTTTCTCCTTGAGTTATCTGAATGTTTTATAGAATTCTGTTTTAACTATCACCTTTTAAACTGTATCTCTTTGTGTTTCTTCTCAGTGGTTGCCTAGGAATGGTAACATACATACCCAGCTGGCCACAGCTGGCTTACGGTGCATATTATTCTACTTCGCCTAAAATGTCAACACCTGTCAACTCTGTAGGTCTTTTACCCTCATTCGTGTTCTTTATGCCAGAGTTGTCATGTTAGTTACACCTACATAGATTATAAATGCCATAAGACAATGTTTTAACTTTTGCTTGTATAGTCACATGTATTTTTTAAAAAAAAAACAAAAGGAAATTTATTGTCTTTCATACCTGGTGCAGGTCTGTGGGTGACAAATTCTCTTAGTTTTTTTTTTTTTTTTTTTACCTGAAAATGTCTTTATTTTGCCTTTTAAAAAATTTATTTATTTATTTAGAGACAGAGTCTCGCTCTGTTGCCCAGGCTGGAGTGCAGTGTCATCACCACAGCTCACTGAAGCCTCCAACTCCTGGGCTCAAGCGATCCTCCGGCCTCGGCCTCCCAAAGTGCAGGGATTACAGGCGTGAGCCACCACGTCCAGCCTAGGATATTTTCAGTGAATATAGAATTATGGGTTGGCAGTTTTTAAAAATTTTATTTCAACACTTCCAATATATGTGTGTGAGTTATCCAGGTATGGCCTCTTGTCTCCAAATGGACCCTTCAGTATGTGCGGTGATAAACGAGGGGCTTCCTTTGTCATGTCTTCTTTCAAGTGAGTGCGACCTTACGTTTCCTCAGTAGAGGGCGCTGGTAAGACGTTAGTGACGGGCGTGAAGATGGACAGCGAGTGAAGCCTGGCCCAGCTGCGGGTCCGGAAGGTGGTACCCCTGCGACCTTGCAGTCTTGCCCTGGTGAAAACCTTTCTGCAGCCCTCTCAACACAAAAACAGAGAGGCGACTCACGAATAGCAAAAATACCTGCAGGCCTCCTACCCCCGCCAGCACCTGGGCTCCCAATACATACCCACACCACCAGGTGCGGATCACCTGTTCAGCAACTCCAGACCAGTGCTGGCACAGTGGCCGCACCAGCAAACATCTCTGCCCTCTGGTGGGCAGAACCGTGCCCTCTTCCAAAATTTGGAATCCCTTCCAAATTTTGCTCTGAATGCTTTCAAGAGCTGATCTCTATTTTTCTGGACTTTGGCTGTGTTGGCCCTAGGTGTGATTTAGTTTTACTTTTTCATATTTATCTTCTGTAGAATTTGTTGAACTTTTTCAATCTGTAAAATTTTTTTGGGAAAACTTTTGGCCATTATTTCTTCAAATATTTTTTTTTATGCCCTTCCCTTTTTAGGCCTTTCAATATTGTCCCACAGGTCCCTAAGTCTTGCTTTATGGCCCAATGTTTTTGTTGTTGTGTTCTTCAGATTAGATAATTCTTACCTATGTTCAAGCTTTCTGAGTCTTCTGTCATCTGCACTTTTGTTGTTTAGCCCATCCAGTACATTTTTAAATTTCAGAATTTCCACCTGATTCTCTTCTAATATTTCTCTTTTTTAAAACTTCTCTGCTGAGATGCTCCGTCTCTTCATTTGTTATGAGCATATTTTCCTATTTAGCATAATTATAATTGCTGCTCTAAAGCCTTGTGTGCTAATTACAATGTTTGGGGCCCCTTGGGGTCATACTCCACTGATCGCTTTTTCTCATGAGAATGAGTTGCATATTCCTGTGTAACCATATGTTGAGTAATTTTGGATTGTATTCTAGACATCGTGAATATTATGTTCTGGCGGTACTGGATCCTGTTATATTCTTCCAAAAAGTATGCCTATTTTTGCCTTTGCAGGCAGTTAACTGGACTCAAACTGCAAACTGTCTGTTGAGAGGCACATAGTGTTTAGCTTTATTGGGCTGCATAGAATATGCTCCAACATTCCAGCTGGTGAGTCAGGCAGTTTACATGCCACATCTGGAGCTCTCCTTCTCTGCCAGTCTCCTTACTGTGATTCCTTCTGACTTTCTGGTAGCCAGAGTTGCCCCAAACTCTGCTCTCTGGTTCCTTTTTTTTTTTTTTTTGGAGACAGAGTCTTGCTCTGTTGCCCAGGCTACAGTGCCGTGGCGTCAGCCTAGCTCACAGCAACCTCAAACTCCTGGGCTCAAGTGATCCTCCTGCCTCAGCCTCCTGAGTAGCTGCAACTACAGGTGTGCACCACCATGCCCTGCTAATTCTTCTATTTTTAGTAGAGATGGGGTCCTGTTCTTGCTCAGGCTGGTCTCAAACTCCTGGTCTCAAGTGATCCTCCTGCCTCCCAAAGTGCTAGGATTAGAGGTGTGAGCCACTGCACCCGGCCCAGACATCATTTCTAATAGCTGGATATCATGGTCTTGTAGGAATGCTCTGCTAATTAATTTAAGCCATCTCTCTGTTCATAAGCATCTGGGTCTCTTCCAGTTTTTACTCTTCCAAACAGCATAGTGATGGGGCGGGGGGAGAAAAAAAAAGAAAAAAATAAACAATACAGTGATGGAGATCGTTGAACATGCTTCTTGGTACATTTGTAGCTGAACCCTTACTGATCACTGTTTTGGTTATTTACAGTTGTTTTGTTTTGTTTCTAACTACAAAATAACACTGGGTTGAACTTTCTTGTACGTTCAGTCTTTGCGGACTTGGATTTTTTTCTTTCAGAATTTAGCTTTTTTTGCTTCTAACATTTCTTCTCATGTTGGTCTTGAGCACAGAGCCAGCCCAGGACAGTACACTGTACGTTGCATGGGATGAAGGGTTGAAGACTGCTTCCTCCTCTTGCAGGCTGGCTTCTGAGATTGCACCTTCTTCTCCTGCTCCTCTTCCAACTCTATGACCCTCCAAGGTAAGAAGATGGCTGGGCAAGGGGTCTGGGTGGCCTAGCCTGAAGAAGGGGGGCTTTTGCCAAACCAGTGTGCTATCCTCCCAACTTGACAGCATCCCAACTCTCTATGTGCCCAAGTTACTTCTGAAAGCCAGTCATTCCCTCTTTCTTCCTTGTCTCCACCCTTCCATCTGCCAGTGACCTGCGCACCATCGCCAGCCATCCACATCCATTTCCTGACCCACTCGCCCATCCATCCATCCATCCATCCGTCAGTTCACCTCCTGTTTATCTCTTCACCTATCCCTTCAGCTCACTTCATCTACACATCCATTTATCTGTTCAGCTTTCATCTATCCATCTATACACCCATCCATCCACCCATTAATCCATTCACCTGTTCCTTCCTCCCTCTGTCCATTTATCAACCCATCTATCCATCCGTCCTTCCATCCTTCCATCCATCCATTCATCCATCCATGTATCCACCCATCCATCTGTGTATCCATCCATCCTTCCTTCCTCTATCCATTTATCAATCCATCCATCCATCCTTCCACCCACCCATTCATCCATCCATCTACTTACCTATTCCCTCTCTCCCTCTATCCATTTATCCATCCACCCATCTACTCATCAGTCCATTTACCCATCCATCCATCCAGTGTCCATTTTTCTATTCATTTACCTGTTCATCAATTCATTCACCAACTTCATTTACCAATTCATTCTTCTACCCAGCCCTTCATCTAGCTCTGAACTCAAACCCATCTACCATTCATTCATGCACTGAGTTGTCCATTCAGCACCTAGTCTCCTGTCCCTCTGCCCATCCAGTTCACTCACCGTTTGTCAGCCAAGACACCCACCCACCCAACACGTACCCATTCACAGCTTGGAGCCAAGCCCTGTGACTGAGATGGGGACACAGAAATGACTCAGACCTTGTTCCTACCCTCTAGGAATTCACAGTTAATGGGGACAGGCAAATCACACACACACACACACACACACACACACACACAGAGGCAAACAAGAAATTTCCAAAACAGTGTGGTCCGTGCTTTACTCGGAGTGTGTTCAAGATGCAGAGATTGAAAAGCTGGTAGGTGGTCAGGATTCAGGTGAGAACATGCACTGTTGTTGGCCACGGTTTGATGAAAGATGGGTACACAGGTACCAAAAGCCACCTGGGCAGGTGGCCAGGAGAGCGAGGGGTGGATAAAAGGAGGAGGAGGACGGCAAGGTGCCAGGAACAAGCGGAACTGGGTTTTGGGGCGAGCGTCTGCCCGGGCTGGGAGTCTGCTGACCTGCGTGGCCTCCACTCCCCGTGTACCCCCGCCGCCCCACAGGCAGCGCTGACCCGCTCAGGAACCGGGACGATGCAGCGAGCAGCGCAGCCACGGCTCCCGAACCAGCTGCCACCCGGTGGGCAGTGCTTCCTCCAGCCCCTGCCCGCACCTGGTCTCCAAGACAATTTGAGGAAAGGGTCTCCTGAGCCCCAGCATGGGCCCCAGAAGGCCAAGGAACGCCTCTCACAACAGCTGGCCGAGGCCAAGACGGCGCCCCGGCGCATCCCACGCCTCCGGGCTGTGGTGGAGAGTCAGGCCTTCAAGAACATCCTGGTGGACGAGATGGACATGATGCTGTCTCGGGCGGCCACCCTCATCCAAGCCAACTGGAGGCGCTACCGCCTCCGCCAGAAGTTGATTTCCCAGGTGACGGCGGCCAAGGCCATCCAGGAGGCCTGGCGGCGCTTCAGCACGAGACGCCTCCTCCGGTCTAGCAGGTGGATGGCGAAGAAAGTGACAGCAGAGGAGGGGGACATCCCTTACCACGCCCCACAGCAGGTGCGGTTCCAGCACCAGGAAGAGAACCGCCCCTCGTGTAGGCGCAGAATGCTGAGCAAGGAGACGCAGTTCCCGTCCTCCGACAGCCTGGCCCCCAGCACCCCCCGGCCAGCCCCGCTCCCGCAGCCCCCGGAGCCTGTGTGCCCGGCTGCCCCTCAGGCCCCCGGGGTGGCCTTCCTGCCGCACCAGACGGTCACAGTCCGATTTCCGTGCCCGGTGAGTCTAGGCACAAAATGCCAGCCGTGCCTGCTGACTGAGACTGTCAGAAGTGCCTGCTTCGTCCACATAGAGGGTGACACGGCGAAGATCAAGCATGTGACTGCCAGGACCAACAAAGGGGGGCACCCAGAGCCACCACCGTCGGGAAATAGCCAGGCAGTCACCAGACCACTCAAGATCCAAACCCAGGCCTATGTGGAAACGGAGACATTCAAAGGCCCCCTCCAGATATGCCCTGGGCCTGTGATCACGAAGCCCCTGCCCCAGACGTATCCCGTGGGCCCCACACCCAAGACCCCGCCGCAGACGTACTCGGTGCCCGCGATGACCAAGACCCTGCCCAAGACACGCCCAGTGCCCACGATGGTAATGACCAAGACCCCTCCCCAGGTCTCAGTAACCAAGACCCCAGCCCAGATATGTCCAGGGCCCACAGCGATGGCCAAGACCCAAGGCCCGGTGTGTCCAACAGCCTCGGTGACTAGCACTCTGCCACAGCCACGCCCGGTGGCCACGATGGCCAAGATCCCACCCCAGGCGTGCCTGCCGGCCTCAACATTCAAGCCTCTGCCCCAGACACGTCACATGGCCATGATGGCCAAGACCCCACCTCAGGTACCTCTGGCGACCACCACAGCCAAAAGCTCACTGCAAACAAGTCCGGTGGCCACTGCGTCCAAGACTTCATCCCAGACATGCCCGGTCTCCTCGATAACCAAGCCCCCAGCCCAGATGCGCCTGGCAGCCATGCTAACCAAGACCCCAGCCCAGGTGGCCACTGTCCTGAGGACACTGTGCCTGGCCCCTCCAACAGCTGGAACTCTGAAGGCTCCACCGCAAGCAGCGGTAGCAGCCGGAATTCTCAACACCTCGTCCCCCATTCATCTGAACATGCCAAAGGCCAAGGCTGCCACGAACATGAAGCAGGCCCCGGGGGCGGCGAGAGTCTCAGCCCGCTCCTACCTGGCTGACAGGAAGGCCAAATGCTTCCCCCAGCCACATCCAGGCGTGGCGGCTCCCAAGGCTGCGGACAAGGCTCTGCTGGAGGCAGAGAGAATCAGGGCCGGTCCCCAGAGACCGGGGAACGCAGACACGGCCTCTAAGACCAGCGTGGCCGTAGGAATGACCAGGGCTATGTCCTGGACAAAAGTGGTTGAGGAAGGAAACAAGGACTCATTGCAGGCTCACCTGAGGACAGAAGTTGTTAAGGTCCAGTCCCAGGTGTACGTGCCTATAGAAATGGCTGGGACCCTGCCCCAGGGACAGCCGGCCACCTCGCCGACCAAGGCCTTGTGCCATGAACGCCCACCCTGTGTGCCCCAGGGACAGCCAGCCACCTCCCCGACCAAGGCCTTGTGTCATGAACCTCCACCCTGTGTGCCTCAGGGACAGCCGGCCACCTCGCCGACCAAGGCCTTATGGCATGAACCTCCACCCTGTGTGCCCCAGGGACAGCCGGCCACCTCCCCGACCAAGGCCTTATGGCATGAACCTCCACCCTGTGTGCCCCAGGGACAGCCGGCCACCTCGCCGACCAAGGCCTTGTGTCATGAACCTCCACCCTGTGTGCCCCAGGGACAGCCGGCCACCTCGCCGACCAAGGCCTTGTGTCATGAACGCCCACCCTGTGTGCCCCAGGGACAGCCGGCCACCTCGCCGACCAAGGCCTTGTGTCATGAACGCCCACCCTGTGTGCCCCAGGGACAGCCGGCCACCTCGCCGACCAAGGCCTTGTGCCATGAACGCCCACCCTGTGTGTCCCAGGGACAGCCGGCCACCTCCCCGACCAAGGCCTTGTGCCATGAACGCCCACCCTGTGTGCCCCAGGGACAGCCGGCCACCTCGCCGACCAAGGCCTTATGGCATGAACGTCCACCCTGTGTGTCTCAGGGACAGCCGGCCACCTCGCCGACCAAGGCCTTGTGCCATGAACGCCCACCCTGTGTGTCTCAGGGACAGCCGGCCACCTCGCCGACCAAGGCCTTGTGTCATGAACGTCCACCCTGTGTGCCCCAGGGACAGCCGGCCACCTCGCCGACCAAGGCCTTATGGCATGAACGCCCACCCTGTGTGTCCCAGGGACAGCCGGCCACCTCCCCGACCAAGGCCTTGTGTCATGAACGTCCACCTTTTGTGTCCCAGGGACAGCCGGCCACCTCCCCAACCAAGGCCTTGTGGCATGAACGCCCACCCCGTGTGCCCCAGGGACAGCCGGCCACCTCCCCGACCAAGGCCTTGTGCCATGAACGCCCACCCTGTGTGCCCCAGGGACAGCCGGCCACCTCGCCGACCAAGGCCTTATGGCATGAACGCCCACCCTGTGTGCCCCAGGGACAGCCGGCCACCTCGCCGACCAAGGCCTTATGGCATGAACGCCCACCCTGTGTGCCCCAGGGACAGCCGGCCACCTCGCCGACCAAGGCCTTGTGGCATGAACGCCCACCCTGTGTGTCCCAGGGACAGCCGGCCACCTCGCCGACCAAGGCCTTGTCCCAGGTATGTCTGCCCGCTGAGCTGACCCTAACACAGCTGAGCACATGTTCGGCCAGGGCCTCATCCCAGCTGCATCTGCCCACCAAGGTGACCAAGGCCCCCTCCCTAGCTCATCTTGTCACATGTCTGAGCAGGGTGCATTCCCAGTCCCATCTGGCCACAGGAGCGATGAAGTTCCAGTCCCAAGCACATCTGCCCACCGGGCTGATGAAGGCACAGTCACAGGCCCAGCTGGTCACAGACACAGCCAAGTGCCTCTTCACAGCCCACCAAGCCGCTGACCTCACCAGCAAGACCCAGTCCCAGCCACTGCTGGCCGGGTCCAAGGCATCCACCCAGCCCTGCCAGCACCTTGGCGTCCTCAGCACTCCGCCCCGAGCCAAGCCAGAGGACAGACTGACCCAGCTCCAGCCCCACAGCCATGCGCCGAGCAAGACCTCCCAGGGCCCACGCCCGGTGTCCCCCGAGAACCAGGGCATGCTGGTGCCCGTGCTGGCGTCCACCGTGCAGCCCATGTGCAACATTGAATCTTGGGGAGACAGTGGGGCCGTGCGGGCCCAGCCATCGCTGCCCAGCCAGGCTGCGCCCTGCCAAGAGGATGTGGCGGCCTCCCAGCTGGCCTCCCTGTGTGCTGAGCTGGCTGCCGTGCTGGGCTCCCAGGAAGACCTCCGTGTCCTCCTGGCCAAAGCCCTCTCCCAGGGAGAAGTCCGGGCGGCCCTGAACCAGGCCCTGTCCAAGGAGGTCCTGGGCGCCACCGTGGCCAAGGCCCTGCCCCAGGGCTTACTGGGCATGGTGCTGGTGAAGGCGTTGTCCTGGAGTGAACTGGGCGTCACCCTGTCCCGAGCCCTGTCCCGGGGCGAGCTGCGGGCGGAGCTGACCAAGGCCATGCAGGGCAAGTTGGCCGAGGTTCTCAGCAAGGCCTTGACGGACGAGGAGCGGGCGGCTCTGAGTCAGGCCCTGTGTCAGGGCGAGCTGGGCGCTGTTCTTAGCCAGTCTTTGTCTCAGGCGGCCCTGAGGAGCGGAGCCATCCTCCCCAAGGCCGCCTCGAAAACAGCCGGCAGCGGGATGACTGTGACGCCAGCCCCGGTGGTGGTGGACTGCAGGGGGAGCCTGTCAGCCCCGTGGGGGCCCGCCCTGGGCCTCGTGAGAACACGGTGCAGCAAGGTCAGGGGCTCCCAGGTCGGGGCCTGGGGGGGCTTCGCCAGGGGGCGGCCCGCCGGGCCTGTGCAGGAGATGGGGGATGGGGCCATGGTGTGGGGGCTACGCTACTTATCAGTGGTCCCTGTGGGAGCCTCTGTGACCTGTAGGCTGATCACCAGCAGTTACCAGGGTCCCCTGAGCACTGGCCTGGACCCCATGCTGTCCCGGGAGATGAGGTCTGGCAGGGACTTCTCAAACCTGTATTTGAGCCTGAAATTCAGCAAGGAAAATGTGTGCCTAACACTAGGGGCGGGCGAATTGGCATCAGATCTCAACCCCGAGGGGAGTGGGGAGGGCCCCAACTTGCCCAGGCAGCTTCCCCTGCAGCCGCCACTCGGTCTGTGGCAGCCGCTCATTGCCAACGGCGTGGGCCGGAGCATGAACCAGCCCTTGGTGGCCTACGGCACGGCCCCAAGCTCCCACAAGCCACACGTGGTCAGCAGGGTAGCCCCTTGTCCATGGGCATCGACGGGGGCAGGCAGGGTGGCCTCAGGCAGGCTTGCGGGCGGCATGAACGGTGGGAGGGCTGCCCGTGTCCTCCAGCCGCAGCCCGCCTGTGGGGGCCCTGCTTGTTGGTGTCAGTCCTCCAGGGCCAGCAAGGGGCTTCCCAATCTGTGTCGACCCTCAGGGACCGGAGTTCAGCCACCCAGGGCCTCTGAGGAGACCCTGCAGAGGAGGACTCAGCCTCCAGATTACAAACAGGCCTCCCCGGGTACCAGGGAGGTGGTGACCAAGGTGACCCCAAGCGCACTGCGAGGTGCTGTGGTGAGCAAAGCGCAGGCAGCCGCGACTCGGGGACGCAGCCTGTTCCACGCTGCCCCGGGCAGTGGGCTGGCAGAAGGCTATGCCCAGACAGCCGTTCCTGGACAGCTCAGGAATGCAGCTAAGCGTTCTGTTTCGGCCTCGCCCCGCCCCCAGGAGCGAGCCACTGACCGCCCCGTGTCCACCCTCAGTGGGTTCATGGTCAGCCTGCCGCGGGGGCCGGTCAATGGCCTGGCTGGAAACTTCTCCCCGGGCTCCGTGATCTACAGCCCGGATGAGAGCAAAGCCCATAACCCGCTGCGGAGATACACCTCCCTCGGCCATTCCACCTCATCTGGGCTCAGCCTTGCTGCCGCCCACCTGGCGGAGGACCCCTGGGAAGGCGGCTTAGAAGGGGACCTCCGGCTGGCACCCCTCCTCCCTCAGGAGACCAGGGTGTGTCTCCTGAGGTTTGGGGATATAGCAGAGACCGAGCTAGTCGGCCATAGATACCGGACCCCAAACCTTCCCTGCCAGCCCGAGATGGGCTTGGAGAAAGTGCCACCTGTCCACCACAGTTCCGTGTGCAGCCGCCTCAGGCTGAGTGTGCGCTGGGGCTCAGACAGTGAGGTAGCCACGTTCTCCTCAGGCCAAAGATCCGCAAATCTCATTGAGAAAATGCCTCAGACAGCCTTCAGACCAAAACTGAGGAGGACTCTGTCCTTAGGGAGGGTGGCTCCGCCTGTATGTCAGCAGCCATATGTGGCCAAGCGCTTGGCCCCAAGCCTGTCCCAGCCAACACTGGCTAATAGGGTGGACCCAAACCTAGGTCACTCTCCAGGGGCCAATAAGTTTACCTTCAGCCTATCCCAGCAGACAGCGTCCAGTAAGGTGTCCCCAGGCCCAGACCACCCATCTGCGGCCAGTGGGGTGGCTCTCAGCCTAGGCCGGCCATCTGCCACCAATCGGGCAGCCAATGGGGCGGCCCCAGGGCCAGCCCAGCCATCAGCAGCCAACCGGGCGGCCCCAGGGCCAGCCCCGCCATCAGCAGCCAACGGGGCGGCCCCAGGCCTAGCCCAGCCATCAGCAGCCAACGGGGCGGCCCCAGGCCTAGCCCAGCCATCAGCAGCCAACCGGGCGGCCCCAGGGCTAGCCCAGCCATCAGCAGCCAACGGGGCGGCCCCAGGCCTAGCCCAGCCATCAGCAGCCAACGGGGCGGCCCCAGGCCTAGCCCAGCCATCAGCAGCCAACGGAGCGGCCCCAGGCCTAGCCCAGCCATCAGCAGCCAACCGGGCGGCCCCAGGCCTAGCCCAGCCATCAGCAGCCAAGGGGGCGGCCCCAGGCCTAGCCCAGCCATCAGCAGCCAACGGGGCGGCCCCAGGCCTAGCCCAGCCATCAGCAGCCAAGGGGGCGGCCCCAGGCCTAGCCCAGCCATCAGCAGCCAACGGGGCGGCCCCAGGCCTAGCCCAGCCATCAGCAGCCAACGGGGCGGCCCCAGGCCTAGCCCAGCCATCAGCAGCCAACGGGGCGGCCCCAGGCCTAGCCCAGCCATCAGCAGCCAACGGGGCGGCCCCAGGCCTAGCCCAGCCATCAGCAGCCAACGGGGCGGCCCCAGGCCTAGCCCAGCCATCAGCAGCCAAGGGGGCGGCCCCAGGCCTAGCCCAGCCATCAGCAGCCAACGGGGCGGCCCCAGGCCTAGCCCAGCCATCAGCAGCCAACGGGGCGGCCCCAGGCCTAGCCCAGCCATCAGCAGCCAAGGGGGCGGCCCCAGGCCTAGCCCAGCCATCAGCAGCCAAGGGGGCGGCCCCAGGCCTAGCCCAGCCATCAGCAGCCAAGGGGGTGTCCTCAAGCCTAGCCCGGTCATCTATGATCCGTAAGAGGTCCTCACGCCTAGGCCACCCCTTGATGGCCAGTGGGATATCCCCAAGCCTAGCCCAGCCTTCTAGGGCCAATGGGGTGGCCCCAGGGCTAGCCCAGCCATCCCAAGTTATTTGGGTGTCCCCAGGCACAGTCCCACCACCTTTGGCCAATGGGGTGTCCCCAAGCCTAGCCCACATATCTATGGCCAATGAGGTGGCTCCTAGTATACCTCAACCATCTCAGACCCCTGGGGTGTCCCCAAGCCTGGCTCACCCATTAGGACCTAGTGGGGTATACCCAAGCCTAGGCCACCCATTAGGACCCAGTGGGGTATCCCCAAGCCTAGCCTACCCATATATGGCCAGTGGGGTGTCCCCAAGCCCAGCTCAGCCATTAGGACCCAGTGGGGTGTCCGCAAGCCCAGCCCAGGCATTAGGACCCAGTGGGGTGTCCCCAAGCCTAGCCTACCCATATATGGCCAGTGGGGTGGCCCCCAGCCTATTCCAGCCATCTGTGGCCTGTAGGGAGGCCCTAAGCCTGGTCCAGCCACCTGTGGCCACTATATTGGCCTCGAGCCTACCCCAGCCAACTGTGGTCAGCCTCAGGGAGCCCGGCTGGGTTCCCAGGACGGAGTCACATGTGCCGTGCCCAAGGCTGGATGCGGTATCCCCTGGTCTGTGCCATCCTTCAATTGTCATTTCCGTTAGCTCAGGTAGACCCTACCCATGTGTGGCTGGCGGCATGGGCCACAGTTTCAACCAGCCACCGCCGGGTATCGAGGTGGACCCATGTGAAGAGCCCCTGAGGGACAGTGGGGTGGTCTCCAGCTTCCAGGACTCTGACTTCAACACCGTGCCTGTTGGGTTCCGTCGGCCACCCGGTGTCCGTGGGAGGCATTTGGGTGTGTGCCCACCTTCTGTGGTCACCGTTTCAACACCAAATCTCTGCCAGGCCTCTACGGCTGACAAGGAGGCCTGCAGCCTGGGCCGGGGGTGCAGTCTGTCTAAGAGCACGCTGTTCAGGGGCCTGGCCGCGAACTCACCCCAGGGGCCAATGGCTGCGACCATGTTCCTTAGCATGTCTCGGGGGCCCGCCGGCCTGCGTGGGACTCCCTGTCGGAGAAATGTAGCAACTGACAGGGGCCAAAGTCCACATGAGGTGGCCAATGGCCCGGCTCCCATCGCATCCCAGGTCTGGGACGCAGGTGGTCCTTTGATTCACAGGGGAACCTCTGTGGCCACAGGGGTGGGCCCCAGCCTCCCTCCGGCTTCAGCGCCCAACAGACTGGGGAGGGACCTGTCCAAACTCTGCCTGACGCATGTGAACCCCAGCGTGTCTCAGATCAGTGTCGCTATTCCAGTACCTCTGGACCATGGCCACCCTTCCGTGGCGCTGATAGCCCCGTCTGCTTGCCGACGGGGGGAGACTGTCCTGCAGGACCCTGCAGTGGGCACAGCGGGGGGTGGTCTTGCGCCAGGCTCCAGAGCCCACAGGATGACCCCGCGAGTGGCCCCAGCCACCATGCCTAGTGGCATAGCTGCCAGCCTGCCCCCAGGGTCCGTGATCAGGGGTGTGGGCCGGAGCCTTCCCCGTGGTTCTATGGCCGGCAGGGCGGCCCCCAGCCCGACGGCAGCATGTGGTGCCGACAGGAAGAAGCAAGGCCCGCCAGCAAGCCCCTGGGCCACCGCGGCCACCCCAAGCCCTCCCCAGGGCGCCGTGGTAACTGGAGTCACTCCCCGTCCTTACCACGGGGTGGCTGTGGAGAGGTGTATAGTCCCCGTGCAGGTGGCCCATGCCACTAGCCTGGCTCAAGTTTACCCTCAGCCCTCGAAAGCCAGGAGCCTGCACCGAGGGCCCACGGTCCTGTCAAAGGTCTTACAATTGAGCCAAGATCATGGGTTGATGTCACACGGGGCCACAGAGGACCCGGCCACGGTGAAGCCGGGAGAGTTAGAGGAGGCGCTCTCCCATGCGTCAGGATCCAGTGCAGAGTCCGATGACTTAACCAGCAAAGCGACTGTCCTGGAGGCAGCCCCGTGGATGGACCACGGTCTCCCAGGAGACAGTGTTGGCCGCCACCGTAGGTCCTCGTTTGAGCGGGAGACTCTTCCCCAAGGCCCAGTGCCATTGTTTGGGGAGGCTGCTCCCAGCCAAGCCAAAGGCACGGTCCCTGTCCCTTTCCAGCCCAAGCACCCCATGGCCAGCAGCAGCACCCCAACTCTGCAGCCAAAGTCAGCAGCCAGTGGTGGGTTCCCCAGCTCCCCTCTCATGGCTGTTAGCAGGGCCCCTAACGTGCAGGGGAGGTGTGTGGTTGGCAGGGCCACGATGAGTAACCTCCTAGGTCCTGGGACCACCAAGACCCCCTCAGTTCAACAGCAGCCTGTGGCTCATGTCGGACCTGAAAGCCATTACCAAGGGACAGTGGCTTCTACTGTAGGCCCAAGATCACCCCTGCTGGCCCATGGCAGTACCATGGCACCCGGATCGCACCCGGGCTCTGTGGCCGGCATGGGGAGCCCTCCTCTTCCCCAGAGGTCAGGGCCTCTCAGGGTGAACTCACTCGTGCTGCCGTATCTGTCCGCGGCTAGAAAGGAAGCGTCTGGTCACCTCCAGACGAACGCTGTCCCCAGTGCATTCCAGAAACCAGTGTCTGGGGATCTAGCCCAGAGCAGCCGCCGTGCGGCTGTCGGCCACAAAAAATCCTTCCGATCCATCTACGACAGTTTTGTTCCAGAGTTACTAGAAGGGTCTTTGGCCAGGGTTGTGCCCTCCCACGAGGTGCAAAAGCAAGCACCCCAGGCCCCCTCGGGCAGCCTCAGGCACCCCATGGGCGTACCGACGGCAGGCTCAAGCCCCATCATCCGCTCCAGCGGGGTGGTGCACAGCACGGCCACCCCTAGGCTGTCCCCCAGAGCGCGGAGGGTGTCTCTGGGCTATGAGTCTTCACCGAGTGGTAACCTGAGGCCCCTCTTTAACCAGGACTCATTGCTGGAGTCACAGGCCTCCGTGAGTCATGCACCCCTAAACCCCACTGTACTCCAGGGCCCCGTGGATGCTGGAGTGGCCGGTGGCCAGTCGTGGAACTCCGCCGTGCCCAGTGTAGCGGTCAAGCCCCCCAGCTGCGCTGTGGCCCCCCGAGGTGTATGGGAGCCGGCAGGGGACCCTGCACCATGGGAGCCAGCGTGCCACCAGGCAGCGGTGGACCCCAGGCTGTCGCCGGAGTTGATGGTGTCAATGCAGACTGTGGAGGCCATACTCATCCGCGCCGTGATCACTATCCAAGCGGGCACACGCGGCTACCTGGTGCGCCGTACCATCAGGATTTGGCACGTGATGGCCACGGTCATCCAAACTCACTGGCGTGGCTACCGCGTGCGGCGGAACCTGGCGCGGCTCTACCGAGCCATCACGCTCATCCAGGCTGCGTGGCGAGGCTACTGCACCCGCAGGGACAACTCCCGGCGCAGGCAAATGCTCCTCCCGGTCATGTGGGGCGGGCTGCGCCCCCGGTCGGTGGCCGCATCCCACCAGCCCTGCTTCCAGGACCGGGCGGCCGTGGCCACGTCGGACCACCGCTGTTTCCAGTCCTGCCAGCCCGGCGTTTGCAGCCTCTGCCAGTCGCTGAGCTCTGGGCTGGGGAGCCCACCCAGCGTGGTGATGCTCGTGGGCTCCAACCCTCGCACCTGCCACATGTGCGGACACACCCAGCTCAGGCGGGTGGTGCACGGCATGGGCCGGGGCGCCCCAGGCCATGGGGGCGCGCTGTGGTCCCCGGGCTCCCACCTGGCGCCCCAGAATCCCAGGCAGCTGCATCGCCAGAACAAGGCGGCCACCTCCATCCAGTCCGCGTGGAGGGGCTTCAGGATCCGCCGCCAGATGACGGAGCAGCAGAAGGCAGCCAGGATGGTCCAGGCCACCTGGAGAGGCCACTACACCCGGAACTGCCTCACCACGGACGCACTCCTGGGCCGGACAAGCCCGTGGGCCGGCTCGAGGCACTTGCACTCGCGTTGGCCTGGCGTGTAGAAACCTGGCTGCCAGCAGGGGACTCCAGGGAGGGGCCCTGTGGCTCTCTGGGTCTCATTAGTAAAACCCTCCGCAGCCTGGACTTTGCTTTGAGTGTTCTGAGTTAATGGGAGCGTCTCAGGCACGGTGGGGGGATCTGGGACACCCCAGAGGGGAGGGGCCCCAAAGCTTCCAACCACACACTTGGCACCCGGGGAGGGTGGCCAGGACGGGGACGCCAAGTCTTTTCTGAAGGTCAGGAGCCGCTAGTGAGGGCTCACCTGTGTCGCCATGTCCGTCCATGGCTCGCGGGCTGGTGCCAGTCAGTTCGCAGTGAAGCTCTCCCCAGCGCGTTCCAGAACCAGTGTCTGGGCCTGATCCCGAGCCCCTCCGCTAGTCCCTCAGCCCTCAAAGGCCCTACAGGGCACGACAGGCGGGAATGCTGGAGGCTTTGAGTCATGTCCCCACGGTTCCGGCGGGGATACTGGGCCACCCCCGGAAAGGCCCCAGTCTGGGTGAGGCAGAGCAAGACAGAGATATCCGTAGCCCTGCGGGGTCAGGGCCAGGGTGGAAGGAGGGGCGGGGGCTGGGGGCGCCCCGAGTGGGCAGCCTGGCCAGGGCAGGGGCGGAGGGGATGACGGCGTGGGATGAGGGGTGTGCTGGCCGGGAAAGGGAAAGGGAAAGGGTGGCAAGTCCCGAGTGGACGGCAGGGTGTGCGGGCTTCAGGGTCGAAGTCCAGGCGGGCTGTTAGAAGGGGTGGGGTCCAGGTGAAGAGGAGGAGCAGGAACCGCGCCCCTGGGGGGCAGGCCCCGCCTGTGCCTCCCCTCTGTGCAGCCATGTGCTCTGCCGGCAGGGGGCGCCCGCGCGGGTGTCAGGAGCGGGCGGGCACCTGGCGGCACACCTGTGCCGGCGGGCGGCCCTCCCCGCGCAGGAATGGCGGGCCCCCTGCCGCCGCCGCTGCTGCTGCTGCTGCTTCTGGCCCTGGTGCCGCTGCTGGCAGCTGTCGGGAGCGACTCTACTCCTACCCTTAGCACCCTCGCAGGTAAGAGCGGGAAAGAGGGAGGCCCGGCTTCCAGAAAGCCGTGGGGCGCGGGTGGGGGCACGCGGCCCAGCCACACGCCTGGCTTCTGGACCCCTCCCTCAGGCCTCGCCGGCCTGCCAGCCCTCTGGAGAAGGCTGTCCTTTCCCCGGAAACAAATGGAGAAGTTGGGACCTCAGAAGGAGCGACCCCTCTGCCCCCAAGCCCTGGGGCTTCAAACCTCAGTTCTCCTGGTCCAGCCCCCTAAGGGAGAACGGTGGGGACCACAGGGCCACGGGGGCCAGGGAACAAGGGCTCATTTCCTGGTTAGGAGTCACCCGTGGCACGGTCTTCTTGGTGTCTCACTTAATTCTCTTCTGCTACCCTAGAAGACAGTTCCCAGGGTGGAGGTGAACTTCTTGCATCCCCCCGCCCCCTCCCACCAAGACACCACTCTCTTTGAGTGTGTCCCAGCCCCAAAGCTGTAATATCAGAGCAGAGGCCACCACAGCCGGCCTGCTTATTGTAGGTAAGGCATTCATATGTAGCCCCATTTCATAGCTCCAGAAACTGAGGCTCAGTCCAGCCTGTGTCAGACCCTCATTAGAACCACCTGACTTGGCTCGTGCTAGCCTGCCAGTCAAGGCATCTCTGGGAAGAGCAAACACTTGGCACGAGACCTAGAAATAGCCCTACTTTACTTTCTGGTAAACTATCCATCTGCTCGAGAGTGCCTACTCTGTACCAGGAACTTGGTAAGGCTTGTGTCCTCCACCTCTTCCTCTTTCAAGGCCCACTGGTTTTCCTCAGTTCAGTTTTAAAGCTCAGCTCCCCAGAGTTTTGGCTTGGCTTGGGGTCCACTATGGCCTCTGAATCATCTTCATTTCAGCAGAAACCTCTTATAGTGTGGATTCCTCTTCAAACAATGGTGGGAGGTAGTACAGGGAGGCTGACTTCTTAGTTTTTGACTCCCTGGGGGTCCTTGAGGGACCTTCTGCCCACCTTTCCAATCACCTCAGGCCAGGCCCTCTACCACTCTGAACCTCATAACTTCATCTGTAAAATAGGGGTGATTTCAGGCCAGTGCTCCATGCCTGTTCTGGACTCCTTTGTCATCCCCACAGGGCCTGGGAAACTGAACAGAGCGCTAGGGAGCAGGAAGTGGACCCAGGCCCCCTCCCAGGGCCTGTGCTGAGGGTCACTTCCGGGTTTCTGCTGCCTGGTGTGAGGCTAAGAGGAAATGCAAGTTTCTGCCTGGGGCAGAGTGGACAGGGTGGGGCAGTGAGCAGCTGATGAATGAACTTGGAGCGCCTAAAGTGCCGGCCACCCGGAACTGGGCAGGAAGCAGTTCTGGGACGTGAAGTGTTTACCCGCCCCTCAGCCTGGCCCTGGGCTCCTTGCCTGGGATGGGGTGGGAGGCAGGGAGTGGCTGGTCCAAGACAGTGCGGGGATTCCCAGCACTTATGTCTCTGTGTCCCCCATGACAGCTCTGAGGGACCTTTCGGGGACCTGGGGAAGATTAGGGCCAGCCCCTCCGAGCTCAGGGCGGGTCTGCGCAGGTGAGCAGCACCTCGCACCCACCATGAGCCTGAGTGATGAGCTGTCCGAAGCTCCAACTTCCCGTGACCTCCACTTTATGAAAGGGGAAACCGA
The DNA here is from genome assembly GCF_041146395.1 of Eulemur rufifrons. Classification (NCBI taxonomy): domain Eukaryota; kingdom Metazoa; phylum Chordata; class Mammalia; order Primates; family Lemuridae; genus Eulemur; species Eulemur rufifrons. The sequence goes on along the minus strand of NC_090984.1, from coordinate 5,937,515 downwards.
GTCCCAGAAAGTTGACAGGAGCGGCTCCGCACGCCACCCTGGTGCGGTCATTGCCTGTATCCAAGAGGGCGTCCAGAGCCCCGAGGCCAGAGGGCTGCGAGCGCCAACCAGGACTCGAAACTGCTTCGAGGAGCTTGACTGCTCCAGGGAGCCTCAGCTCCCCACTGGTGTCCTAAATCCTTCCGGTCTGCCTGTGCACTGGGCGTTTATTTTCTGCGAGGACAGGGGAAGCGGCGGTGCGTGACCACGCGCTCCCTGCGCCCCTAATGCTGTTTTTCCTTCCACTTGTTACAGATGAGTCCTCAGCTTCCAGCCCCCTGATCTCTTCTCCCTCCAGCCACAGCACCCCCGGTTCAGGGGGAACCTCCAACACCTACTCCGGTGTCTTGGGTTCGGAGTCAGGCTCCACGACCCACCTCAGCCCCTCAAGTTCAGGGGTGACCTCCTCGGGCCAGCCCAGCCCCAGCTCCACAGATTCAACGGTGGCCTCCACCGCTCTGCAATCAGAGACAGCCACGGACTCCAGCTCGGGCTCGCCCAGTTTAGAGCTCTCCCCCACTTTCCATTCCACTGCCCCCAGTTCCACAGCCTTGACCTTGCCCTGGAGTCACACTTCCCCCAGCCTGGGAACGGAGCCCTCCTCCGTGTCCTTGGCCCCCACCGACCGGACGTCGGAGCCCTCTGGCCCAGGTGAGCATTAGGAGGTTTGAGCATTTGCGGGAGGTGGCTGCGGTACCAGACTGCAGTTTTGAGACTGACCACGAGGGGGAGGCACACACCCGGGAATGTGCCGAAGACGTCCCTCCACTCCCGTGGTCTAAAGCCCTTGCAGCCTTCATTCTATGCACTATTTTTTTTTTTTTTTTGAGAAGGGGGGGTCTCACTCTGTCACCCAGGCTGGAGTGCAGTGGCATCATCTTAGCTCACTGCAACCTCCAACTCCTGGGCTCAAGGGATCCTCCTGCCTCAGCCTCCGGAGCAGCTGGGACTACAGGTGCCACCACCACGCCCGGCTCTACGCAAGTTTAAGTGCCCACTGTGTCTCAGGTCCCGGGGACAAAGCGGTGTGTAAGAGAGACAATAATACCTGCTCCAGTGGGGAGACAGGTTGTTCATGACATATTTGTTTATAAAATAACAAAATAGAGCCGGACAAAGGGTTGGGGCATGGGTACAAATGGTTCGAAAATTTTAAGAGTGGTCAGCAAGGGGTCCCAGTTTGAAGGAGGTGAAGGAGGGAGCCATGCAGGTATCTAGGGGGAGGGCAGCCCAGGCCTGTGCAAAGGCCCTGAGGTGGGGCTGACTGTGCCTGGTGTGTTTGAAACAGAGTGAGGTGGCTGAAACAGGATTGAGTGGGCACTAGTCGGGGGCCCTGAGGGTGAGGAGGTTGCAGGGTGTGGTGAGACGGGGCCCCGGGGACTAAATAGAGGTCAGCATTTTTATGAGGGCTGGAAAAATCTGTTATTTAGAAGAATCAGTTGTCTCCAAAATGTTCCAGGAAGAGTGTAAACATGAAGTGCGATGATGACTTTTTGCTTCAAGTCACAGAACATACGGCATCGTCACAGAGGTCCTGTTTCACACGCATCCTTAGAATGTCGCTGCGTTTGGAAACGGAGGTCTAGGTTAGGTGGTTCTCACTCCGAGAGGACCTGGAGGATGCCCGGCAATGGCGAAGAAAACACAGCAAACTAAACGAATTCTTTATAGACAGATGTGTTCAGGCCAAGGGATGAAAATGTGCTTTCAAAAGGCCGCAGCGGCGACAGAGAGGGAAGTGAGCACGGCTCCTCGAAGATGGATTTGGAAGGCTCTGGCCCTGGGGGATGTCGCAGACTTGGGAGGGGCGGGTCCCAGCGCTGAACTTGAGGCTCCTTTTTCCAGCTACAGGTGACGCTGGGGCCTCTGAGATACACAGGAACCCGGGCGTGGTGGTGACCGTGTGTTTGTTGGTGTCTGTTTTGGTCACTGGCTCTGTGGTCATGGCCGTGAGGTGCTGCCGCCAGCGAGACTCCGAGTTCCAGAAGCTGGAAGAGGTGTCCATGGTGAGGCGGGGCCCGGGCAGGGTGGGGCAGCCTCTCTCCTAAGCAGCGCGAGCCCCTGCGGCAGAGCCTGCGGTGCCTGGTTACCTCCATTGTGCGTTTTCTTCCACCAGGAATCCGTGAGTTCAAGGTCGTCCTTTGCCCGCCCACAGCTCTCCGGAGTGAGCCTGCCGTGAGGGGATGACAGAGACGGGGCCTGGATGGGGCTAGGGCCCCAGGGAGGGTGGCGCCTGAGGGAATAAAGTGCCTACTGTTCATCTGAGGCCTCCTGAGTCGTGGATTTGTGTGACAAACATTAACTGAGCACCTACCATGTGCTGGGCCCTGTGTTGGCATCACAGTGGGGACCATGCCTCTCCTCTCACGGGCCCCACAGTCTCAAGGGGGAAGAAGCGAGAACCAGAGGATCCAATGAGATCATTTCAGATGGTGCTGAGGGCCACGGAGTCACAGGTTGACAGTGCAGCCAGACCATGGGGGGCCGGTGTGTCCAGGTTTGCTGTGAGGGCAGCGGAGCCTCTCTGAGGGGCCCAGACCTGAAAGCTGGGAAGGAGCCTCCCTGAGGAAAGTCGGGAGTGGGCGCAGCATGTGCAAAGGCCCTGTGGTAGGAAAACCGTGGAGGTGTTTAAAAACCAACAAGGGGCCAGGCGCAGTGGTGCACACCTGTGGTCCCAGCACTTTGGGAGGCTGAGGCAGGAGGATCACTTGAGGCCAGGAGTTTGAGACCAGCTTGAACAACATAGCAAGACCCTGTCTCTATAAAAATATTTAAAAATTAGCTGAGTGTGGTGGCGCACACCTGTAGTCTCTGCCATTTAGGACGCTGAGGCAGGAGGATTGTCGGTCTCAAAAATAAAATCAAATAAAAATGCAGGCACTATTCTTAGCTCACAGGCATACACAAACAGGCAGCAGGTTGGTGTTGGCCCCTGGGCTGTAGTTTGCCAATCCCTGTTCTTGGGAATCTCCTAAATTACTGGGCTTCACTTTATTATCTTTGAAATAGGAGTTCTCATCCTTGCCACATAGTCACAGAGATAGAGTGGGCCAGGTTCGAGGATAGGGAGGGATGATTTTGTACACAGATGAGTCCATCCACACAATCCCCGGCTGTTAGGTTCTTCCAGTCTAGCAGGAAAGAGGGACAATTAGGTAGCCAGGAGAAATTCTGGTTGGTGTTATGACAAGACACGAATAAGGGGCTCTGCTACTTGGGAGGCTGAGGTAGGAGGATCCCTTGAGCCCAGGAGTTTGAGGCCAGTCTGGGCAACATAGCAAGACCCCATGTCAAAAAAAAAAAAAAGGGCCCAAGCATGGTGGTTCACACCTGTAATCCTAGTACTCTGGGAGGCCAAGGTGGGAGGACTACTTGAGGTCAGGAGTTTGACACCAGCCTGAGCAAGAGTGAGACCCCCTTTCTACAAAAAATAGAAAAATTAGCCAGGCATGATGGCACATCAGGATCGCTTGAGCCCAGGAGTTGGAGCCTGGGTGACAGAGCAAGACCTTGTCTCTGAAAACAAAAGAAAGAAAGAATGAAAAAGAAAAAAAGAAAATTAATTAAATAAATAAAAATAAAATCAGCAAAGGGAAGGGGTGCATGCAGCAGAGATCAGGAGACCGAGGTGTGTCAGCTTCTGGTTCTCCCCTCAAAGCGCAGTCATGGGGACAGCTCTTAATTCTCCCAGCAACAGTGTGCGACAATGCGCATGGTGCACTGCCTGCCAGCGAAGCGCCCCTGAGCTCTGGTATCCAGGGTTTTTGCCGGGAGTCGGTCACATAGACATGGCTGACTGTCCTTGCTGCAGGGCGGCCAGGGGGGCTTCCCTTAGCCTACAGCCCCTCCACAGGTCAAGGTGTTACCGTATGTCCCAAAGCTCCCACCATAAGTCACTTCGTTACTATCTGGTGTAACCCAAACCCCCCAGGTAAGCAAACCGTTCTTATCAGACGGCACATTCCAAGTGCTTAGAGGTGGCCTCCCGGGAGTAGGTCAAGGCCAAACCTTTCATGCGCGGGGTGTGGTCAAGCCAGGCCTGCTGAGAATCTTTCTGTGCACAGGAATGTAATGCAGGTATCCTTGTAGGGAGACGTGTGTCGTCGGACAGTTGCTAAAATGAGATGATGCATGTGAAGCGCGTAGCGTAGCGACTCACTCCTCATGAGAGTTACTGTCACAGTAGTCGCTAATACTTGGGTGGTTACAATGTGTCAGAACCTGTCCTAAGGGATTTGCAGGTGTTAACTCTTTTACTTCTCAACAGTAGCCCTGGGAGGTAGGCACTTTCATTATTCTCATCGATAGATGCAGAAACTAAAGCACAGAGAAGTTAAGTAACTTGCCTGAGGTCACACAGCTGTAAGTGGAGGGGCTGGGGGTTGAACCCAGAGTCTGGCTTGACTCCACAAACACGATGCTGCCCTGCATCAGAACATCTGTGTATTCACCAATATGCTGTTTCTGAATATCTGGAAGAATTGATGGCGCCCCTATCTTACAAGCAAATAGTTCCCGTGGCAGGGCAGGATGCCCGCTTGAATGGTATCACGTTCACCAGGCACACACGGCGCCTGAGCTGATGGTGCCAACGGACAGGGGCAAATCAACTGGTGACCCGTGGTGTTCCAAGGACAAAAGTCTTTTTCTTTTTTTTCCTCGAGACAGGGTCTTGCTTTGCTGCCCGGACATGGGGTTCAGTGGCAAAATCGTAGCTCACTGCAGCCTCAAACTCCTGGGCTCAAGCGATTCTCCTGCCTCAGTCTCCCTAGTAGCTGAGACTACAGATACATGCCACCACGCCCGGCTAACTTTCCTACTTTTTGTAGAGATGGGGTCTCGCTCTGTTGTCCAACTCCTGACCTCAAGGGATGCTCCTGCCTCAGCCTCCCAAAGTGCTGGGGTTACAGGTGTGAGCCACCTTGCCTGGCCCATTTGTGTCCTTTATGGGGCCTCAGTGATCCTCCGCAAATCTGTCCTTCGTGCACCTCCCTGCCCTGCTAGGGGTCCTCTCAACAAAACATCACTCAGATCATATTTGGAACACCAGTGAGCAAGTCCCCTGGGTTAGGGTTGCCAGAAAAAATACAAGACCCTCAGCGAAATGTGAATTGCAGATAGACGACAAATTAAGTTTTTAGGATAAGTGTGTCCCGCACAATTATCTGGGATATACTTATACTAGTGAAAAAGTAAAAACAAACAAACCTCATTGTCTATCTGAAATTCAAATTTTTTTTTCTTTTTTTTTTGAGACAGAGTCTCACTCTGTTGCCCAGGCTAGAGTGCCGTGGCATCAGCCTAGCTCACAGCAACCTCAAACTCCTGGGCTCAAGCGATCCTCCTGCCTCAGCCTCCCAAGTAGCTGGGACTACAGGCATGCGCCACCATGCCCGGCTAATTTTTTCTATATATATTTTTAGCTGTCCAACTAATTTCTTTCTATTTTTTTAGTAGAGACGGGGTCTCGCTCTTGCTCAGGCTGGTCTTGAACTCCTGAACTCAAGCGATCTGCCCACCTCGGCCTCCCAGAGTGCTAGGATTACAGGCGTGAGCCACCGCGCCCGGCCTGAAATTCAAATTTAACTGAGTGTCCTGGTATTGGTTTATTTGTTAAATCGAGCCACGCTTTCTCATCCTCCATCTCCCCCCCTTCGCTCCTTGGCGGCCGCACCAGTCTCTCTGCAGCTCCTCAAACACACTCAGGATGCTCCTACCTCCTGGTGGTCTCTTGCTGTTCCCACCTTTCCAGTGGCTGCCACCTCCTCATCCCACTTGCTGTTCCCACCTTTCCAGTGGCTGCCACCTCCTCATCCCACTTAAACCGGCTCAGATGTCCTGGGGCTACTGTAACAAACTGGCCCACAAACTTGGGGGGCTTAAAACAACAGGGATTGATTGTCTCATAGTCCCAGAGGCCTGAAGTCTGAAACCAGGAGGTCAGCAGGGGGGGTCCCTCCCCAGGGATCACGTCCACCTTCCCGGCACACAGCAGGTGCTCCAGAACGTCCCTGGCAATCGAACGCCTTACCCTCCAGCTCCTCCAGGCACAAGAGGATAAGCCCGGCTCCCTGCCGTTTCAGGGTTTGGGAGATCCGTGCGCATGTTCTTGGCCAACTCGCAGGGCTTTCACCGGTTCACGGCCACCGATCTGCAACACGAGGACACAGTCCAGACAGCCGATTTTGGTCCTAAGAACAACCTGATCGTCACTGGGTCCCTCGATGCACTCATTCAGGTGGGAGATCCAGGAACCCTCATCCTCACCTCCGCCTCTGGAATAGAAAATGTGATTCTTTAGGGATTTTTTTTTTAGTTGCAAAATGCAGAAACCCACACAAATGAGTGAGGTAAAATATAGCAGCTCATTGAGAGGACACGAGGGTGTCTCCTGCACCAATGGCAGACGTGGGTGGGAATTATTTAACACTAAGATGCTCAAAGGAGAAGTTGGTGTTCCCAACGGAGCCTGAGATGTTGGGAAGATTTTGGCCTTCAGAGCAGAGCAGGGTTGTGGGGGAAGAAATTTCTCGATAAGTTCAAAGTTGTCAAAGCTGGGGAATGAAGCACGTGGTAACATGTTAGTCTCGGGAGCTCTTTAAGTTCTTCTTGTTTTTTTTTTTTTTTTTTTTTTTTCATCTTATTGTCATGGGGGATACAGAATTGCAGGTTACATACGTTGCCCATGTCTTCTTGTTGTTTTTGTTTGATTTATTCTTCTTATGAGCTATTTTTTTCCAGCTTTTTAAGAAATTGACAAAAATTATATATATTTGGCTGGGTGCAGTGGCTTGCACCTGTAATCCTAGCACTTGAGGAGGCTGAGGCAAGAGGATGGCTTGAGGTCAGGAGTTTGAGACCAGCCTGAGCCAGACTTCGTCTCTACAAAAAATAGAAAAATTAGCTGGGCATTCTGTTTAAAAAATTTTAAAAGCTAGCCAGCATGGTGGCACGTGCCTGTAGTCCCAGCTACTCGGGAGGCTGAGGCAGGAGGATCGTTTGAGCCCAGGAGTTGGAGGTTGCAGTGAGCTATGTTAATGCCACTGCCGTCTACCTGGGGCGACAGAGTGAGGCTGTCTCAAAAAATATAATAAAAATATATAATTATGGTGTGCCACAATGATGTTTTGAAATATGTACACATTGTGGAACGGCTCCATGCAGCTCACTAACATGCATCGGCTGACATCCTTCTCATTTTTGTGTGTGTGGTGGGAACATGAAATCTACTCTCAGTGGTTTCCAGTATGCAATATGTTGTTATTATTAATAATAACAGTTACCACATTGTACAACAGACCCGTTGAACTTACTCCTCCTGTTTACCTGAAATTTTGCACCCTTTGACCACCATCTCCCCACCTCCCCTCTCACCCCAGCCTCTGGTAACCACCATTCCACTCTCTGCTTCTGTGAGTCCAACTTTTTTAGATTCCACATATAAATGAGATCACGCAGTGTTTGTCTTTCGGTGCCTATTCCACCTGGCATAATGTCCTCCAGGATCTAATCCAGGGTCCCTCATTGCATTTGGTATCTATTAATATGTACCATATTAAAAATGAAAAGGGACATTTCATTATGGATACACAAATATGCATTAATTAATTAACATGATATTCACATAGTAACATACATTTATTTAAAAAAAAACACCATACGTTTCTTAAAACCAAAAGAAAAATTCATGGGAAGAGTGGTAATGTTTCACATTTTTGCAAATCTCTTTAATGTTTGGCTTATTATAAGACATACAGATTCTCATGTTTGATTCTGCATTCTCATATTTGGTGTGATATCACATCAGGTAGCTTCTGAAAACTCCACCACTTGTCAGAGGAAGAGAGTGAAAAAGGCAAATAATATCTTAGAATTATTATGAACAAAAAAAAAAAAGAAAAAAAAGAATTATTATGAACATAGTTTTGATCTTGCAGACCCCCTAAAAGGGCCCAGGGGCACCCTCCAGGGGTTCCCCGGGACATGCTTTGGGAACTGCTGCGGTAGCTGATCAGTGAGGCATGAGGAACTTTAAGGGGTTGGGGAGATGTGACGTCCCTTGAGCCGCAGCCTAAAAATTCATCGTAAGTGGATAAATGGGCTTAATAAAGCCTGTTTCCAAGCTACAGTTGTGTAAGGAAGACGTCACATCTGCCCTCCTATTCTCTATCCTCAGGTGTGGAGTCTGTCGGAACAGGGGACCCTGCTGCACATCCTCGAAGGCGCCGGGGGCCCTGTGAGCCTGCTGGCCCGCGGTGGGGCTTTGGTGGCATCTGCTTCCTGGCAGTCCTCATCTTTCAAAGTCTGGGATCTCGCCAGTGCTCAGAAACCCCAGGCATCGGCCCCCTTTCTGGACCGCACCGGCCTCTCTGCAGTGTCCCGCAGTGGAAGCTGCGTCTGCTTCCCCAACATTGGGGACAAAAACAAAGTCACCACGTGGGACTTGGCAGAAGGTTTGTGAGATGTAAGTATGGTCATGTGTGTGGGTCAGAACTGAAGCTGTCTTAGTCGGTTCAGGCTGCCGTGACAAGTTCCCATAGACTGGGTGGCTGGAGCAATGAACGTTTGTTGCTCACAGTCCTGGAGGCTGGGAAGTTCAAGGTCAAGGTGGAGACAGGTTTGGCGTCTGGTGAGGGCCCGCTTCCTGGTTCATGGACAGCCATCTGTTGCTCTGTCCTCACATGGACGAAGGTGACAAAGGAGCTACCTGAGGCCCCTTTTATGTATGTATTTATTTATTTTTGAGACAGGGTTTGATTCTGCTGTCTCTTTATCTTAGAGAAAAGTACAGTCAGAAAGACTCCACAATTAGAAAAACAAGGTCAGAGAAAATGGAGTCGACGTCATTTTCTGCCCCTCGGAAAAAGAGCCCAGTAAGTGTCTGAGATGAAGGGGTTGCCGTTCACAGTTTGCATAAATCTGATTCTGCGCCTCCCCTCCGCCAGGTGTCACCTGAGGCCCCAGGGCTCCTGGAGCAGACAAGCCAGCCGTGCCCCTTAGGATAAAAATTAAGAGCACAAACGTTCTTGGATCATCTGTAGAGTCTATGTTTCCCCAAGTACACAGACAGCAGTAGAAACCAACGTGAGATTGCGGCCTTCTCTGTGCCGGTGCTGTGCTAGGGAAGACGTGAGGCCAGGCCCCGTCCCCTGGCAGGAGGACAGCTGGGCTGTGGCCTCACCTGGGAGAGGACAGGACCTAGGGGTGAGGGCTGGTGCCGGCACAGCACCGAGTCGCTGGGTGCTCTGAGCTGGCCTTTGCCCGGCTGCTGCCCCCTCCCCTTCCCCTGCCCGGTGCCGTGGGAGGGCCAGACCTCCCTCTTCCTGCTCACAGGGTGCTGGGAAACACGAAACACGCGAGAAAATAGAAGCAGCGGGGCCGCGTACCACAGAGGGTTCCCAAATTATCAAATTAAACACAGGAAACACGAGTCACGTTCCGCCCCTGCTGGGTTCACCCCAGCTCCCCGGGAACTTGAAGGGCCTTTTTCCTCTTCTCAAGAGCTTGTCCGAGGAGAGGGAGATGATGGAGTCCCAGACGCGGCTGCTGGCGCTGCTGGCGGCAAAGGTGAGGACAGTTCCCTGCTCACGTGTGACGTGGTGCAAGGCGGCCCCGATGAACCACCGGGAGGGCGTCCCCTCCAGCCTGAGCCTTCGTTTCTCGTTTAACAGATGGAGAAGGGTCTTGCCCAGTTTGAAGAAGAGGCAGAAAAACATTTATTGAAACTGTGCAAAGAGGAGGAGGAGCTGCAGAAAAAGACCCAGAGCTGAAGCGCAGCCTTCTCCTCCATCAGAAGAAGCGGGAGCGGGAGGAGGCCCTTGACGCCCCGGTCGGCTGTGAGCCACACCTGTGACCGGGGGCTCTGAGCTGAGCATCCTGGCGGGGCCGTCTCCCGCCATTTCAGGGGGCGTTCGTGGTAGGATGTCACTGCTCGCTGACGTCTCACTCTTTGCTGGGCTTTTGGTGTCGCCCACCCCCTGTCCAGGTGTTGGTCTATGACAGTTTCCCAGAGAATGAGGCCACAACGTAACGTGCCAACCAGGGAGGGGACCAGTGCCTTCTGCTCACTTGTGCAGATGTTCCTTGAGCGCCTCCTGATCACCATCGTGTGCGGTGACAGGAAGACACGGTCTGGGCCTGCCCTGGAGGGTCAGTGGGCTGGTGGGAGACACGTCAGTCTTGGCACCGTGTGGCCAGCACTGGCACAGAGGTGTCCGCGTTGGGGAAGGACAGGGAGCAAACGCTGGGAACCCAGAAAGGCCCGGCCAGGGGGACGGGCCCCCGTGCCCGGCGCGTGGGTTTCCTGCGGCTGCTGTAACAAGCACCACAGCGGTTCATTGTCTCGCCGTTCCGGAGGCTGAAGGTCCAAGGTCAAGGCTTTGGCGTGGGGAGTGGTGATCTGTCCCAGGCCCCTCTCCTTGGCTTGTGGACGGTCGTCTGTGTCATCTTCTCCTGTGTCTCTTCGCGTGTCCTCCCTGTGTGTGTCTGTGTCCAGGTTGCCCCCAGGACACCAGCCATGCTGGGTTAGGGCCCACCTAGTGACCTCACTCTAACTCGATGGCCCTGTAAAGACCCTGTGTCAGGATAAGGGCACATCCTGAGGTGCTGAGAGTCGGGACGTCAGATAGGAATTTGGGGGACACAGTTCACCCCGTAATGCCCAGCATGTTCACGTGAGCAGCCCTGCAGCCAGGCCTGGGCTGAGACCAGGCCCCTGACCTTGTGGAGCTCACAGAGGAAGGAAAAGAAAAGACCCTCAAGTGAGCACCTACGGTTGAGCCTTGAACGTGGATTTGGACTACGTGCGTCCACTTATCAGCAGACTGTCTTCAATAAATACATTGGAAAATCTGTTGGGGATTTGCAACAACTTGAAAAGCCTCATAGATAAACCTTATGGCCTAGAGGTACTGAAAAAATTAAGAGGAAGGTATATCATGAATGTACGAAATATATGTAGATAGTGGTCTATTGTGCTAATCAACTGTGTTAGCGGCAAGGCTTCTGGTCAACTGTGGGCCATTAGTAGTTCAATTTAGGGGGAGTTAAAAGTTACACACAGCCAGGCACGGTGGCTCATGCCTGTAATCCTAGCACTTTGGGAGGCCGAGGCAGGAGGATTGCTTGAGGCCAGGATTTCGAGACCAGCCTGAGCAAGAGCTGGTCTATTTCTACAAAAAATGGAAAAATTAGCTGGGCATGGTGGTGGCTCACCTGTAGTCCCAGCTACTTGGGAGTCTGAGGCAGGAGCAACGCTTGAGCTCAGGAGTTTGAAGTTGCGGTGAGCTATGATTGCATTATTGTACTGTAGCCCAGGTGACAGAGTGAGACCCTGTCTCCAAAACAAAAACAGTTGTATAGGATTTTCTACTGCTATGGGTCAGGGGAGGGAGGTGACAGCCCTAACCCCCAATTTGTTGAAGAGTCAACTGTATATTGTCACAAACGCCCGTGAAGACCCAGGCAGCACGTATGGGGTGGGGGTGGGCCGTGCCAGGCTGGCCTTGGGAAGGCAGGCTCGTAAGTGGAGTGCTCCAAGGCAGGAGAGCCCAGGCCCGGAACACACTGGAAGGGGACACGTGTCCGTGGTGAGGAGCCTGGGCCGCCCTCCTGTCTGCTGGGCCGTTGGCGGGAGGGGGGAGCACACACCCACCCCTCACACCCTCAGAAGCCTCCTGAGCTCTGATCCCCTCGGGGCTCGTGAAAGAGCAGAGCCGTATCTTAACCTTGCTTGAGCCCTTAAACTTCCGGGCTGGTGACTGCAGGATCCCCTCCCACGGCCCCCTTCCGTCCTGCTTGCAGATGGAGATGCTCAGTCCCTTTGAGGCAGTGGCCGAACGCGTCAAGGAACAGTACAAGGCGTTCGCCACGGCCCGGGACACCACCCGGCACGAGCTGCCCGTGAGGTCGGTCCACCTGGAGGGAGACGGGCAGCAGTTCTTAGGTAGGAAACGGACGTCCGGCTGCGCCGCGCAGGCTGCGGGGGTGAGGAGCCTGTGTCAGCGCTTCCCATGGGCCTTACGTCACTTTGACAAGTGTCCTCTTCCCCGTCTAGTGGCAGAGGATGGTGGGGACTGGCCAGGCTGTGGTTCCTCCAGGGTCTTGCCCTGAGTAAGCGACTTTTGGGATTTGAACCCAGGGCTGTGGGATTCACCGTGATCTCCTGTCCTGCTGAAAGGCATTCTTGCGGGGGCAGCCTGCAGTCCCCTGGGCCCTACACGTGCCAGTCGGTGGCTGGAGGGGGCTACAGGGCCACCAGCCCGCCCTGGCTTGCCGTCTCTGCAGAGCGGTGAGGTCCTTTCTGTGTACCGGTTTCCCACCTTGTCCCCACTGGAGCCCTTGGCAAGTGTGAAAACCGCCACGCCCCATCCTAAAACCCTCTTCAGAACAGCGGTCCTGCCAGAGAGCGACTTCAGCTGCCCTGGAGTCTGGGTGTTCCTGAGAGGAGCTCTCATGCATCATCTCAGTACGTTTTGCTTGCGGCTGTTGCAGGAGAGGCCGGTATCTAAGACCCAGAGGTGGGCTTCCCTGCGAGCTCCGCCGGGAGCGCATCTGAGGCAGAATGAAAACACGGTCCAGGGTCCCAAGGGTGCTGCTCGATTGGCAGCCTCGGACAGAAGTGGTTTTCAATAAATCGAGCTTTCTCCAGCGTGACATGGTATAGGCATGACATCGAACTTCGGAAAGTGAGCCAAGTTGTAAAGAAAAAAGTGACAATTGTGGGTAATGTCACGGTTCCAGGATAAGCGCTGTTTGTCCATGGGAGTGTTTTCTTTCCATCGTTAGTGCAGCATAATGTCTGCGTAAACAGACTTGACATCGAGCCACGCGTGTCCTGGTTTCCCGCTTATTTCGTGCACGTTTCTTTGTTGGAAGTCGTCATTAGAAGGGTGTAATGAGCACATAACTCGTCACACGGGTGTACACAACTCCGCCCTCATTGGATGCTTGTCAGCGTCTGGGTTTCTGATTTTATGGCGACCGCAGTCACTTCTGCAGCAGTAACTCTTGGGCTCCGTCCGTACTACGTTCCCTAGGTCGCTGCCAGGAGCTGGACTAGGGACTTGACGCATTTTCTGCGGCTGCCGTGACAGATGGCCACAGACTGCGTAACTTAAAAGGACAGAAGTGTATTCCCTCGCAGTCCGGGAGGCCGGAGTCTGACGTCAACGTGGTGCAGGACTGGGTCCTTCCAGGCTCTCGGGGAGAAGCTAGTCCAGGCCTCTCTCCTGGTTTCTGGTGTTGCCGCTGACCTTGGCGGTTCCCTGGCCTGTGGCTGCATCACTCCAGTCTCTGCCCTGTCGTCACGTGGCCTTCTGCCTCGTGTCTTTATCTACATTCCCCCCGTCTTGTAAGGACACCGGTTATTGGATTAGAGCCCACCCTAATGACCTCACCTTAACTCAGTCACATTCAAAGAGACCCGGTCCCCAGCTAAGCTCACACTCACAGGTAGCTGAGAGTAGGACCGGAACATTGGAGGACACGGTTCAGTCCACAGCAGGACGGAGATGCTGTTTGTGAGGCTCTTAGGTTCCTGGAATGTGACCCTAATGTACAGCTGGCCTAGATATGGCGTGTGTCAGAGGGGAGAGAGGTGTGTTGTCTTAATGCACCTGGCGTATGTACGTGGGTTGCAGGTGTCCCTCGGCTCAGGGGATGCAGGTGCGCCAGGATCAGGGAATGCAAAGGATGGGGTTTTAAAGTTGCTCCGGAGGGAGCAGGGAAGATGGCGGAGTGGTGGTGACGGCCTGGATCTGCGCTCCCGGGGAGGAAGGCATCGATCCGGACCTGCCACAACGCTAGAAGACCGCTCCCACACAGGAACAGCGGTGTGAATCCACGGAGAATCAGCGTGGGACAAACAGAGCGAGTGAGGTCTGAGGTGAACGAACATTGGGAACGCGGGACAGACACTAGCCAGCGGAGCACGGGTCGGATACACCCGCCCCCAGCCGGGGTGGGTGCAGCCTCTCGGGAAAGCGGCTAGCCCTCCGCTCCCAATTGAACAGAGCCCTGACCCAGGCCAGCACAGAATCACTGAGGGATACGTGGCGCATTGGAGACAGGAGGCTTTTTTTGAGAAATTACCTTAGAACCTGGGGGATCTCAGCTGAGACAGTGCTTGGCGAGGAGGGACGGATCTGCCTCAGGGCGGAAAAACACAAAAGACTCCCGGACAGCAAATAGCGTCATACCCCGTGCTGCCTTTTTCGGCAGTTCTCCAGCCGGTCACCCCCGGTGCGTGTCCTTGCTGGCCAGCTCCCGGGCAGTGGCGGTCTCTGCCTGCCGGGGAGCCGGTCCCCTCCAGCCCCGGAGCTCGGCAGGCGCCCTCTTGAAAGCGAGGGCGAAACCGCTCGGGAGCCATAAAGTGCCCAGCGGCTCTCTCTGCCTGGCGCCCTCCGCTGGTCTCTGAACCAACGCCAGGAGTGCGGGATATGCATGAGCACGCTGGGCAGCAATAAAGAGAGAGGCTTGGACACTGGGGCAATCTCCGCCGGGGCCGCGCTGCGCTAAGGCGTAAAAAAAAAAAAAAAAAAAAAAAGAAGAATAATAGGCTCGCCGAACTGTATGTTTTGTTCTTGGTGAATTTTTTTCTGTTTTTTTTTTTTTTTTTTTTTTTTTCCGGCGGCTCACGAGCCGGACAGCCTCGGTGGTGCCTTTGCCCTCCGGGCCTCTGGCTGCTGCGCCTTTTTCAGCACGGAGGCTGGATCCCCACCACCCTCGGAGCTGTGCGGGCGCGCAGACGCCATCTTGAGATCCACTGCGAAACCGCCCGGGACCCAGCCGGGCAGGCGTGAAGGGGCGGAGCTGCACTAAGGCATAAAACAAAACAAAACAAAAAAATCATTGAGTCGCTGAACTATATACTTCAGATTTGTGTATCTGTCCGCTTTGCGGTGTGGTGTGCTGCTATGTAGTTTATTGTTGTTCATTTTTGTTGATGTTTTTGGTGTTTTTTGGTTTGCTTTTTTTGTGTTTCTTTTCTTTTTCTTTTTTTTTTTTTCTTTTTTCTTTTCTCTTTATTTTTCTCCTCTTTCTTTTCTTTATTTCCTTTTCTTTTTCTTTCTTTCTTTTTTCTTTCTTTCTTCTCCCTTTTCACCTTCTAACTGAGGACCCATGGTGAGCTTCGGAACGGGCCAGGTCCCTGGCTCTGGTACATACCGGATCCTGAGCAGTCACCCCCAGCGCCGGCGATCTGCGGGCGCGCAATGGCCATCTTAGGGCCCACAGCCAAGTCACTGGGGAGCAATAGGGTACCAAGAGGCTCCCTGGATGGCCCTCTCCCCTGGTCCATGGACCTTATATAGGGGCCCCGCCCATGTGTAAACACTGAATACGTCTCCAGAAGCGAGAGTGTGGAACCTGATCCCTGGGGACATTGGGCCAAGGCAGACTTTTGCCCGTGGGAGCTACAGCAACTGGGGCGCTGAGCGAGCGAGGGCACCATCCTCTCCCCATAGCTAGTATCTTGCCTGTGGATAGAGACAGAAACCTCCCCTATAGAGGAAGAACCAAAGGGAAACAAACAAACAAACAAAGAGAATTTCGGTCTACTATTAGTGTGGACCCTGCCTGCCTTCTGAAAGACCACAACACAGTGTCCTAACTCGCCAAAGCGGTCTTGGATCACTCCAATCCTCTAGGATTGGACCCATCAGAAGCAGTCCCCCAACGGAAACAGAAAAATCTCTAAACAATACACAACACTCTCCCCCTCTTGCCAAAAGAAGCAACATACCAGACTGCTTCACAGCCTAAGAATAGAGCACAAAGAGTGCTGTTAACCAGACTAAATCTATAAGAAAAGATCCAACGATAAAGCTAGATGGAAAGGGCCTAGCGAAAAAACACGGAGAGCACAAAGAATCAAACAGAAAGCTCATCCCGAAAGAGAAATACCAGCTCCCAACCATTTGACACAAACCAGACTCAAAACACCAACATGTCACAGGAAGAATTCCAATTATGGATCATAAACAAGCTGAATAATATACAAGAATCAATGGATAAACAACACAGGGAAACCACAAAAAAAAAAAAAAACAGGATTTGGAGGAAAAATTCACTAAAGAAATTGAAATATTGAAGAAAAACCAAACTGAACTCCTAGAAATAAAGAATTCACTCAGAGAGCTACAAAACACTGTGGAAAGTCTCAAGAGCAGGGTAGATCAAACAGAGGAAAGAATCTCAGAAATTGAAGAGAACTCCTTCCAACTAAATAAGTCAGTCACAGAGATAGATCGAAAAAGTAAGAGAAATGATATGAGTCTTCAAGAAATGTGGGATTATGTGAAGAAACCTAACTTGAGAATTATTGGCATTCCTGAGGGTGAAGAAGATAATAAGCAAGGGTTGGACAAGCTATTTGAAGACATAATCGAGGAAAATTTTCCAGGCCTTGCCAATACTCTAGACATACAGATTCAAGAAGCTCAAAGGACCCCTGGGAGATTCATAGCAAATAGGAAAACACCACGCCACGTGGTCATCAGGCTGACCAAAATATCCACTAAAGAGTCCCTTCTCCGAGCTGTAAGGAGAAAGAAAGTAATTTACAAAGGAAAACACATCAGAATTATGCCAAATTTCTCAGCTGAAACCTTACAAGCAAGAAGAGGTTGGGGCCCCATTTTCACGCTTCTGAAACAGAATAATGCCCAGCCTAGAATCTTGTACCCAGCTAAGCTAAGTTGTCTATATGAAGGAGAAATTAAGACATTCTCAGATAAACAAAGGTTGAGGGAATTCACCAAGACAAGACCAGCCCTCCAAGAAGTACTCAAAAGAGAATTACACATGGATCAGCACAAGAAAGATCCATGAATGTAAAACTACTCAAGAGCTAAAGATCAAATTCCAGATACCACAATGGCTCAGGAGAGAAAACATCGCAATGAAGTTCTACCCAACAAGCTGAACAAAAAACTGTCTCACTTATCAGTTTTCTCAATAAATGTGAATGGCTTGAATTCCCTGTTCAAGAGACATAGACTGGCCCAATGGATAAAAAAACACAATCCAAATATCTGCTGTCTTCAAGAAACTCACCTAGCCTGCAAAGATGCATTTAGACTGAAAATAAAAGGATGGAAATCAATATTTCAAGCAAACGGTAACCAAAAGAAAGCTGGCGTGGCAATCTTAATTTCCAATAACTTAGCTTTCAAACCAACAAAAATAATAAAAGACAAAGATGGCTACTACATACTGGTTAATGGGACAATTCAACAAGAAGCCATGACTATACTCAATATATATGCACCCAACCTAGGTGCACCTAGATTCATAAAGCAAACCCTACTAGATATGAACCAAATGATAGATAACAATACTGTAATAGCTGGAGACTTTAACAGCCCACTGACAGTACAGGACAGATCCTCTAAACAGAAAATAAACAAAGACATAATGGACCTAAATAGAATGCTAGAACAAATGGGCATGACTGACATCTACAGGACATTCTACCCAAAGTCCACAGAATATACATTCTTCTCATCAGCTCACGGGACATTCTCTAAGATTGACCATGTCCCAGGACATAAATCATGTCTTAAAAAATTCAAAAAAAATAGAAATTATACCATGCATCTTCTCAGATCACAGCGGAATAAAAGTAACAATGATCACAAAGAGAAACCCTCACTCTTACTTAAAGTCATGGAAGCTAAATAACTTTCTCCTGAATAGTTATTCTATAAAGGAAGAAATCAAGACGGAAATCAAAAATTTCTTTGAATTAAATGACAATGGAGATACAACTTATCAAAATCTATGGGACGCAGCTAAAGCAGTCCTGAGAGGAAAATTCATATCCATAAATGCCTATACCAAAAAGACAGAAAACATGCAAATAGACAACCTAACGAATAGACTCAAAGAGCTGGAGTAAGAAGAACAGAACAATCCCAAACCCAGCAGAAGGCGAGAAATTACTAAGATCAAATCAGAATTAAATGAAAAGGACAACAAAGAAATTATAAGGGAAATTAATAAAACAAAAAGTTGGTTCTTTGAAAAGATAAACAAAATAGACACACCCCTGGCTAGACTAACCAAGAGCACAAAACTAAAATCTCTAATAAGCTCCATTAGGAACATGAAAGGAGAAATCACAACCGATGCCACAGAGATACAAGATATCATCTATGAATTCTACAAAAATCTTTATGCACACACTGGAGAATGTGGAGGAAATGGACAAATTTTTAGAAACACATAGTCTTCCCAGGCTCAACCAGGAAGAAATAGAGTACCTGAACAGACCAATATCAAGAACTGAAATCGAAACAGCAATAAAAAACCTTCCCAAAAAGAAAAGCCCTGGTCCAGATGGGTTCACACCTGAATTTTACCATACATACAAAGAAGAACTGGTGTCCATCCTACATAAACTATTCTCCAATATCGAGAAGGATGGACTTCTCCCCAACACGTTCTACCAAGCCAATATAACATTGATACCAAAACCAGGAAAGGATGCAACAAAAATAGAGAACTACAGACCAATTTCTCTCATGAATATAGATGCAAAAATTTTCAATAAAATACTAGCAAATCGAATCCAAGTACTTATCAAAAAAATAAACCACCACGACCAAGTGGGCTTCATCCCAGAGATGCAGGGGTGGTTCAACATACGTAAATCTATAAATGTAATTCACCACATAAATAGAAGCAAAAACAAAAACCATATGATACTCTCATTAGATGCAGAAAAAGCATTTGACAAAATTCAACACCCTTTTATGATAAAAACGCTTAACAAGGCATTGATGGAACCTACCTAAAAATGATACGAGCCATATATGACAAACCCACAGCCAACATCATACTGAATGGGGAAAAACTGAAAGCACTCCCACTTAGAACTGGAACCAGACAGGGCTGCCCACTGTCCCCATTACTTTTCAACATAGTATTGGAAGTCCTTGCGAGAGCTATCAGGCAAGAGAGCAGAATCAAGGGAGTCCAAATAGGGAAGGAAGAGATCAAACTCTCACTTTTTGCTGATGATATGATGTTATATCTGGAAAACCCCCAAGATTCAACCATGAGACTCCTGGAATTGATTAACGAATATAGCAAAGTCTCAGGCTACAAAATTAATATACACAAATCAGAGGCATTTATATATGCCAATAACAGTCAATCGGAAAACCAAATTAAAGACTCAATACCCTTCAAAATAGCAACAAAGAAAATAAAATATCTAGGTATATACCTAACTAAAGAGGTAAAGGACCTGTATAAGGAAAACTATGAAACACTGAGAAAAGAAATAGCAGAACTTGCAAATATATGAAAAACTATACCATGCTCGTGGATTAGAAGAATCAACATTGTTAAAATGTCTATACTACCCAAAGTGATCTACAGATTCAATGCAATCCCTGTTAAATTACCAACATCATTCTTTACAGATGTAGAGAAAATAATTATACACTTTGTATGGAATCAAAGAAGACCCCGTATAGCAAAAGCAATTTTAAGCAACAAGAACAAAATGGGAGGTGTTAATTTGCCAGACCTCAAACTATACTACAAGGCCGTGGTTCTTAAAACAGCCTGGTTTTGGCACAAGTTCAGGGACACAGACCAGTGAAACACAACAGAAAATCCAAATATAGAACCATCCTCATATAGTCACCTAATTTTTGACAAAGCGGGAAAGAATATACTCTGGGGACAAAAATCACTATTCAATAAATGGTGCTGGGAGAATTGGTTAGCCACTTGTAGAAGACTGAAACAGGACCCACAGCTTTCACCTCTCACAAAAATCAAATCACGGTGGATAACAGACTTAAACCTTAGGTGTGATACAATCAGAATTCTAGAAGAAAATGTAGGAAAGACTCTTACAGACATTGGCCTAGGCAAAGCAATTATGAAGAAGACCCCTAAGGCCATCACAGCAGCAACAAAAATAAATGAATGGGACATGATTAAATTAAAAAGCTTCTGCACGGCCAAAGAAATAGTCACGAGAATAAACAGACCACCTACAGAATGGGAAAAACTTTTTTCATACTACACATCAGATAAAGGACTGATAACAAGAATCTATTTAGAACTCAGGAAAATCAGCAAGAAAAAATCAAACAACCCTCTCAAAAAGTGGGCAAATGACATGAATAGAAACTTCTTGAAAGAAGATATAAGAATGGCTAACAAACATATGAAAAAATGCTCAACATCCCTAATCATCAGAGAAATGCAAATCAAAACCACAATGAGATATCACTTAACCCCAATGAGAATGGCCTTTATCAAAAAAACCCAAAACAACACATGTTGGCGTGTGTGTGGAGAGACAGGAACACTAATATACTGCTGGTGGGATGCAAACTAGTGCAACCCCTGTGGAAAGCATTATGGAGGTATCTTAAACAGATTCAAGTGGACCTGCCATTTGACCCAGCAATCCCATTACTGGGCATATACCCAAAGGAAAAAAGGTCATTCTGTAACAAAGACACATGTACCCGAATGTTTGTAGCAGCACAATTCACAGTAGCAAAGATGTGGAAACAACCCAAGTGCCCATCAATACATGATTGGATTAGTAAGCTGTGGTATATGTATACCATGGAATATTACTCAGCTATAAGGAATGATGAAGATACGACATCTCTATGGTTCTCCTGGAGAGAGTTGGAACCCATTATATTAAGTGAAGTATCCCAAGAATGGAAAAACAAGCATCACATGTACTCACCAGAAAATTGGTTTCCCTGATCATCACCTAAATACACACCTGGGAACGACACCAATCGGATATCAGACTGAGGTGGGGGGGGGAGGGGATGGGTGTATGCCTACACAATGAGTGCATTGCGCACCGTTTGGGGAATGGTAACTCTTGAAGGTGCTGACTCGGGAAGGGGGGGTGGGGAAGGGAGGGATATATACCTACATGATGGGTGCAATGCGCACTATCTGGGGAACAGACACGCCTGGAGCTCTGACTTGGGGGGAAAGGCGGTACAGGAGCAACGTATGTAACCTGCAATTCTGTATCCCCCATAACAATAAGATGAAATAAAAAAAAAAAATAAAGTTGCTCCGGGCCTGGCTGGGAGACCCCGAGTGAGGCTGACACAGCAGAGCCTTTCCTGCATCTTGCATTGGTTTCTGTTGAGGATCCCAGTCTGTTTGAATGAGCACCTGGTGGACATGCCTGTCCCACTATCTCCGGCCACCATGATCTGTGGCCAAGGGACAAAGAGAAGGCATCAATGCATGAGTGTCTTGCTTTGCTTACCCTTCTTGCCTGTGAGCTCTAGCAGAGCATTACATTGGAGTGAGAAAAATCTAGTCGGCTACTCAACTCGTGCGTCTGTTGCTTTGGGCACCTTGCAATCCATCACTCACGACCGCTTTCCCCCACCCCAGACGCCCTGCAGTCTGAATTGAAGACCACTCAGAAGCTCCTGAGAGAACTTGGCATTGGCAATTCAGAAACAAACGTGCAGGTGCTGGACTTGCTGGGCGAACTCAAGGACGTGGCCGTGAAAAAGGACCTTGAGCTCCAAAGGTCTCTCAGAAAATATTTTCAGAACAAGGTGGCACTGCGTCCGGGCAGGACGTGGGCCGCTGGGGGCCGCACTGTCTGGAGTGGCTCCAAACTCCCCCTGGGGCTCAGCTCCCTGGGCCAGCCGCTCTTTCCCCGGACCGAGCGCGCTGCGGGAACAGCCAGCAGGTGTCGCTGTCGTCCGGGTTGTGGAGAAAGTCTCAGTCCAGGAGCACCTGCCGCGTCTTATGTCCCCTTTCTCCCCGCTCTGGAGTCGGTTCTGGGGGCGCGGGGGTGCTGGTGCCTTGGGGGTCAGAGACGTTGCAGGGTGGGCCCCAGAGTCACAGCGCGAAGGTCGGGCGAGGCAGGGGAGGGGATGGCGGGAGAACTGACACCGGCTCTGGAAGATCCGAGAAGTTCTCAGGCAGCCCAGAGAGAAAGGGCCTCGCCCCTCACGCACCTTCGCCCCCGCAATAACCGGCACAGAACAGGCGCCCTCGGATCAGCCCTGTTCGTGTTCTGCGTGTCTTCCAGGGCTAGGGTTTGGGAGGATGCTTCTGAACTCTTTATTGAAGTATAAACACACGCAGAAAAGACACAGATCCTAAGGGACTGCTCGATGGCTGTCACGGAGCACGTACCCTTGTGGGACCAGCCCTAGATCTGACACAGCCGGTGACAGCGCCCCGAAACCCCTCAGGACCCCCTCTTTTCACCTCCCCCAGGAGATTTCTACCTATGGGCTTTTGCACCTCTTCTAGAAAAGAATCTTGTTTTCTCTTCCTTACGATGCTCAGTCTGTCTCCTGAGATGCCTAAAATATTTGGAAAGGACTCATGAGAAACAGCTGTCACCTGCTGTGGCACGTCTTCTGTGGGTGGCTGCAGGGTGAATCAGGGCACACCAAAGGCTTACAGATGGCAGGGGTCACGGGTTTGAGGGGTTAAACACGCAGGTGTCACACACACTGCTCCATTGCCACGTAAGTGGCATAAGCAGGGACTTCATCCTGTTCACCGCTGTCCCGCCTGCTCCTGAGACAGACGTGCCCAGCTGTCTTGGTTTTCTGTTGCTTCTAACGATAACTGAAACTGGGTGATTGATAAAGACAAGGAATTTATTTCTTACGGTTCCGGAGACTGAGAAGTTCAAGGTCGAAGGGTCCCATCTGGTGAGGGCCTTCTTGCTGGTGGGGACTCTGCAGAGTCTGTTGGTGGTGACGCAGGACATCACGTGGTGAGGGGGCTGAGGATGCCAGCTCAGGTCTCTCATAAAGCCACCAGTCCCACTCCCGTGATAATGGATAATTAACTAATCCTTTAATTCACGAATGGCAGAGCCCTCATGACCCAGTCACCTCTTAAAGGCCCCACCTCTCAGTGCTGCCACTGTGGGGATTGCGTCTCAGCATGAGTTTGGAGGGGACAAGCGTTCAGACCACAGCGCCAGCACCGTGCTGATGCGCTCTGAGTATTTCTGGCCCAGTGAGTCTTCTTTCACGCCTGCCTGGTTCCGTCCTGGCAGTGTCCCTGACGGAGTCTTCTCAGACCAATCCTCTCCCCCACGCTCTGCCACCGAGCACACGGGGGACGTGGAGATCCCCCCCCCCACGCCGCAGCCCTCGCTCGCCACGAAGGGGCTGTGTGACCTGGCGCTCAGCTGTGAGTGAGAGGCCTCCGCTCCTCCTCTCGCTGCCCAGGAGCCTGGCCCAGCTGCGGGAACGCTCCGCCGAGGCGAGCAAAGAGGCCGCCTTGAGAAACCAGGGAGTCTGGGAAGAGGCCCAGGGCCCGGCGACCCCCAGCCAGTGGTACTTCAGCGAGGACAGCGCCCGTGAGGAGTCCCAGGGAGCAGTTGAGGGCACACCCTCGCCTGAGGACAACGCGCCACATGCCCCGGGAGGCCACACTCATGCCGTGTTCGCCAACCCCATGAAGACCGTCCTTCCGGCAGACGAGCAGAGAGCCTGCTGTGCCTCTCGTCCAGCGGGGACTTGCAGGGACGTGTTGGTGAAACTCAGGACACTTGAGCACTCTGTACACGACCTTGTTTGGTACTTAAAATAAACCCGTTTGCAACTGAAGCCTTCGTTTCCTATGCAGGGGGACACTTGGAAGGCCTGTGTTGTCTCACGTTCTGGTGAGGGGCAGCTCCTGGGTCTCGGGACCTCCAAGACATGACGAGTGTCCGCTGTCAAGATGATTTCACGTCCTTCGTCACAAGGGTGGTTTCGATGACTGTCTGATAGCAAGACAGGAATTGGCGCACAAGCGGGCGTTTTCCGGTCCCAAGTTCCAGCAGTTGCTGCTGGGAGGTGCTCACAGGCGTGGGCTGTGGCCGGAGATTCTTCCACTCAGCTCTCCAGCTTCCACCCAACTCTGCGTGGGCTCCGGGGTCTTCCTGGTCCTCATCGCACATCTCTGATTAATGGTGCTTGAGGGCAGATTTCTGTGCCTCCGTGTGACGTCGCCAGGTAGGGGACACAAGCCCCGTCAGACACAATCTGCACCCCCATCCTACGTTCGGGTAAAAGAGATGCACCTCTTCACCTCAGGTGGTTCAGGGATACGGTTTTGGTCTAAACTTTCACCTTAATACCACCGACCCTCACATTCCCCCCTGTAGCCTCGGCGAGGACTTCAGCAGCAGGTTCTGGTTTTACCATAGTAGATCAGGGGAGAGGAGGCACAACTTCTGCAATTTTCATCCAAGCCTCCACCCCAAACCCATCGCCTTAGTCTGTTCAGTCAGCTATAACGAAATACCATAGACTGGGTGGCTTATTATTAATAACAAGAGAAGGTGATGTCTCACAGTTCTGGAGGCCGGGAGTCCCAAGTTCAAGGTGCTGGCAGATTTGGTGTCTGGTGAGGCGTGCTTCCTGCCTGGCCGCCTTCTGTCTGTGTCCTCACGTGGTGGAGGGAACGAGGGAGCTCTCTGGGGCCTCTTGTAAGGGCACTAATTCCATTCAGGAGGGCCCCACCCTCGTGATCTAATCACCTCCCAAAGGCTCCACCTCCTGACACCATCACCTTTGGGGTTGGGGTTTCCAGCATAGCAATGTGGGGGGTGGACACACCTGCAGACCACAGCACCCAGCCCCACATGCGGTATCCTCCCAGTCTAACTGAAAGCCCACATCAGGGCTAATCTAAAGGCTCCTGCATCGAGGAATCCCGGAAACTGTTCTGCACACCTTGACTTTATTTCCCGCTTGTGAGCAGAAAGCTTTGAGTTCACAGCAGGGGGCTGAGCCAAGGGACCTTGGCCCTTTTGTCATTCTTTATCTTGATTAATCTGATTATTGCCCACGATGATTCCAGGTGTGGTTACACATTGTAATCTCCGCCTTCCAGTTTTTAAAATGTCTACAAACTGGAGTAAATATAGCAGACTTGTCTGGGGCCCTTTAAAATATTGAAGGATCCTAGACGGTCCCTTTGGTTCAACCAACCTTCCAAAGTGCTGTCTTAAGACCCTTGTTTCAACCCTATGAATGTCTGTGCCAAGGGTTTTAGGAACCCTGTGCCAGGAACTGTGGACAAAGGCCAAATATATATTTTTTATTATACTACAGGGACATCATTAAACCCACATTACACAAAAAAGGAGCCAGGCACAGTGGCTCACGCCTATAATCCTAGCGATCGTGAAGGCTGAGGCAGGAGGATCCCTTGAGGCCAGGAGTGTGAGACCAGCCTGAGCAAGAGCAAGACCCCATCACTATAAAAGATAGAAAAATTAGCCGGGTGTGGTGGTGCACACTTGTAGTCCCAGCTACTCGGGAGGCTGAGGCAGGAGGATCACTTGAGCCCCAAAGTTCGAGGTTGCAGTGAGCTCTGATGACACCACTGCACTCCAGCCTGGGTGACACCCTTGAGACAGGGTCTCGCTCTCTTGCCCAGGCAAGAGTGCAGTGGCACAGTCATAGCTCACTGTAACCTCCAACTCCGGGGCTGAAGTGATCCTCCTGCCTCAGCCTCCCACGTGGCTGGGACTCCAGGCGTGCACCACCACGCCTGGCTGATTTTTAAATTCTTTTTTTTTTTTTTTTAGAGACAGGGTCTTGCTATGTTGCCCAGGCTGGTCTTGAACTCCTGGCCTCAAGTGATCCTCCCACCTCGGCTTCCCAAGGTGGTGGGATCACAGGCATGAGCCACCACGCCTGGCCTCATCTCAAGATTCTTAACTTAATTACATCTGCAAAGACCCCTTTTCTAAATAAGATCACATTTATAGGTTCCGGGGAACATACCTTGTCGTGGAGGAGGGAGGCAGGCACCATTCAACCTGCTACACCTGCACCGAGTGTCCGGGTCCTTCCCAGCGTGGTGTGGCCTCAGCAGCATCCTTGAGACCCTTCCTGGTCCCATGGCCTGGAGTAGCCCCTTGCCTCTGGGATGGCATCCAGCACCCCCGCCCCCAGGCGATGGGCTTGTGTGGGCCAGGCCTGGGGTCTGGTTAATCTGCCCCGTTCATCCCTGGCACATGCCCCAGGTGGCACATCACAATGGCGCACCTTGGGGACAGTTGCCATGCTTTGTCCTGGTCTAAGGATCTAAAGTTTTGGAAGGCATTCTTTCTGCGATCACGTTTACCAAAGCTGGGGCTGCCAGAACACCTTTGCTCGTTTCTTAAATTCACTCATCCTCCTGCTCACTCATTTCTTCCATTTAATCAACACTATCAGGCAACTTCTCTGAACCGAGCCCATTGCCAGAACATGGACTCAGTCCCTGTCTTCCAGCAGCTCACATTCCCAGGGTGTGTGCAGGGTCGGTGGGCTTCTCCAAGGAGGTGACGAGGCCTGGAGGGATGAGGAGGGCCTGGGCAGGGTGGTGGTGGAAGCCAGATGTCTTAACAAAGACCTGGCCATGGGGCATGGTGGGACAGGGTGGCCAGGGCTCTGCCCACTTCCCCCAGGATGTCTCTGTGCTCATTTGCTGTACACACAAGCACTCTGGCCAGACCTCATCTGGGGCTTGAACTTAAAAGAATGGAGATGGGGTTTGAAAGCTGAGTCTGCAGGAAGTGGGAGCCACAGATGGTTGCAAAGCGAGAGACAAGGAGCCATCCAGGGCTCTCCCCAGGGAAGCCTGTGTGTTGGATGGGTTGGATGAGGACAGGGCAGCCTCCCAGGGTTCCCCTTTGCACCCCTCCCTGCAGGAGGAGAGAGGCGCCATCGCCAAGGCGAGGCGCTTTCTGGAGTCCAGCATGCCCTTGGCCACGGACCCCTACAGCTGTGCCCTCACTGCCTACGTGCTGACCCTTCTCCGCAGCCCGGCAGCCCCCGAGGCGCTACACAAGCTCCGCAGCCTGGCCATCATGCACGGTAGGTGACACCCTCCCGCCAACACCTGAAGCCACCACGTGGGGCAGCCCCCTGTGGACCCTAGTAAAAAAAAAAAAAAATTAAAGTCCAGGCACTGTTGCACATGCCTGTAATCCCAGTACTTTGGGAGGCAGAGACTGGAGGACGGCTTGAGCCCAGGAGTTTAAAACCAGCCTGGACAACACAGAAAGACCCCATCTCTAAAATAAAACAGTTAGCCAGGTATGGTGGCATCCGGCTCCTAAGTCCTAGCTACTTAGGAGGCTAAGGCAAGAGGATTCCTTGAGCCCAGGAGTTCAAGGCTGCAGTGAGCTGTGATCACACCAGTGTACTCCAGCCTGGGCAAGAAACCAAGACCCTGTCTGAAAAAAAAAAAAATAGTAATAATGCAAAATTCTAAAACCACCCAATTGGATGAGTGACAGTGTCTATTCCTGACTAAATGTTCAGGATCAAGGGTGGGGGTGGGATGTAGGAAGGAGGGCTGGTTTCTCTCTGGGGTTGAGGGCTTCACAGCCCATGGGAGCTCAGAATCCTTGGAGCCCTGCAAGTGGGGAGTCACTGTTGGGCACTGAGTGGGAACATCTGGGGTCACCTCAGGACCCAGCCAGGAAGGAGGCCATTGATTGGTGATGTCTGCCAAGGACACAAGAAGGAAGCCATTGACTGGTGATGTCTGCCAGGGGCACAGGAAGGAGACCATTGAATAGTGATGTCTGCCAGAGGCATGGGAAGGGCTGGGGCTGCCACATGTTTGCAGATCTGAGATGGAGCTCTCAGGCCCTTCCTGTCCCAGCTGTCTTCCCCCCGGCACTCTCTTTCCACTGAGGTCCAGCACCCCAGTTTTTCTCCTCCTGAGACCACATGCACGGACACCCACCATGGGATGCCAGGCGGAGGCCTGGGTGGGGTTGTGACCCCGACCAATCCTGTCCTTGCAGATGGGGTCACCCACTGGAGCCCAACAAGTTCCTGGGACATGGACAAGGATGCATTTCTGAGCTACAGCGATGGGGTCTCTAAGTCAGGTACTGGCCACCGGCTCCCCGGTGCCTGCCTTGGCCGCTGTCTCCATGGAACTGGGTCCGGGTCCCAGCATCGAAAGGGCACCCGCTGGCCTCTTCTGTTGCAGTGGTCTCAGCCGAGGTGGAAATGACGGCCTACGCCCTTCTGACCTACACCCTCCTGGGCGACGTGGCCGCCGCCCTGCCCGTGGTGAAGTGGCTGTCCCAGCAGCGGAGCGCACTCGGGGGCTTCTCCTCCACTCAGGCGAGCTGGGCGGGGCCAGAGGGCGGGGCAGGGTGGGGTTGCTACAGTCCAGGGCCCTGAGCTTGCCAGGCAGTCGGGCCCCTTCCCACCTGCAGACCCTGGAGGCACGGACCCCAAGAGAGGGCAGGGATGGGGGACAAGGGACAAAGGACGGTGCAGCTGGACCCTCTGCAGGAACCTAGCCCCTACCTCTGTGGACACGCCCACCTGGCTGTCTCAGGACCCCCAGCTCTGTGGGTGTCTGCCAGGTTCGGTCTCCATTCCAGCCCCACTGGTGGACAGGGGCCAGGGGACCTCTGGCCACCTTGCTCTCGGGGCTGATGGCAGCCTCCCCCCTCTGTCCCCAGGATACGTGTGTGGCTCTTCAGGCCTTGGCTGAGTATGCCATCTTGTCCTATACCGGACACATCAACCTCACTGTCTCCCTGGCCTCCACCAACCTGGACTACCAGGAGACCTTCAAGCTGCACGGGACCAACCAGAAGGTTCTGCAGATGGCGGCGGTGCGTGTCCCCGCAACACGGCGTGGGCTGGGGTGCGTGTGTGTCGGCAGTGGGGTTGACAGGGCCTCACGGTGACTTCTCTCTCCAGATTCCCAGCCTCCCCACGGGGCTGTTTGTGAGTGCCAGGGGGGACGGCTGCTGCCTGATGCAGGTGAGTCTTTGGGGACCGTGGGGCACTCTGGGTCTTGTCCTCCCCTGGCCCCCCTGCCACACACAGCGGCATCTGGAGCCCCAGGGAGCCCCAGAGGGCTCTGAGCTCAGCATCGGGCCAGACCGCAAGGCAGGCTTTCAGCCCCCTCGTATGCAGCCCGCCAGGCCCCAGGCAGGTGGCCAGGGAGCCCATCAGGTGTGGGGCTCAGGATCCCCCCAGGAAAATCCATTTGACCTTCAGTCCAGTGGTCTCTGAGCCTACGCAGACCCTAAGCAACGGGTCAAGGTTATTCCCCCTCTGTGGCCTGGACAGGGACGCCCCACCTGGACTCCCCCAGCTCTCGCCCTTCAGCCCAAGCACCACCCACCACGTTCTGGGATTTAGCCCCCAGCTGGGCTGGCGCAGGTAGGACTCGTGGGCTCTGCCTGCCAGTCCGAGCGCGAATTGCCAGCCTCCGCCTCCCCGTCTCTACGATGGGAGCCCAGACCGCGCAGTGCGTGGGAGAGAGAGCCCCGCACTAGGATGAGGTTTGAGCGCAGCTCTGCTCCTGCACCTGCACCGCTGGGCTGACCATGGCACCTCCACCTGCGTCTGTGGTTTCAAGGCTAAAAGGAATAATGGTCGTCCCTAGAACTGTCATTGATGTCGTTGCCATCGTAATTCTCGTTGTCCCCACCTCCCTCCTCCCCTACCCCATACCTGTGGGGCGGGGCTGGGACCCCTAAGCCTCAGTCCTCTAATACCCTCCAGATTGACATCACCTACAATGTGCCTGACCCAGTGGCCAAGCCGGCTTTCCAGCTGCTTGTCAACCTCCAGGAGCCTGAAGTCCAAGAGCACCCACCTGCTGCACCCGCCTCCGTCACTGCCAAGGGCCCCCGAGGGGACCGGCACCCAGCTGACGATGATGACCCAGCTGCAGACCAGCATCACCAGGAATACAAGGTGACGCTGGAGGTGTGCACTAGGTGAGGCCGACTGTCCTGCTGGCTGGCACCCGGAACAGTGCTGTAGGTGGTGGATGGCCTCCCGGGACCAGGGGGAGCTTCCAGGCAGGAGCTCAGTGATGGTTTCTGAAATGAATGAAAGAAAAGCAAATGCTTTCCAATGGACACAGCAGACGCCAGTGATGGTTGGGGCAGGAGGGCTGGGTGGGACAGCTGTGTGTGGCCAGCGTGCTGGGCCCCGCTCAATGCACCAGCTCCAGGCCCCTTGGTTTCCGGCAGTGAGCCTGGTACCCAGCCAGAGGGCCCCTCATCCACAAAGAGGATGCTCGTTGCCATGGCAACAAGGATGCTCATCACCATAGTGATGATCTGGCGGCCCAGAGGTGGGTGGGTCAGTGGTTGCCATGATACCTGTGATACCCACAGCCCATCAGAGCAGCCCAGGTACCTGCCCAGCCCACAGCCTGCAGGCTCCACTCTGAATGTCAGCCTCCCTTCCCTGTCCCCAGCGCCCTGCAGGAAGGGCCTGGCATGTAGCAGGTCCCACAGAAAGCCCAGTCAGCCACTCCCACTATGTTACAGAAGGAGAAACTGAGACCTGGAGCTAGGAAGTGACTTGCCCAGGGTCTCCTGCCAGGGGGGCAGTGGTCGAGGACCTGTTCTGAAGCTGCCCTACAGGGCCACGGCCCCCCATCAACAGACCTGGGTCAGGCCTAGAACCCTCGGCAAAGCCCTTTCCTTCTTGCCTCAGTGTTCTGGCCATAAAATGGGCTGATTGAACTGACCAAGCCAAAAATGTTTGTGCCAATGGCCACCGGCCAAACCCAGGTTAGGCGTCCCCAGGACATCAGCTGGGTGGACTCCAGAGGGCAGAGAGGGGAACCATGCATTCAACCTTGGGGCTGGAGTTCTAGGGCCTCTCTGTCTCCCCTGTCATTGGAAGGTGGCTGCATGCAGGGTCCTCCAACATGGCTGTCCTTGAGGTGCCCCTGCTGTCGGGCTTCCAGGTGGACACCGAGAGTCTGGAGCAGGTAAGGTGGTGCCGATAGCAGAGGAGGGCAGGGGTCTGGCGGGGTCTGTGGACAGTGGGCACCCCGGGTCAGGCTGGCTGGCAGCTCAGCCCTTTGTAAAATATCGTGGATTTTTTGTTCTTGTTTGTATTTGTTTGTTTTGCCTTTCTGCATGAAGATGGGCCTACCTAGGAGCTGGTGGGGTGGGGGAGGTGATGGGGAGGCTGAATGGAACAGCAGAGGAGGGGAAGGGCCAATTCAGAGGCCCTGGAGTGGGAATAAGCTGTTGTATCAAAAACCAAAGAGAAGTCTCAGGCTGGGAAGGGAGGTTACCTGGTGCAGTGAGGCCAGAGCAGTTGGCAGGGCTCAGCCGGGTGCCTCATGGGCCACAGAGAAGCCAGACTTGGTCCTGGGGCTGGACTGGGGGAGGCTGTAGGGAGGGAGGCAGATTCTCTGGGCAGGGATACCCAGCCTTTGAGCACCCTCTCCCAGGTGCTGGGGGGCCGACAGGGCCTGGGGAGCACTGATCATCACCCCCTGGTCCCAGCCAGGTGCACATAGACCCTGGCCCATGGGGACTTGCTAGATGATCACAGGCAAGTTCCTGAACTTCTCAGAGCCTCAGCTTCCTTCTGGGCTTGGTCTGCCTCGCACTGACCAGTGTGGACCAGGAGATCCGGGAGGAGCAGAGGGGCTGAGCGGACCCTGACTCTGGCTTCCTCTCCAGTTGCTCTTTGACAAGCACATCGGGATGAGGAGGTACGAGGTGGCTGGACGCAGAGTACTCTTCTACTTTGATGAGGTACAGCCGGTCAGGGTTGGTGGAGGAGGCTTCCCTGGTGCCCACACTGGTGAGGGAACAGCGGTCACTGGTGCAGCTCCCCACAATCTTGTACGTTGAAAAAGACACAGGGAGGATAAAGTCCAGGCAGAGCTGATGGCTCTATGCCCCAGACGTACGGCTCTTGGTGGAAAAAACGGGGAGAAGAATGTGGTGGAATATTACGCAGCCGTAACAAGGAACAAAGCACTGATCATGCTACAATGCGGATGAACCTCGAAACCAGGATGCTGAGTGAGACACAAAGGGCCACACGGTGTATGAGTCCATCAGCAGAAGTGCCTGGAACAGGCCAATCTGGAGACACAGGAAGCAGATTCGTGGCTGCCAGGGGCTGGTGGGGAGGGGAACGGGGAGTGACTGCTGATGGGGACGGCGTCCTTTTCCGGGAAACACATTGTTCTGGAACTAGATAGAGGCGAGGGCTGCGCAGTACTGTGAATGTGCCCCATGCCACGCGCACAGTGAGGAAGTGCCCGTGTGCGCAGCGGGCGTTGACACCGGGCAGGGCCAACTGAGGACCCCAAGAATTGAAAAGTGAGATCGGGTTTCTGTGTGTCAGCCTCCTGGGTAGCAGAGGGACCCACGGTGGCCCCAGCCGAGCGTGTCCGCTGTCCCCGCAGATCCCCAGCCGGTGCCTGACGTGCGTGAGGTTCGGGGCACTCCGCGAGTATGTGGTGGGCAGGACGTCGGCGCTGCCCGTGTCCGTGAACGACTACTACGAGCCCGGTAGGTCCGCGCCCCCCGCGCTCTGGCCCGGCCCTCGCCCTGTCACCCCTTGCCCGGGTTGGTCATCCACCCGTCATCCCTCGCCCCCCAGCCTTCGAGGCCACGCGCTTCTACATCAGCACA
This sequence comes from Eulemur rufifrons, assembly GCF_041146395.1. Taxonomy (NCBI): domain Eukaryota; kingdom Metazoa; phylum Chordata; class Mammalia; order Primates; family Lemuridae; genus Eulemur; species Eulemur rufifrons. The sequence continues at coordinate 5,905,051 of NC_090984.1, read as the reverse complement.
GGCAGCCTGCTCACCAGGGAGCTGTGCGCCCGGCCCGCCTGCAACGAGGTGGAGCGCACCGCAGCCCCAGCCCGGTGAGTGTGGGGGACACCCCAAAACTGCCACCGCACCTGCCGAGGCGTCCCTGGGGTCTGGGCAGAGGAGGAGCCGGTACAGTGAGGTCAGGAGGGCACAGACCCCTGGTGGTCCCGCACGTCCTCTGCATGGAAAGGGACAGGCTGCTGGGGAGAGGGGCGAGGGGCGGGGCTGTGTGGGGGAGGGGTGTGTGGGGGAGATGGTCAGTGTGGGGGCGGGGCCGAGCGTGGGCGGGGCTGCAGGGTGCGGGAGGGAGGGTCCCTCAGAGCCGTTCTTAAAAATTTCCACATTTCTTGGAATGAGTTTGGGTTATTTTAAAAGTTTTTTAACGGCCGGGTGCGGTGGCTCACGCCTGTAATCCTAGCACTCTGGGAGGCCGAGGCGGGTGGATCGCTCAAGGTCAGGAGTTCGAGACCAGCCTGAGCAAGAGCGAGACCGTCTCTACTAAAAATAGAAAGAAATTATCTGGCCAACTAAAATATATATAGAAAAAATTAGCTGGGCATGGTGGCGCATGCCTGTAGTCCCAGCTACTGGGGAGGCTGAGGCAGTAGGATCCCTTAAGCCCAGGAGTTTGAGGTTGCTGTGAGCTAGGCTGACGCCATGGCACTCGCTCTAGCCTGGGCAACAAAGCGAGACTTTGTCTCAAAAAACAAAAAAAAAAAAAAGTTTTTTAAAAATTTGTTTTCCTAAGTTCGTAAGTACTAGGCAATATCTGTGAAATTCCACTGGATCAGGGCTCAGGACCTTCCGTTAACTGTCGCACCCGCTCCCACCTTATGGGGGGCTTAGTCACCAGCCCCATGGACTTCTCCCCGCCCCCCAGGCCCTATGGGGTGCATGCAAAGTACGGATGGGGGGGTTCCCGTGCCCCACCGACCCTGCCCTGTCCCCCAGGCTGGACTCCCCGGGGAGCCTGGCCCCAAGGTGGCCCCTAAGGAGGGGGCGGTGGTCCCGCGATGCAGCTGCACCCATGGGGCCCTGGTGTGCTGCTCAGATGGTGTGGTCTACGCCAGCGCCTGCCGCAGTGCTGGGCACCTGGAGCCAGCGCCCCCCCCCCCCCCCCCCCCGTGCATCCATCCCTTCTCTCCATCACCTCCCCGTCCTCAGTCTCATCTCCTCGCGACCTGGGCTCCTGGTTCCTTTCTGCCTGTTTGTCCCTCCCCTCCCCCAGGGCCCCCCACTCCCCCAGTCCCTGCCCTGGTCTCCCGCCCCTCTCCCACTGATCCCTACCCCCGCCTTGTGACGCCTCTCACCTCCCATGTTTGCTGCTCTGGCCCACATATCTCCTCCCCTTCCTGGGTGCCGCTGGGCTGCCTGCAGTCCCGATCCCCTCCCCCACAGCGCCCTCCCAGACAGAGTCCCCTTCCTTCCAGAGCAGCCGCTGCCGCCGGCCTCTGCGGCCTACACCCACCACGATGACCCAGGCCCTCTGGACTTGGGGCACCCGCAGCGGGATGTGAAGCTGAGCGGAGCTGGCCTTGAGGTGGTGGACTCGGACCCCCAGCAGGAAGGAGGGTGGGAGCACAGGTGAGAGCTGGGCCTACCCCCAACCTCCCACCTGCCCTGGCCCCAGACAGGCAGCGGGAGCCACTCAAAGGGAGGGGTCAGCCTTGGAGTTTCTGGGGGGATCCGGTTTCCCTCCACCAGGCAGCCCTCCCCCAACACACACTGGGGAACAGCCCCGTGGGGTACGGGAGCCCCGAGCCTGAATCTTCCTGAGGGCTTGACCCGGGGACAGACCCATCCCAGGAGGGCCAGTGAGCCAGCGACCCACAGCTAGGCCCAAGCTGAGCCCCAGTGGCCTAAGGGCCACTCATCTCCACAGGGATGTCCACGAGGCCAAACTGGCTGTTGAAGTCGGGCGAGGAGCCGAGGACGAGGCTGACAATAGCCAGGAGTGACACCACGAGGCTCCACACCAGGGGCTTGTTCTCAGGAAGGCTCTCCATGAAGGGCGGGCCCTGCGGGGATGGACAGCTGGCTGTGTGTGGTGGATGCTGGGTGGGCAGGCGGGGCATGCAGGGGGCTGAGAACCAGGCCTCACTTTGTAATTGATGGCAAAGGTGGCCATCTGCATGGCCATGGCCATGATGTACATGGGGCTGTTGACCAGGCTTGGCTCAAACTCCTTGTACAGGTCCACAAACTGCTCTTGCCTGCAGGGATGCGTGGGGGTCAGGGCTCCCTCTCCTGCTCACACACCCTCTATGGCTCCCTGCTGCCCTGGCACAGAGCCAGGCCCCTGCTTGGCTGACCACACTGGCCTGGCCTTGTGTCCCTCCCTGGCCCAGACGACCCACAGGCTCTCCCGTCAGCGTCTGGGCATTCATCCTCCTGCCATTCCTGACTGCAGGGGCATTACCTCTTCTGGGGGTGGCACTCACTTCTCAGGGCTCCGGGCCTGGGCCTCCCTGTACAGGTAGACAAGGCTCAGGAAGTGCCCCCAAAGATGACGTGGAGCCGGCAGTCAGCCTGGAGGTCCAGCACCCGGTCTGGGCTGAGGTCTTCGATTGGCTCCTGGGGAGGAAGGTGGTGACCCTGGATGGCCGGGGCCACTCTGCCTCCTTCTCCAGCCCTGGAGAGCTGGCCCTGAGGCTGCGATGAGCCAGCCTGACCTCATGGGGCTCCCTGCCCGACCCCGTGCATACCACCCAGGTCCCAGGCCCCGCCCTCACCGGGGGCGGCATCCCCTCTCCTCTCGCCCTGCGCTTGCAGTTCCCACTCCTTGTGACCCCACCACACCCGCCTCTCCCAAGACTCACCCCCTTCTCTCAGTCCACCTTGCTCTGACACCCCCGGGCACCCACAGATACCCTGGCTGCCCTTGGCTTCTCTCACCTCCTTGCTTCCCACGACCTCCGAGCTCCTCCTGTCCACGGCACTCACCCGAGTCCACCCGCCTCCACCATCTACACCTGGGTGAGATCCTGGCCCAGCCACTGGCCTGCCCTCTCCGGGCCTGTTTCCTCCTGAGTAGCTTGAGGACCCCCACCTCCTGCCACCCACCTTCATCTGCGGCACCGGGTCCCCCGTGAGCAAGGCCGGGTCCACGATGCAGCGGCCCCGCAGCAGCAGCAGACTGAGAAGCTTCCTCGGGCTCCTGCGGAGCAGAGGGCTGTGGGCGGGCAGCACGTCTGCCCCAGGTGAGGCCCGGATGAGGAGGAGCCTGAAGGCTTGCCCAGGTGCCCCACACCCACCCACGGCCCCTCGGTGTCCGGGGAGGCCTGTCGTACCCCGAGCGGCCTCCACCCCCGAGAGGCCTTGCACCAGGAACAGGATGTGGGGTCTGGTCGCTTGCAGGGCCGAGATGGTGGTGCCCGACTTCTCGGAGCTTTCCAAGGAGAGAGCCACAGCCCCGTTCTTCGTGTTTCAGGTAAAGCGGCAGCTCTGGCCATTCTCGTTTCCTTCCTCGGGGCTTTCACAGCCGGGGCAAACCTGTCTGCCACTTCCAAACCCCCCAAACCTGTCCCTGTCCTCGTGCGTCAGAGCCTGTGGGCAGAAGAGGCTCGGGGGGACAGGACGGGTGGGGTGGGGACAGACAGGCTGATGTCCCACAGGTGTTCTGTGTGGGACTCTGGTGCCTGGACGAGTACTGGTACTACAGCGTCTTCACGCTGTCCATGCTGGTGGCGTTTGCGGCCTCCCTGGTGCAGCAGCAGATGCGGAACATGTCGGAGATCCGGAGGATGGGCAACAAGCCCCGCGTGATCCAGGTGCGCGTGGCGGGGAGAGTCCTGCCCAGTCTGGGGGTGGGCACAGCGCAGGCACGTCTTCCGCGGTGACATTGCCGCCCCTTACCGCCCAGGTCTACCGAAGCCGCAGGTGGAGGCCCATCGCCAGCGACGAGATTGTTCCCGGGGACATCGTCTCCATCGGTGAGGCCCAGTTGCACTCCATCCAGGTGGGAGCCCTGCCTCCGGGCCTCTGGCCAACCCTCCTGCCCTGCCCCGCAGGCCGCTTGTTGCTGTCATCCTCAGGGTCGCCCAGCGTCCCGGCCAGGCCCGCTCCTCCCCGCCGACAGAGCGGGCGTGGAGAGGCACCTGCCTGCGCCGAGGGCGGAGAAGGACGTCCCGGAACCCTCCTCGCGTGCTCCGCGGCTGCTGTCTCGGCCCGGCGGGCAGCGCGCGGGGGCCCCGGGGCAGCCAGCGGAGAGCCGGGCCATCCCGCGCCGCAGCCGCCACCTGCCGGCGACGCTAACGGCCCCAGAGACTTCCCCAGCCGCGGCGCGTGGGTCTTTGTGCGCACGCCGGCGACATCGCCTGCTGAGGTGCAGCGCGGGCGCTGACGGTTGACTTGGCCTTTACTGGTCTGACCGGCGCGAAGGTGCGGAGCTTGCTCCTTGCGGGTGTCGGCCAGACCGGGTTGCCAGCCTTGGGCTACGCAGGCGGAGGAAGCGCGAGGAGGAGCTGAGGTGTCCGCGGACCGGAAGGCTCCACCCGAAGGAAGCTTTCGGCTTGAGCGGCAGGATGGGGCCCACCTCCTCTGTCCCTGTCCCTGCCCCTCCCCCTGCCCCTGCCCCTGCCCTTGTCCCTGCCCCTGCCCCTGCCCTTGTCCCTGTCCTTGTCCGTCCTCCTGCCCCTGCCCCTGCCCCTGCCCCTGCCCCTGCCCCTGCCCCTGCCCTTGTCCCTGCCCCTGCCCCTGCCCCTGTCCCTGTCCTTGTCCCTCCTCCTGCCCCTGCCCCTGCCCCTGCCCCTGCGTCTGCCCCTGCCCCTGCCCCTGCCCCTGTCCCTGTCCCTGCTCTGCCCCTGCCCCTTCCCCCCTTCCCCTGCCCCTTCCAGGGCGACCCAACCTCCCATGCCTGAGACAGGCTGCACCACCTGCGCATCCAGCGGATATGTCGTCCAAAGGAAAGAGCTGGCAGTGTTCCACGAAGCTGTCTTCTTGGGTGAACTCGAGATCGTGCAGGAGATCGCTTCCTGCCCCTGCTCTTCCTGCTCCAGAGAGTTGCTGAATGAGACAGACACGAAGCACAGGTAATAGGAACCGTGAGCCCGGGGCTGGGCGCGGGCCCGGGGGCGTGCGGGAGCCCGAGCCCTCCTGTCGCCCAAGGGGCTCGGCTTTCTCCCCTCCGCAGGCTCCTGAGCACCTGGGATGAGGAAACCCTGGAGGGGTCCTGCTCCCAGGCGTCCTTTTTTTTTCTTTTTCTTTTTTTAATTTCAGCTCATTATGGGGATACAAAAGTTCAGGTTATATATATTGCCCATGCCTCCCCATCCCCTCAAGTCTGAGCTTCAAGCGTGTCCATTCCCTAGACAGTGCACATCGCACTCATCATGTAGGTGTGCACCCATCCCTCCCCCTACCCCATCCCCCCCCCCAGTCAGAACTTCAAGCGTGTCCATTCCCCAGGCAGTGCGCATGGCACTCATCAAGTAGGTATACACCCATCCCTTCCCCCCAGCCCCCACCTCTGTCCGATACCCAATTGGTGTTATTCCCAAATGTGCACTCAGGGAAACCAGTTTGCTGGTGAGTACATGTGGTGCTTATTTTTCCATTCTTGGGATACTTCACTTAATAGAATGGGTTCCAGCTCTCTCCAGGAGAACTAAAGAGATGCCATATCACCATTATTTCTAATAGCTGAGTAATATTCCATGGTAGTCCCAAAACACATGTTGGTGTGGATGCAGAGAGACAGGAACACTCATACACTGCTGCTGGGACTGTAAACTAGTGCAGCCCCTGTGGAAAGCAATGTGGAGATACCTTAAACAGATTCAAGTAGACCTACCATTCGATCCAGCAATCCCATTATTGGGCATCTACCCAGAAGAACAAAAGTCATTCTATAAAAAAAGACACCTGCACCCGAATGTTTATAGCAGCACAATTCACAATCGCAAAGATGTGGAAACAACCCAAATGCCCATCAATTCATGAATGCATTAGCAAAATGTGGTATAAGTCTTCAATACTAATATTAGTCATTGGGAATATCTGATTTACATACGTTCTATAAGTCTAAGTACTGAACAAAATAAGCCATACCTATTCATTTGAATCCTGCATTTCCTTTGGTTTACAGTTCTTTGAAAATCAAATTAAGAATTAACTTTGTTTCAAAAATGCACTGCTGTTATTTCAGCCCTCTTTTTTCATAGTATGTTTACGGTGGAAAGTAAAAACTAAATGTCTTTAAATGCTAATCATATGAAAAGAACTGCAAGAGACCTGTTCTATATACCAAAGTTCATTTAATGTAAGTCATCATGGACTGTGTGATGCCCCATTATCTTATGTATCAATAAGATAATTAAAATGCTGCCAATTATAGTTATAATAAATCATGAATTACAAGTGGCATTCCAATGTCAGAGGTGTTAAAATGTGAAAAAATGAGTTTCTTAGAATCACTGAAATACGGTTGTATCTCTCATCTTTCAAACTTACCACAAGGTAGGTATTGTATCATTTTTACTTAATCAGAATGTCATCATTATTAGGTAGTAGTCATGGAAATCGTTATAATATCTAACAATTATTGAGCTGTTATTTGTGCTGGGAACTCTTCAAAACACTTAGCGTAGATTCTCATGTAAGCATCACAGTGGCATCCTGGGAGGTGTCCCCACTATTCTCATTTCCATTTTAATAGTGAGGAAACTGAGGCACAGAAAAGCTAAATCATAGCCAGTAAGTGACAGCTTAAACGAGGATTCAAACCCAAGTTGAAATGAATCCAAAGGTCAATGTCTTTTTATTCCAATAGGCTGCTCTTTCATTAATGCAGTGAGTACTAAGAGTGAAGACATATTCTGCCTTCACAAGAAAACTAAAGATTTGTTTTGAAAACAGATGGGCTACCATGAGATTTAATGTTTGCAATTACATAAATATGTTTTGAGATGGTGAACTACAATTTCCTAAAAAGTCCTCTCGCCTTCATAGGACTGCTCTCCATTTGGCCTGTGCCAGCAGAGATGAACAGGTGGTAAATTTCCTGCTGGGCAGAAACTGTGACCTTAACCCCCGTGACGGCAAAAACAGGACACCTCTGATAAAGGTATATAGCTGCCAACTATTTCAGCATGAGATGGGTTTTCTTTAAACCCATAGAATAAAAATGAATTTATCTCATTGAAATATAACTCATAAGTGAAACCTGTGAAATGTTTATATTGAATTCCTAGAATTTACAATTTATTTCTTGGTCTGATACTGACAGGCCATACAATGCCAGGCACAGGAATGTGTCATTCTGCTCTTAGAACATGGTGCCGATCCCAATGTTGTGGATGACTACGGCAACACTGCTCTCCACTATGCTGCCTATAATGGGGATTTATCAATAGCAGCAAAACTATGTGCTCATGGTGCCACTCTGGAAACGACAAACAAGGTATTTATTTTCAAACTATTGGAAATGCTTTTGTTTTAACATTGACATATGTAAGGGTCAATTTTCCATTTTTGGAAGTTCAAGCATTCCCTGTATGAAAATATTTTGAAATACCTTAATTGTCTAAGGTTTTACTTGAAATATTGATACTTTTAAAGAAGCATTAGAGGGTACAGCTTCTTTTATGCATTTAGGGTAAATATTTGTGCTGACACTAAAAGTAAAATTTTTTTTCAAATTCTTTTCCCACCAAGTTTTTGTTTGTTTTCTCATTAGTGTAAAACAACATGGCAAAGCAAATTTACCCTGGAAATGGGCTCTATCGTAAAACTCAAACAAAAGAAATGCATTTCACAGAAATGGAAATCTTGCTGTTGAGAAGTTCCTAAAAAACTAGTTGCTATGAACATGGTTTACCTCTCAGTGGCAAGGCTAAAAAGGGAACAATGGACAGGGAGAAGGAGAGCTACCAGAAATATGCAGGCCAATTTGACAATTATGTAACTCAGGGAAAACACCAAGAAGAGGTTTTTTTATGTTTAGACCAGGAGCTCTTCAGCTGTGGGGATGATAATTCTCAGGTAGAGTGTTAGTGAGTGGTCAGCCTGCCAAGCCATCAATTGTAGGAGGACTCTGAGGAAAGCAGATTGGTAGTGAGTAGGTGGGAATGAAGTGGGCAAGAAGAGGGAAGAACAAACTTTTATTTTTATTTCAGCATATTATGGAGGTACAAAAGTTTAGGTTATGCATATTGCCCTTGCCCCCCGGCTCTGCCCCCTCCCACCCCGGAATCAGAGCCTCAAGCGTGTCCATCCCCTAGATGGTGCCCATCGCACTCATTCTATACACCCATCCCCTCCCCAACCCACATCTGCCTGACACCCGATTAATGTTATTCCTAAATGTGCTCTTAGGTGATGATCAGTGAAACCAATCTGATGGTGAGTCCACGTGGTGCTTATTTTTCCATTCTTGGGATACTTCACTTAGTAGAATGGGTTCCAGCTCTATCCAGGAAAATACAAGAGGTGCTAGATCACCATTGTTTCTTATAGCTGAATAGTACTCCACGGTATGCATATACCACATTTTATTAATCCACTCATGTATTGATGGGCACTTGGGTTGTTTCCACATCTTTGCCATTGTGAATTGTGCTGCTATAAACATTCGGGTGCAGATGTCTTTGTTATAGAATGTCTTTTATTCTTTTGGGTAGATGCCCAATAATGCGATTGCTGGATCAAATGGTAGGTCTACTTGTATCTGTTTAAGGTATCTCCATATTGCTTTCCACAGAGGTTGCACTAGTTTGCAGTCCCACCAGCAGTGTATGAGTGTTCTTGTGTCTCCGCATCCATGCCAACATTTATTGTTTTGGGACTTTTTGATAAAGGCCATTCTCACTGGAGTTAAGTGATAGCTCGTTGTGGTTTTGATTTGCATTTCCCTGATGATTAGACATGTTGAGCATTTTTTCATATGTTTCTTGGCCATTCTTGTGTCTTCTTTTGAAAAATTTCTATTCATGTCCTTTGCCCACTTTTTGATAGGTTATCTTTATTTATAATATATAGCCTATATTTTATATTATTCCCTTAGTAATAGGGTTGAGTCTTAGAATTCAGAAGGTGGCTTTTTAAAAACTCTTTTTTCTTTTTTTTTTTTTTTTTTTTTTTTTTTTGAGACAGAGTCTCACCCTGTTGCCCAGGCTAGAGTGAGTGCCGTGGCGTCAGCCTAGCTCACAGCAACCTCAAACTCCTGAGCTCAAGCGATCCTCCTGTCTCAGCCTCCCGAGTAGCTGGGACTACAGGCATGCGCCACCATGCCCGGCTAATTTTTTCTATATATATTTTTAGCTGTCCATATAATTTCTTTCTATTTTTAGTAGAGGTGGGGTCTCGCTCTTGCTCAGGCTGGTCTCGAACTCCTGAGCTCAAACGATCCGCCCACCTCGGCCTCCCAGAGTGCTAGGATTACAGGCGTGAGCCACCGCGCCCGGCCTTTTTTCTTAATATATACCATAAATAATCGTCTTCCTATTAGACTGCCTATAAGCCTTTTTCAGTTAATCATGGTTATGGTTGGATTGGTTATACAGATTGTAGATGACTTTATATGTTTCTTCTCAGCATCATTCCTTAAAAATGCAAGTAATTTAGTGCCTTTACTTATGCTAGAAATAATTCATATAGGCAGTAGCAGAACTTTTATTAAGAAACCATATTTCCATTTCTGATTCATATTTTGCCTAAAATAAAAATAGTTTTAAGTAACAACTAAAAGGGAAACCAGAATAAAAATGGATTAAAAAGGTAGATATGCATTAGGGTCCCAGGATTACCATTATCATTGAGAATAAAATTTCATACTGAGTTTTTTAACAGCTGAGATAAAATCTGTGATCTTGTAATAGGAGAAATTCCATGGACCATTTAATAATAAGCAATCAAAGTTCATTTGAAACCTGTCTCTTTTAATTCAAAGCCCATTTCCTTAATCACCCACTTGAGCAGGAGTGGCAGACATTGGCATCTGGGATCTTGTCATCATTGGTAGAAGAGAGTCAAGTGAGTTGGCATCACCTGGAGAAATCCTCCACCTTTGTTGAAAGCTTTCAAACCTGTCTCTCTCAATCTATAATTTCTCAAATGTTAATATTTGCCACAAAAAAATGTATTGTCAAAGAGGGATTAGGTAAATTCAGAAGATTGTTTTCATACTGGACATACAGTGCACAATTTTGTAATATTTCTCACCAATAGATGATCATGCAAACTTTCTGTTGGGGAACATTACTTCTTGTATGGCAAATATTCTTTGGAATATAGTTTAGGAAACACTGCTCTAGAGGTAATATTTAGATCATTCGCTCAATAAAAATACTGCAAATGTTCACTACTGTATCTTAGGGTCTGGGGGTGTAGAGACAATAGATCCTGCCCCTGCCCACAAGAAGCTCTTTTTAGATGAGAATCACTAAAATCATTACGATATACCATGATAAATGCTGTGACAGAAGCAAAGATTCTTGGGAGCAGTAAGTGTCTGAAGTGAACTTTGGAGATGACCAGAGCTAACGCGGTGAGGCAGAGGCGGCGAGTTTCCAAGGGAAGGAGCAGCACATGGGAAAGCACAGGGCTGAGAAGGAAGGGGCTACTCTTTACTCACTTTCTGTATTATATGTACATTCTTAGGGTCTTATATAAGGTGTTCACTTCAGGTGAGAAATACTTAGTTTTGTCCATTACTAATTGTTTTTGCTGTATTACAGCTAAAAGACACACCACTTTTGATTGCTCTGAAACAAGAAAATGTGAACATGGCAGAATTTTTAATAAAGGAAAAGGCAGATGTAAATATGGTTGATGCCCTGGACAGGTACAGTAATTAGTTCTTTTTTTAAAAAAAGTGAGTGTTTTTCTAGAATGGTAACAGTCACTCAAGTCAGAAATATTAAGCGAATAAGAAGGTTACCTTGTAATTATTGGGGTACAGTGATAAATGTCAACAGAAATGTTCATTTAGAAAATCAGTGATTTGGACTGGACAATGTAAAGAACAGTATACAGAAGGATTCATGTTCTTTTACAATATTGACTGATGTTTGTAATTTGATGTTTTTTATCATATTATCTTTTTTCAGTGATATGATCTTGTCTTAGCTAAAGGGGTTTCATGTTAGTTTTATGAAGTATGAACTTTAACTTTTAGATTGCTTTATGACTCAACATGAACTTCTTCACCCCGTCAGAGTATTTGTCTAACCCCTGCTTCTTACGTACTTTTCCTTTAAAAATGCTCTATTTCACATAGATAGGAGCTGAAATTCATTTTATCTTTTGCAATACTCAATGAGTCTTTGCTTTAAGTTGCTTTCTTTGAAGCATATTGATGTTAAGTTATCCTTAAGTGACTATGAATTGCTATTACCAGATAGTGTGGATTCATCAGCTTTTTCCATTTGCATTTCCAGTGTATTTTGGTGTTTTTATTTTTAATTGGTATGGGCAGAGGGAAGAAAGACAGCTTTTATTGGGTAAACTTTTCCTTGAATGAAGATGAGCCATAGGTGGGTGATAAAGAGAAAAGGGTTAGATTTAGACTCCTAGAAACCTGGGTTCAATTCCTGACTTCCCACTTGCTAGATGTGGACCTTGGGGACATTATTGATCACCAAATATGTTTTCTGATATGAAAAGGCAGATCAAAAGATATCCACCAAGGGTTGCTGTGTGTGAGATTATGTGTGTGTGTGTGTCTGCGTGTGTGTACAGCGTTTACTTCAGTGCCCAGCACATGCTTCTCATCATCGATACCTGAAAGTACTCTGAGTACAGTTCTTACCGTTATTACTAATATTGTTGATGTAAGGCTGTAGGTAGCTTTTACTTATGTGACCCCTACCTGACTTTGAATTAAAATATATTCCATTTAGACTAGGGAAGAATTCTCCATTTAAATCTGGGCCTATTTTAGATAAGTGACCTCAGCATAGTTTCTTGCCCATCAAAGGACCATAAATTAGCAACTTGTACTATGCCATACCCCAGTGAGACAGGAGGCTTTCTTTTGTCCCTTTCTTTTAGCCTCAGTGGTAATTTACAAAAGTGAACCCTTGAGCACCCAGGATTCTTGTGTCTACAAGTACATGTAACTGGTTAATTGTACACAGACAGGCAAGATAGTGAATTGGTAAAGTATCTCATATTAGTTGTTTAAGTAACTTTATTAATGTTCCTAAGGGTGGAGTTATCTCTCTGTTATTTTAGAACACCCCTCATGCTTGCCGTACAATGTGCTTGTTTTCTTCCCAGCACAGTGCTAGGCTTAAAGGAAGTCAGATTGAACAACTTCAACTCTCTGATCTCAGAGAACTTACAGAAAAGATGAAGATAAAGTCCAGTCAACAATTCCAAAAAGCAGTGTGATATAGGGAGGAAAGCAGCGTGATTTAGGAAGTGTGGTTTCTTGGATGTAGAAACCTACTAGGCATTGCTATCATCTCGCAACAGGAAAAAGCTGAATAATTGACAAAAACATAACCTTTCTTAAACCCATCGGTGAGCTGAGGTTGCACACAACCTACTAGCCTGGAATCTAAGAGAAAAGCTGTAGCGGCTCCCCTGAAGCAGAGCCACTAGACGAGACGTAAAATTTCTGCTAAAATTTTTAACAAACTACTAAAATCCAAGTGTGGGCTGGTATGAAGGGGAAGAAATCTGAGGCTCAGATGTAAGGGGAGTTCTCACCCTCTCACAGGTTTTTTTCCTTGGACAACACCAGGTGCTCATGACAAACACTGGGGGCAAAGCGGAGACGGGAGAAAGCCGCCCTCCTCAAGTTCATTAAGTACACATTCTCTCTCCCAAGTTACCATCGACAGCATTCTTACCAACGGCTTCCCCACCACAGAACCTTTGCCTAACCTCTAGTAGCACTTTCCTTACCCCCTTTCAGCTGCTTTCTTGCTGCTTAATTTCAAAGTCAATGCCACATTTTAAGATTTTGTGGAACTTCCATACCATTTTCCACAATAGCTGGGCTAATTACATTCTCATCAACAGTATACAAAGTTTCCCTTTTCTCCACATCCTTGCCAACATTTGCCATTTTTCATCTTTTTGACAGCATTGTGGAGAGAGCCACTTGCCACTCGGGTGACCCGGAATAACTCAACTTAACTTGCTTCAGCTTCCTCGTCTGTGAATTGGGGATGACAACAGTACCTACCACAAAGTGTCACTGCGATGATGAAATTAAAGGATGCTAAGCTTTAGGCAGTGGCTACTATCTGTTAACAGTAAGCTCTAAGTAAGTATTTGCTATCACTGTGATGAATGGTTGAAGGCTCATCATTAGGGAAAAGATGGTTACTTTAAAAGAATAAAGTACCAATGTGCTGGAAATGTATCCAGTGTCAAAATCTCTTCATTTGACAATCCAGTCATGATGGGAAAGTTTAATATCTCTCTCTCTCAATAATGATATGTCAGAGATCAATAGTTATAAATGGGTCGATGGTGTGTAAACACAAACAATATACTTGACCTAGTGGACATACCATACCCTGATTTCAACCACCCACAAAGCATTTATTAAAAATTGGCATATGCTAAGTGCATCAGGGATTGCATTTGGCTGAAATAAACCCACCCCCTCCCAAAAATAAGGTCTAGTACCAATAAGAAATGCGTTTTTTTCATATAACGGGACGTCCAGAAGTAAATAGTCCAGGGCTGGTGCAGTTACACAAAGATGCCAACTCTACAAATATATTCTAACTATTTTTTAGGTTAGGGAACCAGGATGGTTGTGATTTCTGGCCACACCCTCCTTAGCCTGTGGCTTTTACTCTCCTGGCCACAGGATGGTTTCTCTGGCTTTGCACATCATGTCTGCTTGTTGAAAAGGCAAGAAGAGATCTGGCTAAATGAATCTATTTCTGTGCAGCGTCTTTCCGTGGAGGCACACCCAGGGAATTCCCATATTTAGGCTTGCCAGGACTGGAGAACATGGCCTCCTGCCCTTGCTACAAGAAGGGGTGGGAGATGGAGGTGTTTGAATAGTCCACATTACCAACCTGAACAAAAAACCCAGGTTCTGTTCTAAGGGAGAAGAGGCAATTTGGTTGGTAACTAGCAGGATAAGCCACAGCAGACCTAACAGCAAAGTCAACAAATACCTAAGATCCAATAACACAAGGGCTACATATTCTGCTCACCATGTAATTAAATTAGAAACCAAAAACAGAAAGGCAACTAAGAAACAGCCATATAACATGCAGGAACCTTCCAGAATGACAGAAACATTCTATATCTGGAATGGGGTATTGGTTACATATATGTATACATCTGTCCAATTCATCCAACAGTATGCTTAAATGTATGCATTTCACTATGTCATTATACCTCTCTGAAAATATATCCACGTACTGATATTGAAAAATCTAATTCCAAATAATGCATGGGTCAAAGAAAAAGTGATAATCAAAGTTAAGACAATACTTAGGATTAAACCAAAATGAAAACATTATACATCAAAACATAGGATGCTGCTAAAGGAGCATTATGAGGAACAGTGGTAGCCCCAAATGTTTATATTTCTACAAACTGGAAGTTAATTAGCAAGGGGACCACCATAGGAATCAGACACTGATAAAGGCAGGCCACCATTCCTAATGTTCTCTCTCCCCATGTGGGTCCTTTTGTGCACAGTGAGTGAGGAGCTGTGTCTGAAGGCTTTATCACACTGATTACACTGATTGAGTCTCCCCGCAGTGTGTGTTCTCACGTGCATGATGAGGTGTGAAGACTGACCAAATGTTTGCCCACATTCCTGGCACGCATATGGCTTCTGGCCACTGTGAGTCCTCGCATGTTTTCTGAGGGAGGAGGGCTCGCTAAAGGCTTGCCTGCATTCCTGGCATGCGTAGGGCTTCTCTCCAGTGTGAGTTCGCATGTGACTCTTCAGGGTTGAGAGACGACTCAAGACCTGACCACAAGTCCCACACTCGTACAGTTTCTCCCCTGTGTGTATCCTCTTATGCACATTCAGGTGAGTGGTTGTCCAGAAGGGCTTGCCTCACTGGTGGCATTCATACGGTTTCTTTTTGGTATGGGTACGCAGGTGAGTCTTCAGTGACGAGTGTTCCCTGAAGGCTTTCCCACACTGGCTGCACTTGAAGGGCTTCTCTCCCATGTGAGTTCTCACATGGCTCCTGAGGGATGATGGCTGATTGAACGCCTTTCTGCAATCCTTACACTCACAGGGCCTCTCTCCTGTGTGATTTCTCTGGTGCAAAATCAGGTTAAAGTTCCTCATGAAGGTTTTCCCACACTGGCTACATTTGAAGGGCTTCTCTCCAGTATGGGTTCTCAAGTGTTGCCGCAGGTTTGAGGAATACTTGAAGGCTTGCCCACATTCTTGACATTCAAAGCACTTCTCTGTGCTATGAGTCTTCTCTTGCCTGATGAGGTCAGAGCTGTATCTGAAGGATTTTTCACATTGGTTACATGCATAGGTTTTATTCCCATTATGGATTTTCTCAGGCATGATTAAGTGAGTGCTCTGGAAGAAGGAATTTCCACTCTCTTGACATTCATAGGGGGCCTCTCCCACATGAAGTCTCTGGTGCTGGAAAAGTAGTTTGATGCTGTTAAAACATTTCTCAGGTTCATTATATCTACAGTTTTTCTCCAGGCTGAGGTTGCTCCCATCAATTAAGGAAAATGTGAAGACCAAAGACTTTATTGCATTCACAGATATTCTTCCCCATGCGAACTGAATGTAAGAGACAGACATTTCTATATCTACCACTTTTACCATTTTAGTGAATCTGTACCATTTCTACCCCAGAGAATGGAACAGGGTGGATGCTCTGGTACAAAGAGCCATCTTTTCATTACTTTCATGGGCTTTTTAGATGCAGAGTTTTTCTGAATTGTTTAAGACTAAATTAAGTTTTAAACACTAAGTATCTGTGTCACATTTGTGAAAATAGTTACTTATGGGAACTCTATGAAAACACAAGTCTTGATCTACATTTAGAATTTTCTGCCAATTCATGATTCACCAACTCTCTCCCAAGAAATTGCTTCTCCCGGGCAGGCACCAATTGCCTCAAATGTCAGCTATTGTGTTGCTTGTCTAACCTACAGCACCCCAGACTCTTCATACCATGGAGGACCAAGAATAATCCCTGGTGAACCTTACCCTTTTCATGCCAAAGGACCGAATCTCCACAAAAATATCTTCACCAGGAATTGACTCTCTGGGTTGAAGCTGAGGTTCTGAAATGAGTTAGGGGAAATAATTAAGGACACAGAGAAAGAAACTGTGGGACCAAGGTGACTAAAAAAGTAAGCAAGGCACATACAAATTATTTCTTTTTAAATATTTATCCTAAATATGGGGAAAAAATTGCAAAGTGTAGGAACGTATCAAAGAGGGAAGGAAAATTTTAAGGCATTTGGCTATGTGAGGCATTATGTAATTATAGGAATGAAGGGTGAAAATAGCACATAATTTACTGAGAAAGGATTCTATGAAGATTGTGACTAATATAAAGTAAAATCATTTGCAAGAATGTACAGTGGGGAGGAAGTGGATAAAATATACACGTGGAAATTTAAAGATGAAGAGGAGGTAGGACAAATCTTTCTATGCAATCAGAGTAAAATATAAGAGATTAAAAGGAAAGGGAAAGAGGAAAGAAGATCGAATTGACTAAGGGCGTTCAACCAGACTTCTCAGTCAAGGGCATTGAAAATGTTTCCCTGATTGATAATTTCCCAATCTAATGCTCTTCTCACTGACCAGAGCTGGTGCTCACCTGATCCACCTGGTACTCACCCGGACACGTATCTGAGATATCTCTTCTCTCCTTGGTCCACAGCTCTTCTCTTTGCTCCAAATGGGACAATGTACAGGGTTTGCAGAATTGATCTCCTGCTTGTAGGAAAAGATGCACAGTGTGGGTGGACTTCATGCCGCCATGACACTGGGGCCGATATTCTAAAGTCTTTAGGGGCTCTGGAGACGGGAGTAGCAAAATGAGCCTGCCTGAATTCTGATGGAGACAGCAAAGCTATTTCACTAAGGAACTAAATACAAGTTCCCTCACTGAGTCCCAGAGGGTATTAGGCCTCCCTAGTCCCAAAAGGCCAGGGCCTACCTCAGGAATATATTTGAGAAGCCCAGATGCTTTTAACCATGGACAGAGTGCGGCAGACAGATCTTCATTTCCATGGAAAGGCCACCAGACTGCAGGCATCGTGAGTGTGGGACTTATCTGTCTTTCCACCCCTTGGCTTCCCAAACCTGCACAGTTTCTGGGACCCATGGCTGCTGTATGAGTGTGTGGATGCAGCGACGAGGCCAGCCCTACCCACGGAGGCCAGGTTCCTGTAGTTCTCCCGCATCCCGTCTCTGTGCAGGCTCCTCTGAGCAGAGTCCAGGAACACCCATTCTTCTGGGGTGAACACCACAGCCACATTTGCGAAGGTGACTGGTTCCCAAAACACACACCCATCCCGGCTCAGCCAGGCACCACCACCACCAAGACTCAAGAGGACGCTGGAGACCAGCAGGCCTGGGGAAGGGAGGACCCGTGCAGAGCATTTTCAGACAGGCTTCTGAGGTCCTCCAGAATCTGCCCCCTGGCTCAGGCTTCAGAAAGAGAACTCTTCTCTCTCTAGTCTCCGCTCCCTGAGTGACGGCAGCAAGAGGCTATAACTAACGTCAAAAGGCTTCCACTTCACGAAAGGACTTATCTGCTGACAACCAGTCAGGAAGTCCTTGCAGATTTATACCCCTCTCGCTCCAGGGTCCAGCAGACCTGAGCACATTGCAGGCAGGAGAGAATTATCTGGCAAATGACTGAACTCTTTGCTCAGCAAGACCGTGAAGACCACGAAAGAAGGACAGCTCACATTCTTGCTTTGTTTTCCCTCCTAGCTCTCAACAGCCTGGGGAGGGGTCTGAATGAGGGGGTGGGATTGTCGTCCAGGCTGCTTCCCACTGGCTGCAAGAGGCCCAGAGGGTCAAGAGAGTCCAGGCAGGTCACGGGAAGGCAGCAAGTCCAGCCTTTGGGCACAGCAGAAGGGTTTTTTACTTACCTGTGAACAGGTGGTCAGCAACCCTAGGAGCCACGGCTTCTTCCTGTGCTCTGTCCTCCTGGAGCCAGGCGGGGCCCGCTGCAGGCAGAGCTAGTGGAGAAGAGAAGAGGTGCGAGGGTCAGTGCCCAGCCCAGGGAGCCACTCACAGGCCCAGAGGCTGCCCGCCCTGTGAGTGACCACGTGTGTGCACCCACACACGGTTATGGTGGAACACACATGCAGAGACGCAAACACATGCTCTTACACTTGTACACACACATGTACACACAGACATGCACACACAGACACACCACGCACACACATGCACACACAGACATACACACAGACCAGCACACAAACACACACAGCCAGACACACAAAGAGAAAGACACACACACACACACACACACACACGCATCCCTCCATATCCATATTCCAAGAGCTGCAGTCTCATGTCACCAGGAGACTCCAGAGCTCCCGTGGCACCCACCGTTCCCCTGTCTCAGCCTTGGGACAACTCTTCCTCCCCAGCTGCCGGCCCCTTCCTCCGCCCCCTACCCCACATGGCTGGCATCACCCCAGAACTCACCACAAGTAGGGAACAGATGACCCAGTACCACCCTGTGATTCTGCCTAAAAAGGAAACGTCCTTCCCACCTGCCTTCAAATCTCAACTGCCCCCCTGCCCCCACACCAGGCATCCTCCCTCTGGCCGAGGACAGACAGGCGAGTGACTCCTTGGTCACCCCTGGTCCCCCTGCACCCTCACCTCTCCCTCCTGATGGAGACTTTCCCCTCAGTACTTAAACCTGGCCCACAACCAAAGCAAGAGCCCAGCCCGCAGGCTCACCAAAGACATCCTGCAGAGCGACATGCAGCCTGAATCTAAGAATGACTTCCTGTCATTCCAAACTCAGGAGTGGATGACATTTTGAAGAAACAAAGTTTATTACTCTTCCTAGAAGGCAAATTGGAAGAAAACAAACATCTTGCCGCTAAAACTAAAATGTTATCTGTCTTCTAGAATTAGCTTTTCCCCACTTCTTGGGAAATGTGGCTTTGAACCTCATTTTTTAAAAGCTCATTTAAAACCCAGTCCATTTATAGTAAATTCAATCGTCATTTTCAAACTCAACCAATACACAGCCCTTGGGAAATTTCCTGGTATTTTTCCTTGGTTGTTTCATGTCTCTGCCTTCTGCTTCCCTTCGGTTCCAGGACTCTGCTTTCTGCTGAGCTTGTCTGGAGCTGTGGCTCAGAAGCCCAAAGGTGAGTGCTCAGAGCCAGAACAGAGAGAGCGTGGCCCAAGGTGGCCCAAGGCAGCCCAAGGCTGGACCAGCCACCACCCATGTTCTCCAACAGTGACAAGTGTTTGTTTGGGAGCGATACTTGGGAAGGCTTGTTCCTGTGCTTGTTTGTTTAACTGACCATGGTGTCAGATGTAGACATCTTTTTATTTACCTTTTTGTCTGGTTTTTAATGTGTGTGTTATTTGGGTGATGGGCACACCTATAGCTGGAACTTACGCATTACAAAAGTGATCGATGTAACCTAAACCATTGGTACCACATTAGTACGTGGAAATTTAAAAAATAAAAATGTAATCAAAGCAGGTGAAAGTCCTGCTTGTCTGGATCTTTCATACAATGGTGAGCACAATACAGTGCAATCAGTGTGTGTGTGATGTAACGCCCTCAGGGATGAATCATACACAGGAGTTTATTCTGGGCAGAAGGAGAGGATTATCACGGTGTGCGCAGGATTTTAGAGAGTGTGGTCTAGGGAAGCCTTTGCATGTGAGATGAAGACCAGAACCAGGACTAGAGTGTGACCATTGGATTTGTCAAAAAAAAAAAGAAATAAAAATGTAAAGATCAAAAATAACGGAAGCAAAAATGCCACTCAAGAAATATGAGAAAGGGGCTGCCTCATCTGCTAGCAGACCATATAAAATACAAAAACCAATTGACCAGCCCGAGCAACATAGCAGGACCCCATCTCTACAAAAAAGTTTTAAACATTAGCCAAACATTGTGGTGAGTGCCTGTACTTCCAGCTACTCGGGAGGCTGAAGCAGGAGGATCGCTTAAGCCCAGGAATTTGAGGTTACAGTGAGCTATGATGACACCACTGCACTCTAGCCTGGGTGACAGAGTGAGACCCTGTCTAAAAAAAAAAAAAAATCAGTATGTCCAATAAACTTACAGTAGGCAGAAAAAAATAAAAACCCCTCTACTGTTTCACCTAAAAGTGTCCAAACTTAGCAGTTCCTTGTATATTTCCTTTTTTACATTATTGATTTGTACTATATGCCCATTTTTTCCATTGTTGTTCTCTATCTGTAAGTGTCTTGACGCAGACAAGACACTTGTCTTGTGTTTGTCACTTTGTAGATTTTTCCTTGTATTTCATTATTTTTGCTGAGCATCAAGGGGATACCAAGGAGCTGGGAATTCTCCAAAACTAGGAAGTTTTTTCTTCCTTATTGTCTCTCAGGGATCCCCTTAGCTTATTAGATCTTTTTCCCCTTTCAGGTCAAATTAATTCCTCTTTCTCTGTTTATTGGACAGATTTAGAAATATATATATATTTCTTTAATTGCAAGGCAGAAACTGGCCCTACGAAAATGGAGTCTTAGGGTTACATGTGTCTGGGAGATTTTCAAACTGGAATTTCTGGGTATCATTTCTGTATTTAGTCCAGGAGACATAATGTGATATTGACCACTTGCCTGGAATCCATTCATTTCCGGATGCAGATATGGAGCCCAGTTTGACTGAGGTGAGAAGAACATGGGCGGAACACAGCCTGAGGAGGTCACACTATACTGCGTGTGTGCATATGGTCTGTGTACTTGTGTGTGTGTGTGTGTGTGTGTGTGCATACTGTTAGGGTGAGAGCAGGTTTCAGAAAATGGAAACCTTGGCTCAGTATATTGTGAAAGGAAACTTACAATATTATATAAAGGCCAGAACTCAAGGCTACAGCAGGGAACATACAGGGGACGCATTTCAATCCATGGGACACTTTTGCAACTAAATTAATGAAGTGCAAATGCAACAACATCTGGATAGAGGGGCTTCTTGTGTCTGCACGTTTCATTAGCTATAGGACCACCTGCTTCCTCAACATCCTCTGACACCTTCTCTCATCACTCTCCTCTTATTCTTTCCCCTGCCACACTGGCTTCCTTGTTGGCCTTGAACATCTGAAAGAAGCACATTCTTCAGGGCCTTTCACTGGTCATTTCTTCTTCCTCGCACACACGACTTCCTTCTGCAGGGAACATGGTGCCTCACACCCTGTCCCTGTGGTCCCTGCTCAATAACACCACCACTCACAGTTTCCTTGTTACCTTCTTTCTTGTTCTTCATAGGATTTGTCACCATCTGACATAGTATGTGATATTTCTTTCATGTGCTTTTCCTTTTCTCTGACATTAGATTGCAGGGACTTTTGTTTTCTAGCACCATCTACTCTAGGAAATGCCTAGCACATGTCAAAATTCACTTTGTATTCTTTAAATGCATGAAGCATTTTCTAATTAAAACTTTAGAATACATGCCCTCAAGGAAAGGCTGAGAGTGATATGGGAGTTCTGATAGGTTTGTAATGCATGCCTGTGTCATGTTCTCATTCTCTTCCTATCAGTCATGTCAACAAGATGGAAGGAGACAATGACACATGAATTTCAGAATTTCTTCTTCTGGGATTTTCAGAGGACCCAGAACTGCAGCCCGTCCTCTTTGGGCTGTTCCTGTCCATGCACCTGATCACTGTGCTTGGGAACCTGCTCATCATCCTGGCCTCAGTCTCAGACTCCCACCTGCACAGCCCCATGTACTTCTTCCTCTCCAACCTGTCCTTTGCAGACATCTGTTTTGGTTCCACCACTGTCCCAAAGATGCTGGTGAATGTGCAGACACAGAGCAAAGTCATATCCTACGCAGGCTGCATCACCCAGATGGACTTTTTCATACTCTTTGCAGGGTTGGATATCTTTATGCTGATCATGATGGCCTATGACCGGTTTGTGGCCATCTGTCACCCACTGCAGTACACGGTCATCATGAACCCCAGGCTCTGTGGGCTGCTGGTTGTGGTGCCCTGGATCTTGAGTGACCTGAATTCCTTGTTACAAAGCTTAGTGGTGTTGTCACTGTCCTTTTGTAGACACTTGGAAATCCTCGCTTTTTCTGTGAACTTAATCAGGTGTCCACCTTGCCTGTTCTGAAACCTTCTTTAATGACATGGTGATGTATCTGATGTCTGTGGTGCTGGTGGTGGTTCCCTGGCTGGGACTCTTTATTCTTTCTTACTGCAGAATAGTTTGCTCCACACGTGCAATCTCCTCGGCTCAGGGGAAGTGTAAAGCATTTTCAACCTGTGCATCTCACCTCTCAGT
This sequence comes from Eulemur rufifrons, assembly GCF_041146395.1. NCBI lineage: Eukaryota > Metazoa > Chordata > Mammalia > Primates > Lemuridae > Eulemur > Eulemur rufifrons. The sequence goes on along the minus strand of NC_090984.1, from coordinate 5,882,628 downwards.
TGTCTCCTTATTTTCCTGCACAAGCCTCGGGGTGTACCTCGGCTCTGCTGCTACCCAGAATTCGTGCTCCCGTGCAATAGCCTTGGTGGTGTACACGGTGGTCACTTCCATGCTGAACCTCTTCGTCTACAGTCTGCGGAAGACAGACATAAGGAGGGCTCTGAGAAGATTCCTCAGTGGGGTGTAATGAAAGGGCCATTGTTCAAGTTTTGCATGTGATTTCAGAGCTCTTCATCTCAGAGCCAGAAATTGTGATTCAACAACACCTAAGTGCACATATAGGAATAACATTCATCAGTTGCAGGGCAGATGAGAGGCGGTAGGAGGGGATGGGTATATATATATACACAATGAGTGTGATGCTCACCAGCTGGGGCATGTGCACACTTGAAGCTCTGACTCGGGGGATGGGCAAGGGCAATATACGTAACCTAAACATTTGTACCCCCATAATATGCTGAAATAAAAAATAAATAAAATAAATTGTGATTCAATTGTCAGATCATTGAAGCAGACTTTGCACCTTTATTTATGTCCTGGAGTTTCAGTCTGTTTGATCTGAATTTCTTTATTGAATTCATGCCATTCTCTCTTAATGCTTTCTGCTCTCCGATATCCAACTCTTTTGTCCTCTGTCATTTTCCTTCTCTCCTGACGTTATTCAAAACTATGGTCAGAAACAAGTTGGAAATTCCTATCTGTCTCATATACTGGTTTCTGGTTAAAGCTGAAAGACAAGTTCGATTTGGGGGAGGTTAATGTGGGCGGCAGTGGGAAAGTCTTCACAGAGAGTGGAACCTTGTATCTGAAGATGTAGGATTTCAGCTTCATTCTCCACTGAGGAATCGCAGGATGGGGAGGGCATTAAGGGGGACATTAAATGATCTGCTTTAAAACATGGATTTCTCTGGTTCAATGACAATGTTAGAATAGAGGGCTGCCAGCGGGAAGGCTAGGACAGAAGACAAGGAACTGAAAGGACGCTGTAGAAATGGGAACCGAGAGGTGAGAAAGGAATGGAACTGTTTGAGACGGAGAAGGAAAAAGATGAACTCTGTCTCATCACCAATGATAACCATTCATTTACTAAGAAGAACTATTGGAAATTGCTTTAAAATTTTAATTTAGTCTGTTGACCACCTCAGGAAGATGGATACTGCTGTACCACTATAGAGGAAACAATATTAATATTTAGAGATTCTGTCATTTGTAGCAACAGGGATGAAACTGGAAGTGTCTATGTTGAGTGAAACAAGCCAGACACAAAGAAAAATGTCACATGTTCTCACTCATATGTGAAAGCTAATAAAGCTGATATCATGGAGGTAGTGAATAGAATGGTGGTTACAAGAGGCTGGAAAGTGTAGTGGGGACAGAAGGATGGAGACAGGTTGGTTAATTACTACAAAAATACCATTAATAGGAATAAGATTGTTTCAGAGCACAATAGGGAAAGTATAGTTAACAATAATTTAGTGTATATTTCAACAGAGCATGAAGAGAAGATATGAAATGTTTCCAACACAAATAAATGATAAATGTTTGAGGTGATAAATATCCTCATTATCCAGATATGATCATTACACATTGTATACTTATATCAAAATATCACATGTACCCCTTTAATATTTACAAATATTATGTATCCATAAAAACAAAATAATATACATCATTTAGAGTGGTTTTGTTGACTTTCCAAGTTAAAACAGCTGGTACATGGTAGATATGAGATGCCAAACCTGTTTTTTTCTGATTTCAAATGTTTTGCATTTACTATCATTTAGAAAAATCTTTTACTGTTGCTTCTTTGAAAACCCCCACTTTTGTTGTAATTTGTTCTATATTTCATTTGTTGGATTGTGGATTTATTTTCTTTGCTCATTTTTTCTCTTAGAATGTTCAATCTATAAAGTGTCTTGAGACTATAGAGATACCACTCCTTATTCTTTTTTTTTTTTTTTTTTTTGAGACAGAGTCTCACTCTGTTGCCCAGGCTACAGTGAGTGCCGTGGCGTCAGCCTAGCTCACAGCAACCTCAAACTCCTGGGCTCAAGCAATCCTCCTGCCTCAGCCTCCCAAGTAGCTGGGACTACAGGCACGCGCCACCATGCCCGACTAATTTTTTCTATATATATTTTTAGCTGTCCATATAATTTCTTTCTATTTTTAGTAGAGGTGGGGTCTCGCTCTTGCTCAGGCTGGCACTCCTTATTCTTGATTAATTATTCTGAGCATCAAGGGTGTTTAACCAGGATTGCAATCCTGGCAGAACCAAGGAAGATTTCTTCATCCCAACCTCTCCTAGACCATGTGTGTATACCAGATCTTCCCCCTGCCACTCCTATCCAATCATGCCCATTTGACTATTTTCTCTCTGTTTATTCAGGAGCGTTTTTATGTTTTGTTAAATATAGAGCACAAAAATGTCCTATAAAAATGAAATCCCAAGTCAACATGTCCATGAGAAGATTACCAACTGGAATTCGCTGCTCTGTCTTCATCCTTAGAGGGCTACGTGAATTTAGAGAGCTTTGAGCAACACGCGAATGAGGGACTCTCGGAGTCTCAAAGTTTCAGCAGTAGGGAGGAAGCCATCCCATTCTCCAACACCCCCCAACACCATCTCTCATCACTGTCACTCTTGCTTGTTTGCCTCGTGACACATGCTTCTTTCTGAGCCTTGGTTTTACAAAACAAACACCTTCCTCAGGGCTTGTGCATTAATCATTCCCTCTGCCGGGCACACCTGTCCCCAGATATCCTCAGGGGTCCCACCCTCTCTTCCTGGAGGTCTCTGTTCAAATGTCACCTTGTCTGCTGGTCTTGCCTAGACACACACAAAAGAATAGTACTCCCTATCCGCTCTCTTTTATATTTGCTTTCATTGTCTTCTAAGACGTTATAACCATTTAACATGTCACATGATTATTTCTTGATCAGCTCATATTCTTTCTCCATCAAACTGAATTGTAAGCAAGCTATGTTCATTACCTAAACAGTGCCTGGAATATGGCTGACACTCTGTACAACTCAAATGTGTGAAAGAATTTCTCATTAAACTGGAGATATACGACCTCATGGTGGTAATACTCACTGGGTGCCTGTCAGGTGGGGTGGGTGGGAGTGGGGTAAACCCACAACTAATGGAACCAGAACGTATTGTATCTGGTAGGGACACGCTTGTAGCCCTGGCTTGGGTGGGGCAAATGCATTTTATATAACAAAATGTTTGTACCCCCATGATATCCTGAATTAAAAAGAATAAAATAAAAAGAAAAATAAAGAAACAGTTCTTGGGGAAACAGATAGAAAATAAGTTAAATACACAAAATATAGAAATTCATTATCAACTACAAAAATATTTTGTAACATTTCAACTATGTGAGTGTTAACGTCTTGAGTGAAAATGAGTCACATTATTTTTCTCTTTCCCGGTAGTTACCTCCACAACATGGAGCTAGGAAATGGTACAAGAATTTCAGAGTTTCTTCTTCTGGGACTTTCAGAGGAACCAGAATTGCAGCCTATCCTCTTTGGGCTGTTCCTTTCCATGTACTTGGTCACGGTTCTCGGGAACATGCTCATTTTCCTGGCCACAATTTCAGACTTCCACCTCCATGCCCCCATGTACTTCTTCCTCTCCAACCTGTCCTTTGTAGACATCTGTTTTGTCTCTACCATGGTCCCAAAGATGCTGGTGAACATCAAGACACACAGCAGTCATATCCTATGCAGGCTGTGTCACCCAGATGCACTTTTCCATAATCTTTGCAGAGTTAGACATCTTCCTCCTGACGGTGATGGCCTATGACCGGTGTGTGGCCATCTGTCATCCCCTGCACTACACGGTCATCATGAACCCCAGGCTCTGTGAACTGCTGGTTCTGGCTTCCTGGATCATAAGTGGCCTGAATTCCTTGTTACAAAGTGTAATGGCGCTGTGGCTGTCCTGTACAAACTTGGAAATCCGTCACTTTTTCTGTGAACTTAGATACTCCACCTTGCCTGTTCTGACACCTCTGTTCATGACGTGGTGATACATATTGCAGCTGTGGTGCTGGCTGTTTTTCCTCTTGCTGGGATCCTTTACTCTTACTCTCAGATAGTTTCCTCCACACGTGCACTCTCCTCAGCTCAGGCGAAGTGTAAAGCATTTTCCACCTGTGCATCTCACCTCGCGGTTGTCTCTCTATTTTACTGCACAAGCCTAGGGGTGTACTTGAGTTCTGCTGCTACACACAACTCACACTCCAGCGCAACAGCCTCGGTGATGTACACGGTGGTCACTCCCATGCTGAACCCCTTCATCTACAGCCTGAGGAATAATGGCATAAACAGGGCTCTGAGAAGATTCCCTGGGAGGGGGATTATTAAAGCATAAATTTTCCTGGGGCTAAAGAAGTGCCCGTGATAACAGGGTCAAAGCTTCATAGCCAGAAATGAAGAAAATCTGATTAGATGGTTGGATTTAGAACTTGTTTCTTTTCTTTATCTCCTGGAAATTAAATGACTTTGATTACAATTAAGTAATTCACCTCATTAAGATTTCTGCTCCATTTGATATCTGGACAGTTTTCCTCTTTGTCTATTTTTATATTTTTACAAGGTGATCCCAAACATGGATGAGAAATACTTAAAAATCTTCATTCATTTTTTGGAGCAACATGTATTTCTTATGAATAATTCTTTTCTTAAATGCATAGGCTGAGAAGTTTTCATTTTCTTCTACTGAAAAAATTGTCATGTGTCATATTATGTTCTCCAATGGGGGAAAAAGAGACTACACTTGGCAACTAACGTCATTTATGTAATTTTATAGTAAAGAAAAGCCTGACACCACAATTTTCCAATTTTTGTGTCCATCATTCTTGTGTATGTCACTCCCTAAACTGTACTTCCTGACAATGTATCATTTAACACACCAGTTTGACAAAAATTGATCATCTGCATGTCTTCAAGGGACGTCTACATAACAAGACAAATTTGAGTCAATGTTTTTTTAGTATGGCCTTAGAGTCTGAGTCAAATATAAATAAAATGTAGTAAATTTTAAATAATACATTTTGTGATGATGCAAAATATTTCTTTTTCATTCTTTGTATCTACTCATTGAAGGATGGAAGACTGTTCATGTGTAAGGAGGGATTGTTCTTTGCAGTGAAAGGTGGGTGGGCTAATTCTATGTTTTATTATTTAATTATCTTCCAGTTCTGCTAGAAAACTTCCAGTTCTGCATACATGTATGAGTGCTCCCATTGCTATCAATGAACCATCACCCCCTTTTTCTAAGTCTTGCTGTAATCACTGTATGGGTGGTGAATGAACCAGTTCAATATCATTTAGCATAAATCTCCCTTGTGCTAAGAGCTCTCCTTAAACTTCATGTCAAAGATTTCCTCACAGGATAGTTTGAATTTCTGTCCAGTCATGTGACTCAGGGTCACAAGTTTTCCTGTACAAACATGCGTGTTCTTCCAAGCTCCCCTGATTACCTGGAAAGAAACTTCCATGTAGTAGTAACTTTTTTATACAATATGCTAAAATAAAGTTGAGTAACAGAATAGTAATGAATGTAAACAAGCACCACATGTACTCACCATCAAATTGGTATTAACTGATCAACACTTAAGTGCACATATAGTAGTAACATTCATCGGGTGTTGGGCAGGTGGGAGGGGGTAGGAGGGGATGGGTATATACACACGTAGTGGATGTAGTACACACCATCTGGCGGATGGACACGCTTGATGCTCTGACTCGGGTGGGGCAAGGGCAATATATGTACCCTCATAATATGCTGAAATAAAAAAAATAAAAAAAAAGAATGTAGTCTTTTTTTCCCCTGCCAAAATGGGAAAAACAAATTTTATTTATTTTTCATTTTTTCATTTTTTTTATTTTTCAGAGTTTTGGGGTTTTTAAAATTTTTTTTTTGGTTGGCTAGTATCTCTCATGTGTCCTATTTTTAATATTATTTATTTCAGCTTATTATGGGTGTACAAAAGTTCAGGTTATATATATTGCCCATGTCCCGCCCATCCCCCTGAGTGAGAGCTTCAAGCATGTCCATTCCCCAGACAGTACACATCGCACTCATCATGTAGATATACCCCCATCCCCTCCCCCCACCCCCATCCCCCTGAGTCAGAACATTCAAGCGTGACCATTCCCAGACAGTGGGCACCGTACTTATCATGTAGGTATACACCCATCCCCTCTCCCCACCCCCCACCTCAGTCCAATACCCAATTGGTGTTATTCCCAAATGTGCACTAAAGTGATGATCAGGGAAACCAATTTGCTGGTGAGTACATGTGATGCTTGTTTTTCCATTCTTGGGATACTTCACTTAATAGAATGGGTTCCAACTCTCTCCAGGAGAACAAAAGGGATTTTATATCACCGTTATTCCTTATAGCTGAGTAATACTCCACGGTATACATATACCACATTTTACTAATCCACTCATGAATTGATGGGCATTTGGGTTGTTTCCACATCTTTACAATTGTGAATTGTACTGCTATAAACATTCAGGTACAGGTGTCTTTTTTATAGAATGACTTTTGTTCTCTTGGGTAGATGCCCAATAATGGGATTGCTGGATCAAATGGTAGGTCTACTTGAATCTGTTCAAGGTATCTCCATAATGCTTTCCACAGGGGTTGCACTAGTTTGCAGTCCCACCAGCAGTGTATGAGTGTTCCTGTCTCTCTGCATCCACGCCAACATGTATTGTTTTGGGACTTTTTGATAAAGGCCATTCTCACTGGAGTTAAGTGAAATCTCATTGTGGTTTTGATTTGCATTTCCCTGATGGTTAGGGATGTTGAGCATTTTTTCATGTTTGTTAGCCATTCTTATATCTTCTTTTGAAAAATTTCTATTCATGTCCTTTGCCCACTTTTTGATAGGGTTGCTCGATTTTTTCTTACTGATTTTCCTGAGTTCTAAATAGATTCTTGTTATCAGTCCTTTCTCTGATGTGTAGTATGCGAAATTTTTTCCCCATTCTGTAGGTTGTCTGTTTATTCTCGTGACTGTTTCTTTGGCCGTGCAGAAGCTTTTTAATTTAATCAGGTCCCATTCATTTATTTTTGTTGTTGCTGTGATTGCCTTTGGGGTCTTCTTCATAAATTCTTTGCCTAGGCCAATGACTGTAAGAGTCTTTCCTACATTTTCTTCTAGAATTCTAATAGTTTTGCACCTAAGGTTTAAGTCTGTTATCCACCGTGATTTGATTTTTGTGAGAGGTGAAAGATGTGGGTTCTGTTTCAGTCTTCTATTGGAAGTCCTTGCGAGAGCCATCAGGTAAGAGAGCAGAATCAAGGGAGTCCAAATAGGGAAAGAACAGATCAAACTCTCACTCTTTGCTGATGATATGATGTTATATTTGGAAAACCCCAAGGATTCAACCAAGAGACTCCTGGAATTGATCAATGAATTCAGTAAAGTCTCAGGATACAAAATCAATACATAAATATCAGAGACATTCATATATGCCAATAACAGTCAAATGGAGAACCAAATTAAGGACTCAATACCCTTCAAAATAGCAACAAAGAAAATAAAATACCTAGGAATATATTTAACTAAAGAGGTAAAGGACCTCTATAGGGAGAACTACGAAACACTGAGGAAGAAAATCGCAGAACATGTAAATGGGTGGAAAACCATACCATGCTCGTGGATTGGAAGAATCAATATTGTTAAAATGTCTATACTACCCAAAGTGATCTACAGATTCAATGCAATCCCTATTAAATTGCCAACATCATTTTTCAGAGACATAAAAAAATAATTTTACACTTTGTATGGAACCAGAGAAGACCCTGTGTAGCAAAAGCAATTTTAAGCAATAAAATTTTTTTTAAATTAAAAAAAAAGAATGTAGTCTTATTTTCCCTGCCAAACTGGGAAAAACAAATTTTATTTATTTTTCATTTTTTATTTTTTTTATTTTTGAGAGTTTCGGGGTTTTTTAAATTTTTAAAAAATTTTTTAAATTTCAGCATATTAAGGGGGTACAAATGTTTAGGTTACATATATTGCCCTTGCCCCACCTAAGTCAGAGCCCCAAGTGTGTTCATCCCCCAGATGGTGTGCAGTGCACCCACTATGTGTGTATATACCCATTCACTGAGGTTACTGATGACATCTTCCTGGATACACTGTTATTGTTTTGATTGAACTGCTATTTACCATATTCTTAAGACTTTCCATCCTGGTACTGGTATTTCTTGAGGCAGTCTTTACTGGAGTAGGTGGCATTTGAAATGTAAATAAACCACAGAGATGTAGGAATTTGAAAGAGGAGAGAAAATTGAGGAGAAAGATTCAGTGTAGAGTTCTGAATGTAAGAGAAGAGATTGGAGTCACTAGAGACTCCAAGGTACGCAGAAGGGACAGCATGAAGTGATGTACAAGAAGCAATGCCAGCATACCTTTTAGTTGAATATAGGTTTTATGACCACTAAGTCTTTGCTTATGCAGAAAATAAAACAATGATACTTTCTTCGTCTGGTCACACTATGACATTTTCTGCATTTTTCTGAGTGAACATAGTTCTCCGATGGAGGTTTTCTAATTTATTAAGATCTTTCTTTTTGTGCAGTCCATGAATGAGCAGGAATACTCTATAATTCTTCCACTGTTACAAAGTACACATGGAATATAACCAATATTAATCAACATGTAGATATTGTATAGGTATCACCTGTTACAAACATTCTGAAATTTATTATGACCCAAGACATTTTAGAAAATTCACAAGTAAAGAAAATTATAAAACAAATTCCTAAATAACCACCTGAGTTACAAGTATGAAATTTTTTAATTGTTTTAGAAAAACCTCTGTGAAGCCAAGGCATTTGGAACCCATGGTTTTCCATCAAGAGAACACAGTTCACTCCCTTGGTGAAGAGGGGAAGAGCAATTTCCGGGAGATATCAAGGGCTTCATTCCCAGCACCTGTCAGTGATTTGGAGATCCAAGGGTCCTAGTCAGGACAGGTTCCTCAGTTTAGACTTTGGAGAAAACTTTCACTCTGGGTTGGGTTCAGTGTTAACAGGTTAGGTCTCTGGACAACAAGCAAGTCCATGGAGAAGGAGTAACAAAGACTGTATTTGCTTCCTGTTTAATCTGGTGTCTTGAGAACAGAGAATGCAGAGAAAATATCCCTTTTGGTGCAGAGCTATGTCCCAGAGGGAAATGATGTGCATAGGGCTGGAATAACAAGAGGGAAATGTGTCTAATGAGCAGAATATGAAGCTGGAAATATCCCTCCCTGCTGTTGTTCCCCAGCATACACAGGCCTGGGCTGGATAGGACGTAGTTGTTCCTCTTGGAGTCCTACATCTGGATCAGGTACTGATGCTTGACCTTTTCCTGCTCCATTATCTTGGGACTGAGCTTCAGTTTTCATTATCAGCCATCCAGGAAGGAATTCTGACTTCCACACTGAGACTTTCCTTTCAGAAAACCCATCAAGGTGAGTCCAAGACCCAGGAGGTCCTGAAGGAAAGGGTCAGGGAGAATGGATGCTGTGACCATGTCTCTGAGGTCACCTGAGAGCAAATCCAGCCGAGTCTAGAGCAGAGAGATTGCTGCTTGATTAATTAATTGATTCAGGTATTTATTTATAATGCTAAAAACAGGCATGGACCTTGAACCCAGCCATAGAGTGTGAGTGTTGATAAGTAATGGTAAGGGAAGCCCAGTTGGAAGAGGACATGGGACATTTAAGGTGGTTCCAGTAAAAGTAGAACATGTGACCAAGGGTCTTTGCAATAATTGGAGAAGAGAAATATGCTATTAGCTGTGGAGGAATATACACTGAAATAAAGGCAATTATTTTTTCATTTTTACAAAGGGGCATTATCTGAGCATTTCCATACTGATGAGAAAGATCCTGACCAATGAATTCCTTCCAAATAGTACCTGACAACAGCAGTTTGTGAGGCACACATTTTGCAGTATGTTCTTTCATGCTGGGTATTCAAATGAAATAGGAAATTTACTTAGTAGGTGAAATGTCATATACTAATGGCCTTTAGTCTGCAGTTGTTTCCTTGCTAATGTGGCTGAATATATTTGTGTTTGCCAGACATGAAACACTTTACTGCAAATAGTTTGTGCACATCCTTTGCTTTTGCATGGTGGGTTTAGGTGTTTTTATTCCTGGTTTTGATTGCATTTTTTAAATCAAGAACTGGAATGTTTCAACACATTTGGCATATGCCAGTTCTTTCATGCAAGTTTCAGTGTATGTGAGGGGAATCTGTGAAAGTTTATGAATCTTGTGTAGGCAAATGCATCCAACAGTCATATTTTGTTTTCCTCATTGCTTTATACATGTAGACTGTGCTCCTGCACAATTTGGCTAAATAAACTGCCATGTATATATTTCCCATTTGTTTTCACCCCTCTGTCATTCCTATTTATGACTTTTGTCTTTTTTTATTAGATCTATTTCCAGAAGTTGCATCACCTTTGGCCATCATTTGTAAATCACTGTTTATCATCTCACTAAGGTGATGTGTGAATTTCCCCTGGGGGAGATTTTGTCCCCCAGGGGATATTGAGCAATGCCTTGTTTGGCTTTCAACCTGGGGAAGGGTCGGTAGAGAATAGGGATGCTGGGAAACATAATGTAATGCACAGGAAAGACCCCATCACAATAAATGACCTGACCAAGAATTTCAGTAGTACAGGCATTGACAAAGCTTCAGTTAATGAATATCTGTATTTTCAATACTTATAGTTTTGTCTAGATTGTTTTCTTAAGTTTTTGCAGCACTACACATTTCTGCCAGCAAAATTGGAGTGTCCTCCTTTGCTATCTGTTTAAAACTTTGAACCCCACACAATGTGACAGCTCTTTAAGATTTTCCCAGGCTGAAGGGTTTGAATGAGATTTCTTTTTGTTGTCTTAAACCATTACTGGTTTGAGTAAAGATGCATATATACGATCACCATTTTGCTTTGCTTATTATTGTTTACCAAGTTTTCTACAGTCATCACCATTTAAAGTGATTTTTGCAGATTAATGTTTCCTCATTGATTTTTAAGAGTATATTTGTGGTCATAAAAAATTTCAAAAATTTTTAGTTTATCTATTTATAAATATAGATATATAGTCATACTTCTGTTTCTTGCCTTAGTTAAAATGGTTTGCCTATGATGTAGATTTCATATGTAGTTTTCTACGTATTCATGTAACAAGTATTCTTTACTTTTATACTAAGGTCTTTAAATATGATAATTTTTGTAAGATGTGAGACAGGGATTGAACCTAATTATCTTCCAGGCTGATAGACATTCATGCCAGCGTTTATTCAGTAATCCAGCCTTTTCCAACTAAATTGAAATACAGCCTTGTCATGTATTAAATATCCGCATACACTGAGACTTGTTTCCTGATCCATTCCATAAACAATGAATATGTGTTATGTGCCAGAGCATTCTGAGATAATTATATATTCTATAACTTGATGTAGAGGTTATGGCCAATTATATAATCAATCCATTTTGATATTATTAAATTATTATTATTTTGTCATATTTCAATTAATTTTTGTCCCATCCAATTTTGTTTAATACAGTACATTTGAAATAATCAAGTTAATGGGGCTCTATTCCCTGACATTCTTTTTATTTCATAACTTCTCATTGTTTTAATGTTTTCTATATAATGCACACGTATTCATGTACCTCTGTGAAAATAGCAAAGTAATCAAAGCAGGTGAAATTCCTGTTCGTTTGGAACTTTTGATTTAATGGTGAACACAATGGAATGCAATAGCTGTGTGTGTGATGTAATGCTCTCAGGGATAAATCATACACAGGCGCATACCCTAAACAGAAGGAGAGGATTACCATGGTGTGCGCAGGATTTTATAGAGTATGATCTAGGGATGTCTTTGCATGTTAGATGAAGACCAGAGCCAGGACTAGAGTGTAACTATTGGATTTGTTAAAAAAAAAAAAAGAGATCAAAATGTAAAGACCAAGAATAACAAACAAGAAAAAATGCCACACAAAATATGAGAAAGGGGCTGCCCCATAAAATCACTTTTGAGAATTGTTCAGCAGTTTCTTATGAACAAATAGGACTTATGTGACCCAGTAATTCAATTCCTAGGTAAATACAAGAGAAATTAAAAGATATGTTTTGCATGTGAAAAACAAAAACCAGTTGATCTGCCTGAGTCTCCATGCCAAAATGGAGTTCTAAGGTTACATGTATATGGGAGATTTCCAAACTGGAATTTCTGGGTATCATTTCTGTATTTTGTCCAGGAAACATAATTGGAAATTGACAAATTGTCTAGCATCCATTCGTTTCTGGTTAAAGATATGGAGCCCAGTGTGACTGAGGTGAGAAGAACATGGGCGGAACACAGCCTCAGGAGGGCACACTGTATGTATATGATCTGTGTGCTTGTGTGTGTGTGTGTGTGTGTGTGTGTGTGTGCATAAATTTAGGATGAGATCAGGTTTCAGAGAATGGAGACCTTGGCTCAGTATATTCCAAAAGGTAACTTACAATATTATATAAAGGCCAGAACTCAAGGCTATACCAGTGAATACATAGGGACACATTTCAATCCATGGGACACCTTTGCAACTAAATTAATGAAGTACAAACACAACAACATCTGGACAGAGGGACACCCTGTGTCTGCAGCTTCAAGGCCACTCCCTCCTCAATATCCTCTGACAGCTTCTGTCATGTCTCTCCTGTTGCTCATTCCCCTGCCACACTGGCTTCCTTGTTGGCCTTGAACATCTGAAAGAAGTACATTCCTCAGAGTCATTCATTGGTTGTTTCTTCTGTCTCGCACACACGACTTCCTTCTGCGGGGAACATGGTGCCTCCTGCCCTGCCTTCATTGTGGTCTCTGCTCAGTTGTGACCTTGTCTGCTGGTCTTCCCAGAACACCTAGGAAAAATAGCACCCCCCTTCACACTTTCCATTTTACCTTCTTTCTTGTTCCTCATAGTATTCATCACCATCTGACAATAGTATGTGGTATTATTTATTTGCTTTTATCATTCTCCGTCACTAAATTGTAGGGATGTTGTTTTCTAGCACCATTCACTCACTGTCTAGATAATGCCTGGAACATGTCAAAATTTACTTTATATTCTTCACATGCATGAAAGATTTTCTAATTAAAACTTTAGAATGAATGCCCCCAAGGAAAGGTTGAGAGTGGGACAGGAGTCCCTAATCAGAGATGGTCAAGGGATCCCTTAACAGGGACAAGATTCACACACAGTATATAGAAATTATCTTCTTGGGAATGGAGGTTACTGGAGCCTGGGGAAGTTGGGATAGGGAGTTTGAGAGATGTTGGTCAAAGGATATAATATTATAGTTATGTAGAAGAAATAAGTTCAGAAGATGTACAAACATGGTGACTATAGATGATGATATATTTTGTTCTTGAAAAATGCTAAGACAGCAGATAAGTGTTTTCACAACAAAAATGGTAACTAAGCAAGGTAATGGAGATGTTATTTGACTAGATTTAGCTATTTCATAATGTGTATATACTTCAAAACATCACGTATATATACTTCAAAATATGTTGTACAGAATAAATACATACAACTTTGTCAACTTAAGCATAAACTTTCAAAAATAGAAATTAACTCCTTTACTGTAGAATATAGGAGAGCATTTCTGATATGTTTGTAATGCATGCCTGTGCCATGTTCTGTTTCTCTCTCTCTCTTTTTTTTTTTATCAGTCACGTCAACCACGTGGTTCCAAGGAATGATACACCAATTTCAGAGTTTTTTCTTCTGGGATTTTCAGAGGACCCAGAATTACAACGCATCCTTTGTGGGCTGTTCCTCTCCATGCTCCTGATCACTGTGTTTGGGAACCTGCTCATGATCCTGGCCACAGTCTCAGACCCCCAACTGCACACCCCCATGTAGTTCTTCCTCTCCAACCTGTCCTTTGTAGACATCTGTTTTGTGTCCACCACTGTCCCAAAGATGCTGGTGAATGTGCGGACACAGAGCAAAGTCATATCCTACGCAGGCTGCATCACCCAGATGGACTTTTTCACCCTCTTTGCAGGGTTGGATATCTTTATGCTGACCATGATGGCCTATGACCGGTTTGTGGCCATCTGTCACCCACTGCAGTACACGGTCATCATGAACCCCAGGCTCTGTGGGCTGCTGGTTCTGGTGTCCTGGATCCTGAGTGTCCTGAATTCTTTGTTACAAAGCTTAATGGTGTTGCCCCTGCCCTTCTGTGCAGAGTTGGAAATCCCCCACTTTTTCTGTGAACTTAATCAGGTGGTCCACCTTGCCTGCTCTGACCCCTTCTTTAATGACATGGTGATGTATCTGGCATCTGTGGTGCTGGGTGGTGGGACCCTCACTGGTATCCTTTACTCTTACTCTAGAATAGTTTACTGCATACGTGCAATCTCCTCGGCTCAGGGGAAGTATAAAGCATTTTCTACCTGTGCATCTCACCTCTCGGTTGTCTCCTTATTTTACTGCACAAGCCTAGGGGTGTACCTCGGCTCTGCTGCTACACACAACTCACACTCCAGCGCAACAGCCTCGGTGATGTACACGGTGGTCACTCCCATGCTGAACCCCTTCATCTACAGTCTGAGGAATAATGACATAAAGAGGGCTCTGAGAAGATTCCTTGTGAAGGGGATTATTAAAGCATAAATTGTCCTGGAGCTGAAGAAGTCCCTGTGATAACAGGGCACAACCAGAAATGAAGAAAATCTGATCAAATTGTGGATTTAGAACTTATTTCTTCTATTTGTCTTCTGGAATTTCCATGAGTTTGCTTTCAAATTCTTTATACAATTTAAGTATTAATAACTCACTTCATTAAGATTTCTGCTCCATTTGATGTCTATGTAGTTCCCTTTATTTGTCCTTTTTTTTTTTTTTGATACAGTATGTCCTCATAATGTATACATTATTTCTTGTACAATGATATGAAATAATATGGGAAATATTCATGATAAATTATTAAGTGAACAGTGCAAGTTAAAAACAATAGTTTCATATTTTTTTCCCCACCCCCCCTTTCCCGAGTCAGCACCTTCAAGTGTTACCACTCCCCAAACGGTGCGCAATGCACTCATTGTGTAGGCATACCCCCATCCCCTCCCCCACCCCCCACCTCAGTCTGATGTCCAATTGGTGTCATTCCCAGATTTGTATTTAGGTGATGATCAGGGAAACCAATTTTCTGGTGAGTACATGTGATGCTTGTTTTTCCATTCTTGGGATACTTCACTTAATATAATGGGTTCCAACTCTCTCCAGGAGAACCATAGAGATGTCGTATCTTCATCATTCCTTATAGCTGAGTAATATTCCATGGTATACATATACCACAGTTTACTAAACCAATCATGTATTGATGGGCATTTGGGTTGTTTCCACATCTTTGCTATTGTGAATTGTGCTGCTATAAACATTTGGGTACACGTGCCTTTGTTACAGAATGACCTTTTTTCCTTTGGGTATATGCCCAGTAATGGGATTGCTGGGTCAAATGGCAGGTCTACTTGAATCTGTTTAAGATACCTCCATAATGCTTTCCACAGGGGTTGCACTAGTTTGCAGTCCCACCAGCAGTGTATTAGTGTTCCTGTCTCTCCACACCCACGCCAACATGTGTTGTTTTGGGTTTTTTTGATAAAGGCCATTCTCACTGGGGTTAAGTGATATCTCATTGTGGTTTTGATTTGCATTTCCCTGATGATTAGAGATGTTGAACACTTTTTCATATGTTTGTTAGCCATTTTTATATCTTCTTTTGAAAAATTTCTATTCATGTCCTTTGCCCACTTTTTGATAGGGTTGCTTGATTTTTTCTTGCTGATTTTCCTGAGTTCTAAATAGATTCTTGTTATCAGTCCTTTATCTGATGTGTAGTATGCAAAAATTTTTTCCCATTCTGTAGGTGATCTGTTTATTCTCTGGACTGTTTCTTTGGCTGTGCAGAAGCTTTTTAGTTTAATCATGTCCCATTCATTTATTTTTGTTGCTGCTGTGATTGCCTTGGGGGTCTTCTTCATAAATTCTCTGCCTAGGCCAATGTCTGTAAGAGTCTTTCCTACATTTTCTTCTAGAATTCTGATTGTATCACGCCTAAGGTTTAAGTCTGTTATCCACCGTGATTTGCTTTTTGTGAGAGGTGAAAGCTGTGGGTCCTGTTTCAGTCTTCTGCAAGTGGCTAACCAATTCTCCCAGCACCATTTGTTGAATAGGGATTCTTGTCCCCAGAGTATATTCTTTCCCGCTTTGTCAAAAATTAGGTGACTATATGAGGATGGTTCTATATTTGGATTTTCTGTTGTGTTCCACTGGTCTGTGTCCCTGCACTTGTGCCAATACCAGGCTGTTTTAAGAACCACGGCCTTGTAGTATAGTTTGAGGTCTGGCAAATTAATACCTCCCATTTTGTTTTTATTGCTTAAAATTGCTTTTGCTATACGGGGTCTTCTTTGATTCCATACAAATTGTATAATTATTTTCTCTATGTCTGTAAAGAATGATGTTGGTAATTTAATAGGGATTGCATTGAATTTGTAGATCACTTTGGGTAGTATAGACATTTTAACAATGTTGATTCTTCCGATCCACGAGCATGGTATATTTTTCCATCTATTTGCAAGTTCTGCTATTTCTTTTCTCAGTGTTTCATAGTTTTCCTTATAGAGGTCCTTTACCTCTTTAGTTAGATATATACCTAGATATTTTATTTTCTTTGTTGCTATTTTGAAGGGTATTGAGTCTTTAATTTGGTTTTCCGATTGACTGTTATTGGCATATATAAATGCCTCTGATTTGTGTATATTAATTTTGTAGCCTGAGACTTTGCTGTATTCGTTAATCAATTCCAGGAGTCTCATGGTTGAATCCTGGGGGTTTTCCAGATATAACATCATATCATCAGCAAAAAGTGAGAGTTTGATCTCTTCCTTCCCTATTTGGACTCCCTTGATTCTGCTCTCTTGCCTGATAGCTCTCGCAAGGACTTCCAATACTATGTTGAAAAGTAATGGAGACAATGGGCAGCCCTGTCTGGTTCCAGTTCTAAGTGGGAGTGCTTTCAGTTTTTCCCCATTCAGTATGATGTTGGCTGTGGGTTTGTCATATATGGCTCGTATCATTTTTAGGTAGGTTCCATCAATGCCTATTTTGTTAAGCGTTTTTATCATAAAAGGGTGTTGAATTTTGTCAAATGCTTTTTCTGCATCTAATGAGAGTATCATATGATTTTTGTTTTTGCTTCTATTTATGTGGTGAATTACATTTATAGATTTACGTATGTTGAACCACCCCTGCATCTCAGGGATGAAGCCCACTTGGTCGTGGTGGATTACTTTTTTGATAGGTACTTGGATTCGATTTGCTAGTATTTTATTGAAAATTTTTGCATCTATATTCATGAGGGAAATTGGTCTGTAGTTCTCTATTTTTGTTGAGTCCTTTCCAGGCTTTGGTATTAATGTTATATTGGCTTGGTAGAACGTGTTGGGGAGAACTCCATCCTTCTCAATATTGGAGAATAGTTTATGTAGGATGGGCACCAGTTCTTCTTTGTATGTATGGTAAAATTCAGGTGTGAACCCATCTGGACCAGGGCTTTTCTTTTTGGGAAGGTTTTTTATTGCTGTTTCGATTTCAGTTCTTGATATTGGTCTGTTCAGGTACTCTATTTCTTCCTGGTTGAGCCTGGGAAGACTATGTGTTTCTAAAAATTTGTCCATTTCCTCCACGTTCTCCAGTTTGTGTGCATAAAGATTTTTGTAGAATTCATAGATGATATCTTGTATCTCTGTAGCATCGGTTGTGATTTCTCCTTTTATGTTCCTAATGGAGGTTATTAGAGATTTTACTTTTGTGCTCTTGGTTAGTCTAGCCAGAGGTGTGTCTATTTTGTTTATCTTTTCAAAGAACCAACTTTTTGTTTTATTAATTTCCCTTATAGTTTCTTTGTTGTCCTTTTCATTTAGTTCTGATTTGATCTTAGTAATTTCTCGCCTTCTGCTGGGTTTGGGATCGTTCTGTTCTTCTTTCTCCAGCTCTTTGAGTCTATTCGTTAGGTTGTCTATTTGCATGTTTTCTGTCTTTTTGATATAGGCATTTATGGATATGAATTTTCCTCTCAGGACTGCTTTAGCTGCATCCCATAGATTTTGATAAGTTGTATCTCCATTGTCATTTAATTCAAAGAAATTTTTGATTTTCATCTTGATTTCTTCTTTTATAGTATAATTATTCAGGAGAAGGTTATTTAGCTTCCATGACTTTGAGTAAGAGTGAGGGTTTCTGTTTGTGATCATTGTTACTTTTATTCCGCTGTGATCTGAGAAGATGCATGGTATAATTTCTATTTTTTTGAATTTTTGAAGACATGATTTATGTCCTAGGACATGGTCAATCTTAGAGAATGTCCTGTGAGCTGATGAGAAGAATGTATATTCTGTGGACTTTGGGTAGAATGTCCTATAGATGTCAGCCATGCCCATTTGTTCTAGCATTCTATTTAGGTCCATTATGTCTTTGTTTATTTTCTGTTTAGAGGATCTGTCCTGTACTGTCAGTGGGCTGTTAAAGTCTCCAGCTATTACAGTATTATTATCTATCATCTGGTTCAGATCTAGTAGGGTTTGCTTTATGAATCTAGGTGCACCTAGGTTGGGTGCATATATATTGAGTATAGTCATGGCTTCTTGTTGAATTGTGCCCTTGACCAGTATGTAGTAGCCATTTTTGTCTTTTATTATTTTTGTTGGTTTGAAAGCTAAGTTATTGGAAATTAAGATTGCCACACCAGCTTTCTTTTCGTTACCGTTTGCTTGAAATACCGATTTCCATCCTTTTACTTTCAGTCTAAATGCATCTTTGCTCGTTAGGTGGGTTTCTTGGAGACAGCAGATACTTGGCTTGTGCTTTTTTATCCATTGGGACAGTCTATGTCTCTTGAGCGGGGAATTCAAGCCATTCACATTTATTGAGAAAACTGATAAGTGAGACGGTTTTTTGTTCAGCTTGTTGGGTAGAACTTCATTGCAATGTTTTCTCTCCTGAGCCATTGTGGTATCTGGAATTTGATCTTTAGCTCTTGAGTAGTTTTACATTCGTGGATCTTTCTTGTGCTGGTCCGTGTGTAACTCTCTTTTGAGTACTTCTTGCAGGGCTGGTCTTGTCTTGGTGAATTCCCTCAACCTTTGTTTATCTGAGAATGTCTTGATTTCTCCTTCGTATAGAAAACTTAGCTTAGCTGGGTACAAGATTCTAGGCTGGGCATTATTCTGTTTCAGAAGCGTGAAAATGGGGCCCCAACCTCTTCTTGCTTGTAAGGTTTCAGCTGAGAAATCTGGCGTAATTCTGATGGGTTTTCCTTTGTAAGTTACCTGTTTCTTTCTCCTTACAGCTCGGAGAAGGGACTCTTTAGTGGATATTTTGGTCAGCCTGATGACTACGTGGCGTGGTGTTTTCCTATTTGCTATGAATCTCCCAGGGGTCCTTTGAGCTTCTTGAATCTGTATGTCTAGAGTATTGGCAAGGCCTGGAAAATTTTCCTCGATTATGTCTTCAAATAGCTTGTCCAACCCTTGCTTATTGTCTTCTTCACCCTCAGGGATGCCAATAACTCTCAAGTTAGGTTTCTTCACATAATCCCACATTTCTTGAAGACTCAGATCATTTCTCTTACTTTTTTGATCTATCTCTGTGACTGACTTATTTAGTTGAAAGGAGTTATCTTCAATTTCTGAAATTCTTTCCTCTGTTTGATCTACCCTGCTTTTGAGACTTTCCACAGTGTTTTGTAGCTCTCTGAGTGAATTCTTCATTTCTAGGAGTTCAGTTTGGTTTTTCTTCAATATTTCAATTTCTTTAGTGAATTTTTCCTCCAAATCCTGAATTTTTTTTGCATTTTCCTTGTGTTGTCTGTCCATTGATTCTTGTATATTATTTAGCTTGTTTATGATCCATAATTGGAATTCTTCCTGTGACATGTTGGTGTTTTGAGTCTGGTTTGTGTCAAATGGTTGAGAGCCGGTATTTCTCTTTGGGGGTGAGCTTTCTGTTTGATTCTTTGTGCTTCCTGTGTTTTTTCGCTGGGCCCTTCCCATCTAGATTAATCGTTGGATCTTTACTTATAGATTTAGTCTGGTTAACAGCACTCTCTGTGCTCTATTCTTAGGCTGTGGAGTAGTCTTGGTATATTGCTTCCTTTGGCAAGAGGGGAAGACTGTTGTGAATTGTTTAGAAATTTTTCTATTTCAGTTGGGGGACTGCTTCTGATGGGTCCAATCCTAGAGGATTGGAGTGATCCAAGACTGCTTTGGTGAGTTAGGACACTGTGTTGTAGTCTTTCAGAGGGCAGGCAGGGTCCACACTAGTAGTGGGCCAAAATTCTCTTTGTTTGTTTGTTTCCCTTTGGTTCTTCCTCTTTAGGGGTGGTTTCTGTCTCTATCTGCAGGAAAAATACTAGTTGTGGGGAGTGGATGGTGCCCTCGCTCGCTCAGCACCCCATTTGCCGCAACTCCCACAGGCAAAAGTCTGCCTTGGCCCAATGTCCCCAGGGACCAGGCTCCACACTCTCGCTTCTGGAGAAGTAGTCAATGTTTAGACGTGGGTGGGGACCCTATATAAGGTCTGTGGACCAGGGGAGGGGGCCGTCCAGGGAGCCTCTTGGCACCCTATTGCTCCGCAGTGACTTGGCTGTGGGCCCGAAGATGGCTATTGCGCGCCCGCAGATCGCCGGCGTTGGGAGTGACTACTCAGGTTCTGGTATGTACCAGAGCCAGGGGCCTGGCCCGTTCCCAAGCTCAGCGTGGGTTCCCAGTTAGAAGGCAAAAAGAGAGAAGAAATAAGGAAAAAGAAAAAAGAAAAGAAAAGAAAAAAAGAAAAAAAAAAGAAGTGAAAAGAAAGAACAGAAGGAGAAGAAAAAGAAAGAGAAAAGAAAAGGAGAAGAGAAGAGGAAAAAAAGAAAAAAAAAAACAAAACAAAACAAAACAAAAAAAAAACAAAGACAATAACAAAAACCAAACTAACAAATAACACAAAGAGACCTAACCCAGAAACAGCGAAAACACAAACACAAAAGAACAAAAACAGAGCTACACAGCACCACAGCGCATCGCTAAACGAAGGGATACACAATTCTGAAGTATACAGTTCAGTGGCTCAATGATCGTGTTTTTGCGCCTTAGCGCAGCTCCGCCCCTTCACGCCCGCTCCGTTGGTTCCGGAGCGGCAACTCAGTGTTTATTTTACGTCTTAGCGCAGCTCCGCCCCTTCACGCCGGCTCCGTTGGTTCCGGAGCGGCAACTCGATGTTTATTTTACGTCCTAGCGCAGCTCCGCCCCTTCACGCCGGCTCCGTTGGTTCCGGAGCGGCAACTCGATGTTTATTTTACGTCCTAGCGCAGCTCCGCCCCTTCACGCCCGCTCCGTTGGTTCCGGAGCGGCAACTCGATGTTTATTGTACGTCCTAGCGCAGCTCCGCCCCTTCACGCCCGCTCCGTTGGTTCCGGAGCGGCAACTCAGTGTTTATTTTAAGTCTTAGCGCAGCTCCGCCCCTTCACGCCCGCTCCGTTGGTTCCGGAGCGGCAACTCAGTGTTTATTTTAAGTCTTAGCGCAGCTCCGCCCCTTCACGCCGGCTCCGTTGGTTCCGGAGCGGCAACTCAGTGTTTATTTTAAGTCTTAGCGCAGCTCCGCCCCTTCACGCCGAGTGCCGCCGGCGGAGATGGCGCGGGCCCAGAGACCAGCGGGGGGCGCCGGGGAGAGAGAGCTGCTCGGCACCTTATGGCTCCCGAGGGGTTCCGCCTTTGCTTTCAAGATGGCGCCCGCAGCGCTCCAGGGTCGGAGGGGGACCGGCTCCCCGGCAGGCAGAGACCAGGGACCGCCGCTGCCGGGGGGGTTTGGCGGGCAAAGCCGCCGGGGGCCACCGGCTGAAGAACCACCGACAAAAGTAGCGCAGAGGTACAGCGCAATTCGCTGATCGGGGATTGATCGTGCCCCTCCCCCCTGGCACAGGTCCGTCCCTTCTCGCCAAGGACTGTCTCAGCCGAGACTTCCCAGGTTCCAAGCTATTCTCCCGAAAAAGCCTCCTGTCTGCAATGCCCTACGTCTCGCTCGGAGATTCTGCTCTGGCTTGCGAGGGGGTCTCCAGGCAATTGGGGGTGGAGGTCAGTGAGGAGCGCAAGCCGCTTTTCCTAAAGACTGCCCCCGCCCCACCTGGGGGCGGGCGCAGCCCCTGCGCTCCGCTGGCTACTGTCTGTTCCGCGCCTTCCGCAGAGTTCCGCGATCTTAATTTCTGTTCACCTCAGACCTCACTTGCTCTGTTTGTCCCACGCTGATTCTCCGTGGATTCACACCGCTGTTCCTGTGTGGGAGCGGTCCTCTAGCGTTGTGGCAGGTCCGGATCCACGGTTCCTCGCCGGAGCGCAGATCCAAGCAGTCACCGCCACTCCGCCATCTTCCTGAGTCCTATTTGTCCATTTTAGTATATTTACATGTTGATCCCAAATAAAAGGGGATCAGAAATATGTAAAAATCCCCACTCAGTTTTTGGAGTAACATAGATTTTTAAGAATAACTTTTTTCTGAAATACATATAATCAGTAACTTTCAATGTCTCCTATTGAAAAAAAAACTGTCATGTGTTATATTATGTTCTCCTATGGGAGAAAAGAGAGTACACTTGGCAACTAAGGTCGTTTATATAATTTTATAGTAAAGAAAAGTCTTACACCAGAGTTTTCCAATTTTGTGTCCATCATTCCTGTGTATGTCACTACCTAAACTGTACTTCCTGACAATGTATCATTTAACACACCAGCTTGGCAAACTGATTAGCATCTACATGTCTCCAAGGGGAGTCTATATCACAAGACACATTTCAATAAATGGCTTTAGAGTCAAAGACATATTTAAATAAAAAGAAGTAAATTTTAAATTGTACATTTTGTGTTGATGGAAAATATTTCTTTTTCATTCTTTACATCTACTTATTGAAATATGGAAGACTGTTCATCTATAAAGAGGGATGGTTCTTTGCATTCAAAGGTGGGTTGGGTGTTTTTATGTTTTATTACTGAATTATCTTTCCAGTTCTGCATACATATATGAGTCCTCACATTGCTACCAATGATCTAGTACCAGCTTTTCTAAATTTTCCATAATCATTAAATGGGTGGCGAATGAGCCATTTCAATATCGCTTATCATAAATCTCCCTTATGATAAGAAATCTCTTTAAACTTAATGTCAAAGGATTCCTCACAAGAGAGTTTGAATTTCTGTCCTGTCATTAGATTCAGGGTCACACTATTACAAACATACATGTCCTTCCAACCTCCCCTGATTACCTGGAAAGAAACCTCCATGTAGTAGTAACTTTTTAATATAATATTCTAAAATATGAGTAACACAATAATCATGAATGTAGTCTTCAAATATCAGAATAAAGGCCAAAATACAAAGTAGCAAATTATTTTAATTACTCTGAGTTCTGTTTTGTTCAGATATTGTATCAGTTAGCAGCTGCTACATAACAGACTACCCAAGAACACGTGATTTAACATAAGGCCTTTATTGTTTTTTATTTATTTATTTATTTATTTTTGTGACAGAGTCTCTCTCTGTCACCCTGGGTAGAGTGCAGTGGCGTCAGTTATAGCTCACTGCAACCTCCAACTTCTGAGGTCAAAGCTCTTTCCTCGGCCTCCCAGAATGCTAAGATTACAGGCATGAGCCACTGCACCCAGCCCATAATGCCTTTATTAATGAAAAAATGATTGTATGGTGGGGAGTCTTTCTACACTGTCCTGGTCTCCTCATGAATCTGTACTCAGCTGTGGGTCAGCTGGGGCGGCTCTGCTGATCTTGTCTGGGTTTCATATATATTATGGACTCAGGTAATGGTTGGATGATCTAGGGTGATCTTGCCTGGAAAAAGAAGTTTCTCTTCCAGATACCCTACGGCAGTCATGCCTGTATATGTTTACGTGGCTGGGGCTGGGTTCCAAGAAAGAGCAGCACAAATGTCCCAAAGCACCTTCAGGCACCCTGACCATACCAGCATATTCTATAGGGCAAAGCAAATTAAAACTCCTCAATCTGGCTCAAGCTTTAAATGGTGGCTCCTTTCAACTCCTCCTTCCATAGCTGGATGATCTTAGATGAGAAATTGAGAGTTAATGTGTATGTTTAATAAGCATCTTTGGAAATTCTATTTCAGGAGGTCTACTACCACCCTTGTAAATATTATTGTCTGCTCCTTACCTCTAGCTCACCATTCCTAAGCAGAGAAGAAATATCCATTTTTCCTTCTAGATATTACATAGATCCAGGGACCTCATGTCTAACTCATTGACTAACAGAGCTAGAGAAATGTTGCTTCACTGAGGTTACTGATGACATCTTCATGGATACACTGTTTTTCTTTTGACTGAACTGCTATTTACCATATTCATAAAGTTTTCCATCCTGGTACTTGTATTTGTTGAGGGAGTCTTTATTGGAGTGGGTGGCATTTGAAATGTAAATAGACCACGGAGATATAAGAAGTTGAAGGTTGAGAGAAAATTGAGGAGTAAGTTTCAGTATATAGTTCTGATGGAAGGTTTGAGAAGAGATTAGAGAAACTAGAGACCCCAAGGTACCCAGAAGGAACAGCACGAAGTTATGTGCAAGAAGCAATGCCAGCATACTCTTTAGCTGAATATCGGTTTCATGACCACTAAGTCTTTACTTATGCATAAAACAGAACAATGTTATTTTCTTCCTCTGGCCATGCTCTGACATTTTCTGCATTTTTCTGGAAGTAAGTAATTCTCCTAAGGAGGTATTCTAATTTGTCCAGCCATTTCTTTGTGTGCACTCCCATAAAGAACAGGAATACTCTACAATTCTTCCATTGTTACAAATTACACATGGAATATAACCAATATTAATCCCCATGTAGATATTTTATGGGTATCACATGTTATAAAAATTCAAAAATTTATTATGAACAGTGTAGCAACTTATGCATTGCATTCAACTGCATGTAAGAGAAAGCCAAATAAAAATAGTAGCTCTTAATTTTCTGAAGGATACGCAATCTAAAAACATTTAAATCTTTTTTTTTTGGTTACCCTCTTTTTTTGTTGTTTTTATTTATTTATTTATTGTTTATTTTATTTCAGCTTATTATGGGGGTACAAAAGTTCAGGTTATATATATTGCCCATGCCCCCACATCCCCTCAAGTCAGAGCTTCAAGCATGTCCATTCCCCAGGCAGTGTGCATCGCACTCATCATGTAGGTATACACCCATCCCCCCCAGCCCCCACCTCTATCCGATACTCAATTGGTGTTATTCCCAAATGTGCACTTAGGTGATGATCAGGGAAACCAATTTGATGGTGAGCACATGTGGTGCTTATTTTTCCATTTTTGGGATACTTCACTTAATAGAATGAGTTCTAACTCTCTCCAGGAGAACAACAGAGATTCTCTGTCACCATTATTTCTTATAGCTGAGTGATACTCCATGGTATACATATGCCACATTGTATTAATCCACTCATGTATTGATGGGCACTTGGGTTGTTTCCTCATCTTTGCAATTGTGAATTGTGCTGCTATAAACATTCGGGTACAGGTGTCTTTTTTATAGAATGACTTTTGTTCTTTTGGGTAGATGCCCAATAATGGGACTGCTGGATCGAATGGTAGGTCTACTTGAATCTGTTCAAGATATCTCTATCTTGCTTTCCACAGGGGTTGCACTAGTTTGCAAGCCCATCACCAGTGTATGAGTGTTCCTGTCTCCCCTCATCCATACCAACATGTATTGTTTTGGGACTTTTTGATAAAGGCCACTCTCACTGGAGTTAAGTGATATCACATTGTGGTTTTGATTTGCATTTCCCTGATGATGAGAGATATTGAGCATTTTTTCATATGTTTGCTAGCCATTGTTATATTTTCTTTTGAAAAATTTCTATTCATGTCCTTTGCCCACTTTTTGATAGGGCTGTTCGATTTTTTCTTGCTGATTTTCCTGAGTTCTAAATAGATTCTTGTTACCAGTCCTTTATCGGATGTGTAGCATGTGAAAACTTTTTCCCATTCTGTAGGTTGTCTGTTTACTCTCTTGACTGTTTCTTTGGCTGTGCAGAAGCTTTTTAATTTAATCAGGTCCCATTTATTTATTTTTGTTGTTGCTGTGATTGCCTTAGGGGTCTTGTTCATAAATTCTTTTCCTAGGCCAATGTCTATAAGTGTGTTTCCTACATTTTCTTCTAGAATTCTAATAGTTTCACTCCTAAGGTTTAAGTCTGTTATCCACCATGATTTGATTTTTGTTAGAGGTGAAAGCTGTGGGTCCTGTTTCAGTCTTGGCTGTTCAGTTTTCCCAGCACCATTTATTGAATAACGATTGTTTTCCCCAGAGTATGTTTTTGTCTGCTTTGTTAAACATTAGATGGTTATATGAGGATGGTTTTATATTTGGATTTTCTGTTCTGTTCCACTGCTCTATGTCCTTGCACTTGTGCCAATACCAAGCGGTTTTAATAACCACAGCCTTGTAGTATAGTTTGAAGTCTGGCAAATTAATACCTCCCATTTTGTTTTTATTGTTTAAAATTGCTTTTGCTACACAGGGTCTTCTCTGGTTCAATACAAAGCGTAAAATTATTTTTTCTATATCTGTGAAAAATGATGTTGGTAATTTAATAGGGATTGCATTGAATCTGTAGATCACTTTGGGTAGTATAGACATTTTAACAGTATTAATTCTTCCGATCCATGAGCATGGTATGGTTTTCCACCTATTTACATGTTCTGCGATTTCCTTCCTCAGTGTTTCATAGTTCTCCCTATAAAGGTCCTTTACCTCCTTAGTTAAATATATTCCTAGGTATTTTATTTTCTTTGTTGCTATTTTGAAGGGTATTGAGTCCTTAATTTGATTCTCCATTTGACTGTTATCGGCATATATGAATGCCTCTGATTTGTGTGTATTGATTTTGTATCCTGAGACTTTACTGAATTCATTGATCAATTCCAGGAGTCTCTTGGTTGAAGCCTTGGGGTTTTCTAGATATAATATCATATCATCAGCAAAGAGTGAGAGTTTGATCTCTCCTGTCCCTATTTGGACACCCTTGATTCTGCTCTCTCGCCTGATAGCTCTCGCAAGGACTTCCAATACTATGTTGAAAAGTAATGGGGACAGTGGGCAGCCTTGTCTGGTTCCAGTTCTAAGTGGGAATGCTTTCAATTTTTCCCCATTCAGTATGATGTTGGCTGTGGGTTTGTCATATATGGCTTGTATCATTTTTAGGTAGGCCCCATCTATGCTTATTTTGTTAAGCGTTCTTATCATAAAAGGGTGTTGAATTTTGTCAAATGCTTTTTCTACATCTACTGAGAGGATCATATGGTCTTTAGTTTTGCTTCTATTTATGTGGTGAATTACATTTATAGATTTGTGTATGTTAAACCATCCCTGCATCTCTGGGATGAAGCCCACTTGGTCATGATGGATTATTTTTTGATAAGCACTTGGATTTGATTTGCCAGGATATTATTGAGAATTTTTGTATCTATATTCATAAGGGATATTGGTCTGTAGTTTTCTTTTTTTGTTGCATCCTTTCCTGGTTTTGCTATCAGTGTTATGTTGGTTTGGTAAAATGTAAAACATTTAAATCTTGACAACAAAAGCATAAAATTTGGTTGAGTGGAGGAGTGGCATTAAAATGTAGAGTTTTGATGTGTAATCAATGTTACCAGACTAAAATAGCATGTGGTAACTATAAGATGTTTTATGTAAATCTTATAGTAACCACAAAGAAAAAGTATATAATAGATAAGGAAAAGATAAAAAGTAAATATTCAAAGCATAACACTAGAGAAAATCACTTAATCACAAAGGAAGGCACAAGAGAGGAAGAAAGGAACAAATGATCTATAAAACAACCAGAAAACAATTAACAAAATGGCAATAGTAAGTCCTTATGTGTCAGTAATTACCCGGCTTGCACATAAATTAAAGTCTCCAATCAAAAGACAAAGCGTAGCTGAATGGATAATCAACAACAACAACAAAAACAGCCCAAGTATATGCTGTCTACAAGAGACTCGCTTCACCTGCAAGAACAAAAATGGACTAAACATGAAGAGATCACATTAAAAAAAAGATAGTGAAAATGGTAACAGAGAGCAGGAGTAGCTTTGCTTATATCAGAAAAAATAGATTCTAGGTCAAAAAGTGTAAAAAGAAACAAAGGGTTATTCTATCAAGATAAAAGAGTCAATTCATCAAGGACATATAACAATTATAAGTATAGATGCACTCAATGTTAGGACATCTAAATAAATAAAAAATATATAAGTCTGAAGGGAGAAATATGCAGCAATACAATAATTGTAAGAAACTTTAACTCCCCATTTTCAGCAAAGGCTAGATCATGTAGGTAGAAACCCGATAAGGAAACATTGGAGATAAATACAAGGGACCTAACAGACATACAGAGATATTTCTTTCAATGTCATTAGACTATACACTTTTCTCAAGCACACACCAAACATCCTCCATATAGGTCACACAGTAGATCATAAAATAAGTCTTAACAAATTTGAGAATACAGAAAATATACATCAAGTATATTTTCCAACCACATGGTATGAAACTAAGAATGAATAACAAGACATTTCAGAAAATTTCATCGGAGGGAATGGGCATATACATACATAATGGGTCAGATGCGTACTGTCTGGGGGATGGATACACTTGAAGCTCTGACTTGGGGTGGGGGTGGAAGGGCAATATATGTAACCTAAACATTTGTACCCCTATAATATGCTGAAATAAAAAAAAGATAATTCATAAATACATGGAAATTAACAAGTAAATTCCTAAGTGATCAGTGGTTCAATGAAGAAGTTAAGAGGGAAAATTAAAAGTATCTTTAGACAAAGAAAAATAAAGACACAACATACGAAAACCAACGAAAGGCAGCAAAAGCAGCTGTAAGAGGGAAGTTTGCAGAAATCAATCAATGCAAAGAAAGGGGAAAAATCACAAAATCTAAGGCTGCACTTCAAAGAATTAGAAAAATAAGAGGAAACTAAGGCCAAAGTTAGTAAAAGAAAGGAAATAATAAAGATCAGGGTAAAAAATAAATGAAACAGAGACCAGGAAAAAAATAGAAAATATCAATAAAACTAAGTTTTTTTTTTTAAAAGATTAACAAAATCAGCAGGCTTTAGCTAATTAAGAAAAAAAGAGAAGACTCAAAAATAAAATTAAGAAATGAAAGAGTAAAGTTGAAAAATATAAAATACACATACAAAAATCAGTGGTGTTTCTATGCTAACACAAAACTATCTGAAAAAGAAATCAAGAGAACAATTCCAATTACTGTAGCTACATATTTGTAGCCACATGAATGGAACTACTAAGTAAATAAATAGTCAATAAATTTAACCAAGGAGAGGAAGGATCTCTACGATGAAAACTATTTTTTAAAAAAGATGAAAGCAGTCAAAGAAGACACAAATAAATGGAAAGCTATTCCATATTCATGGATCGGAAAGATTAATATTGCTAATTTCCCCTAATTCCTAAAGTGATCTAAGACTCAAAGGAATCCCAGTCAAAATAGCAGTGACATTCTTCACAGAAATAGAAAAACAATCTTACAATTTGTATGACACAGAAATGACCTCAAAAAACTTGAGCAAAAGAACCAAGCTGGGGGCATCACAATACCTGACTTCAAAATATGCTACAAAACTAGAGTACCTAAAACAGCGTGGTACTGGCACAAAAACATACATGGAACAGAGTAGAAAACTCAGAAATAAATTCCCCTGCTTACAACCAACTGATTTTTGGCGAAGGTGCCAAGAACACACACTGAAGAAAGGAAAATCCCTTTAATAAATGGTGCTTGGAAAACTGGGCATGTAAATGCAGAAGAATGAAACCAGATGCCTTTCACTTACCATATACAAAAATCAACTGAAAATGGGAAAACAAGTTAAATGGAAGGTGAAACTGTGAAACTACTGGAAGAAAACATAGGGGAAAGGCTTCATGACATTGGTCTAGGCAAGAATTTTTTGGATAAGACTTTAAAACATAGATAACAAAAGCAGAAATAAATAAATGGGATTGCACAAAAGTAAAAATTTTCTCCACAGCAAAAGATATAATTGACAGATCCAAAAGATAATCAACAGAAGGGGAGAAAATATTTGCAAACTGTACATTTGGCAAGGGATTAATATCCAGAATATACAAGGAACTCAAGCCAATAGCAAAAAACCAAAATGTGATTTTAAAATAAGTAATTATACATTACATACATAGAACACAGCTTATACCCCACAAATCTATTAAAATAAATGAAAAGGGGAAAATGGGAAAACAATAAAAAATGGATAAAACACCTGAAAAGACATTTCTAACAACAATATAAGCAAATGGCCGAGAGGTACATGAAAAAATGCTCAAGATCTGTAATCATCTGAAAAATGCAAATCAAAGCCACTATGACATACCACCTCATTTCAGTCACAATGACTACTATCAAAACAGTGAAAAATAACAAATGTTAATGAGGATATGGAGAAAGGGAAACTCTCACATTGTTGGGGGAAAGTAAATTAGTACAGTCGTTTTGGAAAACAGTATGAAAGTGTCTCAGAAAATTCAGAATAGAACTATAATAGCATGCATCAAATCCATCACTGGGTATATACCCAAAGGAAATGAAAACAGTCTGTTACAGAAATATCTGCACTGTCATGTTTATTGCGGCTGTATTCACAGTAGCCAACATATGAAGTCAATCTAAACTTCTTCCATAAATGGGAGAATTGATTTAAAAATATGATATGCATAAACAACAGTATTTTTCTCAAATAAAAGCAAGAGAAATTCTGTTATTTGCACCAACATGGATAAATCTGGAGGACATTATGTTGAGTGAAGTAAGCTAGGAACAGAGAGACAAATATTGCATGATCTCACTCATCTGGAATCTAAAATAGTTGATGTAATAGAATTATGGAATAGTATAGTTGTTATCAGAGGCTCAGGCAGAAGAGAGAGGAGCGATGGGAGATGTTTGGAAAAGGATATAAAATTTCACTTAGGAGGAATAAGCTCAAGAGATCTATTGTGCATCATGGTGACTATATATAATGAAAATAAATTGTATTCTTGAAAAATGCTAAGAGAATGGATACTAAGTGTCTTCACCACAAAAATGGTGTGAGGTAATGTATATATTAATTAGCTAGATCTAACCATTCCACCTGTATATATACTTCAAAACATCATGTACATGCTAAATACATATAATTTAAATGGCATATTATAAAATAAATTTTAATTAAATAAGATAATACTTCTAAGAGGCTATAGTTAGGGCAACTTGTATTAAAAAAATCTAAATACAACTCTGATAATTCCTAATTGCTCATAAGTAAAGGCTTCAATGACAGCTCTTAACCTGAGTTATAAGTATGAAATTTTTAATTGCTTCAGCAAAACCTTCATCAAGCAAGCCAAGGCATTTGGTACCCATGGTTTTCCATCAAGAGAACACAATTCACTCCCTTGCTGAACAAGGGAAGAGCAATTCTCTGGAGATATCAGGGGCTGTGTTCCCATCACCTGTCAATGCTCTGGAGATCCAAGGGACCTAGTCAGGACAGGTTCCTGAGTTTAGATTTTGGAGAAAACTGTCACTCTGGGTTGGGTTCAGTGTTAACAGGTTAGGTCTCTGGACAACAAGCAAGTCCATGGAGAAGGGGTAACAAAGACTGGATTCGCTTCCTGTTTAATCTGGTGTCTTGAGAACAGAGAATGTAGAGAAAATATCCCTCTTGGTGCAGTGCTACCTCCCAGAGGGAAATGATGTGCACAGGGTTGGACTAACAAGAGGGAAATGTGTCTAATGAGTGGAATACAAAGCTGGAAATTTCTCCCCTGCTGTTGTCCCCACTCTACACAGCCCTGGGCTGGATGGGACACGCTTGTTCCTCTTGGAGTCCTACATCTGGATCAGGTACCGATGCTTGATCTTTTCCTGCTGCATTATCTTGGGACTGAGCTTCAGTTTCCATCATCAACCATCCAGGAAGGAATTCTGACTTCCACACTGAGACTTTCCTTTCATCAACCCATCAAGGTAAGCCCAAGACCCAGGAGGTCCTGTAGGAAAGGGGCAGGGAGAATGGACACTGTGACTGAGGTCACCTGAGAGCAAATCCAACTGAGTCTATAGCAGAGAGATTGCTGTACTTGTTTGTTTCCTTGATTAACTAATTGATGCATGTAGTTATTTATGATGCTGAAAACAGACGTGGACATTTAACCCAGCAGTGGAGTGTGAATATTGACAATTAAGTCATGGTAATAGACTTAAATAAAATGGAAGCCCAATTAGAAGAGCAAATGTGGGATTTAAGATGGTTCCAGTAAAAGTAGCACATGTGACCAAGGGTCTTTGCAATTAAGTGGAGAAGAGAAATAAGCTATTGGCTGTGGAGGAATATACGCTGAAATGAAGGCAATTTTTTTTTGTCATTTTTACAAAGGGGCATTATCTGCATGTTTCCATATTGATGAGAAAGATCCAGACCAATGACTTCCTTCCATATACTACCTGACAACAGCAGTTTATGCAAGTTTCAACATATGTGAGGGGAATGTGTGAACATTTATGAATCTTGTGTAGCCAAATGCATCTATCATTCATATTCTTTTCTCCTCATTGCTTTATAAATGTAAAAGGTTCTTCTGCAGGATTTGGCTAAATAAATCACTATGTATAATATATATATTTCTCATTTATTTCTTACCTCTGTTATTGCTATTTGAGACCTTTGGGTTTTTGTGTTAGATCTTTTTCTAGAAGTTGCATCACCTTTAGCCATCATTTGGAAATCACTGTTTATCATCTAACTAAAGTGATATGTGGTTTTCTCTTGGGGGAGATTTTTTCCCCCAGGGTACAGTAAGCAATGCCATGTTTGGCTCTCAACCTGGGCAAGGGTTGGTAGAGAAGAGGTAACCTGAGAAATATAATGTAATGCACAGGACAGACCCATCACAATGAATAATCTGACCAAGAATTTCAGTAGTGCTGGGATTGAGAAACCTTGAGGTAATGAATATCTGCATTTTTAGTGTTTATAGTTTTGTCCAGATTGTTTTACCAAGATTTTATAACACGACACATTTCTGCCAGCAAAATTCTGCGTCTGCTACCTGTTTAAAATTTCCAACCCCTCAAGATGTGACAGCTTATTAAGATTCCTTCCCAAACCCTTTAAGATTGAAGGGTTTGAGAGAGATTTTTTGTTGTTGTCTTAAACTATTACTGGGTTTGAGTGAAGATGCACACATCTGATCACCATTTGATTTGTTTATTATTGTTTACCCAAGTTTTCTACAGTCATCTCCATTTCAAATGATTTTTGCAGATTGTTTCTTCATTGACTTTTAAAAGGATATTTCTGGTCATAAAATTTTTAAATTTTATTAGCAATATGCATCTGTCTGTCTTCTTCTGTTTCTTGCTTTGGTTAAGATGGTTTACCTATATGTAGATTTTGCATGTAGTTTCCTACATATTCATGTAGCAAGTATTGTTTCCTTTTATACTGAGGTCTTTAAACATATTTCTTTATAGGATGTGAGACAATGGATAAAGTTCAATGCCTTCCAGGTAGATAGACATTTATGCCAGCTTTTATTCAACATTCCAGCCTTTCCCAAATAAATTGATATACAGTCTTGTCATATACTAAGTGTCCATATATACTATGACTTATTTCCTAATTCATACTATAAATAATGAATATTTGCTATGTGCCAGATCATTCTGCAACATTATATATTATTTAATTTTATGTCTAGGTCTTGCCAATTATATAATTAATCCATTTTGATATGATTACATTATTGTTAGTTTATATCTTATTTCATTTAATTTTTGTTCCATCCAATTTTGTTTAATACAGTAGTTTTGAAACAATAAATTTAGCATGGCTTTATTCCCTGACATTCTTTTTATTTCATAACTTCCCATTGCTGTAATTTTTTCTGTATAATGCACATGTATTCACATACCTCTGTGATGGAACTAACTGCTGAGCATCTATGTGCACAGAGGGACATAAAACCCAGTGGAAATCAACAAGGAGAGAGTGAGGAAAAGAGGAAGGGAAAAAACCTACACAATGGGTACAATGAACACTATTTGGGTGATGGGTACACCTATAACCAGGACTCTAGCATTACAAAAGTAATCCATGTAACCTAACACATTTGTACCACCTTAATATTTTGAATTTAAAAAAATTAAAAAAAGTAATTGAAGCAGGTGAAAGTCTGGCTCATTTGGATCTTTCACTATAATGGTGAACACAATGCAATGCAATAAATGTGTGTATGATGTAATGCCCTCAGGGATGAATCATACACAGGAGTTTATTCTGGGCAGAAGGAGAGAATGAATTATCATGGTGTGCGCGGGATTTTATAGAGTGTGGCCTAGGGATGCCTTTGCATGTGAGATGAAGACCAGAACCAGGACTAGAGCGAGACCATTGGATTTGTCAAAAAAAGAGATCAAAATATAAAGATCAAGAATAACGAAAACAACAAAAAATGTCACACAAGAAATATGAGAAAAGGGCTGCCTCATCTGCTATCAGACCATATAAAATACAAAAACCAACTGACCAGCCTGAGCAATATAGTGAGAGCCCCATCTCTACAAAAAATTTTAAGAAATTAGTCAGATATAGTGACATGCACCTGCACTCCCAGCTACTCAGGAGACTGAAGCAGGAGGATCCCTTGAGCCCAGGAGTTTGAGGTTGCAGTGAGCTATAATGATGCCAGTGCATTCTAACCTGGGTGAAAAGGTGAGACCCTGAATAATAATAAAAAATTGGTCCAATAAACTTAAAATACACACACACATAGCCCAGCAAGTCCTCTACTGTTTCATATAAAAATGCCTAAACTTAGTGGTTCTTTGTATATTTCCTTTTTTGAATTATTTGATTATACCATTTACTCATTTTTTTCCATTGGTTTTTCTATCTGTAAGTGTCTTGACACAGAAAAAAACATTATTATGTTTGTCACTTAGTAGACTTATCCTTGTATTTTATTATTTTTGCTGAGCATCAAGGGGATACTGAGGAGTTGGGAAGTCTCCAAAACTAAGGAAGTTTATTTTCCTTACTGTCTCTCAGGGATCACCTCAGCTTATTAGATCTTTTCCCCCACTCAGGTCAAATTACTTCTTCTTTCTCTGTTCATTGGACAGGTTTTTTTTTTTTTTTTTAATCACAAGGCAGAAATTGGCCATACCATATTGGAGTCTTTAGGGTTACATGTGTATGGGAGATTTCCAAATTGGAATTCCTGGGTATCATTTCTGTATTTTATCTAGGAAACATAATTTGATATTGACCACTTGCCTGGTAACAATTTCTGGATATGGATATGGAGCCCAGTGTGACCAAGGTGGGAAGAACATAGGCAAAACACGGCCTCAGGAGGGCAGGGTGTGCTGCTTC
Organism: Eulemur rufifrons; assembly: GCF_041146395.1. Taxonomy (NCBI): domain Eukaryota; kingdom Metazoa; phylum Chordata; class Mammalia; order Primates; family Lemuridae; genus Eulemur; species Eulemur rufifrons. Next base: position 5,846,995 of record NC_090984.1, on the reverse strand, counting down.
TGTGTATGTGTTCTGTGTGTGTGTGTGCGCGCACACACTTGTGTGTGAATACCCTTAGGGTGAGAGCCGGTTTCAGAGAATGGTCACTTTGGGTCACTATATTCCAAAAGGTAACTCCTAAAGGCCAGAACTCAAGGCTACAGCAGGGAATATACAGGGGATGCATTTCAATCCATGGGACACATTTGCAACTAAATTAATGAAGAGCAAATGCAACAACATCTGGACAGAGGGACTCCTTGTGTCAGCATGTTTCAGCAGCGACAAGGCCACCTCCGTCCTCAACCACCTCTGACACCTTCTCTCATCACTCTCCTCTTGCTCATTCCCCTGCCACACTGGCTTCCTTGTTGGTCCTGAACATCTGAAAGAAGCACATTCCTAAGGGTCTGCCATTGGTCGTTTCTTCTGCCTCACACACACGACTTCCTTCTGCAGGGAACATGGCGCCTCCTGCCCTGCCTTCATTGTGGTCTCTGCTCAGCTGTGACCTTGTCTGCTGGTCTTCCCTGATTGCCCAGTGAAAAATACCACCCCATTCGCACTTTCCTTTTTACCTCCTTTCTTGTTCTTCCGAGGATTCATCACCATCTCACAATAGTATGTGGTATTTTTTAAATTTGCTTTTATCATTCTCTGTCACTCTATTGTAGGGACTTTTGTTTTCTAGCACCGTTAACTCACTGTCTAGATAGATAATGCCTGGAACATGTCAAAATTCTCTTCAGATTCTCCAAAGGCATGAAAGATTTTCTAATTACGACTTTTGAATACATGCCCTCAGGGAAAGGCTGAGAGTGGGACAGGAGTCCCTATTCTGAGATGGTCAAGGGATCCCCTAACAGGGACAAGACTCACACACAAATTATTGAAATTAACTTCTTGTGAATGGAGGTTACCAGAGGGTGAGGCAGTTGGGGTGGGCTATTTGGGAGATGTTGGTCAAAGGATATAATATCACAGTTATAAAGAAAGAATTAAATTAAAAATTAAATTAAAAACATGTACAACATGGTGACTATAGTTGATGATGTATTTTATTGTTGAAAAATGCTAAGTGGATAATGGTTCTCACCACAAAAATGGTGACTAAGGGAATTAATGCACATGTGAATTGACTAGATTTAGCTTTTCCATAACGTATGTATACTTCTAGCCATCACATTGTACACAATAAATACATACAACTTTATTTTTCAAGTTAAAAATGAACTTTTAAACGTAGAAATTACCTTCTTTACTGTAGACCATAAATGAGAGCATTTCTGTCATGTTTGCAATGCATAACTGTCACGTTCTCTTTCTCTTTCTTTTTTGTCAGTCACATCAACCACATGGATCTAGGGAATGACACACGCATTTCAGAATTTCTTCTGCTGGGATTTTCAGAGGACCCAGAACTGCAGCCCGTCCTCTTTGGGCTGTTCCTGTCCATGTACCTGATCACTGTGCTTGGGAACCTGCTCATCATCCTGGCCTCAGTCTCAGACTCCCACCTGCACAGCCCCATGTACTTCTTCCTCTCCAACCTGTCCTTTGCAGACATCTGTTTTGTGTCCACCACTGTCCCAGAGATGCTGAATGTGCAGACATGGAGCAAAGTCATATCTTACACAGGCTGCATCACCCAGATGGACTTTTTCTTGCTCTTTGTAGGACTGGACAACTTCCTCCTGACCGTGATGGCCTATGACCGGTTTGTGGCCATCTGTCACCCCCTGCGCTATGCAGTCATCATGAACCCCAGGCTCTGTGCATTTCTTGTTCTGGTGTCCTGGATCCTGAGTGTCCTGAATTCCTTGTCACAAAGCTTAATGGTGTTGCGGCTAACCTTCTGTACAGACTTGGAAATCCCCCACTTTTTCTGTGAACTTAATCAGATAATCCACCTTGCCTGTTCGGACACCTTTCTTAATGACGTGGTGATGTATTTGGCAGTGATGCTGCTGGGTGGGGGATGCCTTACTGGGATCCTTTACTCTTACTCTAAGATAGTTTCCTCCGTACGTGCAATCTCCTCGGCTCAGGGGAAGTGTAAAGCATTTTCCACCTGTGCATCTCACCTCTTGGTCGTCTCCTTATTTTATTGTACATGCCTAGGGGTGTACTTGAGTTCTGCTACACACAACTCACACTCCAGCGCAACAGCCTCGGTGATGTACACGGTGGTCACTCCCATGCTGAACCCCTTCATCTACAGCCTGAGGAATAAAGACATAAAGAGGGCTCTGAAACGACTTTTCAGAAGGATGCAATGAAAGGGCCATTTTTCAAAGTTGTGCCATTGATTTCAGAGCTCTAAGCCTCAGAGCCAGAAATTGCAATTCAATAACCAGATCACTGAAGTAGACTTTGCTCCTTCTATTTATTTTTCTGGAGTTTCAATTTCTTTGATCTCAACTTCTTTTTGAATTCATGCCATTCCTTCATAAAGCTTTCTGCTCTCTCATATCCAACTCTTTTGTCCTCTGTCATTTTCCTACTTTCCTGATGTTATTCACAAACTACAGTCAGAAACAACTTGGGCGTTCCTATTTGTCTCATGTACTGGTGAGTTGTACTAGTCCTATGAAATCAACCACGCTTGGCAACTATAAGGGCATTAATACAACTTGAATGTAGATGAATAAAAGACCACGGTTTTCTACTTTGGACTCCGTCGTTCCTTTTGCTGTCACCACCTTAGCTTCTCCTCCTGATGATGTAAACTTTGACATAGAAGTGAGTTTCATAGGTGATGATGGCATTTTATTTTCCCCAATGGGATCCTGTGCTCTTTTCATCTCAGTTTCCACAGTGTCTTCCATATTCCCTGCAAAGAGTAGGAAGTCAAATATTGCTCATCAAGTGTGTGTTCCAAGTGTGCTCTACGCAGAAAGACAGGTTTGCGTGAATCAATCGACTTTAGAATGCCGTAGAGTCAGAGATGGCCTTAAAGAGGGCAGAGTAAGATTTTCAGGCACACGTTGAATGACTGTGGAAGATCTGTTGTGATGATGTTCATCTACTCATAGAAGTTTGGAAACTCGGTGTCCATCGTGACAACATTTTTTTCATGGCAGTGAAAGATTTGGTGTCGTGGTCTATATTATTTTATTGTATCATCTTGCTGTTTCTGCTTAAAATATCCCAGTGCTACATACAGGTAGGACTCCTACCATTTCCTAACACGTCTCCCCCTTTAAAGAACTTTGTCACAAGCACTGAACTGTAGGAAAATGCACAATATGTGTATTTACCTCATCTTCAGCTGCCTTATTCCTTTTACTGTAAACTGTCTTCAGTCTTCATGGTCAAAAATGACTCATGCAAGAGCTTGAATGTCTGCTTTGAACTTCAACTTTTTAGATATTCTTGAGTAGAATATAGAAATAGTAGAAGAGCTTAAAAGAATCTAAAATTCCTGATGTGACTATCTGGAGCCAGCACGAGGACAACAGGTATAATAACCCGAGCACAACAGAGCTTAGACTGTTAGGCTCTCAAGCACTTTGATGCCTGCACAGTGACCTAGGACGAGGTTTCTCCTCAAAATCACAACTCCCTGTGTCCCAGGAGGAGAGCAACGCTAGACTCACTTCCTGACCCAAGATACTTTCTAATGTCACGGTGAGCTTAGTATGTGGGTAACTACTACACAGTCACAGTAGCTGCTGTCCATGAACAGCTGTGTATTCCACGTAACTTCCACTAAGCTGTAAAATATTACTTATCTCAAGAATGGAAAACAAACACCACAAGTACTCACCACTAATTTGGTACTAATCGATCAACACATGTGCACATATGGAAGTAACATTGATTGGGGATCAGGCAGGCGGGAGTGGGAGGATGGGATGGGTAAATTCACACCTAGTGCAGTACGTGCTGTCTGAGGAATGGGCATGCCTGTGGCTTTGACTCAGGTGGTGCAAAGGCAACTTATGTGACCAAAGCATTTGTAACCCCATAATATTTTGAAATAAAAAAATTAATTAAAAATATTACTTAATTTCCACATAAACTCCATAAAGAAGGTGGAATTCCTAAAAGTTTCACTGGCTCCCCTGGGGAGAGCACTCAAGAGGCACATGTAAAATTGTTTATGCAAAAGCTGAGCTACCAGTCCAAGGAAGGGTTCATCCTCCTAAAGTCAGACGGGAGGTGTGTGGTAGGCTTCTTGGTGGAAAAGGCCTCCAAATAATTATACCTCACTCTCTCACTGGACCACATGCTGCCTTGATACTCAGAGAGTGGTCCACAGAACAGGGAGAGCAGCGTTAACATCAACAGGGAAATAGTTGCAAATGCAGAGTGACTTGACCTGTGCTGATGGCCCCAAATAAGAATCCGCACTTGAACAAGACCCTCAGCTGAATCATATACATATTGGAGTTGAAGAAGTCCTGGACTAAAATACTCTCCCAACCTCCCAAGTATTAACAATTCTGTAAAATATTTTTTTGGGTTGTGGGCTTGCCTGTCCATTGTAGGATGTTGAACAGCATGCTTAAATTCATTAGTTGCAGTAGCACATCCCCAGCTGTGAAAATCAAAATTTCACCAGACATTGCCAAGTGGCTCCTGCAGGCACAGTCATCCCCTGGGAGAACCACTGACCTATAGAACTGGAATCATTTTGGTGGTGATCCACCGAACCTCATCCTTGACTCAACTTGTAACTTTGGGCAGGTCACTTCAAGCGCTGAGCCCAAATCCCAATAGTATGACCTCATAGAATGGAAATGTATTAAAATAAGACACATTAAATGTGGCATTAAATGAGACAAACCATACAAGATTCCAACTTCAGTCCATAGTTCATGAAAAGGTCTAAATATATCTCATGTAATTGCAAAATATTTCAAGTGGGAAGGACTGAAAGACAACTCCTTACTTATTTTATAAGCATAGACTTCCTAATTGCTTCGTTAAAAGTCCTGAAGCCAGGACTGTAGTACGGACCCATGGTTTTATAGCAAGTGAACACGCTCTTCTTCCCTGTAGGAGAGGGAATAGCAATTTTCTGCAGATGTCAACAGCTGTGTCCCCAAGCCAAGTCAATACTTTGAAGATCCAAGTGACCAAGTACAGACTAGTAAAGAGTAGTAAGACCTAGTTCCTCAGTCTTTGACTTTGGAGGAAGTTTTCCTCAAAATTTGGGTCAAGATGCTAATGAGGTTAGACCTCCCAAGGGCACAGAGCTGAAAGAGAAGGAGTAATATACTGGATTCACCTGAATTCTCACCTGGTGTCTTGGGAACAGAATCAGCAGGAAAATTTTTCTTTCTTTTTAGAACAGTGACACACAGAGAAACCAGGTGCTCAGGTGTTGGAATAACAAGAGGGAAATATGCCTAATTGGCAGATATAAGGAGCGGTAAATTCAGTGTATGTCACCTGCTGTTGTCCTTAAGAATGTACAGCCTAGGTATGGATGGAATATGGTTCAATCTTTTGCAGTCCTCCTTCTGGTTAGGGGACTAATGCTTCACTCCTCCCTTCTGTCTTGTCTGGGGATGAAGTTTTGGTCTCCATCCCCAACAGTCCAGGATAGAATTCAGACTTCCACATGGACACCTTCCTCTCAGAGACCCCACACAGGTGAGTCTGAGAGCCAAGTCAGTCCTGCAGCCAAAGTTCAGAAAGAATGAAAACAGAGGACGTTTACCCAGAGACCACCTGAAAGCCAAACCAGCCTAGCGCAAGTGAAGAGATTGATGCATTTCTTTTCTTGGTTGATGAATTAATTTATAATTAATTTATTTGATATGTTAAAAAGATAAATGTCAGCCGGGCATGGTGGCGCACGCCTGTTATCCTAGTGGGAGGCCGAGGCAGGAGGATTGCTTGAGCTCAGGAGTTCAAGACCAGCCTGAGCAAGAGTAAGACCCCTGTTTCTACAAATAATAGAAAGAAATTTGGCTGGGCAACTAAAAATATATATAAAAAAATTAGCCGGGCGTAGTGGCACATGCCTGTAGTCTCAGCTACATAGGAGGCTGAAGCAGGAGGATCTCTGGAGCCCAAGAGCTTGAGGTTGTTGTGAGCTAGAATGATGCGACAGCACTCTACTAGGCAACAGAGCAAGACTCTGTCTCAAAAAAAAAAAAAAATGCCTGCCAGACTCAGCAATGCCGGGATCATTGTTGACAATTAAGTAATAAGTGTGGAAGTCCACTTGGATGAAACTGAATAAGGAATGCAAGACATAAAGTGGTTCCAATAAAATTAGAATATGTTCATGGGCTTTTGCAGTTAAAGAAACTGAGGCTCAAATGGTACATAAGCAATATATGTAAATCAAAACATTTGTACCCCCATAATATTCTGAAATAAAATTTAAAAAATCAAAATTAAAAAAAAGAAGTAGAAGGTAGACTATTAGTTGTGGGGTGTTATGGGATGAATTGAAGGGTTTTTAAAAAAAATTTAAGGTAAGTGTATTTTAGCATGCTCTGTATTCATTAGAAAGATCCACACCAGTGGATTGCTTGCAAATATTACCTTGCAATGGTCGTTCACGTGATGTGCATTTCACAGTATCTTCTCTCATGCTGGATATTCAAATGAAAAAAATTATTTTTATGGGTCAAAATGGGAATACTAAGGAGGCCCTTACTTGCAATTATTTCATGAATAGTGTCTGCTGTTCTGTTAACCTTTTACTTTCTTTTTTGAAAATTGTGCACATTTTTAAATTTTTATTTATTTTATTTTTTATTCTTATTTCAGCATATTGTGGGGGTACAAAAGTTTAGGTTATATATAGTGCCCTTGTCCCCTCTCCCCCTGTCAGAGCTTCAAATGTGTCCAACCCCTAGACAGTGCGCATCGCACTCATTACATATGCATACACCCATCCCCTCCCCCACCCACATATGTCCAACACCCGATCAATGTCATTCCTAAATGTGCTCTTAGGTGATGATCAGTGAAACCAATTTGATGGTGAGTACATGCAGTGCTTATTTTTCCATTCTTGGGATACTTCACTTAGTAGAATGGGTTCCAGTTCTATCCAGGAAAATACAAGAGGTGCTATATCACCATTGTTTCTTATAGGTAAGTAGTACTCCATGGTATACATATACCACATTTTATTAATCCACTCATGGATTGATGGGCACTTGGGTTGTTTCCACATCTTTGCAATTGTGAATTGTGCTAGTATAAACATTTGGGTGCAGATATCTGTGTTATAGAATGTCTTTTGTTCTTTTGGGTAGATGCCCAATAATGGGATTGCTGGATCAAATGGTAGGTCTACTTGTATCTGTTTAAAGTATCTCCATATTGCTTTCCACAGAGGTTGCACTAGTTTGCAGTCCTACCAGCAGTGTAGGAGTGTTCTTGTCTCTCCGCATCCATGCCAACATTTGTTGTTATGGGACTTTTTGATAAAGGCCATTCTCACTGGAGTTAAGTGATATCTCATTGTGGTTTTGATTTGCATTTCCCTGATGATTAGAGATGTTGAGCATTTTTTTCATATGTTTCTTGGCCATTCTTCTGTCTTCTTTTGAAAAATTTCTGTTCATGTCCTTTGCCCACTTTTTGGTAGGGTTATTCTATTTTTTCTTACTGATTTTCCTGAGTTCTAAATAGATTCTTGTTATCAGTCCTTTATCGGATGTGTAGCATGTGAAATTTTTTTCCCATTCTGTAGGTTGTCTGTTTGCTTGCGTGACTGTTTCTTTGGCTGTGCAGAAGCTTTTTAATTTAGTCAGGTCCCATTTATTTATTTTTGTTGTTGCTGTGATTGCCTTAGGGGTCTTCTTCATAAATTCTTTGCCTAGGCCAATGTCTATAAGAGTCTTTCCCATACTTTCTTCTAGAATTCTAATAGTTTCACTCCTAAGGTTTAAGTCTGTTATCCACTGTGATTTGCTTTTTGTGAGAAGTGAAAGCTGTGGGTCCTGTTTCAGTCTTCTACATGTGGCTATCAAGTTTTCCCAGCACCGTTTATTGAATAAGTATTCTTTTCCCCAGAGTATGTTTTTGTCTGCTTTGTCAAAGATTAGATGGCCATATGAGGATGGTTTTATATCTGGATTCTTGATTCTGTTCCACTGGTCTGTGTCCCTGTTCTTGTGCCAATACGAAGGTGTTTTCATAACCACAGCCTTGTAGTACAGTTTGAAGTCTGGTAAATCAATACCTTCTATTTTGTTCTTATTGCTTAAAATTGCTTTTGCTAAACAGGGTCTCCTCTGGTTCCATACAAAGTGTAAAATTATTTTTTCTATATCTGTGAAAAATGATGTTGGTAATTTAATAGGGATTGCATTGAATCTGTAGATCACTTTGGGTGGTACAGACATTTTAATAATGTTCGTTCTTCTGATCCGTAAGCATGGTAATGTTTTCCACTTGTTTACATGCTCTGCGATTTCCTTCCTCAGTGTTTCATAGTTCTCCTCATAGAGGTCTTTTACCTCCTTAGTGAAATGTATTCCTAGGTACTTTATTTTCTTTGTTGCTATTATGAAGGGTATTGAGTCTTTGATTTGGTTCTCAGTTTGACTGTTATTGGCATATATGAATGCCTCTGATTTGTATGTATTGATTTTGTATCGTGAGGCTCTACTGAATTCATTTATTGGTTCCAGGAGTCTCTTGGTTGAATCCTTGGGGTTTTCTAGATATAATATCATATCATCTGCAAAGAGTGAGAGTTTGATCTCTTCTGTCCCCATTGGGACACCCTTGATTCTGCTTTCTTGCCTGATTGCTCTCACAAGGACTTCCAGCACTATGTGGAATGGCAGTGGGGACAGTGGGCAACCTTGTCTGGTTCCAGTTCTAAGTGAAACCACAATTTTTTTGATGTAGAATATTTTTCCATATCATCACTAGAAATAAATCACCTTTATACATGTTTCCATCTTTTCTTTCTTCTTTCAGCTTATTATGGGGGTATAAAAGTTTAGGTTATGTGTATTGCCCATGCCCCACCCGCCCCGAGTCAGAGCTTCAAGCGTGTCCATTCCCCAGACAGTGCACATCACACTCATTATGTAGATATACACCCATCCTCTCTCCCCACACCCCACATCTGCCCGACATCCAATTGGTGTTATTCCCATATGTGCACTTAACTGGTGATCAGGGAAACCAATTTGCTGGTGAGTACATGTGGTGCTTATTTTTCCATTCTTGGGATACTTCACTTAGTAGAATGGGTTCCAACTCTTTCCAGGAGAACATAAGAGATTCTATATCACCATTATTTCTTATAGCTGAGTAGTACTACATGGTATACATATACCACATTTTATTAATCCACTCATGTATCAATGGGCATTTGATTGTTTCCATATCTTTTTGATTGTGAATTGTGCTGGTATAAACATTTGGGTGCAGATGTCTTTGTAATAGAATGTCTTTTGTTCTTTTGGGT